>NC_050078.2:13326539-14526539 GCF_009764565.3 Dermochelys coriacea | reverse complement strand
GAAAAGTCTACAGGTGAGCTGTTGGGGGTGTAGGTTGCTTTTTAAAGACTAGGGGCCCTATCCTGCTTCCACTGACATTTACGAGAGTTTTGCTATTCACTTCCATGAGATCAGGTTCAGGCCTTAGGGTGGGAAATGTTACTGTAACACCTGCATCCAGTCATTAGTTGTGAAATCTGTATTTTAGTGCCCCTGATTGAATGGCCCATTGCATATGCTATCCCAGATTAGCAGGGGTACTGGTAAGAGTCTAGAGGTTTGTACACAACTGTAATTTCAAAGCAGGCCTGATCCAGAGCTCACTGAGCTCAACCAAAAGACTCCCAATGATGTCTGGAGCAGGCCCTGAATTAGATAGCATGACCCACGGGTCTCAAACCCAGGTCGGCAGGTTCATGGGAGCAGCCACCCTCCACCTGGCAGCCTGCTGACAGTGGCCTATCAGGGACCCATGAAACCCAGCCCCAGTGTGAGGCTCTGCCCTGCAGTCCATTTGGCAGAGCCCTGGAACTCTGGTCAAGCCAGGACCAGGAACAGCAAGGCCAAACAACTGGACTCCACCCTGCTTTGAACTGTGTGCCTTGTGCTTCCTGCTCCTGCTTTCTGCTCCCACTCCTTGGTTTCCTGGCATCCCAACCCAGCTTGGCTCCTGGCAGCTGACTTGTGGTTCTGGACCTTAGTTTGTTTCCTGACTCTGACTTCCTGGTATCCTGACCTGGCTGGACTCTGGCTCTGACTACTGGATCTGGCTGCCCACAATCCAGTTGTGTCAGCTGGTATTTTCTGGGTAACAAATGACCCATGTGTTTCTAGTTACAATAATATTCATACTTCAAGTTAGCAATGCTGACGATTTGCCACCTGAATATTAAGACACTAAATCTACCTTTCAGAAAATTGAAAAGGCATTTTAAAAGAATCAAGAAGAAAAGTGTAAAGACTCATGTTTGCTCTTTGATGCGGTGTACATTTTATTAATATGCCATGAGAACATATGAGAGAGACAGGATGGGTAAGGTAATATCTTTTATTGGATCCACTTTTGTTGGTGAAAGAGACAAGCTTTCTGACTTCCACGAGTCACCTGAAGAAGAGCTCTGTGTAAGCTTGAAAGCTTCTCTCTTTCACCAACAGAAGTGGGTCCAATAAAAGATATTACCTCATCCACCTTGATCTCTGATATCCTGGGACCAACACAGTTACAACAGCACTGCAAATAAGAGTATATAGCATTTGCCTCAGTCCCCAGGCCAAAAAGGCACTAATAGCAATCCAACAGCTAGTTAGCTGCTCTTAGAATGGTATTAAATCAATAAGACAATATAGGAATGCAGTGCCACCATCACACCAGCTAGATGAAAAGTATTACATGGGAATTTAACACCGAGGCTTTTTTATTGCAATTATAAAATTGTTCTTTAAAAATACCCAAAACATAAAAATAGAATATTTGAGATCTGGGTATTCTAACATATTTATTTGGGCATAAGCTTTTGTGGGTAAAAAACCACTTCTTCAGATGTGCATCTGAAGAAGTGGGTTTTTACCCACGAAAGCTTATGCCCAAATAAATCTGTTAGTCTTTAAGGTGCCACCAGACTCCTTGTTGTTTTTGTGAATACAACTAACACGGCTACCTCTCTGATACCAGATATTCTTCTGTTCAGAAAAAAAATGACCCCCCTGGTAGAAGAAAGACCATAGTAGAGGAAAGCATCTTTAAATATATCTTTATGGAGATGGGTCCAAATCAGAGTCTTTGCATCTGGGGTTTTACTTCAGCCTGTTGTATAGCCAGGGGTCACTTGCAAAATTCAGAACTGCATCTGATTTTAAAAAAAAAATTACAACCCCCAAACGTTTAAACTGTTGGACTCTGCGCTTTCTCAAGCTCATAGCTGAAATTCTTTCATTATTTTATGTTTGAATTTTCATGGCCAGGTCCTCAGCTTGTGTAAATTTACATAGCTCTGTTAACCTTCAGTGAAGTTTCACATCATCTAGGGGTGTAGCCAGCATTTTATAAAATGCACCAACTTCAGTCTTGATCCATCCTTACACAGGCATTATATTGCTACACTTCATCCAAGTACACCACTGACTGGAAGGGCCTGCAGGAGGGCAGATCCTCAAAGGTTGTTTGGAGTCTTTGAGGATCTTGGCATTAGTGCCTGTCACGTATTTGAAACCAAAGCAGTTCCGAAACTGCCAACAATTCTTTTGGGTTTCTTGAATCTCAGTAAGAACCAAGAGTTTTCAGAAAACCAGCTAGCCACTTAAACATTTCTTTTGATCATTGCAAACTGGGCTCTGTTAGTGACTGTAAGAGAAAATTTTGCTATTCAAACTGAGATATGTTTAGCCTTTTAGAAATGTTATTCTTGCTTCTGTGTTCCCACTCATTCACTGCTCCTACCTGGCTACCCTGAAATGTTTGACTCTTCAGGCTGCTACTCAGGCTGCAGCGGTGGCACTGGTGAGCCATAAAGTCGGGAAATGGAGTGAAAGGGAAGTTTAGTGGCTGTGTGTGTTACCTGATGTAGAAAGTTGAGGGTAAAAAGAGACCTTACTGGAGAATAAGAGAGGCTGACCTAGGTGCAACTAAAGTAGCCTGGAGAAAACAAAGACCTTGGACCTGATCCAAAGCTCATTAAAGTCAATGGTTAGACTCTGGATCAGATCCCTAGCTTGAAATGAATACTGACAATACTAGAGTTTGGCAAATGGCCTAAAAATATTGAGTGAGAGAGATTTCTGCATTGCTTGGTAGCAGACCAGGCCCAGAAACCCCAGAGAGATTGGAACTGGCGGGTTGGCTAAAAAGTATCATTAATTATTCCTGCCAAGGGGATCGACCCCTTGAGATTTTTTTTTCTGTTTAGTTTTTCTTTGTATTTTTATCTGGAAAAATATTTTTTTGATATTCTGAGTATCTTCACCAAAAAAATACTGGATTCCAAGCAGCTTCTTGGAAGTGGGAAACAAAAGAAGGAGGGTGCAACAGGGGAGGCCTCCTGATTCATACTGAGAAAGTAGGGCAATTGACCAGTTATCTTAGGTCCCTGTACATGAATGCAAGAAGCCTGGGAAACAAGCAGGAAGAATTGGAAGTCCTGGGACAGTCAAGGAACTATGTTGTTACTGGAATAACAGGGACTTGGTGGGATAACTCACATGACTGAAACACTGTCATGGGTGGGTATAAACTGTTCAGGAAGGACAGGTGGCAGAGAAAAGGTGGAGGAGTTGCACTGTATGTAAGAGAGCAGTATGATTGCTCAGAGCTCCAATATGAAACTGGATAAAAGCCTTTGAGAGTCTTTGGGTTAAGTTTAGAGGCGAGAGCAACAAGGGTGGTGTTGTGGTGGGCGTCTGCTATAGACCAACAGACTAGGAGGATGAGGTAGATGAGGCTTTCTTCGGACAACTAACAGAAGTTTCCAGATCACAGGTCATGGTTTTCATGGGGGACTTCAATCACCGTGACATCTGCTGGGAGAGCAATACAGCAGTACACAGACAATCCAGGAAGTTTTTGGAGAGTGTTGGGGACAACTTCCTTGTGCACGTGCTGGAGGGACTAACTAGGGGACGCGCTCCTCTTGACCTGCTCACCAACAGGGAAGAATTGGTAGGGGAAGTAGGATTTGATAGCAGCTTTCAGCTACCTGAAGGGGGGTTCCAAAAAGGATGGAGCTCGGCTGTTTTCAGTGGTGGCAGATGACAGAACAAGGAGCAATGGTCTCAAATTGCAGTGGGGGGAGGTCTAGGTTTGATATTAAGAAAAACTATTTCACTAGGAGGGTGGTGAAGCACTGGAATGGGTTACCTAGGGAGGTGGTGGAATCTCCATCCTTAGAGGTTTTTAAGGCCCAGCTTGACAAAGACCTGGGTGGGATGATTTAGTTGGGGTTGGTCCTGTGCTGAACAGAGGGTTAGACTAGATGACCTCCTGAGGTCTCTTCCGACCCTAATCTTCTATGATTCTTGCAGATCAATGTCTGAATTTAATCCAGTAAATTCTAAACTTCTTTGCGAAGCAAGTAGACACTTTCAAAGAATAAAAAAATAAAATTTCATGATGGCTCAAGGTCGAACTGTTAAATATAAAGAGAAGGTTAAGGAGTGACTTGATTATAGTCTATAAGTACCTACATGAGGTACAAATACTTAATAAGGGGCTCTTCAATCTAGCATAACACATTGCAATGTCTGGAAGTTGAAGCTAGACAAATTCAGACTGGAACTAAGGTGTGAATTTTTAACATTGAGAGTAATTATCCATTGGAACAATTTACCAAGGATCATGGTGGATTCTTCATCACTGACAATTTTTTAATCAAGACTGGATGTTGTTCTAAAAGATTTTCTCTAGGAATTATTTTTGGGGAAGTTCTGTATTATATACGAGAGATCAGACTAAATTATCACAATGGTCCCTTTTGGCTTGGAATCTATGAAATTGAACCCAGACCAAATGTTGAACTGAACTAACTTTTGAGTCTATTGTTTTTGCCCAGTAGAAAACTTTTCTCTGAGGATTTCTGGGAAATGGGAAAATATAAATAACAGAAGATTACATTAAATTTTCAACACTCCCCCAAGGCTGTCAACAGGAGTTAAAAAAAAAGAGATAATGCTTACTCTCCTGGTCCCACTGAATAATAGTAATAGTAATAATTTTGCCATGGGCTTCAATGGTACCAGGATATCACCCTTTGAGAGAAGAGCAGCCTTGTAGCACATTTTGCCAGGGTACGTGATTCTGCCTCAGGACCGTAACACAATGATTAAAGTATAATGAAACATTGGCTGCAGGTGAGAACAGGAAGCAAACTGGACCAATATTTGTTAGGTGTATAAGACAGAGGGATAAAAATACACAGCAGGAATAGTGGAAGTGCTCATAGAGAATTTTTGCAAAAGAACCAGATAGAGAAATAAGAGAGAATCTGAAGCAGAAAGTGGTTCTCCCAGCAGTCTAAAGAGCCTGGACAATGTACTGCAGTCCAGGAAAAGCAAACAGGTTGTTACGATAAAGCAAAATGTCCCATGGGGAAATAGATTTGAAGTGGCAACTGTGCTTGAGAGGGATAAGTATGAAGTTTTGAGAAGGAATTGCAGCAACAAAGAGTGGAGGATATGGTGCTTTCTGATAGAGGAGGGCTGTGGGGGATTCCCAGCATACTGAGTGCCAAGAATGTTGAGTACACCAGTATTGTGGACAAAAGAGCTGGGATAATATCAAGCAGTTATCAATGACAGCAGAGAGGGCATCCTGCATGCTGTCAGTGCAATGGGTTGTTAAGACTTGGGCTCAGGGACACTACAGGAAAATAATCTTATGCTGATTTATGGCCCTTTTAGAAGCTTTAGATTAAGTACAATATCTTTTGGAAGCTAAAGAAAAAAGATACTTGAGTAACAATATGAGGAGAGCAAATCTGGAGTGGAAAAAAGCTTTATGGTAAAGAGCAGTTTCTCTCTATTTTTCCCCCTTTAAAAAAGTAAGTAGCCAACATATGTTGGAACACGTAGCACATATGTAATCTTTCTTCTGCTTGGTAGAAGGATAACTATCAAGCTTGAAATTTGTCCCTGCTTTAGCTTGAAATCAGTAGTTTTAAATCAGGGATGATTTTAGTCCAATGTTTCTCCCTCGGTCTTATTTAAACTATTGAAGAAGGACCTTAACTTATTCAACAATGAGAAAGATAGGAGGTACTAATAATACCTACTGATAATTTCCTTTTAAATGTGATTTTATTTTCCCTCTTGTAGAATGCTATTGGAGACATTATGTTGCACCTGAACCTACGCCACTTCACTGCTTATACCATCATTTATGACTGGCACAAGGCACTGGAGAATCAGACTCATAGACTCCATATCGTCCAGATCCTTATCTCAAATTCTTAGGCACCCACATGCACCTGTCTTATAAAAACAGTTAGTGTGCTTGCTGGCATGTGTGCGATGGCTGACTTTATAAAATACTCTGTGAGGCAGGCACAAGTGTCTGACATAAGAATCAAAGATTGGAATGTATTAATTCATGGAAGTGTAAATAGTGTAGATTTCTGAGATGAAAGAGAAATGTAAGGAAGGACCTTTGATAGACAGGTAACAAAATGGGTTTAATCCGCAATGGACTAAACAGATTGTTGGGGGTGGAGGGGAGTGTCAAAATATGCCCTTAATTATAACCATGCAATCTCATTGGCCCTTTAAATGTAAAGTACTAAAGATCCATTTGATAAATGTGCTGAGTAGTTAAGACCCTGTCCTGCTTAATGTTGTGTGGGTGAAGGGTGTGAGGACAGAAACTTAGTGTTGTGTGAGTAAGGGTAAGTGAATATTTTATTTCATGCTAATGCAGACCTTTGTAGTGGATTATAAAATGCCTATCAGTGTCCTACTTCAGGGCCTAATCCTGCAGAGACGTACACATATTCTTAATTTAGTTCCCAGGACTGCTCATGGGAGTAAACAATAATAATTAATAATAATATATGAATAGATTAAATTGAACTACACATTTTTGAGTTTCAAATATTGAAGAAAATAAAATAGAAAAATAGATATAATCATATAAGAACGGCCACATTGGATCAGACCAATAATCCATCTAGCCCAATATACTGTCTTCTGACAGTGGCTGAAGCCATATGTTTCATAGGGAATGAACAGAATGGGGCATTTATCACGTGATCCATCCCCTGTCATCCAGTCCAGCTTCTGTCAGTCAGAGGTTTAAGGACACCTAGAGCATGGGGGTTGCATCCCTGAACAACTTGGCTAATAGGAATTGATGGACATAGCCTCCATGAATTATCTAATTCTTTTTTGAACCCAGTTACGCTTTTGTCCATCACAACAGTCCCTGGCAATAATTTCCACAAGTTGACTGTGCACTGTGTGAAGAAGTACTTCCTTTTGTTTTAAAGATGACTCCTGATTCTTGGGTTATCCATCATGTCCCTTGATATCTGCCGTAAGGTATCGTAATTCCTACAGCTGGAGCGCAGCTGGGACTGGACAGCTTCCTCCCCCCAAACACTGATGAGGTCCAGCACCTCGCCATTGCTCCATACTGGGGATTGCCTGGCACGTGGAGGCATGGCCACCTGGAAAAATTCGCTGAGAGCACTCCACACCTTGCTGACCAAACAGGAAGGGGATTCTCAAAATTCCCAGAGAATTTAAAGGGTAGGTCTACTGGTTGGTCACCTGAGGGCAGGGCAGTAGAGTTCAAAGTGATTCATAGATTCATAGATATTAAGGTCAGAAGGGACCATTCTGATCATCTAGTCTGACCTCCTGCACAGCGCAGGCCACAGAATCTCACCCACCCACTGCTACGAAAAACCTCACCTATGTCTGAGCTATTGAAGTCCTCAAATCATGGTTTAAAGACTTAAAGGAGCAGAGAATCCTCCCTTAAGTGACTCGTGCCCCATGCTACAGAGGAAGGCGAAAAACTCCGGGGCCTCTTCCAATCTGCTCTGGAGGAAAATTCCTTCCCGACCCCAAATATGGTGATCAGCTAAATCCTGAGCATATGGGCAAGATTCACCAGCCAGATACTACAGAAAATTCTTTCCTGGGTAACTCAGATCCCATCCATCTAATATCCCATCTCAGGGGATTAGGCCTATTTACCCTGAATAATTAAAGATCAATTACTTACCAAAATCACATTATCCCATCATACCATCTCCTCCATAAACTTATCGAGTTTAACATTAAAGCCAGATAGATCTTTTGCTCCCACTGCTTCCCTTGGAAAGCTATTCCAAAACTTCACTCCTCTGAGGGTTAGAAACCTTCATCTGATTTCAAGTCTAAACTTCCTGGTGGCCAGTTTATACCCATTTGTTCTTGTGTCCACATTGGTGCTGATCTTAAATAATTCCTCTCCCTCTCCTGTATTTATCCCTCTGATATATTTATAGAAAGCAATCATATCTCCCCTCAACCTTCTTTTAGTTAGGCTAAACAAGCCAAGCTCCTTAAGTCTCCTTTCATAAGACAAGTTTTCCATTCCTCGGATCATCCTAGTAGCCCTTCTCTGAACCTGCTCCAGTTTGAATTCATCCTTTTTAAACATGGGAGACCAGAACTGCACACAGTATTCCAGGTGAGGTCTAACCAGTGCCTTGTATAATGGTACTAAAAGCTCCTTATCCCTACTGGAAATGCCTCTCCTGATGCATCCCAAAACCGCTTTAGCTTTTTTCACAGCCATATCACATTGGCAGCTCATAGTCATCCTATGTTCAACCAATACTCCAAGGTCCTTCTCCTCTTCCGTTACTTCTAATTGATGCGTCCCCAGCTTATTACTAAAATTCTTGTTATTAATCCCTAAATGCATAACCTTACACTTCTCACTATTAAATTTCATCCTGTTACTATTACTCCAGTTTACAAGGTCATCCAGATCCTCCTGTATAATATCCCGATCCTTCTCTGAATTGGCAATACCTCCCAGCTTTGTATCATCTGCAAACTTTATTAGCACACTCCCACTTTTTTGTGCCAAGGTCAGTAATAAAAAGATTAAATAAGATTGGTCCCAAAACCGATCCCTGAGGAACTCCACTAGTAACCTCCCTCCAGCCTGACAGTTCGCCTTTCAGTAGGACCCGTTGCACTCTCCCCTTTAACCAATTCCTTATCCACCTTTTGATGTTCATATTGATCCCCATCTTCTCCAATTTAACTAATTATTCCCCAGGTGGCACGGTTTCAAATGCCTTACTGAAATCTAGGTAAATTAGATCCACTGCATTTCCTTCATCTAAAAAATCTGTTACTTTTTCAAAAAAGGAGATTAGGTTGGTTTGGCACGATCTACCTTTTGTAAAACCATGTTGTATTTTGTCCCATTTACCATTGACTTCAATGTCCTTAACTAATTTCTCCTTCAAAAATTTTTCCAGGACCTTGCATACTACAGATGTCAAACTAACTGGCCTGTAGTTACCTGGATCACTTTTTTTCCCTTTCTTAAAAATAGGAGCTCTATTAGCAATTCTCCAATCATTCGGTACTACTCCTGAGTTTACAGATTCATTAAAAATTCTTGCTGATGGGTTTGCAATTTCAGGTGCCAATTCCTTTAATATTCTTGTATGAAGATTATCTGGGCCCCCCGATTTAGTCCCATTAAGCTGTTTCAGTTTCGCTTCTACCTCAGATATGGTAATATCTACCTCCATATCCTCATTCCCATTTTTCATGCTACCATTATCCCTAAGATCCTCTTTCGCCTTATTAAAGACTGAGGCAAAGTATTTGTTTAGATATTGGGCCATGCCTAGACTATCTTTAACCTCCACTCCATCCTCAGTGTTTAGCAGCCCCACTTCTTCTTTCTTAGTTTTCTTCTTATTTATATGGCTATAGAACCTTTTACTATTGGTTTTAATTCCCTTTGCAAGCTCCAACTCTACTCAACCTTTAGCCTGTCTCACTTTATCCCTACATGTTCTGACCTCAATTAGGTAGCTTTCCTTGCTGATCCCTCCCATCTTCCACACCCTGTATGCTTTCTGCTTCTTCTTAATCACCTCTCTAAAATGCTTGCTCATCCAGCTTGGTCTACAACTCCTTCCTATGAATTTTTTCCCCTTTCTTGGGATACAGGCTTCCGATAGCTTCTGCAGCTTTGATTTAAAGTAATCCCAGGCCTCCTCTACCTTTAGATCCATAAGTTCTTCAGTCCAATCCACTTCCCTAACTAATTTCCTTAATTTTTGAAAGTCAGCCCTTTTGAAATCAAAAACTCTAGTTGCAGATTTATTTTTGTTAATCCTTCCGTTCAGTTTGAACTGAATTAGCTCATGATCACTTGAGCCAAGATTGTCCCCTACAACCATTTCTTCTATGAGGTCCTCACTACTCACCAAAATTAAATCTAAAATGGCATCTCCTCTAGTCAGTTCAGCAACTACTTGATGAAGGAATCCATCAACTACCGCATCTAAGAAAATCTGAGCCCTATTATTATTACTAGCACTGGTCCTCCAGTCTATATCTGGGAAGTTAAAGTCTCCCATGATCACGCAGTTTCCATTAGTATTTACTTTATTAAAAACATTAAAAAGGGCTCTATCCCTATCCAAATTAGATCCCGGAGGTCTATAGCACACCCCAAGCACTATCGTAGGAGAGGCTTTACTAGTTATCTTCCCCAGTGTAATTTTTGCCCCGACGGACTCTGTCTTATCCATTGCATCGCTTCTTATTTCTTTACATTCTACTTCATCATTGATATAGAATGCTACTCCACCACCTTTACCTTTGTTTCTGTCTTTCCTAAAGAGCACATACCCTTCAATACCTGTAGTCCAGTCATGACTACTATTCCACCATGTTTCTGTTATCCCTATAATATCTGGTTTCACTTCCTGCACCAGTAGCTCTAGTTCCTCCATTTTGTTACCTAGGCTCCTTGCATTGGTGTACAAACATCTTAATTTTTGCTGTTTGGACTCGCTCACATTTTGTATCCTATTAGGCACAGTCATTCTACAGCCAGTATAACTTATTAGACTAGTATCCACACCGCCCTCGCTCCTTATATACATTCTCCTACCCACGGCTGTATCCTTTCTTACTTCGTCTTCTTCCCTTTCAATGCTAAAATCTGGCGTGGAGATTACTGGACATCTCCCAACCATCTCCCCCAAATTCCTAGTTTAAAGCTCTCTTTATCAGTTGTGCCAGCCTTGATCCTAGAAGTCTATTTCCTTCCCTACTCAGATGAAGTCCATCCCGAGAGAACTGTCCTCTGTCCATGAATGCCTCCCAGTGGCCATACATCCCAAAGCCCTCCTTATAGCACCACTGCCTAAGCCATCTGTTGACAGTCATAATCTTGTCACACCTTTGTTCCCATTCTCTAGGAACAGGAAGGATCCCACTAAAGATCACCTGAGCCTCAATTTCCTTAAGCGTCTTCCCCAGCCTAGCATAGTCTCCCTTAATACTTTCCAGCAAGAATCTAGCCGTATCATTTGTTCCCACATGAAGGATAATTAGGAGATTCTTTCCCGCTCCCTTTAGGATCCTTTTCAACCTCAGGTGTACATCCCGTATCTTAGCACCTGGAAGACAGCACACCCTTCTATTCTCTGGATCAGCTCTAGTTACAGGCCTGTCTATTCTTCTCAATAAAGAGTCCCCGATCACATAGACCTGCCTTTTCCTGGTGACAGTGCTATTCTCCAGTCTCTCCCCTCTTCCCTCTGGCTGCAAGTTCTTTCCATTCCTATTTTCCCTTATAATCCTCTTCAACCCATCCTGTATCCTCCTGGGGCTCATATTTGGTGTAGTCTCCCTTGACTCTTCCGCTTTTCCTATAGGACTAGCCTCTCTTCTCTTCTTCCTTACCCTTCCACCTTCAACAAGTACCTGCTGAGCCCCTTCTTCATTTTCCAACTCTGCAGACCTGTTCCTAAGCTCTATTTCTCCTTCACTAGCCCGTCTTTTCCTCTGCCTGGTTCTTTTAGTCACATGCTTCCACTGACCACTTTCCTCACCCAGTCTCCCCTCAAAGTTCCCCAGCCCTGCTTCCATCTGTGAGTCTGAGCTTTTCCCTTCAGATACCTCATATCTTTGCTCCATCATCTGCTCAAACCCCTTCCTAAACTCAACCAGACTTTCCACCTGCATCTCCAAACCTCAGATCTTTTCCTCCATCAGCTCTATCAGACGGCATTTCATGCAGAAAAAACTCTTACCAGGTCCCCCCTCCAGGATCATGTACATACCACAGCTTCCACATCCAGTCATCCTCAATGTGTCTTCCACTACAGGAGTCACTCCCACAGCGGCCTCCGTATCTGTCATCGCTTTCCCACCTACATCCTGTTAATCTGGGAAACACAAGCCACACCAAAAAGTCCACCCCCCCCCAGCAAAAGCAAACCCCAAACAAGCACCACAATACAAACTCCACTTAAAGATGACCAGAGTGGCTAGAACAGGCATTGTGGGACACTTCTGGAGGCCGATCAGAGTGCATTAACAGACCAGGATGTCCACACTGTTGCCAGGGTGCTCCAGCCGGGGCGCATCAAGCATTGTGCTTCCCGTCTAGGTGGATTACCAGGAGCGCTCCAGCCATGGAGTCCAGACGCTCTACGTGCCTCGCCTGTGTGGATGCGTCATGAGTTAGGGCACCTGGGGCTGCTTTAATGTGCTCTAACTCACCAGTGTAGCCATGCCCTTTCTTCTTCACTTTCTCTACTCCATTCATGATTTTATACACCTCTATCGTATCCCCCTTTAGTCAGCTCTTTTCTAAGACGAATAGTCCCAGTCTCATTAATCTCTCCTCATATAGAAGCTGTTCCATACCCATCGGTTTTGTTGCCCTTCTCTGGAAGTTGAGAAAAGCTGGGAGATGCTGAGAAGTACTCAAATTGGATAAAATCTGCTAGGCACAGCAGAAGTACTAGTGAAATTGTGGCTCTGGTAATACAGGATAAAACTCTCTATTTAAGGCTGCACCTGGTAAAACAAGAGGCAGAGGAAGAAAACAATAAAAAATGTCTTCTAAAAATGTTCACAAACCTTTACAAATAAAGGGCCAAATTTGACTCAGAGGCAGTTTACATCTTCTGTGCTTGGGGGAGGAGATACACCAGAGTTGGGAATTCAACTCAGGAGAAGTCCTTTTCCTTCGGGGTTTCTGTTGTGAAAAGAAGTCTTTAATTCTGGACAGGAGAGGCACTGACTTTGTAGACTTCACCAATCAACTTTGAGGTCTCCTGGTAGAGTGTCATTATGACACTGGGAACCCCTGGCCAGGATTCTTCTGGCATGGAGTGAATCTGGCTCCCAAAATACAATGCCAGTGCATAAAGCTTTAAAGGAAAACTGAGTGTGTTGGAATGTCTGATGTAAGGAAGAGACCTTGTTATAGTTGGTATTTCAGAAGTGAGATGGAATAAGAATAGTGAATAAGATACCATAATTCCTCGCTATAAATAGTAAAGGAAGGAGAGCTGTAGAAGTGAGGAGAGTTATGTCCTACCGTGTATATAAAGGATTTCATAAACTGTCAAAATACAGGTTTTGGATGGAGCAGACCATGAGGTATAATCAGCATGGATAAAATTCCCAGTTCATGCAAATACAAAGAGTAGTACTATGGCTTGTAATAACAACCTTTAGATCATAACTGCTGTGGCGAATGCAGGTCATTGAGAGAAATCATGAAGGGTAACTAAATATAATAGAAAATAATGAGTGACTTCAAGTACCATACTATAAACTAGTTGAACATCATCAACATGGTCTGGAGAAATAATTTATTGGTACTGTAAATTACTGCTTCCTGGAACAACTTGTTCTAGAAGAGAAGCTACTCTTACATTGGTCTCTGCACTACCAAAGGATTGATTCACAAAGTACAGTGGTTGAGCTTCTAAGCAACAGTGACGATAATATAAATAAGCTCGACTTCCTTGCAAAGTGGTCTATATCCAGACATAGTCCAGTGACACATACAAAAAAAATCAGGAAAGGAGGATTTTTAAAATATGGATTCTTTTAGAAATAGCCTGAATAGGCGTGAGGCAAGTCTCCAAAAAAAGGCGGTATTTTTGGAGTTTAATGTACCCACTCTACCCACACCCTCATCATATATCATTTGAAAGCTTCTTTTATATGCATTTAGGTAAGGCATGATATGGAGCTATCTAGTGGTACCATAAGCCTGTAGGTAAGGTGAAACAATGGTACCCAAAATGAGTGCCTTTTTTTACATTGTTCCAGATACATTGCAACATGACTATAACTAGAGTTTTTACTGTTTAAGTTCATTTCAAAACCTTAATGGTGTGTTTATTGGTCAAAGCTACCAAACAATAATGTATTAAAAGATTTTTATGGTTTTGCTTGGGCAAATAATTTTTTTTCTAGAAATGATGAAGCTTTTTAGCATGTGGCAAAAATGATTAATATTTACAGTTTGCAACATGCTAACATGAAATGTTTTCACATCACATATTCTTAATGTCAGAGTATCTCACAAGTGATTCTAATTGTTTTCTAACTTTTCAACTGAAATTTCCTGACCAGGTCAGCCTCACACTGAAGTAGCAGTAGATTACATGCCCCCAGTTTGCACTGCATAATGGGTAGATATACATTTCCTGAATTCTTAATGTAATGCTTCTCCATTTGTAAGCTTTTTGTACATGCAGTGTGGCATCTGGTCTGTCTGGTAGAAGGTTTTAATTTGTAATTGTCTACGCACACAGTACTAGCATTTGAAATATGTTAGAATCTAGCTTTCTAATTATGCACAGGTCAGTATTAGTGTTAGAGATAACAATACACGGCTTCATATCATGAATATGCAAAAGCTATCAAAGAAAGAAGTGTCCTAACAAGAAGTAGTGAAGACCAAGTCCATAGGTAAGTCCTTGCCTCTACACTGAAGGGGGATAAAGAGCATGTTACTGCTTTTCCCAGCCATGGCATTAACATTATGACATTTGCCCCTGACTCACATCCAGAGGTGCATATCAACATATCTGCTGGACTGCATTTGACATCAGATGTACAAGAGTCTCTACTGAAAATAGTGGATGTCAGTGAAGAAGAAATGGAGAGATTTGCAAGAGGTGCACTTGATTCTGATGGGACATGTAGCTTTTTCAGCCCAGTCAAGAAATCTGGCATCAAAGCATTTGCTGAAATAGCCAAGAAGACCAAGGCTATGGCTACACTGCAGAGCTTACAACAGCACAGCTGCACCATGAGTACAGACGCTCAAAGCGGACAGCAGGGAGCTCTCCTGTCAACTTAATTACTCCAGCCCCTGCAAGTGGTTCTCCCACCGACATAGTGCTGTCTACACCAGTGCTTAGGTTGGTGTAACTTATGTCATTCCAGGGGGTGGCTTATTCACACACCTGAGCGACATAACTTGTACTGACCTCAGCTGTAGTGTGTACTTAGCCCAGATTTAATTCAGGGATGAGAGCTATAAGGCCAGAAATCACAGCAGCTATAAGGCCAGAAATTATTTTCCATGGAGCCCAATCCTTAGCCAGTTGCAGTGATGATGTTTCAATGGCAACTGGTCTTAGTTACCCAATAGGACCTGTGCCTATGTCCTTCTTCCATGCTGATGGAACAATGAGAAGAACAAACAAATCTTAATTAGGGTGTTGGAAGCTCAAACTGAAATAACCCATGAGCGAGGAGCATGCAACAAAGACACCACAATGTATATCAGAGATGCCAACACTGTCATACAAATGATGACTGAAGACAAATTCCACACATACAATGAACTGCCTGCTGAGTACTTGAAGCAGTTCCTTCAAGGATTTGACAAAGCTAAATCTTCAATCAAAGTCTTTGACAACAGTAACTCTGTGAAAACTGCAGAAAAACAGCACTGGACAGGAGCTAAGGTCAGATGCAAGAAATACCAGGTGATTGGTGGATGCCTCGTGCCTCCATGGAAAAAATTTCTGTATGTGGCATCCAATCACTTGTCAAATTCCAACACAAACACTCCTCCTTGCTGGAGACTTTTCGAGTGGTGAGGTAGAAAACTCCATCAACAGTAGAGGTGTTGAAGTAGCCCAAGACTTGTACAGTACTCAAGAGAAATCAGATACAAGGATCCTTTTGGGTCTCTTGGTGTCAAAGGAACCATCTTAATTAGGTCACCTAATACAAATGTTTTGGTCCTTGCTATTCACTACTTTTCAAAAAATGAAACAAATAGATAAGATGTGGTTGAAACAGGCACATTACTAGCACAACTGAAAAGCATTGCTTTATACGTGTGCATGCAATTTGTGACGCACTCATTCCTGACTTCTGCAACATACTTCCTTCTGTATATGCATTAAAAGGATGTGTGATCCCTGTTTGGTACTGGCAAAAACTCTGCAGTTAATGTCAAAACAAAAGGATCTTACTGCTTCAGAGAACTTGCCAAATTTGGAGAGAGTGACAGACAAGCCACAATTTCTGCAGCAAGCAAGATGGTAGCAGTGCAGTATGACCACAGCTAAAAGAAAAGGAAACCCACAGAGAACTGAATTGCTTGTGCCTCAATCCAGTCATCAAAAAGGACAAGTCACTGGCCAAACTCCCATCATGTGATGACAGTTTTGAAGAGTATGTGAAAAGAGCATCTTGGCAAACAAAGGTAAACCAGATATTGGATCACCATTGCAATATGGATGGAAAAATTTGGATGATCTACTTCCTGTATTCTTCAGGTGCTCAGTGGCATCCAAGCTTTTACAAGACTAGTAGAGGTCACTGCACAATCAACTACGTCTGTAGTCTGAACAATCTTCCCTGAACAAAACTGTGTACAAGGCAATAAAGACTTTGGTAACCCATGCATTCTCGATAGAGATCATAGAGATGAAGAAAACGCTGATGATTATATTGCCTATAAAGGTCATCAGCACTATTACATTTCAATAATACCTGTACACATTTATTATTAATTTTGATTTGGCCTATAGATTGTTGTTGTGATGCTTTGAGGACACAAAGAAATCCAATTTTATGTCTTGCAATAATACATAGAGTCATTAAACTAACAGAAATGAATGCAAATATTTTAAAGTGATCATTTTAACATGTTGTTCATGTAATTTTTATCCTTGTTTCTATGGTAATGGCACCATGTGACAGGTCCACATCAAATACCTCATCTTCAAGTAGACATAAGAAGTTTTCAAATGATATATGATATATGATGTGTGTGTAGAGAGAGTACATTAAGTTGACCAAATCAGCAGAGTCTGCCACTCGCCTGGGAGGGAAAAGATAGGAAATTAAAATCCAAAACATCAGCTTGGAGACTTAAGCAAATAGCAGTAGAACCACAGAGTGTGTGCCTATTTCAGTACTAAAAAGAAAAAAAGTAACAACAGTATCAATACAAAAGTAATCAAATGACAAAGTACAAAAGTTTATTCAAGCTCAAAAAAGCATCTTTTAAGGAAATGAAAATTCATCACAAGTTAAGAAAACTATAGACTTTGGCTTGTGACAAAAAAGATGGAGACTAAGAGGAATAAGAGGAAATTGGAAGAAGAAGTAACCAAATGGTCAAAGACAAATAATAATTCTTTAAGTATATCAGATGTAGAAAGCCAGTCGAAGAATCAGTGGGACCACTGGGTCAAAAAGGGGAAAATAGAAAAAAGTTAACATTGTTGAGACATTGAATGGTATTTTTACATTGCTTTCTTCCACACAGCATAATGAGGCAATACCTACCTTGCAGTTAATCTATTACAAATCATGAAGGTGTGGCACTGTCAGAGACAAAAGAATTGGAAACGGAGAACTAATAAAGTAATGCAACTTTAGGAGAGGCTTGATCTAATCGGAGTCTTTCCATTGACTTAAACTGGCTTCTCCATGAATGGATGCAAACATGTACTAGGAATTTAAAATGAAGTAACTGTGCTACTAACAAGAATATGTAATGTAAAATCAAAGTTTGCTACTATGTTATTGACAACATTATGTCCATCTTAAAAATAAATAAATAACTTGCTATGGTGATGCCAGGTACTCTGACCTAGTGAAGGTTGCTTCCACAACAGGAAAAAATGTAGAGGAAATTATCAAGGACAAAACTATTTTTAAACCTCCTTATAAGCATATGATAAGGTCAAAGCAGCAAGATTATTGTAAGAATAAGTTATGTCTCTCTGTACTCTTTGAAAGTACAATATTAATTGAAGGAGGACCAATAGATATAATTTATTTAATTTCCAAAAGGCTCTTGTTAAAGTTCTTCCAAATGGGCTATTAAGGAAACTTTGTAATTACTGATTAAAGTTCTGTCATTGATAACTGTCCAAGTGATAGGAGCAAAGAAGAGGAATAAATGGGCATTCTGAGCATGGAACTACATTATAGTAGGCTGCTTCAGGATCTGTACTAGGGCTTGTGTTGTTCATTATCTGAGGCCCAACATTAGTTAGTAAGGAGGTTTGTGAGAGACTCCAGAAGGACATAGCAAAATGAGGAAATTAGGCAGTACAGCAGATGAAATTCTGTTTACACTTGTAACTCGTGTTGGAAGGTGCAAATTCAGCTAATACTCTCTGTTGGGATGTGAATTAGTTGTAAACTTCTTAGGAAAATGATCTAGGCATGGTTATGGACAACTCAACGAAGACATCTGTTCAAATTCAATACACAGTGGCAGTCAAAATTGTAAATGCGATGTTACGCAGCATTAAGAAGAGAATAGAAGTACAGAAAATATGATGACCTCCAAATCAATGAGACATACTCACTTTGAATAATGCATTTAGTTTACTCACCTGATCTCAAAAAGGTGAAGCAGAAATAGTAAAGATGCAGAGGAAGCAACAATAATTGTTGGATGTCTGAGATGGAGCTGATATGAGGAGAGATTTCAAAAGGTGAGTCCATAGAAGAGAGACTTTAACTTAGAAAGCAGGGGAAAGTTTGCGGGAAAGGTAGACGCATGCAGCATAAACAAGAATCAAAGGAAAATTGTGCACTCTTATATTTCCACTTCCCACTTATACAGAAGGGACTTGTATGAAATTAAAAAGCATGCCGTTTCTAATACACAGAGGTAAATACTATTTTTGCATACTTCATAACCAGCCGGTGGATCTCAGTGCTTGAGAATATTACTGAAGCAAGTATTTTAGTAACATTCAGTTATGTGAATATTTCAGATGCTTTTATTCAGAGCACATGCATACACGCGATGAACCATGTGTGCATAAAAATTGCATCCACATGACCGTATTACTGTGTCATAAAACCAAAAAATTTCACAGTTAAAGAACTAATCTACTTTGGACAAAATGAGATAAGGGGCCAAATTCAATCCTGGTGTAAGACTGAATTCAATGGAAGTTAGGCCTGATTACACCAAGGAAGAATGTTGTCCTTAAATACAGTAAAAGCAATTGTTAATATGGTGTCCTATTGTTACTTCAGCATACCTGCCAATGTACATGAATCACCTCCTCAGCAGGGTCTTAATGTAGTTTCTGCAAAGTGAATTTCATTGTAAATATTTGTAAATAACCAAAAGATTTATGAATTCCAAAGACTGAGCTTTAATAATCATTCTTTACATTTACATTACGAATGGTCCAGAACCACAAACACCTACTGGTCACCTAGGCATTATTTGGGGAAAGTATTACAAGATAATAGAGACTATTGTCATTTTTAACACTGTGTATGTGTCTAGGAACAACTGTGAAAGGCACATCTGTATAAATGTAAACATTTACTTTAAAAAAATCAGTGAATGCAAATGAATACATCAAAAACTCTCTGAAGTCCACACAACTAATAATTAATCTGGATTTCAAGAATATTTTTATAGTCTGCTCATTAATCCCTTCCCCCATTCAAGAGTAGATGTCTTTCTAGACATTAGAAGAAAATTTAGGAGATAATTAAAACAATCCTCATCACAATATTTTCTACAGGTATATGATTTTGAAAATTACATCAAGGAAGAAAGGGAAAATGGTGATTCATTACAATGGCTCAGAAAAGCAGAATTACCTCATCATAAATTCTAAGTGATCTGTTTTTCTCAGTTGTCATTGTACTGAATCACCAGAGTTAATAAATTGGGAAGTCAAGTTACTACCTGGATAAACTGGATGCAATCTTCATTATAAGGGTGCCAATAAAATTGATGGAAAAGGTACTTTATCCAGGTTATGCAACAGCAGATTGTCTTTAACTCCAAAACCTATATAGCACTTAGATTCTATGGTGATGGTTGTTACACAAAAGCCTCCGATTGATAGATTTTACAAATGCCTAATTTGCAAAATAGCAGTTACATAATAAGCTTTGGACATTGAAGCAATTATTCCAAAATATATCAAAGTCCTTGCAATCCTTGAAATAATAGGGGAAGGGATAGTTCTAATTTATTTTAATAGGCCATCAGTGGTAATAAAGAATTGCTTAATGTCATTCTCTGCAAATTTAGATCTTTACAATACAATTTTTATGAAATGCAATATATAACCAGAGTAAAGTGAGAAAAGATCTACTGAAACTGTCTGCCAGTAGTACTTTTACTAGCTTTGGGTACTTCCTTTAATGTAAGTCTATCTTTTTCTTAAAACTAGATTCTGAAGATCTTGTAGACTAGGCCAATGCAGATGATATAGATATAGCAGCTACTGTACCCAGATAAATCTGAGTGACCAACAGTTACTTGTCAATAGACAATAGCGTGTCCTAGTGAAATTTAGTGAATAAAGGTTAAAGCAGAGGATTAGGAGTTAACTTTCTGAGTTCTACTTCTGATTTTGCTACTGACGCACTGTTTGACATTGGATAAATCACATGACCCTGTGTTAAATGGGTATAATAATATTCACTGTACAGGGGTATTCACAGTTTTAATTGTTTGTGAAGTGCTTGGAAATCCTCTGATGAAAGTGAAAAGCATTATTATATAAATAAAAAGGTTATTTTTATTTATATAATAATATATAAAAAGTCTAAAGTTTTGCCAATACTCTAGTCAGAGACACACAATTCTGAATAATGGAAAGCTACTCTACATTGGGTTCCACAGCTAGACTGAAATAACGTCTACTTGTGATCCACATGATTTTTATGTTGATCTTAGGAAAACACTCTGGTTTTGTTTTACTTTGTATATATGTATATATAATAAATATATATCATAAAATAAGTAATAAAAGTATATTTTGTATAATTTATTTTGTTATCTGTGATCAATGTCAAAACCTTGCAGAAAAAAGTCATTTCTGTCTCTGAGGTAAGATTTTTTTTAAATGCCCCATATATTCTGTCATAAGGTCTTTGTAGTGAGAGTTTGAGACATTTCAGCGGTAATTCAATAGGTTAATGTTCTTTGACAAATTCATGTATCAGGAGGTCAGCCTGACAGGAGACAAGATTAATATTAGATCTGTCAGAATTGTGTGTCTCATTTCCCCATGCCGAATCATAGAATTTGAATGGACCTCGAGAGGTCATCTAGACCAGTGCCCTACACTCATGACAGGTCTAAGTATTATCTAGACCATCCCTGACAGGTGTTTGTCCAACCTGCTCTTAAAAATCCCCAATGATGGAGATTCCACCACCTCCCTAGGCAATTTATTCCATTGCTTAACCACTCTGACAATTAGGAAGTTTTTCTTAATGTCCAACCTGAACCACCCTTGCTGCAATTAAAGTCCATTGCTTCTTGTCCTATCCTCAGAGGTTAAGAAGATCACTTTTTCTCCCTCCTTCTTGTGACAACCTTTTATGTATTTGAAAACTTTTATCATGTTCCCTCTCAGTCTTCTCTTCTCCAGACTAAACAAATCCAATTTTTTCAATCTTCCCTCATAAGTCATGTTTTTGAGACCTTTCATCATTTTTGTTGCTCTTCTCTAGATTTTCTCCAATTTGTCAACATCTTTCCTGAAATGTGATGCCCTGAACTGGACGCAGTACTCCAGTTGAGGCCTAATCAACGGGGGGTAGAGCGGAAGAATTACTTCTCATGTCGTGCTTACAATACTCCTGCTAATACATCCCAGAATGATGTTTGCTTTTTTTGCAACAGTGAAATATGTTGACTCATATTTAGCTTGTGATACACTATGACCCCCAAATCCCTTTCCGCAGTACTCCTTCCTAGCCAATCATTTCCCATTTTGTATTTGTCCAACTGATTATTCCTTCCTAAGTGGAGTACTTTGCATTTGTCCTTATTGAATTTCATCCTATTTACTTCAGAGCATTTCTCCAGTTTGTCCAGTAAAGCCCTTTCTGATTCTTCACTGAAAAATCTTTTAAAAACTGTGTTAGGTCCTGGTCTAGATCCCATTGAAATCAATGGAAGAACTCCCATTTGATTTCAATGGTCTTTGGATCAGTCCTTTGTGACTAGAATTAAAGTCTTAAAAGCCATGAGAGGATCAAAGGAATCCCTGTCTTTGGCTTCTCCTTCATAGTCTTTTTTGCTGACTAATAATGGCTTTTTAAAAAATTTTAGCATGATCTCCTCTCAGGTTTCAGGCATGTTGTAGATTTTTAAGCTTTTAGTGGCAAGGACGGTCTTTAAGTTCTATGTTTGTACAGCACCTAACACAATGGGGTTCTGGTCCGTGACTGGAACTCCTAGATGCTACAATAATACAAATAATAAATAATAATTACAGATCAGTTAAAAATGCCATACAAACACACATACATGCTGCAGCATCAGGGGTATCCAAAGGAATGAGGCCAGATCATATTGTTACAAATATCCAACAGACTTTAATGAAGCCAGAGCCCTCACATTGCAGCACTTGACTCTACCAGAACTAGGATGGGAGGCTCCACATCCCACTTGGTTTCAGTGTCCATTCCCCTAGCCTGGCTCTTAAACCACACTCACTTACAACCCAGCTAATGGAGGAGAAGGGGAAGTTTTGTAGTACAATTTGCTCAGCACACTTTGTCTAAGAATTTCAAAATACTTTGCAAACACTGACTAATTAACCCTGACAAATCCCTGTAAGGAATGTTTAAGCATTATTTATTTTTACTACTAGCTGCTGTTACCTGCACAACAGTTTGCAATTCTGTGGACTGTGATTTTACAAAAAGAAAAGGAGTACTTGTGGCACCTTAGAGACTAACAAATGTATTAGAGCATAAGCTTTCGTGAGCTACAGCTCACTTCATCGGATGCATTTGGTGGAAAAAAAAAAGTTTTGTTTTTTTTTCCACCAAATGCATCCGATGAAGTGAGCTGTAGCTCACGAAAGCTTATGCTCTAATAAATTTGTTAGTCTCTAAGGTGCCACAAGTACTCCTTTTCTTTTTGCGAATACAGACTAACACGGCTGCTACTCTGAAACCTGTGATTTTACAGTATCTCCCCCACTCCTTATCCTTCTGCTTCTCTCTTCTTTCTCTGCTATGGCTTGTTCCAACTCTCCCTGCGGTCAGTGGAAAGACTGTTGCTGATTGCAATGGTTATAGTTCATTAGGAACTAAGACAGCTCATTACTGAATAGTGTGATTGTAACACCAAAGCAAGTGGGTTACACCAGTGGCAGGGCAGTGCACTAAGACAAAGACATAGACAAGCAAGGCTGCTATCTAAACAAACAGACTGACAGACAACACCTGTTTTCAAAATGGCCTGTGATTTTGGGTCCCTCTGTTTTGGGGTTCCCAACTTAAGACACCCTAGCCACACTAGATACTAATTGTTACTACCCAGGATAAAGAACTAGAAAAACTCTGATCAACCCACCACACTGGTCAGAAAAACAAACAAGCTGTTTGGCTGTATTAACAGAGAGATTGATAATAAAACAGTTGTAATATAACTGCCTAGAAGATTTGTTCAGTTGTGGTCACACTCTTTCAGAGAGAGGTATAGTAGAAATGAAGATATTTAGAGGCATAGGAAAATTCCATGAGAAGAGACTGAAAAAGGTAGGAGTACTTAGGCTATGTCTACATAGGAATAAAAATCCCATTGCTGGCCAAGTCAGCAGACTTGGACTCCCTCTCAGGGTCCCAGAGCTCAGGTATATAGCAATTTTTCAGACTCAGAGCCCAAGCCTGCAAGCCTGAGTCAGCTGCTCCGTGCCAGTCACGGCCATGTCGTGGATCTTCTATCCCTGTGCAGACATAGCCTTAGTTTATAGAAGAAACAGATAGATAACATGGTGAAGATATTAATTATGTAGAGCAGGTCAGTCAAGTGCTCCTACTTATTCTTTCTCCTGATACTATAACAAGGAACCACTCAATGAAATTAAAAGCAACAAATTTAAAACAGATAAGAGTACTTTTTTTTTGATCAAGTAGTTAATTTGTGGAACTCCCTGCACTCTGCTCCAGGATATTATTGAAGAGGCCATTGAAGGCAAATTGAGGTTGAATCCAATGAACCATAAACATTTGTTTCACATCTTCAAAGTCCACTCTATATCTGAGAGATATAAAACTAAGGAATCCCTAATGTGTGCCAAGCTAGGTCTGCTACTAGTTAACAATACCCAGCAAAATGCTCTGAGGGGAAAAGAGGGCCTTTTCTTGCTCCTTCCTAAAATATTATCCTTGTACTCCCATGAAGAAAAAAAGACCAGCCCCAGTAGTGAAAGAGTCCGAGCAAGAAAAATTCAATCCCTGTTTAGCTCCCAGGTGCTCCTCCTTAGAATCTAAATCTGAGTCTTGAGAGTGTCCATAATCAGCAACCTCCCCTTTAGAAATTTTCCATTGTTCTTCCTGAACTTTAAGGATCTGATTCAAAAATAATTGAGTTCAGTAAGAAGACTCAAATTGAGTTCAGTGGGATTTGGATTAGGTACTAAATGATTGGACTCAGGGGATGATCTCCAGTGTTTCCATCCAGATACCCCTCCAGAAACAACAGTCGGAAGGGCAAGGGAAAATAAAGCAGGTTTAATAATACACCTAATGGCCTACAAAGAATTTTGCTGGGGAATAAAGCCAAAACCTCTGGGTAGATTTGAGCCTTCATTTATAAACAGAGCAGGGAAACTCTTGGCAAATTTCCCAAATTCAAGGAGCACATCTGAAAGCATTATCTCTAAACAATTTCATCCTAGAAGTACAGGTTGAATGGAGACTATTATAGCTATCCCCAAGGCACGACTAGCCAGGACTGGTGAGGTAGGATGAATCAAGCTGGTGAACTGCTTTAAAAGCTGATGTGTCAGTAGTGTAAAGGTGGAGTAAGGGCACAGAGCAAGATCCTCAGCTGATATTAACTAGTATAGCTCCATTTACTTCAATGGAGCTACATTGATTTATGCCAGCTGAGGATCTGGCCCATGCTGTGTGTGAAAGGGGCAAGGAGGGAGAAATGGAACATAATTATTAGGTAAAGCATGGTTCTGTCAGGGGCTGTAAACCTATATATTGTTATAATTCAATCTAGGTGGCTCCAAATTACAAACCACTTCATCAACCTCAGTATAAGGCAGTATGAGCTGGGACCTTTCAATGCTTCTGAGGGGAAAGAAATATTTTACCATCTGGTTATAGGATGATGTTCACATGAAAAAGCCAAAGTCGCCCCAAGTTTTTAATCATGGAAGTTATAAGTAATGAAGCTACTGTCAAGAACTGCTTATAGAAAAAGCATGGTATCAGACACAGAGAATAGAAAAAGACACTTTTTAGTTCAGTGGCCTTGGAGAAGCTGTAAATCAGGGCAAAATGTGCCCTTGAAGTTTAATACTGTCAGGCCCATCATATGCTGCCATTTCCTATTCTGCCTCATTCACTCTTGTGTTTTGTAGCTGTGTTAAGAACTGGGTGTCACGAGCCATTTTCTAGTTAAATTGTTTTTTGGTCTCTACTTGATTGGTGCCATGCCTTTGTTAGGAGGAACCTTTGTTCTTACAACTTCTATTTTCAAAAATTTACCATGACTTTTGCTTTTAAACTGTCAATATCAAATAATAACCAGATGGCAAAATGCAGGACTGTTGTAGTTGTGTTAGAGAGACAAAGTAGGTGAGGTAATGTCTTTTATTGGACCAACTTCTGTTGGTGAGAGAGACAAGCTTTTGAGCTACACAGAGCTCTTCTTCAGGTCTCAGGAAGGTACGAAGAGTGTCACAGCTAAATACAAGATCAAACAGATAGTTTAGCATAAATAGTTAGAACATATTCTAAGGGACCATTCATAGTGAAGTGGCCCATTATGACCCCTGTAGTCATAGGACAAAAAGTGGGGTTAAGACCATGATTTTTTGTGTCTAGCAAAGTTATGAATTTAAGCTCCCAGGTTCGCCTTTTGAAAATGTTGTGCAGGCTTCCTTTGAGGCTGAGGGTTGATAGCTCAAATATAGAGTGGTCGCTTTGTTAAAAGTGTTCACCCACAGGGAATAGGATTTTTTGTCTCTTATCATTTTCCTGTGTGAGTTAATTTGAGAGCATAGTGATTATCTGGTTTCACTCACATGTTATTGGGCATTTAGCATACTGGATGAGGTACACCACATGTTGTGATAGGCATATGTAGGACCTATGGATCTTGGAAGGTGTATTGTGGAGGGTGTTGATCATTGTAGCTACCCCCCACAACACACTTTTTAAGATCCTTCGGTCTAATGACCTCACACAGGGAAACGATAAGAGACAAAAACACCCTATTGCCTGTGGGTGAACACTTTTCACAAAGTGATCACTCTATATCCGAGCTTTCAGTCCTCAAAAAAAACCTGCACAAGATTTTCAAAAGACAAACCTGGGAGCTTAAATTCATAACTTTGCTAGACACTAAAAATCATGGTCTTAATAAAGATACCATATTTACAATCTGTAATTCACTAATCCCCGTTTTTGTCCTATGTCTATAGGGGTGTTAACAGACCACTTCCCCTTGAATGGTCACTTATAATATGTTCTAACTACTTATGTTAAACTTATGCCAGTCCTTGCTTACAGACAGCCCCCCAACCTGAAGCAAATACTCACCAGCAACCACACACCACACAACAGAACCACTAACCCAGGAACCTATCCTTGCAACAAAGCCCGTTGCCGACTCTGTCCACATATCTATTCAGGGGACACCATCAGAGGGCCTAATCATGTCAGCAACATTATCAGAGGCTCATTCACCTGCACATCTACCAATGTGATATATGCCATCATGTGCCAGCAATGCTCCTCTGCCATGTACATTGGTCAAACTGGACAGTCTCTACGTAAAAGAATAGATGGATACAAATCAGATGTCAAGAATTATAACATTCAAAAACCAGTCGGAGAACACTTCAATCTTTTTGGTCACTCGATTACAGACCTAAAAGTTGCAATTCTTCAACAAGAAAACTTCAAAAACAGACTTCAACGAGAGACTGCTAAATTGGAATTAATTTGCAAACTGGATACAATTAACTTAGGCTTGAATAAAGACTGGGAGTGGATGGGTCATTACACAACGTAAAACTATTTCCCCATGTTTATTCCCACCCACCCAACTGTTCCTCAGACATTCTTGTCAACTGCTGGAAATGGCCCAGCTTGAGTATCACTACAAAAGGTTCCCCCCTACCCCCCCGCTCTCCTGCTGGTAATAGCTCACCATAAGTGATCACTCTCATTACAGTGTGTATGGTAACACCCATTGTTTCATGTTCTCTATGTATATAAATCTCCCCACTGTATTTTCCACAGAATGCATCCGATGAAGTGAGCTGTAGCTCACGAAAACTTGTGCTCAAATAAATTTGTTAGTCTCTAAGGTGCCACAAGTACTCCTTTTCTTTTTGAATATTTAGCTGTGACACCCTTAGTAACTTTCCCAGACCTGAAGAAGAGCTCTGTTTAGCTCCAAAGCTTGTGTCTCTCATCAACAGAAGACAGTCCAGTAAAGGATATTACCTCTCCTGCCTTGTCTCTCAGACAGTAATATGTTAGTTTTCTTGTCTTGGAAGCCCTTGAAGATTCCAGCCCGTAATAACTCCATCTGAGACCGATAAAGGGATCTGTGTTTTGAGGATATCTAGACTGGGCTATTGCAAAACATTATCTCACAGTCTGTCTGATCTGACCCAGCTTAAATTTAGGTTACAGATGCCATCAGAACTGTTTCTTGGGTAGGGTGAATCGGGGCGACCGCTCCAGGCCCCACAATGCGATTGGCCAGCACAGTCGGTCCTGGAAGAGATGAATGTGTCACTTCCGCACCGGGCCCCAAGCTTTGGGGGGCCCCGCAGACCAGTGTGATTGGCCGGCGCAGTCAGTCCCGGGAGAGATGAATCCGTCACTTCCACCCCAGGCCCCTCACCCCCCTGGGGATGGCCCTATATGCCATTCCCATAATACAGAAATGTATACTGTTTCTATAATACAATTCAGGACTGGCACTGTATAGGCCATATTCTAGTCTCAGTCTCATATATTAATAGTAAGGGTAGATGTTTGTCATGGCAAAAAATGAAAACGTTTTATTTTGAAAGCTGTTTATCATGGGAAATTGTGAGCAACAATAAAAGTTGGTTAAAAAGATTTATTAATATTCTTCTAGGAGTTTAATACCATTTAAAAATTACTACATCATTAAATGGGTTATATAGAGAGAGTTCTATTTCTAAAAATTCATAGAGAAGCCTTGCTCAATAACAACTGGCCATGTTGGCAAAGAGACCAAAGCCTGATCCAAAGGCCGCTGAAGTCAGTGGGAATGTTTCCACTGACTACAGTGGGCTTTGGATAAATCAGGACCCATAACTTTTTATGAAAAATGCTAAAACTCATTTTTGGTCACAAACATCATGACCATGGCAAATATATAGCCTTAAGAGTTTAGATGCACATAATGGAGTGCCTTCTAAAATCCACATTATTACATTTATTATGCTGGCTTGTGATGGTCATCCATTTGGGGTATGGTTAGAAGTTTGCGTAATAAGGTGTAAATCAGGACAGATTTTGGCCCATACATAATATAAAGATAAGATAGCCAAGCATATAGAAAATTCATGCCACCTTATGTTGTGTACCAACAGAGCTCACCTCTACAGCCAGTTCCAGCTGTCTTGCTATAGAATGAGAGATCTCTGAGAAACACCCAAAGTGCTTCAACATGTGCTTTTAGTAATCCAGAAGGGGATACTCTTCACTCTGAGTAGCACTGAGCAAGTTCCCGAAAGTGGAGGTGGGGTATAGGGTATCATGCTTTTGGAGATGTCATCTTTCAAATGAAATGTAAAACCAGGGTCCTCACTACTTGTGATCGTGAAGGGTACTATGGTACTCTCAGTTAAGAGTTTCAGAGTAGCAGCCATGTTAGTCTGTATCCGCCAAAAGAACAGGAGTACTTGTGGCCCCTTAGAGATTAATAAATTTATTAGAGCATAAGCTTTCGTGGGCTACAGCCAACTTCATCAGATGCATAGAATGGAACATATAGTAAGAAGATATATAGATATAGTTATATACATACAGATAAGTTGGATGTTGCCATACAAACTGTGAGAGGCTAATTAGTTAAGATGAGCTATTATCAGCAGGAAAAAAAAATGTTTGTAGTGATAATCAAGATGGCCCATTTAGACGGTTGACAAGAAGGTGTGAGGATACTTAACTTAGGGAAATAGATTCAATATGTGTAATGACCCAGCCACTCCCAGTCTTTATTCAAACCCAAGTGAATGGCATCCAGTTTGCATATTAATTCAAGCTCAGCAGTTTCTCGTTGGAGTCTGTTTTTGAAGCTTTTCTGTTGCAAAATTGCCACCCAATTCCTGCTGGTAATAGCTCACCTTACCTGATCACTCTTGTTACAGTCTGTATGGTAACACCCATTGTTCCATGTTCTCTGTGTATATAAAATCTCCCCACTGTATTTTCCACTGCAAGTCAGTAAGAATCTTGCCTTGGAGAAGAATGAGTAAAAGCTAAGTAAGGTCAAAGTCAGTATTCTAGCAGCAGGTATACATGGGCAGCTCCAACAGAATTCTACTGAATGCATCTGATGAAGTGAGCTATAGCGCACGAAAGCTTATGCTTAAATAAATTTGTTAGTCTCTAAGGTGCCACAAGTACTCCTTTTCTTTTTGCGAATACAGACTAACACGGCTGCTACTCTGAAACAGAATTAATGTATCTGAAGACAGAATGTGGCTCTTTAGGTTTAGATGTAAGATGAATAATATTAGCAGGGAACCATCATTAGCAGGGAACCATCTGGGAAATGTCCAGCCTTCAAGTGTGATGGCTATTCTGTAAAGTCCGAAGCATGTTTATTGTGCTAGCCTGTTCTGGCCAAGATGAGGAAAGGCTGAAAGTTTGTTGCCTCACAGATAAGCTGTAGTGAGTGAACTGCCTGGCATTATGGAGAAAAAGTTTCTGTATCTGATATCTGGGCATACTGCTGTTTGTAATACTGTCAAGAACTAGTGGCATTAGGAACAAGTGGGTGAATTAACATATGCTGTGGAAACACCTGAGTTTGGAGAAGGAGGAAATAATTGATAAACTTACAAGTTCAATGACTGCTTCCTTAGGCAGAGAGGCGTCTCTGTCCATAAGGAGGTGACAGGTGTTAAGGTCTTCAAATCCTGCATTGCTTAAAGATCCACAGTGAAACAGGGTCACTCAAACTCATGGATCCTGGAATATGAAGACATCTTGCATGGAGATCCAACCCATCTTCACTGCTCCCCGTCTCCGCGTCTCCGTCTACCCACTGGCAGCACAGCTTGCTCAGGAGCCGTTGTGACATTGGTTCCAACAATTGTATGGGAATAAGTGCCTGGTTGTACTTACCCCATTTTTCTGAGTGAGGTAAGAGCTGCAGTGGAGGTCCTACAATCAGGTGTTCATGCAGAGGAGTTGTTAAGGACTTGCAGTGAAGGGAGGATTGTGCCAGGTAGCCACTCCTCTCCCTCCATTTCCATATTCCCTTCGTTGTCTTTCCTCACTGCTACATGACAGTGTGTGCAACTTTCTCATGGCAAATTGTATTAGTGAGAATTAGCATGGTCTTCACCAGGAATTTGGAAGAATGGAAAGCGTGTGATAGAATAAAGAGAAGACTCTTTGAGGAGCAAATAGGAGAATGACAAACCAAACCATACAAGAGCCAACTAGCCAGAAGGTTGTGTATCTGGGAACAGCAATACTCTCAAAGAAAAGAAGACCTCCAACATCCAGATTTCTTCCAGTCCCTCTCCATTTTTTATCTCTGGAGCCTTTATTGGATATGTGCCTTTGCTCCCTTGTATGCCAGGAGCGCGTCCCAAATGTTCACCAAAACCCAGGAGGCAGAATAAGTACTTAGTCACTTTTTAAATTTCTATTATACTTAGAATGTGTAGCATGTAGTCAAGAGTGGAGAAGATGGCTATCCATTTATAATTTTAGAAATTGTTTTGCAAACATGTATCTACATATCAAAATTAATATATTATTTGATTTAGTCTTGCTCCCCCACTTGTCTTTTTAGGGCCATATTATGAACTCCTTTAATCCCACCGATGAACAATTACTCATAATAGTCTCTTTGACTTCAATAAGACTGCTACTATGAGTAATTGCTCACCGGGACAGGGAACGTATCTTCTAATATGTTTGCAATGGGACTTCTGGATGCTATTGCAACACAAATAGTTAATCATCAATTAATTATTAAGGTCTCTAGTAGTTTTACAATAACAAGGCAAGATCCTGCAAGCACTTACTTATGGGTAATTGTATGCTACTTAGGTGTATAAGTAATTGTAGGTTCAGGCCTGTGCAATGTTTAACATGATGTTTCATGTTCTTCAAGTGTTTCATTTTTTAATGCTAATTTGGACCTTGTCAGCCACTGTACCACCCAGTAGTAATCATAAGCAAATGTCATTGAAATTTATACCACCATTTTCTCAGTGATGCTTGGGAGATTTAACTGGCATTACCCATGTAAATCCCTTGTGCAACAACAGCGGAGAATAAACCCCTTCATATAGACTTTGAAGACCTATGAACTAGGGTCAAGTGGGATGTAATACAAAATATCTGACTGTGACAACAACAGGTGCTCAAAGCTTGGGAGGAAAAATAACACCTTGACTACCAAATACTTCTGTGCATTTCCATGAAGAAAAAGAAACAGCAACTATTCCAATAACTTCATGCATCAGCCAGTAACATAGCCACAAATTATAAGGAAGCAAAACAATGATTCCTTCTTGCCTGGCCCTGAACTGTTTTGCTCTTCCAAAAATATGCAAAAGCAACTCCAAAATAAATAGTCATCACAATTAATAACCCTAGCTATACTGAATGCTTTGCCATAAATCTTCAATGTTTTTAAATGCATGTTCAATGTAAGAGAATGTTTTGTACATCAGGCAAGAGGAGTCACTAAACAGACACGTCCATTCGGCAAATAAATTATTTTTCCATAGTTCTCAGATAATAAACTTGTTGTCCTTTTCTTGGCATCAGTTTTACATCACTGTAACTCTGTAGATTTCAGTGGGATTACTCCTGAATTATACAAGTAGTAAGTGAGAGGAGGATCATTCCCTAAATGACATAAAATACAATATGAAGTTTATGGAGAAGGTCTGTTCTAATTATCTATTTTCACACCTATTTTTATTTATCATGTTGAAATCTCATTTTAGTATTATTTTATTCTTTACTATTGTTTGAACGGCCCTACAGGCGCACAAGGTGCTTTACATTCAAGTAGGAAAGACATGTCTCTGTCCTGAAGAGCTTGCAGTCTACTACAGTTTTTATTTTCTGTATCTCAATAAAAGCACTTTGTCTTTTCGAGCTGATCACTGTTGCCCAGCTTTTGATGTAGGATCCTGCCAAGATTTTCACACTTGCAGAACTTCACTCACAAAGTTGAAGTCCGTAGTATCTATGCAAAAGTCTTTATGGGACCAGGGTTCAAGTTAGAAAAGGCAAAAGGATAAATATCAATTCTGATCCCCAGACTTCACTTATGTGAGTACTCCCACTGAAGTGAGTTCACTCAATATGAAAGTGTTTATTTTAACACTGACTTAAGTGAAACTGCTCTATATGATTACAGGCTTCAAGACAGGGCTCATTTATTAACAGATTCATTGATTCAGTTTAGTTACACCTCAGAGAGGAGCATAAGAAACTAGACTATTTTTATCTCTTCTGTAATTAGTTGAAAAATGAACATTAATGAGGCTAAAGGCAACAGATTAAAATATTGAAAGACTGCTGGAATGATGCAGGGGGGTCATCAGTTCTCATTTGTTTTGAGGATGACTCATTTAGCAAGAACTTTCTGTGAATTTGCAGATAGCTAAATGGCTCCAGTTTCTGATTCACAAGCTGGGTAGTGAAACTCAGTAGCATTTATGATTATGTCTAATTCATTTTTTTCTCTGCTTGCAAACCACTATGCAGTGGAATTGGACAAAATGACCCACTAGATGGTCCTTCAATGCTAGTTATAAATCTGTGCTACTGTAATTAATTCAGGTTCTCTTCGTTTTAAAGTTTGTTTTGTCAATCTTAAAATAAACACTTTTATTGCACACTGAGTTAAATGCAACATTTATTAAAAGATCATAATCATTGCTCCACTTTTTCCATGGAATTCTTACACAAGAAGAGCCAATCTATGCCTTCGTTTTGTTTGCAGTGTTGTTGCAGACCTGAAGATGAGCTCAATGTAAGCTCCAATGCTTGTCTCTCTCACAAACAGAAGTTGGTCCAATAAAAGATATTACGTCACCCACCTTGTCTCCCCTGCCTCTTGTGTAATTTCCACCAGAAAAATTGGGATGCATCTTTTTCATGTAATTTGCTCAGAAGCACAGTTCATCTACTTAGATAATTAGCACTGCAAAGAGACCATTATCTAGTATGACAGGTTTCATAGTAGCCACCGTGTTAGTCTGAATCCGCAAAAAGTCAAGGAGGACTTGTGGCACCTTAGAGACTAACACATTTATTTGAGCATAAGCTTTCGTGAGCTACAGCTCACTTCATCGGATGCATTCAGTAGAATTCTGTTGGAGCTGCCCATGTATACCTGCTGCTAGGATACTGACTTTGACCTTACTTAGCTTCTACTCATTCTTCACCAGGGCAAGATTCTTACTGACTTCAGAGAGAGAGAGAGAGAGAGAGAGAGACTTTGGATTCAGAAAGGACTTCAGGATTTAGAACATAAGAGTAACTATATGACAAAAATTTTCACGATAGACAAAGGAAAAACCCCTGCCCTTCCCCATTCCAAAAACCAAATCCTCAAACCCAAACCATTTCTATTAATTCTGAAGATCGTTGTATGCATTTATCTTGCATTTTCTTAAATGTCAAAGTCGAAGACAGTCAAGTCAGTTAACCTAAAATTAAAACCAGAATATATATATAATCAACAGTTTCTATGATAAAATTAAGATATCTAATGTCTACATAAATCAGAGCAGAACTCATAATTTTATCTCTGGCTTTATCTTGTCATAGTTATTTATTGCTTTTTCATCCTGGAATAGCACACCTGCATATACTCTATTTCTCTAGATGGACTATGAAGAAATTGGGCCATTCTCCCAGGATTATTAAACTGAGGCATTAAGGGCCTCAATCAGCTACCCTGGTTCATGTAAGAAGTCCAGTTTACTCACATAAATAAGGGCTGCCAGATCAAACTTTTCTATATCACCGTATGCTAACTCTACAAAGGTAACAAGTTCAAGAACCAAACAAATGTTTCTTTTTTCAAAAATCATGCTACTATTTAAAAAATATATATTTTTTAGAGTTTTCTCTAGTGCCCATCACTGCAAGTGCTTATGGATTATAGTAGAAAAAGGAATATTTCTTAGTTAAAGTTTCACAGATGTTTGTCAAAAATATTTTAATAATACTTCTTTCTGTAATGTAACTGAAGTATTACATTTCAGGCAGGAAAATATTAATTTGTTGCACGTATCAATCTATCAGTGGCAAAGACACAAGAAATCATGGATGTTCATCTTCCTATCTGCTAATATGGTGCCAAGCACTCACTAAGTTGTTCCTGCCAAATAGGAAGTGAAGATGGGCAAGTAAGACTTCACCCATGTTATGACTGTCTTGCTCACCCTTTTCATTTTCAAGCTGAAATACTAAAATGAAGGAGTTGTGGAAAAAATAAAGAAAAGAGAATCCTTTTAAAGCAACTGGGAAATCTGGATAAGCAAAATACAATTGGACAAAAGGGAATTTGGCCAGAACACTGGGGTTAACACAGAGAGAGAGTTGACAAGAATGTGTGAGGAACAGTAGGGAGGGGGGGAAATAAACATGGGGAAATAGTTTTACTTTGTGTAATGACACATCCACTCTTAGTCTCTATTCAAGCCTAATGTAATGGTGTCCAGTTTGCAAATTAATTCCAATTCAGCAGTCTCTCATTGGAGTCTGTTTTTTACGTTTTTGTGTTGAAGAATTGCAACTTTTAGGTCTGTAATCGAGTGACCAGAGAGATTGAAGTGTTCTCCGACTGGTTTTTGAATGTTATAATTCTTGATGTCTGATTTGTGTCCATTTGTTCTTCTACGTAGAGACTGTCCAATTTGGCCAATGTACATGGCAGAGGGGCATTGCTGGCACATGATGGCGTATATCACATTGGTAGATGTGCAGGTGAACGAGCCTCTGATAGTGTGGCTGATGTGATTAGACCTTCTGATGGTGTCCCCGAATAGATATGTGGACAAAGTTGGCAACGGGCTTTGTTGCAAGGATAGGTTCCTGGGTTTGTGTTTTTGTTGTGTGGTGTGTGGTTGCTGGTGAGTATTTGCTTCAGACTGGGGGGCTGTCTGTAAGCAAGGACTGGCCTGTCTCCCAAGATCTGTGAGACTGGTGGGTCATCCTTCAGGATGGATTGTAGATCCTTGATGATGCACTGGAGAGGTTTTAGTTGGGGCTGAAGGTGATGGCTAGTGGCATTCTGTTATTTTCTTTGTTGGGCCTGTCCTGTAGTAGGTAACTTCTGGGTACTCTTCTGGCTCTGTCAATCTGTTTCTTCACTTCAGTAGGTGGGTATTGTAGTTGTAAGAACACTTGATAGAGATCTTGTAGGTGTTTGTCTCTGTCTGAGGGGTTGGAGCAAATGCAGTTGTATCGTAGAGCTTGGCTGTAGACAATGGATCATGTGGTATGGTCTGGATGAAAGCTGGAGGCATGTAGGTAAGTATAGCGGTCAGTAGGTTTCCGGTATAGGGTGGTGTTTATGTGACCATCGCTTATTAGCACTGTAGTGTCCAGGAAGTGGATCTCTTGCGTCGACTGGTCCAGGCTGAGGTTGATGGTGGGATGGAAATTGTTGAAATCATGGTGGAATTCCTCAAGGGCTTCTTTTCCATGGGTCCAGATGATGAAGAAGTCATCAATGTAGCGCAAATAGAGTAGGGGCATTAAGGGACAAGAGCTGAGGAAGCGTTGTTCTAAATCAGCCATAAAAATGTTGACATACTGTGGGGCCATGCAGGTACTCATAGCAGTGCCACTGATTTGAAGGTATACATTGTCCCCAAATGTGAAATAGTTATGGGTGAGGACAAAGTCATAAAGTTCAGCTGCCAGGTTTGCCGTGACATTATCGGGGATACTGTTCCTGACGGCTTGTAGACCATCTTTGTATGGAATGTTGGTGTAGAGGGCTTCTACATCCATAGTGGCTAGGATGGTGTTTTCAGGAAGATCACTGATGGATTGTAGTTTCTTCAGGGAGTCAGTTGTGTCTCGAAGATAGCTGGGAGTGCTGGTAGCATAGGGCCTGAGGAGGGAGTCTACATAGCCAGACAATCCTGCTGTCAGGATGCCAATGTCTGAGATGATGGGGCGTGCAGGACTTCCAGGTTTATGGATCTGGTAGCAGATAGAATACCGCTGCTTGGTGTTCTAGGGGTGTGTCTGCACGGATTTGTTCTTGTGCTTTTTCAGGGAGTTTCTTGGGCAGATGGTGTAGTGTCTTTTGGTAACCCTCAATGGGATCAGAGGGTAATGGCTTGTAGAATGTGGTGCTGGAGAGCTGCCTAGTAGTCTCTTGTTCATATTCCAACCTATTCATGATGATGACAGCACCTCCTTTGTCAGCCTTTTTGATTATGATGTCAGAGTTGTTTCTGAGGCTGTGGGTGGCATTGTTTTCTGCACGGCTGAGGTTATGGGGCAAGTGATGCTCCTTTTCCACAATTTCAGCCCGTGCAAGTTGGTGGAAGCACTCTATGTAGAAGTCCAGTCTGTTGTTTCAGGAGGAGTTCACCCAGAATCCTTCTTTTTGTAGTGTTGGTAGGAAGGTCTCTGTGGGTTAGTATGCTGTTCAGACGTGTGTTGGAAATATTCCTTGAGTCGGAGATGTCAAAAATAGGATTCTAGGTCACCACAGAACTGTATCATGTTCTTGGGGGTGGAGGGGCAGTGCTATAGAAGAATGGGAAGAGTGCACAAATTCTAACAGGCAAATAGAGATAGAAGAAATTGAGACAGAGAGCAACCAGTATAAACTAGCAGACACTGATGCTTATGACTGAGTATACTTCATGATGGTTTTTAAGATAAAATTAGTGCATCTCTGTATCTCTCTGCAGACACACATATAATAATAACTTAAGCTGACATTTCCTATGTTATTTTAGTTTTTTGTTCTGCTAATGCTGCCATACTTGTCTCCCCTGGGGATTTTCTTGAAAGCAAGATGCCAGGTCTCAGGAGGTGTTCTGATTTAAAACAAAATTTACAGATAAATGCATGACTGAAAACTATTTCAGCAGAAGGGAAATCAGTACATTAAAGCTACCACTACCTCAGAGAGCTGGGTATGGGTCTGTGCAGACATTTCATTTCAAGGTTTATAAAATTATGATGCCATCATCTTACTCATGGTTAGATAATGTATGGTTTATTGAAGATCCTATATCTTATATTTAGAACACAGCTGTGCAAAGCTCTGGTTTGGAAGTCACATAGTTTCAGGGAACATAACTTGGAAGATTCCATTTTTAGAGGTTCTTTACCCTTATGGTTTGCTTGGAAAACAGGGCTACCTTGCTACAGCCAGGAATTCCATGGTGCATCTAAATGAATTATAAGTGGGGTTTTATGTGGCAGTAGAGGGATCTAAAGTTGGGAGTCAGACCAGAGTTCAGTTGGTTTTATATGTTCTGTGCACTTTAAGATACTGTCTAATAGTGAAGAACATCATATGAATATTAGTCGAAGTACAGTCTGTCTGTCTGGTTTCAGAGTAGCAGCCGTGTTAGTCTGTATTCGCAAAAAGAAAAGGAGTACTTGTGGCACCTTAGAGACTAACAAATTTATTAGAGCATAAGCTTTCGTGAGCTACACGATGCATCCGATGAAGTGAGCTGTAGCTCACGAAAGCTTATGCTCTAATAAATTTGTTAGTCTCTAAGGTGCCACAAGTACTCCTTTTCTGTCTGTCTGTGTATTGTTTATGTGCCTAGAATCTGGACTAAGGCTGTTCAAAAACTGCAGGAAAGTGTTTGCAGAATTTTTTTTAATTTATTTTATTTTTTGCCTATTTGGTGCCACCCAAAATGACATGCTTCTGTACAATTTTATGAAAACCAGTAATACGACAGTATTATAATATGACAGCATCATGAAATTATGATATTTTGTGCATTTTCAGAATGAAAATAGTGATTAACTAACTGTTAACTTTGTTGTTGTTATTATTTCTTATTAATTTGCAAGTAAAAGGAATTCAGACAAATATAATATCACACGGACAATGAAGCCATTTTAAGCATTAAAAAAGCATTAATTTGAAATAATTAGTGAAAATGCCAGGGTTTTGAACAATTCAAACCTCAGGAATTTTATTTCTTGGGCTTGAGCCAAACTCCATGAAGCAAGTGGCAACTTTTCCATTGACTTCAGTAGACTTTGGATCTGATCTGCAATTTGTACTGTACATGTGGTATAGACCAGGGGTTCTCAAACTTTTTCTTTCTGAGCCCTCCCCACACCACCACCACATGCTACAAAAATTCCACAGCCCAGCTGTGCCACAACAACTGTTTTTCTGCATATAAAAGGGGGGGCCTGATGTTAGAGGGTATCAAGGAGGGCAATTGCCCAGGGCCCCATACATACGGGGCAATGGGAAGCTATGTTGCTCAGGCTTTGGCTTCAGCCACAGGTGGTGGGGTTCAGAGCCCCGCGCTGCAGTCCTCCATGGTCGGACTTTGGCTTTCTATCCTGGGCCCCAGCGAGTCTAATACCAGCCATGCTTGGTGGACCCCCCTGAAACTTGATCACGGCCCCCCAAGCCACTGGTGTAGACAGGGCAGCACACATCAGAACCCTATGCCTTGCAGCGTCTTGTAAACTTCAGTGGGAGTCTGCATTGGCACAGGGTCTATGGAAGTGGGTGTCAAAGCAGAATAGGGGTTAGAGAGGTTAAGTCATTCCATGTATGCAGTGCTGGTTAGACCAGATCAGATATATTACACTGAACTTGGTGCACCATATTACAGAAAAAACAGAACTTGCGGAGAGAGATGGGAAAAAAGCAATCAATAGAGGCTTCAGTGGGACTAGACTATGGGAAAAAATGAAGCAAACTAATATGTACATTGGAGAATTGCAGAATTAAGAGTCTCATACATTAAGGGGTTCAACAGAAGAAAGGAGAGAATTGAAATTAATTGACCCATTGGATTTCAACTGACAGCAAAAAAAACCCATCTGAAATAGCAGAAAAGAAGAGGAACATCGGGCCAAATTCTGCTTTCTTACAGCAGGGTAAATCCAGCACAACTCCACTAACTTTAACTAAGAGCAGAATTTAGTGCATTCATACTGAGCTCCAGGAGGGGATGCTTCTTTAAAAAAAATGGTGGTAGAAGCAAAATTGCTGGCAAATCAAGTCCCAAGGTGACAAGCAGTCTTTGGAGAGGGTCTACGGTAGAAATATTAGTTCTGAAAATAAAAAAAGCAGAGGTATGGTCTTGATGTCTTACCATGAGGCCTTTCCTGCCCAAAGGTCCTGACTTGTGAAATGGGCAGCATGTGCCCAGCAGACAGCATCCCTTTTTGTGAGGACAGGTACAACACAGAACATGTTTGACTAACCTGGGCTCTTGCTATCTGCCCCACACATGATTTTCATAAACGCTGACTGCTTCCCTTTCATTTCAAACCCAAAGAATCAAGGTGACATTAGAGAGCATGATGGACAGTACTGCTCAGATCACCTACTGTTTGTAGAGACCTACACAACACAGCCACACTTGGGTGATGAGCGGACCAGACTTCTCATCTTAGTTCTGTACTTTTTTGTGTTTGTGGATTTATCATAACATACTTGTGTGTAGTTAAATAGCTAATTATCTAGTCTTAAAATTTAATAATATTAGCCTATTTGGGGACTAAAACTTCTGCTTGCACTTCTGCTCCTATGTATTCATTTGAACGTTTTGCTGTCCTTTGCACAAGGGTTAATTTCTCCCTGGATTTGTTGGTGGAAAAATGCTAACATCCTAAACTTCAACACATTGAAGACCTGATTCAACTTTTTCAATTTACTTCAATGAGAATTGGATCAGGCTAAACATTTAATTTTTTTAAACTTCTTAAAAAAAATAGTGACATATTATAGTATTAGTTGAATTTTAGAAGAATTAAATGGATAATTATTTTTTCTGCCAATTAGAAATGCATGTAGAATACATCTTAAGGGTTAAAAATGTATTTTAGATAATCGCTCAGAAGTCACATCTGCCATCATTATATGCCCATAACTCCAAATGACAGTAATAAGTTACTGGTGGATATATAACTGTGACAGAATAGACCCTCTTAGAACATTTCAAGTCATGATTAATATTGGCTGGGGGGGGAATTGTTTTGTTTTTTTCAACATTTCTCTTTGCAGCCATGACCGTTAAGAAGGTGGATTACTTGGTATTTATTGTTTGGTGACTTCAGATTAAAATTAAATTGAATAAAATCTGCAGTAATACTAACATCTGTTCATACAGTATGTATTTTAGTTCAGAGCATTTTTAGTAGCTATGAGCTTAAATTTGATATACATATAGATACAGACATATATTTATACAGTAGCACAACTTTCTGTCCGTGAAAAGCCTGTCAGAAACAAGTCAGTTCAGGCAAAGATACTTTTGCATACTTTGCCTAGGAGAAATATTCTTGTCACATAAAAATCCCACTATTAATCAAAAATCACATTATAGCGTCTGAAATGAAGTTTCCTTTACTACTCTTTAATAATAAGTCCAATCTAAGATAAAAATTGGTAATTGTACATTCTCTTCTGATGGAAGATAATACTAAAGTGGTATAGAAATTTGAGTTACAAGAGTATAGTCACTCTGCTAATAGGCTTCCATTATGTAGTCTTTACTGATTTATTCATTACACATTTTCTCCACATACAGAAAAATTTAATTGAAAGTCACTTATTACATTGTTACAAATTGTTAACTAGAAAGTTTTCTTCAATCGACTGATCGTTAATGCTTGGAGAGCTAGTTGATTTCAATAGAGCATTCATCTAGAGCAGGAGTACAGCAAGCATTACCAATAATGGTGTTACAACAAAGTTTATGTGAACATTTTCAGGAGCTACACATGTGCAATTGCAGCTATATGAGACAAGAGAATAATTTATTTGGGTTTGTGACTCTCCTTACCAAAAAGTTTAAATGACATGTGAATTACAAGCCAGGGTTAATCTAGTAACTCATCAAGAGTGGTATCAGGAGAAAAAATTGCAGCATTTAGAGTAAAATTCTGCCTTCAGATTCGTACACACACATCTCCCACAGAAATACATGAGAGATGTGTTGCTCACACAGGCAAGGACAAAATTTGATCTTTTGCATTGTTGTCCATCCTGAAGAATAAATGCAGGAAGGGAAATAGTATGCAAGACACTCAAAGAGGTTCACCTCAAGTCATTTCTTCTGCATAAACCATTCAAGAGGGAGGAGATGGTACCCTGGACACTATCCATATAGACTCCAAAGCAGTGATGTCTGCTTTCTACGGTCCTAGACCTTGGGGCAATAAGAGCTGCTCTTCAAATTCTGTGAGTGAGCTCATTGGTCATGACATATCCCCGCAGACTGAATGTGACTTTTAACTACCTAACATATACATTACAAAAAATTGAAAAGGAAAGATGAAAAATGCTCTTGTGGCACAGAACATGCATTATGAAAGCCATTCTCAAGCCAGTATGTCCAAACTATTAGTTCCCACAGGATCGGTCCTGACAGGAGGCATCCAGGAAGGTTGTGGATCCTGGCTTCATGGGCTGGGTCCAGACCTCCTCCATGAGGTTTTCAAACTTGGTTGCAAATATGTCACACAGCTCTAAAATAGCCATAACTATTCCGTAAAGACCACTCAGCGTTTTGGTGGCAAATGGCTGGGATTGCAGATGGATGGACAGATAGATAAATTCACAAACTTCTCAGGTTTTCAGAATCCAAACTTAATCTGGATCCAAAGTTTGCAGCTGGCCCATTTCTACAGTGGGATGCACCAAAGTCCAAACCCAAACTTTGTGAGTAGCTGAAATCTGGATCTAGATCCAATTTCTGCACTTGAAGCCCCTATGTGATAGAGAAAGAGAGCGTTTTTAATGCACGAAAATGATGCCATTAATAGGGAATGAATCTTTACATCCATTAAAAAACAGTATGAACAGTGCTAGTACAAACTTCCCCACACCACTCTGATGCTTCTCAACACTTGCAGGTTCAGGAACTAATTCAACCTCCAATACCCTTCTGTCCTTGGCCTGTCTTCTGAGACTGCCAGTGAACTTTGCAGTTCATGATAAATGTGGTTTTTGATCGGGGCAGCTATCCACTGGGAAGTGGACTGACACCACCAATTAATTTCTCATGGACTACTGAAGAGCCAGCAAATGGTAATCGTTTGGCTAATTGAATGAGTGAGCATTAATGATGAAGGGAGCATATATATAGGCTACACAAGAGTATCATTGACTAAGCATGCTCCTTGCATGTCCCTTTAAATAACTGATACTTGTGTCCTTGCATCATCTATGTGTAGGGCTTCTGGTTTTGTGGGTCCGTGAGTTTCTCTTTTTTTGGTGTTTATTTTTAGCAATTTTTGAGTTTTATATAGCTGACCAAAAATTGAGGGTTTTCAGTGCTTTGTCTCAGTATATACTATAATGAATAATGTATAATGGGTATGTTTCTCATTACAGTCATGAGTAATCTCTTTATAGCGTTTCAAACAGCACTACATTAAAGCGCACTAGGGAACCTTCAGTGCATACCAGCAGGGTCTATGTAGACCAATTAATGCACTACACGTTGGTGAGCTTTAGAAATTGTACCCCCATAGTCTGAATTACAGCTCCATGTAGACAAGCCCTTACATACAAGTAGCCATTTCTGGGGGTTTTCCAGGATTTATTGGATAAACAGTACTTTCATTTGTGAGGGGAGGGAAATGGTGTTGTATTGGGGATATATTATCGGTTAAAAAAACCTAAAACCAAATGCCCCATCTATATATGATCCATGCATTTTTATTGATAAGTAACCCAGGAGTCAAAGGCTACATATGCAGCTGTCAGTCCCTGTCAGCTGTATATGTGTATTTTACAGTGAGTAGTGGGAAGTACTAATCTGTTTGGATACGTAAGACTGAAACTCACTATAGAACACCAGCTACAATATGAGAGTCAGAATTTGGTTGCCACATTGTCCTCCCTAAGGTCCATGTACCTAAGGAATAAATAGAATAAATTGAAGGACCTGCATGGAGTTTGTCAAAACTCTGCTTTACAGGGAATAGAAATATATATATATATATATATTTCTTAAATTAAGGGTTTCTCTCTGGAGTTTTTGAAGGCAATGCAGATCTGAATTTCAAAAGCTTCAGAGAATACTCAAGATCTGAATGCCCTTGGCCTTCAGACTGGTGCCTCATTTTGTTACCAAAGCAAAGAATTACATAATAAAACCACCTGTTGTATAATGTGTCATCCACTTCCTGTCTTTCTATCTAGAATTATATACAGTACATGAGCCAAATGCAGAGGTGATGCATAAACAAATCTTAGGAGGCCAAATTCTGCTACGAGTTATACCAGCATAGAGGCAGAGCGTTAATTTCAACAGAGACACCCTGCATTTACGGTGGTGTAACTAAGAGCAGAAGGTAGACCAACTAGTCTGAGCATCTAAATTGGTGTAATTAACATCCTCTTCCAACCCCTCAAAGACATATTCTTCCTTGACTTGCATCCTGTGGAACTCCGCTGATGTCAATAGATTTGGTAAAGGTGTTAATCAGAGCAGAAATTAGTCCTTTGTGGGTAAATTACACTATCCTAAACTCCTTGAGACCCATTTACCAATCTATAATTTGTATCTTTTCACCTCTGAAATTGTGTCTGTGTGTGTTTATAGATTAGGTTAGCTGTTCTGGAGGGAGAGGCTGCCTGAATAATTTACAAATGGGAAAGTCCATATATTTGAAATTTGGTAAGAAATATTTGCTTTTGGGCTGCAATCTTGAATATCAAGTTGCAGTCTAGAGTAAATATTTACGGCCAAGTTACAACATGTCCTAAAAATATGGGGATTTTTATAGAAGTACTGGCAGATAAGCGTGTAACTTTTGCCAAATAAAATGTTATGTTAATGATGGGTTTCTGTTAGTGTTATCAAGCATATATTCTTGAAATTAATGTCTAAATGCTTTGTAATGATTTTTTTAACCACTTATCAAGCAGCTGTTTTGTATATGACTCAAAGTTCTTTAACGGGCAACTGTTTTTCTTTTTGTGACTTTGTCAAGCTTAACTTGGGATTAATTTGACTGCAGGTGTCAGATAAAAACAGTATTTTAGCTGCACTACTGAGAACCATGTGGGTAAAATACAGAAGCATGAAAGCATGTTGGTCAAAACTTTGAAAGATTGATGGAACTGAGTTATGCTGCTTAAATATCTTGTTCATCCTGAAAAGCTGAGCTTGCAAAAGGGTGGCAGGAGTTACATTCAGTTATCGTTTTCCAGCGTTCCCAATTATCACAGGCGAGTGATTATATTTTGGGGGTTTTTTTAATTGCAATTCCTCCGTTGACATAAAATATAGAAAACTACCTTCATAAATCATGTAGTGACAGCTACTGTGGTTCTCCAGTGCTAAACACAAGTGGACTCTTTTTTTTAAGCTGATGCTTCTTAAGTTGTCTGCGTCAGCGCTGCCCTTCAACAAACATCTGCAGTTCATCTTATCGTTTGAAGAAATATATGAGTTTCTCCGTTGTTTTTTTTTTCTCTCGTTTGCAGCTTCTGCTTCTTGATTTGTTTGAACACCATCTGCTACATATAAAAATAAGAGTATTTGTGAAATGTGCATGCAGTGAGAAAATTTAAATTGTATTAACCTTTTTTTTTCTTAACCCAAGATAACTTGATTTTTTTCATCATCTTATGGATATATTATGTATTGAAAACTGGCATGTTCAGTGTATTACTCAGATAGTTTCTAAAAGGTCGCCTATCTTAGTAATAACTCAATTGTAAAAACAATGCCATTAAGTTTTTAAAAGAAGTACTTTAATGTATTTCATTTGAGTTAGGTATTCAAAAAATACTTCTTATATGAAAGATTTACTACATCTTACTTGCATCAAAGTGAGTGATGAGAATTAATGCTTTGGTGTTGAAATTAATCACAGAAGACAAATAACTTTATAAAATATTACTGTGTGTTGCAAGAAGGCCACATTAAACTGAATGTATGTCATGGCATAAAATTACCACAGGGTGGTGGAAGCAGTGTAGTTCCAATTGACACTAGGACAGGCTTACAGAGAACAAGAGGAAAAACAGAATGGGAGTCCCTTTGTTTTCCAGTTAGCCTAAACAGAGGTGTCAAAAATTAGGTTTAGCTCATGGAAAATCCAGATGGTTAAGCATTTGACCCATATCTAATCCCTCTGGCAAGCATGCACCACCACCATCATAGCCAACATAACATAGCACATGCGGGTAAAATTGCTTAAGTTCCAAGAAGTACCACACAGTTTGTAGAAAATTAAGTTTGAAATCATGTTTTAGGGATAGAAAATGCAATCCTGTTAGTATTTTCTTATTCTTTAACCCAGAAGAGCAATAAATATTTAAAAGGAAGTGCGAGGGACAGTGGCTCGCTGCAGTTCTTGGTATCTTATCATGGTGACAGTATCACAAAAGGAATCCGGCAGCTGTTTTGTCCTAAAAAAATGTATGAAGTCAAATCTATTTGATTAGGCTAAAAATGTTTAATAAATATTTTAACAGTATCAGAAATACAAACTGAGCCCCTCTTGCAAGTCATATATATTACTTAGTGCATTGATATCAATAAACTATTTATTGCTATGAGTAAAATACTAAGGTGGTGGGTTGAGTGAAACATTTAGGGACCACATGCTCATCTGGTGTAAATCATTGTAGCTCCATTGATCCATGGATTTATACCAGCTGAGGATCTGACTTCTTGATACTTGGTAAATCATTCACTTATATTGGGGAGGAAACAAAGGGAAACTTTGATAACACCTATAATATAATATTGTGTGCATGTGTTCCTCCTGCTTATACTGGATTTATGTTGACACCAATGCAGTTATTTACACTGGCGTAAATCAAGAGTAAGAGGAGAATAGGGCTCAAGACAGCTAGTACTTTGTCAGGACTGAATTACATATTCAGAAATATCTCCGGTTTATGTGGTATAGTATTATGTTTTAACCAATTAATAAAGGAAGCAAAATGACAATATAGCAGTGTGAATGATATAATATAACCCTTCCTTCAAATATCAAACTTTTTTCTCTGCCTCAATTCACTTTCCACAATAGAGTGAGTGAACAATCCATAGAGAATAAAACTAGTGATCCCTTTGAGCAAGGATACAAATTTAGCTAGATATGTCAACCACACAGATTTATGGGACAAGGAGTTTTTCACCCAGAAGAAAAAAGCTTTCTGTCAGTCATCTATAGAAAACTGAAAATAAAGCTCTTAGTTATTTTCATGTATTAAGAATTACAGGAAAGTTGGGTTAGGGTTTGTTTTTTTAAAGCCTTCTCAGGGCCATGGAATAGTTTCTTCATGGATGTATAAGAAACACTTGTGTTGTACTGCTATTAGTGGTATGATTTGTTAGTGTACGTTTATGTATGGACTGTTTGCATCTGGTAAGGTCTATAACTGTAGCTCCTTGACAGTGCCAGATGTTGTGAAGATAAAATACCTCCTGGGTGAGGAACTGGCTGGATTCAGGATCTGTGATAGGTGTTCTTAATACAGTTTAAAAAGGCATCTGTCTTAAAATAATTTCAACATCTTACTTTTCTATTTACTGTTTTGTCAGATCATTTTGTTTCCATGGAAATATGTTAGTGTCCCTGTTAAAGTGATTTTTAAACTGCAACTTAAGTTTTCCCAACTTTTTTTTCTGATGCTGTTTCTTTAATGAAAAGGAGAAAAGAAAGGAAACTTGGTAAGGGACTTATATCAGTTTAATCAGATGGACCAAAATGAGCAAAGATACATTCAACAGATATTTTTAATCCAAGTTAGCATTGAAACAGAATGCAAGATATGAATATGAATATATTCAAGATTCATTCAAAATATTATTGCATAAAAAGATGAGCAAGACTGATAGATGGCAGAAGGATAGCAGCACTGTTTCACTATCATACCCCATAACTCATTACATTGTTGACCTCTTAAAATAGTAATGATACTTGACCCTTATTAGTATTTCTGGGCAATATATGAGCTTGAATTTCCTTGGGTGAAAACTAATGCTTTAGACCACCCTTTAGACCCCCATTCTATCTAGTTATAGTACATATTAATGTTATTCTTGGGTCATTTAACTTACTCTCAGTGAAGAGTGGAGAATGGTGCTAAGCTGTAAATCAACTCTCTTCTGGAATGGATTTGTGCCATAACAGATCATCTTGAGAATTCCAGTCTTGTTTGACCATGGTAAAGAGATTATGGTATGTACAATTCTGCTAAACTTAGCTTGTTTCATTTTTATACTTCTCCGCTTGTCTGTCTAGCTATGAATGGTTAAGACCTGTTATGGTGGACAATGCACTGAAGAGGGAATATTGCTATAATAAAACACATAGGGCTAAAACTTTTTCCGTATGTGGTTAAATTCTACATTACTTCTAAATATGAACTACAACAGCAAGGAAGATATTAAACAAGCACATAGATACCGAGTATCTATTTTTTTTAATTGCCAAAAGAGAATCAAAACATCATTGAAAAGATCAGCTAACAAATTTGTTTTTGTTTGAAAGGTTACTCTATGTTGTGAATATTCACATCAATAGGATCAGTTTTAAATTACCAATGACTTAGCCCATTAAACTAAAGTCAATACTGCATACCCAAGATATGTTAATAAAAAAAGCTAATGTAGTATTCTTTTAAAAATCATCCTAGTAACTGTAAAATCATAGATAGTTTTTTCACATATTTCTGGCAAATAAAAAATATTTACCTTCAACTTCCTAGAAAAGATTTACAGGTATGTCCCTAGTCTGTTTTGCAGATGTGCCTTCATGAATTTAACAGTAATATATACTGTCATCATAGCTGTCTTCAAATCTTTGAAATCACATTTGCTTTTTTACAGTACATATTTTATTGGATGTCTAGTAGATATGCATGTATATTTGGCATTTGTGTGTGGGCATATGTGTTTAATACATATATTTAGCTCTTAGATACTATGATGATGAGTGATCAAGAAATGCCTAAAATAGATAGATATATTTTGTGCATGCACATACAGTTTGTAAGTGTATATCTCCTCAAATAGACAGATGCAGAGAGAAAAATGGAGAGACATCTGCAAATTAACAAATCATCTATCTTTACGGTCATTCACAAATTAGTTTAGTATCACAATCTGCTGAAGAAACCTAAATATTCTTAACATTTTATTGGCTTTGTATAATGTTTGTTGATTATTTGAAATTAATAAATTTTCCTTTGTGTTATGAGGATGAAATACTTCTGAGTTGAGATTTACTAAAATATATTTTGAAATGTACACATATTGCTAACTTTACGGCTTTAAATTGGTAGTTTTATTGAGCAAAAAACTGTATTTACTCTTTTAAAGGTTATTAATTCTTCTACTGGTCTTGAATTGTCGTTAGAGTTTCTTTTTCTTTGTTTGTTAATGACTTTTTCCCAACAAAAACCAAAAGTTTAAAAATATAATATACTTTTGAACTAAATCCAAATAAGGTTTTTAATGAAATTCAGATTATTGAACCTGCACCAACATTAAACTGTAACTTTGCCTATTTTTGTAAAAGTCCTACAATTTGCTCTAAGAAAATTAACTTACTGCAAATAATCAGTACATTTTCTTTTCGCTCTTCAGCAGTCTAAAATGACATTTGAACACTGTGTCAAAAAGCAATGGAAAAAAATAGATTGTGCAAAGCGTGAAGTCTTACCTTTGTATTTGTAATGCTTTAAACAAAACTGAAAGCTTAATTTGGAATTAGCAACATTAACTCTAGACTATTTGATATCATTTTTGTTTTAACATAAATCAGCACTACATTCTTCTTGATGTACCTTTTAAACAATTTCAAAGGAAGTTTCAAGAACTTTAGACTGTAATCCTTATGTGGTATCTGAATGCCATCCACTATATGTATAACAATAAATTCATATAATTAAAATATTTCATATATAAGGTTTGTTAGATCTTTATTAATACATTCCACAGTGTGAAACTCCAGTAGATTGCATGTGAGACTACAGGCCAAATTCCCTCCTGGCATAACTCCACCAAAGTCAATAGTTACATCAGAAGAGAATTTGGTCATTCATCTTTGTGCCCATGTTGTTTTAACTGCACAGTAACATTATGTATGGTGTTCATTGGTTTGTTATATAGAGTCAATTTCAAGATTGCAGTTAATCTTGTAGTAAAATATATCTTGTTTCTCCTCTTTTCCTGCATCCATACTCTCCTGACTGGGCCTGGTTCACATCAAGCTAAATTCCCATGTGACCCAATGTACAATCACTCTTAGAAGAGCATATCCAATACACCCTTTAGTCTCAGATTAAGTAATTAAAGCACTGAAAATGAATTTCAGATCCAAAATCATGCAGTTTGTCCTTTTTGGATGTTTAAAACCCTAAGCATATGTCATTATGGGATCATTCTAACTATAGGAAGAACTACCACTATAATCATAATTAGAACATATTAACCATTTTAAGTGCTTATATACCGCAATGATAGTATAAGAACCTGGAGAGAATAGAATTTGAAATCTCAGTACTGTGAGGACTGTTGTTGCTGTTTTTTCAGGTTCACCAGCTCCACCTCTGAGCAAAGGGGAATTTCTGGGCTTGGGAAACAGATCCTACATGCATTTTACATACATGCAAAGATATACAGATTGGGGGAGGAGAGGATGTCTTTTTACATCCTCAGTGAGATGTTTGCTCTTATCCAAATACACTTTGTGTAAAAACTTGTTCACATGTTTTAGAATGTTATGCTGATGATGATCAATTTTCTTTATAACTCTATAAAGATTGAAAGCTATACATCAGGATACTAGAGCATATTTTTTCTTTCTGTGGTCAGATGTTGAATATTGGATAGTATTCAATTAGAAGCTTAATATTGGAATAGTTTGAACTTTTTACTGAATTATTCAGATATATTCATCTTAGATGTACTGTACCACATGCAGTCCTTTGGTCCATAATGCATATAAGTAATATGTTGTTATGCATTCAGCGTATAACATGGGTAAAACAAAGATGAAATTATTTTAAATCTGATGTGGGACTTTTATGTCCCATCATATTTTGGCAAATGTCCACTTTTAGAACTAGGATAAATAAACATATAGGTATTTACTTTGCAAGTTAAAAGTAAAATTTTTGAAAACAGGCATCTAGGTTGTACATGAAAAATAGGCACAGACAGATATTTATGCCTAGAAAACAAGCTGCTTTTTACACAGCTTCGTATTTAGTGAAATTCACTTTGTCGGAATTTAGGCTGAGCAATAATAGAACTAGAAGATAGAAAAAAATGTTTAGATGGAATCATTTGAGTAATTGGGCTTTATGCAGGTGAAGTGCAAAGGTCAGTGAATGGCGGTGTACTGCAATCCTGCTACACCCACAGCCCACTTGTATAGTGTATTATGGTCATTGGCTCCACGTAAACAATGATCTCATAATCCCCTCACCCACATACATGTAGACCCCCTCCACCATGCCCAAGGGGCAAAGCGTAGCCAAACACAGAGCCTAATTAGTTTGGAGTGCCTTGAGCTGGCCCTCTACACCAGGATGAATTTCATCCATTGGGCACAATTACCTTTTTTTCACCTATGTTTGAAGGTTTGTGAGGCAGGCACCTATTCTTCAAAATCTGACCCTTCAAAGAATGTTTACTTTTCTTTTATCGCTGTTGATCTGAAACATCAGATCAGATGAGAGTTTGAAACAGTAACACGAAAAATGAAGTAATATGCAATCAGAACGGTGTAGGTATTATATCTTAAGATGAATAGAAAGAGAAAGAGAGAGAGAGAGAGAGCATATATGCATATATATAGAATGCTCTAAGGAAATCTGTTTAAATAGACTAATAAAAAGAAACACACTTTAAATAAACCTTACATTTTTCCTACATCGTATAAAAGTTAATAGTGCCAACATCATCATTAAAGCTAGTATGAATATATTTAATATACAGAAGTCTATACAGTTTCCAATCTGGAAGTTATATCTTGCACCACGAGATGTATAAATATATTTTTATCAATAAATCACAAGTATTCATTGAAAATATGTTTAAACAGTCCTAGCAAAATTTATGAATGCATCACTTCAAGTGTAGTAAAATAAAACATTTACCTTTGTGTCTCTTCATGAAATTGACAAAATAATGGGAAGCACTTTTTTCAGAGTTTCATGAGAATTTTTAGTTTAGCAGTATCGAGTTGCGAAATGTGCTATAGAAGCTATTCGCTACCATTAACAAAATGGCTTTTTGAAACTATATAGAGCTTCTGTATAATTATAAAACTAGACGATATAGTGCATTTTTAGACAGAATCATTTGACTACATGTCTGAACACGAAAGCATGCCATTTGCATTGGGATTTGTGGTTATTTTAAGATAAAACACAGCATCTTTTACAAAGATGATTTAATTTGCTACCTGCATAATACATTAATTTTATCCATCATTTTTAATAATATGGGGCACAAACCTAGAAATATAGTAAGAATAAAGTAAATGACATGTATATGGAGCTGTACATCAAAGTTTGGAATATCTATACTTAATGGAAACAGATATACCATGCTATAGAATGAATTATTACTGTATAACTTACCATTCATAGAAATATCAGGCATAGAAGTTAAAACGATGGAAATGTTACAGTAAGAAAGTGTGGGGTCAATGAAGTTAAAGAAGCAAAGGTATGAAGAGATATTAAAAGCATTATGGGAGCTGCTGAAGTCCTTCCTGGTTATGTCACCTCAGGGGAAAGAGGGTTTCATCTGCCCAAACTGAAACTTCGAATCCTGACATCCTTGAATTTATGGAAATTTTTGATCCAGATCCAAACATTGTGATTTGCTTTTGTCTCTATCAAAATGGGTTTTTCAAGGCAACTGAACTATAATTCCCATGAGGCACCATGGCAGCATTCCCAAATAAAAATATTTCAGTTTTGGTGTGTTTGTTTTTGGATAACTAAATCAAAATGTCAGCTTCATACCCCCCACCCAAGATCCTAACACCCTCAAACTGTTCTGAACTTTTTGGCTCAGGGCAATCCCTATTTCTTTTTGTAATAGATGGGAAATCTGTTGAGCAGAGGGAGGTCTGATGTAGATTGCGCCCACATAAAAAGTTTTTATACTCTGACCCCACATTCAACCACTCACAATGGGTTCCTTTCAGATGTGTCCCAAAATCTTTCTGTTAGTCCTCATAGCTCTCCAAAGGAGGAGCTTGTCCCAATAATGCTTAATGGGGGGTACAACCGCATGGTACAGTAGCTTTTGGCTCTTCTGGCATCTGAGAAGGACTAATTGCAAGAGAATAAGGACAGCTCACTGAAGAAGCCGGATCATGCCCTCAGTCAAGTGCTGGAGAACCTCTTGAAGTGTCATGATGTAGGCAGAGCACCTTTGTTTTATATAGGTTGATTGAGTTCAGTCACCACAGTGCTGAGCATGGTTTAAGAACCTAGATGCCGGGTAGATCTAGCTGCCTAGCTCTGCTATCTAGATATTTAAAATGTATTCGGATGTGCAAGTAGGGATAACTTTTCTGTGGAACTCTCACAACAGCTGGCATGAGGGAAATACTTTGTTTTCCTCTATCGTATATGATCACAAGACAGCTTAATGCATTCATACCACGAGGGCTTGTATTCAGCATTCCCAGCTTAAAAAGGAGCTGCAATTCTGTGTCAATAATAATATTTCGCATTTTAGAGACAGTAACTCTTCTTCACAACATACCTGTGCATCAGGTATTATCCCCACGCTATAAGAATGAAGAAACTGAGGCAGGGAAGTGAAATAACTGGGCCTAGGCCACAGAGGGAATCCGTGCAAGGCTCACTAGGGGAGCCCAATATCCTGCAACCTATGCCTGTGCACAGAATAGTAGATCATGCCTCTCTGTTCGGTGCTATTATGTAGCAACCTTGTTTACTATCATATATTTGCCTTGTTTATCTCAGACTCATTAGGTCAACTGTTTAAGAACAATCTCATCTCTGGATTTAAAAACAGTTCTTATGTCCCGATAGCATAAAGTTAGCCAGGTTTTTGTTCAGCAAACATTATAGACATAAGCGCCGACCCTCTGGGTGTTCTGGGGCCGGAGCACCCATGGAAAAAATAGCGCGTGCTCAGCACCCACCGGCAGCCCTGCGGATCAGCTCTGCCTCCAGCCCTCCTGCCGGCTGGTGTGCCCTGCCAATCAGCTCCTCCCTCTCCCTCTCAGTGCCTCCCACCTGCCACAATCAACTGTTCAGCAATGTTCCGGAGGCACTGGGGAGAGGAGTGGAGGCAGAAAGAGGTGGGGGGAGAGGTGTAACGGGGTGGAGTGGGGACAGGGCCTGGAGTGGGAGCAGGGGTTGAGTCCCCCGGGGAACTGGGGAAGTCGGCGCCTCTGATTGTAGGGGAGTTTTCATGGCACTAAACAGAGAATAAGTTACTTGAGTTTAAGTCTGGCAATATGCCTTTCTCTACAGACCACCATGACACTAGGCTTTGAGCTACTAACGTTTATTTCTGTCAAATATTTTTCTTCACCTCCAGAGTGTGATTCTGTAAACAGTGACAACTATGTTCTTCGTAACTTTAAGTATAAGAAATTATTTCTGAGAGTGACTAGGTGTCTAGAGTAGATTGTATGAGAAAGGCAGTTCATCTGGCAGCACAATGCCACCAATTAGACTAGGAAACTGCCTCAGTTTCATACGGTTTTCCATATCACTCTGTATACAGTTCATTGAAAAGGAGTGTCTTCATGCATTGAATGTTTTCCATGTGGCTTTGTTATCCAACTGATTTCTTACTCTAATACTGTATTTTCCCAATGGAATAAAATAAAAATATATGGTACCACAATAATTGATATAGGCAGGGATTTTGCTGCATTGTCATGTATTATGACTATATTTTCTCTGTGCATGCAACTTATTCTAATATTAGAGTTTAAAAAAGAAGGAAAGAAAGAGATAGGGAGAAGACAATTGTCTATTTTAACCATTTTCCTACTTCCTTTTCCTCCATAGATTCAAAGCCTAGAAACCAAGATGGAAACCCACCAAGCTCACCTGAATGGCAGTATGGATAACAGCTAGACCCCCAGAAATGGATATTCCACTAACTTCAAAGGAGTATTGAGAATCTGTACCAGGTATGTTCAGCACCACATAAGGGACACACCAGCTCAGTGCACCTGGTAAATTCCTCATCACTGAAATTGTCAAAGGGCTGGGTCAACCAGAAAGACTGATAACTTCATGTGGGACTTTTTGTAAAATTTGAACAGAACTTATGTGGGAGCAGTTATAATTTACCAAATGGATTTTTGGAGGGACTGACAGTACTGGTTTATACTAGAAAGAAGTCTTAGCCACAAAATTCAGACATGGATCTGGATCCAAGTGTCTCCCAAGTTCAGGAGCATTTAGGATGTAGGATTTGGTGTGGGTCCATCTCTGGTTAAAGCTAGGCATGATTCTGGCTTCTCTATACAACCAATCCTCTCTCTTGACTTTCAACATCTTTAACATTCCTATACTGTAGTTCTCCTGAAGTGTGTGTGACAAATTGTTTGGAGGTTTAGTAATGACAAATGTCCACTAGAAATAAGCTAAGGCCATCAAACTCATTTTCACTTTTGCTCTAGATTTAAACTCAGATCTTCAAAACTGAGAAACCAGGTCATAAGCACAGTGCATAACCTACCCTTCCGCTAAGAGTGGAGAAGAATGCAGATTTGTACAGAATACATATATATTGCATATGACTCTATTTGATACCAAGATAGCTGGCTAGAAAACTGAAATATTTTTTCATGAAAGTTATTATAACATTTTTCCCATTTTCTTTTTACAAAATATTCTGAATTCTCTTCTTATCTTAAGAAGTGAATAAATCTGAAACATGAGCTGTCAATCCTAACCAACTACTTTTGTATTTAAAGAAAGAAAGAAAAAAATTTGCAAGTACATTTACTACTCGTGAACATTGCCAGATTAACAAACATAGAGGGAAGGACATTGTCTGTTTACTCCCAAAACAGATTTAACACTAGCAATAGTATTGCAACTCTCCCTGCAGGGCATAAGGGAGTCTGAAGGAGTTAAGCCCAGGGGCGAATGGGAATTACTGTCTCCAGTCCCATTCACTCTTAGGCCTCTCTGACGATTTTGCTGGTGCCTAATATGGTTGTGGTTTTTGTAACCTGGAAACCTGTCTGCTAAGAATTGGAGGCAGAACACCATGTATACTGTGAATTTCACATGAGCCACAGAACAGTCATCATATAGTAACATGACAGACCTGGGATAGATTCAAACCAACAACCAAGAAGCAAACAGTTCCATTATCTTATTAACTATTCTTTAAGTCATCCAATCCAGTGGACAGCCTCTTTCTATATTTTTCCCCCTGTGTAATAAAGAACAGCAAGAAAACCCCAGATCCAAATACTCTTTAATTTTCAGGAGTTCAGAATCCAGATCTAGATCTGAATTTTGCAGTTCAGTCCCACCCTTTCTGTAAGAAATACTATTTGAGAGATCATAACAACACTAATTTAAAAATCGTGCTACTTGTTTTCAGTATAGTTTAGTCCAGGAAACACACATTTCCAACTGTATGACTTGAATTAATTGGTTGTATGATGAGCAAAAGCTACCCGTGTAGCTTTAGCAGCAGTTTATAGATAGTTGGGGATTGTTAGAAATTATTTGCTTTGTGTGAAAGAAATTAAGCTGAAAGACTTCATTGCAGAATTATTGTTGTTGTTTATTATGAGCTAAAGAAGATCTTGGAAATTGTTCCTCACACATTAACCTTCTTAAGAAGTTTAACTTGCAAAGTCATGTTATATATGTGACTCTTGGTGTGGATTAAGAATTTGAGTAACAATAATATTAAAATAAGGACAAATAAGTATGGCAATGGGGATTCCATGTAGGATACATGTGTGAGACCTCTAGTGTGGAACAGGCATATCATGACCATTAGAGATCTTAGAACATGAGAACATTTCTCTCACAGGTTCCAGCCTGTCTGATTGCTTTACCACCCAGAAGAATGCAATGCTCTGTTTATTCACAGAACAGCTATGTCATGGGGTAGGTCTACACTTCAAGCTTGATGTAATTCCCAGTTTGAGGAGACATACCCATGCCAGCTCTGATCAAGCTAGCTCACCAAAAATGGAGTGCAGCCATTGCAGTGCAAGTAATGCCAAGTGTCAAGTATGGTGCCTAGTGTCTCCGACAAGTACATATTCAGGGTAGCTAGCACCACCTGCAGCCAGGGCAGTTACATTCTGTTTTTAGTGAGCTGACTCAGTCAGAGCTAGTGCAGATATGTCTCCTAAAGTTGGGAATTTCATCCCCACCTTGAAGTGTAGACATACCCACAGGCAGCAGCCTGGAAGGTTTCCCCACAAATCCCTGCCAAAGATTTTAACCCTGATTTGGAAGCACTCCCTCTTAGGTTGATTGGTTCAGTGAGTGTATATCCCTGTTCAGACCATGGCCTCTCTTCTTTGCAGCCTCAGCAGCTTGTTGTGTAGTTCCAGCTGTGATGTAGACACTGGATGCTGAATTTAGACCATGAAGTCATTTCCTATAAGCCATCAAGCAGACATCAGATGGCAACAAGAGCTGGTCAGAAAATGGGGATGGGGAAATGAGAACCTTTGTTTTAGAGCTGATCAAAGCCCAAAAGAAAAAAAACATTCATGAAAATTGTGTTGGCCATTTTTCCTGATTTTTCATCAAAATTTGGCCTATCTGAGCAATGAACTTCATTACCTGCAAATGAATGCTGAGTCTGGCAAGAGGGACCCCATGCCCAGAAGTGAAGATGACAGGGACACAGGACCTTTTTTCTCGGGAAGGAGGAAGATGTTTTCTATACATTAATTCAACCCTCCCCATACCAGTGTATATTAGGTCCAGTTGTCTGTGGGGGAGGCCGCTAACAATGGAGCGGAGTGACTCATTCACAATGAATAAATGGTCTGACTAATTTAACTTGTTTTTCTGCTCATGCTTATTCCATGAACAAATTACCATTTCCTCAGCTTTATTCATTATTTTGATTTATCCTGCAGATTTGGTGTTGGTTTTTTTTTTAAACTCTCTTCAACTTTCGTTTACTCTATGGCTTGATTGTGAACTGCTTGCTGAGAGTTCGAAAAGGGAGCTGGGTTCTAGCTCAGGTTATGACCGATCAGATTACTCAGGGATACTAGCGCGACCAAAAGGAAAACAAGTGCTGAGTGAATATTAGTATGTGTATTTTTTTGCTGTATCCACAGATTTTAATGCCAAAACGGACATTAGATCATCTAGACTGATCTCCTGGAGAACATAGGCAATAGAATTTCATCCAGATACTCCTGTATTGAGCCCAATAATTTGTAGTTGCCTAAAGCATATCTAAATCAATCGATATCATATCTGCCCGACTCTGGCTAACAACAACGGATGTGGAGAGCATATGTGGGATGACATCAGCTGGTGAAGCACTAGGCTTTAGCCCTCACTAAAAATATAGTGGGGGAAAAGAGAAACCAAGGAGAATGTTTAGGGCTGTGTTAGGACAAGATCCTTAGGATCCAGACCCCCACAGTTAGAGGGGCCTAGACATCACAATGAGTCAGAGGCAGAGCATCAGGTAGTGGTGCATTGTACAGCTGGGTGATACCAGCAGCTGTCTGCTGGGGTGGTCTGGGTTGTGCTGCTTCACTTGGCAAGAAGATCAAGGGCTCAGAAATGTGGGGGAGACAAGAGTCCATCCTGGAGGGCTGGGAAGAAGATTATCTCCAGGGGTGAGAGATGAAATTGGCCTGGGAAGGTTTAGTCTGAAAGTATGTTTGGGGCAGGTGGGAGCCTTGCCTGGGAAGAAGACTCTCTCAAAGAAGGACAAAATTTGCAGTGAAGGGAAACTTTGGTGTCTTCTTCAAGCCCAATTTGGTTTTCGTCCTTCCCCAGCTTTCTTTTGGTTTCCATTTAGACTTTATTTCTTTAAAGTGCTTTCCCCAAAAGTTCTAGGTGCTTTTACAAATGATTTCAAGTACATAAAAACCAAGCATAGAAATCAATGTGCAACAAACCCAGACTAAAGTAACATCCAGCAAAACTCTAAGTAACCCACTCCCTCTGAACCTGTCACGTCACTAAAAACCCAAGAGAACAGATAAGCCCGCCCTATCCATTAATAATTCCAGGCACTTTTGAACCTAGGGAGGAGTGAATTCCAGACTCTTCATGGAAAACATCTGCTCTGGAGCTCCAGCCATTGAAATTACAGGTTCAGGACCCAGGTAAAGTGCCTGATGGATTATAACTGTGAGGGGGACCTCACAGAGGAGAGGAGCAGTGTCTCAGTTTGTCAGGTCCTATTGAAGGCTTTTTGTCAAAACTAATACCTTAAATTTCACTTGGAAACTAATTAGAAGCCATTGCAGTCTGCAGAACAGTGGTGTAATGTTCTCCCTGCATGAGACACTGCTTAATAAGCATGCAGCCACATTCTGCAACCCTTCAAACCGCCTAAAGAGTGTAGCCCCATGTAACAGTACTTTTACGGTAAGCTGATCTCCAGGCTTTGGAATCGTGGATAGTTGTTGCAAAGTCCTTACCTGTTAAAGAAGGTTGCACTGAGTTTTTCTGACTGAAATAAAGTGCTATGTTACTGGGAAATACTGTAAATTAGTGAAAGTCAAAGAGGCATTTAGAGCTGTGAATTTTTTTTTCAAAGTCATAATCAAGGTAAATTAAGGGTATTAAAAACTTAATCTCAGAGTTTAATCTTAATCTTTAATCTTAATCTCAAACTACAATCTCTGTAAAATCCTTGATTGTTTGTTCATTTTTACAAGGCTTTCATCCTATTTGTTCATATTGTGTTCTATCTTTTTCCCTTTAAGTATGCTCGTTAGTGATATTGGATAAATCCTGTCTTGTGCAACACTGATAAGAAGATGGGAGTAATGTTTTTGATACTATATAATGTTTCTATTTGTATGGACAACCTGTAACCTAAGAAATACTTTTAAGCAAAGAGAGACTCAGCAAGCTGGTGAACTTTACACGTGGAATGAACTGCATCTCAACAAATAAAAAACATTTCTCCAAAGATCTAACTGCCTATACATTCAGTTAAACGGAAGTTGAAAGAGTATCTGTAATAGCACCATCTGATGAATCCGAGTAGTATTGCATCCCTCTTCTTGTAAACGTTCATAGAATCATAGGTTTCAGAGTAGCAGCCGTGTTAGTATGTATTCGCAAAAAGAAAAGGAGTACTTGTGGCACCTTAGAGACTAACAAATTTATTAGAGCATAAGCTTTCGTGAGCTACAGCTCACTTCATCAGATGCATTTGGTGGAAAAAACAGAGGAGAGATTTATATACACACACACAGAGAACATGAAACAATGGGTTTATCATACACACTGTAAGGAGAGTGATCACTTAAGATAAGTCATCACCAGCAGCAGGGGGGGGAAAGGAGGAAAACATTTCATGGTAACAAGCAAGGTAGGCTAATTCCAGCAGTTAACAAGAATATCAGAGGAACAGTGGGGGGTGGGGTGGGAGGGAGAAATACCATGGGGAAATAGTTTTACTTTGTGTAATGACTCATCCATTCCCAGTCTCTATTCAAGACTAAGTTAATTGTATCCAGTTTGCAAATTAATTCCAATTCAGCAGTCTCTCGTTGGAGTCTGTTTTTGAAGCTTTTTTGTTGAAGTATAGCCACTCTTAGGTCTGTGATCAAGTGACCAGAGAGATTGAAGTGTTCTCCAACTGGTTTTTGAATGTTATAATTCTTGACGTCTGATTTGTGTCCATTCATTCTTTTACGTAGAGACTGTCCAGTTTGGCCAATGTACATGGCAGAGGGGCATTGCTGGCACATGATGGCATATATCACATTGGTAGATGCGCAGGTGAACGAGCCTCTGATAGTGTGGCTGATGTGATTAGGCCCTATGATGGTATCCCCTGAATAGATATGTGGACAGAGTTGGCAACGGGCTTTGTTGCAAGGATAGGTTCCTGGGTTAGTGGTTCTGTTGTGTGGTGTGTGGTTGCTGGTGAGTATTTGCTTCAGATTGGGGGGCTGTCTGTAAGCAAGGACTGGTCTGTCTCCCAAGATCTGTGAGAGTGATGGGTCGTCCTTCAGGATAGGTTGTAGATCCTTGATGATGCGTTGGAGAGGTTTTAGTTGGGGGCTGAAGGTGATGGCTAGTGGCGTTCTGTTGTTTTCTTTGTTGGGCCTGTCCTGTAGCAGGTGACTTCTGGGTACTCTTCTGGCTCTGTCAATCTGTTTCTTCACTTCAGCAGGTGGGTATTGTAGTTGTAGGAATGCATGATAGAGATCTTGTAGGTGTTTGTCTCTGTCTGAGGGGTTGGAGCAAATGCGGTTATATCGTAGCGCTTGGCTGTAGACAATGGATCGAGTGGTATGATCTGGATGAAAGCTAGAGGCATGTAGGTAGGAATAGCGGTCAGTAGGTTTCCGATATAGGGTGGTGTTTATGTGACCATCGCTTATTAGCACCGTAGTGTCCAGGAAGTGGATCTCTTGTGTGGACTGGTCCAGGCTGAGGTTGATGGTGGGATGGAAATTGTTGAAATCATGGTGGAATTCCTCAAGAGCTTCTTTTCCATGGGTCCAGATGATGAAGATGTCATCAATGTAGCGCAAGTAGAGTAGGGGCATTAGGGGACGAGAGCTGAGGAAGTGTTGTTCTAAGTCAGCCATAAAAATGTTGGCATACTGTGGGGCCATGCGGGTACCCATCGCAGTGCCGCTGATTTGAAGGTATACATTGTCACCAAATGTGAAATAGTTATGGGTCAGGACAAAGTCACAAAGTTCAGCCACCAGGTTAGCCGTGACAGTATCGGGGATACTGTTCCTGACGGCTTGTAGTCCATCTTTGTGTGGAATGTTGGTGTAGAGGGCTTCTACATCCATAGTGGCTAGGATGGTGTTTTTAGGAAGATCACCAATGGACTGTAGTTTCCTCAGGAAGTCAGTGGTGTCTCGAAGATAGCTGGGAGTGCTGGTAACAAAGGGCCTGAGGAGGGAGTCTACATAGCCAGAGAATCCTGCTGTCAGGGTGCCAATGCCTGAGATGATGGGGCGTCCAGGATTTCCAGGTTTATCATAGAATATCAGGGTTGGAAGGGACCTCAGGAGGTCATCTAGTCCAACCCCCTGCTCAAAGCAGGACCAATCCCCAACTAAATCATCCCAGCTAGGGCTTTGTCAAGCCTGACCTTAAAAACTTCTAAGGAAGCAGATTCCACCACCCTAGGTAACGCATTCAAGTGTTTCACCACCCTCCTAGTGAAAAAGTTTTTCCTAATATCCAACCTAAACCTCCCCCACTGCAACTTGAGACCATTACTCCTTGTTCTGTCATCTGCCACCACTGCGAACAGTCTAAATCCATTCTCTTTGGAACACCCTTTCAGGTAGTTGAAAGCAGCTATCAAATCCCCCCTCATTCTTCTCTTCCGCAGACTAAACAATCCCAGTTCCCTCAGCCTCTCTTCATAAGTCATGTGTTCCAGTCCCCTAATCATTTTTGTTGCCCTCCGCTGGACTCTTTCCAATTTTTCCACATCCTTCTTGTAGTGTGGAAAAACTGGACACAGTACTCCAGATGAGGCCTCACCAATGTCGAATAGAGGGGAACGATCACGTCCCTCGATCTGCTGGCAATGCCCCTACTTATACATCCCAAAATGCCATTGGCCTTCTTGGCAACAAGGGCATGCTGTTGACTCATAACCAGCTTCTCGTCCACTGTAACCCCTAGGTCCTTTTCTGCAGAACTACTGCCGAGCCATTCGGTCCCTAGTCTGTAGCGATGCATGGGATTCTTCCGTCCTAAGTGCAGGACTCTGCGCTTGTCCTTGTTGAACCTCATCAGATTCTTTTGGCCCAGTCCTCTAATTTGTCTAGGGCCCTCTGTATCCTATCCCTACCCTCCAGCATATCTACCTCTCCTCCCAGTTTAGTGTCATCTGCAAACAAGCTGAGGGTGCAATTCACACCATCCTCCAGATCATTTATGAAGATATTGTACAAAACTGGCCCGAGGACCGACCCTTTGGGCACTCCATTTGATACCGGCTGCCAGCTAGACATGGAGCCATTGATCACTACCCATTGAGCCCAACAATCTAGCCAACTTTCTATCCACCTTATAGTCCATTCATCCAGCCCATACTTCTTTAACTTGCTGGCAATACTGTGGGAGACTGTGTCAAAAGCTTTGCTAAAGTCAAGGAACAACATGTCCACTGCTTTCCCCTCATCCACAGAGCCAGTTATCTTGTCATAGAAGGCAATTAGATTAGTCAGGCATGAGTTGCCCTTGGTGAATCCATGCTGACTGTTCCTGATCACTTTCTTCTCCTCTAAGTGCTTCAGAATTGATTCCTTGAGGATCTGCTCCATGGATCTTTTTTCCAGGGACTGAGGTGAGGCTGACTGGCCTGTAGTTCCCAGGATCCTCCTTCTTCCCTTTTTTAAAGATGGGCACTACATTAGCCTTTTTCCAGTCTTCCGGGACTTCCCCCGATCACCATGAGTTTTCAAATGGCCAATGGCTCTGCAATCACATCCGCCAACTCCTTTAGCACTCTCGGATGCAGCGCATCCGGCCCCATGGACTTGTGCTTGTCCAGTTTTTCTAAATAGTCCCGAACCACTTCTTTCTCCACAGAGGGCTGGTCACCTCCTCCCCATTCTGTGCTGCCCAGTGCAGCAGTCTGGGAGCTGACCTTGTTCATGAAGACAGAGGCAAAAAAAACATTGAGTACATTAGCTTTTTCCACATCCTCTGTCACTCGGTTGCCTCCCTCATTCTGTAAGGGGCCCACACTTTCCTTGACTTTCTTCTTGTTGCTAACATACCTGAAGAAACCCTTCTTGTTACTCTTAACATCTCTTGGTAGCTGCAACTCCAGGTGTGATTTGGCCTTCCTGATTTCACTCCTGCATGCTCAAGCAATATTTTTATACTCTTCCCTGGACATTTGTCCAATCTTCCACTTCTTGTAAGCTTCTTTTTTGTGTTTAAGATCAGCAAGGATTTCACTGTTAAGCCAAGCTGGTCGCCTGCCATATTTACTATTCTTTCTACACATCGGGATGGTTTGTCCCTGTAACCTCAATAAGGATTCTTTAAAATACAGCCAACTCTCCTGGACTCCTTTCCCCCTCATGTTATTCTCCCAGGGGATCCTGCCCATCAGTTCCCTGAGGGAGTCAAAGTCTGCTTTTCTGAAGTCCAGGGTCCATATTCTGCTGCTCTCCTTTCTTCCCTGTGTCAGGATCCTGAACTTGACCATCTCATGGTCACTGCCTCCCAAGTTACCATCCACTTTTGCTTCCCCTACTAATTCTTCCTGGTTTGTGAGCAGCAGGTGAAGAAGAGCTCTGCCCCATCCTCTAACGTTGTTGACGTTGTATCATTGTCAACATGGGTTTCGCTGTATACTGTTTTTAGCAACATTGGGGCTCTAATGTAGATAGGCTCTCATCTCTGGAAACCATTTTTACCATTGTGTCAAACATATTTTTAGCAAGACTAATTAACAGAGAGCAGAATACAGCTGCTGGAGCTACAGAGTCATCTACACTTGGGCTCCCAATGTTGCTAACACTGGCGCAGTTGGATAGGTAGTAGTAATGGTAGGAAAAATTATAAAAAATAGTCTAATATAGAAGGTCTATGGAAGAAAAAGAAAAATTATCAAGTTATCGATATAAATTTAATATGTACTGACTACCCAATATTCACTACTATTTTTATATATAAAAATTATAATTGTTATACTATAATAATCGTTTGCGAAAACAACATTTGTAAAAAGATTGCTACTTATGTTCAAACAAATGATGAACTCTATTATACTAAATGTTCATAGATTTAGTCTGCCAGTTGCTTTTGCAACATGAATACCTTGGGTAATGTTATGGACTTTAAACATAATATGTCTTGGCTATGTGGGTTCTGGTGTGTTCAGATGTATTGTGAAGTTCTGATGAACAAAACTTTCTGGGGGGTATGGGTCTCCTGCACCCTGATTTGTACCAATAAGCATTTCACAGTCTGTCCGGTATCTGTTTTCTGTTTGCCCATTTGATGGTGAACAGTTGTGTAATAAAAATCATATGTAGGTTCTAGGTGTTGGGTCAGTATCCAAAGATGCCATTATATTTCCAAAATACTCTGGAAGTTTTTGTGTTTTTCAATCTCTCCAGCTCAAAATAGTTAGTATAAAAGTATACTACAAGCATATTGTTTGCATTATCAGTGTGAAAGAACCCACTGCTATCTTTTGTCATGGGCTAGATAGCAGGTAATAAAGGTTCATGGGATCCTTAGAATTTGAAGTTTGATACTATAGGCAAATTAGAGTTTTTAGAAGGTTTTAAATTTGTATATTTGTACGAGGGTGAAACTGTAGATTTCTGGCCCTGAACTTGTATAACTTAATTCCTGTATGTCCCAAATGAAGATCTCTATGTGCAGCTTGAAAGCTTGTCTCTTCCACCAACAGAAATTGGTCCAGTAAAAGATATTATCTCACCCTCTTTCTCTGTATGAATGAACGAATGTTGTTTTTGATCAATTTGATTGTGGAACCAAAATTCTTTTTTTACCTCTCAAGCAGTTAGCTCCTTATGGAATGTCCAGAATGGCATCTTATGGCAGACGCAATTGTGTTTTTCTTGGTCAACCAGCAATCATAGTTTCCAGTAACTGGAGATTGTGCTTAGTTACAACCCTAGTCTCTGTCACTGTGTTGTCTGATATAGGCAAACTGGACATGACTAAATGAATGTGTGCATCAGATAACTCCTCCATATTGCCATGCCTTGCCAGAAACAATCGGTGTAATATACCAATAACTAGTATATCATTTTCTGGTTGGTGTTTAACTACCATAGCCTATTTTTGCAGGTGCAACATCATTCTTTGTAACTTTGGTGGGTGGGGTTGGGTTTTTTTTTAATGATTGCCTTTCCTGGCTTACCTTTTCTCCCATACACATGTTAATAGAAACACTCGCAGCCCTATACATATGCTCGCACCTCTTTTACAATATAGCTTGTTTCTTTGCTTGAGAGAGTTGTACACGTAAACCAATGGCTTCCCTTTGAGCAATAACACAGCTCCAAGTTGTCATTTGGAGGCATACACCTGATGTGTCACCTCTTTATATTGTAGTGTAATGTTAAGCACTGTGCCTGCACTGGCAAGCAACTGCATCATTTTGGTGAAGGCAAACTCTTGCTGGGATATTCCACTGAAATTCCTGAGTCTCTCTTTAGGAGCATCAAGACTTCTGACAATCTCCCGTATCTTTTCTAGCTCAGCATGGTTCTTTGGTGGCCTCATATCAGTAATTGCTGTCACTTTTGCAAAGATAGTTTTGATATCCTCTGCTGAGTCAATTTCACCTAAATATTTCAGTTGAAGGAATGAAGCATTTGTTCTCTTTTTTATGTGATCCTTTTTACTCTGCCTCTACAGCATGCCATGTAGATTACTCTCATGGTCTGCAACCTCACAAATCACAGTATAGATTTCATCCTCTTTCTTCTGAAGCACTTCTCTAGCTGAATGGACACTGAAGGGTCAGTGAGTGATTCTATTCTTCCCTTGTGGAGTATTACTGTTGGTCAGTATTGATCTTTCTTTGATCAGTTTTATCGTTCAATACCCAGCTGTGGCATGGAGGACACTGAAAAACTGAACATCAGCCAGTTTACTCATCGTCTTATCACATGGAGGCATCTGGCAATGCTCTGGCTGGATTGCCTTGTTGAGTTCTCTTGGATTTGTGCATAGACTCAGCTGTCTTTTGTGTGTTTTTTCCGCTGACCCCTTGGACTTACCCCACTCCAGCTACTTTGTCAATTATCCCTAAATTTTCCATACTCAAAATCTATTTAGCTCATTGACATCACATTACGTCTGAGATTTCTTTGGGAGGGGGAGGCTGAGGGGAGGACATGTACTATATGATCTACAATGGTATCCATTTTTAGTCTTGTATTTCTCAGGAAACTGCCTTAACCCACGCAATACATTAATATACTCTTTAATTACATCATCTGGTTCAGCAGGTATTAATGGTACTGTAAGTGGGATGTTCGATTATACCAATTTGATCAAGTTAAGATACAAGCATAATCTGATACCAAGCATTAGTGGGGCTTCCGTATATTAAATGTAAAACTGTAGACATTTTGTACGCTCATTGTGCTAACATATTCTAGTGCTTGTACCTTGAACATCCAATGGCTTGCCTCTCTAATGAAACAGTTGTGTTGGGATGGCGTTAGAGATCTTTAATTGAGCAGGTGCTTTGGGGGGTGTTGCATTGACTTGTGCACAAGTATCGGGTTTGAAATTAACCTGGCAACACTTCTCCCCAGTAGTAGCCTCCCCAGTAGTAACCCTTGTGGCCCCTTCTAACCCTGTAGTTCTGTGATTCTAGCCTTTGGTCCAGTGTGGCAGCTGCAACTGAACCTATTGTTGTGCTACTCCTGTTTGCGCATGGGTAAAAAATCATCCATGGCTGCTCACCTGTCCCCGGTAGATTATTTTGAATTTGCTCAGATTTGCATAATTTTTAATTTTTTTAATTTTTTTTAATTTCTGACTCATCTGTAATTTTGCTAGGGATTTATCTGGCTTCGGTGCTCCCCCTACTTTTGCCAGAGGCTCGCCCCTTATTGATAGGCTTGTCGTCTGCCTGCTTGTGTGCATGAGATATTTATTTATTTTCATCATTTCCTGAAGGCCTCCATACGCTACCTTCTCCTTAAATGTTGATTTTAGCTGGACTTTTGCCAATTCAAGGGTTCTAGCAAAAGCTTATTGCTTTATTTAAATCAAGCTCAGTTGCCCAAATATGATCCAATTCCTAATCATTTCATCCATTTCAGTAAACGTAAAATCCTTAGGCAACAACTCTTCAGTTCTATACTAAATAAAGGATTTGATTAGTCAGAGAGATTCAAGCAGTGAACATCTTTGCTGCTGTTATGCGGAAGAATTAGCAATGCAGCATTTCTCCAAGATCTAACTGGCCATACAGTCAGTTAGACAGAACTTGAAAGACAATATGTAACAGCACATCTAGTGGCTCCTAATAATATTATGTTGGAGACAGAGAACACAGAGAGTCTCTCCTTCCTGCCCCCACTGAGTGCATGCAGAAGGGCAGGCTCTCTTCATAGTGCCCAAAGTAGTGCAAAAAAGAGGTCTCGACTATGACACCTAAATCAAGTGTCTGCAAAATAAGAGGTGTGTCCTCCCCTCCCGCTCTTGCCTACCCAGCACTGACTAGCATCTGTGTCACAGTCAGTGCTAGCAGGTGGCAGGTAGGAATGCACTTTGCCGCTCTTATCCCAGTGAATAAAAGCAAGGTACCCCCCACACACAGTGTCATGCATAGCATGCCCAATACCCCCCACCACATGAATCCCAACATAATGTCCTGCTATGGCCGAAGGGCTCTTGTCACAAACATGCTGGCCTGCATCTCAGTTCCTTCTTGCTGTGCCAATCTGGACAGGTCTGCCATGTCATTTTGGTTGCAAACCATGTCTGCCAAATGTTCCTGTGTTCATACAGATATTGCTAATAAAATAGTAATAATCATAATAATAATAACAATAATAATAAGTAATTCCACAATGTTGCTTAAAGACAGAAGAAGAGGACTCTGGAGCTGACCCTGTTGTTTGATGTGTTTTGCATAAATGAACCTGGCAGAAATAAACAAAAAATTAGGAAAAGGGAGGGGAAGAAATACCACATTTTATTTTAAAATTAAATAGTTATAGTTTCTAAAATGAACCAGAGAACTCCTAGTTTGGGAGCTGCTAATGATTCAGGTGTTCCCCAAAGATCTTTTCCCCCTCCTTCTGAAAGAGGACCATAAAGCATTTTACTAAAGTAGCTGTACAATAACAAAGCACCCAATGCCACAATAAGAACGGATCCAATAGCCCTAGTCAAGCTACAGGCCTTGCCAGTACCTATGAATGAAACCGTCCCTGCGAATTGAAAGGGTAAGGCTGTATATTTAGGAGGCTCAAAGGGGAGTCAAAATAAAACAGCAGAGGCTAGCAGGAAAAGAAACCCAGACGCATCAACAGGCAAACTACACAGCTGATCTGGAGCTGATCTAAAGCCACCCTTTAGTCCACACAATTGCTTGTGCATTGTACAAAGGAGCCAGATGCTCCTGTTGAAATTGCATCTTCCACAGGTTGCCATCTAGAGCACACTCTATCCCAAAAAAGGAACGGAATGACTGTGTTGTTCTTGGGGAAATGCCACCTTTTGTACTAAATTAGCTGAAGAAAGCATTAGTACTGTGTGTTTTGGATGAGCGTGTTTTCAAGCTCATCCTCTCCATAGAAAATATTTGCTTCACCACACTTTCAGGCAGATGAACACAGACAGGCAGGGCACACACACCTGTAAATAAGGGGAGAGCCTGTGGCAAACATGAGATATGTTTCCTTGCAGGTGCCATGAATAGAATGGAATTATTGTCTTAGCGAGAGAGAGAGAGAGAATGTAGCTAAGTGTGTGTGTGTGTGTGTGTGTGTGTGTATATATATATATATATATATATATATATATATATATACAATATAGAGAAATTGAGACGCAGAAAGGTAAAGTGACTTGCCCAAGTCTAATTCAGGGGCAGGAGAACCCAACTCCCAGTCTTCTACCATAGTCACTGGACCTTACTGCCTCATCTTTCTTCTCTATTGGACTTCTCACCATGGTATCTAAGTGCCAGACCACAACTAAATTTAGCAGGGAGCATGCCCAAATGGGGTTAGTCTCCTCCAGTTCCTGTATTAATCATTCTAACTCATTACAGCAGGGCCAAATATATTTACTCTTCCTTCACTTCATTCTCGGGAACAGTACTGCAGAGCAATAATCTGTATCTTGCGCCTAAAATGTGCCTCCCAACTAAATCATATATACCACAGCTCAATGACAGGGTCATAATACACTCTAGCAAACTAGCTTATTATTACTAGGTTATTTTTGCTTGTTTTTTGTTTTGTTTATATAAAATTAGATTCATTTAACAAAATATGTGGAGACCAGGATGTTACAGTCTGCAGTTCCTTTTCTTCAGTCCCTTTTAAACTGCTTAGTTTTAAATCATGTAAAACCAAAATATGAGGCCCGACCCTCCATTGGAGTAAACTGACATATCTGCACTGAAGACATGGAAACTACATTAATTTACATCAGTCTTGGATCTGACCCATGAATTTTAATTTGACAGATTTCACATGCAAAAATCAGATTGATGCAATATAATGTTTACAGTATCATAAAAGGGATTTTTTTACACAAACTTATCTCAACTCCTCTTTATCGTATTTACTGATTTCTTTTCCAGGCTGAAAATATTCACTGCTGCAAATTCAGTATCCAATATAGAAAACACCTACCACCACTGTTCTTAGTGTACACACAATTTTATAAAATATCACTTTATCAGCTCTGTGACCTGCTTTAGCAGGTATTGTAACTCAGTAAGGGCATTGCATTGATACAAGACTGCACTTGGGTTTCCTCTGTGTTTTACAGTTGCTAGATCTCCTGTTAATTCTCTTAGTGTGAACAAAATAGTAATTCTCAAATTATAATTCTCAGAAATAGCACTATTAAATTTTAATTATCTGTGTTGAAGCAATAATAAAATGTTGATGAAGTGACGAGAATTTTTGCTGAAAGATATTAATGAATATAAGAAACTGTAAAAAGCATGAATGAACAAAACAAATCCTAAATGGCAAATCACCCTTGCTATTCAGGTATATATTGTGATGGGATTATTTTTGTGTCATTTTATATTAATTATATAATGCCTGATGCTGTAGATATTGAAATCAATGCTAAAAGTTTCATTGACGTCAGTGGAAGTAGGATTACGCCTGTACATCTTGAATGAGCAGTACCTTATCAATGATAAGGGCTTTTTAAAAATAGTTCCTCAATTTAAACTGATTTTTAGAAAAACTCAGTTCTGTTTCTCCATTCAACAACTGTAAACTAGAAACCCTTTTAGAAATATTGAAAATATCATGGCTCACACCATTGCCAGTAAACTGAAATTCTCTGTGTCTAAGTCAAACATTTAATTTTGAAAATAAAATATTTTATGACGTAGATCTTTACTTGGAAAAGTATCATGCAATCAAAACGCATCTGGGTATTTGTGAAAATGAAAACTTTTGTGTTGTGAAGTAGGAGTGTTAATTTAAGAGAAACCCAGAAGGAAGTAAGGAAGTACTTGTATTTTATTTCACATGCTGTTGATTATGACAAGTCTGCGGTTCAGTTAATTTTATAAGTGGGAGGGGCAGACAGACAGAAGCAATGGATGGATAGGTGGCTAGATTAAAAGTAGAAATTGGGTTCTCCCTTATAGATGAATAGAAAATAAGAATCAGATTTAAACAATTCAAGACAGGCTAAACATGTCTTTGCCAAATACAGTTTTCTATTAGCCGTCAACAGACACCCGGTAGCCATTGTACTCCATCCCCCACTTCAGCTTCTAACTCTATTCTGTCAGAACATAATGGGTCAAGTTTTTCCTCCACTTTCTCAGAGAAATAGGATTGCTGAAGCCAATGGGAACTTTGTATGAGTAAGATGAAGTAGGATTTGGTCTGGTGTGTATAATTGTCTTGTAATTGCTACATAGAGGTTTCATAATCAATATGTATGTCACTTGTGCCTAATTCAGTGGTTGCAAGGAATTTCTGCTGTAACCCCTATCAGTTAAAGATTTTCAGCGCTGTCCGTTCTATCTGAGGAGAAGAGAGCAACTTAGAGAGGGGCTTTTTATTTTTACATTTGGCCCAGTATCTTTGGGTGGATGTGTGTGAACTCCTCAGGTGGAAATGAGTGGGGGAACAAGGCCGCTCATAGAATGAGCATTCGTCTCATTGGGCACTTTGAAAACAGTGTGGCCCTGCTACCTCTTTCTCTCTCATAGACCTAGAGTATTTACAAAGTAATACAAGTTGAGGCATGTTCATAGACTTCCTTTGTATGTTTTTTAGCATTTTATTGATCATTTGGGAGCAGAATAAATGCTAATCATTAAGTTTTATATTACTATTTCTATTACTCAAAGCCTTCTAACCTGTGCTCAGTTAAAAGATGTCGCCTATGTAAATGAAAGGCAATTCCACATTAAAAAGACATTTTCTGAAGCATTTTTATTCAGTTACATTTCTGCTGACTTAAAGGATATCTAACAGTGCTAATACAGCGGAGTAGCACTTTGGAATGTAAATATGGATATTAGTTCACGAGGCCAGGATAGTATTTCTCTGCAGTGGATTTCAGAAATACGTACTCTATGTACTGGTTATGGTATTTGAAACTCAAGGCTTACCCTGAGCACGGGGAGTGGGGGGGGGGGTGGAAGGGAACCATCTCACATGAACAAAACATTTTCTGTGAAAGACTTAAATTCCTTTTGGTTTCCATGTGCAATACAGTCAGCATTTTTGAGTCTTCACTGATGTTCTCACACAAGCAAAGTGACGCTTGGAAATACACCATTACAACTTAATATATCCAGAATGTAATTTGTACTTAACAGAAAGATATTTAGGACCATTTGCCTCAGCCATAAGACTTTCAACTGCACAGTGGGAGGTAGTGCTTCAATGAAACCTTTGTTTTTAATCTTCTGATACAGTCACTGAGGCAGTTGGCTGGCTTTAAAATTACATCAGTCTTCTTTATAAGCTGGGGCTTGCACACATTAGTTTGGGGCACCTACCAAATCATATTATTTCATGTGCGGAACTACCATGAATTATCTCTGGTTTATCTTTGTCCAGGAAGCACAGAACTAAATGTTAAAATGAAAAACAAAAGTTAAAAAAAAAATCTTGGAGCCCTCATTTCAATCTCATTGTTCAATGCAGAACAATTAAATAATGTTTATTTGTTTCTGCTTCCTAAAATTAGATTATGATTCCTTGAGTAAGTTCAATGATATTGAACTTGGGCAACCAGGGATTTTAATCACTTCAAAGCATTGCCCTATTTTGACTGAATATTGCTCGTCTGTTGAAAGACTGTAGAAAAGCAAGTCCTCGTGCACATTCATCTGTATAGCAAGTTGGGTGGTAGTCGGGGCATAATATAAAACTGTTGCCTAGTGTTCCACTAAGCTCTGCCCTCTTCTGAAAAAATCCCTCATAATTCAGGCAACAGCTGGAAAGCTTAGCCTAATGGTCTGTGCTTAAATGTGGAAGGTCACAGGGTACTGATCTAAGGAGCTGAGAAGTCTTGCTCACCCGACTGTTGACACTTAGTAAACGGAGGAGGAGGGGCCTATGTGTGCATCTGAGAAAGCCATACCCAAGCAGCAAAAAGAATAGGAAGCTACTTCTATTCAAGATTTGCAGGGGTCCTGGAACCAGTAGGGAAAAGCAACAAGGCCCTTCACTGCCTCTAAATTACCTTGTATTATAACAGGATTAAAGTACATTTAGCTTCTCTATTAGCATACTTTAGCCCCATTTAGGCTTACTTGATGTTTCCGATGGCCTTTGATCAGCCTTGCATGGTGCTGGTCAGTTTCAGGACACAGCAGTCAAAAAGCGAGACTGTGAAATTATCCTGATGTTGAATCTCACAGGAGATATTTCTGGCTGTTTAAATTCTCTCATCCTCAATATTCTTGGGGGGGTTCTTTCTTTCTTTCTTTCTTTCTTTCTTTCTTTCTTTCTTTCTTTCTTTCTTTCTTTCTTTCTTTCTTAAGAAAGAAATTTACAATTTACATTGTTTAAAAAAAGAGAGAGAGAGAGATTAAAAAAGAAAAGGTGTCTTAGTGACCAATAATAATTAGTTCCTTGTTTGAAATCAGAATGCTGGTTTATGTGCCTGTGTAGCAGCATCTACTCAAAATACTATAATTTCTACAGTGTCTGACTTTTTATTGCTTACATTTGCATATAAATTAAATCCATATTGTAGCTTTAAGGCAAGCTGGGCTTAGAATTCCGTGCAGCTTAGGGTTCTATTGTTTTACATCTACTTTCTATACTGCGGTTAAATGAAAAGGGAGGAGAAAGTAAAGGAGGGAGAAATTCAGCTTTGTAACCTTTTTAATTGCTTCTCCATCAATTATGGATAAATTAATATTTAAACTTTGTAGTGCTTTGAGAAATTGTTTACAAAATCCACTTCCTGGTGTACAGTGCTCTTTGTGCCGACAGCAACGTTTATATTGGAATCATCTACGGAAATTAAAAATAACTAAAGATAAATTCTGTTTTCTTTTTTACAATTTTATGTACATAAATATTGTTAATTGAATTGTAAATATTTTAAAGATCCTTTTTCCAGAGAGCAATCATAAAAGCTGCATCATTCAACCTTGTTTCAGATGGGACAATTTATGTGCATGAAAAGATCCTGTGTTGTTTAGTTCACTTGATTTTCTTTTCTTTTTATTTTTTCCTTACTTCTATTTTGCTTTCCATTGTTGTCTCTGCTAAAATGTTATAGGCTGGCCTTTTTGAATTTCTGTTCCAGTGAGTTTCAGAAATCCACAGGCTGCTAATGCTAACACATCAGGGCATAGCCTGGGAAGACAAGAGACACTTGCAAAGATAAGTAACTAGAAGCAAATGGCGCCTCAAAGTCTCTGTTTAATAATTCTTTAATGAGATACAGTACATTTTTTTAGCTCTTTTTCTTGGGCTAATGCCTAGTATGTACCAACCACTGGGCCATATTTTCACGAAACATCTAAATCAAAAATCAGAAGATTACACAGGGACATAAGAAAATCTTAGGATGGCAGGAAGCCAGGAAGTCCAGCTAGGCCTTTCTTTTCCTAGCGTTAACAGTTGTTCTCCATAATATATACTTTTTTCTCTGTACTGGCTTCTCGCTTCTTTTGAAAACTAGTCACACTGGTTGCTTCTAGAGAAGTACTTGTTAGTTTATAAAACATACTGACTGGCAAAAAAATATTAAATTCCTCCAGCTCAAGACCTTTCTTAGCTTGAGTCATGTGCCTCGGTCTTATATTAGACATTAGCTCTAATAACTGCAACATCTTGCCTCTCAATTCCCTCCAGCATTCTCTGCAGCTCAGTGATGTCCCCTCTTAATCTTTTCTTTTTCGAGGCCTAGTTTCACTAACCATTTCTGAATCACTAAGGACCTCCAGTCTCTGTGTCATTCTGGGATTTCATTGTACTTTTTCCATTTCCGTAATATTCCTTTCATAATTAGGTAATCAAGACTGTGCACGTTCCCCTGTTGCTTTCTGAGAGCTATTTTATTTATCATTTTTATATTTTATTTTTCATTTGAAAAAAAATGGTCACAAACCCATCTAGCTGTGCTCATTGCTAGTCTTTGCAACCATGTGCTTTCTATCCCTGGTATCTAAGCTTGGCAGAATTAGATTTTTATTTTTTATTATTTTGACAGATAATATCGATGTTTATATTTAAGTATTTTTTCAATTTTTACATTTTCACAGTTGCACGAAATTATGAGTTTTAAGCATTTTTTTTTATTTTTTAGCTATTAAAATGTTCATAGTTACAGGAAATTATCGGGGTGTCGGGCAATGTAGGGGGAGATGATAATTCTTTAATTGCAGCTGATGTTGAGATACAAAAAGTAAAAGTTTGGTAACTGTTAAAACAAAATGCCAACATCAGATATCCAAATATACAAAGTAAACATCCTTAAATCAAACTCTGCTAAGGTCTCGAGCAGCATTTTTCTTACCTTGCCTTGTTGATGGATTTTTTTTTTTGGTCCGTTTGTGTGAGTGCAGTGAAATTGACGCTTACCGATTAAAATCTAATCTTTCCAAGCCTACTGTGACCTTTTTCCTCTTTCCCTGGTTCCTTCTATTTATACACATGCTTAATTTTAAGCATGTGAGTAAGTATTGTGTAGTCCCAGGCCATTGAAGTCAGTACAGCGACTTACATGCATGTGGATAAGTGTGTGTTTGCAAGATCGGTGTGGTAGATTGTAGATTCTTTTTTACTGTTTGCTTGGTTAGTACATAGCACAATGCAGTCCGGATGCTGCTTGGGTTTCTGTCCACTATTGTTACAGTAGTAGTAATAAAATAGCTCTTTTCATTCAGAGATCTCAAAGCACTTTACTAAGGAAAGAGGCTTATCCTTATGCCCAGTCTACAGATAAGGAAACTGAGACCCAGACAGGTGAAATGACTTGTCTAATATCACATTTCTTCTCAGTGTCAGATCCTGGAATATAAGCCAAGTCACCTGATTTCCCATCAGGTACCTGACCAGGTGGGTCATACGGCCTCAATCATTTTCACACCAGTGAAATAATGTTTTGACATATGCCTCCTCTTACATATCCAGATTATTTAATCCTCTTAAATCCTTCCCCTCCTCATTCCTTTGTGGGATATGACTAACTATGGAGGCTAAGTTCCATTTTATGTTTCTTGACCTAAGGCCCTTATCATCTTTTATTTCTCCATAAACCATCATGCTCATAGTGCCATTTCCTTCCTTTGACTGCCCAGTGCGTCTTTCCATTGACTTCAATGGACTCTGGATCAGACCCTCAGTTTCCAGTTTTCAAGTATCAGTAAATTGCATTTTCTTGCTGTATGTCTGGGGGGTTCCCCCCTTCGAAGTCATAAATATATTAAACATCCAGATTCCTGTTTCAGATAAACATACATAATTACTATTAACTTCAGTTCCATAGAGGTTCAGATTATTATCATCATTCATTAAGAGACAAGTTCCAGCTTCAGTTCCGTGTACAGGCTCTCACTGACTTCAGAGTATAACCCCAAAGTAAGATCATATTAATTTGTACTTCTACAGTGTTTTCTGTCTGAGGTTCTCAAAGCATTCCATAGACGCGAATGAGTTCAGTTTCACAAAAACCCCACAAGCTAGATAGGCATTATTGTTCCCATTTCACAGACTGAGCAAACTGAGAGAGAGAAAGACTTGGGGCTCTTTCCTTCAGGGCTCAGAGTATTCTGGTCCAGATGCAGCAAAGCATTTATGCTTAACTTTGAGAGTTGTCCCATTGACTTTGACCCAGGGTTTTGCTGAACTGGAGCCAGAGTGTTCATCACTTTGCAAGACAGACCTCCAAGTAACTTTCCCAATATCACACAGGACACTTGTGGCAGGCTGGGACCCAAGTCTCTTGACTTCCCATTTGGCACATCAATCACAAGGCCAGCTCCACTTCCTAAATAATAAAAATGTGTGCTAACTCTCTGGCACTACTATTAGTCATGTCTGTCTGTCCCAACTGCTTCTATTCACAATTAGCCATAGCCTTTGATAGCCAAGCCTGTCTATTGTATAATTAAATACCTCATCCCCCATACCAGGCTAACAGGTATTGTAGTATAGTACTGCCCTTTCAGTGTCATGCTGCCAAGCAATGTCCATGGTATAGTACTGTAAACTTAAAGTTTGAGACATTTTCTCCATATTTTTCCTTATCATAGAATCAGAGAATATCAGGGTTGGAAGGGACCTCACGAGGTCATCTAGTCCAACCCCCTGCTCAAAGCAGGACCAATCCCCAACTAAATCATCCCAGCCAGGGCTTTGACAAGCCTGACCTTAAAAACCTCTAAGGAAGGAGATTCCACCACCTCCCTAGGTAACCCATTCCAGTGCTTCACCACCCTCCTAGTGAAAAAGTTTCTCCTAATATCCAACCTAAACCTCCCCAACTGCAACTTGAGACCATTACTCCTTGTTCTTTCATCTGTTACCACTGAGAACATTCTAGATCCAGTTTAGATCCAACCTATTTAGTTATTTGTTCATAATTTTCCATTTCTAGGCCTGACCCAAAGCCAGTCAAGGTCAATGGAAAAATGCCTGTTGACTTCAATAGGCTTTGGTCAACACTTTTTATGAATTAATGTTGTTTTTAATGGCATAATTTTTAAGATATTCTGCTAGTCTGTCTCTCCTTAATGTTTCCAAAAAGGATGGTGAACCAATTTGGAGAGAATTGGAACACCTGCAGCCTTGAAAGACTGATTACCTTTTTGTCACCACTTTTTATCCCCCTGCAATTCCATTCTCCTGCCAGCCCTGGAAGGGGAAGAGTCAATTCATAACATGAAAGGCCTATCTTGAGCAGCACAACCTGAAACAGGATTCCCATAAGAAAGTCTGTTCCCATGAAATTTTCAGCCCGGTTCTGTAGACCCAGGAGGTTTAAACCGTTCAGACAGTCATCCAAATTTTGGGGAAATGAGGCTAAACTAAATTGAGCCCAAACTCCACAATATTTTGTATGCACCCAGGAGTGGCTTCTTGGTATCTTCTCCAATATTAAATTCAGACTTACACAAAACTAAAACCTGTATCTTCTTTATGAACCTTTCTTCTAGTGTTATACAAGGTTCTCTCCAGTTTTAGCTTCAAAATAGGTTGTAAATATCCCATTTACTCCTTGAAGCTGAAAAGATGTTTGACCATATTGAACAGCTTTTCTATTCTTAACCCTTCTGAGATTTTACACTGAGAATAAATTACTCAGCTGGGTGCATTGTTCATAGGGCAAGCCCCAAGTAAGCACCTGCATCGTCACTTCTGATTTTTACAGACACATAAGAGGACTTCTCTCTTTCTTCTCTCATTTTTGTCTTTATGGTGGAAATCTTAGCTCAGCTGAGTTCTCCAGACATACCAGGTCTGGTTGTCAGACAAGATGTCATATCGCTTTTGACAGACAACTTTCTAATCTTTCTTTGACAGACCTGGATTGATGCACCCTGCCCTACCCCAGATGCTGGGAAATAATAACTCAGTATCTGGCTATAATGCTGTTAGATAAATCTGAGCCCTTTCTCCTTATCTGTTAGCCATTAGACTCTTATGGTGCCTCTAACTTGAGTTTTAGAAATTGGAATCCCCAGTGTGTGCCTGCAACAAAAGCTGTTGCTTGTGGTGAATTCCATCTGAATAACGGTCTGATCTCTCACAAGAAGACTGAGGCCTTGTTAAAGTAAATATGATTTGTCTTTACCAACATCTGGCTGACAACCCCACTACCATCCTGACAATTCTCTAAATTCCCTAGATCATGGAGCACATATAAAGCTCTCTGACTTTCATTTGAGGAACATGACCTAATGGGCCCGTTTGTTCAGTGCTTTGCTTTGGTGGCTCCCATGGTCTCATGAATAGTGAAATATGATGAGCTCTCAGGGGAAAAACTTCCATTTACAAATATACTCCCAGTGGCCTTTTAAAATTTGAACTGCATACACCGTATCCTTGGTCACACTCTACACATGGAACAAAATCCAATAACCTAGGAATCTCTCAAGAAAGATCCTGTCTCTTCACATCTGTACACTGCAACCTTGATTTTCTCTTTTCCTTGATGAATATGATTCAAGTCCTGGGAGGATGCTGGTATGTTTCCTGCATCATATATATGTTCCTGTATCATATATTGTTAGAAGGTGTGTGATTTTTTTTCTCATTCATTTTTGTGTCTAGAGCAATTAGTTACCAATATTTTCAGCTGCATCGTATCGCACACTTGAAGGATAAGGCTCCGCTACACTATAGTTGGCTGAATCGTGTAATATTCCATTCACAAACTTTTCACCAAATTAGAAAGAAGGTTTTTAGCTGTCTTCTCGGTAGTCCTTTATTATTTGTTGTTTGTCCACACAGAAAAGAGGGCTAAATTTTTCTTTTAAAGAGTAAATAGTTCAGCCTACTCCAGTTGATGTGAAGTGATCCTAGGTTTATGAAGCCAATGAACATCAAGTCAATACTCAACATATACAAGGACAAATTTTCTCCTCATGTATATGATCCCCTTTTTACAGATAAATGTCATGCTGACCTGGACTGATCTTTAATTGGAGAGGACTGGAAGAATACATGGAAATCTGTCAAAAAACCTACCTCTTAGAGGTAAAAAGCAAGGACTTCTCCTGCATTTATGTCCGTGCATGTACCAACAGGGGCATCTGCTGAGTTTACCTCTGTGTGCATACCATGAGCCCTTTCCTGTTCATGATTCATCGTGGTATGTATGGCAGCATGGCAGGGCAGACATAGAGAGACAGGCACTTGCATCCTCATATGAGTCAGTCCCTTTGGACAATAGTTCTGATCCCAGATTTTTCATCACCTGCTCCAGATTAGAAATTCTGTTGTTAAGATTTGGAGCAGAAGCTATTGTTTGACATGAAGTTTTGCTCCTTGTCTGGTAGATTATGCATGCAGACAGGAATACTCTAGTTTTCTTCTGAAAAAGCATTCCATCCATGGGTTTCTTTCTGGCTTTCTTTCCGTCAGATCTCTCTCCTACATCCCTCAATCCTGTGTCTGTTCACTGATCACTGAAGCTGGTTGGAAAATGATCCAAAAAATGAAAAAATTTTTTTTTGAAAATTTTCATGAAAAAATGTTGAACATCCTAAAATTTTGAAAAATGTTGGTCAGCTCTAGGTGTCACCCTCTTGGCCCTGCCTGAAATCTTCAGTGGACACCTATCATTACATCGCTGTTACACATACACCTCAACATCTCTTAAACGTAAAACAAGGGGCCTATTCTGAAGCTGCTGTTTGAGCACTCCCCAGTTTGTCCTGGTTAATATTACAGTTGGAGATGTGAAGGGTGAGCTCACTTGAAATAAAGTATACCAATAAAATATTAGAGATGTAGGCACCAGTCTTCAAAATTAGGTGCCTAAAGTTATGCACCTAATTCCATGCTTAGAAGTAGCTTAATAATAGCTCTCGGATTTTCAGATGTGTTGGAACCCACAGGTTTGAAGAGAGTTGTGAGTGCTCAGCACCTCAAATAATCCAAGCCACTTTTTATTTTAGTGCTTACCTATAGATTTAGGTGTGTAACTTTAGGTACCTAAGCTTTAAATTTGGGGCTGAAATTCTTATTGGCAAATTACAAGAGTAGAAGCAAAAACAATAAAATGGGTAAAAAAAAAATCACTCAGTCAATTATTATGGAAAAGGTCACTTGGCGGGCCATGCGCTTAAGTTGCAGAACATTGTTTAAGATATTTGGTAATCTTACATGGCAGAACAAAGTCTCTTTCCTATACTAAAGTCTCTCGCCTTCTATCTGTCAGCTCTGAATTCAATCATACAGCCACAATGAAGTATAGGTCAAGTTCCAGAATATCTATTTGTGTCTTATGGTCTTACTTTTGGCTGACAAGCACTATATTTAAATTAGCATATAGCATTATGTCATGTCCCTCAAAGCAGACTAAAGAGGTAAAATCAGTTCAGACGACATATGCTTCTTGTTCCCCCACATATGCATCCAACCTGTCTTAGGCCATTGTTTCTTTAAGTCACAACTTCCAGCATCAAATGTATAATTGTACTTCTACAATAGTGAAGAAATCTAAGATGCATTTGGGCAAGTTCCTGGCTGCTCTGGGCCAAAATCTTACACACCAGTAATATGATTTCTTCAGATCACATATATCTAGCTATGCTAAGATCTTATTGGCTCACATAATCAAAACTCATGCATCTAGCTGCAGCTATCTGTCTCAGATACATTGTATTAGCTTTCTTTTTGGTTTTTATTAGTATATTTATGGGCGGAATAAAGAGACGCAGAGAAAATAGCCATGAGTAAGTTATTTGTTATCCAGAGCCAGCTGCAGGGGCGTCCAAATCCTACAGAGAGGACAAAGTCTGCCTGGACATGGAGACTGGTGTACTCTGTTTTTCTGAGAGATGATCCCTCCAGACCTGGTTTACAAAAAATGTGTGGGACAGTGTGAAAAAGCCTCCACACCAGTGCTATCAATCAGGCTTTTTTACAAACACTAAATTAACTTTAAGTAAATAATGAATCTGAATGTGTGACTTGAACAACTAGAGTGGACAAGAAATTCTGGATTTAAAATACCTAGAACATTAGACTGGTGTGGCATAGGAGTTCTTCCTGAAAGGTAGTGTTTGGAGCCTACACCATTCTTCCACATTTCCCATGACCAGGAGAGTCCTGAATGTACTAGCTGAGACAAACTTAATCTGATGTGGTATGGACTGGGGATTATGCTAGTGAAAATGTTGGGAAGTGAAAGAACTATATGGATCAGCAGTGAAATAGAAGTGAAGCAGCTAAAATAATCACTTGTATAGACAGGGAAGAAATAATATTAAGCAGCATGGCTGATTAAATAATATCCCATGAATTTAAAGAAGTATTAAGATTCAGTGCAGTACAAATATATTTGTAGAGCATTTTCTAGGATGCCAATATACAAATGCTGCAGCAATTACAAAGTAAATAAATGAAATATTTCTGAGCCAGGTTTCTGATGCTTAACTATAGGCACCCACTTTTGAATATGTGGGTTAAATCCAATAATTATAGAATAGGCCACTTATACAGATATACTCATTTGCCTTCCTGATGGCCACCCCCAAACCCCCAACAAAAGACCTGTGAGGACAAGCTTGGGAAAGATGGCATTTCAGAGCCACACTATCAATGTCTGGAAACAACAGATGTTCATAGAGATTCGTCAGAACATAAACAGAGCAGTCTGCCAGCAAGTAAGTATTCATCTGAAACCCAGTGATTTCCATTAGCCTTTCAGGGCTTACTTACTAAGTGTTTCTAATGTCCTTTGAGATCCTGGAATAGCAGGTGCTATAGAACTGAGGACGCTACACCATTAGCACGCATATTCCTGAGCCCATGTGTTTGGTCTGTGTGCTAACTTCTATGATTTGATGCCTTAGATAATCAAAAACTTTCAGGAATGATTTTACCATGGATCTCACATTTCCTCGCTTTGGAGATGATTTTACATTATGTTTAAAATTATACATGCTTTCACCACAATTAAACCAGTAGAACCAACATTTCATTATATATAACCACCTAGCAAAATGATATTAGCACTATCCCACCTTTCATATTACTACTGTCTCATTCCTCTGGGGTAAAATATGTAGGTATTAAAATATTTAAAAGGCGTGTTAATTAATAAAGACTAAAAAATGTGGGTGTGGTGCAGATTAGGCATCCTGTCTCTGGAAATATATTCTACTGTGGACGGAGTTTTGTGCCGCATCATATTCAATATCAAGACTTCATTACTGGTGGGCACATCCCACACATGGGTCACAAGGAAATATCCACTAGGTAGAAAAAAGGCAGCTCCGCAGTCTCTTGAAATACTGTCGCCCCAGAGCTGAGCACTGTGTGAGCAGGGAGCTGGAAAGCACCCAACCCAGCAACCAACATCAGTATCCCCCTTCCAACCCACTCTCCCATTCTACCAGCTACATACTCAATGCCCCTATCCAGCACACCCCCGCCCCCAGAACACTCTACTATCCCTATCCCTATCCCCAGCCCCGGCAACATCCACCAACACCATACCTAGTACTCCCAAGCACCCCCTGTACCCCATTCTCCCATTAGCTGCCAACAACAGTACCATCCAAACCCTCAAAGTCTCAGCGTTAGAAACCATTCCTGATGCCTTGTTCTGTCCACAGAGAATTGTGAGATCCCCGCGGGTCACAACATAAAACCAGGTATGGTTTTAGGTTCCAGATGGAAACCACTAGTCTTGACACTTTTATTAAATGAAAGATCAAAGAATGGCAGCTATAAATAATCACTTACTTCTAGAGAGTGCTAAATGAGATGTATTTTCATCCATTTTAGTATATTTTAATTCCATATGATTTGCGTATATACTGGACACGTATGCGCTATTAACCAATATAAATTTGTTATCAAAACACATGAAGCCAAAATCATCATTAGTTCATAAAACTCCATTGACTTCACTGGAGTTGCACCAGGAATTAATTTGACCTACTATTTTTACTATGCCAACTCTCATTGCAACTGGAGGCTCATTGGGCCCAGCATTGAGGGACATGGGGGCCCACAAGGCCTTGTGCAGTCCCATTCTTCTCTCCTCTTATACTTTGTACAGCAGGACAAGGTCTTTAGTGTGTTTTGCTAGTTAAACGACCATGTCCATTTTGGAGGGGAAGAAGGCGGGGCTAACAGGTTTAAATTGTTTCCATGGACTGATGGATTGCTCACTCCCTGGAAACATTGGTGAAGGACCTAACCATTCTTGACCCAAAGCAGGCTATGGAGATGGTCCTAGGTAGGTTAGTGGTTAATAGATGTGAAAGAGCTATATTGGGCTGTGGTTTTTGTTACAAAAGCAAAAGGAAAAGGTAATGCTAACAAGAGTAACAAGTTTGAATTCTACAAGGCCATTCTATTTCTATTTTCATTTTAACCAAAACAAAAGGTGTTTGGGGGCTATGAAGGATAATTTCTAGTTGATGAATTTTGTCACAATATTTTTGAAGAGAGCATTATTTGTCTTGATTTTTCTTTTTCATTAATCAGCTTTCTTCTTGGGCCAATATCTGTGAATAATTCTTGTTCTCTAGCTGATTCAGTGGCAGTTCATTGTGAGTAGTTAATATTGGAGCATTGACATTTTAGCTGTTTTCACTAGACCAGAACAGGTGCAAGGCATGACCCCGGGGAATGGCAGCCCTGATTCTTCCAAAGAGAAAGGGGAGACAACTAAGAGTGAGTGCCCTCTGCTTTTGAGTTTAGAGGCATTTCATAGTGCCTCTGGCCCTGATGGCCTGACAAACAGCTGCTGGAAGTAGTGGCATGAGCCTTTTACATTGGGTTTCATGTTTAATAATCTTGTGGCCTTTTGGCTTCTACCACAACACAGTTTCCAGTTTTATTTCCCATGGGTTCCTGGCAAAAGCAACACACAGTAGTTATAATGTGTCATAAAATAAATATTAGCAAAAGCAGATGAGAAGCTCAGCTCAATCTGGAGAACACAGTTCGAGTAACATGCATCTCTGAAAACAAAAGTTATCATCAGCTTTAGAGGGCTTTTTCAATATTTTTTCAATCCAGTATGATTACGCAATCTGCTGTTTTGAATGCCATAGCTAATAAAGGCAAGTACTAATACAGCAGTTCCTTTCACATTGCTTTAGCCAGATTACTTTTTAAATTAAGAGGCTGATAGTGTTTCTACTGTAAACCCATATTACGAGGGCTTAATAACTCCACTGAACAAAATGACGTCTAGACTTAATCCTGGCATACAAGGCTTCTATGTATAGGATCAACTTCTATCTAAATAGGTAAAATAAAGTGCCCTGCCCAAAGGGTGTGTATATGTAATTACATATGCATACACACAACATAAATCCATACACATACCTATGCATAAAAATGCATACACATATTGTGTGTATGTGTGTGGAGGTGGTCTCCATTTATTAAATTATTCAATCCTGGAATAACCTGTGGAGTTATGTAATAAGTAGGTTTCTTGTGCACTATTGACCACCTGACCTGCACTCTGCTCCGTAATCCTTCTCCCCAGGCTTTATGCTACCATCTCAAACCCCTGAGCAACTTCAACTAGCCACCACATTTTTTTAATCAATCAGCCAGAGAAACATTTCCTCCATCTCTCACAAAGATGGAATTTCCACTCCCATACCCCAAATCTGGTCTGAAGCTCAGGATGGGACCAGACTCAGTCCTGGGGCAGTAACAATGTTTCTGTGTATGAAAATGTCACACATTTGAAGTCTGACACTGATGATGATTTGCAGAGCTAGAGAATGGAAGCATTATACCAGTGGGAAGCGAGAGACTTATTTCTAGCCATGGCACATCTCAAGATAGTGGACTTTAAGTTCATGGCATTTTTAAGTACAGAAAAGCTATTTTAAGTCATTTTGAGGTTCATGGAGCTCCCTCGCCGCCTTGCACAGTTGGACTCATAAGGAATGTCTACGGTGCAGTTAAAAACCTGTGCTTGGCCTCTGCCAGCTGACACAGACTTGTGGGGCTCAGGAGAAGGGGCTGTTTAATTACGGTGTAGACATTTGGGCTCGGGTGCAGCCCAGACTCTAAGACCCGGGGATGTGAGAGGGTCTCAGAGCTCAGGCTGCAGTCCAATCCTGACATCTTCACCACAGTTAAACAAACCATTAGCCTGAGCCCCCCCAGCCCAAGTTAGCTGGCCTGGGCCAGCCACGAGTGTCTAATTGCAGTGTAGACAATACCCATCGTAACCTGGCCTTAAAGTCAGATGTACTTAGAAATAGTCACAGTAAAATATTTTAAAAACTCTCTAACCAATTGCTAAAATATGTTTTTCCGTAAGTATGTGGCACGTAGAGAACATGTAGCTGAGTGGTGTGAAATAAAGGTTTTTATCAGCACTTGTTTGAGCTGACCAGGTCAGTAATTCCAGAATTAAGAAGGGTTTACATGATAGCTCGTAATAGCTCCAGTGGAGTTGTTTTGCTCTACCAAGTCAAAATTACTCTTCCATAAAACCTTCAATCTTTACTCACAAGAGCAGTCCCATTAAAGTTATCAGCCACCCACAGGGAAGTCAGAGACAGACTCTGTCAGCTGCTGGAGCAGGAGCAACGGAAGAGGAGAGGGAGCCAGGCTGGAATTCACTGCTAGGCCCTGGACTGTGCCCTAATGGCCCTACCCCTCTATGAGGCGAGTACATGGGGCAGGGTGGGGCTCCTGTGATCCTCACAGCCCTGAGATCCCCCTCCTCTAGTGGCATGCTCATTTTTACTGGGGAACCAATCTGACTGCTTGAAGTGAGACATGGAGAACTCTGAATAAAGGGCTGAAGCCCTTAGAGGGTCTGAGTGGGGGAGATATGAGGAAGAGGAGCTGAGGAAGAGAAGACAGTGCTTTAACATAGATGTTTTGAAATGACGAAAAGCAGTGTTTTTCACTTCACATAATGGCTGTAAAACAACAGCAGCTGTGCAGTGGTTGGGGAACTAGATTCTCTATCTGTAGAAAGAGGGGCAAAGTCTGGGTAACAGACTAATGAGACAAGGGAGAAAATTGTTTACATAATGCAGGTATGTTGTGGTGGCATTTAGGCTTCTTAGTGAACCACCACGATATGCACGGAGTGATTAACACTGAACCAACACCAAGGCAAAGATAAGCTGTGTGCATGTGCGGGGCTGCTAAATTGACTCACAGTGTTGTGTCAGTAACCTTCATCTCCCAACCCCCACCCCACCTTCTCCCTCTGGTCTGTCTTCCCTCTCCTTGTCAGGTCTCTGCCTAAGCTGTAAGCTCTTTGATCCGGGTCTGTGTCTTTTATTTATTTCTCTGTAGGTTACCTAGTACACTTTGGGTATTCATTGAATAAGTAACAATACAGGACCTGATGGACCCTTCCCAGGGAGAACACCCATGGGATGAGGTCTCGTTTCATTTTCTCCCTGGTTAACTCCATGTGGAGTAGGCAGCAAGGCTGTCCCCAAGCCCTGCAGATTCTCCAGAGCCAACAGAAAGGCAGGGCTGTCCATGCATAAGCTCTGAACCTGTGCACTGACTCTATTCCCACAGTGGCCCTACCTGCCATGGTTGTGTAACATCAATGGAGCTGCACTACCAGGGCTTCTACACCCAGCTGCTGCCCTGGGTCACCCTCTCAGGGGATTTCCTAAATGCAGAATGGGGAGGGCACAGAAAGAGAATGCAGCTTGGGGAATGATGCCATGGAAGCGTCTGGCCTTCTGTGTAGGTGCACTAGGAGAATCTGGGTGCAGGGTTGGTCTCTACACAGGAGACTATAATAGCTCTAGGGTAGCCATCAGCAGCCCAATCCTGCTAAAGCACAAAGGGGGGGGGGTTGCAGCAAGGAACAGAGAACCAAACTCCTAACGTATTTAGGAACTGCCTTGGTCTGCTGTATAAAATTTGATTTAAGCCCTTTGAAAGGAGGGTGATTTGAACTTGCTAGACCGAGCCAACCCTGTTAAAGCTATTTAGTTCTATCATGGGACTGTGTTTAGTTCATAGATTGCTCCTGTTGAACTATTAGCATCTATTGTGTCAATTGGGATACTGTGCCTACCGAAAATGCGGATTTGGGGTGCATGAGGAATACAGAAACATTGGCCCAGATCATGAAAGGTTTCAAGATGCCAAACTCACATTAATTTCAAATCCCTTTGAGGATCTGGGCTTGTTAATATACCCATCAATATTTGCACAGGATGCTACAGTGATTACATAGCAGCTTTACATTAAGTTCATCTGGTAAAATATACATACATTAAAGTACCTATAACACTGATATTTAATTGGGGGAGATAACATTATACTCCTTATAAAGTCCAAAGTATGTATTTATATAAAACTCAATGTGCACAATAGATACCAGAGAAACTGGGCAAATACAGTATACTTAGTATGCTTTCCTGACAAGGATTAAGAATAGAATATATTCATGAACTAAATTAAATGTAAAGAACATGCAATCTGGTGAAACCAAAATAATCCAGGAAAATATAATTTAAGGCTAATACTCTGTAATTTACATAAAGCCCTGTTACTTGCAGGTGCAAAGCTGTATTGAAGTTGTTAACCTTATTTATAGGTTTCTACTTTATTCAACGGGCAGGAGCATTTAGTGTTGTCTCCTGCAGATATGCTATTTGCTTACAGTGCAAGAACATTTCCTTTTACCTTTGGAATGTCTGACTTCAAATACATTGCGTTCAGTTTATAGATTAATTGTGCGATTTTTGTTTCGAGAGGCTCCAGTCTCAGTTTTTCCTGAAAAGAAGTGTAGGGTCAGGTGCCAGGAAAATGCCTCTTTTATGATTTTCTTTTCATGATAGCCCAGTTTCTGGGAATCAGTGCCCTATTTGAGCTGGGCACTGGATCTCCTCAGGGAGCCAGGGAGGGAATCCTCTCCAAGAGTGCAGGGTGGCTGTGGAGCCTCTCCATCGCCAGAACTGCAGTATCTCCCTATCCTTCCTGGAACCTTGCTCTGTGGAGATCAGTGACCAGCAGTTCCACATAGCAGCAATCCCATAGTCCCATCTCTCCTGCACCCGTCTCATGTGAACATATATCCTACAGGAAACTGAACTCCATGCAAGGGGTGTGGAATCCCCAAAACTTCCACTCCAGCATACACACACACACACAGAGTTATGCATTAGCTGACTACGGACCGTATAAAGGAATCTCAATTAGCCATTTCCTATTTACAATGTATATGAGATCTTTCTCTGTTCTCATGCGTAGAATTCTTACTCAAGGTGTAGTATATCATAAATGCACTGAAAATAATCATACCATATTGCCTCAGCAACATGGCTATGTACACCCGATAGTATGGAAATGTGGTGCAAACACATTTCGATTTCTACCTGTCACAAAGCTAGCGTACAAAGCTTAGTCCTATCCTAACTTCTTGTTCCTTTATCTTGTTTAATTCTGAGCCCTCTGAGATACGGCTATATCTCTGTGAACTCAAGTGGATTTGTTCCACAATACAAAAGTATGTATGTAAGACAGATGTATTGTGCATACATAGTATTACTGTGTATATACAGGAGTATAGAGTGGAGTAGACAACCCTATACCTAGATGAGTCTTTATGATGTGCATTCTTTCAGTATTAAGACTTCTCCGGATTTTGTATATCTGTTAACATAGTTCTAGTCCAAAATTCTCCTAGCATTAGTTTTAAGAGAAAAGTCTTTGTGACAGCTGCTGCTGATTTACAACTAATGTTTAGCCACTCATGGGTAATTGTATTAAACTAAAAAAAAACCTGCTGTAAAGTCGACCGCAATCTGATTTTTAATTTACTGCATCATCAGCTACTTTTATGATAATATTTAATCTGCTGAAACAAAAGTACTGCAATATGAATATCTATAACATTGAAGAGAGATTGTTTTTAGCAGTTCTGCTCTTGGGGTTAGGAGTCGTTAATTATTATATGAATAATCCATGTAGGTAAATTTATTTATATTTGTTTTCACTGCTGTAATACTAAAATAAGGAATGCATTGTATTTCACTGTAAACTGCTAACAATTAAGTATGGAAAGTGGGTATCATAAAAGAAAAAATGAGCACCAGTATTTTGCAATGATGACATTAATGTAAATTCTTTAAAAGTATGCTGCAATTCTACTAAATGAAATGGTGACTATCAAATAGCATTTTCCATTTTTTTCCCATATAATACATATACTCTTCGTGCAGTTGGGATAGTCTTTTACATGACCATATTTAGTAGAGGAACCACATAGATATAAGAAACATAGAGTGATCTCTTACAGAGTAAACTGTTTTGAATTTACAGACCCATTTCCGATTGTACTAGTGTGTGGGCCTGATCCTGCAGTCCTTACTGAAGCTAAATTCTTGTCGAATGCATGCTGAGTTCAGTGGGATGTTTATCTACTTGAGAATTGCAGAATTAGACCCTTAGAGCTTGATCCAAAACTCATTGAAGTCAATAGAAAGATTCCCCTAGATTTCAATGGGGCTTTGAATCAGCCCCCTATTGTTTGCATGTGTTTGTATTCTTCAACACACTAGAATTTTGATAGCTACTTTCCACTAAATAACAAAAAATATTGTTAGGAAGGGTTATTTTTATGTTTATCTTAATTATTAATTAGTTACTGTAGAAATAATGTGGACCAATGTAATATGAAAATCTCTTTCTATCTATGCCTATATTTAATACCTGTTAAAAGAAAAAGACTTATTTAAAAAAAGAAAAGGAGTACTTGTGGCACCTTAGAGACTAACAAATTTATTAGAGCATAAGCTTTCGAGAGCTACAGCTCACTTCAGTGCATCCGATGAAGTGAGCTGTAGCTCACGAAAGCTTATGCTCTAATAAATTTGTTAGTCTCTAAGGTGCCACAAGTACTCCTTTTCTTTTTGCGAATACAGACTAACACGGCTGCTACTCTGAAACTGGACTTATTTAAAGGAATACACTGTCCATGCACCAAACTAACAGCAACAGAAATACAGTGATGTCCTTTAAAATGAAAAGGGAATAATAAGCATGTTAGAAAAATGTAAGTCTCTCCACACGAGAAGGTATACTGCAAAAGAAATTTGACCTAATAAAAGAACATAACTGTTAAATGAATTTTCTGTGTTCCGGTCCATTTAATAAAACAGCAGAGCTCTCTTAAATGATTACCTGTGAAAGAAATAGATCTGTTAAAAGAACAGAAAAATATTGGCGTACCTAGGAATGTATATTGTACCATGTGAATTGCTGACCTTTAACAGTCCTGAAACATTTGTATAATATACACTTTCACAAAGTGAAAATATAGCTTTAGTTTTAGTTACACTAACATATAATTGATTACCTATTTAATTTGTGATAAAGGTCTGTTGTGGAGCCTATTGTAATATCAGCAAGTAAGGGTAACAAGATAAACTAAGGTAAAACAAATAATTCTTAATGCTCTGCAACTACCTATTATTTTATCCAAACAACTTCTGCTTTTGCTCTCCTTATGGTCGGATGCTTATTCCCTAGGAACAGAGTGGAAGTCTCTTTTTTCCTCTGTAATTAGCTTGTTTGAAAGCTCCCACAAATTCTTCCTATCATAAATTTTGCATTGCTCTATGCACAATAATGCACATAAAATTAAATAAACAATTTAATTAATTTAATTAAAATTAAATATTAAACATATTGTGTATAAGAAGTCCATGTCTTTGATTTAATTGGGCGGGAGTACCCAAAGCAGTTTGGGTAACAGTGAAACATAATTAAAAACAACAAGTACGGTAGCCTCTGGGTATGAAGAATAGTTGGGAGCTTTCTCCTGAGAAGGGTTTATTTAATTAAAACTAAACTAATCTTTGAAAAACACTTGATAAGCATTTCATAATACAAATCATAATCCAAAAATGAAGCTTATACTGCATCTACACGATACAGGAAAATAACCTTAAATAATTTAATTCTGCCGCAAGCTACTTCCTTAGCATGCACAAAATAATTCAATAAACAGTATTCAGAGTAGCAGCCGTGTTAGTCTGTATTCGCAAAAAGAAAAGGAGTACTTGTGGCACCTTAGAGACTAACAAATTTATTAGAGCATAAGCTTTCGTGAGCTACAGCAGCTGTAGCTCACGAAAGCTTATGCTCTAATAAATTTGTTAGTCTCTAAGGTGCCACAAGTACTCCTTTTCTTTTTGCGAATAAACAGTATGTTTACCAGCTTTAAATTTGCTGTACCACTGAGTTCATCTAGATAAATATTAGTAAATTGTTTAAAGTTATAATGGATCCGTAAATTATAAATCTGAGAATTAATGATTTATTTAGACTGTTTATTGCTTCTTATAGTTGTAGATATAATTCTAGATGAGGAAAACACCATGAACTCATTTAAAGGGCAGTCTGTGGATGTGGCTGTGTTGGCAGGTGAGCCCTTTGGCCGCATTTATGTTTCAGTATAAGGATTGTGCTGAGTTTCAAACCCAGCCTTCGACACCTTTCACTCATAATGCACTATATTATTTCAGCATCTCATGCCAGGGGAGGAAGAAGTAGATTATTTATAGGGCAGTGTCCCTATCAATATTTCATGGTTGCCAAATGCTAGTATTTATATACTATACAGTGATAATTTGAACTCCCTGGAAAACTTGGATCCCTCCCAAGGTGGCAGACTATCCGCCTGGACATCAAACAGTCTGCTTTGCACAACTGTTCTCAAGCTGGATTGCAAATGCTGACAGGCTTTATAGGTCATTTCAAAAACAAATGCCTTGTTTTAACACCTAGACTGTAACAACTACTACAACAAGCTACTGGTGCCAACTGGCTATTTAAAAAGTGAATGTACCTAAGTAGATCCTAATTGACACTCTTAGGGCAGTACCCAACATAACAGATTATTATTCCCATTTCTGGAGAACAGTTTTGAAGTGACCGTACCATTTACCTGACCTTTGATAAATGTGAATATAATTGAAAATGCTACTTTTGGGCCCAGTTGTGCTCCCATTGAATTCAATGGCAAATCTCCCACTGCTATGAATGAGAGGAAAATTAAACACTTCTATTATTCAATTCTGTTGTGTTATCCACGTTGATTTGGGGGAGGGGAAATTCTTGTGTAGATTCTGTATACTGACTTGAAATTGCTTTGTGTCATATCAGGCCATCAGTTTTTAAACAGACACCCTACTGAAGTTAGTGGAGAGTTGTGTCTAACCCTCAGTGAGTACAATATGGCTCTTGACATGGCATGTGAGTTTCACTCCTGTTGGTAAAAGAGTACTGGCCAAATCCATCGGCCATTACTCAGGTAGACGTCCCTGTTGACTCACTGAAGTCCCACTGCAAACTCTTGTGAAAGTCAATGGCATTTTGCCTTGGTAAGGACTTCAGGATTTGGCCCCGTGGATACCTTTTCAGCTGGACAGTTCAAAGAACTTTGTGTGTAACCCCCACTAACTGATGTCAGGCTCTTCTTCACACTGGCATACAGCACATACTCATAATACATACACCTACTGTATACATCCTCATTGCACTCAGCACCTCGCATGATTGGGGCCATAGTATAGTAGATAGAAACATATGTGGGGGGCCAGATTCTTCAATGTCATGCAGCCACTTTGCGCTGCACCACCAGTGGAATCTGGCCATAAAGCTGGCTTATCTGGCTCCACAGGATTGCACCAGTGTAATGGCAATCCTCCTGTAGTGTACAGTCAGCTTAGCAGCTCGTACACCCATCCCATCTCCCTGCTGCCAGCATAGCAGGGAAAAGGGGGCACGAATGAAGCCATTTTAAATTAGAATAGCCTTCAGTCTGTCCTAATTTATGCCAGACAACCTGCTCTACACACAGTTTTAAACCCCCTTTGCACACACACACACACCCCTCTAGATTTGCATTGTCTGGAATTTGATCGTTACCCTGGATCTGTTCTGTGGTACATACACAATGAAGCTAGACAGAATATTATCTGTGAACATACAATGTTTCTAACATATATGCCATAGCTGTTATCAAAAGAGGACAGAGCAACATCCATCCTTGTACTATATCACCAGTCATTTAGAACCACCTTGGAAAATATCTATGTCTAGTAGATAATATAAATATAACAAAGTGGGGTTTTTTCCATTCTTCTCAGAGCATGTACATACTTTTCCATTGTGGTTCAATAATTACTGATCAAAAATATAGACTAGCTTTTGGAGTCATGAAATTTGCTAGAAAGAGAGATTATCATCAGAAAGAAATGTGCATTAAAGGAATGGTTCTTCCATTTCCAGAATATAAAACAGACATTGAGAAGAGCAAACAGAGAAGAGAAGAAATGATGGTCATTTGAATATAAAATATTCCTAAATAATGTAACATTGGATTAACTGTTTCATGTATTTATTGTGAAAGAATATATAAAACTTCACATGAGAAACTATCATTACAAGCGAGAAACAATGGAGAACTGTTGAACACACACTAGTCTGCTTTAAGTTTAATGTTTCTACAGAGAAAGTACAATACCTTGTTCCTGTTTCTACTGAATCCAAAGGCCAAATTCCTATTGATTTCAGTGGAAGCAGGATTGGGCCCCAAGGTTTTAAACTTTCACCCTACAATGTATTTCAATAATACTATGAATTTACTCATCTTAAAATATAAACGTGATTAATAAGTATTTATTGCTGACGTTACCATTGTGAAATATGGCAAAGAAAAGATAATGATGTAATTAGGGACCTGATCCTGCAGTGTGCCGAGTGCCCTTTATTTCTATATGTAAAAAATGAATTGAACATAAAAATGACACATTGAGTGCAAGTCTGCACTCATGCGAATCAGACTATTGATGGCAAAAAGGGCTGACTGGACTAGACAGGCTTTCTATGGTCTTCACTCAAAGTGTTCACATAATTCCAATGAATCTGTTGTGAGTAATAAATCATGTGAACTCATGATTAGTTCACTGTTTTTAAATTTTCTTACAATGGGGTAAATACATATTCCCCCAAACTCACAATCTAGTTCTAAAGAGACACATTAAAATATTTGCATTGGTTTATCCAAGATTCATTCTAAAAGCTACTTGTCATTCATTGCATGCATAGAACTAACGTAAATTAATGCACAGCTAATTCTATTATTTAACCACTGAAGATGTACTGGTTCAAATGGTCACCGCCATTCAAGAACAGTCACTTTGGGTGTTTTTGTGTGTTTTATTTTGTTTGTCTTTACTAGTCAGTAAACTTTGGCAGGTGAACATTTATTTGGGTCTTAGTCTAAATGAGAGAGATTTCCTAGGGAAAAAAATGAAAATGCACCAGCACAGATGATCAGGCAATGGAATAGACTGCCTAGTGAGATAATTATGGCACCAGCATTGGAGATGTTTAAGATAAGGTTAGACAAATTTATGGCAGAATTAGTGTAACTTTTTATCCTGCTTGATGCAAAAGGTTGGGACTAGGTGATTTAAGAAGTCCTTTCCAAACCTATCTTCTTTGATTCGGTACATGAGAATAGTATTGCTTAGTTTAAACCCTCTAGCTCCCATCCTGAGTACATTTTAAGTTTATCTCGGTATATCTAAATAAAATAGCTAACATTCTGGGTATTGTTTAGGGCCAAATTCTGACATCCTGACTCAGCTTTACTCAATCCTTACTCATGCAAAATTACCATTGATTTCAATGACAGTTTTTCCAGTGTAATAAAATCCAAGGGACAGATTCTGCTCCAAATGTGTAAATCTGCATTCACGGAGAAAAAAAAATCAGGATTTGGTCTTTACTATGGTATTTCATGTTCAGTCACATGTATGCTTCTTTGTAATTCATTTTTTTTCATAATTTATTAGAAATTGTCAGAATTTGCCTGGAGGTCTTGTAATTTTAAATAAATCTCCCAACTAACTCTTACAAGATTGTGGAAATGATACCCTATAACTAAGTAATGCATATCTAAGTACAAAAATCCACTGCAAAGACATAAGCATTGATAAAATACAAAGGTAGGCCTGATCCTGCATTTTTAGCATACTCAGAACTCCTGCTGAAAGGACTGGGCTAGATTCTCATCTGGTATACATCAGCAAAGCTCCATGGAAGTCAAAAGGGAAGTTCGTTGTCTGTCTTTACCCTCTTTCATGTCAGTGAAATCAATGGAGTTGCATCAGTTTATTACCAGTTGAGTATCTTGGCCACTGTCTCACTTTATTGACTTCACTGGGATTTTGGAGTGTGCAAGGAATGCAAGAGCAGTCATTTTCACTTGGGGTTGACTGTAAGATGTTCGTGCACTAGGAGGCCCTGGAGGTGTCTGAAAATTAGTACAGCTCTAATCATTTGGCTTTTATCTGTTTTACAACTTACAGGGACAAATCCAGCTCACTTTATTCATTAAAGTCATTGGGATTTTACGGCTTGTGTTGTGATCATTAACATAAGGATCCAAATCCTAAACTGTTGTAAAAGCAGCATAATTCTATTGAAGTCTCTATTGAGCTGTAACAATTTACACCAGTTCAGGATCTGGCCAAATGTTCAGCAAAAGACATAGATGAGATACATAAAAACAAAATGATAGGCATTAGTAACTTAAATGGCACGTTTGCGTGTACAATCAGAATGGTGCAGTGTAATAGAGTTTTAGATTCAGCTGGGATTTGTGACTGCCTATTGTTCTCTTTTTTCATACCTATAGCACTGTATAGGCCATTAATCTATTATTGTGGTCTATGCAATTTTGGTATATGCTTTTAAATAAAACTTGATGTGGACGTTGGCAAATCTGCATACATAACTCCTTTTGGGCCTAATTCTGACCTCACAGACACATGCTATACAGCAGTGCCACTGACTTCAGTAGAGCTGCTCTTATTCATGCCAGTGTCAATGAAATCAGAATGAGGCTATGTTTTTATCACTCATCTCTGTGAGCCCTATCCTGCTGCCATTGTGGCAAAACTCCCACTATCTCTCGTCATATCAGATTAGCTTCATTCTGTGGACTGAAACAATACAATAGATGTCAGTGTCTTTGATAGAGTGTTTGTAGTCTATCAAGTAAATGGTGCACATTTTAAAAAGTGAAATATAAAAGATCTACATCACTGATGTTCTAATAACTCTGAAAGAGCTAATTTTGTCTGTGGGGTACATGTCAGTATCTGAAATGTGTTTACCTGTTACATCATATAACATACCTCTGGCGTAAATTTATCTGTGCATTAAACCCTATATAAATGCACCCATATTTGTTCCCATTCCCACACACTTCCTCCAGAGATCTGCACACTCACTCTCTCTCTCTCTCTCTCTCTCTCTCTCTCTCTCTCTCTCATATGATTAAAGAAAAACAACAAATTAAATAAAGCCAGAAAACCACCTTAAAGATATGACTATCAAATACACCTAAGCAAAGAGATATATTAGACCTCCGGGCTGCTACTCTGCCTATAGTTCACTGCTTGTGCCGAGGGTTTCGTTTTGCATTAGGAAACTTCTCACCCATTTTTCAGCACTAATGCAGCTGCCACCAGTCAAGCTCTAGCAGACTGGACATAGATGACACAGTTGTTAAAATATCTGCATCTGGTCTACACTAGGACATACACCATTGGTAGTACTGATGCAGCTGAAATGTGCATAAGGAATTTCCACGTGTAGAAAAGCCTAGTTCTAACAGTATCTAGCTGGCCCAGAACTATATCCTTTACTCAGGCAAAAATTTCAGGGCCATATTCTGAGCTGGTATACATTGGCAGTGCTCCATTGACTTCAGTGGAGATGTGCTAATTAATTCATTCCCTCTGGGGTACCTGGCATTGGCCACTGCTGGAAGACAGGCTACTGGGCTAGTTGGACCTTTGGTCTGACCCACAATGGACGTTCTTATGTAGGATCCAGCCTTCATGATAGCTAATGGAAGTTTTGCCTGAGTAAATTCTGTAGAATTTGCCCCATGATACATAATATCAGTGAAGTTGTTTGTGTCAATAACACAGTGTGAACCCACAATTTGTCTTAACTCTCATAGACTTTATGGTCAGAAGGGACCATTGTGATCATCTAGTGTGTCCTCCTGCACATGTGTGTTGAAGTCAGGTTTTGGGAGGCAGTATAATCTGGGTAAAATGCTGTGCTGGGAGTCAGGAGACCTCAAATCTATTTCTGGCTCTATGGCTGTCCTCCTGTTGGCTGATCTCCTATGTAACCTTGAGCAAGTAACTTTGGCCCAGATTTTATTTAGGCGCCTAACTCCCATTGTGAGTTAGGCGCATAACTCCCCTTAAAAGTCTGGGCCTTCACCTCTTCGTGCCTCTGTTTCCCCTACAAACTTATGTCTGTTATCTACTTAGAGTGTTAGCTCTTTCTGCAGGGAATGTCCTATGTTTCTGTACAGCTCCTGGCACAGTGAGAATTTTGATCTTGGTTAGGACCCCTGGGAGCTATTGAAAAACTACTAAAAAGCAGACTGTTAATTTTGGGTACTTATTTGTGATACAATCCACATGAACAACATGTAATGTTTCCATTGACGCATTTTTAAACATTAAAACCTTGTATTGAAGGGCCCCACCTTGCAGTCCTTACTCAGGCAAAACATACACTGGAGTCAGAGTGGTATGTTTGGATAAAAGTTGCAGCTGTGAGAAAATACACCCTCCCACTAAATAAGCATGATTCCATTTTTTTTTTTTTTGTAAATGCGGAAATCTCATGCTATATTTGGCCCTGTCCAGAATTGGTATCCTTTTTAGATGGTACATTTTTCTCCTTCCAAAGCTTCAGCACTTCTAAGTTTTCAGTAAAGAGCCTTTTGCTGATACAGTTTGTGTTAACATTACCCACATGTAACAGGGCTTTTACCAGAGCCAAAAGAGGGCATAACTGATTGTTGGAAGATTTTATCAACTTTATTGTAATGAGCAACTGTCAAGCAATTATGATTTATTTATTGAAGGGCAATTAAAGGGTGCTTTGTTCTTTCCAAAAAAAGATGGCTGATCCTACCTGACCTTAATATCAGTTATTTCCCACATACTGTCCACTATTTCCATATTTGAGCTTACTCATTAGAAATAAAGCAGCCACCATGGGCCTTATTGTTGGCTTTTATGATTCAAATACTATTTCTTTTTTAAGTTTTGGTGGAACCTGGTGCTTGGACTGGAGATGTAGTGTTCATGGAAACAGTGAAGAGATGCAACTTTCAAGGGGTATTTTTTAAAAAAATATACATTGTCACAGACATGCTCATTCTGCCTGAAAAGGTCCCTCCAGTGAAAAAATGACACCTTGATGTGCGGTGTATTTACATCCACTAGGATTTCCCAGTCATGTTTCTAGTCAATACAAGGGAATCCCCCCATGTTTATCTCTGCCCAGTGACATTTCATAGATGACAATCGGTTGGAAGCATAATTTGAAACCCACAGCGCTAATACTACCAGAAATGCATCCGATGAAGTGAGCTGTAGCTCACGAAAGCTTATGCTCAAATAAATGTGTTAGTCTCTAAGGTGCCACAAGTCCTCCTTTTCTTTTTGCCAGAAAGTTCTGAGCCTTATTGGCGATGGTGACTGCAAGAGCTGTATGTAATATTAGTGAAACAGCTTTGATGTTTGGGTTTTTAAACTTAAATTAAGTGCTAGGGATTTATTTTTTACATAATCTGGAAGCAAAAAATTGCATACAAATCCACAACGAAACATACCTGTAGGTCTCCGTGGTGCTTGTAAACACATGCAAAGTTAAAGGGCTCTTGGCAAAGTTTTAAAGATGCAAACTCACATGGTTACAAAACGCTGATGTACGAAACAAAGCCAGGGAAAGTCTCCAGCTGTGACATACACCACCACACACTCCAGCTCTGACACTCCAGAGTTGTGGGTTGTTTATGAAAGCAACAAGACCAATAAACCAACTAACCCGCTGAAGTTTAGGGCACTCCTGAGTATGGAGGCAACCTGTTTTGTACGGGAAAAGACTCTATTCCTGGCGCTATAAAACTACGCCCCCCCTCCGGCGCAAATTTACCAATGAGACAAAAACCACATAGGCTGACAGATAAAACTTACCCGACTCTCGGGAGGTTTTTTTTTGGTTTTTTTGTTTTTATTGTATTCAAACCAGCATCTATTTATTTATTTATCTATCCATCTTCTTGTATTGAAGCTAAACCAGATGACATCTGAGTGTAACAGATGTGGCGCAGCAGACTTCGTGATGTTAAAGTGCGCTTTAAGAATAGGCAAATACTCTGCTTTTCCCCCCCCCCTTGCCCCCTGCCCCCGAAGCTTCTTCCAAAAGCTCAGTGCCGTGAACATGAGGCTTTTTCGGTCCCTGTTTACCTGTGTGTGTTAAACATGCGGGCCTTATTTCCGAGAGGGACAGACCCGTTTCACGGTTAATGGTTTCTGTTTTATTCACTACCTTTGTGATGCTCAATCTTTGATCCCGGTGCGTTTCAGAAGGTCGGGTTAGCAGCCTGGTGGTAGCTCGCCCCATGTTATCCCTCTGCGAGACTCTTACAAATAAGACTCCAGCACTTGGAAAGTTTGCTAGCGCTTTGAAATCTGCTCAGCCTGTCACTTGCTCCGTTCCCCGTCAGTCTGAAAGGCGCTGGGGGTTCGGGTTGGTTTTTCCCTTACTCGGTGATACGTACCTAGCGCCAATCTCCTAAAGCGATTTTCAGAGGTTTGTGATGATATGATTTACAAGTGTAGCTGAGGTCATTCAAAGTAGTTACACAGCCATAAAACATAGCATATCAGATGCCCGTCTGTCTTTGTGCCGCTGATCTTTCCCCCCATATGTATCACAAAATAAGTCAAATCACCGTAATGGCTTAAGGGAGGGAAAATAACTTTCCAATTGTGAGCTTTTTTCCCCCGACATCCCTCATTTTAAAATACATTTCTTGGCTTTTGATACCCTGGTTTCATTGTATAAGGTCCTGGTCCGTGGTTGTATTTAACAAGCTGCACTTTTCGCGAGACACTTTAAAAGTTTACCCTGTAATGAAACTAGTCCACGTGTTCACTAGTAAAAGGAGCTTTAAAACTCTGTGACCACCTGCAATGATCTGTTTGTTGGTATGGGTTAAAGACTGTTACACAGACTGGAGCGGAATAGGGCCTATGAATGTAGGAGAGTTTGTATTGCTGCATAAAGTGCCTGGGTTTCAAAGAACATCGGCATGTGATCGTTTTAGCATCCACTCACGCCTTCTGATTTTACAATGCTTACACCTCGCCCGTGGATTACTCTGCGCTATGTCTCCCAGTACAACTGTATTCCTTCTAAAAGGTAGCTATAAAGTAAGTAGATCAAACCAATTAGCTCCTAGATAAAGACAGAGGCGTCTGCAAGAAGTATTGATAATGTCGCAATTCGAAATCCAACTCAGCAAAGATCGTAAGAAATCAGAATAAATTATGTTTGTCTAATCCTTATATAGGAATATAAAATATGTATGTTAGAGGTAGGCACACATATATTCTAAACTATATTTTCGAATCTAAAATGTAATAAAGCACTTGAATAATCCGAACACCTCCAAAAACTTTTTAATTCACTAAACTTCATCATTCAAACAAATTGTAAATTGATTTCTGCAACTCATTCTGTGTCAAAAATATCCACGCAAAGCAGTGCAGTAAGTGGGATTTAAAGAGAAAATTCTCTTATTAGCAATGATGCCAATTTGTTGTTTGCTATATTCATTTTTTTTCTTTTTTCTTTTTCCCTTTGGTTTTAAAAGAATCGTGATAGATTTTCAGAACGGGTTTGAGTTTCAAAGACACTTTTTTAAAATAATAATTGGCATAGTCACTAAGCCATTTTCCTTCTAGCTCGGTTCTGCTGCAATTAACAGTTTTTTATACAAATAATAAAGTGACAAAGAAACAAAATCTCTTCTCTTCTTCTTCTTCTTCTTTTGTCAATGAAGCGGTAGCTCACCTGGTCCAGTAAAGATCAGATCTCAGAGCAAATGACTTCTACTTCCACCAAAGTCTGATTCACCGACTTATTCAGCCGGAAGAAAGAGCTTCATTAGCTAGTTTACATACACTCCTTTAAACCTGTTCAGAACAAGTTTTAGAATATAAAAATACCCCTTCTGTTCTTCTGTCAGTAGTCAGACCACGAGGAGTGGTGTTTATATGTTGCTTGACTAACTCTCTTCCTACCAGAGAGGAAGTTAAAGATTTTTTTTAACCTGGAATTCAGAATCCTCTCCCCTGAATTTCAAACCTTTAATCTTTGGCCACATGTTTCTGCGATGCTTTCAGATTTAAATGGAAATCTTCATTGTACTTTATATCAGACCGAATATTATTTCGTAGCTAGTTATGAACGGAGCACACTGATGGTTTGGTTTGTTTTTTTTAGTTGGTTGGTTTCGCAACAATATTGTTAAAAACAAAAGCATTCCCAAATTACTGATTTTTGAGGAAATATTAGACAACCTAGGATTTTCTTTAAAATCCATCCTTGTATGTTAGTGCAGCAAGTTCAGAGCATAAGTTGGGCAGAATGGTAAGAAATAAAGTCTCTTTTTGCAAGTCAAAAAATAACAATTATTGTGCAGCTACACACGTTCATATCAACTTTATAGACTATAGGACAGTAACAGGCATATTCACTCCAAATAGCACAACGATTAAATACTGTAATAAAAAATCACATGTACTCATTGCTGAGAAACATCAGCTGTATTATGCAATATTTCATAGTTAGGTGTGTTACAAAACAAATAAAAACACCTGTTTTAAAGCACATCCCCCCACCCACACATATAAACACCCCGGAACAGAGCTATATTAATATATATTTGACAGCTTTTTGGCTAAAAGTTGCTCTATATCTGAACTATTACTTGTTGGGAAAAGAAAAAACCATAGTCTGCTAATATTCTCGGTTAAAAAAGAGAACAGTCTTTGTTTTAGCCTGGCCTCGGGCTTCTGGGAAGCGCAGAGCTGACAAAGATTTTAACTTCCTAGGAGTTATTGCTACATGTTTCTTCTCCTAAGGAAATTTCTAATGCATCCTAGAAATTAAGAGCAATCTGACAGCTGTTTCCAAAGGGTATAAAAGGATGGGTGACCTTGAATACATATTTGTTGTTCTTGGGAATTCTGTACAAAATATTTGTCACCCTGATAGTCCATTTTACTCTTCGGAGGTTTCTGCAGTAGTCCAAGCTGGTGTCATGTTTTACAGCTCTTTTTTTAAAAAAAAAATTAAAAAAAATTAAAGCTTTTGAAACAAATTCTTTGCAGCAAATACTTCCTTGAATGCATTTTTTAACCCAAAGTAGAACCACCTCCACGGTTTCTTTTTGAACTAGTTTTCTTTTCCTCCCTCAAGCAAGAGACAGGATTGTTTGGGAATCAAAACACTCGCAGCTCTCAAGATAAACCTCATTAGAAATCATTGTAATTGGGATTGTGAAATCTGACCTTTGACCTGGAAAGATAGGTTTCACAATAATGTCTGCTTTGATTCCTGGAAGGAGGCACAAAGGAACAAGCTCCCTGACAGAAGTCATCGGTATATGCACCTCCAAATGAAGCTGGCTTAAAAAAAAAAAAGAAAGAAAGAAAAGGAACGCGTGTCCTTCGCCAAGACCAAGGGGCCATCTCCATTATTTTCAGCACCCATTTGAATATGTAAAATAACAGGTTATTGATCTGAGCCCCTATTATACGCTTCATTCCATGTGTTATCCCCTAAAATGAAGGCAGGAGATGAAGTAAAACTTTCAGTCCTAGGAGGGTATTGGCACCATTAGCGCTTGGGCGGAGAGAGGGGCCTCCTGAGAAAGGAAAATGGGAAGAGAGTTTTCATATGGAATTTGGTGTTATGGTTCTCAATGCCATGGGGCCAGTGATGTCCCTGAAAGCTATTGGCAATCAGCTGATTTCTCCTGCTGGGTTTTAAACTATCTAATTTCTTTAATCAGCAAAAGGGGGGCGGGGGTGAGGTTAATCTGCTGGATATTAAAAAAAAATACCTCTGGGAGATAAAGGGGTGCAGTGATGATATGACCCTAATTTTCTGTTTGAGGCGGGGAGGGGGAAACGCCAGGTTTCTGAAGCTAAGTAGATTTTCCAGCAAGCTTGAGCTGCGTGGAGTTTTTTGGCCTTTCACTTGCACCTGAGCAAAAGAACTTCAAAGTGCCACATTGGGATGAAAGAATTGTGGCCTGTGTTAGGATTCTGTTTCCATTTTCTACAATGAAGCAAGGGGTAGATCAAAATGCCCACAAATGAAAATATAATCTGAAGACACATGGGTGCTGCAGAGGAGAAAGAGCTACCTTGCTGTTTGGGCTATTTTGTTGGGCTCTAAACTTTTTCTGCTGATGTGAGGAAGTTATGTAATGAAGCCCATCCAATCACACCTGGCTCATGTCAGATTATAAAGTCAGAGAACTGCTATGAAAACTATTTGCTTGGAGACCTCTCAGCCTCGAGAACCCTGTTTCCACCAGATCTCTAAAAGCCTGTGCAGTGTATACATATAAGTAGTCAAACACATGTGTGTGATTGTGTGTGGGCGTGTAAGGTGGTATTATAGATACATAGCTACACACTTTATTCTCCAACATATGTGATGGATAGGAAATGAATTCTTTTACCAGGTGGCTCCAACTGGCAGATATCGACTCCTTGTTCGCTATAGCATTTTATTTATGTAATGGATCTGCTGACTAAAGAAGGATCATTGATTGTTAAATATATAGTTATGTCGTATTTAACTTAAATTTAATTCTGATGGTGAGATAAGATGTGTCCGATCCTGCTTCCATTTAAATGACTGGCTGAACTCTACTTCAGGAAGGGGGGAATTGATCTGTATGTGTGTAAACTATATCTGGTGCAAGATTGTCAATGTATGCATGTGCATTTGTTGTACCATGCTTGGAAAAAATTATAAAAAGTATCATTACACTAAAATAATCCTCTTTCTTCTTCCTTTTAATCTGGTCTATGTTTTCCTGTCTTCCTTATTCATGATTTGTCCAGCTTTGCTGAGCTTGGATGGACACTTAGTGGTGAAGAAATTCATTATTCCTTTTGTGACTCCCAAGCACATAAGATTTTTGCTATTTGTGCCTTCTCAGAGACACATTCCACCTTTACTTTTCAAATGTAAATGTTACCTGTTCCTTTCCCTCCGCTGATGAGACGAGCCTAAAACGTTATTATATAATAACTAGGTTTTCTTTGTGTGCGAAAAATCTCTCGCCACCGACTTGGAGTAAACAAAAAGTTTGGCTTTCAAAATACTCCTTACATTTAATGCTACGACGTAAATTCATAATCCTCTATTCTTCTAGGGCCCTCTAAGTATAGAAGACTACAAGGGATAACAATCTCTGAAATAAAATGTTAATATAATAAATTTCCCTCGGGCAACCTCACTGAGAGGACACCGTTTAATAAATGTGTTGCACTCAGATTCGTGATAAGGGAATAAACCTGTGTCTATTATGTAGCCTTATTTTTAAAAAGAAATCTGTATTGAAATCTAAAGGGCTGGGGCAGTGCTCGATGGGAGAGAAAATAAGCAGGAACCGTTTGAGGAGGAATAACAGCATCAATAGTAAGTAAAGAAATAAATAACCAACCGTCAGCCGGCATTATTGGAGACTTGCTGGCTGAGCTGTATATCCCAGCTTTTTAGGGAGAGTAATTAGACGATTTTTAAAAGAAATTACATTTTCTCATATACAGCTCCAGGGAAAGTGCGTGCGAGAGGATAAGAGAAACCCAGAGAGCTGAATTTAGATTGGAGACTTTTTTTTTTTTTTTGGTCCTCTCCCATATGTGCAGGACAGCACGGTGTTCCTTAACCTTCCTCCCAGCCCAGCCTATGTAACAGCAAATAAAAGGAGGGGTGTGGTGTCTGGGTGGGGTTTACCTCTTCGGTAAATAATCCTGTGGCAAGGATAGAAGCGAGGAAATAGCTGTGATGACCGGGGGGATCAATAACATGCGATCCTGTCTTATATTGGCAGATGTGGGGGTGACCACTTCTGTTTTGCAAAGTCGGATGCTTGCTTTGGGGGGCGGGGAGAGGGGGAGAGGAAGGGTGCGTTTCAAAAGGCGCTGAGCCACAAACCAGTGCCGTGAGCTTCCCCCAGGCTTGCTTCCTGTTCTCTGCCTGGAGTCGATATTGTTTGGACTTTAGGCGACAGATAGTTTTCTGCCGTGCAGAAGAGGATTTCAGTTTATGACCCAGTACTTTCAAAATGTAGATATTAAGCACTTCAGAGGGCGCCACCCGACGTTGATTTCAACCCAGAAGCAGTTTACGATTTTTTTAAGTCACGCTCGGCCTGCCTAGCCCAGAGATCGGCGTCCCGAGGATGGCAAGAGGGAAGGCTTAGAACTAGCAACTTGACCAGCCAGTTTTCATGCCCAAACCTGAAGGGATCCTGTCGTGAAGAGTGAAAGAATATATTCCCGCCGGCCCAACTTGAATGGGAAGCGACGGGATCCAAAGAGGTTAATAACTCTTTGTCTAGCACGTTGTCAAAACCACAGCTCAGCCCCTGATCATTTCCAGTCCCGGACATGGGGGGCACAGACAGCTTCCAAATGCTTGCCTCAAAATAATGGAAGGTTCTTTAACCCTGCCATGTCCTCTAAAGCCTAGAGCGGTAGACAGAAGAGGTGGGGGGCGGAATGACCCTGGTCAATGCAAAGCGTGGCTCTGCTTTACAGTATGCACCATCCATACCTTTCAATTGGCCCTTATTGTCAGGGATGCATGGCCTTGAGTCCGCCTCAAGATACCGCAGTAGATGAGCTGCTTCCCGCGCCGGATCCTGACAGCCCAGAAGCGAAAACATGATCACTTCCAAAGCGGCCAGAATTAGCCCATTCGGAAACGTCTGTCCAGCTCTTTGTACATGCGGCTGGTGTGGTTGTGTTGTAAGGCGTCTCCTCTGGAGGTTGCGTTATTTGTTCTAACACTGGGGTGACATCTACGTCTGAACCCCTTGAACGCTGGCACTTTGCGCCCATAAGTCAGTGGATTCGGACTAAAGAAATAGACCCGCTATGAGTATGAAGTTTCTATTCGGAGTTCTGCCGTTGTTTTATGCTAACACCTAGGGCGCTCTAGATATATTTTATGCACTCGGTGGGCTTAATAAAAGTTGCGTGGTTGGGTTTATAAATTGGATCGCACACATTGAGCTGCGGCATTTTTGCTACCCTGTGGGTCCAGCCCCTGTGTGGTAAACGCACATACACTCCGCGAAAAGCCAAGAATTATTATAGTTACATATTGACCCAAAACTTAACATATGAATGCTATACTTATGCTCAGGAACCTGTGATTACATTTATTTTCTATAATTTCCTACCCTTCCTGTGTATTCATGCCTGCCCCGGAGTTTTGCCAAATTCAAACCGTTGCAGTGTGAAGACCAGACGAAAGGGGAGGGGGGGACGGGGTATAACCCAAGGAACCAAAAAGGTGAGGAGGCATTTAGTGCAATTGATGCATTGAGAGGAAGGGCTGGGTCAATGTTGCAGACACACACGCACAGATCAGTAGATGAAAGAGAGGAAAAGGCCGGAGAAGTCTTTAAAAAGAAAGACAAGGAGGACTTGTGGCACCTTAGAGACTAACAAATTTATTTGAGCATAAGCATTTATTTGAGTGGTATTTTCCACTGCATGCATCCGATGAAGTGAGCTGTAGCTCAGGAAAGCTTATGCTCAAATAAATGTGTTCGTCTCTAAGGTGCCAAAAGTCCTCCTGTTCTTTTTGCGGATACGGACTAACACGGCTGCTGCTCTGAAACCTTTACAAAAATTCACAATGAAGAAACCAAATAAAATGTGCAAACCCAGGACAAAAAAAATGCAAACAGTGCGGCGTGCTCTCTGAGCCCCCGCCCAAAAGCTCCTGGTGTGCTTGGCAATTTCATGGCACAGTCACCGGGACACACAATTACCACTGACTTCACACATTAAACAGTGGCCACAAAGCAACCAGCCAAATTAAACCTGACTTCTCTTAACACGATGGTCTGTTGAGAGCAGAATTTACCCATCTGGTCATACTGTTAATTTAATAGCCGTCTTGTGGCCGCCCTCCCGCCCCAGGAAATAATTTCCGTGGGTGTGGTGGTGGTGTTTTTTTTTTTAAATTCCCTTAAATGACTGGATTTACTTTAAAACTGAAATGGCTGAGATAAAGGCTAAGGACGGAGTGAAAGTACCATTCATTAGGAGATGCTGCTAAGCAACCGACTGCAAAGTAATGATCGTTTTCACTCTAGCCTCTGTATCCTGCCCTGGAAAAAAAAAAAAAAAAAACAACTCCTCTGTGGAAATTCAATATGGGACGACACTGATCTCAAGGAGCTGTCAGACAAATTCCTTTTCAACACGTTCTGGAGCCCTAAACATCCAGAAGGCTGCATGACATTTTCCTGAAGGTGTAGCTGATGTGTTATGATGAGGTGGGTTTTATGTCCCGTAAAAAAGCAAAAGAAAAGCAAAAGGGGGGGGGGGGGGAACAGAGGAAGACGACGACTGAGGCTGATTTAGATTTTTAAAAAAAAACCCACCCTCCTTTTTGAATAAGACAGTAGCTCCGATTTCTAAAGGGTTGAATTTGGAACTAAAAATTGATTCGCACTTTCTGTAAGGGTGCTTAGCCAATCGCAATCCTAATCAATTAAAAAAAACCCACACAAATCATCAAGCTGTGACTATATATGTAAATAAGAACAGCCAGCCTGTATCCTGAACACAGTCTACACTTTATTTCAGACTACAGATTTCTGAACATAATAAAATCTTTGGCTTGTAGCGGCGGGTTCAGGCTCTCAGTCAGTGGATCCAATTCTTCGGGGGGCGGGGGGAGACGGAAATTCACACAAAAAATAAAAGAAAAATTCGGGAGTCTGACATTTACTTCAAAACAAGAGGCAACGACATCAGAAAAAGAAAACAAACAAAAAAACAAACAAAAGAGAGACAAAGAGGAAGAGAAACTGTCCAGCAAATAGAGATCGCTACACATATTTCTTACCTGAAATTAAATATATACAAGGTCATATGATGTTTGGCTATATAGAGATATTTTTTGTAAGTGTTCGGGTTTTGTTTTGTTTTTTTTTTTTTTAATTGGGAGTCCTTATACTATGGATAGACAATAGATTTGATTTTAAATAGCACCTGTCCAAAGTCCCCTTCAGTATGTCACTTTTCACTGTTAAGTCCTTTTTATTTTATATTCCTTTCCTGGCAATAATAATAATAATAATAATTAATAATAATAATCAATGCGGACTGGGGGTGCTGACTACTCGCTCTCCTCTTTGTCCTGCACCGTGGTCGTGGAATGGTTGTACAGTCCCTGGGCCATGAGATGAAGAGCCAGGCCGTTCTTGATGCCCGTGGCTTTCTTGATTTTGGCCCGCTTGTTCTGGAACCAGATCTTGATCTGGGATTCGTTCAGGCTGAGTTCCTGGGCCAGGGTCTGCCGCCTCTGCTCCGTGATGTAGCGGTTGGCCTGGAACTCCGCCTTGAGTCTCTGCAGCTGCTCGGCCGTGAAGGCTGTTCTAGGCCGCTTGTCCTCCTTCTCGTTCTTCTTCTTCTTCAGTTTCCGGGTCCGCGGACCTAGGGACAGAGACCGACAGAAACAGGGGGGGCGGGGAGGAGGAGAAGAGAGAAGAAAGGGGGGTAGCTGTTTGAAATGCATCCTCAGATGTGAAACGTGCGATCCCTCCGTTCCTCACCCCTGGGCAAAGCTTCCTCCTCACTGGGCGCAGCCCCCCGCTTCCCCAGCATTTGCTTTATTCCCACACCCCTCTGCCCTGTCCTTGAGGCAGAGCCTTCTCATTGGGATCAGTTTGCAATAAAAATGGCCGACTTATTCATTTTTCTTTCCCCCCCCCCCAAAAAAAATTAATGGCCGCCAAAATTTGACCATTAGGCCATCAAATTGCTTTTTATAGTGGGTGATGAGGGGGTTATTTGGGGGGAAGGTGTTTCTTCTCCCCTTACCTACCCACAGTGTAATTCAATTTTATGTTCAGAATAAAGGCTAAGTTGGGGAGAAACCTGGCAAGTTAAAACCAGCAGTGGCACTAGGGTTTTAGCAGTTAATTCTCATTATAGAGGGACCCTCCATGGAAAATTCGCTGAGTTGTGGTCCTAGATAAATATACTGAGGGCACAATGAGCTTCGGCACTGATTTAAAAGGACCAAATAATCTACCCAAAATAATAACTAATAGGAGGTGAGCTAATGTACTATCATTAGTCTATTTGTGAGCCTCTTTATTTGTGTTATTCCAAATCTAGTCTCCGTGGTGTAGGTAAGAAAGTCTGTTTTGTTTGGGCAAAACTGGATAATTCAAAACATGTATCGTCGTAGATCGTGACATGATAAATCTTTGTATTAGCTCTCCCTCCCCCCCACACACACACACACCGCTTCAAATGAAACGGGCGCGGGGATGAAAATATAAAACCCATTGATGTGCCCCCAACAAACTCCATTCCACTCGTAAGATTTTTTTAAAGCAAAAGGATCATGACAGGCCAGACAGCACAGAAACAGACTGTCTAAAGATTCTCTGTTTTAATTTAAAATTCCGGAATCCGAGAGCTCAAATAAATCCCTGCGAATATTTAGACCGCAAACTTAATGTTTTGCAAACCTCTGTGAAATAATCAGAGATATCTCCTGCCGTTCTGCAAACCTGACGGGAGGCGCACCAAACATCACCTTTCCTTTTTCGGTCAACTCTGAACGCCTGATCCTGCGAAAATACCCCATTTGCCCCCATGTCCTCGACTAATCCGTTACAAAAGGAAACGAATTCTATCTCGGGTGTCCTATCGCGCTTCTTTTGGGGGATAGCTATTGGGGAGGGCTGTACCAGAGCGCGCCCCACTTGCAAAGAGGGTGCAGTCAAGACGAGGAGACGCCGTTGCACAAAAGATAGATACACAAACACACACACACACACACACACGCTGCGCTGTCTCTGAACACGCCACCTAAGGGGGGTTCCGTTAACCCAAGGAATTGGAACAGCAAAGTGTAGTTCATTTGCGGAGCGCGCACCTCCACACCCCTCTGATAAATACATGCAAACTACTCACTGAAACCGGCGGGATTGCTCCCACAGAGCTAGCTTTGGGCTAGCTGGAAGAAAAGTGCCTCTATAATCTAAACTGTCCCCGCGTTCCTGGAAAATCCCCCGCCACCTTGCTCAGTTTTGACGAACACGAATTTTAGACAAGCCCTGTAGAGAAATGCAAATACTTCCCCTGCCGCCTAGTGTGTTAGTATAAACTAATACTAAAAACGATCACAATAAAGAATTGCCACCGTTAACGAACAAGCTCATTCTGGATCGCTCCTGTTTTCAGGGCAGCGTGCATATTATTGCAGAGTAAATGGTATTTATTCCATCACTGGTCCGAGTCACTGTTCAAATCCATTGGCTTTATAGATGTTAATTTAACATAAAATCTCCCTCCTCTCCCTTTCCCTCTGTTTCTAAAGAGAAGTGGCGATATTATAATGAATACGGGAAAACCCACATTTGTATCCGCGTGGAATGCGTTTTAAATGGATTGCAGACAGTGTATATTTCAGTTCTGCCTCTCTCGGCATGACACTTGGATCATCCAAATGAGTTACTTCTCCTGTTTATAGTCTCATTGAAAACCCTCCCCTTATTAATGGTCAAATCAGGCTTTTCAGGCCTTTCTTTAAAGGTGTAAATGCGAACCTCTGAACTTTAAACAGGGATAGTATGTGTGGGCGTAAAAATAAAAGGCCCTGGCACCAGAAAAGTATTCCCAAGGGCAAGGTAAATGCTTAGAGCTGATATGTAGTCATCTAGAAACAGATTGATAAAGGGTAAGTCCAAAAGGATGGAAAGCAGAAGGCTGGGTTTTCAGGCTGTTGCATTTTGACTTCCAAACCAATCCTGTGAAAGGGGTTTTTTTAGGGAGGAATTTAAAACAATTTCTGAAAACCTCAAGGTTTTGATCCAAAGCAGGTCCAGAGCTGGGGAATCCAAATTTTAGGGAGACAGTCTCCCCTCCCCTTCCCCTCCACCCACAGTCCCAGATACCCAGGGGAGGAAGACAGAAGGCTTCCTAGCTGAGAGTAGGCCTAAAGCTTATCTTGCAGGGCTGGTTTGTTTGTCTCAGAGATCTCAGGGCATGTTTAGGGAACACGGGGGAATATATATTAATATATATTAATATATATTAATCCCACTTTATCCAGTTTACTAAAGGGGGGGAGATAATAAATCTCTTCACATTATCTCCTGGTTGTGCCAGACCCTGCAGAGGCTGCTTTGAAAAAATTTCACTGATCTGATCTCAGCTCCTTTCCCTTTGGAAACTGAAATTTGCCATTGTAATAAAACAGCAATTCTGAAGCGGGGGGTGGGCACGATATATACTCGTATACCTAGGTATAGTTATAGATACATTCAGCCCCTGGTCCTGGGCTAGCCAGAGCTGCACCACATACCAGTCAGGGGAACACAGGGCCAGACTCAAGCACAACAAAGAGAACGGTGCACATTCCCAGCGGAGATTTTTGGGACGGGTTGCCAGAGAGGAGATTTTGCAAAAGGAAAGTGTAAAATACTTTGCATGTGGCGGCATTGGGAAATGGTAATAAAATCATTGCCCTGCCCAGGGCCGAGAGCTAGGAAGGCAAGAGCCTGACAACTCAATCAATCCGTTTAGTCAATCAAACTGGCTTTTCTGAGTTTCAAGTCGCTGGACGTGTCAATAACAGTGGGATCTAGATGACTCGGGCTGATAGCAGCAAATTGATCACTTTCCGTGGAAGGAGCTAATAAAGGGAAGAAGCACAAAAGAGCGCGAGTTAGCTAGCCACCAGCCGGGCATTTGGGCTAGCTCGCCACTCCTCTGCCTTCCCCGGCCCTGGCCCTTGCTCCCACCAAAGTGGGTTGATTCTTATTCTGTTTTATTATTAAGCTTACTCTCCCCCACCCCCGCCGGTTTGCGGACAGAAACACTGTCTCGTTGGGGAACTTCCTTGCCCGGGACTTTCCCAGAGCAGTCTGATCTACATTCCTGTCCTCTAGCCCACAAGCTGGACTGGGAGGTAATTCTGGGAGACCCTTTAAAAGTGACCCGGGTCACCTGATTTGTTCCATGTCAACATAATTAAAATAAGCAAACGGAACGCTAAAGGGACTTGCATGAAAATAAGCAGCAGCAGCAGCAGAAATATCTCCGGTCCCGGAGAATCTGATCTTGTTTTTTTTTTCTTTTTCTTTGTTTCAGAATATTTTCTTCCCATTTTTTTTTGAGAGGGGGAGGGGGGAATAAATTCCCCAAACAATAGCAGATATTATCCTTAAGAAAAGAAAGCTCCTTCGCCGCTAAAAACTAAAACGAACATAACCCCCGCTTGTCAATATGCGACCTAGAGGCCTGGTTTTCTTTTGCTCTCAGAGAGGCCCATACTGCTTTCCCGTAACAGAAGCATTTTTGCCTGAAAGCATTTCTCTCATCCGCCCCTTCTTTCTGCCTTTCAGAACCGTACCCCACCCCCAACACCCTTTCAAATATCTAATACGTTCAACATGTGTCTCTGATCTCCCCCCTCCTATTCCCCCCCACACTCATCAGCACACAAAAATAAAAAATCTACTGCCTTGCTTCACAGCTACTGTATCTGCACTCCCAGTCCCAACAGAATCAGAATAAAAAGCCCTCCCCTCCCCCGGTGAAATACGCCAGATCTCGCCTCCTGCATCAGAATTCGGGAGTTTATTGAGGGGGGGCGGAAAGTTGGGGCAAGAAGAAAAGATTTCCCCATCCCCCCCCCCAAATAATTTAATCCCGAGCGCGGAGGGCTTGGCTGTGTGACCCAAACACCCCCACGCTAGGAATAGGCTCCTAAAGCAAACTATATAGCATGGATCTTTTTGCTGTTGTTGTTAAAAAAAAAAATCTACAGACGCTAAAGAAGGGAGTTGGGGGGGGGGGAAGAAGAAATAAAAAGCGACTGCGTATTATGTAACAGCTAACAGATGTGATCAGCGAAGTGGTTCTTACCCGAAGATGGTCTGTCTGAATACCTAGTGCAGTAAACCCAGGCAGGCCATACTAGAGGCTGCTGAGAATCGCTCTTTACAACAGGTCCTCCATTATTAGAGCCCATGAGCAGGATGGCGGGGTTGGCGTGCTCCCCATACTTCGCCGGGTTAGTTCCACTCCCTTCGGAGGGTGGCTTGGCGGCCGCTACCGCTGCTGCTACCGCTGCTGCCGCGGCGGGGTTCGCTTTAGAGGCAGCAGCTGCAGCAGGAGGCGCCGAGGAGGAGCTGTCGGGGTTACAGTTTGAATCCGGGCAAAGGAGAGAGGACGGGTTGCATGGCCTCGTTATCAGTGGGTTGACGTTTTCTCTACCTGAGGTCTGACCGCGATCTCGGTCTCTGTCCCGGCCGCCGCCTCCACCACTGCCGCCGCCTGCCGCTGCTGCTCCGCCGACGATCAGCAGCGTCTCTTTCTTGCAGCCAAAGTCCGGCCTCAAGATGTTGTCAATGAAAAAGTTGGTGGTGCGATGCGGCTGTGGCTGCGGCTGGTGGTGGTGGGGCATGGGCCGGATGCAGGGCGCTGCAGGCGGGGAAGGCGCGTGGCTGGGGGAGACGGGGACGCTTTCTCCATCGCTGCCGCTGCTGGTGCTGCTGGTGGTGGTGGTAGTTGTTGTAGCAGAGTCTCGGTGACTTTTACTGTCCGGCTGCTCTTCCATAATCAGCCCCCGCCACGGAGATCGCTGCCTTTCCCTCCCCCCCTCCCCCCAACACACGCTTTTTATTCCCACCCCAGTGGGTGGTGGGGTGAAAAAAAAAAACAACCACAAATAAAATCCACTTGTTGGCTTGGATCTGATCTAGAGAGATGGGTTGGTGGTGGGGTTGGTTGGTTTGTTTGTTTTTAAAGACAGTTATATCCAAAAAATACGGAGACACTGGAGCGAATTGGGTTTTGGATTTGTTTGCAATTACCTGCTATTTCCACCACCACCCAATAAAATAAAATAACAAAGCAGCTTCCCCCCCCCACGCCCGCCCCCCCTCCCAATCGCCTTTAAAATCTACCCATCTTCCTACAAATACTGTAGGTTTTGATTTCCCCAAGTGTCATACTCTGCTTTGCCCACAGATCAGGCTTGGCAGAGCCTTTAAGCGCCAGCTTGCACAGCGCCTGGGTATTTTTTTTTTAATTTTTTTTTTAAGCAAATCTCTGACAGCTCCGATCTTTGCAACAAACTCTCCCTAAAAAATCGCTCAGCCACACTTTTTTCATTCGAACCGGAAACACGTGAGGCTGGCCCGCACGTGGAACGAGCCAATGAGGAACGGGAGATCTCTCTGACACCCCTGACGTCCGCCAATCGCCTGCCTTGGAATTTTGCGGATAAATAATCCATGGGGTTGGATAAATCAGAGGGAGTTCAGCGCTCTTCCCTGCGCATCCATTCCAGACTCTGCTCCCACCCACCCCTGTGTGGGGCTGTTTATTTATTTATATTTGCTGTAAGCAAATATAAAATCAACTCCACAAACAACTTGTTCAAGTAATGTAGGATTATGTACGTGTTTAACCCATGCGACAGGCAGGCATTGGAAATGTTGATGGCAAATACTTTGTAAAAGTGATTTTCTTTCTTTCTTTCTTTCTTTCTTTCTCAAAAACTCCTCTCCACTTTTTTTGCGTTGCTATTATTGTCGGAGAACAAGTTATTAAAGAGAGAGAGAGAGAGAGTTGGGTGTCTTGTTTTGTCTCAGGTTGAAACTTTTTTAAAAGAAAAGAAATGTAATTGCAAAATTGGGTGGGTTTTTTTATTTTGTTTTTTTTTCCTGAATGTTATTAGACAGGTTAGAGATGAATTCGTGACATCCTTTTTTGCAACAGTACTTGAGGTTCTCAGGGGTTCTATTGAGCTAGACATGCAGGTTAAATGTATTAACAAAAAAAACCAACAACAGTGGATCTATAGTTTTCCGGAGCTAATAATTTCTAAAAATGAATTTATAAATATCTTAACCTCAATGTTAGCGTTTGAGTTAATACTCCAGGAACACAAACCTGTGATTCAAAATGCTCCTGCAAAGTTTTTGCTAATGTTTATGTATTTCCCCACCTGTGATGGACAAGTTTATAAACATTTAGACACAGAAGCGGATAACCATTTTGTTCCATAACCAATAGAATTAAAACATAACTGACGTGGTGAATTCAATGTTGGCTTAGAGTTGGGAGTATTTTGAAGATGTATGAATGAATACAAAGTTACAAAATTACTACACTTCCAGTTCCTCTATTACCTTATTTAAACTAGCTATTCATCGTCCTTTTTTTTCAAGTTAAGTTTCCAGATTGCTTTTACACAAAATAATTCAAACAGTGTTATTTAGTCAAAACAAACTGCAAACATCGGCCGTTTTCTGCTTATATCTGCAGGCATTATTGATAACTGTCCTTTGTCATTTGGTTTTTCACATGGTGGTTTGGAATAGTATTTCCCAGGTCTGGTCCTTTCTCACGTCGCAGGAAAGTTTGCACCGCAAGCGAAAGATGAAAGTTGTTGTCTTAATGTTAGGAATGAATTCTAAAAACAAATTGAAGATGGAGTGGGTCATGGACTCGAGGTTCGGGTCTTGCAAGGATGCAGAATTGGTGTCTACATCTGTGTCAGCCGCTCACAAACATTATACACCTTCGGGTCTGCAGGGACAGCGAACTGGGACCATGTTTACAGCGCTTTGCGTCACGTGACGTGAAATATTTTTTTTATTATTAAATAACTCCCTGTTCCCTTCGCTGATTGACTCGTAATTTAGAAATCAGCTTTGATCGCTTCAATCTTGCTTTGCTTTTTTTGAGTAAACCTGGCGGAGTCAGTCAAAGCAGCGAGCAGTCAGAGTCCTAACCCAGTGCTGACAAATAACTGAAGTTGCTTTGGACAGAGCTGCAGGGCGTTTGGGTGGGATGGGACTACATAAACCAGAAGGGTGTAATTGAAAGAGGTCATTGTTACCAATAATTGAATTCGACGCCTCACAGTGTCCGAAAAAGGGTCCGATGCTTTTCGGGGAGCTGTTTTGTGCGTGTGTGTGTGCGTTTTGTATATATACGCAAGGCTGAGTTGGTTATTTTCCCTATAGGGGAAACATTGCCAAATTGTTACCTCCAGCCACACAATCCCTTCTAAAATAATAGCGGGCATAACACAATCAGCGCTGGAATCAATATCCTGATCCCCAATTAAATGAACGTTAAAGCCCCATGCATTCACAATATCAGATCATTTACTCGCACCGAAATTGGGTTTATTTATATTTAAGTTAGCAAAATTGAAATCTTTATCCCAAAAGCGAGCGTGGGTACTTAATTAAATTCTAATTAGGACACTATCAATATCCCATTTAGCCACGTAGCCTTTGTGAGCGCCAGTCCCTTTCAGAGCTCTAAATGGGTGCTGGCTGCCTTATCTCGCCTGCAAGAGACGCCTTGAGAAGGGCTGCAAAAGATAATTTATAGGTTTTAATTACTCTTCATTCCGCCTGATCAGCTTGGCGTTCATCACAGGACGGCGAATAAAACCTGGTCAAAAGCACTGTCACTATTCCCTGGCAAGACGCTTAATCAAAGTAAGCAGGGCCATATTACACGCTACGAGCTCCTCCACGTAATTTCCCAGCTGCTGATAAAGCTAGTTGAATAATGCTGCAGTCCTTTGGAGACACCATTTACAGAAATGACTTTATTGACGGCTTAACGTCGGTAATTCATTTTACCTTTCATGTATTGGGAGCCCGGATTTGTTACAGTAATGGGATGATAAATGCGCTGGCGGCCTATAGCTTTTATTATGGAATACAATACACACACCCATCTTTAAATTTTCCAAAATTGGGTTAAAAGGGGGGGGGAAGAGAGAGAGAGAGAGAGAGAGAGAGAGAGAGAGATCGAAGGTTTTAACTCTTTGATTTTCTTTTTTGTGTGTATATGGGGGGGACTAGCTAATTTCGAATGCTTTCCCCCCTCCTCATCTAGAAAAGAATTTATTCTGGATTTTAGGGGATTGTATATAAATCGAGTAGGTTTGTGTGTGGATAAGGGGGTGTGTGTGTGTCATAGAGGATGAATGAGGAGGGGGCTGGTGCTAAAGGAAGCGACTAACTATATTTCAAAGCTTGGTATTTTTCTTTCACTATCAAATAGAGAGAGATAGATTAGATTAGCTATTCCACTCTGGCTAGCAGATAGTCACAGCAATGGAAGTAATATATCTACACATTATCTTAAAGCAGGAACTGCCAATCCCTTGTTATGTAAGTCCAGATAGAAAGTTCCCTCCTAAACTTACCTGTGTCATTTTAGTCCAGGCTGCATTTGTATCATCATATTCTTCAGAGGGTGTTTTCACAAACACATAACACATGGAGAATGTTTTTTTAAGGCACTCCAATAGCATTTCTCCTTAGCTCATTAAATCTCCCTTTCAAATCACTTGGAGGATGGTTTGAATCCTTTCTAATCATTTGGCGACATATTAATTGCGCTCTCGCTGTGATTTCGATCTAACGACCAAAGCTCATAAGGCTTTCTTCTAAAATAGAGCTCCGTGTTTGGAAACATAAAAACCAGAGCTTTAAAACGATCGTTTTAAAGGAAGGATCATTCCTTCCTAAAATGACAAGTATTTTCGTTTTTTCCTTCTTTCATTTCCTCTGTGAGTTCTTAGAAGAATACGGGGAAATTATAACGCAAATCCTTTAGTGGATAAATAGATCAAAATGCGAGGAGGGGATGCTTTGACTTTTTAAAAGGGACTATGTATGACTAGATGTCACAATCAAAATATTTGGGTAACGGGTGCTGATATAACTATCCCATCTTTCTAGGACAGTAATTTGGGAGTAAATTGAGCTATAAAGGTAAATGCCATTTCCCTTTTTTGATACATAATTAGCTCATTCCCATTTGTGTGTGTGTGTGTGTTGGTGTGCATTGTCACTGCAACACAATGCAAGCCTTCACGATTTGCAGCAGAATTTGAAAATTCTTCTTCTGGTCATTATTATTATTATTATTATTATTACTATTATTATATTATTACTATTGTTATTGCAAACGTGCAAAAAAGATTGTATTTCTCTCGGTGTCTTATAGGAGGGAGAAAGTATATGAACGCGTTTAATATACACTGGGATAATCCTATTTATAGGTCTAGATCAGATCTCGTTGGGGCCTTTGCTGAAGGACATAAATGAGTTGTTCTAATACAATAGATTTCATCCTTCCTACAGGGACTGGCTGACCAGAGGTTTTGTTAAAAGTGAATGCGAATAGATTTCTGCTACAAATGCAGCATTATTATTATGAGCTGTAAGGTCAGACTATACATTCTGGGTCCCCAAAGCCTATAGACCCTGGGAAATGTGCGGGATATACCACGTCATTGTACCTGACAGTCTTTTCAATAGACTAATTCAATTATCGCTTGGGGATTCAGTCTTCATTTGAAAGCAATAATAGCAGTGTAATTCGTTTGTAAATAGATATCTGAAACAGCCTTGCTATAAGCTTTGGGGGGGACTGGCTAATACCTATGGAATAAATGCATTGTTAGCGGGCCGGTGGTTAGTTTGATTTCAGGTGATTACAGATCTCCCTGAGATCTCTCTAAACTGGTCGAGCCCCTTCTCTCTAACGTCCCAGCTGGGGTTCAGATAAGTAGCCGGATGGGAAGGATCTATCCTAACTACATGTTCAGAGAGTGTTTGTGTGCAATACAGTTATGAACCAATTATCAGGCACGGCCACTTCCACTCGCTATGGGCATCCTGGAAATGCCCCTTTAGATTCAGTTTACAGCAGCCTGAAGGAAAAGGGAAGAGATTTTATTTTATTTTTCCGCCCAAAGGATCTCTCCTGAAAAAGTGACTTTTTTTTTAACTAGTTTGTTTGCTTTCTAACTAGATCAGTTATTATTGTTTGGAGGGAGGAGGGGTTGAACAAAAATCCCTTTCTTGTTGCTTTCCAATGGACTGACTGGAGCCATCCTGTCCATCTGTTCCTGCAAGTTTTCCCCCACATCAGGACCCCCCTCTTCCCCCCTTGCTGATGACAGCACGAGGCACCTGGCTCGGCTGCTTTAGAAAGTAACAGCTACCACTGGAAATGCTTCTCCGCCGATGGCACAAGAAGAAATACATCCGAGGGAGCAACATGGTCCCGAAAGGCGAACAGTCTCCATGACCTTCTCCAGCCCAATCTGTCTCACGGAGAGTCTGTTTTAATGTACACTTCATGTGCCTTTCTCTGTATTGTGTCAGATATTTTGGTCCCATCCCTAAATACATTATAAATACTGGCTAAAAGTTTTAGCTTGATTTCAATCTGCATTAATCCTTCATCTTTGCTTCATTAAACTGATGCCTATGTGCACCTCATTATACCCTTTGAACACTGTCAGATTGGCTAATCTTATTTACATTTTTAAATATGTTTTCAATTTCCTTCCAGCCTTCTGTGTCTATGCCCCCACTATGCTGCTGTGACTGTAAAGGAAGAATAAGAATTTAAAAGATTTGAGGCTAATTTTGCAACAGCTAGTTTCTTTATCTCAGCATTGTAGAGGTCCCTTCCTCAGAGACACCTCCCTTAAAATAGGTGCTGGTTAGATTTCAGGAGTTGCTGCTCAGTGTGTATCCATGGTACTCTGTTCTAACAGAGACCCGGTGCAAGTGAGGGTGTCTGAGATAAAGCCCACTACTGTCAAGCCGTTTACATGGGAGAAAGAGAATCGAGTCTGTAAGAATCGGAGTTCATTACCTTTGCAATGCCTCGTATCTTTGCTCCGGGAATTGAAGATGCCTTCTCACTGCCCCTCCACCCCCTCCACATACACACACACAGACACCCAAGCCTTCAAGTGGGTGCACGGTCCTTTTTGTCAACAAGCTCCTTCCACTCTCAGGACTGCAGCTCCCAGCACTTGTTACCTGCAAGGCTTAGAGCAGAGATGTTGTAAGCTCCTCTCTTCGTTAGCTGCACAGGCTGTGTGTGTGTGTGTAAGCACCATTTTTATTACCTTATATCTATATACACACGGGTGTATATAGATCCATAGATACCCCTGGTGCTTATATGGTATGTGTGTGTGCATATATACACACATGGGATCACATATACGGTTGTATGCACACTCACATGCAAATATTGCATTGTTTTAAAAAATCATCCCTGAACACATTACATTTCCTCTTCATTACACAGAAATCCACATTCATTTGCGACACCCTTTTATGGGGCGGGCAGGGGGGGTCCCAAGGCAGAGAAAGGCACATTGCAACTGCCTGCCCAGCGTCGCGATATTCTCGCAAACCGGAGGACGTCCTGTAGGCGAGGCGTTGTGGAAAGTTCCTGCGCTGGCCAAATCGATCGATGCTCTTTCGGCTAGTCTCGTAATAGCCGAAATTCTGAGCACCGGGATCCTTCTCCAGTTTTCAGGTGTGTTCTTTCAAAGCCCGAAGGCACGCAGGAGCTAAACGCTGGCTCGTGATAATCAACATGGGTTTTCTATTTATTTTCTTAATGTAGTTGTAACATTTTTTATTTTTATTTTTGGAAACAGCGTCCTAAAGAAAATCCCTTCTGTCTGAAAATAGCTTATTTAAAGTGCTCTTTTGTTCTCCCTTTCCGAAGTCTTGTCGTTAGCAGGGCTAGGAACAGACCATTTCTCCACTGAAACCCAGTCAATGATCAACCGAGGAATGTGTTTGTTTGTTTGTTTGTTTGTTTCCCTTGGAAAAGAGATGAGGGCCCCTTGCCAAGCACGTCCCATTCAAATTGGTTATTTAATTTGAAATTTGTACGTGTTATTGCAAAACAATGGATCCAATTTCATTACATGCCAATTTCATTACTGTCAATGAAGGTCACTTAAAATAATGGGATTTTCGCCCTGAGTGGGGAGTACAGAACCAGGAACTGAGAAGTGTGTGTGTGTGTGTGTGTGCGCGCGCGCGCGTTTGTACACAAACAGCTGCATATTGTACTTAAAAAAAACCCACACCATATATCTCACCTTCATACACAAAGAGGCTATTGTGACACTTTAGAGACTAACAAATTTGTTAGTCTCTAAGGTGCCACAAGTCCTCCTTTTCTTTTTGCAGATACAGACTAACACGGCTGCTACTCTAAAAGAGGCTATTGTACATTTATTAAAGACGTTTAAGATGGGGAACTATTAGCATGTGTGTTGAAACGTTGTGCTTTGTGGTTACTTCCTTCTTCGTGCTAAAATTCAATTGGACAGTGTATCTGAGTAAGACAATCAAACACACTTGATTTTTTTAAATTTATTTGTATTTGTTTGAAAAACAAAACCTTTGTATCATAAGGTAAAATAATATTTCTCAACATCGGCGAGCGAAACTTGGCCAACCGCTGAGATGTTTCTTTATATCAAACTCCTTTGTATAAATTGTTATTGCTCTGAACTTTGTACATTAGTTAGACATGTTGTTAGTATTAGATGCTCGCTGTATGCCACTTCCATTAAGATCACAAAGTATTGCGTGTGTGTGAAAAATGCAGCACGAGGAAATAATAAGCTTTCCAATTGTATTTTGGTGACAAAGAAAGAAATAAACACAAAAGGCAAAGCAAAAGAAGTCTATTGCTTGGACAAATTATGCAATTTTACTGCTGCCCAGTGGCAGTAATTGGAATTGGGTCATTTTAGGGACAACGTCAGCGAAATGCAAGACACGTCCACTTTTGATATAAGGAGGGTGTCCTCTTTAAAAATTGTTATGCAAAAGCGTCTAATACGTGATCTTCTGGCAATAAAAGCAGCAAGCCAAATATTAGAGCACACGTCAATAATGTATGAACAGATTAAGAAACCTATCTCCCAGGAAATTACTTCAGCAATGGAAAATCGCTCTGACCCCAAATTTCTAAAATAAAAAAGTAAATGCAGCAAAGCGAAAGTGTTGTATTTGGTCTTCTCTTTGCCCTTTCCGTGGTAGGGGTTGTTCCAGCCAGGGAATATGACTAAAGGGATGCAGGTTTTATATATGGATATTGCTGTACTAAATAGACATAGCATGCAAACTCCTGTCTGCTTGCATTTATTTTTTGTTTGGAGCAAATTACGCTTCCGGATCCGTAATTCTCACAAAAAGTAAAAGGAAATGTTCCGTGGAAGGTGGGGTGGAGGCGTCCCGCAGCAAAGATGTGTACGTGGGTTTTGTAGTGGCGTATGTGCGTGGCGTTTGGGAACTCCGCCCGGTCAGCACTTTTACACACTCTCTTTGCGGCCCGATCCCGTGCGCTAAGCTTGTCTCACAATGGAAGAGCCGCCGCGGGTGCCAGTAACATCCGCGGGGCTCTGGCGTTGCCGACCTTGCCCGTGAGCGGATTCCGAGTTTGCAGGGGGAATGCGCCACCTGTCGGCGGTCCGCGGAGGCGGGCGGGGCTGCATTTTGCTCGCTGAAATCCGTGGCATTGCAGGAGGCGCACAAAGGCATCAATATTCTCGTTCAGAAGTTTGAGTGTGTAAGAGAGAGAGACGTTTTGACACACTGGGATTGTATGCGCGTCTGTATAGTAGAGAACAGCCTTATGTTATTGCTTAATACTCTTTCCATGCCGTCATGATTCTTATGTGTCGAACATTTTCCCAACAGTTACCTCGCATGAGTCTTCTCGCATTAGTCTTCTCCCTAATCGGAGACTGGTGACATTGTACCACAGGACAAATAATTCTCCTCCTCTGGGGAATGGCTCCTGGGGGCACAAACAATGAATTAGATGTTGGGTGAGTGAGGTAGCCACTCTATCCCTTGGCCATCGGCACTCTAACAATTCTTCTTTGACCCTATATAACTAGACAACTGTTAGAAGCAGGTCCTACCTCTGAATTTACTCAGATCTGAGGACTGTTCATTAGGAATATCTACCTGATGAGCATAACATCTGGATCCAACGTATGTTTAGCAGGACAGTGTGTAATTAGAAGAGCATTTGTATAGCGCTCAGGATTGAATCCGTGATGTAATAATCGATCAAGGCTGCATATCCCTTCCCATATCGAGCCTCGGATCCTTGAGCAACCCCAGTGCCTAACGAAGGAAGGCATGCAGGTTCCAAAATATAGGACCTGCTTGTAAATACGTAAGGATTTTAAAATGAAGGATTGGTGCTGGTAATAGCTATGCCCAGTCAAGTGAACAATACTGTATGGATCTGGCGGGAATCCTTTTCTTCGGTCTTTTTCTGATTATGTCAATGAGCCAGTCAATGGGATCAGCTGTAAAACAAGCTCTAGTTGCTAGAGACCCACACAAAAGAGGGGAAGGGCAATAGACAAGGAACAAATACCGAGTAAAGTTCGACGAGGATTTGTCTGTGGTCAGGTAACCAAATGGCAGTTCAAGTTGACCAATTAAATGAGTTCACAGTGGGAACAGAAATAATAAATTTAAAAAGATGAACACAAGTAGGAAGACAGTGAGCGCTAAGACAGGAAGTCTTTGAAAGGGTCCTCAGAGTGCTAGTGAATTCTTCACTGGGGCGTCTTCTAAACAATGTGGAGACGCCGTTCAAAAATCAAAGCGTATCAGAGAGAGAGAGAGAGAGAGAGCTGGTTAGGAGTCAGACTAGACTCCAAGAGAATGATTGGCAGATTAGTTAATTATCTGATCTCACTTTATCCAGGGTGGGTTACATTTGGATACTTAAAAAGTCAGTTAAATGGCAAAAGAATAAAAAGAGACAGAGAGGAAATTGGACTTAACGCACTGTAGAAATAAATGTTTAAGAAAGAAAAGATCGAGAATACAGCTCCAAACCCATAGCTTTCCTAATGCAGAAATCAGATCTATCTATCTACCTACAATAGAATATGGTGATAGATTCCCTCCCCCAAAACTCCAGAAGAGAGGACAAGAAGGCAGTCTTTCAAAGTGGAAAGGGAGGAGAAAGTCAAAGCAGATAAGCGGTTACTTCTTCCTTTTTTCCTGCCTCTCCCATACTTCGACCCTCAGCACCCCAAAACAGGAAGAGGTACTCTGCAATGCGCATTGTCCCATGAACCAGTTCCTGTAGCAGATCTGGGCTTTAGTTGAAACAATTAAAACATCCCCGTGTGAAAAACCTGTTATTGCTGTACAGCAGACCGATTTACTATCCTCACTAGTTAATTGAATGGATTTATTTTGATACCTTTACAAAGTAATTAGGTCTTTGTTTGTTGGGGTTTGAATTTTTGAACTAAGGGGTGTTTTACTCTCTGCTCAAGTTAAGGATTGAACTAATTTGGAAATCGAGTTCATTAGAATGGGAACTAATGGGAACACATTTTACTAGCTAACATCTCCCCAGCTTTTTTCCCAGGGAAGTTAGACAGCTCGGGGCAGATCCATTGTCGTTGTTCCACTGACTTCAAGACAGTTTTGATCATTTACACCAGCTGAGGATCTGCACCCTAGATATTGGCCCACCTCAATCAAAGGGAGACTCCTCGGAAGAATGGCTGGGGAATTCCGTATCCCGACACTAGTTCTAATGTTCCTCATTTCTGACACCATTAGGTAGAAACTAGTTACAAACATGGGCACCCGGGGTTTGTAGGCGATCTAACTGGAGACTGAAAATCTCGATGGTTTGATATTAAAAATTGAATGGCTTGGAATTTACAATCTGTTTGGCTAGAAACTTCGACACAGTTTGGTGCTATTGCTCGCCAACTGGTCCCAACCTGGATGATAGCGTGAACAGGTTGATTCTGCTTCTCTTTGCGCACACCGCATCTTGGACCGCATCTTCGCTTCTCTGACGATTGACTCCCTTTCTTCTCTAGAGCTACCAGAGGGCAGCTTTTTTCTTAGCCATACAGGCAGTTTCAGTTATACTGGACTCAGCCTGCTAGAAGCCTTGGATACATATTGCCTAGATTTAGAGCTTACTTTGTAGCGGGAAACTGTTGCTCCTTGAGCTGAAAAAGTGACCTTTAGTGAACAATGCCGCTGTGAGCCATGACCGTGGGCTTAATAACACTTGGTCACTTTTTCCACCTGGCGTAGTGATACAGCCGTGCTCATTGATTGTGCAGTGTAGAGAGGTATGTGTGTCGGACAGTCAGATTTCAGATCATTTTAGAGAGACAGATACTTCTCCAAAAAAAGGAGTACTTGTGGCACCTTAGAGACTAACACATAAATTTACTTTTCTTTTTACGGATACAGACTGACACGGCTGCTACTCTGAAACCTGAGATACTTCTCGGTGTTTACAAAGTTCCCTCTGTAATATTGACAAGCACAAACATTTCCTCATATTCCTTCGGTTTCGGAATCATTCCATTTCATATTCACAGATCAGCTAAAAAGAGATCACAGATAACTCGACAAAATGTAATAACTCGAGGCAATTTCAAACACACAGCGAGGTACAGGTAGATAGATATGACTAGGACAGATAAATTATAGGTAAGATTAGAAGACGGATAGTACATAAATAGAACACTATAGATAACGACACGTTTCATGCTACTTCTAAGACAAGGAAGCAGGACAACACGACCTATGCCAAAGAAAACACAGTTTGGGGGGAATTCATCAACTCCCTGTCACCAGAGAAAAAATTCACTGTAAAAGACAACTTCTTTATGCAACGATCGGAATTGAACGGTGAAGCCATTCCCTTATTACGATGGCGGAAACTGTAATGGGACGGGAAGCTCATTTCTGTCGCCACCCACCATTATTTTAAAAGTTAGTTGAAGAGTTGGTTTACTTCGTAAAATACCCCTGTTAAGTGCAGTGCATTTCCGTCTTCGGTACTGCGGGAGAAAGGGGGGTGGGAGTGTTGCCGTCCGAATGTAAAGATTCCATCAATAGGCCGAGATGGGGGGAGCCCAGTGACCGAACCGGTCTCCCTCCCTTCCTCCAGCAGGGCCAACTTCTGCACCAGACCCTTCGCTCCTTAGGACTCCAGGATCGTGGCGTAAGCCCGCAGCGCGGCAAGGTAAGCCTGTGCTGGGGATAAACGAAGAGGAGACCAAGGAGAGAAGAAGGAAAGCTGGAGCGAACGTGAGCCGGATTTTGAAACTGCCCAGTCATGCTGAGGAAGATCCTACTGTGTAAATAACTGTTGTTTCTGCGCGGGTGAAGAATACGAAAGCAAATCAGTCGCTCGTTAGACTGAGCAGACAAAGTGAGTAGTGCTTGGTTGTTTTGCCTCTTTAGAGTCTCCTTGTTCGTGCACTTATTCCTCAAGACTACAGGTGATTAATTTCACGTTTAAGAGCAAAATCAAGTAGCCTCGAAACATGAAAAGGAGAATGGCTAGAACGATGGGAAACAGTCTTAAAAGCAAGGGGATCTCTTGTGGTCTGGCGGGGGGCTAATGGCCCTGCAGGGTGTGTTTCCCTGGTCTGAGCTTACTTCAGCGTGTTCATTTATTCAGCTATTTTTAAAGTACACGGCTCTGCACTCTTTCTATGTGCTGGAGCGCCTAGCTTTGTCCCTGGACACCTTTGTACAGCGGCGTGTAAGTGTCAAAGAGAAAGATTAAATGGATGTTCAGTTGTCCTAGTGTTGCGGGCTTTGTCCGCACCTCGGCTCAGGGGAGATAGAAAGGAATCCCCTCCTGTCTAAAGTTTCTGAAGACAGGAAAGGAGCCAGCGTTTTCCAGATACCCTTCTCAGAAATTCCCCATCCCGCTGAGCCAGGTACCTTATAGAAGGGGAGTGGGGGAGCGTGTGGGGGGGGGGGAGTGAGGGTGGTTGGAGGGGGGGAAGAGGTTGCAGTGGTTTCTGCCACCGTCTTGGGAACGTTTTGAAGCAGTCGCTGGCTCCTTTGCCTGTGCCAGGCTTTGAAGAACTGATATTTGATCAACTTGGTAACCACCGAGATCATCATTTTTTAAAAAAGACTGTCCTGTTCCCAAGAATATGCTCTGATTGCCTGGGCAGGTGATCCTAATGCTGTTTACACTAGCAGAGACCAGGATTCAATCAATGCGCCGAGATGGGGGGAGCCCAGTGACAGAAACAGTCTCCCTCCCTTCCTCCAGCAGGGCCAACTTCTGCACCAGACCTTTCGCTCCTTAGGACTCCAGGATCGCGGCGTAAGCCCGCAGCGCAGAGGGCTCCTGCCCTGGTAATCTCCATCCCTCAGCCTGCAGCTACTGCCCCCAAGGCCAGCTGCGGAGGGGCAGCAGAGGCCCCAGCCAAAGGGATTCTTGTAGGTGACGACCTGAAGGCTTGACTCAGGCTCCGGGGGAGCCGAGATCACCCCCGGCTGCCCCGGGACCTGCAGGCTCACTGCGGTGCCGGAGCAGCGCGGGGAGAATGGCCCACGCTGGGGCGCTCAGAGCCTCCTCCTGCTCTACACCGACCGAGGCGACGGGCAGCCCGGGTCCGGGTGAGCTCGGCGCTGGCTGCCCGCCGGACCACCTCGCTTCCCGAGCGCAGACACACCCTGTCACTGGACAGCGGGCAAAGGTTACACACCTCTGCAGTGCCCGGTCTGGCCTGGAGAACCCGTCCTGCTGGCCAGGCCTTTCAGGTCAAACCCCAGAGCTCCCAATCCTGCTCCCAGTCCAGCCAATAGCAGAATCCCCTCTGATTCCAAGAGGGGCATAGGTGCTGGAACTGGGGGTGCCGCTTCACCCCCGGCTCTAAGTGGTTTCCATTATAGACAGGATTTACAGTTTGGTTCAAGGGCTCTCTACAAATTGTCCCAGCGCCCCTGAAGGGCACCTGGTGGGTGACAGAGACAGAGTGCAGGGCGCAAACCCTGGAGGTTTTGTTCAAGAACAAATACACCTGGATTGTATCAATTTGTCCTTTTTAAAGGCGTTCTGTGTTTAGGGATCCTGCGGCAGGCGAGGCGTTCTGGGATCCAAAGCCACTTTGCCCGGTTGTGAAAGGCAGGAGATTTGCTGGGAGGTTTTGTTGCTAGTGCAACCCACCCGTTTAGTCCCGGTTAGCGCCTTTTAGAACGTCTCTGAACTATTTAAAACGGCCCCATCCTTATTTAAAAGAAAACCACCGCAGAAGGGGGTTTGAGATCTGAAAACTGCCCCGGATCCGAAATAGTCCCCCCGCTCGACTCTTTGTCAAGCTCTGGCCCGGGCCTGAGTGGAGCCGGGGAGCGAAATGCACTCAGCTTGGCTGCAGAAGGAGTCCGCAGGGCTGTAAAATAAATAGCAACAACCGTGAATCTGAAGTTGACAGAACCCTCTTGGGAGAGACGCTGGGTTCTGGAGCCAAGACACCAAAGAGAAAGGGATTGAATCAGGAGTGATTTATTTATGGGGGGAGGGCAGGTGGGAAGGCCAGCTGGAATAGTTTCTAGACTGGAGAATGACTTCACAATATTGTCGTCCATGTCATGTTGTCCATGCTATATGTTTTATTTTAATTGACAGTCGCCTGTGGAACACCCCCTGAAGGGAGGCGGAGGGGGCTACCCGGTCCTTTTAAGATACATGCTGGAGCTGAGGGCTATTTCCAAGGTATGCCATAGGAAAATGGAACGAGCACTCCCAGCCCTGGAGCCAAATGGAGAGTCCCTGGCCGGGCTAACATCACATTCCTGAGCTACACAAATGATGAAAAAGTTCCAGTTACTGTCTAATGAAAGGCCTCCATCTCCCTTCCCCAGACGTTTCCGATGCACATATAATTAGCTCTCAATATTTCATGAATATGGGGTTGACTAATTCCTTTTCACTGGGGAGATTTCACATTCCGAGTTTTACCATCATTGGCACTTTGGACGAAGCCCTGAACCCGGGAGAAGTTGTTGTAGTTTGGAACTGTTTCTTCTACCTGGCTTTCAGGCTTCCTTACAGATCACCTCTTAGCCCAGCTAGGCACAAATGTGAGATACAAGGTGTGGCAAAGACCCAAAAAATGATTTATGCAGGAAACTGCTAGTGCTCTGTGGGATTCATTCCTTTAGTGCAAATAATTCTTTCTCTAGCCTAAAAAGAAAAGGAGTACTTGTGGCACCTTAGAGACTAACAAATTTATTAGAGCATAAGCTTTCGTGAGCTACAGCTCACTTCATCGGATGCATCCGATGCATCCGATGAAGTGAGCTGTAGCTCACGAAAGCTTATGCTCTAATAAATTTGTTAGTCTCTAAGGTGCCACAAGTACTCCTTTTCTTTTTGCGAATACAGACTAACACGGCTGCTACTCTGAAACCTTTCTCTAGCCTGTGTTTCAAGCTCTTTGTTTCTAGGACATTTGGGTGGAATGGAGCTCATTTCTGGGCTAAAAAGAGCGACATCACTGGACAAGATGTAAGAGATGCTACAGGACTCGTTTCCATCAAGACATTATGAAATAAACCTCCATGTTCTCTTACAGTTTTCCATAGTATTATTTTAAAATTCTTCTGATTATAAGTTAATGAAATAATATGAGTGAGAGTTGGCGATGCATCTCTTAAATGTAAAATAGGGCACACCTCTCTTCTTAGTTTTCATTGGGTCCAATAAAACTAATACATAAGTTCTTTGAATCTGTTTCAATTTTCATGTCTATCTCACTTTACTTTGACAGGGCCTAAAATAATAATGGCTTTAGGAGGCAGTAAAAGCTTATTGGTGTTAGGCTATGAGGCCTATTGGTTTGGGCCAAGATTATCTAAAGTGACTAGTGCTTTGGGGTGTTTAATTCCATCATTCCAATTTGTGACATCTTAAAGGGCCTGGTTTTCAGAGGGTGGGTGCTCAGCACATTCTGAAAACCAAGATGTCTTAAATCGTGTGCTTAAAAATGGAGACAAGCCCAACTCACTAATCTCTTGTGAAAATATTGGCTGCTAGAACTTTCTCCTGTTGTGTAGGAATTAAGATCCAAAGCCTATTGAAGTAAACAGAAAAGTTCCCTGACTGACTTCGCATCAGGTCCAAAGCGAGTCAGTAGGTTCCTGTCTCTGTGTAAAAAGCCCATTCAAGACAGTTGAAAGGTTCCAATGTACGTCAGTGGGCTTTGGATCAGGCCCCAAATCATTATAAATCTTTCCAAAACCAAAATAACTATTTAAAGATGATTTCTTTTGAGAAGGCAAAGATTTCCCTCATGACCTACTCATGATCCTGTGGTTTAAAAAAGAGAAGAATAGAATGATGATCTTCTCCTTATGAAACTCCAAGGTTCTTCGTAGGGGTACTAGGTTGTGCCTGGCATCTTGTGTCTACACTGCAGTGTAAGACTGGGCTCAGACTCAAGCTTCAGCCCAAACCCACCTTCTGTTACACACAAATCTCTCAGACTCTGGCTTGGACCTGCGGGGATGGAGAGTTTGAGCCTGAGTCAAGCTGAGACTGAGGATTTGAGCCCTATTGCTTTGCAGTGTACATTCAGCTTCCTTGGCCCCTCAATCCCCACTCAGATCCTGGGAGTCCACCAAAGGCCCATAGTCCCATGGGCCAATTTCTTTGTCCTCTCTATCAGAAGAATCTCCAGTTGACTCCAGGGAAATGGAATCAGCCCCTCTTGGTGTCGTGCAGCAGCTCATTGAGACAGCGTTTAACCTTTCCATTGTCTTCTGAACACCGTTGGAGAGCCTGCTGTGATTGCAAAGGGGGCTGAACAGAAGAGTCCTTTGCAAAGTAACTCTGCTTCATGGTCATGAGGGCACAGCCAGATTTGGGTAAATCTCTGGTACAAGTCCAGAAAAACAGAGGACTTTAGTAAGAATACCAGGAATAACCATGCATGCCAGCAAACAGCAAAGAAGCTGTCAGCATTACTAATTTACTCGACCGCTGACCAGTGCAGGGCGTGGCTGAAGAATCAGTACAGGAAAATCAGGGACCTGATCTGCACCGCTGGCAACTCGCCGATATCATGCCCATTTTAGGAGGAGTTTGACCGGGTGCTGGACACCGTGCCAAGTGCAGAGCCAATAGTGCTGCATGTTGACCTGGTCAGCCAGGACGGTGACCTGCTGGCCCCAGCATCCAGCATGGGGAGTGATGGGAGCTAGCCGCAGGTGCCGAGTCAGGACATTGAAGTGACTCTGTTGCTGAAACCAGTCCTAGAGGAGACTTTGGAGTAGGAGCAGCAGCACACCCTGGGGCCATACTTGGTGCAGCTGATGCCCGCACCCAAGGAACTGCCTGCCAAGGAGCCTACAGCAGACATGGAAGGGACTGAAGCTGCCCCTGAGACCAGTAAGTTTCTGGCTCCATGTTAATGTCTATTAATACAGTAATGATGGGGATTTCCATTCTATGAACCAATGCAAAAGTTATTAGATGCCCCAGCTCCCAGTGAATAGCCACAAATGGTGGATTGTATGCCACCAGGGGGTGTGGCTCCCTCACCTCATCACTCCCTACCAGGTGCATTTCAAAATGACAATGGGGAAATGTAAATAGTAAAAACTCCATGAAAGTAAAGTTTCACTTTAGCAGGCACAGATTTTTGCTCGGGGCTGGGAAGTCCTATTTCTTAAAAATAATAACCTGACATTGCCTTGCCTGTAATTATGCCACTCTGTAACCACTCAATGGTGTAACAAGCCACCTGGAAACAGTGAACTGATTGGGGTGGGGGGGGAGGAGGAAATGCTTTGCCTTTACAAATCTAGTCCACTTCAGTTAAAGATAGTCCTTGAAGTCCATAGGTGACAAAATCATTGGTGCCAAATTCAACTGAATTTGAAATTTTTTCCAGAAATGTGGCAGGAGAAAATGGAGAGGAAGGAGGCTGGCTGTGGAGTTCTGTGTGTTTGTGTTAAGCTCTAACAGACTAAGCCATGTGTAAGCTAATGCATCATCCTGTTGATTCCCTCCTGAATTCTGACCCAATCCTGCATGCCGATAGGTGCAAACTTTTCTTGAAGCAGGAACTCCAGTTTGGAGCAGTCACATTTCAGGGACCTTGGTAGCTGACCAGCCCATGCAACTCATAGATGTGCTGTAAGTTTGAATGCATCGCCGATGTACACTGCAGGTTTCCCACCAGCAGCTTGTAATAACATCTCCATCAGGCACCACAAGAACAGTGATGTCCTCCAAAACGTGGAAGGCCTGAAATGCTAGAAAAAGCTTAAGCAGCACAGCAATGGATGGCACTCCCCTAGCCCCAACCCAAAAGTTTTAGAAAACAAAAAACAGCTTTGACACTTTTACTTACCATTGTCTCTGCACTTCTTTCATTGTGATTAACCCAGCTCTGTCTAGGGAGGGTCTGTGGTCTGAAGCATCCCTCTCACAATAGACGGAAGTTCAGTTTGGAAAAGTAACATGTTATCTGAAATTATACAAGGATTTTTTCTGTGCTCCTGCACTGAGCTACTTGAGACAATAACCCTCTGTATCATGTCCTATTTCAGGGCCTTTGACCTCTACTGGCTGCAATACCTCCATAGCTTGCCCACATTGCATCAGAAACCTGGGCGAATATATACTCCCACAGACGGTTCCAAGAGGAAGTGTTTCTGTGATGACCTAATGGTTGAAGTTCTGGAGAGGGCCAACAAATAGGCTCAGTACCAAACACAGAGGGACTTACAGCTAGAGTAAAGGCATGGTGAGAGGCAAGAGGAAAGACTCGGGCTGGCTGTACAGCTTAAGGATGGGGTTTCAGTGCAGGAGCAGGCATTTGCTTCACAGTTTCTGGAACAGGAATGGGGGCCAAGGGAGGTGGACAGAGCTCAGCAGAAAAAGCTGAGAAGTGGTCATGTCATTCATAAGCTCATTGCATGGCAATCAACCTCCCACCAATTCTCCAGCACTGAAACTCCACCCCTCACCCCACAAGCACATCATAAAGCATTATTCCCCCTCTTCCCTTGGGCCATGCAAGTCCATAATGTGGGAGCACAATGCGTCTTCCTCCTGGGTGCATCCAGCTCTTGCAGTGCTAAGCGGACTTTCTGGCTGAGCATACTGATTCAGCAGCCCCTAGCTGTCATAGATCCAGTCAGAGGGAAATGGTTCACCTCTGACTTCACAGAGATTGTGAAGAGCTCAGCAAACCACAGTAATATGCACACTGTTGATGATCCTGGAACTCAAATGGGTCTGTAAACATCTCCAGTGGGATTTCAATCTGTCAAAAGCATATTTAGCAACCTGCTGAGAATGTAATTAAACCATCTTTTGCCAGGGCCTCTGAAATCAGGATACAGATTCATAAATCAAGGAAAGGGGGGGATTTGTGGAGGTCCCCCAGGATAATGGTGGGGACAGTAACTCCACTGATGACAATGGCATTTGATGGGAATAGTGTCCCAGCCTGTCCATGAATGTAGGTGCCTGAACAACAAAAAACCCTGGTATTGTGAACTTTCCCAGTGTGGTCTACGAAGGCCTGCATAACAATGGAGTAATACCCTTTAGAGTTTTCATGTGCTCTTTGAGGAGGACAAACAAGTCCCATCCATGGCCCCAGCACAGTTTGGAAATCTCATTCTCTCAAAGCCATGAATTACTTCAGGAATATCTTTTATGCCTGCCACCTTGGGGTAAACCACATGGCTGATTGCCTTGGAAACCTCTACAACCTCTTTACCAACAGTCGACTTTCTAACACTTAACATAGTCCTGTTTGAAATTCACACCTCCTGCAAACCCCTATAGTCCATTCTGCAGAACAGTGGAGACAAGCCCTTACAGGGCCAAATTCGTTTCGGGGTTCTGGCAAGCCTTTACGCTTTCTCTTTTGCACTGACAGACATAATTCCAGCTCTAATTTCTGGTGCAGAAAATTCATGTCTGTGACTTTTTGTCATCCTAAACAAGCCAACGCATGTGTGTGTGTAACTTCACAAAGCCATGTGACCCCTTTTTGGTTACTTATTGATTTAGTACATGGCTTCTTGCCTTCACAGTAATCCAGAAGTTCTTCTAAAGCTCAGTAACCCTGACCTTGACCCTTTATTGACCACATTAACTGGTGAGAGGCTTCAAGTCCTCCCATGGCAATTTGTTCTGATGGCTTGTGTTGCCCCAATAGCTCACTTTCTCCTATTGGTTTATTAATATGAACATTAATATGAACATTCCCCTTCAGAACTTCCTTTACCAGAAAACATTTCACCAGTGTGATGCTGTGGGAGAAAGAACAATTCATTTGCCCATTAGGCTATTTTCTCTATTGATGCAAATTGATGTAGCTCCACTGATTTCAATAGAGATATGATGCTTTACACCAGCTGAGGATTTGGCCCAATTAAGACACACTTCTCCCCAGAATCTGCCTTTCTCCTAAAAGTAGCCCTATTGTCGTAATATTTTGATTACACAAATATAGAGAGCTTCCTTCCACCGTTCCTGCCACTGGATCAGATCTATTCCTGAGCAGGGTCCTATGCTGCTAGAATGGAGAAACTACAAGCTCCCCTCCCATTAGAGTTCCATTGTTGAAGGGTAGATGGTAGCCGGTATGAAGCTGTTGCATCTTCTTCTGTCCCCGCTGTTAGAGAGAGAAATAGGGCCAGCCTGGGAGTTGTGGTGGAGCTTGACTGTCAGAAGATGGTAAGAAAGAACAACTGTAACAACATTAGTACCACGAGACAGGCTGAATTCTGGAATTGAGCACAATACTAAAAGACTGTGAACTTTGTCCTGCTGGGCCCAGTCCCATTGTCTTCATGTAAAAGATGTTCTTAGGAACCTATGTGCACCATCTTTAACTACCTTGTGGGACAGGGGAAGTCATGGTCCATATGCCTCCTGTATGTACCGGAACAGCTCTGCTCTACCCCTCTGACCATTGGCAGTGATCTCCAAGGTCTTACATTTTCGTCTTCTGTGCAAGTCCTATGTGGAAGGCCTGCCCTGAAATCTGGTGGGTAAAATTTACTGATGTAAACATGAGGTGACCTAACTTGTGTTATCCCAATGGCATTGCCCTGGGATAAGTGACAGAAAAATTTGGCCCTTTTGGTCATCTAATTTTTAAAGTGTGCATTTAGTACTAATTCATTTTCTTTTAAAGAACACAACTGCTATTAATGGTTTAGGTGCCAAGGCTATTTGGCTATTGATTTACTGAGTCTATTTTTTAATTTGCCTGTCAAAGATCTGGGGTCCACAAGCACAAAAAGGTGTAGGTGTTGCAGTCCCCACCATCACACCACCTAACTTTTAAGCACCTATGAAATCACTGGAATCCACAAGGCCTGATTTAGGTGCCTAGGTTTGGTGTGCAATAGGCACCTGAGACTGGTATGTACAAAAGCCATCATACTAGCCAGGGAGTTGCCTAATCTAGCTAATGGGAGAGGTTTTACCTCAGCCCCACTCACCTCAGAGAGTTTGGGGCTTTCTCTGCTTATGAGCCATAACCAGGAAACTTTTGTGATAGTCCAGGTCTTGAACCCAGGACTGGAAGTCTCCAGAGAGCCACATCCTGGCCTCCACCCACTGTCTGCTGAAATTTTGCAGACTGGGAAACTAGTAAGACTATATATAGCCTCAGCCAAGGCACCACCCATGGGAACTCTGATTGGAGGATCACCTGGCTCCACTGGTTGGTCCAACTATGCTCTTTAAGCCAGAAAGAGGAACAGGAAGTTTGTCAGAGCAGCAAGGTGATTTTGATTTCCTGTTGTAGCTGTATTAGATTCTGCTTATGCCAGCTTCACCCCGCCTTTGTTCTTGCTCCATGCTTGATCCTTGCTTCTCCTCCAGTTCCTGCCCTTAAGCCTTGCCTCCAGTCATCAGTTACTGGTCCTGACTCTGGCTTCACCCCTGGCTCAAGTAACTGGCAGTTGACTCTGGTGCTGACCCTTGTCTTCTTGGTCCACCCTGGATGCCTGCTCTGCCCAGTAGCCCTGACTCCTGCTATGACTACTAGGCCAGCCTGCCTACATCCCAGTCCATAACACCTTCTCCTGGAGCAGATGGCTTCGGCACCTAAATCATTTCTTGCAAGAATGGTGCCTTCCTAACTTCAGCTGAGGAGACAGCAGCCTCCCTTATAACCTTTAGGCCTGCGGTTGGGGAATTCTTTCAGGATGTTGGAGATGTCAGTTCAATTTTTTCTCTGCCTGATGAGAAGGGATTTGCAGTGGGGTTCTTTACCTCTTAGGTGAGTGCCCTAGTCACTGAGATGTGAGTTATTTGATGTGAGAATCTCTTCTGTTGAAGAACATCCATTTTGTATTACATAGGGATTAAGTAGGCCAGAGAGAGTGATAATGACTCTATAATCCAATGTTCTAGGGCCCTCACCTGAGAGGTAGGGAACCTCTGTTCAAATCCTTTCTCCTTATCAGGCAGAAGGGGGAATTAAACTGGGGTCTCCCACAATCTGGGTGAGTACTCCTAGGCTAAAGGTTATAAATAGGCTTGGCAGAATTTGGTGGTGGTGGTTGTTTTTTTTTTGTTTTTTTTTAGTGTTGATGGATAATGTCAATGTTTTGTTTTTAAGCCCTTTTTTATTTTTATCCATTTAAATTTGCACAGTTGCTGAAACTAATGGGGGCTTAGTCAATAATTAATGACAGTAGATGTTTATTCAAAAATGAAAGCTTTATAGCCATTAAAACACAATTTGTCATCATCACATGACAAAATATACACAGTAAATATCCTTAAATCAAGCTCTGCTATGTTCTCAAGCTGCATTTTTCTTACTTCATCCATACATTTTAATTATCAACGGAACTATATTTTCATTGGTTTGTGTGTGTCCAGTGAAATTGACATTTACTTATTTTACCAGTCAAATTCTAATTCTCCCAAGCCTAGTTATAAAGTGGCCCCCCTCTAGCTGTTTTGTGTACTCAGGCCCTGGAGACAAGATAGGCATTGGCCCATCTATTATTCCCCTGTTTGAGGATCCTATTGGGCTGAGATAGCTGTCGGGCACCTGCCTGAGGGAGGAGCAGTGTGTGTGCCCAGAGGCAGAAACTTAAAGGCCTAGGAGAGTTTTACTGCAAACATTTTGGTGCCCAGGGTGTTGAGGCCCTTACAGGGTTAAGTGTTAGCTGAGTGAGGGTTTTGTGAATCGCAGTAGTGCCTAAATTCCTTTATGGATCCATGGAGCATACAGACCTCAGCAGCCAGATAAAGAATCTTTTGGACCAAATTCTCAGCAGGCATAAATTGTCATAGTTCTGTTGGTTTCAATGAAGCCGTACTAGTTTACACTAGCAGGGAATTTGGCCCTTTAAATTTATACCCACAGTAATGCACATCTGTGACTGGGGCACCCAGAAGACATTACAAGCTGAAATGGCCCATGTTGTAGTTGCTTTTTCTTGGGTTGTTAAGGGCTTGCTTTCAAATGCTGGTTTCTAGCAACATCTCGTGGTTTCCTTTAGGTACTGCAAGCAAACTATTACACAGGCCTCTTTTTATTGGGATTCCTTACATGGCAGAAGCTTTATGAAAGTCAGTTTGTCTTTTGCGCCTCTCATGATACTTTTGCCCTTTTAGATGTGGTTGATGCGTCATACAAATTGGCTCCCATATATTTTTGTGGCTAGGAAGTGAGTAAATGTCCTAATTTCCTTGTACATGAACCTTAAGAGTGAGGATATCTCCAAACTTGATGATGGTGGGAACGGCCTTTTCAGTGTGTTTTAGTGGAAGGCAGATTTCCTTAGAGATTGCTTCTTGCATTCTAGAACACTAGATACACACAACATCTTGGTGCATTGGTGACCAAGAACATGATACCATGTGTGAGCACCAAGAATTAACTTCCCCCAGAGGTTTCCTCACGCTCTCTTAAGGACAGGGCTGCACAGAGAACTGATCAAACAAAAGCCATCAGTGACAAATAGTGGCAGCCTTGGAAAAGCAAATAAACATTGCCACATGGAGGACAAAAGGGTATATTTAACCTTTGATCAATCAAAAAACAATGAGTAGGGAGAGAAATGTTAAACTTAGAGATGGTAATAAAGAAAGATGGGGCTTTACATTTTTTCAGAAGTAGTGGATTGTGTTCCTTTAAATGAAACAATATTTTTTTAAAAAATATAAAGAAATGTCTATGTGGATTGGCAAAACTACTGATCAGTAATTTAACCCAGGGAGGCAATATTTATAAAGGACCCCTCCCTCCCACAGGTCTTTTCCCTGATTGTATCTATCACCAATGGTGATTTCTTTATCCCAATAATGCAATGGAAAGGCAGGTATAGTATAAACAAACAAGGTATTTTATTAAACAAACCACAGAACCATAAAACCACTCAGTAGTTAACACCCTAATATTGGCAGTAAGCCAGGACCCAAGAACAAAGACGTGGTTACAGAGAACATCAAATAATCAAGAACATCACCATCTCTGCAGAGATATACAGGACAGGTAACACCACAGACCACGGATCATGACTGGAACACAGACGACCACTGGAAAATGACAACAAGGACCACCTGGAACTTCACACAGGATCAGGAGGGGACCAATGGGGGCAGAAACACGAGGATAGCAGAGCAGGTAAGTGAAGTCTTCTCCTCTTCTCTCTTGATGACACTGAAGCCTGGCTGCCACTGGGGGGGACAGCATTTGGTGCTGGGCGCACCATTCCTTTATAGTCTCTCATTGTCGGGCAGATTACCCATATCATGTGACTCTTTCCCGTCGCTATTTTTCCTGCCTTAGGAAACAAGTGAACAAGAATAGGGGACCAAAATGGAGGGTAAACAACAGCTACGAAAATAAAAATGGTGAACTGGCCCAACATCTAATAATGCTAGTTTAGGGTTTGATTTGGCCATCTTTAGTCACACTGGGCCCGATACTAGCATTCATTCATGCTCAGTAGTACTTTGTTCCATGAGTCAATCCATTGGGACAAGCCATGGAGTAAGTTACTACTCAATGTGAATAAGTCTGAGATACTCCGGCCCACAGAACAGTATCTTATTACACGAGTAGCCTCATTGATTTTAGTGGACAGAGGTGCAATTCAGCGTGAGTAAGGGTGGCAGAATCAGTCCCATGAGAATTTATTCCGTTCTATTCTCTTTAAAATATTCAGCACCCATCACTATGGTATCTGTTTGCTGTAGTTCATTGTATAGCATGGGATTGCCTTCACATTGCACAGAAAATTCTGTTACATGTATTTTGACACCAAGTGGTTTTTTTTAAATGGATTTCCCATGTACTCACACCAGCTCAGACTGGCTTTCTGGTAGCTAGCAGTGAATGTAAGCTACTTTGTCTTCCTTTCCCACTGGCTAATAACTTTCTTGGCACCAACTTTTCAACAGGTGGGATGAAATGTGACTGCTTCATTGATGACGATGAGGAAAGATTTATGGCAAAAGACATTTTGCTTACGGTTTTATGGAGACTGCTATGTAAAGACATATAATGCGCTATGGCAAGGGTCCCCCAAACTCAGAGAGAGCCTCAGAACAGCCTAACAAATGATTGTCCAACTTGTCATTTATATGCTTAAAATCTGGGTGTAAAAACAGGATGTAAACTGAGATCACTGAAATGGCTCTGTAGCTAAATTTCCATGTCTTTGACCATAGAATGCTTCATCATTCATCCAGGATTAGATAAGGTATTACAGATTTAAAAAAACAGTTTCCCAAGTGCACAGAACAATGTTTTGCTATTTGATTAGACACCACGCTGATCTGAGTCTCTTCAAGTAGCCATCAGCTCCTTGTCTTTGATTGCAAAAGGCAACATTGTCCAAAACATACCTATAGCTTTTTCACATGAACAGGTCAGCAGATGAAGAACTCTGTCCCAAGGCCTTTCACTGAAGGTGCGCACCCTTTACAGATGGTGTCCAGACTTTCAGATCCAAATCTTACCTGCTGTATCTGCATTAATGATCTATATTGCTTGAATAACTTTATTTATTGTTACATTTTGAAATATATTAGCTGGTAGAAAATCCACTACTTAGTGGATTTTCTACAGTGCATATCCTTACAACAAATACTTTTTCCATTACAACCACTAACTATTATAAAGGCTGATGAACTGTAAGAGACCAAATGAAACCTTGTAGTGTTGCCTATTAAACCTACGGAATCAGTCTATTGTTTTGTTTTGTCAGCTGGAATGGACCATCCGATTAACTCAAAGGCTGGCTTTTGATATGTTATTAGATGAATCACTAAAGTTGACTAATGACTGTCTATGATATATTAAGAATGGAACAACAGCATTCCTTGGGGGTGGGAGAACAGATGTATTTCAGCAGAACTGGAAGTTGGTAACTAAGGGATGCATCTGTGAGTAGTTAAGAAGAATATTGATGAATTTTTGTGTTTATTTGGGAACAGGAAAAATTGTTGATCAACTTTAACTGGTATCCAAAGAACTGTAGTTTCACTAACAAGTGATTGTCACCTAAGGGGAGTAATCATCTTGTGCTGGACTGCAAGCTGATGTAATCCCAAATGCTAATGGAAGTTTTTGACACATCAGGGCAAATTAATCCCTGGTGTAACTCCAACACCAAGGATAAATTTGGGCAGGTCTCCCTCTACAGATGTGGACTTTCTGTGGTGTGTGCTTTTCTTCTCTGAGGTCATCATGTTGCGCTCTGACACTAATCAGAGAAAAGGACAAGTAGTAGGTTTGGGTGAATATTTCCACATGTTGTAGCTAAATTTAGGGCCAAACTAAAGATGCTTTCTGTATCTCCCTCTTAATTTATTATTTTGTCTCTATTCACACAAAATTGACTGTGAAATACTCATTAATTTAAGAGGTCCCAATTAAAAGCAGAGGTAGTTATTAACTGGTACCAAAAGGGGGAGGGGGAACTGAACTCTAACCTCACAATTAGCTATCATGTCTCTTATAGGAACACTCATTCTGGGATGGACCAAAATATCTCATGCCCTTTGATTTTTAAAGCATTCTTTCAATTAAGGCATGTGTCTTCCTTTGTGTTTGGAAAGCAAACATTATAGCCCTCTATGTTTATCATCGTCCTTCCATTGTTCAGTATTTGGGTGACCTGTATGTTAAAAACATTTCTTCTGTCAGCTGGATCTCAGTCTGAATTTGAAATTCTGCATATCTCAGAACAGCATAAGTGCTATGCCTCACTGCAGTAACTTCATATTTATTAATCGCACTTTCATGGGAGAGTTGATCTATATACTGGCATATTTAGGCTACCTGCTGTGTGTAGTTCCTTACCTAGTTTATAGTCAACATATTTTTCTCCTACATATTATGTTTGCAGTATCAGCATCAGCGGGGGGACTTAAAAACATTGCTTCATTTCCACAACTACTATAACTGCTTCTAACTTGCTAATAAATCTACAATATAATCCTAGATACCACAAATGACAGAAGTGCCTTTGTCAGTCTTTTCACAGCTGTTCCACTTTTGTGCACCAGCTAGCAGCACCATCACAATTTCACACAATGCACATGTGACCCCTCATATCTTGCTTGTTAAAGGCAAACACTGCTCTACTTCTGCCTTCTAATGATCACCTCTTTACTTGTATTCATCAGTCAAATTTATTTCTTTTAGCGATAATGTGACGTTATTTACACAGATGTTAGATATTTTGGGGCCCCAGGACCAATTGTCCCTACCTCTCTTCAGCCCTGGCTATCTCTGTGGTATTGTATTCCCTTGAGCAAGGCAGCCAAGTCATAATTTGCTACAAACTAGTTAGTGTGTTTAAATCCTTTGGGGAAATCTTTTATTTCAGCCAAGCTCACCATCTCGTGAGCCCCATTCAGCTCATTCCGTCTTCTCCAACCCCTTTTCAGATGGAACAGCTCTACTCTGTCAACACAAGCCCCCCCCCCCAACCTCCTCACTCTTTCCTTCTAGTCAGGATCCATACTGAGTGGCTCACTAACCAGTGACAAGAGGGAAAAACATTGGCAAAAGGCTCTTTGGAAAGTTGTGCTTCCAGTTGGCTTCCTCATCTGCGTCTGGCTGCTTGTTAGAACCTCTGCAGACAGCCCTGGTCAGGATGAGATTCCAGGGGAATTTGGGTGAGTCTCTTTGCTAGGCCTACAGTCCAGAGAGAGCTCATTCTACTAATGCTGTAGTCTCTGGAGATGCCAGAGAACAATAATTCATATTATTCACAGCATAGCAGTGATACGACCTGCTTATGTACAGCCTACCAAAGCATAGCTCAGAATTATGCCAATCAACCAACGTCACAAAATCAATAATGAACATACAACAAGGGGTCAGACTCTTGGACCCAATGTACTGAGTATCTCCAGCACTTTGGCCTCATGTCTGTCTGTCTTTTCTCTGAGCTGTGTGTGTGCCCTGCTACAACCTCATCAATGTTCATCACACCTCACCTTCATGCCATCCATGAAAAGGCCCTCATAAAGGGACACAAAAGCCGCACATAGGTTTTGCTTAATATTATGGAGGAAACTTTTCTATCTGGTAAAATGGATGGATTAAATCTAGGGATAGAAGAAACTTATGGAATTCAAGATTCTGCAAAACTCTCAGACTAAGGTCTTGTCTACGTAGTTATATATAGATCTTGGCTGATCTTAAGCCCCTTCCCAAGTGATATAAACTAAACCATAGAAAGACCCGCTGCTGCTGGAATAAGAGTATCCGCATGGAGATTTTTCCTTTTCCCCATTTCCTTCTCTTTCATTTCACAATCTCACCTAAGTAGAACATGACACCAGTAATGTTCAAGTAAAAATATCAAACCTCGCAGGATTTGAGTGAGTTTGAAATTTAAGTTTGCCCATCCATAGATAATCCTTACATTGGCTCCTGAGCCTGAACAGCTATTGAGCTAACATGCCACAGAGTCCTTGGGAATGGCAAGACTCAGATGGTACTACTACTGGAAGAGTCTTTAGTATATCTTCTTTGGGAATTACATTCTATATCCAACACTTAACAAGGTTAGTAAACCAACTAGACAGGTGTATCAGTCATTTAGCTCATTAGGCAGTAGAGACAGAAATGCTTTGAAGACAGGATTTGTAATGCACAAAAATGCCAACTAGTTCTTAATCGATGCCACCAGTAAACATAAGGAATGACTTACCCCTCTTATTGCTTTGCAGTTGAACGTGGCCCACTTTATTTTCTTTTTGAGGTATCCTCTTTGGTTTCCACATGAAATATCCATCCAGTATTCCGTGTTGCTGTTCTTCCCCTGCATTTTCAAGGTCCCTGATTCACATCAGCTAATCAGTATGGTGCGGAGTAAGTGCCTGAGCAAGTAATTTTTTAAGAGTGCACCTGCAGATTGTCACTGCATTAATGGGTCTACTGCTAAGTCACAGGAACAGAAGGGAAGAAGGAGGCTGCAGCCTGCTTCTCCTCGTCATGGTTTCCTGCTGAAAATTATTATGAATAAGCTTCATTCCTTGATTAACTTCACAGCTTCATACAAGCGAAAAGAACCAGGGAGAACGCAACTATAGGTCTGGTGTCTCCTAGTTAAAGCCGCTGACAGCTTTACTTGATGTACATTGCTGTGATTCATTTTTGGGAGCTTGGTGGTGTCAAGCCTTCGAAAAATAAGATCGCTGGAAATAGAGATGATGATGATAGTGCTAAAGGAAAAGAAGTCTGGATAGTCAGGGTCTGATCATCTGCGGGGTGTAAATCAGTGTGGCTCCATTATACTCAGTGGATCCGGACACTGACAACCAGGTTTGTATCTAAATACAGATTTGCATTTAACAATGTGCAAAGCTGTACAGTCAGTTTTTAATGCCCACTTTCCTAAAAGAATGAAAGTTAAACCCATTCCAGCCGAGCTCAGCAAAGCTGATTTAAGAGTCCGACGTTGAGGCAAATGTATTATTTCCTTGTATTTGTTTGCCTCCATGCTTTGGGCCCAAGCCTGTCAGGTACTGGGCACCTTCAACTTCCATTGAAACCAATGTGAATTAATCATCACTTTGCAGGACTGGGCCCCTTAAAATAAGGGAATTAGGCTTTATTTATTGTTCCATTTGCCCCGTGTATTTGGGCAGTGATATTTCACAGATGAAGATTACAAATGATCTCTAGGTTTTCACCTTCAGAAAATGCATTTTTATTTCTGACCAGTTTTTCCATAGAGAAACTTTCACCTAGAGAGAGACACTTAATTACTGAGAACACGGAGAACTTAATTGGAAGGGTTTTCTAATGAACAGGCTCAGAAAACTTTTGGCATTTCCAAAAACCAGGGGCTACGCACAGCACTAACTGAGGAGCCACTGGTTGGCTACATATTTTACCTGCAAATATGATTTCCGTAATAATGGCATTTGCCACCTTGATTGGCCATCATCAGAATGCCTCCCCATAGCAGCCACAAAGGATATAATTTGGCAGGTATTTTTGGCTAGTTAAGTGATGTCACTGACTTTGTATGAAGGTTGCAGTATAGAAAGATTCTATTGTGATATCACAACTGCAGGGGTAAACTTTTCTGTATTAAAGCTTATCAGAGCATCAAAGGAACATGGTAGGAGTCAACATGCCCATGCTGGGCTTTTTCAGTTCCTGCCAATGTCTATCTGTAAGAAAAGCCAGGGCATATGTGCACAGACCTGCTTGCAGTGAAAAATCTAGCTGTGACTAGAGATGGGTCCAAACCAAAGCACTAAGTTCTTAGTATCCCTAAACTTTGGGTGTGTGGTCTGGGGAGATTTGACATCCAGATCCAAACTGTGTGGTTCGATCCCCTCTATGTGTAGCTACAGGTAAAGAGCAATCTAGTATTGTACCACAAGATGGAGCAATTACGATGCTACATGTCAGGTGGCTTGTTAAATGAATCACTGGTCCATGAGGCACAGAGGAGCTGTTTTCATTTGTCTCTAGCTGCTAATGATCCCAGAATCATTAGTAGGCTTAATTGCTTCTTCCCCCGCACCTGGACCCAAGATCGACATAGTCCATGTAGGGGTAAAACCCACCACCACATCCCTTTGTGCGAGCATGTAGTTCTAGTATGAATCAAGGGCTATGTTCACACCACAGCTGATGTTGGCATAATTATGAATAAATCACCCCCTGAGCGACATAAGTTACACCCGCCTAAGCGCCGATGTGGAAAGTGCTATGTCACCTTCTCCTGCCAGTATAGCTATTGTGACTCGCAGGGACTGGGATAGTTAAGTTGACAGGAGAGCTCTCTCCCCTCAGCTTGGAGAAGCGCAGCTGCTTCGGTGCAGATGCGCCGCTGCAAACTCTCTAATGTACCATGCCCTAGTTCTGACCAGACGCCCACACTGCAAAGAAAAACCTGCGGCACTGAGTGTCCGAGCCTGTCATAAATATAAAGTGAAAGGTAACCACCCTTCTGTCCACAGTGCTATAAAATTCCTCCTGGCCAGAGGCAAGACCCTTTCACCTGTAAAGGGTTAAGAAGCTAAGGTAACTTCGCTGGCACCTGACCCAAAATGACCAAAGAGGGGACAAGATACTTTCAAATCTGGAGGGGGGTGGGAACAAAGGGTCTGTCTGTCTGTGTGATGCTTTTTCCGGGAACAGATCAGGAATGCAGCCTTACAACTCCTGTAAAGTTAGTAAGTAATCTAACTAGAAAATGAGTTAGATTTTCTTTTGTTTAATGGCTGGTAAAATAGGCTGTGCTGAATGGAATGTATATTCCTGTTTTTGTGTCTTTTTGTAACTTAATATTTTGCCTAGAGAGATTCTCTATGTTTTGAATCTGATTACGCTGTAAGGTATTTACCATCCTGATTTTACAGAGGTGATTCTTTTACCTTTTCTTTAAATAAAATTCTTCTTTTAAGAACCTGATTGATTTTTCATTGTTCTTAATATCCAGAGGTTTGGGTTTGTGTTCACCTGTACCAAATGGTGAGGATTATTATCAAGCCTTCCCCAGAAAAGGGGGTGTAGGGCTGGGGGGGGGATATTTTGTAGGAAGATGTCTCCAAGTGGTCTCTTTCCCTGTTCTTTATTTAAAACGCTTGGTGGTGGCAGCATATTGTTACAGAACAAGGCAAAGTTTGTACCTTGGGGAAGTTTTTAACCTCAACTGGTAAGAATAAGCTTAAGGGGGTCTTTCATGCAGGTCCCCACATCTGTACCCTAGAGTTCAGAGTGGGGAAGGAAGCCTGAGTCAATTGACTTGGGCTCTTGGGGCCCAGGCTGCAGAGCTACAAATAGCAGTGTAGATGTTTCTGCTCGGGCTGGAGACTGAGCTCTGAAAGCCAGTCAGGAGGGAGGTTCTTGGAGCCCAGGCTCCAGCCTGAGCAGGAACATCTACACTGCTGTTTTTAGCCCCACAGCCGAATTCCTCTCTCCACCTCCTCCACCCGAGTCAATGGACCTGGGCTCTGAAAGTGAACAAAAGGGTGCTGGGAGAGCAGCCCCACTATGTCTGTCAGCTCAGCCACTCCTTCCGCACTGCTTTGCACCTTCTGCAGCCATCCACACCCAAACATACTTCATGCCAAACAGGAGTACAATGCAAACCTGCACATCCCCTTTGCGACTCCACAGCAGAAAATCAGGCCCTTGGTGGCTGGCAATCAGCAGCTCGTGTCCTCACAGTGTAAGGTAGGTTTGGTGATACACTTAGTACATATTTTTATAGAGTGCTTGTGCTGATGGCCTGCGAGGTGAATCGAGCAGCACATGAGCTCAATTTCAGGGAGCTCCGCAAGTTCTTTGGGAATTCCCATGTATATTTGTCAAGTATGTCATTGCTCATATACACAATGACACCGTTGGCCAACAAATATCTCCATACAGCTCTCTGCTGACATCCAACAGCCCATTCCATTGTCAGATGATGCCATTCAACACGGGATGTGCACAGCTGACAGTCCCAGCAGAGAGATGAAGGAGTGAATGAGCCCAGAGACCTTTTCTCCTCTCTCAGAGACAATCCCTCCACTTCAGGGGTGAGACACAATGGTGGACAGTGTGGCGAACCCTGCTTTGCCACTGCTGCTTTCATTCAGCTGGGTATTTTAGGATAAGAAGCTGTGTATTTGACTCCTTCCCTGGGAACAGGACTTTCAGGGAGAAGCTGCTATCTCTTTCAATGGATACCCTCTACGTAAATAAATAACAATATCTCAGGAAGGCAAATAGAAGATACCCCAGTCCCACCCCTCTCCTGTCACCTGCCCCACTCATTCACATTATCTCATGTTTGCCTCATCCCACTCTTTCTTCCCATCCCCTGTTTTCACTTATCTTCCCTTTCTTACATATTTTTACTCCTCCTTCCCTTCTTGATCTTCTACCTTCTTCTCCCTTTTACACCGGTCTTTCTCTCCATCTACCTTTCTCCCCAGCAACTCTATGGTTAAACATTTTACAAAGTTATGGGGGCATGCATAGTGGGGCCCGAAAGCCCAGATCCTCAAAGTTACCTAGCTCCCATGCCCTATTAGGGCGAGAATGAAAAGAAAGAGGCTGGTAGTTGAGAGTGGCGATGAATAGAGAAGACATGATAGGGCTACACAAAGTAATGAATGGTAGAGAGAAAGTGTATCACATGCTCCTGCTTCCCCATGAAACAAAAATAAGGGGACATCCAAAGAAACGGAAAGACAATACATGCAAGCCAAATAAAAGGATACACTTTTTACCCAGCATGTAATTGACCTAAGAAACTCACTACCACATATTACTGAAGATTAATAGGATTCAAAAAAGATGTAGACATTATAATGAGAACATCCCACACTTACATTAGATAAAATAATGTCTTATTTTAATTTTTAATAAGGGTTATACACCTTCATTCTTCAGGACATAAGCCAACCACTGACTGCTGGGGGCTGGAAGGAAATCTCTTCTAGGTGTTGACCACTGCCGTTTCTTGCTTCTTCTGCTGAAGCATCTGTTACCAGCCATTGTCTGAGAGAGGATGCTGGACTAGGTGGACCACTGGTGTAATCTGTAAGGCAACTCCTATTCTCCTGTGTTCACCTCTTGCTCACACACTCAGGGCTGGGAAGGAATTTTCCCCTAGGTCAGATTGCCAGGGGTAGGGGTTTTAGCTTCGCTGCAGCGGGGGGTGCAGGTTTCTTGCCGGGATTATCAGGGTATATTTTACTTAAATTCCCTGATTTTATGGGGGCTTTTGGGCACTGGTGCACCTCAGTCTCTCCTATTCTCTGACTGTGGCATATAATAGTCTGGCCTCCTGTGGGCTGTAATACTTTAGTTTAATTTCAGTTGTTGGGTTTAGTGTGTGGTGGTGACCTGTGATATACAGGTGGTCAGACTAGATGATCTGTTGGTCCCTTCTGACCATAAACCCTATGACCTCTCCATCCACCCCCAATATCACTCAGCATTTGTTGAGAATGGAAAAGTGGCCTGTCTCTTTCTGCTTCCCAGGCTCCAAGTCTGGGCTTCTTTACAGACCACGTGGAGACTTGGGTTCTTCATGGCTGAGTGTATGGAGATGTGGCCATACTCCTTCTACCACCTGCACTGCAGTGTGGACTCCTGGAACACATGGTCTTTGAGCTGGTTGCTTTCATGCAGCTAGTAGCATGTTGCTGCTTGTGCTTCAGAGATGAAGTTTTGGAGAGTATTTTTCACCCTGAATGCCTCTATGAGGAAAAGGCTGTCCTCCCTATGGAACCCATTCTCTGAGCACAGGCTCATCTTGGTTGGCCCCAAGCAGAGGTGATTGATCCACTGCTGCTGCCCTTACTCCAGGAATGGGAGCAGAGAACACAGGGACTTCCCTGGCTTTTGCTCATAGCAATTCTCTTCTGCTGCCTTTCCTCTGGGGATGGTCTGCTGGAGTACAGATGTGCTTGATGGCCTCCCCGGATGGACTCCCAGAGCACAGACTTGTAGATGCCTTGACAGTATCCTGCTCAGCGATGAGTTGGGATATTATCCAAAGATTGTGTAGGGTTGCAGAATGGCATTAATTGCTGCCTATGTGGTACCTGCCCTGTGGATAAAATAAGAGACTTCAGCCTCAAGGGCTGTCAAACTGGTGACATCATTAAGGTGCTGGCCCTGCTCCTAGTCCGGCATGGAGCCTGCTGCCACACCTTCCTCCAAGGGCTCCACTATGCCTGGCAACTGTTTTATGTCCACCAGAGAGGTCTCCTGTTAGCTGCTGATCTTCTACTGGGACATCCTCAGGACCTCACTGGAACCCTGCTGCAGATCCATGTTTTCCTGTGCTGGGGGAGACCCCTCAGTGCTCAGGAGGTTGGTCCCAGCTGATATTGCTGCCTGACCAAGGTGAGGAGGTCATGCCTAGTGGCTGTTACAGGAGTCAAGCCTACTGGTCAGAGCAGGAATCAGGCCCAATGGTTACAGCAGGAGTCAGCAGCCAGGAATCGGAGCCCAGGGTCAGAACTAGAGTCAGAGGGCAGATGCCAGAGCTGAAGTCAGGAATCAGAGCTGAGGGTCAGAGCCAGGTTACCTGGAGTCAGGTATGAGGCAGGGGCAAGGCTGGAACAAGGTAGGAGTGGGAGCTATTGCAGCTGTGGGCAAATGGTTTGAACAGCCACTGAGCTGCTGCTGCTGGATTTAAGAGCCGGTCTGCTGACTCTTCCCACCAATCAGGTGGTGTAGCTAATCAGGCAGCTTACTACAGGCCAGCTGTGCTTGCCCAGAGACTGACTCTGCTGCAGGCCCTAATTCCTGACAGGTGTCTCTGGGTGACCTCCTAGACTGTGGCTGGTGGGACTGCCCACCTCTTGTCTCCCCTGCCTTGTGCTCCAGGAGGTGAAGGACACCCTGTCTCCTCCCTCTCTTGAATATCTCCTCTGAGGAGGAAACTCAATAAGGAGGTTTTCTACTATGGTGGAGCCATTGTCTGTTCCCGGGTCATTCCATGTTTCCAGGCAGAGGTCCTCCGGACAGTGTCCATGGATTCTTTGGTCTCCTTAGCAGAGCAGTGATCATTGTCCAGGGTTCTCTGCTCAGAGTCCCCATCACATTCCCTTGTTTCACACCTTGGATCCCATTTCTGTTTTATCACTGGTTGACCCCTTGTTTAGCTGATTCATCGCTCTGTGGGCCTCCTGCATTTGAAGGAGTGGGTCTTTTTTTGTGGTGGACCCCCATCCACCCTTCCAAGATTTCAGATAGGCTGGTGAAAGCATTACGGCACAGGTCCTGCATCCCTGAAGTCAACAGGAGCTCTGCACCAGTGCCCTCATTCAGCAAAGCACTTGAGTATGGAGCTAAATTTAAGCATTGAATAATCCCATCCCGATTCAGCAAAACACTTCAGCACATGCTTCACCTTAATTGTCTTAACTGACTTCAGTGTGACATAAGCACCCTGCTTCAGTGCTTTGCAGAATAGGGATGAGATTACTAAAGTGCATAAAATTAAGCACTTGTTTAAGTGCTTTGCTGAGTGGAAGTTCAAGGGCCCAAGAGTTGAGATGCAGATCACCTCCAGAGGGGTGCTGAGTGGGAGCAAAGGCAGCTTAGTGGCTCGCAGGATTGGGCCCTAAAAGAGTAAGAAAAGAAAATGCCCTAACATGCACATTGAAATGATTTGTCATTGAGTATATTTGTGGACAAATTCAATGTTATCAGTAATTTTCATCCTGACTCAACAGCTCACAATTGTTACCCCGCGTTACTCAAGTTGTTTATCTATGGGGCAGCATTTTGCTAGAGAAGAGAATGGAATTGCATTGCAGTCACATAGAGCATAGTTAATCAGACCACAGGTGTCCAGTCAGTTTGAAGTCACCAAAGATAATAGGGGTAACAGTTGGGCAAAAGCAGCAAAGCCATGCGCATTTTCACACTGGTAAAGTGGTACCTTTTTTATTTTAAGAATGTGATAGAAAAATTATAGTCAGCATCAGTAAAGAAAGTTTGCCCTACCTGGCATTTTATTTATAGATAGCTTAGGAGATGAAAGCATTCACCTGTGACTGGTTTATTACTGTCCCCAGCCATCCCAAAATGAAACATCACATACAGCAGTTTCTTCTTTATTGCTTTACTATTGCACTCACTTGTGTGGTGTGAAATGCTGGAACTAATGTCAGTGGCAAGGGCTGGGTTTTCTTTGCCATGCAGCTACAAAGCCAGCCTGTAAAGTTTATTGACTCGGGAAACTTAAAGACACTTTAACAGAGCTCTCCCCAGTCCCCACAAATACTGTGTATTGCCGCAGAGAAGGAACAGTTTTCATGGATGTGTTGGTCATAAAGTCCTAAATGACCTGGGTCCTGCCTGCCTTAGAGACCAACTCTCTTCCCATGACATACTGCCACAGTAACCAGCGGAGGTGCTCTAACTAGATCTCCCTTGTTATCAAAGAGACCAGGGCTGCCATAAGGGGGTTCTCTGTGACAACTCTAGGCTCTAGAACATGCTACCCGCTGCATCCAAAATAGCCCACACTTGACCTTCTAGGAATGCTGTAAAATTCTTTGACCCAGGCTTTTGGGGAAGGATGAGGGTATGTTCCTGCGAAGGATGGGGGCTAAAGGGCTTCTCCATTTTGATTAATTGGCTGTCTGAGGTAAATTGGCTTATTGACTGCTGCTTGTGGGGTTTGTTTATCTGTATAATAGTATTTATTCCCGCTGCGTGCTTACGGTTGGTGTTATAAGTTTAATTATCGTTAGGATGCTCAGAGCTTCTCTATGGACTTTTATTAAATCTACAGTAAATTAGATAAATAAATGCTTATGCATCCTCCACTAAAATTAAGCTTCTACAACTGAGTCTGACTCAATGCGCTTCCACTTTACTAGAAAACATTTTGAACTCTTTAATTTTCTTAAAGTAAAAAAGACATCAGGAGGTAAATTTTCTAAGAATCAAGCATAGAGTTATCTGACAAATGCAGTCAGTATTAATAGGATTTATGTAGATAACTCCCTCCATGCTACAGTGGGAAATCTAGCCCGGAAAGCATATTTCCTTTCAAATGCCACTGTAATCCTATTTTCAGCCTTTATTTTATTAACTCCATATTATTTATTATGCTGCATCTATGCTGGAGTAGAATCTATATGATATCTACATTTGACCATACTGTAAGGGTGTCTTTACCCCCTTGTTTTTAGAGTAGCAGCCGTGTTAGTCTGTATTCGCAAAAAGAAAAGGAGTACTTGTGGCACCTTAGAGACTAACAAATTTATTTGAGCATAAGCTTATGAAGTGAGCTGTAGCTCATGAAAGCTTATGCTCAAATAAATTTGTTAGTCTCTAAGGTGCCACAAGTCTTGTTTTTATTTCCTTTTCTCTGAGGAAATCATTTCAGTTTTATAAGCTCTCTGCTGATTAGTATTAGTGTTATTGCATTGTAGTAGCATCCATAGTCCCCAAGCAGGATCCGAGCCTTTGTACTAGAGACTGTACAAACACACTGTAAGAGACATGTGTGTTCTAAAGGCCCGCACATACCCAGTACAATGTCACTGCACACCTGTAACATTTCCACACCGACATCACGGCATTGACCGGGGCCATTGTGATGCTGTGTCTTTTTCATGCAGTAGAGATACAATGCTCCGCAAACCATCCTGGATGCATGCATAGCCCCTTCCTTCCCAGGCTTATAGATTTTATAGAGAATTATTAGCTTGTGATTTTACATCTCTTTGATTTATATGATAGAAAATTATGGGACTGGATAGTTCAGGGGCCTGAAGTTTTTTACCTCGGCCATTTCAAAACGAGCCCAAGTGGTCCACAGTGGCTGAAAGTTCTCACTAGTGTTTAGTGTATCATTTGCAGTGAATCATTTATTCAGTGAATTCAGCCTCTTTTTCAGCTCACAGAATACCCTCAAGCCGATAGCAAGCTGTTATTTGAAGATTTTGGGAGTATGTTTTTATTCCAGTAATTGGTGAGAAACAGTTCCCCGTGAGTTTTCTGATACCTGAGACCTGTAATATAAGATGAGCTGCTTAGCTGTGACTGGCCACATACATCACATGATATTACTTCTATTCCCTGGCTGGGTGAGATTCAGAGCCTATAATAAGGACTGAAGAAGCCATGATGGTTTTGAATCTCTCGGGGAAAGGCAGCGGTTTAGGGAGACAGAACAGATAAACAGATTGGGGAATCTAAGCAACTTTTAAACCTTTTTCTGTCTGGATTCCTTCTCCCGCTGGCCCCTAAGGAATTCCCCAACATACAAGCCAGCTGCATAGGATGTTCACTGAGGCCAGGATTTATCCAACAATAGAACTGCCCCAAAGATAAGGGGCCACACGGTGTGGATTAGCCAGGTAACATGTGAATACTGTGGGCTAGTATCAGGGCCAGTGCAAATGGCATCATGCTCCCCACTCAGCACTCTCAGCCTGATCACGGTTGCTCAGAAACAAGCTGGGCTAGGGCACCATGGTACCCTACTGTGTCCTGAGGACAAGGACAGGTGGTGACATGCTCCCCTTTTAGACGGATCCCGGGCAAAGAAGAGACATGCAGGGGTGGGGAAAAGGTGTAAATATTGTCCTACCTCCTCTGTGCTGCACTGGCCAGCAGAGTTGGCTGGATGTAGAAGGACAGCACATGCTGCATCCCCTTAAAAGGAGGAGCAGCAGCTGGACTCCTTGTACCTTCCCAGTGTGTTGCTTCTCCATCTTGCCTCCAGCTCAGGACAGCATCTTGATGGCACAACAGAGCCCTTTGTCTGGGGGAGGAAGAACGGGACAATGGGAGAGTGAGCTAGTGACTAACAAGAACAAGCTGCTCCAGGTTTTTGATGTCACCTGATAATTCTCCTCTTGTTATTGGACTAAATCTTTCTATTGGCATGTAGCCTTCAAGTGCTGCCTGCTGGCAAGTTCCCAGGCCCCACATCCAGGCCTGTTTCCAGAACATTGATTGGGAATCATTAGAGAGACAAAAGAGTGGCTGATGGACATTGATGAGAGGGGAAGAGAAAATGATCTCATGTCTGGCCTGGGAAGAATTATAATTGAGTTTGCTTCTGAATGATAAGAAAATGGGTTTGCAAAAGGAAAAAGATAGTTATGTGTTGAATATAGCTGAGGTAATGCCAAATGCTAAGTGAGACTTAACTGCCACGGCCTGTCTCTACAGGAGTATATCTACAATATCTCTATTTACAGCGGGGCACCAATTCTTTGATACATGCCATCAGAATAACTGCCAGGCACAAACAGATCACATTAAATTGGGCAAATAGGCAAAATAGGCAACATTTCTTCTCTGCTATATTAAGCAGAGGTGAGTGGGACACTGGGTTTTCCAGTTTGTGAGAAATGCTGTGATTCTGAAAAACCGTTTATTCTGAAATGGAACAAAACTTAAAAAAAAAAAATTGAAATGTCCCACAAAGTCAAATTCTGAATATTTGTTTGTTTGGGGTCACTCAAAATGTTTTGTTTTGATCAAATTAAAACATTTTGTTTCAATTTCACCCTTTAAAAATGTTTTTACATAAAGGAAAACCAATGAGTTTCATTTCAAAACACTCAAAACTTCATTCTGAAAATAGGATATTTCACTATTCCTGAAATGCTTTGAGTCATTTTTTTCTAAACAAAATGTTGTCAATCTGCAAGTTTTTCTAAATGTATCAATTTCAATGAAAATTTTTCCAACCTACTCTAATAAGAAACATTTCATTATTGCGTAATATAAACTCTGTGCCAGCCTAGAGCCACTATTTGACTAGACATGTTTGTTTCTACTTATTTTTTATTTTATTAATCTTGTCCTAATTTCTGTAAAATTGCCAGTAAAAGACAGTTTTCTTTAAGAGTACTTACACCGGGTCCCAAAATCATTTGGGACATTTATGGGCAGGTGTCTGAAAGAGAGAAACTGAACCTGGACATGAGGAGTAGGCTTGTGTATTGTAATGATGTGTTTAATTACAGTGAGTATTCAGCAACTAGTTGTCTGTGGGTGCTTTCCAAGCAAAGTGTACTCTGTTTTAAATCAAAGAGATAAAACTAGAACATGAGCTCTACGGAACTACTTTAAGAGTGTCCACAGAGGATTTGCATTGCTTTAACAAAACCAGTTTAAAAATCGGTGGAAACCTAGACAAGTCTTCAGATTAGACTCAGCACTAATCCCCATCAGGAGGTCTTGGGTCACTGGATAGCTCTCTAGAGCAAATGGACAGCAAAAGTGACCATGGAGGTGTGGCATTAAAGCATTTAAGTGGCCTCTAATCTAGTGTCTCAGGTTGTGTGTGCAATCGAGGTACACAAAATGAGTGCACACTTTTGAAAATTTGAGTGCAAATCTTTATAATGGGCTGCGCTAAAACCCTAGTTCTAATTTCTCACTCAGCCTTCCCCAGAACGCATGAGCATTTGAAATCTAGATCAGGGTCTAAGTTTTGTGACTTGAGCCTTACATAAGGTGTTTTTTGGGGGAAGTATATCTCCTGTGAGTGATTTGGATTCACTGTCCATACAGAAAGAAAGTCTCTCTTTTATTCTCTGTGTTTAGACAGTCAATCTGACATTGACTATATTTATGTCTGGCACATACATTTATTGGCATGTTGACATCTCTTTTTATTTTGCCTGCAGTAGGGCTACTCAAACAGTCTGCAATCACTATAACAGAACATTTAAATGCTCTAAATTATAGAAGGGGGAAGGGAGATCAAAATCACTTTTTTCCCCGAAAGTGGGACCACATCTTACAGGATTATCTGATTTCTCATCTCACCACATTTCTTGGCAGAGATTCAGTCCAAGCAAATCTCAATCTAGCCACTGAAAATCAATCCATTTGTAATGGGAATAGCATGATTTCATAAGCAGACTCTTCCAAGCCTGAGATTTAAAGGCATTATACAGCCAAAGTCCTGTAATGATTAACACCTGTTGCGCTGGTCGTACTCCCTCAACTATACACCAGTGAAATCTGCTTACTGGCCTGCTAGGTTTCTCTGCAATTTAATTAAAATAATTAACGAAGCACAAACCAGCAGATAATGGGCATACATGATAGTTGTCTGTCTAATAATTGATCATTAATACATACTTACAGCCTGGCCCTGAATTCCTTGCAAACCCACTTGGGATGTGGATGCAAAAGTGGAAAGAGTTGAGCTTTTGGCATTGTATCCAATTGACTGCACTGATCCAGATATTCCATTTATTTAGGCCTGGGACTTGCGTGTATGTTGAACTTCAAGCACATGAGGGCTCCTATTGATTGCAGTGTTTAAATGCTTGGCTGGCTCAGGGAATTCACTGTGGTGCATAGGGTGCTGGCCCCTCTGCACCATTTAGGTCCTACAATGGGCTGACTGAGGGGATGTAGACAGAGCAAGTGCAAACAAGATGCCTCTTGCACCCCATGCGGACTGCAAATGGGGACTATGCAATGGTGCTGAATAGGCTGTTGTGGAGATGGCTTTGCAGGGGGTCAGGGAAGAGCTTGCAGGAACCACCACAGCTACGTGAATCTAGTGGCCCAATCCCCCTCGTCACACATAAGGGATGCAGAGAGCAAGCCACCAGGGACACCCGGTTCAGGAGAGTGTGAATTCTGTCCCCACACTGAGTCCCCTGCAACAAGCCAGAGCACTTGGAGTTTGTGTGCGAAGAGGTGACTTACACTTAAAGGAGTTCTGCTTCACCAAGGAACTGATCTAAAGTCCACTGAAGACAGTGGAAAGTCTCCCATTGACATCCATGGGCTTTGGATCAGGCCCTGAATCCTTGGGGCTGCACGTGACTTGGAAAGGTTAAACATTATGCAGTGCAGGTGTTTACATCTGCTAAGTTAATTTAAACACAACGGTGAATATAAATCAGCTACTTCCATGTCGGATTTCGCAATCCCATCAAGAGCACGGTACTGAATCACAAATATCAGACTCCAGTTAATAAAGGTAAATAATGACAGACAGATCTTATTATTTTATGGGGCTAGAGTTAAATATTTGACCAATAATGAAAACATGATTCCCCACCCCAATTCCTTTAATGTGTCTTTTTAAGGCTTGTTTTCTTTGTTAGAACAGTGAGGCTTTATTTGGGTTCTTTTTTTAAGCTATCAGCCTCTGTGCATTGAACCACGTTTTTACTTTATTTATTTCTGGATTACTTCAGTATTTGGAGTTGCAGCCCTGGACCTGGGCCCCATTATGCGAGGTGCTGTCCAAACAGAGCACAAAAAGACAGTCCCTGCCCCAGAGATCTTACCATCTAAATTATAATTAACTCAACAACGAACATAGGTTGGCTTGGCCAAAGGTGCCTAAGGGAATTACAACCAATGGGTGTTGGGCACCTGCCTCCCTTGGGTACTTTTGAACATCGCAGCCTTCAGGGCTCTACATAAATTCCTCTATTGAAGATGGGCTTTATTTCCATTCACAGAAATCAAGTTTTATACAGAGGGATGTAATTATAGAAGGTGCAGGGCTGCATTGCAAATTATCTTTCATTCATTGCTGGCAGGTTAATCAGAACAACAGGAATCTGACAGAGGGAAAGGTGAGGATGCGGGAATCATACATTGATCAGCTAGCTGCAGGCAGAAAATGGAAGATACCAGCTGGCAAAGAAGACCCAGGTGGAAATATCCAACTCTGACTAGTACAATTAATTACTTTTCTCTAGCTAGTTACTTGACCTTCTAGTGGCAAGATTCAGAGTAATTCATTCAGTTGAGAAAGGTCAGCAAGAAAATCAAAATGTGTATATTGAAATGTGTGACAGAGTGTTGAGAACCAGCAGCTGAACTCTCCATTGTAAATCCAATAAGTCCCACACCCCTCCTCTGACTGAGGGAAGGAGTGGCTAAGTACTAGATCAGTCTGAGCTGGGGAGAGCCAAAGAGTCTGTTAACTGCAAGAATAGAAGAGGCATGCAGGCAGGAAATGCAGTGACGGGGGTGCAACTAGGGCCTTGGGGAGATCTCTGCCCTCTCTGATGGTTGTCAGACTCTGTAAATAGAATTGCTGCCCAGAATTGTAAGAGGTGGTGACTGATAAAACACAAATAAAGTACACAGCAGTGGCTACAAACCAGAGGTGTCAGCGCCTTTGGTGCAGTAAGTCAGGAGGAGCAGAGGGCCCATGCCCTATTACAACATGTCATTTAGTTGCCAACTCCCCTCCCTCCCCCCCAACCCCACGGTACAAATTCCTTCCTGCTGTTAAATCAGCTGAGCCAGTTTCTATCCTGCTTAGAGGGGCACCAGAGTGTATGCTTTACAGCACATTATATATTTTTGCTTCCTTTTCTGGGTTGAAAGGAAGGAGCTGTCATGAGTGCTCCAAAATAAGCTGCTGTGTGCGGATGCTATACATGATTTACTTCTTTATTAGAAAGTGGGAGACTTTGTGAATGCTTGTCTACTCCACCAGCTCAGGCATTTAGAATGCATTCTGCCCACACACACAAGTGGTCCAAACAGCTCACTAGCATGCACGGTGCTGCTAGACCTAGAGTAGCTCTGAGTGAGTCTTGTTAATGTCACAATGTCCACTTCTAACCATTTCAGTGCTGGGGCCAATAGAAAGCCCCAATATTGCAGCAGCACCTGTTGAATTGGTTCTCCTGATGCTGACCATTCAGCAAGCCCTTTAGACTAGAGCCCTCTGGATTCTGTGCCCTCCCCTGGAAGCAATTCTCCGGCAAGTTCCTTCCCCAGACATAATGCTTTGCTGCCACCTCAGGTAACTACAGCTCTCGTCTTTCTGTGAGGATGCTGTGGTGGTGTGCAAGCTACCTGAAACTTTCAGATTCCCAGCCGTGTTTCTATAACCAAGCTCTTCTACAGTCATGTTCTCAGTGGATGCTAGGGCTCTTCTGAGGACCGGGGTGATGAGATGAAGAGAGATGAGCTCAAGGATCTTGAACGCTGTGATGTTTTTAAAAGTATCCAGGCATGTGGCTGAGAGCAGTGTAAATTGCACTACCAAGCAGCACTAGCGCTAAATCAAGAGCCTCAAAGTGATGGAGGATGACTGGATGTCTGGGGTAGGAAGTTGCATCTGCCTCTTCTGCACATTCTGAGCCCTGAGGCAACCATTTGGAGTAACACCTGGTAGTGTGATGGTGTGTCTGGAGGAAGGGAGAAGGCTTGCTGCTATGAGCAGGACAAGGACGGGGAGCGCCCAGGCTCTATAAACCTGGCCTTGAACTCTGTCACCAACAGGGGTGGAGAAGAAGGATCTTCCACATAAGGTACAGTGCTGTCCGTGTAGTGATTTCACAGTGAGTGTCTTGAATCAGCTCTATACCCCACAGAGATCAAAATAGGTTTCTTCCCTCATTCGGAAGTTCTTTTCCGTAGGCCTACAGTACAGCCTTTCCACACCAGTCACTGACTGTGCTCCCCCTGTTCCCAAAGTGGCACATGACCAGTGAGGGTTGCTAACCAGCAGGCACCCAGGTTGGTCCTGATTGAGACAACATGCTCTGTTGGAACTCCTTCCGCCACATCTTCCAGTCTCAACAGCCTTTCCACTGTCTTGCCAGCATTTCCATCACAAACTGGGCTCCCTGAGCACAGCTCGAAGGTGTGCTTCGTATTGGAGTAGGTGCAGAAAATGGCCAATCTCCAGAGGCAGGGTGTCCTCCAATGTTGATCTGATCTCCCGGAATTCTATTCTGGTCCCATAGTATGTTGCAGGATCTCCCATAAACCCCCAATTCAGGAAGCTGTGGCAGGAATAGAGGGTGAGGTATCTCAGCTGACCCACAAGGCATTTGTACTGGAGCATTTGGAGAACATGAAGTGACTGGCTGGCTGTGCTGAACTGTGTTACACAAATTACACTGGTTAGTGTGGAGCAGACAGTACTACCATACTAAGTGGTGCCATAACCTAAATGCTTATATGTAACATTTAACCTGGGCATGATGTAATCCTCTACTGGGAGATTTCTGACAGTAGAAGGCTCTTCAGTCTAGAAGATAAAGGCATTAACAAAATCAAATGGGCTGGAAGATGAAACTGAACAAACTCAGATGGACCTTTATAGTGTTGTATTTAAAACCCCATATAACTCCAATGGCCTGATTTCAATAAGTTGTGAAGAGCAATTCAATGAATGAAAATGTGCTAAGATTTCTTCCAGCAACGGATTATTACAGAATTGCAAGAAAAGTGCTAGTTAACATGTTGTAACCGGGCAATGACTCACCAGTGGTGCCTCCTGCTGGTCATCTCTGGGAATTAGCGTTCCAGCCTTCGGAGCGCCCTCTTTGGGCCGGTGTCTCGCCTTGCTGCTGGCTCCCGTGTCCCTCCCAGGACCCCAGGGCCCCTTTCACTGGGTGCTGCCCCCTGGCAGTACCCCACAGTTCTGGGTCTCCCTCTCCCAGGGGAACCCCCCCCACCTACTCTCCCTACCTCACCTCAGTCATAGGCTCCTGCCAGTCACCAGCTAGCCCCCGCGCCCTGGGGCAGACTGCAGTATGAGCCACTCATCACAGGCAAGGTTGGGTTTGGACCTGCTGCCTCTATTTAACCTTGGGCTGTCCCCTGCAACCCCAGTACCTGTTGGGCCTAATGCTAGGCTGTAGCCTAGGGCTTTCCTGGCTGGAGCTCCCCAGCTCCTTCCCCAATCTAGATATTCTGCTTAGGTCTCTGTAGCCCTCTCAGAAGCTAGAAGAGTGCTCTTCTGCTCCTTGCTTCCCTGGCTTGGCTGCTCTGCCAATCAGCCCAGCTCTTCCCCTGCCCCAGCCCTCTTCCAGGGCTATCTTAAACCCCTCTGGGCCCGAGCAGGTGTCCACCCCACTACACATGTATAAAAGTGTGTGCTGACACTGGTAAAGTCACACTGAGCATTACCATTTCTCAGCAATTAGATTGAGCAAGATCTGTCCAGAATGGCCATCATTGCTAAGAAACAAACAAAATGTTCTGCCAGATGAGAAAGGAGAACTGAAAGGTCATGTAAAGTAGACTGAAACTGCCAACTTTTGAGATGACCAGTGACACCCTGGTCCTGTAAGTATCAGACCGCTACAGGAGCAGAATGGGAGCATGCCCCATGAACTGCAAAGGGAAAGAGCAGGAAAAACCATTAGCATTGATGGCAGGATAGGAAATTCAAGGCACGGTCCTCAGAGGTGCCCATTATGTGATGGGTGCAGCTGAGAAGGGGAGCCACTAGCATTTCCCCAATCCTGAAGCTGGATTGGTCCTCAACCTAGGTTACAGCTTGCTGCTTTAAGCTATACCCATGTTGCAAATGGTCCCAAGTCAGTCAAGGCTGGGGATCGCTGGCAGTGAGAAGCTGCATGAGCGCACAGCTTTGAGGAATGCTAGTGTTTTCAGGTTCCAGTCAAGCCAAGGATGAGCCTTCTTTCCGAGAGGGAGTCAGCCTGAACCAGCTTGCATTGCGCCAGATGCCTGAGATGTAAGGACAAGCCTCACTGTAAAAATGGAAGGTGCATTTTCAGACAATAAAAGGCAGCTACCTGCTTTGTTCAGAATGAGAGCTGAACCCAGAGTATTATTAGCCTGTTTGAGTGTGCTTGTTGCATACACATAAGAGTGATCTGGTTTCTGCTAAATAGGTGAAGGGGCATAATTTGGGGGACAGTTTGAATGGTGGCACTGGCTTTTGCTCTCAGTAGGAAGCCACAAGACAGTGGGGTCTGAGGCATGTTCTTTGAATTCCCATCATTCAGTAACCGTGCAAACTCCGTTTTTTATACTGTCCTTTATACATAGGTTTAAAGAATTTACTATGGACGGACCATGGCCTGCCACTGGATGAAATATTTCAACTTTGTTCATGCACATATCTGCTCCATCTGCTTGCCAGACAAGTGACATGGGACTGGGGTGGCCAGAGGTTCATGGTGGTTCAAGTTGAAATGTTTGCCAGCAGCATTCAGGATGTGGAAGTGAGGCTGGTGGCTCTTGAGAGCAGCACTTCAGGCCAGGATCCTTATGAGGACAAGTTGGTGTGTGGTGCCATCCATCAAGCAGAAGACCATGTGTTAGATTCTTATCTTAGTCACATCAGTGTAAATCCAGAAGTCGGAGTTAGGAATCTGACAGTTGCGGGTCTTCCTGAATGATCCAATAGTGCTTAGGGCAAACTGCTGAGCTGCTTTATGAAATGCAAAGGGGCAGCAGTTCGAACAGCCAAGTTAAACACGACACAGTTAGGAATCAGCTTACTTCTCCTCTCCAGCTCAGAGCTCCTGTGTGCGGAGCACCATGAAGATGTATCATGCCAGCTGTAATTACGTTGTTTCCAATAGACCATTAGAAGCACTAACCCATTTTGAATGTGGCTGATTTTTATAGAGCTCATGGTTTTGTATATCTCATGATCCTATTTCCAACTTGGCTTTTATACCTGGGAAGTGTTTGGGCTCAGATATTACTAGTGTAGGGAACAATTGTGCATTCAGATGGGAGGAACCAGAGGATGTATAGGATCTTTAGAGAACAATGTTGCTTGTCAGAGGTACCTCTTTTCTTACAGAGCATGTTTTTTCTCTCTGAGGGTGGCCCTCTTAGGCCACCCTGACCATATTACTGGGCCAAGGGGGCCTTCGTGGTGTTAATTCACCTCAAAGAGCAGGTCTGAGTCTCTAAAATACTTTGCTGGTGGTTCCTTGAATTCATGATGCAGCTGGGCCTAGAGATGGGTTGGAGAGGAGCAGGTTCTGGTGGCACACAAATTAACCTAATTCACCACAGAAAAGAAATCTGGTTTCAATCTCTACACAACAAAGCTAGGGAGGAGAAATGTCAGCCCTCCAGCATCTGTGCTTTTATTGCTTTAGCACAAGTGCTTCTTCATGGGTCCCAGAGGAGTCGCCAGCTGCATGCTGCTGCCCACAGCTGTGGAACCTGTGTGCACACATGCAAACTTTCAGGATGTGCCTTGTTCCATTTCTCGTGTTGCACTGCAGTGGCAGGCTCGCTCTCTGTCTCCCATAGACACACACACACCTCCCTCCTGCAGCTGCTGACACCACTAATGGACTCCATGCTGACTCCTGGCTCCCTTTGGGGAATAAGAGAATCTGCATCCCGGGCAGTGGAAGAAGAGATAGGCAAAGCAATGTGTTCATTTCATAGCTATCCCCCTGAGAAAAGTAAAGCTGGTGGTCTCAAAGGGAAACAGGGAGGGTGGTGCCAGTCCATAATCAGCCCAAGGATATTCAACACAAATGATCCCTCCCTTGGGCATTGAGACGTTCTTTGGAGTAAGGTATTGCATTGTAAAGGGGCCTTGCCTGCTGAAAATACCTCCTGCTGACACACCTCCCCAATTCCAGGGAAATTGCCAGGCCTTGTTATAAAAGATGGGCCCGAACAGGAAAATTTGGATCTGGATTTTGAAAACTCAGAGTCTGAAGATATTTGAGTCCAAGTGTTTTGTGTTAACACAAGGGCCAACACTGACACACTGGTGTTCAGATCCAGGGCTTTGGCTCAGCCTAGTCTTTTCAGTCTCCCCACATGTGAATGTCTGTGCAGGGCCTTTAATGATTTCTTTCACTCCTATCTGGACCCTTCTTTTTCTGCTGTATCGCTTTTGAGATGGGGGTACCCAGAACTGAACACAGTAGACCATGTAGTCTAGTGAATGTGGTGTTCAACTGGGAGCCCCGAGACCTGATTAATAATATTCCTAGCTCTGCCAGTGACTGGCTGTGGACCATGGACAAATCGCTTAGGACCCGATTCAATGCCCATTGTACTCAACAGGCTCCCAGTGACTTCACTGGGCATTGCATTGGGCCCCTAGTCTCTCAGTTAGTCATGTGCCTACGGGCTTTCAGGATCAGGCCCCGTGTTTGTAAAATTGAAGACCTGACACATGGTAGAACTGGTTGATACTCATTTCAATAAAGAAATGTTTTTTTAAAAAGGGAGCGAGACAGGAAACACACTAATTAGGTGAATCAGAGAATAAATAAGCCAATTTATCAACAATCTTGTAGCTACACTATTGAAGTTCAGGCTGAGAGTCAGTTTGCTGTAAAGTTATTAGTATACAATCTGTTATCCAGTCAGCTCTCATCACCTCCTATTTTCTATAAAACTCTCATTTCCCACTCTCATGGCCTTCTGTGTTTTAGGACAGGTTTGCACTAGAAACCTTTGCCGATAAAACAGGATCACTTAGGCAAACTTTTTGCACCATTTTTATACCAGCAAAAGCTCTAGTGTAGACACCACTATATTGCCATAAAAGTACTTTTGTTGGTGTAGCTTATTTCACTCAGGGAACCAATGTAAACCATACTGGCAAAATAACTTTTTTTTTCTGGTATAAATTGAGATTACACTAGGATAGTTTGCAAGTATAGCTAGAGTAGCAAACCTTTTCTAGTGTAGATGGGCCTTAGCTCCCAATCCTGACTGGAAGTTGAAAGTCAGAAGGCAAAGGAGTTAAAAGTAAACCCAATTCCCCCCCCCCCCCGCCGCACTGGAGCACATCATTTGCATAAAGCTAAGGCCAGATTCAGCCCCCTTTGCTATCTTATCTTAGGGTGTTATACTGCCACCCATCACCATAGTATCTTAGCATTTCTCACTTTGGGTTGCACCTTATTCTTCGAGTACTTGCACTGAAACAAATGAGATTACTCAGTGAAAGCAGCAGAATATTGTGTGTAAATATTGTAAAGCCAGTGCCAGGGTCTGACTTTTGAAAAGGCCTGGAAGCAAATCACACTTAACCTTTTCAGGTTTCTGGATGCAATTATCTTGGTCAGAAAGCTGTGTGGAAGCTGTAGTGCGGGGGCAACTTGCTTATCGAGCTTCTTAGAGAACTTTAAAGAAGTGTTGGTTGTCAGAGCAAAGCCTAGCAGAGCAGTGCATTAACAGGGAAATGCAGACATGGGGTTGCTGTCAGGAAGCAGGTAACATCACTGAACTAGAGGGGCTCACACTTTGTGGCTTCCATAGGCCAAACTCATTGCACGCACCAGGGGCTCCTTGCATTCCTCCATTCCCCCCCTCCAAGTTCCATGTGTACCACCCTTCCAAATCCCTCTATTTCAGGGACCCCCTTGCAATCCCCTCTCACTCCTCTCCAAGCCAGGGGTTCTATATCCTCCTCTCCCACATCCACCACATGCAGTGCTGGGTTTACAATGGCTCCAGTGGCTCCATGGAGCTGGGCCCATGCTTGGAAGGGGCCCCGGCTTGCTCCACTTGGACTGCACCCCGAGACCCCACTGGATCACCCCGCCCACCCCTTGCTCCTCTCAGCCCCCTGGCCGGACCCCAGTGCACTTCCAGGCAGTCTCTGCTTCCCACCACCTGAGAGGCCCCGCCTGTCTCCCTGGAGCTCAGCTGCCTAGACTGGTGCAGAAGCCAGGCCAGTCTCAGCCGGGTGTGTGTGTGAGGGGGAGACAGTGTGGGGGGCTTGGCTGGGCCCCTCCAAGCAAGTGCGTCTTGAGTGACCCCAGTGGCTGATCACGCCACTCCCGAGGGGCCGGAGCAATTCCCAGCCCTGGGACCAGCCCTGGCTGCGCTGCCGGCTCAGCCTGGCAAACACAGTTGCCTCCCAGCAGGGCCGGTGAGAGCAGCGCGAGGCAGGGCTTGTGGGAGTGGGTCTATGGGAAGTCTGGGGGGGCGGGTGATGGGCTGTGAAGGGGTGGGGAGGATCTGTGTGTGTTGGGGCACTAGGAAGTGGGGTTCTGTGGGGGATGCTGGGCAGTTGTGGTGGGGCTGTGAGCCAGGGTGGTGTTGTGCAGGGCGCTGTGCATTTGTGCATGGGTCTGGGGAAGGTGCTGGGCATAGTGGATCCAGTGGGCCTCCGGCCATAGGGAGTCGGGGGATGTTGGGCGGGGGGGGGGAATGTGTGGTATGGCATGGGCCTGCCCCCTAGGGGAAGGGGCACACTAGCAGCACAGGGCTGGGAAGGCCACTGTGTATCTGGCAACTGCTGGTTTGTAAATAGTGCCCTTGCATTGGGCAGAGTGTGAGTTATACTTTTAGCCTTCACAATATCTGCTGGCGCTGAGTTCCACAGGTTGACTGTGCATTGTATGAAGAAGTACTTCCTTACATTTGTTTTCAACAAGCTGTCTATTAATTTCATTGTCTGACCCATAGTCTTGTGTCATGTGAAGAGGAAATAACACTTCCATATTCACTTTCTCCACCCCAGTCATAATTTATAAATCTCTACCCTATCTCACCTTAGTTGTCTCTTTTCCAAGATGAACAGTCTCAGTCTGTTTAATCTCTCCTCGTATGGAACTTATTCCATACACCTAATCATTTTTGTTGTCCTTTTCTGTACTTTTTCAAATTCTAATATATCTTTTTTGAGATGGGGCAACCAGAACTGCACACAGTATTCAAAGTTTGGGTGTACCAAGGATTTATATAGTGGCATTATGATATTTTCTGTCTTATTGTCTCACCCTTTGCATCAGATGAAGTGAGCTGTAGCTCACGAAAGCTTATGCTCAAATAAATTTGTTAGTCTCTAAGGTGCCACAAGCCCTCTTTTTCTTTTTGCGGATACAGACTAACACGACTGTTACTCTGAAACCTTTCTGAAAGGTTCCTAACATTCTGTTAGCTTTTTTTGACTGTCGCTAAAAATTGAGCAGATGTTTTTAGAGAAATATCCACAATGACCCCAAGATCTCTTTCTTAAGTGGTAACAGCTAATTTAGACCCCATCATTTTGTATGTATAGTTGGGATTGTATTTTCCAGTATTCAGAGTAGCAGCCGTGTTACTCTGTATTCGCAAAAAGAAAAGGAGTACTTGTGGCACCTTAGAGACTAACAAATTTATTAGAGCATAAGCTTTCGTGAGCTACAGCTCACTTCATCGGATGCATTTGGTGGAAAAAACAGAGGAGAGATTTATATACACACACAGAGAACATGAAACAATGGGTTTATCATACACACTGTAAGGAGAGTGATCACTTAAGATAAGCCATCACCAGCAGCGGGGGGGGGGGGGGAAAGGAGGAAAACCTTTCATGGTGACAAGCAAGGTAGGCTAATTCCAGCAGTTAACAAGAATATCAGAGGAACAGTGGGGAGTGGGGTGGGGGGGAGAAATACCATGGGGAAATAGTTTTACTTTGTGTAATGACTCATCCATTCCCAGTCTCTATTCAAGCCTAAATTAATTGTATCCAGTTTGCAAATTAATTCCAATTCAGCAGTCTCTCGTTGGAGTCTGTTTTTGAAGCTTTTTTGTTGAAGGATAGCCACTCTTAGGTCTGTGATCGAGTGACCAGAGAGATTGAAGTGTTCTCCAACTGGTTTTTGAATGTTATAATTCTTGACGTCTGATTTGTGTCCATTCATTCTTTTATAGATTCATAGATACTAAGGTCAGAAGGGACCATTCTGATCATCTAGTCCGACCTCCTTCACAGCGCAGGCCACAGAATCTCACCCACCCACTCCTATGAAAAACCTCACCCATGTCTGAGCTATTGAAGTCCTTAAATCATAGTTCAAAGACTTCAAGGAGCAGAGAAGCCTCCCTCAAGTCAACCATGCCCCATGCTACAGAGGAAGGCGAAAAACCTCCAGGGCCTCTCCAATCTGCCCTGGAGGAAAATTCCTTCCCGACCCCAAATATGGCAATCAGCTAAACCCTGAGCATATGGGCAAGATTCACCAGCCAGATACCCAGGAAAGAATTTTCTATAGTAACTCAGATCCCATCCATCTAATATCCCATCTCAGGGGATTTGGCCTATTTACCCTGAATATTTAAAGATCAATTACTTACCAAAATCCCATTATCCCATCATACCATCTCCTCCATAAACTTATCAAGTAGAATCTTAAAACCAGATAGATCTTTTGCCCCCACTGCTTCCCTTGGAAAGTTATTCCAAAACTTCACTCCTCTGATGGTTAAAAACCTTAGTCTGATTTCAAGTCTAAACTTCCTGGTGGCCAGTTTATACCCATTTGTTCTTGTGTCCACATTGGTGCTGAGGTTAAATAATTCCTCTCACTCTCCTGTATTTATCCCTCTGATATATTTATAGAGAGCAATCATATCTCCTCTCAACCTTCTTTTAGTTAGGCTAAACAAGCCAAGCTCCTTAAGTCTCCTTTCATAAGACAAGTTTTCCATTCCTCAGATCATCCTAGTAGCCCTTCTCTGTACCTGCTCCAGTTTGAATTCATCCTTTTTAAACATGGGAGACCAGAACTGCACACAGTATTCTAGGTGAGGTCTCACCAGTGCCTTGTATAACGGTATTAAAACCTCCTTATCCCTACTGGAAATGCCTCTCCTGATGCATCCCAAAACCGCATTAGCTTTTTTCACAGCCATATCACATTGGCAGCTCATAGTCATCCTATGATCAACCAATACTCCAAGGTCCTTCTCCTCTTCCGTTACTTCTAATTGATGCGTCCCCAGCTTATAACTAAAATTCTTGTTATTAATCCCTAAATGCATAACCTTACACTTCTCACTATTAAATTTCATCCTATTACTATTACTCCAGTTTACAAGGTCATCCAGATCCTCCGGTATAATATCCCGATCCTTCTCCGAATTGGCAATACCTCCCAGCTTTGTATCATCTGCAAACTTTATTAGCACACTCCCACTTTTTGTGCCAAGGTCAGTAATAAAAAGATTAAATAAGATTGGTCCCAAAACCGATCCCTGAGGAACTCCACTGGTAACCTCCCTCCAACCTGACAGATCGCCTTTCAGTAGGATCCGTTGCAGTCTCCCCTTTAACCAATTCCTTATCCACCTTTTGATGTTCATATTGATCCCCATCTTCTCCAATTTAACTAATAATTCCCCATGTGGCACGGTATCAAATGCCTTACTGAAATCTAGGTAAATTAGATCCACTGCATTTCCTTTATCTAAAAGATCTATTACTTTTTCAAAAAAGGAGATTAGGTTGGTTTGGCACGATCTACCTTTTGTAAAACCATGTTGTATTTTGTCCCATTTACCATTGACTTCAATGTCCTTAACTAATTTCTCCTTCAAAATTTTTTCCAGGACCTTGCATACTACAGATGTCAAACTAACTGGCCTGTAGTTACCCGGATCACTTTTTTTCCTTTTCTTAAAAATAGAAACTATATTAGCAATTCTCCAATCATTCGGTACTATTCCTGAGTTTACAGATTCATTAAAAATTCTTGCTAATGGGCTTGCAATTTCAGGTGCCAATTCCTTTAATATTCTTGGATGAAGATTATCTGGGCCCCCCGATTTAGTCCCGTTAAGCTGTTTCAGTTTTGCTTCTATCTCTGATATGGTAATATCTACCTCTATATCCTCCTTCCCATTTGTCATGCTACCATTATCCCCAAGATCCTCTTTAGCCTTATTAAAGACTGAGGCCAAGTATTTGTTTAGATATTGGGCCATGCCTAGATTATCTTTAACTTCCACTCCATCCTCAGTGTTAAGCGGCCCCACTTCTTCCTTCTTAGTTTTCTTCTTATTTATATGGCTATAGAACCTTTTACTATTGGTTTTAATTCCCTTTGCAAGGTCCAACTCTACTCGACTTTTAGCCTGTCTCACTTGATCCCTACATGTTCTGACCTCAATTAGGTAGCTTTCCTTGCTGATCCCTCCTATCTTCCACTCCCTGTATGCTTTCTGCTTCTTCTTAATCACCTCTCTAAGATGCTTGCTCATCCAGCTTGGTCTACAACTCCTTCCTATGAATTTTTTCCCCTTTCTTGGGATACAGGCTTCTGATAGCTTCTGCAGTTTTGATTTTAAGTAACCCCAGGCCTCCTCTACCTTTAGATCCATAAGTTCTTCAGTCCAATCCACTTCCCTAACTAATTTCTTTAATTTTTGAAAGTCAGCCCTTTTGAAATCAAAAACCCTAGTTGCAGATTTATTTTTGTTAATCCTTCCATTTAGTTTGAACTGAATTAGCTCATGATCACTTGAGCCAAGATTGTCCCCTACCACCATTTCTTCTATGAGGTCCTCGCTACTCACCAAAATTAAATCTAAAATGGCATCCCCTCTAGTCGGTTCAGCAACTACTTGATGAAGGAATCCATCAGCTATCGCATCTAGGAAAATCTGAGCCCTATTATTATTACTAGCACTGGTCTTCCAGTCTATATCTGGGAAGTTAAAGTCTCCCATGATCATGCAGTTTCCATTAGTATTTACTTTATTAAAGACATTAAAAAGGGCTCTATCCATATCCAAATTACATCCCGGAGGTCTATAGCACACCCCAAGCACTATCGTAGGAGAGGCTTTACTAGTTTTCTTCCCCAATGTAATTTTTGCCCAGACGGACTCTGTCTTATCCATTGCATCGCTTCTTATTTCTTTACATTCTACCTCATCATTGATATACAATACTACTCCACCACCTTTACCTGTTTCTGTCTTTCCTAAAGAGCACATACCCTTCAATACCTATAGTCCAGTCATGACTACTATTCCACCATGTTTCTGTTATCCCTATAATATCTGGTTTCACTTCCTGCACCAGTAGCTCTAGTTCCTCCATTTTGTTACCTAGACTCCTCGCATTGGTGTACAAACATCTTAATTTTTGCTGTTTGGACTCGCTCACATTTTGTACCCTATTAGGCACAGTCATTCTACAGCCAGTATAACCTATTAGACTAGTATCCACACCGCCCTCGCTCCTTATATACATTCTCCTACCCACAGCTATATCCTTTCTTACTTCATCTTCTTCCCTCTCAATGCTAAAATCTGGCGTGGAGATTTTCTGGACATCTCCCATCCATCTCTCCCCAATTCCTAGTTTAAAGCTCTCTTTATCAGTTGTGCCAGCCTCGATCCTAGAAGTCTATTTCCTTCCCTACTCAGATGAAGTCCATCCCGAGAGAACTGACCTCTGTCCGTGAATGCCTCCCAGTGGCCATACATCCCAAAGCCCTCCTTATAGCACCACTGCCTAAGCCATCTGTTGACAGTCATAATCTTGACACACCTTTGTTGCCCTTCTCTAGGAACAGGAAGGATCCCGCTAAAGATCACCTGAGCCTCAATTTCCTTAAGTATCTTCCCCAGCCTAGCATAGTCTCCCTTAATACTTTCCAGCGAGAATCTAGCTGTATCATTTGTTCCCACATGAAGGATAATTAGGGGATTCTTTCCCGCTCCCTCTAGGATCCTTTTCAACCTCAGGTCTACATCCCGTATCTTAGCACCTGGAAGACAGCACACCCTTCTATTCTCAGGATCAGCTCTAGTTACAGGCCTGTCTATTCTTCTCAATAAAGAGTCCCTGATCACATAGACCTGCCTTTTCCTGGTGACAGTGCTATTCTCCAGTCTCTCCCCTGTTCCCTCTGGCTGCAAGTTCTTTCCATTCCTATTTTCCCTTACAATCTTCTTCAACCCATCCTGTATCCTCCTGGTGCTCATATTTGGTGTAGTCTCCCTTGACTCTTCCCCTTTTTCTATAGGACTAGCCTCTCTTCTTCCTTACCCTTCCACCTTCAACAAGTACCTGCTGAGCCCCTTCTTCATTTTCCAACTCTGCAGACCTGTTCCTAAGCTCTATTTCTCCTTCACTAGCCCATCTTTTTCTCTGCCTGGTTCTTTGAGTCACATGCTTCCACTGACCACTTTCCTCATCCAGCCTCTCCTCAAAATTCCCCAGCCCTGCTTCCATCTGTGAGTCTGAGCTTTTCCCTTCAGATACCTCATATCTTTGCTCCATCATCTGCTCAAACCCCTTCCTAAACTCAACCAGACTTTCCACCTGCATCTCCAAACCTCGGATCTTTTCCTCCATCAGCTCTATCAGACGACATTTCATGCAGAAAAAACTCTTACCAGGTCCCCCCTCCAGGATCATGTACATACCACAGCTTCCACATCCAGTCATCCTCAATGTGTCTTTCACTACAGGAGTCACTCCCACAGCTGCCTCTGTATCTGTCATCTCCTTCCCACTTAAGTCCTGTTAATCTGGGAAACACAAGCCACACCAAAAAGACCACAGCAAAAATAAACCCCAAACAAGCACCACAATACAAACTCCCCTGTTTACAGCTCTGTTGGCTAGCTCCTGTGCCACTGCCTGACTGGCTGGCTACCTTTATAGGACCCCTAGTCAGAAGCCCCACCCCCTAAGCAGGGCTCAGCTGCTCTCTCAGCACAAAGCCCCACCCCTTAATCAGGCTCAGCTGCTCTCCCAGCACAAAACCCCTACACACACACAAATACTAAAAATACAAAACCAAGTACAACTACCTTCTCCTCCAACAGAACTCCCACTCAAACTCCCCTGTTTAGAGCTCTGTTTGCTAGCTCCTGTGCCGCTGCAGTTGTCTTTTACGTAGAGACTGTCCAGTTTGGCCAATGTACATGGCAGAGGGGCATTGCTGGCACATGATGGCATACATCACATTGGTAGATGCGCAGGTGAAGGAGCCTCTGATAGTGTGGCTGATGTGATTAGGCCCTATGATGGTATCCCCTGAATAGATATGTGGACAGAGTTGGCAACGGGCTTTGTTGCAAGGATAGGTTCCTGGGTTAGTGGTTCTGTTGTGTGGTGTGTGGTTGCTGGTGAGTATTTGCTTCAGATTGGGGGGCTGTCTGTAAGCAAGGACTGGCCTGTCTTCCAAGATCTGTGAGAGTGATGGGTCGTCCTTCAGGATAGGTTGTAGATCCTTGATGATGCATTGGAGAGGTTTTAGTTGGGGGCTGAAGGTGATGGCTAGTGGCGTTCTGTTATTTTCTTTGTTGGGCCTGTCCTGTAGTAGGTGACTTCTGGGTACTCTTCTGGCTCTGTCAATCTGTTTCTTCACTTCAGCAGGTGGGTATTGTAGTTGTAGGAATGCATGATAGAGATCTTGTAGGTGTTTGTCTCTGTCTGAGGGGTTGGAGCAAATGCGGTTATATCGTAGAGCTTGGCTGTAGACAATGGATCGAGTGGTATGATCTGGATGAAAGCTAGAGGCATGTAGGTAGGAATAGCGGTCTGTAGGTTTCCGATATAGGGTGGTGTTTATGTGACCATCGCTTATTAGCACCGTAGTGTCCAGGAAGTGGATCTCTTGTGTGGACTGGTCCAAGCTGAGGTTGATGGTGGGATGGAAATTGTTGAAATCATGGTGGAATTCCTCAAAGCTTCTTTTCCAGGGGTCCAGATGATGAAGATGTCATCAATGTAGCGCAAGTAGAGTAGGGGCATTAGGGGACGAGAGCTGAGGAAGCGTTGTTCTAAGTCAGCCATAAAAATTTTGGCATACTGTGGAGCCATGCGGGTACCCATCGCAGTGCCGCTGATTTGAAGGTATACATTGTCCCCAAATGTGAAATAGTTATGGGTCAGGACAAAGTCACAAAGTTCAGCCACCAGGTTAGCCGTGACAGTATCGGGGATACTGTTCCTGACGGCTTGTAGTCCATCTTTGTGTGGAATGTTGGTGTAGAGGGCTTCTACATCCATAGTGGCTAGGATGGTGTTTTTAGGAAGATCACCAATGGACTGTAGTTTCCTCAGGAAGTCAGTGGTGTCTTGAAGATAGCTGGGAGTGCTGGTAACGAAGGGCCTGAGGAGGGAGTCTACATAGCCAGACAATCCTGGTGTCAGAGTGCCAATGCCTGAGATGATGGGGCGTCCAGGATTTCCAGGTTTATGGATCTTGGGTAGCAGATAGAATACCCCAGGTCGGGGTTCTAGGGGTGTGTCTGTGCGGATTTGTTCTTGTGCTTTTTCAGGGAGTTTCTTGAGCAAATGCTGTAGTTTCTTTTGGTAACTCTCAGTGGGATCAGAGGGTAATGGCTTGTAGAAAGTGGTGTTGGAGAGCTGCCTAGTAGCCTCTTGTTCATACTCCGACCTATTCATGATGACGACAGCACCTCCATTGTCAGCCTTTTTGATTATGATGTCAGAGTTGTTTCTGAGGCTGTGGATGGCACTGTGTTCTGCATGGCTGAGGTTATGGGGTAAGCGATGCTGTTTTTCCACAATTTCAGCTCTTGCACGTCGGCGGAAGCACTCTATGTAGAAATCCAGGCTGCTGTTTCGACCTTCAGGAGGAGTCCACCCAGAATCCTTCTTTTTGTAGTGTTGGCAGGAAGGTCTCTGTGGGTTAATATGTTGCTCAGAGGTGTGTTGGAAATATTCCTTGAGTCTGAGACGTCGAAAATAGGATTCTAGGTCACCACAGAACTGTATCATGTTCGTGGGGGTAGAGGGGCAAAAGGAGAGGCCCCGAGATAGGACAGATTCTTCTGCTGGGCTAAGAGTATAGTTGGATAGATTAACAATATTGCTGGGTGGGTTACGGGAACCATTGTTGTGGCCCCTTGTGGCATATAGTAGTTTAGATAGCTTAGTGTCCTTTTTCTTTTGTAGAGAAGCAAAGTGTGTGTTGTAAATGGCTTGTCTAGTTTTTGTAAAGTCCAGCCATAAGGAAGTTTGTGTGGAAGGTTAGTTCTTTATGAGAGTATCCAGTTTTGAGAGCTCATTCTTAATCTTTCCGTTTGCTGTAGAGGATGTTGATCAGGTGGTTCCGCAGTTGCTGAATTGGAATTAATTTGCAAACTGGATACAATTAACTTAGGCTTGAATAGAGACTGGGAATGGATGAGTCATTACACAAAGTAAAACTATTTCCCCATGGTATTTCTCCCTCCCACCCCACCCCCCACTGTTCCTCTGATATTCTTAGGTTTCAGAGTAGCAGCCGTGTTAGTCTGTATTCGCAAAAAGAAAAGGAGTACTTGTGGCACCTTAGAGACTAACAAATTTATTAGAGCATAAGCTTTCGTGAGCTACATCCGATGCATCCGATGAAGTGAGCTGTAGCTCACGAAAGCTTATGCTCTAATAAATTTGTTAGTCTCTAAGGTGCCACAAGTACTCCTTTTCTTTCTGATATTCTTGTTCACTGCTGGAATTAGCCTACCTTGCTTGTCACCATGAAAGGTTTTCCTCCTTTCCCCCCCCTTCTGCTGGTGATGGCTTATCTTAAGTGATCACTCTCCTTACAGTGTGTATGATAAACCCATTGTTTCATGTTCTCTGTGTGTGTATATAAATCTCTCCTCTGTTTTTTCCACCAAATGCATCCGATGAAGTGAGCTGTAGTTCACGAAAGCTTATGCTCTAATAAATTTGTTAGTCTCTAAGGTGCCACAAGTACTCCTTTTCTTTTTATTTTCCAGTATGCGTTACTTTGCACTTATCAACACTGAATTTCATCTGCAATTTGTTGCCCAGTCACCCGATTTTGTCAGATCCCTTTGTAACTCTTTGAATTCTGCTTTGGGCTTAACTATCTTGAGTAATTTTGTATTGTCCACCAACTTTGCCACCACACTGTTTATGCCCTTTTCCAGATCATGTATGAATACATTGAACAGCACTGGCCCCAGTACAGATCCTTTGGGGAAGCTGCTATTTACCTCTCATAATGACAGGATCCGATGAAGTGAGCTGTAGCTCACGAAAGCTTATGCTCAAATAAATTTGTTCGTCTCTAAAGTGCCACAAGTACTCCTTTTCTATTTACCTCTCGCCACTGTGAAAACTGACCATTTATTCCTACCCTTTATTTCCCCCTATCTTTTAAACAGTTACTGACCCATGAGAGAACCTTCCCTCTTCTCCTATGACTGCTTACTTTGCTTAAGAGCCTTTGGTGTGGGACCTTTATCAATGGCTTTCTGGAAGTCCAACTACGCTATATCAACTGGATCACCCTTGTCAACATATTTGTTTACACCCTCAAAGAATTCTAATAGACCGGAGAAACATGATTTCCCTTTACAAAGGCTCCTACATATGTGTACAGAAGTTCATTTCCTTCTGTTGTAAACTCTTTCTTGAGGGGCTATACAGGCAAATGTCACATTGGTCACCTCAGTAGCAGGGCAGCTGAGTGGGGCTGTGGTTGGCTAGTTCTGAGTGAGAGCTTGACTTTGTGACCCTTCGTTCTGACATGAGCTGGGAGAATCTTAATGGTAGACCAGCTGGCAAATATCTGAAGCCAACAATAATGATTTGGTGAGATGGCTGAAGTAGGGAGCCCAACTACATGGGCCCAGTGTTCCCTCTAATTTTTCCCACCCGTATGCGGAATGAATTTTGTTATGTGCACCAATGTGGAGGTGATGTGTGATACATCACCTTCATATTGGTGTACATAACAAAATTAATGTGGTGGGTGTGGGGCTGAGGGGTTCGGAGTGTGGGAGGGGGCTCAGAGCTGGGGCAGAGGGTTGGGTGTCGGGGGTGAGGGCTCCGGCTGTGGGTGCGGGCTCTGGGGTGGGGCCGGGATGAGGGGTTTGGGGAGCAGGAGCGTGCTCTGGGGCTACAGCAGGGAGAGAGGACTCCTCCCAGCTCTCTCTCCCCACAGCAGCACCTGGGCTGGGGGGGGGAGAGGTGCCTTGCCCCCATCGTGGGAGCTCTGGGGCTGCAGGATTGGCGCCCTTCACCCGGCCCCCAGCAGGTCCGCTCTGGAGTCGGGCCACACCGCACCACCCCGGGCCGTGCCTGGGCCTGAACCTGCTGCGGCTGGGTGCAGGGACTGCTCCGGCCATGCCGTGCCTGGGCCCAGTTTGGCTGCAGCAGGTCTGGGCCGCAGGCTAACTGACTTGGGGCCTGGGGGAGGGGCACCCTGGAAGGAGCCTCCAGAGGTCATCGAGTCCAGCCCCCTGTGCTGAGGCAGGGCAAAGAAAACCTAGACCATCTCTCATAGATGTTGTCTAACCTGCTCTTAAAAACCTCCAGTGATGGGGATTCCACAACCTCCCTTGGAAACCCATTCCAGGACTTAACTATCCTCATAGTTAGAAAGTTTTCCCTAATATTTAACCTAAATTTCTCTTACTGCCAATTAAGCTGATTACTTCTTGCCTTAGCTTCCGTGGACATGGGGAACAAGTGATCACAGTCCTGTTTATAACAACTCTTAACATATCAGGTCCCTCCTCAGTAGTCTTTTCTCAAGACTAAACGTGCCCAGTTTTTTTAATCTTCCCTCATAGGTCAGGTTGTCTAAACCTTTTATCATTTGTGTTGCTCTCCTCTGGACTCTTGCCATATCTGTCTCTGTCCACATCTTTCTTAAGTGTGGTGCCCAGAAGTGGACACAGTGTTCCAGCTGAGGCCTCATCAGGACCTAGTAGAGTTGGACAATTACCGCCCATGTCTTACATACGACATTCTTCTTCAGGCATCCCAGAGTGATATTAGCCTTTTTTTGCAACTGCATCATGTTGACTCATATTCAATTTGTGATTCACTCTAACCCCCAGATCCTTTTCAACAGTACTACCACCTAGCCAGTTATTCTCCATTTTGTAGTTGTGCATTTGATTTTGTTTCCTAAGTGAATATACTTTGCACTTGTCTTTATTTAATGTAATCTTATTAATTTTAGACTACTTCTACCGTGGGTCTAGGACATTTTGAATTCTAATCCTGTCCTCCAAAGTACTTGCATCCCTCCCAGCTTGGTGTCATCATGCAAATGTTATTTGCATACTCTCCGCTCCATTATCGAATCCATTAATGAAAATGTTGAATAGTACTGGACCCCGGACTGACCCCTGCAGTGCCCCACTAGATTCATCTTCCTAGTCTGACAATGAGCCATTAATAACTACTCCCTCCATAGGCAAGTCAATACCCCTGACAGACATAGGCACATTTCCTTCACTGTCACAATTCTCCACCCAGGTAACAGGTAAGGTACAGGGACACTCATCTTCCACTCTCCTCGCCTTCCCACACTGCTGACTAGACAAAGCCATCAGCTCACAAGGCTGCCTAGGCTCATCCAGACTTTCCTTACCAAGCACCTTGCCACTCCCAACAGATACCCTGCCCTGCCTGTGTCTCCCCCCTCAGCTGGGGTCTCAGCTCCCACTGTGCTCAGCGCTGCCCTTGCTGTCCCAGTGGGGATAGGCAGCGAGCTCACTGCTTTCCTCACTGCATCAGAGCCAGCATGAGCCCCCTCTAGTTGCGGGGTACGCTCTTTCAACCAGTTATGTACCCATCTTATGATAGTTTCATCTAGTCCACATTTCCCTAGTTTGCTTATGAGAATGTCATGTGGGTGAAGTCCCTGGAGTCAGTCCGTTCAGATCAGTAAGACTTCACTGGCATGACAAGCTACGCAAGTGCTGACAAAGTATAAGGACTTTCTCAGGCTTGTCATGTATTGATATGACCCACCAAGGATAAAGACAGGCTGTCAGCTCCTTCTGAGAGGGTGGCTTCCCTGCTTGTCTGGCTACTCTGACTCCTGGCTGGAATGAAAATGATGTCCAGCTGGTGGAGGTGACAGGTGGTGAATGAGAACAGCAGCAGTTGCTGGCGCTGAGAGAGAGCCCCTGTCTCCTTGGCCTCCCTGTTTTTCCTGGAAGGGATGTGCCCAAGGATTGTAGATGGTGAGCATCACAAATGAGTCCCTTTGCTTACCGTAAATGAAAGGAATCATGGGTGTAACCATTCATCCTCCTCCTGCCCATACAATGTGCTGGAAGCTGCTCTTCTATTAATAATCACATTGCTTTAGCAAGCCCTCCACCCAGTCACACACCCTGCTTCAGAATTCATGTATTCTCCTTATTTAGTAACCCTGTTGCACAATCAAAGTCAATCAATTGGTACAGCCAGAGATAGCACAGCAGAATCCAAAGCATCACAGAAGGAGAGGAGCCAGCAGCTATAGTGAATGTGCAACGGAGACTAAGGAAGCAAATCCAATAAATGATTGCTCGTTCATCCTTACTGGGATCTAAATGTATATTAGAGCCGGGTGAAAGATTCTTCATGAAACATTTTGTCATTTGTTTTGGTTTACACCCTGTTGGAATCATGTCATGAAATTTCCAAATTTTTGATGACATATATTGTAAAAGCTACTTTATAGACAAACTAGCATCCGAGAAAACCACTTTTGCCAGAAAATTGGCACTTTTGAGTGATGGAATAGGGCCAGCCCCCTGCTTCCAAAAGTCACACACGCTAGTGAATTGGGATACTGGATTAAACACAGCTGGTGTTGAATTGTAGTCTCTATGTATCCATGGCACTTGTTTGCATCACTGCAGTATCTGAGCACTTTACAATCTTTAATATGTTTATTCTCACATAAACCAGGGTGACCAGATTGCAAGAATAAAATACCAGGACACATGGGGAGTGGGGTGGGGGGACAGCCACAGTCCCAACCAGAGCCATGGGGGGGAGGGGGGGCGCACAGCCCCAGGAAGCTGTGAGGGGGTGTACAGCCCTTCTGCAGCCCCCACCACAAGCCACAGGATGGGCTCATGGCCCTAGCTCCAACCCCCTGGCACAAGCCACAGGGCAGGGGCACGGGGCCCAAAGGCAGCAATTAGGGGGGCAGGGGAGGGCAGGAGCCCCCCACCGGAGTTTCGTACAGGAGGTGTGGAAGCTCCCAAGTGGAGCTCTTAACTACAACCCAGCATGAGTGTGAAATGTAAGTTCTGCAGAGGAGAGGTGGGCCTGGGGCAAGGAATCAGTATTTGGTTTACAAACAGAGGCAGTCTCAGGTGCCACAAGTACTCCTTTTCTTTTTGCAAACAGAGGCAGAGTGATTAAGATAACAAAGGGCTGGTGATTAAATTAAAGACATGGAAGTTTAGCCTGTAAATGAGGAATCCCTCTGTGGAGGGGGGAGAGGAGGAGGGGTTGTTTTAGGGCATGGCTACACTTGCAGATGCAGAGTGCTGGGAGTTAACCCAGCCTTCGGAGACCTCAGCAGGGAAAACACTGTTACTTACAATTGTTTACCAATTGTTTACTCTCTCAGCTGGAAGCGTGCTGGTGTGGCCATATTAGCAGCTCTTGCAATGCCACAGAGAGCCATGCATTGTAGTAGCTATCCCAGTGTTCAAGTGGCTGCAACGTGCTTTTCAAATGCCGGGGGTGGGGTGGAGTGTGACAGGGAGGGTGTTGTGTGTATGTGGGGGGGAAGAGAGTGGGTTTTTGGGGGGCTGAGAGTGTGTCAGCATGCAGTCTTGTAAGCTCAGACCCCCCTCCCCTCTGCCTCTCTCGCACACACTCAGAGCAAACAACATTCCACACTAATGGTTGCTTTGTCCCGGAGCAGATGAGCAGCCGGCTGTCAGAAACTGGAGCTTTGAAAGGGGATATCCGCATTCCTACGGCCGATTCCAAAACAATGACAAGGGGATTATGGGACATTTCCGAAGGCCGATCAAAGCGCAGTAATGCAACACCTCATTCACGCTGACACTGGGGCGTTTCAGCTGAGATGCAGCAAGCGTTATGCTTCTTGTGGAGGTGGAGTGCCAGGAGCACTCCAGCTGCAGAGTCCAGGCGCTCCAAGTGCCTTGCCAGTGTGGACGGGTCAGGAGTTAGGGTGCCTAGGACTGCTTTAATGCGCTCTAACTCGCAAGTGTAGCCAAGCCCTAAGAGAGAACACAGGAGACTCAGGGAAAAATACAGCAAAGCCCTGAGCCTAGGTTACATTCAGAAAAGGGGGAGATTTGGGGGCATAGGTGAAAAGAAGGGGGTCAAACCCCAGGGCAGGGCTAGCAGTGTATAGAGAAATTCCCACTGTGTATTTATGTGACCCCATCACCATAGTATATGAGGCTTCACCTCACAATGTCTAACCTATTTCTCCTCCCAGGAGTACTGCAAAATCTCATCAGGTAGTTGGGAATCCTACAGTAATGTCTATCTTCTAGTCCCATTTTTGACTTAAATGTGATTGTGTTTTAAAACATATTGTTAAATAGCTTGTTATCCGATGATGAGTTGTAATGCTCTTGAATAATGGAAGACGTAAGCATTTGCCATTCCTTTGCTTTCAGGATCCACTTTTGTAATGTTGATTCGATGAGACCTGTTGTAATTTGAATTTGAAAAATAGGGAGTTATGTGATTCTCAGCAGATGCAGCCTTTAGCAAATCACTTTCTTATTATGTTTCTCTTTCACTGTCATCGCAGTTGCAAGGTTTGATCAGCATTCTCCTTCATATAAAGATCCGTTTGTGCCCTGTGGCCCTTCTCTTAATGTCATTTCTTATTTAAGTAATTACTTAAATGCCTGATGCTGCTCCCATCAGGCTAAACTTTCACAAAGTAATGTACTAATGCATTAGTACTAGCAGAGATGATGTGGACTTCCTTGGAGTGGTTTGGGTGAAGTTCGGTAAGTAATTAGAATGCCTCAGCAGTTTCATATTTGCTGATAAGATTTGTCCTTTTGTAGGTTTCAGAGTAGCAGCCGTGTTAGTCTGTGTTCGCAAAAAGAAAAGGAGTACTTGTGGCACCTTAGAGACTAACAAATGTATTTGAGCATAAGCTTTCATGTCTTTTTGTAGGTAACCAGGAGCCCTGTTTACCTAACTTAGCTTTCAACACAGATCCACGAGGTCTACACAAAATAATTTTACACTGATGCTGCTACCATCAGTTCACTGATGGGGGCCTGACTCTAAATAAGGCTTCCACAGCTGGACACATTTTTATCACCATGTTAATTAACCCTCGGTTCTGCATTGTAGAGGGGAGGAAAGAAAGGGAGCAAAGAGCCTGCCCCAGTGTATCACAAAGAAAGGAAGCAGCCACTCTATAGCACAGCCTGGAAGACTACACAGACCCCTCATAAATGCAACTGGATGGTGGATCTGGGAGGTTGGGAGGACAGAGCCAGACAGCAGCAGCTCTTCTTGTCATGGGGACTTGACAGATGATCAGTATGAGAGTGACTGCTGACCTGACAACCATTAACCATCTTCCCCTTCAGAACAAAAATGGAGAGCAAGCAAAGTAGAGAAACTAGACACCCACGAGGAGATGTCAGAGAGACAGGCCCAGATTTTTGTCTGGGTAGAAGAAGACACGTCGGGAGTAGAGAGAGAGATCTGCGAGTTGTCAGCACAGAGTTTGTATGCCCTGCATTGTTTCTGTGAGGAACTTTCATTTCCCTGCCATAAAAGTGACAGAGCAGACTGATCTAGCTGGGAGAGGAGGATGGAAATGCAGCACATCTGGGGCCAGGGCCATGTTACAGTTCCCCCCGCAACTCTGCAGGGCCAGTGGGGCCATGTGCTTCTCCACTCAACCCATGAAGAGCCCAATGCAGAGTCCTGGGGAAGGACCAGGATGGCTGAGACTGCCATAGAGGCCTCTTAGTCCCACATTCTGCGCGAGAAGGGGTGAGATCTTTGTATGGAGAGGAGTCTCCACCTATGGATCGAGAGGGTATGTTCCAGCCCTGAGCTGAATGGGTGTAAATCCAGGGGGACTTCACTGAAGACAATGAAGCTGCCCCGGTGTGAAAGAGGTGTAAATGAGGGGACATTCAGGTTGTGTCTGCACATACATGCATGGGTGTAAATATACATTACCAGGGCAACAATCAAAGAACAAAAGGAAAAGTACCTGGTAAAGTCAGGTAGAAGTCACTGCCTTGCTTATTGGTCTTTCAGAAATAACATTCACACTGGAGAATTGCATCTCAAACCCTAGATTGCTGGAGTAAATTGACTGAGTATGTCAAATCTGGGACCTGATTCCCTGCACCATTACACCACTTGCACACCAGAGTAACTGTTGGAATTAAAGTCACACGGACTGGTATGACTGAGAGGCTAAATTGGGCCCAAAAGCTCTTTTTTGGGGTGGGAGGCGCAAAAATCTATTGGTTCGGTTTCACCTCGGTCTCTAAAAAATACAGGTCAGTGAAAACTGCAGTAACAAACTGCTGCTGCTTCCTTTAAGTGAAATATGTTTGCCTGCATGCATGTTTATAAGTCTTTTCAATGTGAATTAGCCACCAGTCCACATAACTTTCCTAAAACCGCTTTGGCAACAAAAAGTGCACGCATGTTTATCAGATGGCTTCATGCATCAAACACTGATAACATCCGACTGAAGCAAGTTAATCACTAACCTTTTTCTCTATACAATGTTCTGCTATTCTCCACATTAGAACTATGGAGGGGCATCCTTTCCAGTGGTGTGATGCCCAGCTAAGGCACAGATTTGCAGGGACAGGGCTGAGCTGCAAAATTTAGGTCTGGATTTCAAACTCCCTTCAAATTTTAGGGGGAGTGGCTCTGTGCTTTTGTTTAGGCCCATTATAAAGATACATGCTTGCAGCAAAATTTGGATTCTGAATATCCACCCCTCCAAAGTCTGGTGGAGTAGTATCTGGGGTTCCGACCCATACATAACTAAGATTTAGTCAAATAATTTTAAAAGTTTACTATTTACATAACAATTTTCAGCCAATTGGATCCCAGATGTAATAAGAATCATTGCACCTACCAATGAAGTCCATTCCTGTGAGCTACAAGGGCAACAGCTGAGCAGCCAGCCAGCACATGGCACCATCTCCAACAGTAAAAGGGAGGGGCAAAGTATGGGCAAATCCCTCCTCTTAGGCAAAGTCCCATGAGCTCTTTCATGTCCATGCAGAGCGGAGAGGACCTTGGCTTTTATGGACTTAGTATCAGAGGAGTAGCTGTGTTAGCCTGTATCCACAAAAACAATGAGGAATCTGGTGACATCTTAAAGATGAACAGATTTATTTGGGCATAAACTTTTGTGGGTAAAAAACCCACTTCTTCAGATGCATGGAGTGAAAATTGCAGATACAGGCATAAATATATATTGGCACATGAAGAGAAGGGAGTTTGAAGAGAAGGGAGTTACAGTAACTCCCTTCTCTTCATATGCCAATATATATTTATGCCTGTATCTGTAATTTTCACTCCATACATCTGAAGAAGTGGGTTTTTTACCCACAAAAGCTTATGCCCAAATAAATCTGTTCGTCTTTAAGATGCCACTAGACTCCTCATTGTTTTTATGAACTTATCACGTACACACCGAGTAAACTGTCTGGTGTTCAATTTTTCTACTTCTGAAAAGAGGCAGCATGTTTTAATACCTGAGCCTGGCTGACGATGCCAGGACCTGGCAGCATGTTCTAATACCTGGCCTGGCTCTCCCAATGACTTTCATATGCAAACTCAGGCAAGTTATTTCACTGGACCAAGATCAACCCTGGAGTAAGTGGCAGCCCTTTAAGTTTCTGGGCCAAAATGTCAAATTCAGTGGTGATGAGAACAGGCGTGAAGTGACATGAAGGTGTAAGTGGTCCAAGCAATGGGGGTAAGTGGTAAAGTGACATGATTTGAACCAATCTGCCATTCAGTGGTTTTGGCAAATGAATGCAATTTCCTTGCTGAGGAGAGGGACTGCATGTAGCAAGAAAAAGCAACAAAGGCCATGTCTACATTTACAGTAGCACGCGGAGTACAGACACTGCAAGTCCCACTAGCACTAGTAGTGTAGATGGTGAGGCACTGCTTCCTTAGATATATACCTTACCGGCTCTCCATGTGCCCAGGCTCGCTACGTGCCCAAGCAGTGCCTCCCATGGCTACATTGTTAATTTTAGACTGTATACTGCTATTTTTAGCAGTGTAGCATCCTGCTGACAGAGCCTTTCCCTACCATGATGAAAGGTTCTGGCAGTGGGGAAAGGCTCTGGCAGCTCCTCACTGTTGGAGCCGTTCCCACCTGCAGGGAGGAGCTGCCTCCCTGCTACCAGAGCCTTTTACCACCTCATGTAGCTACACACACAGTGTAGATGCAGCTTGCTTTTCACTGCAGCATGTACCCTACATGCTCCTGCAAGTGTAGACAAGGCCTAAAAGGAGGGTGTAAGAGAAATCGGCCCTGCCAGCTTTCTGTACATACTCCTTTTACTTGAAATCCACCCCAGTGATCTTCAGGTCCCCTGCTCTGACCTGCTTTGTTTTAGGATATGTCTACACTGAAAATAAATACACTCGGGTTAAAATTGCTGAAGACACAGCAACTCAGCTTTTAACTCAGGTAGCAGCTTGCGTTCAACACCAATCTCGTCTATAGGCTTATAGTCAAGCATCTAACCTTAAAGGAGTTAAAAGGTGAGTTGTGATTTCTTCACTGCTATTTTAACCTGAGTTAGCTAACCTAAGATCAGATCACATCTTTTATTTGCAGTGTAGACATACCCTTACATGTTTCCATTAGTGCCTTCCCCCAGTCACGCTCATTTTGCGCACTTACTAAATGTAATTTCAGTGCAAGTTACACTATTGTGTTAACACTCAACATTTAGCCTTCTGTCCCTAAGGCACAATCCTGAATTCTGTGTTCAACCAAACATAATATTGATTTCAGTAGGAGTTTTACCTGCATATGGGCTGGCCACTTAGGCTTCAAATGCTTATTATTCTTATTGAGTTCACCTTGCAGGATCAAACTGCAGGGTCTATCCAGATTGTGTTCTAATATAAGCTCAAGGGAGAAGCTAAACATCTTAGTTATAGGATTTTTGAGGAACTGATCAAATTACCACATCAAAAGTATCTTGCAAGTCTAGAAAAATCGAGCTAATCTGAATGCACAGCAGATGACATAAATTCAGCAGATGAAGTGGAAAGTTCCTTATTTCCTCGGTGTCTGTTATCGGACAGGACTCTAAGTTAACTATAAAAAATTCACCATGGAAAATCCAAAGAGTTACACTGAAGATGGAATTTTGAGTGATAGCAAAATGCTCACCATGTCAGACAAGATTAGGTTTGCTTCATCTGCTACCACCACATTTGAACTATATGGTAAAGTACTTTATTGCTTAATTAAATTGATTGATAAGTGTTTAGGCTGATCTATGAAGAAAACAGCTGATCTATTTGCATTTCATGCCTTTTTACTGTGACTTTTGTTCCTAAATGTATCCGAGCATTAATAAAGAGATGTATCTGGGACACATCTCTTCCAGCCAAAGATGCTGAGGAGATAGTCTCCAGCAAACGCTAACCATTTTTTCTTCCAGTGGTTTTTAAATAACCTAAATACGTTTCCTTTGTGTAAAATTTCAATGCCTAAAGTATTTCAGATATTCAAATCACCAAAAGCTAAGTGAAAATGTAAATTTATGAATTGCAGGTGAATATAAAAACACTGTTGCTGACTCAAAACAATTCTATGGTAACATTAATGAATATGATACTCCTTTTAATCGTTATGACTCAGCATCATACACTTTGCAAAACTCAGTTAAGGGCACCTGGCATTGGCCACTGTCAGAAGACAGGATACTGGGCTAGATGGACCTTGGTCTAACCCAGTATGGCCGTTCTTATATTCTCATGTTCTAAGTTTGCCTTGACTAACAGCCTGTACAATCCTAGCGCTCACTGCATGAAACTCTTGTTTAACTAAGAGTTTGTAGATTTTTGGCAAGATCATGTGCTTCTGCATCTTTCAGTGTGTGCATATGGAGACAGAAGAGCTGCTTTGAAGAACAATTCTTTGAAAGTTTGATTTATTTATTTTTTTTAAATATTGTAGCTTCTAAGTGAAAGCTTTCAAATTATAGCCCTTTCACAGGAATTCCTCCCCTTTTAGTACCAACAGAGTGCGCCTACATTTTTCCACCAAATGCATCCGATGAAGTGAGCTGTAGCTCACGAAAGCTTATGCTCTAATAAATTTGTTAGTCTCTAAGATGCCACAAGTACTCCTTTTCTTTTTACTGTAACTCTGTGTACAGTGCCTTGTATCACAGGAATCTTCCTGATCTTATGTTCGTATGCTGCCAGAGCCTTTCCCCACCACAGTGAAAGACTTTAGCAGTGGGGAAAGGCTCTGGCAGGGGGAGGCAGCGGGGAAAGACTCCAGGAGCTCCCCACTGCCAGACTCTTTTCCTGCTACTTCCCCGGTGCTGGAGCTTTTCACTGTTGCATGTAGCTACACACCGTAGTGTGCACGCAGCTTGCTTTTCCCAGCAGAGTGTAGCTACATGTACCTCACATACCCCTGCAAGTGAGATAAGGCACATGTTTCAAGAATGTTACAAATACTTTATTTGCACAGAATTGGCCAAAGAAATGTGTGTGCTGTAAATGAACAGAGGATGTACCAGTGAACACAATTTGAAAGGATGTTTGTCTTGTTTCTGCTGGACTTTAGAACCACAAAGCAAGAAGAAGCTTTCTGCGTGCTGTGTTTGGACTGCACTGGCAATCTACTTAATGATGCTAACTATAGGCCTGGGACTATTGGCGCTAAAAGGTAATTTTCCTAAATAACCATTTACTGTAGCCTTGAAATCCAAAGACACTTGTAATGGTTGGCAACGTGTTTGCACCTGATGCTTTTGCAATACACCATCCTAGAGGGCTTCATGCCTCAATAGGATGAGAATACTATACATACCAGGGGCTCTTCGCATCCCTCCAGTCACTGCCCTAGCAAGCTCCTGTGTGTCACCTTTCCACTCCTCTATTTCAGGGACTCCCTGCAACCCCTGTTCCCCTCTCCCCTTTGCCAGGGGCTCTGTGGGTTCCCCATTTCCCTCTCCCTCAAGTGTCCCCCATTCTCCTATCATGCCGGGGCTCTGTGTGTCCCCATACCACTATTCCTCATTCTCCTCTTCATTCTCCCCTTCCCCACCATGGCAAGGGCTCTGTGTGCCCCCCATTCCCTCTGCCAGGGGGCTCTTTGAGTCCCTCATGCATCCCTCCTCCATACCATTGTCTCACATTCCAGAGTGCTTTGTGTGTCCCCCATTCCTCACTTGCGCCTCCTTCCCACCATTCTCATATCTTTTCTTTCTGCCTGGGAGAGTCCTCCTTCGCTCAGCCAGTTAAGATACTGTGATGCTCGGTGCATTATAAATAGACATCCAGGTAGACTATTTAAGCATTAGCCAGCTAATATCCAAGAGCAATCAATATCACTCCTATAAACGGTTGTTATGCCCATCTGTCACTCAGGGTTGGTTCTGAAAGCGTACACACAGAAAGAGTGTGTTTACAGGGCGGGGAGAGTTTTGTGCACGCTCTCTCCTCATGCCAGGAAGCTGATCTTGGTGTTTCAGGGGCGTGAGAGATGAGTGCCATGAAGAGCAGAGGAGGATAAGTACGCTTTCCTTCAGTTCCTCGGAGAAACTTTTGGAGGACAAGTACACGATCCTGAGCACTCTAAGAATTAAGGCTCCCTCTATTAGAAACTGTTTTTTTCCCCAGATGCATATTAGATATGTTGCTGTCATATTTGGCCATGTAGCCAGGCATATGTGGCATCCGGATACAATAATGAATGGCATACTAAAAATGCCTGCATAAGTAGATGAGAGCCAATAGCTATGTCTACACTATAAATTAGGGGTGTATTCCCCCGCTCAATGTACTCTGATTGAGCTAGCGTGAGTTTAAATAGCAGTGTAGCCAGATTAGCAGCGGAGGCATGGCTGAGCTGTGCCCAGTATGAATGCCCCGGTTTCAGGTAACATTCTACCTGTCATGCAGGAAAGAAATGTCTGTTTTACAGGAACTCAGGGACAGTCAATAGAAATTGCCCTATAGAGCAGGAATTTCCCAGGATGATAGAATGAGCTTGAGAATATTTATTCCATGATGCCTTCCATTTTCCCAGTGTTTAACATGCAGGAGGAAATACGCAAAATCCAAAGAGAAGACTCATATTTACCAGAGGAACTGGTCAGCCCCTTCTACAATGAAACTTTTCCAGAAAGCAACTTTTATAGAAAGAACACTAGAGGTGAAGAAACATTGATCGAAAGCTTAGAAGAGGAAATCAACACCATTAGGGTCAGCAACTACAATTTATTGATGAGGATGAACAATATCACACTGGCTGCAGGTATCTCTCTGCTTCACCTTATCTCTTTGACTGTCATATTTTGTATATAATCTGAAAGCCTGATGGTGCTGTACAAGCAGTACAAGAGTCAAAGCCTTCTTTAAATAGAAAATGCACAATTCAGTGGTCCCTATGGGAAACTCCAACTTTCTTCTCTAAGATTGAAGGGTGGTGGCAAGATCCTCAGCTCATCTAAATGGTGTAGCTCCATTAACTTGACACATTATTATGGATGATCCAGTGGTTGGGGCACTAGCCTTAGGACTTGAGAGACCTGGGTTCAGTTCAGTGCTCTGCCACAGCCTTTCTGCATGATCTTGGGCAAGTCACTTAGCCTCTGTGTGCCTCAGTTTCCCATGTGTAAAATGGGGGTGACAGTCCTGCCCTGCCTCCCAGGGGTGTGGTGAAGATAAATATGTTAAAGATTGCAAAGTGCAGTGTTTTGAAATCTACCAAGGAAAAGCACGATGTGAGACATAGCCACTGCTATGAAAATATAATAAATACTTCAGGAGCAACCAGGAACAGGGCCCTATTGTATAAACACAGAGTAGTAGACAGTGGCTGCCACAGAAAATGCATGGAGTTATGATGATCTGTACCAGCTGAGGATCTGGCCCTAAGAATTGGATAAGATTGTGCATAGGGTGGCAATATGGAGGCCAGGCTGACATATCCCTTCGGGGTCCCACTTTGTTGCAGCTAGAGTCTATTTCCTGGGCTGGAATGGGCGTGGGCTCCCTGTACCCAGTCCCCCCACCCAGGACACCCACACAATGTTGCTCAGACTTTTTTCAGGCCTCTCTAGAACTTCTAGTCTTCCTGCAGGCAGGGTGACATTTTCAACTCACAGCTAAATTTGTTAACATACTGTTCAATCAATGATTGAGTGCTGACTGTTTAAAAATGCACATTAAATATCCATTTCAGGGCAACTTGGAAACAAAGGAGAACCTGGTCCTCCAGGTAAGTAAATATTTGAGCAATGAACAGCTTCCCCCTCTTTCATTCACCCTCCCTTCCCCTGTTCTGTACAGAATCGGAAGTTAGATTTTGGAACCCTATTCAATAAGTCATTTGGGCCCTACTCCTGCTAAGACGTAATTCTACCCTGCATAATTTTACGGACGTGAGTGGTCCCATTGAAGTCAAGCTCCTCCCGCACCCCCTTGCATGGCCTGCTGGGAATCTGGCTTTGGTGCAGGGTGTAGTCCCTGTTCTCTGGATACTCCCCATTCTGAGTAAGTGGGTGGGGAGAAGCAGGGAACTAGTAGAATCACAACTCTGTCTCCCCTCTCCGCTGCTGCTCACTAGCCAGGGTAGCTGAGGAGAAGTAAGTTGTATTTTATCAAGAGCTTTATCAATAACTTACTTTCCCCCTCCCGCTTCTTGAATCTGGATGGGACCAAGGAAGGAACTGATGGGAACCGAGTGGGAGCCACAACTGCAGAGAGGTTTCACAGCACCTTATACTCAGGGTTGAGCCTACAGGCTCAATCTAGTCCACAATATGTCAGTTTTCCTACATGATTAAGGTGTGATCCTACAAAGTGCTGAGCAGCTCCCACATGGCACTAGGGGCCTCAGCCTTTCATAGGATTGCACCCCAAATTGTGGCACTTGTTCTTGCAGTAGAATAGCTGCATAAGGTCCTCGCGCATTTCCCATTGAAAACAATGGAAATACATCCATTGACTTCAGTGGGAGTTGGATTGGGCCCACTGACTTGATGGTGGGGGGAGGTGGGGAGTTGCACATGCTCAGGATCAAGCCCTAAAACTCCCCAGATGTGAAGGTTACTTCTCCTAGATGGACTCACATGCCGTTTTAAGAGACACCCAGCTTCCCTTTTCTGACATTGACTTTCTGTTCCTCAATTTCCCCAAGACTTATACTTCAAACTGGTGTCTAACTAGTGCAGGGGTCAGCAACCTATGGCACGTGTGCCAAAGATGGCCCGCGAGCCGATTTTTAATGGCACGCTGCTGCCTGCTGGGTCCCAGCCGCCAGCCCTGCTCAGCCCACTGCCGAACCCAGGCCGGGACCCCGGCAGGCAGCAGCGTGCCATTAAAAACCCTGCCCGCCCCTGCCCCGGCCCACTCTTCTCCGCCCCCCCCCACGGGGGCAGGGTGAAAATGCTTGGTGCCCTTCCCCGCCTCTTCCCCCAGCGTGCTGGGTTCCTGCCCTTCCTCCTCTCCCTCCCAGCTGCCAATCAGCTGATGGCCCCTGTGAGGGAGGGGGAGAAGCGGAGCCTCAGCGGGCTCGCTGCTCTGGGGAGGAGGCGGAGAAGAGGTGGGGCCGGGGCCTTGGGGAAGGGGGGTGGAATCAGGGCATATCCCCTCCAGCCCCCTGCCGTGAATCGCTCTGGGCAGGGCGCTGGGACACCTCCATAACCCTAGCCCACACCCCCAGCCCTCTGCCCTGACCCCTGCTCCCCCACATATGCCCCCAGTCTCTGCCCTGACCCCTGCACCCCCCTCACATGCCCCCAGCCCTGACTCCAGCACCACCCACATATACCCAGTCCCCCCACACCCGATGCCCTGACTCCTGCACCCCCTTCACATGCCCCCAGCCCTCTGCCCTGACTCCTACACCCTCCTCACACACCCGCAGCCCCCTGCCTTGACTCTTGCACCCCCCACATTTCCACCCCCACCCAGAGCACCAAAGGGGAGCTCCTTCACCCCCCACCCCATTCCCACCTGCACCCCTCGCACCAAACGGGAACTGCCCAGGTAAGCACTCCACACCCAAACCTCCTGCCCCAACCCTGAGCCCCCTCCCTCATTCTAGCTCCTGGCCAGACCCTGCACCCCAATCCCCAGCCTGCTCCTTCACCTCAGCCCTGTGCTCAGTGCACTCCCACCCTTCAGTGCAGAGAGAGAGGAAGAGAATGGGCTAGAACCAGGGAGAAGGTAGGTACCCACTCTATGTGGGCAGGGCCGGGATCCCAGACCAGCAGTGGGCTGAGCGGGGCCAGCAGCCGGGACCCTGGCTGGCAGGAGCCAGTGGATGGAATCCCAGACCAGCAGCGGGCTGAGTGGCAATAGTCTGGGGTTCTGGCTACCAGCCCCTCACCAGCCAGGGTCCTGGCTGCAGGCCCCGCTCAGCCTGCTGCCGGCCTAGGTGAACGGAACCCCAGGCTGGCAGTGGGCTGAGTGGGCCGGCGGCTTAAGATCAGCATTTTAATTTAATTTTAAATGAAGCTTCTTAAACATTTTGAAAACCTTGTTTACTTTACATACGATAATAGTTTAGTTATATAATATATAGACTTAAAGAGAGAGACCTTCTAAAAAACGTTAAAATGTATTACTGGCACGCAAAACCTTAAATTAAAGTGAATAAATGAAGACTCGGCATACCACTTCAGAAAGGTTGCCGACCCCTGAACTAGTGCATACAATTGCAGTCTTTTTTCTTAGCCACGTTATCTCAGCCTGCCTGAAATGAAGGCTTTATTCTGTTCAATTCAGGTACCAAGGGGCCGAAAGGAAGTCAAAGTGAAAAGGATTTCAAGTTTTCAAGTGCTTACTCCTCCTGTTTTTTACTCTATCACCCAAAGGATGTTGGTTACATGCTGAAATATACACAAGGCCAGATTCTCATTGGGTATAAATTAGCATAATTCAATTGCATTCAATGGAGCTATGTCATCTTACACCCATCTGAGGATCTGGTCCTAGTTATGGTCAAATCCTGGTCCATTACAATCAATGGACATTTTATTATTCAATTCCGTGAGCCACAGCCTTTAATTTACACTTATTCATTATGCTGCCAAATCCATCTTCTAGGAGGAAAAGGTGAAAAGGGAGACATGGGTCTACAAGGACCAGCTGGAAGCAAAGGAGAACCAGGGTCAAAGGGTAAGCAAATAACATAAAACTCAGAGAGGGGTGGGGACATATTTAACAATGTAGACAAGCAGGGAAGAACAAAAGTGGATGTATTTGTATTTTAGGTATTGGATTTCCTGGGGAGAAAGGAGAGAAGGGTAAGTCATGGAAATGAACTCTCCCTTTCATCATAAGAACAAATAGAAATAAAAACGCCCTGATTCTCAGACTTCCCATTGGCACTTTGATTTTGGTGCCTAAATATGGATTGAGATACTCCAGGGCCCTGGCCAATTGGGGCCACTGGAAAAATGGGCACCCCCTCGCATCCAACCTGTACCACCCACTCAGCACTCCTGCCAGGGAGTGGGGGAAGCCCCCATGACCCAACCCTGCTCCCTGGCAGGAGCGCGGGGCGGGGGGGAAGAGCCACTTGCTCTGGCCCAGGGCCCCACAGAACTGTAATCTGCCTCTGAACATATCCCACTCATTGTCAAGGAATGTCCTTTATAACCCCTGTGATATTCTCTGAATTTCACCCCATTCACTTGTAGAAAACAAGTAGATAGGTGTGATGAGCTTCCGTAGCTTCAGGTTTTGTGTGTGTCTTGCAGTTATTTTACTTGTTTGGGAGCTGTGGTTTCAGTCTTCACAAAAGAATTGATGTTAATTTTTTTAGTCAATTCAATTTCAAGGTAATCCTGGAGAAAAAGGTACTGGAGGTGCTCAGAAAGGGGAGAAAGGTTCATCTGGAAAGGATGGAACTCCAGGTACTGAGTTACTTACCTTTACAGCCCTGTACAAATGTTATCGTAATAACGCTCAATCCACATATTTCCTTTGATATTTTAGGGATACCTGGAGGAGTAGGAGCTCCAGGTGCCAAGGGAGAAGCAGGTAAGGAAGGATTAATAGCAGCACCTCCTAACAAGTAAATGAAGAGCTAAGCAAAGAACTGAATATACTAATTCAGTAAAACCAGAACATGCAGCAGCAATCAGAGTGATTTATCTGGGTTTTTTATGGGTCATAAGTAGTAACTGGAGAGTAACTTAACTTTCTGTCTCAAAGATGACATTCCTACTGATAGAGCCACACTGATACAACATAATTTGATCAGCCACTGCTCTATAAGATTCACACTAAAATGTGTATGTTGTAATCAACATACTATCCAGTTGTCCTGTGTGTCCTGTTCCTGGAGACCCAGTCTTCAGGCCAGATTCTGGTCTCATTTACAAGAGGATAAATTGGGAGTAACTCTACTAACGTGTATGCATTTATTCCCAATTTTTCACTCGTGTAAATGAGATTGGAATGTGGCCTTTCATTAGGACTAAATCCTGGAGCTATTGCACAGCTCAAATGGCTGGGCTATGGTACATGCTGGGGAAGGAATTATCCCTCAGGTTGTGCTGTGCACTCACAACAGTTATAGTCCCGTAGCCAATGCCCTCATTCTCCATTTAGGATCATGTCAAACCATGGATTGACCAGGTTCTCCCTCATCTCTCCCTTCTCCCCAGGGCTCCTAGCTGGGAAGCAGAATGTTTACGCACATCAGATTTTCCTGACATGCAGGGAGACTGCTACCCCCCACTTGGGGACCGCAAGCTTTCTGCCCTGGAATCACACCAGTCTCACTAAATAAGGGCCCCCAGAGCCAGTTAGGCAGCAAGTCAGCTCTGCTGCTCCCCCTATCACATCCATCCATGGTGCTTGTCTACGTTTATGCTAAACAAGCATTTTAAACATCAAGAATTCGTGTCTTCCTTGCTGTGCAGCATGACTTACAACAATGAAATACAACTTCAGGCCAAATCCTGCAGTTCGCTGCCTATACATTTCAGAGCCTTTTCAGGGAAAAATTCCCACTGACATCAGTCTTTGAGCAAGGACAGCAGGATTTGGCTCATAGACAGCTGGACCAGTTCCACAGCTAGTGTAAATCAGCAAAGCTCCATTTACATCAGTGGAGTGACTGTCCATTTATATCCACTGAGAATCTGGCCCAATACCAATGGATTGCATAGGCTCAAAAATATCTACATTTCATGTCCATTAATCATTATTATTAATATGTAAATATTGGAATTTCAGGAATAGAAGGACCAAAGGGGACAAAAGGAGACGAAGGAGTCCAAGGTAATGCATTTCATTATATTACTATTATGGATTTTGCTCTCATTCACACCTGTGTAAATCAGGAATAACTCCATTGAAGTTAGCAGAAATAAACCAAAGTAAAACCAGTGAGTGAGAATAGAATCCAGCGGACAGTACTGAATTCACACAGATAGACCCAAATTTAGCCCTCAGTGACAGATACCTATTTCAAAAGTAGCTGCACTGCCATCTTCGGAGTCACTCTGGATCTACAACGAGAGCAAAATTTGACTCTTTTATTGGTATTGCATTTTGTAGTGTGTGCGTAATGTCTTTTATGGGATGTTCAAAGCAACAAAGCATCAGAAGTTTGGTATTTTTCATCCAGGCTTAAGAGGACCATCGGGTGAAGATGGAAGTAAAGGGGACAGTGGCCTCGCTGGTCCAAAAGGTGAACCAGGAATGAAAGGAGATAGGGGACCTACAGGTAAGACAATTTGCTTATTTTTACCTATGCAATTTTAACAATTTCACATGCCTTCCTAGTTAAGTCTTTTCCGTTTACAGTGTAAAATGTATTGTTACTCCATGAGTTGTTTCCACAAAGATTCAGACATCTCTGACCATGGGGTTACCAGTCTATAAAGGGATTGGGTGAATGAGATTATTTGCCTTATTTGTTTCTTGCTATGCCAGTGCACCAACAAGGGTGGTCCTCCAGAAATGCTGACTCAGAGCAATGAGCTTTTATATTCTCTTTTGGGATATGTACGTGTAATGAAAGAAGCAGGTACTTAATTATCAGCACATCCCTGATTATAGCAGTGGTGTTTATAGAAGGATTTATATGGTATAAACTAATACAATACAATTTAAATGCACAATCATGTGCAGGTTTGGTTGGTTAGCGTGATAGTAAAGCCTACCTCTGAGTGGTTTATATCCCATATAAGCTAGAGTTTTGTGTAAGTTAAACAGAAGAATTATGCCGTGTCTCTCGCCTGTGTAACTTGCATTACATTGGTATTCATCAGCCATGGACAGGGAGAATGAGCTGAAAACAGGGTGGAGAGTGGAAACACATTGTGGAAGTGGTCCATATGAGCTGAGAATGATGATTATACCCAGAACATTTGGAAATGTAACATTACTGCTCTGCTGGTATACATCAGTAGGGTTCCATTTATTTAACAGAATTCCACTGATTTGCACCAGCTGAGGGTCTGGCTCATGAATGGCAAAAGAGATCTTAAAAAATTCAAGGAATCTTAGGAGAATCCTGGAACAGAAAAGGGAAGGAGGGAATTGCAATCCCTTCTGAAATATTTTCTTGCATTCTGTCATAAGTATCTTGATTACCAACTGCAAATGTCAGAGCTCTAGAAATGTAAACCCAGGGCCAAATGTTGATGCTGTTAGAGCCAATGGGAGAGAGACACAGATTTGACTCCAATCCTTTGATTTATACACATTCATTGTATTGTTAAATAGGTCTTCAAGGAAATAAAGGTGAAGTAGGTGAGAAGGGAGAGATGGGCCCCAGAGGACCAATTGGTGCTCCTGGAAACAAGGGAGATGCAGGTTGGTCAGATTTAAATGGTAAGTTAATAAGGCAGAAAGCCAAATATGGCTGGGGTTGGTGGAGGAGAGGGAAGATGCCATGTTTAATAATTTGTACAAATATCACTAACACCAATATTGTATTGTAGGTGGAGTGGGTCTTCCAGGACAGAAAGGAGAGGCAGGTAAGCCAGGCAAAAAGAAAAGTTTCTCGTATTGGTATGACACTGATCTCCCTTAAAGGTACATTTCATTAAAAAGGGACAGCTGGTGTAAATCGGCTCTGATTTAATTGAAGTCAATTAACAGGCACAGTGGATTGGCCCTGAAAGTCTAATTTAAAAGAAAATCAAACCCACCGTGATTGTAACTGAGAAATGTCCATTTGTCCCAATTACTGAGGAAGAATATTATAAACACAACATCTGCCCTCCCTCCAATCCCGCAGCAAGCTACAGATTCAAGGCCTGTTGTCTCACGTACACCACTGGACTGAAAGAGTAATTCCACTGAACTCAGTTGAGTTACACTGGTGTAAAACTGCTGTAATGGGTGTAAGTGAAAGGAGAAGTAGGATCTTTTGTTCTATATTTTTCATAGATTTTTAAAGTCAGGAGAGCCCAGTACGACCATCTTGTCTGCCCTCCTGCATATCATAGGCAATCACAGTCCAGGGCAACTGCACCTCTGTCTCCCCTCGGTGATTCAGCAAGTGCATCCACTCTCTGGCTTCAGTTCCCCAGTCATTGCCTTTCTGGGTGGAGACGTGCATCTTTTTCCCTTCTGACTCGGGTATTTCCAGGCTGCACACTTCCTTGCCTTCACTGTGTATTTCCCATCACAGACTGGTTGGCCAAGGACACCTGCTTGCTTTTTCTTGAGAGACGGATGACAGAATGATTGTCAATAGTTATAAGTTACCATGCAGCACTTCCTATGCACGCCCACTTTATTCTTAAGGGATAACGCATTGCAGAGAAAACATATTAAAACAATAAAAGAACCTATGCACATGCTAATAAGTTTAACAGAATTAACCCCAACCCTAACATGGATTCTGCAGGGCCAGTCCTTCCATCCCTACCCGAAAGATTGGGGCCTGCTGTGTATTAGGGGTCCAGTCCATTTGCTGGATCAGGAAAAAGGCCCTGCGCCAGTTTAAAAGTAGGCTATTTATTCAAAAATCCTTCCTTTGTCTGTCAGTCCTTGGAGAATCTAGGTTGAACAAGTATACACATATCTCTCCGGGGGTAGTGGGGTTCTTTACAACCTGAGTGAATTTGTGTAATCACCCCCAGTTGTATGAAAATACATACAATTACAGAGTAACACACGCACCATTGCATTTTTAATACAAGGAAGGTCAAAGATTTTAAAACTAATTCAATAAGGTTTAACTTCATTCAATAAAGTTCATTTACGATATTGCAGGAAATTGTCGGTCTGTTACATGGGTCCCAGAATTTCACCCAGTAAGTCCCTTTCTAATCCTCTAAGGCCTGGTTCACCATTGTATTACTCCATTTTCACACCAATTTCACTCTACGGAGGCAACACCAGTGTCAAACTGGAATAATGCAGTAATGAATCAGGACCCTTTTGTCTAATTCTAAATTCATATGGTGTCTCCCCTGCTTTACGGCCTGACTCATCATGTCATTTAAATATGAAGATATTGGTACTGAGTATCCTCTGAGCATCAGTTTCACACTAGAGTAATTCCATGGAGTTGCTCCTGATTTAGCCCAGTGTAAATGAAAGGTGAATCTGTCCCATAGTACCCTGGAAAAATTGCAACATAGGTAATTGCTTTCCGTCTATGAACATTTCCCCTGCAGGTGCATATGGATGGAGTGTTCTTCACCCCTTATCGAAAAGTCCTAGTAGAAGCTGCTATCCTTTCTCTGGGCTTTGTGAACTATTCTACATAATTATATCCCTTCTCTAAAATTCTATGGGATGACTTAGAAAATCTATAGAAAATTTCTTCTTTTCTGTTAACATCTATAGATTTTTAGAGCAATTTATACAGAATCCTATTAAATTTCCATAGAGCCCTAATTTGTGTGTGTGTGTGTGTGTGTTTACAGGGCCATATTCTGTGTGTACAGGCCATATTCTCCTTTCGGCTCTATACACATCACTCCCTTAGAAGTCAATGTGGACCATTTGTATGCATCCCAGGGCAGAATTTGACCTAAATTTTTGAAAGTGCTTTGGGATCCTTCAGATTGAAATGCACTGTATGGACCTGATTCTCCACTGCCTTTCACTTTGTATGCTCATTTACACTGTGCAAAGTTGGTTATAAAATTATACCACTAGTGAAAGTGAGTGGAGAATTCCAACGTGGAAGTGGTTTACATCCACTTTGCTCTGACTCTGCACAGGAATAGATGACTACACAAGGTGTGGGACAGTAGAGGATCAGCCCCTGGAGAAATGTTATGGACTTTGGGTTCCTTTATAGTTCTTTGTACTTCACTTTTGATGTTGTTGTTCATCTTTAAGGCCTGAATGGAGAAGTTGGTGCACCGGGACTTCCTGGTTTAAATGGCATGCCTGGTCAGAGAGGGGAGAAGGGTACGTAGCTACCAGCATTTTTAATTTAGTAAAATAATATCCTGCTAAGTATTTGTTACCCAGGTACCCCCCCCCTTTTTTTTAAACATCAGGAATCCCAGGAGAGAGGGGACCTAAAGGTGAAAAGGGACAGAGTGGAGTAGCAGGTAAAGGAAAACAAGACAAGTTCAGTATCAGCAACACAAGTTATTCAAATAGGGGAATGCACTGGAATGAATGCACAGCTCAAGCCAGGAGGCAGTATGCTCAATCCCATGCGTGGCAGACTCATGCAGTGTAGACCTACAGTAGTGGGCATGGAGTTCTGCCAAGCTGCCATGGCAGGACACTTATTTCTGTAGCTGTGCCAAGGGTCCTTAGAGGCACCTTAGATAAAACTTAAAACCATAAAGTGCAGCAGGTTAAGATAACCCACCCCAAATCTCCTTCCACTGACATTAATGGAGCTACTGTGACTTACCCCAGCGGTGTATCTGGCACATAGGGTCAATTTAGGTATGTTATCAAAGAAAGATCCATTTATCCTCTAAGCCTTGGATCTGAAAACCCAATCTTCCTTGGTTAATAAGTTCTTATTTTTATATATTGTATATGCCTTATCCACTTCATTAACCGTTAGCGGGAGAACGAACGTGTCCTCCATCTGCATGAATTGAAAAGTAGACTATAAATGTAAGCTTGAGGAAGCTTAAAAGTGTGATAATGTCTATTTGACTTATTTATTTTGGTTTAGATGATCTTAGGCATTCCAGGACCAAAGGGAGAACAGGGAGATTCGGGTAAAGCACTTGTTGTATTAAATTATGCAAAGAGATGATTACACAATAGGGTACTTTCCATGGAATGTTTCACTGACTTCTGAAGGTGATTGCATGTAATATTTGTCATGCTCTTTTCTTCAGAAATTGCCAAAGGCATCAGCTCTCTGATATTTTCCACCTAGGGGTTAGAGGCCTACCTGGTGAAAAGGGAAGTAGATGGAGTTCTGGCTCTCCAGGTCCAAAAGGTGAACCAGGAATGAAAGGAGCCAAAGGAGACATGGGACCTAGAGGTAAGACTATCTACCAAGGTTTCTGATGAGTAGTTGGTATGTTTTGCAGTGTGTGTGTGTATTATGGAATTGCAGTAGTTGTTCCATGGTTAAGGTTGCTGCTAGCTTTCCATTATAAACCTGATTTTCAACCCCACTACCAAGTTCCCACACAAAGAAACCAATCTTGCTGACATTTTGGGTGCTACATCTCATCCTATAGTATCATCTTTCTGGAAACTTTCATAAAAATTATGCAAAGGATTTTAAAGTCATGGGGCTAGATACTCTGGTCCCGGCCACCTTTATGTCCCCCCAGTTGCCAGTGCAGTTCATTATACTTCATTTTTGTTCCCTTGTATTATTTCAGCAGAGACACTGTGCAAGTCTCCTCTGTAAGTTATATGAAATTAATAATTCAACAATATCTATTTATCTGCATGCAATGAGGAGTGAAAATAAAGGGATGCAATTGTAATAAGTAAAAAGAAAAGGAGTACTTGTGGCACCTTAGAGACTAACAAATTTATTAGAGCATAAGCTTTCGTGAGCTACAGCTCACTTCATCGGATGCATTTGGTGGAAAAAACAGAGGAGAGATTTATATACACACACACAGAGAACATGAAACAATGGGTTTATCATACACACTGTAAGGAGAGTGATCACTTAAGATAAGCCATCACCAGCAGCAGGGGGGGGAAGGAGGAAAACCTTTCATGGTGACAAGCAGGTAGGCTAATTCCAGCAGTTAACAAGAATATCAGAGGAACAGTGGGGGGTGGGGTGGGAGGGAGAAATACCATGGGGAAATAGTTTTACTTTGTGTAATGACTCATCCATTCCCAGTCTCTATTCAAGCCTAAGTTAATTGTATCCAGTTTGCAAATTAATTCCAATTCAGCAGTCTCTCGTTGGAGTCTGTTTTTGAAGCTTTTTGTTGAAGTATAGCCACTCTTAGGTCTGTGATCGAGTGACCAGAGAGATTGAAGTGTTCTCCAACTGGTTTTTGAATGTTATAATTCTTGACGTCTGATTTGTGTCCATTCATTCTTTTACGTAGAGACTGTCCAGTTTGGCCAATGTACATGGCAGAGGGGCATTGCTGGCACATGATGGCATATATCACATTGGTAGATGCGCAGGTGAACGAGCCTCTGATAGTGTGGCTGATGTGATTAGGCCCTATGATGGTATCCCCTGAATAGATATGTGGACAGAGTTGGCAACGGGCTTTGTTGCAAGGATAGGTTCCTGGGTTAGTGGTTCTGTTGTGTGGTGTGTGGTTGCTGGTGAGTATTTGCTTCAGATTGGGGGGCTGTCTGTAAGCAAGGACTGGTCTGTCTCCCAAGATCTGAGAGAGCGATGGCTCGTCCTTCAGGATAGGTTGTAGATCCTTGATGATGCGTTGGAGAGGTTTTAGTTGGGGGCTGAAGGTGATGGCTAGTGGCGTTCTGTTGTTTTCTTTGTTGGGCCTGTCCTGTAGTAGGTGACTTCTGGGTATTCTTCTGGCTCTGTCAATCTGTTTCTTCACTTCAGCAGGTGGGTATTGTAGTTGTAGGAATGCATGATAGAGATCTTGTAGGTGTTTGTCTCTGTCTGAGGGGTTGGAGCAAATGCGGTTATATCGTAGCGCTTGGCTGTAGACAATGGATCGAGTGGTATGATCTGGATGAAAGCTAGAGGCATGTAGGTAGGAATAGCGGTCAGTAGGTTTCCGATATAGGGTGGTGTTTATGTGACCATCGCTTATTAGCACCGTAGTGTCCAGGAAGTGGATCTCTTGTGTGGCCTGGTCCAGGCTGAGGTTGATGGTGGGATGGAAATTGTTGAAATCATGGTGGAATTCCTCAAGAGCTTCTTTTCCATGGGTCCAGATGATGAAGATGTCATCAATGTAGCGCAAGTAGAGTAGGGGCATTAGGGGACGAGAGCTGAGGAAGCGTTGTTCTAAGTCAGCCATAAAAATGTTGGCATACTGTGGGGCCATGCGGGTACCCATCGCAGTGCCGCTGATTTGAAGGTATACATTGTCACCAAATGTGAAATAGTTATGGGTCAGGACAAAGTCACAAAGTTCTGCCACCAGGTTAGCCGTGACATTATTGGGGATACTGTTCCTGATGGCTTGTAGTCCATCCTTGTGTGGAATGTTGGTGTAGAGGGCTTCTACATCCACTGTATTTTCCACTGAATGCATCCAATGAAGTGAGCTGTAGCTCATGAAAGCTTATGCTCAAATAAATTTGTTGGTCTTTAAGGTGCCACAAGTACTCCTTTTCTTTTTGCCATTAAGGTGAGCTATTATCAGCAGGAGAAAAAAACCTTCTGTAATGATAATCAGGATGGCCCACTTCCAACAGTTGACAAGAAGGTGAGAGTAACAGTGGGGGTTGGGGTGGGGAAATAACCATGGGGAAATAGATTTACTTTGTGTAATGACCCATCCACTCCCAGTCTTTATTCAAGCCTAATTTAATGGTGTCCAGTTTGCAAATTAATTCAGCAGTCTCTCGTTGGAGTCTGTTTTTGAAGTTTTTTTGTTGTAATATTGTGACTGGCCCAAAAAGGGGGACTACCCTGTGCCCTGTGAAGTAAATTATGCCCGCAAGCCAAGGAGCAAAGGGGAAGCCTGAGGAGGAGAGTCACAATTCCTCCCTGGACTGTTTCTGGGGTAGTCCAGCTACACTCTTACCTTACACAGGGCAAGATGTAAAGGCACAGTCCAGCTTTTATTTATTCTGTGACTCCAGCACCAGTGCAGCTACTAATGGTTTTTTTATCAATAACTCTCGCTTTGCACAGGACTGAAATATATTTTCCTCCTTGGGTGTAGCTCCAAGGTCTCCAGTTGCCCCAAAGTGGCCGAGACTGTAGCTTACGTGGCCCAGAAGTAACAACACAGAACATCAACATGAGCAGATAGCCCTATAGTGAGACATCACTCCACTTCACTGTGACACTAACCAGTGCCTGCCCACTACCACTCAAAGAGGCTGCATCTTTGCTGATGAACTAGATGTAAAGTGGCCCCCATCCAGCCAGCCTTACACATGCAAAACTCCCACTGAGCTCAACTTGATTTGGCCCCAGTCAGAACAGGGAGACTGGATCGTACGCTAAGAATTGATTTCTGAATTCACTCTTGATATGTTTTTGAAATCTGCTTTAAGCCACACCCGACTCAGATGCCAGTATGAAGCCTGGTAGTTTTAGATTTCTCCTGCATTTAATTCTCGTTAATGATGCAGAAAACACACTTACCAGATTACAAAATAGGTTGTGTATGTCAATTTATATAACAGGTTTCAGAGTAGCAGCCGTGTTAGTCTGTATTCGCAAAAAGAAAAGGAGTACTTGTGGCACCTTAGCGACTAACAAATTTATCTGAGCATAAGCTTTCATGAGCTACGGCTCACTTCATCGAATGCATTCAGTGGAAAATACAGTGGGGAGATTTATATACATAGAGAACATGAAACAATGGGTGTTACCATACACACTGTAACCAGAGTGATCACTTAAGGTGAGCTATTACCAGCAGGAGAGCGGGGGGGGGGGGCGAAGGGGGAACCTTTTGTTGTGATAATCAAGGTGGGCCATTTCTAGCAGTTGACAAGAACGTCTGAGGAACGGTGGGGGATAAACATGGGGAAATAGTTTTACTTTGTGTAATGACCCATCCACTCCCAGTCTCTATTCAAGCCTAAGTTAATTGTATCCAGTTTGCAAATTAATTCCAGTTCAGCAGTCTCTCATTGGAGTCTGTTTTTGAAGTTTTTTTGTTGAAGTATTGCCACTTTTAGGTCTGTAATCGAGTGACCAGGGAGATTGAAGTGTTCTCCGACTGGTTTTTGAATGTTATAATTCTTGACGTCTGATTTGTGTCCATTTATTCTTTTACGTAGAGACTGTCTAGTTTGACCAATGTACATGGCAGAGGGGCATTGCTGGCACATGATGGCATATATGACATTGGTAGATGCGCAGGTGAACAAGCCTCTGATAGTGTGGCTGATGTGATTAGGCCCTATGATGGTGTCCCCAGAATAGATATGTGGACAGAGTTGGCAACGGGCTCTTTTGCAAGGATAGGTTCCTGGGTTAGTGGTTCTGTTGTGTGGTGTGTGGTTGCTGGTGAGTATTTGCTTCAGGTTGGGGGGCTGTCTGTAAGCAAGGACTATTTATATATTTATACTTTTTTAAAAGGAAGAGTTGTATATTTAGTGCTTTTAGCAAAAAAAAAAAAAAAAGGATGGGAAGCTTTTTTTTTAATCCGTTTGGGATTCCTTTGTGCATTCCAACTAAACTATTCTCTAAGAGGGCCCAAGTGGCACTGTGGTGTCAAAAGACCCTGCTCCTATTCTTGACTCTGCCACTGACTTCTTGTTTGACTTTGGATAAAAATCACTTAGACCCAAATCCTCAAAGGTATTTAGGTGCCTAAGTCCCACCTTTCAATGGGAATTAGGTGCCTAAACACCTTTGAGGATCTGGACCTTTCCTTCTCTTTGCCTCAGTTTTCCCATCTATAAAAGGAAGGTAATAAACCTTTATTCGTGTAGGGTTTTTTTAATTAAGACATTGAGGTCCTTAAAGCATTTTGCAATCTTTGGATGGAAGGCACTGTAGACGTGCAAATAATTATTATGAACGTTTATTGTTATTGGTTTTTTTTAATTGTAATATGGTAGCGCCTGGTGATGTGAACTGAGATTGCAACCCCATTGTGCGAGGGTCTGTACAAACACATAGTGAGAGACAGCGCCTGACAGCAAAGAGATGGTCAAATTGATTGCTGTAGGCCATTTGACCATAAAATAGAGAAAGGGACTTTTCTATTTTGCAAAGAACGTAAGCAGCTGGAGGTTGTTTACAAATGTATTTTTAAAAAACAATGTTTTTAAAATGTATACTCTGTAGCTGTTGTTATACCATTTAAAATACATATTATATGCATGGCAGCACCAGTAAAATACTGTCCGCTTAATATAGCAGGATTCTGCACACTGACGTATATACACCATCACGGGACCTTATCACCAGTGTTGTGCATTGCGAATACTCTGCAGTGCATAATACTCCTGCTGCTTTTAACATGCTGCTATCATGAGTTCCAAAGCTCTCCCAGGGGCTTAACTGCATCAGGAGTTTAATTCCAGGAGTATATTTCAAATTCTAAAAGTGTGAGGGGGCTGGAGTTTTGTTTGAACATTTGCATTCATCCCCGATCAATGCAAGCTTAAGACATAATGGTAATTATTATACTTTACCTTGAAAGCGTGTCTAATGATTGTTTTTTTTAATTTGGAACAGGACCACCAGGGAGCAAAGGTGACAGGGCTGAACCAGGTATTAGACATTTATCTCGTCTCCATAGCTTGCCCTGTAACACCAGTATAATATAGGACCCAGTATATATCCAGGACACGTGCTTAACTTTGACCATTTGCATAGTCCCAATGATGTCAACAGAACCTCCCACGTGCATAAAGTGAAGCAAGAGTTTAAGAGCCTGCAGGATCAGGGCTGTCATGCTTCTGAATTAATTGCACCTCTGAGCCCTCCCAGGGTCTGTTCAAGGAGGCCTTTCACCGTCACCAATCTCTGGGCAGGGACCTGTATCACTCTTCCTGCTGAGCAGGGTTGTTTGGTTGCAACCCACCTCCCTGCACTGCCCTTGCTTATCCCAAGCAGGTCTGACTAATGTCCAGCTTCTGCACTTTGTTTTCTCTCCAAGGGCTATGAACGGCATGCGCCAGTGGTTATGAGTAACCAACGGCTCTCTCAGAGCCTTACAGAAACAACATATAAAACAATAAAAGGTCTAAACACATAATTAAGCTTACCAGTGTTCCCCCGTGACATCTATGGAGACCCTGCATGTTCCAGTCCTTCCATGGGGTTTGATATGCTGTCCCCTTTTTGGACAAAAGGGCCATGCCCATTTGTTGCCTCAAAATGAAAGCCTGTCTCTTTATACCCCAGTCTCCTAGGTTTCTTGAACACACTCTGAACCAGTATATGCAAACCACCACAGAGACTGGTACTTCTCTGAAACTGTTTACTGGTCGAAGGGACTGCGGTAATCACCCCACTGTTTTTAGTTCCTGGAGGGGCTGCAGTAACCTTCCCCATTGGAGTAGAATACAATCCCGATCCCACAATAATACATATAATCTGTACGAATAACAGGCCTAAAATTGATTCAAGAGTCTCAAGCTATATCTGTGTTCATCATATCTATTACAGGGTCCTAAACTGATCTGATTTTTGCTACAACAGCAACCTCCATTTTCCATGTAGCCAGGTTCATTTAGGTGTGGCCATTCGTTTGTGTTATTGGGTTTAGCACCTTATTCTTCTGTGTCATTTTTCTTATGCAAACGTCTTATTTTCTGTGCGCAGAATTGGTGCAATTATTTCATAACCTTCTAATCCATCAGGGCAACACTACTCCCACCCCAGTATAAGGCTCAATGGGACAGCTAGGGAGGGCCGTGTCGAAATTAGGTATCAAGAGAAGTGGGGAACAATATGTGATGATGGATGGGACGAAAGAGATGGAACCGTGGTCTGCAAAATGCTGGGATATAGTCATGCAGTTCGCATCATGACGGCACCCCCAGGTAAGTTAATAACTAATCACCCAAATCACCAATTACATTCCTGATCCCAAATTATGATCTGTGATTTTATATAGTGTGGCTGGTGTTCGATGCAAGATTCAGTCTTTACAGGGGCAGTATTCATGGCCTCTGGCACCCACGCAACTTACAGCTAGGCATTCAGATACAGAGCTGGAATTTTTTCAGTCCAGGGTGCCACTCTTTTTCGGTGCTGCTCTTGTTGCACAGAAAGTCCTAAAATTCTTTCCAAGTGCAGGATTACAGTCTAGGGTTATAGAAAATATATGGTTTCTTGATGGCGAATACTGATATACTTGCATTCACATGTGAGCTGCATGGGCTTTGCAGACATGCTACCTCAGAGGATAACTCTAGAATTTCCATTTGTCCTTTTATCTTCCTCCCACCTGCTATTTCTATTTCCCGATTGTCAAAATATCCACCCACCCTACTGGCCTCCGAAAGAGAAATTATGATGGTCCAGACCAGAGGCAACCCATGCCTACCAATGGGGAAGAGGGGGGGCCGAGTCAGGGCAGCCGGCTTCAGCAATGTTACAGAGCGTGCTCAGTCTGTGTGAGCATGCTCAGTACAAGCCAAGCACAAATCTGGGGGTGACCCTGCCTCCACCCCCACACATCCCCTCTTGTCCAGACCCTGCCATTCTTACCGAGACAAAACTCATACTGAAGCAAATGGATGTTCTGCTAAAGTAAAGAGTGCAGTATCATAACCTATAGAATAATCACCCAGCAATCAAGAACTTATAGAACAGTTGTGTTCTGGAAGTGTTATGGGACAATTGGGCACAAGCCATTCAGATATAGGGATAATCAACAGAAGCAAGGGTTTTAGAGATTTCTGTGTTAAATAGGATTGCTGGGATTAGTGCACATATCCTTGATTGAGACGATCACTGAGATGAATCATTATAATTAAAATGAAAACCCTTCTATCCTCTAGCCACCCTCAAGTTTTACCCACAACCTGAACTCACTCAACTTTTCCAAAGTTCACAAAAGTTCACTCAATGGAGTTTCCTCTCTGATCTCTCAATTCCATGTGCCCCTGCACTTCCTACTTCTAGCCAACACTGGAAGCAGAAGTGCCACAATAGTACTAGAAAGGCTGCTCTTGCAAAATTTCCAGCCCAGTTTTGCAGACCCAGAGGGTAGCGATCATTTGGATGAAACCATCTAACCTAAATCTGTGCACTCTTAGTTATGCCCTATATTAGTGGCAAGTGTAATTCTCTGCAGCGGGATACCCAAAGGCCTCTTAAGTAAGTGTTACCCTTTCCATTTGGAAGTGACTATGGGCAATATGTGAAGCAAAGTGCATGAGATTCAAGCTGAGAGACCACCTCCAACATGTCAGGTGACAACTTCGATTGCAATCCAGCCAGCTCCTTCCCCTCCTGTGTTTTGTTTCAGGAGTTCATTATGTATTCCCTTGGGGGGAAGTTTGCTGGGGGGAGCTTGTTCTATTTTTCACTGGTCACAAAAGACAGGATTGTGACCTGCTTTTACCAGGACACACACGGTGGTAAAGGTGCACTAGGGAAGGCTTCTTCCTCACTCCGCGCTGTGAGCCACAATGGACATAACCTGTACAAAGAGCCCTTTCCTTCCATCTGAGATAGCTGCACTGCAGGTCACTGAGCACTGGGAAGAGCAGCCTTTGCAGGCCCACTGTTCCCATTTGCCTGCAGATGGGTGGAGGGAGGGCCGGGAATAGGTGGAGCTTTGACTCCACCCTCCAGTGCACCAGCCTGCAATGCCAAGCTGCTGTGAGAAGGGAAGTCAGTTGCCCCCAGTAAAAGGCTGCAATCCGTTACTTTCTCTTGGGAGCCGTGGCAAAGCAGGGAGGGGAAATGTGACTGTGTGTCCTCCTGGGGTGACACACCCGCTCCTGACACAGAGCTGTGCCTTGAGGCTCAGTCTAGTCCTAAGGGAAGTGTGAAACCTAAAGAATGTCGTCTTTGTGATTCACATTACAGATTTCTTTGGGTGACTGTATATGTCTGTTTCACATGCTCTACAGTGACTTATTTTGCTTTTTTTTTTAAACCATTCACCCCCAAAAAGGTTCTGGTCAGATTTGGCTTGATGATGTGGAGTGCAGTGGAACAGAATCCTCCATTTTGAACTGTGAAAAAAGCAAGTGGGGGGAGCACAACTGCAGCCACAGTGAAGATGCTGGTGTGGAATGTGCCTAAGACAGTGTCGAAATGGGCATGATACACTGCTGTCTGGCATAAGATGTCTTAATTCCACAAGTTCCAACAGAGTGCGCTGCTGTTGTCCATGGCTGGGACTTGCTTCTTTGTTTCGGTGTTTGTAAAACCGTTGGTTTCTTTACCTATTTTAAAAATATGCATCAATGAGGCAAGTAATTGTTCCTTAAATCTTTAATTGTTTTGTGGCAACTGGATTTCCTGGTTTACTTTTGGCCTTTTACTGGTTATTAGAGACAGAAAAGGAATGAAATACCTAACTCACTCAAATACTCGTAAATCTTCGGGTAACATGGCCAGTCTGGTATCCAGCAATCATGTATTCTGCACAGAGTGGAAGGATAGTGGAAGTTAAAGTATAGGAGTAGGAGACCTGCACTCTTCCTAGCTCTTCCCTGGACCTCCTTCATGACCGTGGCCAAGTCACTAAGGCCCAGATCCTTAAAGGTGAGGAGTTAGGCACATGAATACCTTTGAAGGTCTGGGCCTTAACCTCTCTGTTCCTCAGTTTCACAGCCTCCCAATCTATTAAGAGAGGTAATAATACTTACCTCTCAGGAGTATAATGAAGATTGGTTCATATTCAAAAGTCCTTTTAGATCCTCAGACATAAGGCTCTATGGAAATATAGAAATATATACAAATATAAAGCTGTACCATGCATTAGCAACAGTAATATTCTGTCAGGAAGTCACTCATGATTAAGTATAAAGCTTGCAGAGTTAACTGTCCTATATGAAGAAACATAATGGCTTCCTCCCTTTACTGTCTATTATACACAACCATGTCTGATGCATTGATTTTTATTTGTACTGAGCATTTTCTCTCTTTTTAAGGATCCACAACACACCCCTGCACTGTACATTTACATATTGTAAAGTGGTGGATGAACAGTAACACATACAGAGCTGTATGCAATATATCTTGCTTACAGGAATGTTACTTTAAAATAAGAAATAAGTTTACCAAAACCCTTTTCCTGTGCTTTGATATTATTACGCAACCCTGGCTATATTTTTTCCCCTTAGATGGCTGCGGAATTTTCTTCTATGCAATAATACAGCGTCACATACAAAGTGAAATGTGTCCGAGCCATGCCACAAAGTTTTAGGACTGGTTCACACTACATGGTTAGGCAGCTTATGTCATCCTAATTATGTCAATGTTTACACTACAGCCTTCCTCCAACCAGTGTAAATGCCCTACTACACCGACATCATAAATCCCCCTCCACAAGAGACGTAAGACTTATGTTGGTGTAGTTAGGGTGATGCAGTGTCTGTGTAGATACTGCATTCCTTACATTGGCTGTTGGCTGTCTTGTTAATTTCATGGCAGGAGCTGTGAAATTAACAAGAAAGCTGGGCAGCTAAAGGCTCCCCTGCCCCTGGAGAGCCCCCTGGTTGGACCCTGCTCCGGGCTGGGAGCCAGGGCAAGAAGCCCTGTGCAGCCACCCCTCCCAGCTCCCGATTGTAATGGGGAGTTGCAGGGGAGCCCTACGGGAACTTGTGGGATAGCAGGACTCCCAGCAGGGAGTTGACAGCAGAGCTTAGAGACCAGGTTCTCAGCTCCCCACACTGCCTCTCTTAGGTCAGGGGAAGTGCTCCTGGTGAGGACGCGCACCACTGACCCAAGGAAAGTAGTGTAGACATGAACCATCTCAGTAATTACTGCAGTGGCTGTAAGTCAACCTAATATAGGTTGACTTACGTTTCGCATGTAGGCATCCCCTGAGAGAGATCACATCACAGAGGAGGAGTGATTTCTGAGGCAAGGGGGAGTTGGGCCCCCCGAACTCATGTAATAAGATTCTCTGGACCCTGATTCTTAAGCAGGCTCAAGTGCAGCAAGTGTCACTCATAAGTGATCAGAATACACAACTCATTTCAAACTCAAAGAGTAGATAATTGGAGAGAGGGATGAGCCTTATGAAGAGAAGGAAATCTGCTAATGTTTTCCAGGCTCCACTCTGGTTCCTTTCTCTTTAGTGTTGACTGATAGATCCAGTTTCCCTTCTTTGGTCAGATTCAGAGGAGGCAAGGCACATGCATCATCAAAAACAGAAGGCTGAAACCTCATCAGCCAGAAGCATTTTTAAAACTTGCTCTAGAAGCTGTGGCGCATCCAAATGAGAGCAGTGGCACATCCCACATTGTCAAGGTTCTTTCCCCACTCTGAACTCTAGGGTACAGATGTGGGGACCCGCATGAAAGACCCCCTAAGCTTATTCTTACCAGCTTAGGTTAAAAACTTCCCCAAGGTACAAACTTTGCCTTGTCCTTGAACAGTATGCTGCCACCACCAAGCGTGTTAAACAAAGAACAGGGAAAGAGTCCACTTGGAGATGTCTTCCCCCAAAATATCCCCCCCACCCCCCAACCCTACACCCCCTTTCCTGGGGAAGGCTTGATAAAGAATCCTCACCAATTTGTACAGGTGAACACAGACCCAAACCCTTGGATCTTAAGAACAATGAAAAAGCAATAAGGTTCTTAAAAGAAGAATTTTAATTAAAGAAAAGGTAAAAGAATCACCTCTGTAAAATCAGGATGATAAATACCTTACAGGGTAATCAGATTCAAAACATAGAGAATCCCTCTAGGCTAAACCTTAAGTTACAAAAAGACACAAAAACAGGAATATACATTCCATTCAGCACAGCCTATTTTACCAGCCATTAAACAAAAGGAAATCTAACGCATTTCTAGCTAGATTACTTACTAACTAACAGAAGTTCTGAGCTGCATTCCTGATCTGTTCCCAGCAAAAGCATCACATAGACAGACAGACCCTTTGTTCCCCCCCCCCCCAGCTCTGAAAGTATCTTGTCTCCTCATTGGTCATTTTGGTCAGGTGCCAGCGAGGTTAGCTTAGCTTCTTAACCCTTTACAGGTGAAAGGGTTTTGCCTCTGGTCAGGAGGGATTTTATAGCACTGTATACAGAAAGGTGGTTACCCTTCCCTTTATTTTTATGACACACATAAATTAAGGGAATTGGCCTGTCTCACCAGTGTGGTAAATAATGCTCCTTGGACTAAAGTAGCTCCTCATAGGGTTTCCATTTGCAATCAGTGAATCTGTGTGATATTAATTCATCCATCATTTTGTAATAGCAAGCCACATGGATCAAGCATCCCTCACTCTCTGCAATGAAGGGACTTATAAACAGTATCTGTGGCTTGTTGCATCAGCCAATACCTCCTTGTCCTTGTGGTTTCTGATTTTGTTAATCAGACATGGGAGAGGAGGTTCCTCTAAATGATCAGGCCAGATCCTGAGATCCTCACTCTATTTTTACTCAGGCCAGTTCCCACTGGAGGCACAGGCTCAGTGCACCTCCTGAAGGAATGGCTCTTATAGGGCCCTAGCTGGAGTTTAAAGTTCCTTCTCCAAAGGCTGAATTCTCATTCAGGAGATTCCACAGAATCCAAGGCCAGAAGGCAGCAGTGTGATTGTCTAGTCTGACCTTCTGTAGAACACGGGCCATAGGGATTGCCTGTATTAAGGTCGGTATCTAGGCTTTGGGACTGCGCTCATCACCGTTGTATCCGAGAGGTGTACACATTTTTAAAACTCTTCACTTTCTGTTCGTAACAGGGCATACAGCTTTCCACGTATGCCCAGATCCCAGTAAATGTTTACATGTGTTGTACGTGCTTTGTGTTGGGTATGTGGGGTAGCAGACAAACGCTGTGCCAAAAATAGGGTTAAAACTTTATCTTCAAGGCCTAAGCTCATGGTCTTCAAAGAAGTTTACACAATTAGTAGTTCTCACTATTTATATAGCACCAGTATTGTTCTAGTGGATGCTTTAGAGACAACTATGGATACAAGGTCTCCGCCCCTGAAAGCTCAATAGAGATGGGGAGAGAGGCGTAACAAAATCAAAGTGATAAACCCTGCCTTTGTCAAAATGCAGCAGATTTTTATTGACAGGCATATGTGATTGAATGATGGTATCCAACATGAGCTTAACAAACAAAGACAAGCTGGCAAAAACTCCCCTGCCCAGAAGAGAGGGTGATTTCTAATCAAACGTTTAGGTTCTTGCTTTTCCCATGTGCTCATCTAATTTTTGTTTCTGCTCGTGCAGTTCTTGTTTTCACCACATCAGAACTCAATCTTTAAAAGTTAAGGAAATGTTCAGATCTGGACTTCCCAGTTCATAATATGTGTTATGCAGAGTTCAACCCAAGTTCCTGTGTTTATGCATGATGCCTCTCTCTTCAGCCTTTTGAAAAGCTGACATTGGTCTGTTTCATACCCCCTGTAAAGTTTTGCTGGGAAGTCCTTTTGCCTCTAAATTCCAGGTGGCAGATAAACTTTTAAAGGGGAAAATGTTACTTAGTGGGACACATGTTTAGATTAATATAATTACTGCCTTTGTCTATCAAATCTATTGACTGGAAAATAACCACCTCTACTTCCAGACTTCACCCTGCTTTCTGCATCCTGCCACTTAGTTGGGTATAACATTTGTTGAAGATGTAGTTCTTTTTAATATTCTCAAATTGTTCATGAACCAATCCTTACTTCTATGAATGTCTTAATTGTAAGTAAATGCCTACTAGTTTATGGGAACAAATTCAGCCTATGGGTATCATCGTCTATTATTGGCTAACTCATGGTGTGTGTGGGTTCTTGATTCTGCGTCACAATGCATTATTTCTTCTCCCCAATTGAATGTTAAAGAAGAAGAATCACAAGTGACAAATAACAGGCATATAGTGATAAGTTCACTTTGGTCTGAATCTTTAGATTAATCATCCCCAGGCTAAAATGTGCAAAACATTTGGGATTTTCAAACTTTTTCCCAGCTATACAACAGCCCTCAAATACTCACAGACACTGTCTGATATGACCCACAAGTTAACTGTAACTGAATTCTTGGCTTCCATTGCCCAAAACATTTGCAAATCCATTATCATATTAGGAACCCAGCTCTAGTTGAGTAAGAACCCCATGTTCAACTGTGGGCATCCTCCCAGGATGTCCAGCATCACATTTGGATGAGTTAAGTGGCCATCTCTGTCTCCGTGATATACCAGCCTCTCAGTACAGAATATGGACATCCTACTAAGTCTCCCACGATTGAAAACTAGGCTTACTGTGTGTTGAATTCAATCATAGTTGCTTATAATGTCCTTAGTGTCATGGTGGTCTGTTGCTTCAAGAAGGAATTAGACAAAAGTTGTGGCAAATAAGTAGTACCCTGGAGAAGGAAACTGATAAAAACAGAACTTCAGAGGATAGAACTAGATGATCCTGATGGCCACTTTTGACATAAAGTCTATAAGACGCTAACTATTGAAAAGGGGAAGCACAGCAAGTGCTGGCCAGGACACAGCTCAACCTTGGAAATAACATCTGTTGTAACTTTGTTTTGGAATTTCATTAACCTAACATTTCTTAAAGTAGGAGTCCACCCTGGTATGGTGCCAGTGCAACCAAAGAAAGCTCTTCTTGATCCAAGTTAATTTTTTGCAATTGTTTCTATTCACTCACAAGAGAATATTACAATTATGCTATGCTACACTAGAGAGCTCTCCTTGTCGACTTAATTAATCCACCCCAATGAGTGGTGGTGGCTGTCCACACCAGTGCCTACATTGGTATAATTCACATTGCTCAGGGTGGTGGCTTATCCGCACCCCTGAGCAACATCAGTTATGCCAACTTAAGCTGTCGTATAGACACAGCCAAAGTGTAACAGCAGGAGAGCTCCGTGCATATTAACATCGTGGTCACATGGCTGCCATGCACAACAAAGTGTACCACACTGCCTTTTTCTTACCAGAGCTGGCATGGGTTAATATGACACATCTAATTACGCATGAACTCGTTTAAGGCCTTGTCATGCACTAAAAAGCTTTGCTGCTTTAACTAGACTGTTAAAGTTACACGCAGCCCTACTACCCCAGAGTGGAGTCAGGTATCTGGTAAAAAGTGCTTATGCCAGTCTTGCTCATTCTGGCTTTGGAATGAAATTCCCATACCGAATAAGACACCTTTCTACTATTACAACCATATAAGGCATCTGTGACGGGTTCGGTCACAGAGAACCCCTTGGGACTGTCACCTGATGTGGCGGAATTACCTCTGAGCCCGTCTTCCCTACCAGTTTGGGACACCAAAACCTGTCTTGCTGAGACAGACACGCTAGCCTGCTGCAACACGATATCCAGGGTCTGAACCATGCCCCAAAGCAGCAGACTTAATTGAAAACAGCTTAGCAAGTACTCCCGTCTCCAGCACCAAGATACCCGCTCCAAAGGGATCCAAACCCCAAATAAATCCATTTACTCTGTATAAAGCTCTATACAGAGTAAACTCATGAATTGTCTGCCCTCTATAACCTGGTAAGGAGATATGCACAGCTGTTTGTGCCCCCAGCTATTAATCACATACTCTCATTAATTAATAAACAAGTGAATTTTATTACAGTATAAAAGTAGGATTTAAGTGGTTTCAAGTAATAACAGATAAGTCACCAAGTAAAATAAAGCAAAAACACGCAATCTAAGCCTAATACATTAAAAAACTGAGATACAGGAAATCTCACCCTCAAGAGATGTTCCAATAAGCTTCTTTCACAGACAGACCCTTCTTAGTCTGGGCCCAATCCTTCCCCGGTACAGGTCTTATTAGTTCCAGCTCAGGTAGTAACAAAGGGGATTTCTCATGACTGAAGCCCCCTTTGTTCTGGTTCCACCCCCTTTTATGGCTTTGGCACAGAACGGGAATCCTTTGTCTGTCTCTAGGTTCCCACCCTTCCTTCTAAATGGAAAGCACCAGGTTAAAGATGGTTCCAGTAGCAAGTAACATGATCACATGTCACTGTAAGACCTCATCTTCATTACCCACAGGCTTCATTACCCCAGGTCCACAGAAGGCTTGCAGGTAATGTGACAGGGTCAGGCCCAGATGGCTACAGGAAAGTGATAGAAGGCAGATACATTAGCCCCAGATTAAGCAGGTCCCCTTTCCCTTGGTAAGGTACGGGGCAGGTCCAGAACAACCAGGAACTTGCTGGAACCATTAAGGAAGGCAAGCTAATTAGGACACGTGGAGCCAATTAAGAAGATGGTAGACTCAATTAAGACAGGCAGGCTAATCAGGGCACCTATTAAAAAGGACCTCACTTCAGTCGTGAGTAGCGCACAAGGATGGAAAGTGAAGGGTGTGCGGCTGGAGGACTGAGGAGTACAAACGCTATCTGGCATCAGGAGAAAGGTCCTGTGATGAGGATAAGGTGTTGGGGAGGAGGCCTTGGGAAGTAGCTCAGGGAGTTGTAGCTGTACACAGCTGTAACAGGAACACTGTAGACAGCTGTAATCCATAGGGCCCTGGGCTGGAACCCGAAGTAGAGGGCAGGTCCAGGTTCCTCCCATCCTCCCCCAACTCCCTATTTGATATAAGAGGAATGACCTGGACTGTGGGTCCCACCAAAGGGGAAGGTCTCTAGCCTGTCCCCTCCTCCCCCCGACCCACTAGGTGGGTCAGCAAGACTTCTGGATTATTCTTCTCCTGTCCCCATGCTGGCCAGTGATGAGGTTAGCTGAGAGAACAGCAGGTATGAGCCACTGGCAAAAGTGGCCAAACTGAGGGCTGGCCGTGAATCTCTGAGGTGAGCAAATTGGCCAATGAGCACAGGGGACCCATCAAGGCAAAGGAGGAACTTTGCACAATAAATAAACCATCTACAGTCAATATCCTAGTCAATGGAGCCATCATCTAAACCACAATTAATGCCCACACTTTGCATAATTACCAAGAGGACCTCAGCATTAACTTCATATTTCTTGTTTCAGATACAAGAATGATACATACATACAAATAGGATGAACACACTCAGTATCTTATAAGCTTTCTAATGATACCTTACAAGAGACCATTTGCATAAAGCATATTCCAGTTACATTATATTCACATTCTTAAGCATATTTCCATAAACATATGGAGTGCAACGTCACAGCACCCTTTCTGCTATTACAACTGCATCCCCACTGGGGCTTTAAAGGTATAACTATGTTGTGTGTGTTATGTGCGGGGGTTGGAGGGAATCAATACCCCTGACTAACATAGTTATACTGGTAAAGCTTGAGTGTAGGCCAGTCCTTAAATCTCTGCATTTGGTGACCTGCTTTTTCCATTCACAACCTGACCTCTAAACTGGTGAATGTCTCCTGGAAGGGGAAAGAACTAACTGCTCCTCTTAGCCCCTCTTTTGCTAGCAGGAGTTTATCACAGGCATATTTTTTTAATCCAGGCCTTGAGTCACCTACAGGGTCCTTACCCATCTCTGAATGGTTTTGTTAATTTCAGTATAGCAAGCAGGATCTGGCCTTACGTTTGAACTATTTCATTTCTTTATGCCAGAACTTCAAACTTATTTTTAAAATTGTGCTGAAATAATATGTAGGAGAGACGGAAGGACCCTACGCTTTGCTAGCCAAAGATCCCAGGAATATAGGATTGGAGATGTGTGGGCAGCTCTGCTTTCACCACAAAAGTAAAATGAGTTCAGTGCTTTTGAGTGGCACAGCAGTGAGACATACTTTGCAAACTATCTGTTGGCCAAATCAGACAGTCTCTACGCAAAAGAATAAATGGACACAAATCTGACAACAAGAACCATAACATTCAAAAACCAGTAGGAGAACACTTCAATCTCTGGTCACTCAATAACAGACCTAAAAGTGGCAATTCTTCAACAAAAAAACTTCAAAAACAGACTCCAAAGTAAAGCTGCAGAACTGGAATTAATCTGCAAACTGGATACCATCAGATTAGGCCTGAATAGAGACTGGGAGTGGTTGGGTCATTACAAAACCTATATTCAACTTCCCCAATACTAATTTCGCCCTACTGTTACTCACACTTTGTCAACTGTCTGTAATGATCCACTCTCTTACCACTTCAAAAGTTATTTTTCCTCCCTTGGTATCCTGTTGTTAATTGATTTATCTCGTTAGACTGACCTCACACTTGGTAAAGCAACCCCCATCCTTTCATGTATTTATACCTGCTCCTGTATTTTCACTCCATGCATCCAATGAAGTGGGTTCTAGCCCACGAAAGCTTATGCCCAAATAAATTTGTTAGTCTCTAAGGGGCCACAAGGACTCCTCGTTCTTTTTACTCTGACTTTCAGTTTCCATTTTCCAGAAATGAAGCTTTATCTTTCCCAGGTTTACGCAACACCTTAGAACGCCCAGGGACAGTTCTGTTTTTTCTCCTAAAGTGAATTTTGTGTTGGTTTCGAGTTAGATGCACTGAAAGCAGAAGTCCTCTAATTATATCTTGAAGCATATGTATTATTGGCAGCAGGAGTGCAGGGTAAAACTTTCTAAAGTATCCATTAGGACTTCGGTGTTCTTAAAAATCTAACCCTCAAGGATTACAACCTAGTTGTGTGCTTAAATACTCTTGTGATGAATCTACAGATGGTTGAATTGCTAGTTAGGAATAATAGCCATTATGAATTTAGCCCCTTTTCTTGGTTAGCAAAACTTTCTTATACTGATCTTGGGTTTTTTTTTTAAATGTATTAATTATTCATAAATATTCACTGGATATTCTGAACAAATGTTAGGAGGCGAGGTCCTTTCAAGGTGTAAATCAGCGTAACTCTATCTACTGTGTTATCTTTAGACCATGGGGTTTTTGTAACCTCTTTGTTTTGATTGTTCACTATTTATCGTTCCTGGTGTGTGGTTGGTCACCCAAGTCACATTGCGCTATTTCTGCTTCCTGATTGGATGGACTGAAATATTTTAAACAAGAGAAAAATAAGCAGTTACTAATGCACTTTCTGGTATGTTGTCATGCAAGTAACCATTGTGCTAAAACTTGTGAAAGTTCTGTGATTCACCAATGCTTTCACAAATAGCTGGTTGGTCAACATTGGGGAATAACCAATATATCCCCTCCCAAATCAGAGCCAACCAAATTGGAGGGTGGGGGGAGGGAAATATTTGCATATCTGTTTTTTACTATTAAAGGAAGCTCTAGGGGGGACCGGACACCTCTCAGTCCATTCAGTCCTTGCCCCCTCACCTGAGACTGTCAACAAGCTTGATCTGCCAGCCAGTGCACATTTACACTTCAACCCACTCTCTGTTCTCATGTTGTATTGCACTTTGTCAAGCACTGATTTCAGTAACTGTCCCTTGGCACTCCCATAGCTCCTGCTTGTAGAGCCCTGGGAATGTGAGATTCCCTGATATATTAGCCTCATCTGATGGGCTAACATCATATGTCCTGTTCCCTGCTAGCTGTTCTGAATCAGCTAAAATGAGCATACATGCAGTGTAGTACTTTACAGTCACATACAGGCCCTGTCCCCCAGGTCTTATAATCAAAATCAGGCAAATAGATGATACACAAAGCAGCGAGGCAGCTGAGGACAGCATGAGCATGGCAAGTGAGATTTTTACACTATATATTTATTCTTTTGTTAGACTGATCTGGGGCTTTTGTTCAGTTTTTTTTAATCCCATTTCCTCTAAAGTATCAGGTTTCAGAGTAGCAGCCGTGTTAGTTTGTATTCACAAAAAGAAAAGGAGTACTTGTGGCACCTTAGAGACTTCATCCGACGAAGTGAGCTGTAGCTCACGAAAGCTTATGCTCTAATAAATTTGTTAGTCTCTAAGGTGCCACAAGTACTCCTCTAAAGTGTGTGTCATTTCAGTTCACATATAGGAATTATAAACACTAACCAATGGTCATATCTTTCTGTTAAACTAAAGTGGCATGTATTATCTGAATGCTTTCTATTTGTGCACGCAAATTTAGAGTAACTGGATCAAAAAAAAAAATAATGACCAAGTCATTCGGCAGTGCCAGACAGGAGACAGGCCAATTCTAATACGCAAAGTACATGAAAACTGGAAGGACCATGCTGAATGAGTCACAGTCGTCATCTGATTTTGTAAATACTACTTAGCCTTGCGACCAGGGAAGTGAACTGTCCTTTGTTACCCTTCCTAACATAGAGGGGCTGACCCTGCTTTCAAGATCTCAGGATCAGACTTACAATATTTGAGTCTTCATCCAAAATACTATAAAGTTTATGTTCAAAGTGAAACCAGAGAAAAATCTTAAGGGGCAATGAGAAGAAGAAAAAGACCCTTCACCCTCACTGGCAGTATGTGCTTAGCTGAGCAGCATTTCTGGTCCGAAGAGTTACTTGTGTTATTCAGGTCCACTAAAATAATCTCCCTGATGGCTGGATTCACAAATCCTAATCCTGGACCCCTGTAAATCTGTCCCAGGTTTCCAGCATGCTTGAATTGTGGGGAATTCAAAGTAGCATGCAGCCCTCAGAGGAGAGGGCTTTATAATTCTATTTCACCAGGAACGGCCTCCCAAAGAAGAGTGATCACTTTGGATATTTAAAACTAGACGGAAAAAAAAAAAAAAGATTAGTAACCCTACAATACAGAAGACAAATGCAGTAGCAAGGAGTTGGGCTAGATGATCTCCAAGGTCTATTCTAGCACTAGTCTGTGGGTAAGAACCTCAGCTAATGTAAATCAATATATGCTGATTTTAGCCTGGTGAGGATCTGACCCCATGAAACTGCACCATGGGCTGTTTTATCAAATTCGTGCTGAGACACTGAGCTAAATTCACTAGTGATATAAGAAGGTCCAGCTCTCATTAATGTAACTGAATTAAATCCAGTGTGACAAAGTTCCTGCTCTATCTTAGTGGGGCTTGCGCTTATTGGCGGATTTGCTCACCTTGGAGCTTCACGGCAGCCCTCAGCTTGGCCGTTTTTCTGAACCCACAGTCCAGGTTGACTCCTCCTGTGTCTGACCAGGAGTTGGGAAGATTTGGGGGAACCCAGGCCCACCCTCTACTCCAGGTTCCAGCCCAGGGCCCTGTGGAATGCAACTGTCTAGAGCGCCTCCAGGAACAGCTGTGGGACAGCTACAACTCTCTGGGCTACTTCCCCATGGCCTCCTCCCAACACCTTCTTTATCCTCACCATAGGACCTTCCTCCTGGTGTCTGATAATGCTTGTACTCCTCAGTCCTCCAACAGTCTGCTTTCTCACTCTCAGCTCCTAGTGCCTCTTGCTCCTAGCTCCTCACACGCACACCACAAACTGAAGTGAGCTCCTTTCTAAAACCCAGGTGCCCCGATTAGCCTGCCTTAATTGATTCTAGCAGCTTATTGATTGGCTGCAGGTGTTCTAATCAGCCTGTCTTAATTGTCTCCAGAAGGTTCCTGATTGTTCTGGAACCTTCCATTACCTTACCCAGGGAAAAGGGACTTACTTAGCCTGGGGCTAATATATCTGCCTTCTATTACTCTCCTATAGCCATCTGGCCCGACCCTGTCACACCAGTTAAGCCTGCTGTGATTTTGGCCTCTTGCACTACAGAACTGCATTCACGTGTTCCTGTTATGAGGATGAAAATCTTAAAAGTAGCTAATTGTTCAGTACCATACCAGTGATGTGAAGAGCTTGCAGATGTGCTGTCTACATCCTGGTGGACAGCTGCCGTGTGTAACCGTGTTGAAGTGGGTGTGGTCCTTTAGCAAACTGGAAATTGCTGACTCCACCATCCAAAACAAACAAGTTTAACGCAGAAGTCACTTGGTTTTCTGGCTTGCTATGTAGTACTAGGATCATGTAAGATCATTTCCTGATGTATCCACATGAGCAGTACCAGTGATGGTCCAGTGGTTCGGGCACTAGCCTAAGACTTAAGGGCATGGCTACACTGCAGCTGGGAGGTGGGATTCCCAGCCTGAGTAGACAGACTGTCCCTAGCTCAGCTCAAGCTAGCAGGCTAAAAATAGCAGCATGGACATTGTTGCACTGATGGCAGTTTGGGCGATCTGCCTGAGTCCAAGCCTGCCTGGCCCTCTGGGCCTGAGCTCAGGTTGCTAGCCAGAGCTGCTGCCAGTATCCACACTGCTATTTATAGCACACTAGCTCAAGCATGAGTCTATCTACCTATGCTGGGAATCATGCCTCCCACCTGTAGTGTAGGCATACTCTCATCTACACTACTCGCCGGACCAGTGGGCAGCGATCGAGCGGGGATCAATTTATCGCATCTAGTCTAGATGTGATAAATCGATCCCGAAGCGCTCTCCCGTCGACTCCTGTACTCCACCGTCGCAAGAGGTGCAAGCGGAGTTGATGGGGGAGCAGCAGTAGTTGACTCACTGCAGTGAAGACACCACAGTAAGTCGATCCAAGTACATCGACTTCAGCTACGTTATTCAAGTAGCTGAAGTTACGTAACTTAGATCAATCTCCCCCTCCACTCCCCCAGTGTAGACCAGGGCTCAGAGACCTGGGTTCAACTCCTGCCTTCTCCACTACAGAATGCCTGTGTGACCTTAGACAAGTCATTTCACTTCTCTCTGCCTCAGTTCCCCACCTTTGAAATGGGGATGATAGCACTTCCCTCTGTCACAAGGATGCTGAGCGGATACGTACATTCAAGAGTGTGAGGCGCTTAGACATGAGGACCATAGAAGTATCATGTATAGTATAAAGCAACATGAAAGCGGACTGAGAGTCTCTATCTGAACTAGGAGTGGGTGAATTGGTGTAGATAAAATAGCTCACAGCCTTTGCCTATTCTTAGAACCAAATCTTCTGTGTTTTTCCATTTCTAATTTCCTGCCAGGACCAGAAATTAATGTATACAAATACCATAAGAGAAATTATACTCATCTTATTTCCTGCAAGGACTAGAAGTGCCCAAAATATAGCATAATAGAAAGTTCTTTCAGTGATTTCTAGCCCAGTTTTGTAAAAGCAGGAGGTCTGGCTAAATTCTAAACCTTTGGATTCAAAGCAGAAAGATTTGGAGGCAGATGCTTGACTGATAAATAGCAGAAGCTATACTGCTTTCCAAGTATAAACAAGGCAATTACTGTGTTTTAGCTTTTTAAAAGGTGGTTTAAACTGCTGGATTATTGATTTAATTCCAAAGTGCAAGAATTTGTTTTCTCCGATTCAGAACTCGGTTCAGAAAAATCAATAAATAAAAATCAATGATTGTTTCTGAAATATTTGAAAACAAAGCTTTGTATTAAATGTTCTCCCATTTACTGTCTGGGATGGCCAATTTGCTGAATAGCATTTATGACACGAGCAGTCTGGGAGTTGCAGGATCAGCCCACTATATCTTCTTCCAAAAAATCTTATAGTAGACACCTACTCGACCTTGCTAAACCAGCTGTGGACTATCATAGACTCCATTCAACAGTGATGTTTACAAAGGGTTTGACTCTTGTCAATGGCACTAAAAGAAAAGGAGTACTTGTGGCACCTTAGAGACTAACAAATTTATTAGAGCATAAGCTTTCGTGAGCTACAGCTCACTTCATCGGATGCATTTGGTGGAAAAAAAATGGCACTGTTGTTTTACAAGGCTAGCGGGAAAAAAAATGAAAACCGGTTTGCAGGTTTAAAAGACTTTCTTTAAACATCTTTTCCTATAGCAGTATTAAGGACATCTTGTTTGAAAGACTTGATTCTTTGAATGTTGTGGATTATGGCATTTGAAACAAATTGGTGTTACAGCCACACGCACATAATTGAAAGGCTGTGTGACATGTATCAGACCAGTGATTTAGATTTAAAAAACAATCCTTCCCACCATTAGGGGGAGCTCAAGGGCCACCACCCATTCTGAATAAAGATGTACTCTGTGTCAGCTCTAGCACACCCATACAAATGAATCACTGACAAAAGTAATCAAAGAGTATATGTCACTGTGCTAATATATAAACTGCCTTCCTTAGAGTGTCTGCTTATGCACATGACTTTCTGCTGTAGGTCACTTAGCAATTTTCAATCATTTTCGGAATGTTTAGATTTCAAATCAAAGCCATTTTCTTTATTCTGACACAACTGCCCTCCCACCTCCTCCAGCCCCAGACACACACACACCCCTTCTATTTTCACTTGTATAAATTTCCCCAGATCTGAATCATCTCTCCTAACCTCCTTCAGAAGCAAATAAGGAGGAACAGTGGTAATGAATTGGTGGTGATAAAAATCTACAATACATGGGTCATGGAAAGAAAAAAAAACAAAACAAAACACAAACACACTACTCACTTTTCATCACACACCACTTCCTCACTAAAGAGGATATTTTCACAATTGTTTTAAGCAGAGCTGGTTGAAAATTGGAATGTCCAATCACTGGAAAATTCCCATATTTTGATATTAGTTATTAATCCAAGTTGGGAGGAAAATTTGAAATGGCAAAAAAAAATTTGCCCAGTGGAAAGTTCAGAAAAATTTCAGTTTAGAGCCATCAAAAAGTAAAGCACTTGATGATTTAAGGGGGCCAATTTCACAAAGCTGAAAACAATTATGAGCTAAAACAAGTGGGAGGAAGAACTTAATCAGAAAAAGGTAAATGACAATTGGTAATTGTTCAAGAACACTTTACTAGATGCCCAAAAAACCACAATCAAGGAAAAGGGACACATTGATTAAAAATAGTACCTAGCTGAGAGTGGAAGTGAGGGCAGCTATACGTACATAACAAATGGAAGAAAGGGGAAGTTAACAGTATCAAATATAAATCAGAAACTAGCACCTGTAGAAAATTGATGATTGAAGCAAAGGGACACAAGGAGAAATCTATGGCCAGCAGAGTTAAGGACAGTAAGAAGGAGGGTTCATTATGTATATCCAGAACAAAAAGACTCCTAACAATGGTATTGGTCCATTGCTAGATGGGAATGGTAGAATTATCAATAATAATTCAGTGGCAGTAGTGATCAATAAATATTTCTATTCTGTATTGGGGAACAGATGATTTAGTTATATCATATGCTGATAACACTGTTTCCATTCCATTAGTATCCCAGAAGGATCTTAAATAGCAGCTACTAAACGTAAACATTTTTAACTCATCATGTCCAGATAACTTGCATTCAAGAGTTTTAAAAGAGATGGCCAAGAAGCTCATTGGACCATTCTAGGAGCTGGAGCTTTCAGACAAACAATACACACTGCAAGCTACAGGATACAATCAGGAGAGTTGTAACAATATGAAAGTGAAGGTGACCCCTCCCCCCTCCAGTGGGAATGAGGAGCAGTTGTTTTGGCCCACCCTGTTCAGGCTGTTCTCTTCTAGGGCTCCATTAGGAGAGGTTAACAGTTTTCTTTAGCTGAGCTCCACAGCAGCCCTGCTGGAGGTAGCTACAGAGGGAACATAATGGCATTAGTGCACTTCTCAGGCTTTAAGGCACATGGGCACATTCAGATGTTAGCTAGCACCCACACGCTCCTCTCTGTCCAAACACCCAGTTCAGCATTACCTTGCATAACTTAACATGATTCTAAACAAGTTGGCCACCATCATGGTCAGTGTTTCTCTGTATACCCCCTACTCCACCCTGACTCCCTTACAGACTTCCCAGAGTCAGCACCCCCTTCAAGAACTGCTTCAGCTGTCTTATAAGGAACCAGCCAGTTGAGGTTCCCTTCCTCGGCCAGGTGTTTCTGGTTGGCTTATTTAGCAAACCTGCTCCAGGCTTCAAGTCTCCTGCAGGCAGTTCTCTCCCTCCCTCTGCTCACTCGAAAGGATCATAGCCAAAAATAACTACACCACTCTGTGTCTGTATGTCCCTAGCTCTGCTGATGTAGCTCAGCATAGCCTCTTCAAGCAGCAGAGAGTGTGACTGCTGTGTAATAGCTAATAAGGAATTGTGCAGCTCTGCTTATCATTTCCTCCCAGTGCCAATTAAAAAGATTTAGTTAAAGAGAATGCAATTACATTGTCATGGATAAAAGGGATACAATTAATTAAAACTGAATATTTTCCCTCAGGAGTGTTGATCTTTCCAGATGTTCCCCATCCCCTTCCCTGATCATATGTGATGATCTGGAACGAAACTATTCTGGAATTTTAGAAGAGGTCGGCGAGAAAGAAAGCTAGAGTTAGAGTTGCTGTACTAGCCCGTTTCTCTCTCTCTCTCTCTCTCTCTCACACACACACACACACAGCATTATGGGGAAGACCAACGGACTAGCTTCTCCATATCCTTAAGGCTTGTCAGTGACACATGACTAGGCAGTCAACCTTTTTAATTTGCATTGATTTCTCTGGGATGTGGGGCCTGATCTTGCAGCCTGTAGACCAGTAAGTCATACTGAAGTCATTGGGGCTATTCACGTGACCAGTAAATAGCACACCTGAATACTGTTAAAAGCCTAGCATTCCCAGAGCTGCTACCTAGAGCCAGTGCTTCGTCTTCTGTCATATACCACAGTATTTTGTGAAGAGGGAGTCAGAGGTCACTGGGGAAACTGGCAGGGCCAGAGGAGGAATTGAGGTGAGAAATCTCTTGGTGGCACTTGGTGCAAGTGAATGAGGAGAAAGCATTGTGAGATGGTAGTTCATGATGAAATTTGTTGAGATTCTTGTCAGCAATACCCTGAGCAGAGAGGGAAGTGAGTATGAGAAAGAGGGTATATGCAGGGGGGTTAGATGATGCCAAATGGGTCAGAGGAGCAGTTGATGAGGATGGCTAAGTTGTGCTGCTTGACCAGGAAGAAGGCAGAACTGAGTGAGGAGAAAATCAGCTGGAGCTGGAGGAAGTCTGCATGTTTGTGGGACTGTCTGTAGAGACCTTCAGTAGCACAGAAGCAAGGGTGGAACAAGCGGATGGTGGGGGTGGGCTTGAAGGAGTCCAGGCCGTTGAAGAGCTTGGTGAGCAAGTGAATCAACAAGTTTTTTCTTTACATTTTTCACTCTCACCCTTTTTCCCTTGTAGACAAGAGGACAGCTGAGTGAATAAATTATTGTTTGGTTCAGTGGGTGAACTGGAAAAAAATTGGTTAATTTCAAACTAAAATTGAATTTTTTTGTTTTTTCTCACCAAAATGAAAAAAAAATAATGATTTGGTTTGAACTTTACGGTTTCACTGTTGATTTGATTCGATGATTCAAAATGACTCAATTTGATGAATTTGAAATTTTTGTCTTTAGGGGTTTTTTTGGCTGAAACTATTTGCTGAATTCAATATGAATTTGTGAGCAATGTGAACAGTGCCCTGAACAATGCATTTTTCAGCAAATATATTATACACCTGTAGAGAGAAGGAGTGGCCTCCCTCCGAACTGGAAAGCTAGGGACTACTATGCTCCCCCAGGTGGGCGGAGCAAAATCTGACCCACCTCCAGCACCAGAAGTCCTGGGGGTGGGACAGGAAGTATAAAAGCAGAGCCCTGGAGCTCAGTGAGGACTGGACCTCTGGAGGGAGCAGATGTTTCTTCCAGGGAGTGGAGATCTTTGCAGGATCCTGGGCTAGCACCTGAATAGAGCCTAATGAGTATCCTGAGGAGCTGTGGGTATAGCCAGCAGTCAAGTACCCTGAGAAGGCAGAGGACCTTTGGACTATGGGGCCCTGTACCCAGACTGTGGTAGGAAGTAGACCAGGGGCACAAGACTATCATCCAGCTCTGCTGACAGAGAGTGAGTCAACATGTTTTGGGAGGATTCCCTGCTGACCCAGGGGTGGACCCATCTGTCACTGTTAGGGCCCTGGGCCTGGGTCCCCTTACCCCCTTTGCCATTGACCCAACCCCTAGGGTGGTGGCCAAACCCTCTTTTTGGCCAGATGGCCTGGGCTGCGTTGTGGGCTCACCCCAAGCTAGTGGCCCCGTGTTAGCTTCAAGTTAAATTCACTCAATCTTATGTTGTCTATGCACTTTTTCAGTTTTCAATAAACTGAGCATTGGAGTATTGTCAGGGGTGAAGCTGGGCAGGGGTTGGTACTTCAATAGAAGGCAAGTTGGCTTTTTGCAGTTGTGAAGGAGTGGGGGGAGATACTGCTAAAATCATCACAAGTGAAATAGTGAATGTTAAACATGGTGATGTGTAAATTGTCATCTCTAGGTTTTAACAAACAATTGACATGAATAGGACTCCTCTCATGTTCCTGAGCTATTGTTTCAGGCTGTCTGCAGGCTCAGGAAGGCGCATCAGTGCTCAATTTTCATTTTCAAGGTTTTTTTTGACATATGGTCTAGAAACACTCACTAATGAAAGCTTGGACTCTGAAGCTCAGTTTTGCAGCAAGGGCTGGATTCCATATCTGTGGAACTCTGGAGTTCACAAGGCCCCTCCGATAACTGGTATTTATTTAATCATTGCCATGTCACAGTACTGGCATTACCATTGAAGTGTAAAACATTATATATAGCAGATTAAAGGTAGTTCCTAAATTATGGTCAGACAATAGGTATAATGCAGTTTTTGTCCCAGCAATGAAATGTGTGTATAATCCAAATTGCTAAGAATTGTGACCTCATCCTTCAAAATACAAGGATCCCTTCACTTCTGACAAGCATGATGTTTACTGCCTTAAAACAAGTCCCTCAGATTTATACAACCTCAGGTGTATGCTGAATGCATTCAGGGGATATCAATAACTTTTCTATGGCAGGATGATTTAGCTCTGAAAGGCAGAGGAGGGCAATTACATTTGGCTCACAGCTAAAACGGTGATGTGTTTGATATTTTTTTTAAAGTCGGTTAAAACTGTAATATTAAATGTCAAATGTACTTATGATTTCTCCTGCTCATGTTAGAGACAGTAAGAGTGGTGATAATTTTAATATGCATGCTAAGCCTGCCTAAAGGTTAGAAAGCATCTAATAATGTACAATACACAAATTGTATTTCCATCCATCTCCTCCAAACTCTCCCATTGTGAACCTGAATAAAATCTCATCAGCTACGTTCTGCAGGCACTTGTCCTGGCTAAAGGATTTTTCCTAGTCTCATTCAGATAAATGTAACAATGGAAGAAGGCATCTGTCTCAAATGTGTCTGCAAAATCTTATTTCTTTCAATCTCCTTCATACTAATCATCTTCAGAAGCCACTGCCTACGCTGAGTGTATGTAGTATAGGCCTTGTTAGGTGCCCTGCCATCTACCTCGGTTCTTTGCTTGCATTTATTGCCTGGAACAGCTTATTGCTTGGCCGCTAAGCACTAAGGCCACTTTCATCCTCTATTGATGTGTCGATGTGCACGTGAAGAAAGTAAGAATCCACAGGCCATTACTGCTTGGCTTAAAAAGCGAGATCTAACTAGAGTCAACCAAATGCCATGAGTAGATAAGGAATGGCCCCATGAAGCTGCCTCTTATAGATCTGATAGTGTAAAGCTGCCTTAGTTCCCTTAAGCAGCCAATCCCTGGCTGGCGTAGAGCCAGCCTCACTGGGTCTATGCCTCTGGTATGACGGGGCTTAGAGAGACGGAAGCTTCATATCTATAACTTATAAAATGACTTTCAGATGTACCACATCTAGTGGCCCAGATTCCTCAGACGTAATGTAACACTGATAGACCTCGGTCGTTGCTGGGCAGGATCAAACCTGGGACCTCTAGAACTAAATGCATCCATGTCTACTACATGAGCTAAAAGCCACATGGCCCTCGTCTAAGGCTGTAGCAGATTCATTAATCTTTAAGTGATCTCTGCCACTAGAGGAACAGAGTACCACACCCAGGAGATGTGTGGGTTACAATAGCTCTAGGCATATGAGTAGCCCCACTGGTTTCAATAGGATTACTCCTGCATCAAAGTTACTTGCATGTATAAGTCTGTTTGCATACACCAATATGCTTTGTATGTGTTTTGTAGAACATATGTAACACAAGTTTCTAACAAATAGAAAGATTTTTGGCAAGACATTGCCTCAGCTTTCTCCTTTATGATGTCCCTATGGCTCCTAGTTTTAACCTTTTCCAAAAACTACAGCTTCAATTTATATTTGAAAATGTCATACAAAAGGTCCTACCAACTAAAATGACCAAGGAGTCAGTTCTGATAGCAGTACTGTATAATGAATAGGTTTTTCCATTTTAGACAATGAGCCAAATTCTGCTTTCAGTTGCATCAGTGTAGCTCTGTAGTAAGCCCTCAATGAAGTCACTATTCTGCTATGACACAGCTGCGTTTAGCCCCAGAAGCATTTTAAAAAGTCTTGACTCCAAAAGATTATACATTTTATTTAAATATTTATCTTTTTTCAAATGTGACTTAAAATCTATAAGTAATTAGTTACTGTACTGACTACAGTATTGCAATGTTCTTCCTTTAATTTCTTATTCAGACTGTGAGTTTTATAACCCTAAAATCATTCCAGTCACATCTGCTTTCAAAGTTCTAAATAGGAAGGAAAAAAGTTAAATGCCTTAATATCTTTGATATTTGCAAAGATATTGAGGATTTGCTGGGGGATTCAGCGCTGGATGAAGAAAGAGTTTTGTAGGCAAATAGAAGAACTTGTGCCTACAGTTCAAAAGGAAATATCCATCCAAATGCACAAAGATTATGTAGATGTGAGTACTAAACAACCATTGCCATTCAATGGCTGCCTTTGTCTTTTGAGTCTTAGGTTAAAACCAGTTCAGAAGAAATACACTCCTTTGTTGATTGTTAAATGAATTTTAACATTAGTGTAAACCTTCATTTACAGTGGAACTTGTAATTAGTTCAACAAAAAACAAATCAAAGCCTATCACATGGGTAGCTTTTTGAGGTGCTGAATACGTATTCCTTCTAAGCAACGTTTTAGAAATGCCGGGTGAAAATCTAAACTATTGTGGAACTATTTCTACCAATTCATAAAATACTAACAGACTAGCTGCAGTGTAAATAGTTATGGCATACAGTTAAGGTAACAGTAATACAATAAGGTGAAACTAAGGAAGTGACCCTGCAAGCCCTCCATTTTAGGAAATCCCATGGAAGTCAATGGAAGCTCCATGCAGAGGCATTGGGCCATAAATCATTCAAGATTTGAATTACTGTCTGTGATGGGGTTGGGGCGTGGGTATATGCTACACACTGGGGAATCAAGGCTAATGAGCAGCTCTGGGTCCAGAAAGCCCTGCCCAGTTGTACCTGCTTGGCATGCTCACCATGGAGGCAGAGCTCAAAAGGGAGCTGCCCAGTTCAGTCAGGATGGGCAAAGCAGGGGAGCAACCCCACGCTGCAGAGAGGCTGTGGGAGTTCCCCAGTGCTTGGATCAGACCTTGCTGTTGAAGTCCCCTGTGGAGGCTGGGAATGGTGGGCTGTGACTGATGGAGAGGCCTTTGGATCATGGTTGGCAAGACCCCCACACACGCACGCACGCACTTCCCCAGCGGGTGAGGACATACACAGACTTGGCTGTGACTTTGGAGGGGAAAGGTCTCAGTAAAGCCAGGGAGCAGGTGTAGTGGGGTCTGTCCCAAGCTGCATATCTGACGTGCCAATCACAGGGCCTGGGGTTGGAACCTGGTGGAGCAGGGAGGGCCTAGATTCCCCTACTGCTGGCCCCACAGACCCTTGCCACTGGTAATAGTACTGGGTTCAGATGCTAAGCCCTCTGATGCTGCCCCCTGAGAGCAGCTTCATAACTGTGCATCTATTTGAAGTTAATGAGTCTGGTCTCTTCTACTAACATGAGGACAAAATCGTATCCCAATCTCCTGAATAGTTAGTCAAACAAATTTCAGCAAACTTTAATAGAATGCATGTTATGATCACCTAGACTGACCTCCTGTACAACATGAGAACCTCACTCAGTAGGGTCTGTATCAAGCATGTATCTTCTGTTTGAGCTATGGCATATCTTTGAGAGACATCCAGTCTTGACTTAAAGATTTCAAGTAATGGAGAATCTACCATGTTCCTAGGTAAGCTGTTCCAATTGTTAAATTACCCTCACTGTTAAAAATGGGCACCTTATTCTAGTCTGAATTTCTCTAGCATCAGCTTCTAGCCCTTGGTCTTGTTTTGCCTTTTTCTGATAAACAGCCTTCTGCTATCGGAAATCTCTTCCCTACAGAGGTACTTGCAGACTGCGATCCAGCCACCTCTTAGCCTTCTCTTGGCTAAATGGAATAGATTGAACTTTACTTGCTCGCAATAGGGCAGCATGTTTTCCAGACCTTGAATCATTCCTGCTGCTATTTGCTGAACCCTTACCGATGTCTTGATATCCTCAGTGAAAGATGAACACCAGAACTTGGGGCTAAATCGGCACCTTGCAACCTGCCCTGAGGAAGGGGAATGAGTATTTGTGCTGCTCCAGGAGCACAGCACAGACTGAATTTTGACCTGGCGTCAGTTTAGTCCCTGCTTCTCCTTGCCGTGTCTGGGATAATGGAAAGGGATAATGTGTGCCAGATCTATGCCCCACCGGGGAGTGGATTCAAGGTTTTGCCCACTCCTAACCCTCCTGCACAGAAGGGGAGTACTACCGTGACTGCTCTACCCACCTCCTGCCCTGTGATCCAAGATGTAGGTAATCTGTGTATTGGAGTAAAGGACCACAAGAGCTGGCTCACCATTTGAGCCCTTGGTAAAGTAGCATTCATTAATACTCCACTGCTGTCATTAAACTGTAGTCAGCATAATATTGCCCAGGTGAGCGCCTTTGATTCCCTGCACAGAGGGTTTTATATGTCAAACACTGAGCATGGAACTAGCCTGTCACACATACAATATGCCAGTGCAAACAGGTTCTGAATGAATCAGTCTTTTCCTTTCTCTCTCACTGGGTGTCTCTCAGCATCTAGTGATGCAAGCAAAGTCCAAAAATAATCAAGACTTTGACTTGTGCTAACACTACTTGGAAATGACAATCCCATCTTAAAATTTTAGAAGAGCTACAGAACATGTAACAATGGACCTGACAGGGAGAGATGCTTAAGCCACCACTGGATTCCAGGCCGTTGTCTACACTACAGAATTACTTTGGCACAATTGCGTTGCTCAGGGGTGTGAATAATCCACTCTCTTACCGACATAGCTACCGCCTCTCGCAGACATGGAGTTATTAAGCAGATGGGTGAGCTCTCTCCCATCTGCTTAGAGCGGCTTCATCAGAAGCACTACAGCTGCATCAGTGCAGCTGCGCTGCTGTTCGTAGTGGAGACCTGCCCCAAGGAGTGAGAAATGGTCAGCACAACTCAAATCAGGCCCAGAACATACTCTTGGGTTCCACCCATGTTCATGATCTAAAAGTGAATTATCTGAAGATAATGTTACTGCAATGTCTGCTCACCTGGATATTCCTGATCGTGATCACTTGGCCTGATTCTGGTTTCTATTTAGATTGTGATTCACTTGATGTCGTCACTCTGAATTTAGGGTGTGGTCCTACAAGGTGCTCAGGCTCTCTGGCTGAGCTCAGTGGCCGCTCAGCACTCTGCTCAGTGCCACATAAAAGCAGGTCTTCATGTCAGTGGAAAGGAGATCAGTGTCAGTCTCAAAGGCTACAGTTGCATGAGTGCAGATTACCCTTTCCCCTAAGGGTTGCAGGGTCAGGCTCAGTGTTAAAAGAAATTGTTGATCCAACTTAGAGCTATAAAATCCAACAGACAGACTCCTGCAGCGTGGCCTAGGGGGCGGGGGAATATGGTGTCTCCAAGAATCAATTTATTTTGATAAACTTTTAAAATAGTCTCCACTCTACACTATCAGTGGCCCCTGCTGCAGTTATTAGATGAATGGGGGAAGAACTCCCTTCAGTTTTCTTTTGTTTAGGCTCCTCAGGGGGAAGATCACCAATAATAGAAAAATCGACAGCTGGTTTCTTTGCTTTAGACTCTCTGACTGAGCCTGGCATGAGGACTGGGGAGGGAAGATGGCTACTAATTTGGTAGTGCTTTGAGGCACTGACTTTCCACCTCTTGGATTAGAATATGTAAAATACACTTTTTCAACTTTTTTTTTTCTTTTTGTTGCTTCCAGATATTCAGTGCCACATGCGGTTACATTGCTTTGTGTCATTTGTGACCTGCCACTGCATGGCATGACATGACTCGAGGTAACCAGACAGTGCACTGTGGACTTAAAAATAAAAAGTACAATCGTTGGTAAACGTGGGGCTCAGTTCTGCCCTCAGATATGCACGTAGAGCACCCACTGACTTTGATGGAGGGTCCACAGGCATAACTGAGCACAGAATACAGGACTGTGGGTAGCAGAGTTCACATTCCAGGCTATGTATGCAGCTCTGAGTAAGTTGACATTGCTCCATTGATATCAATGGAGCTGCACTGATTTAGGCCAGCTGATGATCTGGCCTTCTCTATTTCTAACTTTGCTCTAGCCCACCTTTCTGTAAAGCTGCTTGGCTCACATTAACTAACTAAATCGTCATAATTATATGCTAAGTGCACTTCAATGACAGGCATATTTTATATGCTGCCAATCCACCCTTCCTTCCTACGTATCTTTTCTAATAAGCTTAAACATTTCATTAGAGTGGGGACATACCACTTTGGGCTTAGTGAGCCACTGAAATCAATGCCCATTTACACCAGCTGAGGATCTGGCCCTATACACTCAAGGGTTTGATACTATAAGTTTTGAGCTCCTGCAACTCCACTAGACATCCATGGAAGGGGAGGGTGCTCAGTGCCTTGTGGTGGCACTCAGCCCTTTGCAGCTCTGTAGTTTGTAAACTGGTTTGGGACCCTTCAGGAAGAAAATTGCCAGAACAGTGGTGTTGCCAACTCTCATGATTTTGTCTCTCATGATGATTGTGTTCCTTAAAGCCCCAGCTCCTGGAATCATGTGGATATGTGATTTCAGCCTTCATTCTTAAAGAAAAAGTAAGTTTCTAGCTCTCCTGGCTGTGGAGAAAGCTTCAAAATGTGCTACTTCCCCCCCCCCACACACACACACACACACACACCCATGCATCCTAAAGCAGGGGAAGCCAATTATTTTTTGGTCCAGGTATAGGCAAGGTCCAGACTCCAGAGAAAATAATAAAAAAAAAAAAATTTGGGGTCCATTCAAAAGCATCTGATCTGTATTTGGCCTGTAGTCTGCCGCTTGACTACCCCTGCCCTAAAGGCTCAGAAAGCAAATAAAAACACAAAATCTACTATTTTTACATAATCTCAATTTTAAAGCCAATCTCATGATTTTTGGTGAGCCTGATTTGATTTTTTTTTTTAACATTTGGTTGTCCGTACCACAGCAAATAACTTTACAATCACAGGTTTCAGAGTAGCAGCTGTGTTAGTCTGTATTCTCAAAAAGAAAACGAGTACTTGTGGCACCTTAGAGCCTAACAAATGTATTTGAGCATAAGCTTTCGTGAGCTATATCCGATGAACTACATCCAATGAAGTGAGCTGTAGCACACGAAAGCTTATGCTCAAATAAATTTGTTAGGCTCTAAGGTGCCACAATACTTTTTTTTTTTTTTTAAATCACACTTGCTTCAACACCTCCTGGATCTGCATCTTCCACATGGGTGTGAGTGTGAGAGAGAATTTTAAATGAGGATAACTACAAATCCAATGAACTGTTATGTCAAGGATAAGGCTCCAACTGTAAATGGAGCGCTCAGTGCTGTCAGAGCTGGCTAGCTGGGGGTCTGCAGGTGCTTCATGTATCGTGCTGGATAATAAAATGAGGACTGGATTCTTCTTGAACTGTCTTTGTTAAAGCAATTATCTTCTCCAATGGCAAGTTCTAATAGCAGCTGAATGTCATAGCTATCTGCACAGACTGGTACTTTCTACACACTCTTCCCTCCTGCCATGCATGCTCCTTCCTCCAGGTGCCAGGCAGGTTGCCACAGCAGGCAAACTTGGGTAGCCCCAGCGACTCCAAGACTTGCTGCCTGATACTGTCTTCCCTAGGTTATAACTCCCCTTTGAACAGCTGAGCTTTCTAGAGTGCAATGGGCTAACCTAATATATATTTCCCCCTCCAACTGGCTTCCATACTTTGTGCCTGCAGTCAATATAACTCAGCTGCCTAAAATAAAAAAAGAAAAGGAGGACTTGTGGCACCTTAGAGACTAACAAATTTATTTGAGCATAAGCTTTCATGAGCTATAGCTCACTTCATCGGATGCATGCAGTAGAAAATACAGTGGGGAGATTTTATATACACAGAGAACATGAAACAATGGGTGTTACCATACACATTGTAAGGAGAGTGATCAGGCAAGGTGAGCTATTACCAGCGGGGGGACTTTTGTAGTGATAATCAAGGTGGGCCATTTTCAGCAGCTGACAAGAACATCTGAGGAACAGCGGGGGAAGGGGGAATAAATATGTGGAAATAGTTTTACTTTGTGTAATGACACATCCACTCCCAGTCTTTAGTCAAGCCTAAGTTAATTGTATCCAGTTTGCAAATTAATTCCAATTCAGTAGTCTCTTGTTGGAGTCTGTTTTTGAAGTTTTTTTGTTGTTCTGCCTAAGTATTTGACTGAACCCATAAGATAGATAATTTGGGTGCCTAAGTATCTAACAGTGGTTGCAAGTAGAGGGGCCAGGTAGAAAACTTGGCCCCAGCTCTAGCCCAATCCTGCTGGCTGAAGCCAGGCTGGGGTCCCTCCTGAGAGAAAGTCACCTGCTACAGGAGCACAGCAGCACAAGTTACTGTAGCTCTCTCTGGCCTGGAGGCATCCAGCAGCACCCACTAAATGGGTAGAGCCACTCAGGCAGATGGCAGGAGTAGGGCAGTGGGGAGAGGCATGCAACCTGCCCATCTCCTGGAGAGCCTCTACCAGCACAGTACATGGGAAGCTCTGGGGAGAATTTAAAGCTGCCTTCCTCTGAGGGAGGCCAGTGGTGGGGCCACTCTTAGCCTCCCCACTCGTGAGTGGTCAGATCCTATGGAGATGGAGACACTTCAGAAGAGTTATCTCCTTTCAGGCACAGCTGTCCTTGCAGGAGGGAATCAATTGCAGGGTGGTTTAGTTTCCCTTATAAACTCATGTATCCACTTTCTGTAATATTCACCACCCTTTACTTTGCAAAATTCTGGGCTCTCCCTTGAGCGTATTTCTGGAGTTTGGCCCAATAATGACAGAGAGTCTAAGCACTTCTGAGCCAGGCTTTTCTGATCCTTTGAGTAGCTCTCTCCAGTTAATTCACTCTCAAAAGAAATCCAATTTCAGTTCCAATCCTTGAAAATACAATGACTGTTCAGAGCCAGGTGTCCCTTGTCCATCACTTTGAATAATTCCTATTAGCAACATCTGCTTGTAACACAGAAACAGTAGCCAGAAGCTGCCTGGAGTTGCCAAGAGAATTTCTAGAGCCTGTGTGACATTTGTAAATCTTTGGCCACCTCCTTACTCCATCTAGTTATAAACCTCTTACAGACTTTGAGGGGTGGTGGGTTTTTTTTTCCTTTTTCTTTCTGATTTAGGGTCCCCTGAACATCCTACGTAGTTGCCCATACCCACAACCTTTTGCATCCCGGTCTGGAATAAAGTGGTGTTTTGTTTTGATCCTAAAGTAAAAAGGCACAGAGTAGATACCAGGAGGAAAGGAAAGTGCTTCCTCATCCCCAGGACATGTGACTCCTCTAGGGATGGGAAAGCATGGGGCAGACGAAATAAGTAATGAGTGCAGGAAACTATATGATGCTGGATCCACCCTGCCTCACATGTACTCACATACCAAATAACTTGCAGCGGCAGGACTCCCGCAGTCCTTGCCTCTCTTTCAGCAGCAGACTGCTGTAAGCTCCAGCACTAACTCAGTCTCCAGCTGGAGCTGCCCAGGTGTTTCTTCTCTTTGCTCATGCAGCACTCGACCATGGCACAACCTTGGAGGCACATGCAAAGCAGCTCCACAAAGCCATCAGCAGGCCGGCTTTCCCTCCCTGTGTAGTAGGCAGCCTTCTGGTCAGTGGGGGGAGTCAGTGAGGGGTGGGAAGTTTAAAAACAAGAAGAGGTTTATTTAAAAAAAATATTAAGGGGGATGGGAAAATGGACTGACCGAAGGGAGATGGTGGAATCTTTTCTGGGCATGGTGCAGGGAGTGTTTCAAGAAGGGGAAACAAACCCTGTGATTTAGCAATGAGAACCCATCTCTAGTGTTAGCCAGCAACATAGAAAGAAAGATTAATGGAATGTTAGCTATGCACTCCACGCCTCAACTCTTATGTCCGTCAGATGATGCTCTCTGATTCCACTCTACAGTGGAATCAAAGTACCAAGAAGAGGTTATTCACCCAGACCTAAACCTCCTGGCATGTTACCCTCACTTTTGAGAGACTCTGAGTTCCTGTTATGACAGTTCAGAGGTTTTATAATACGATGTATGGTGCCTAGATATCATGGGTGCTTTATAAATGCAGGTAGATTGTAGGATCATTCCTCTTAAATATTCTTTACTGTCTAAATTGAGTGCTGCAGATCTTTCTTCACTGATCTCAGTGGAAAATGGGAATCTAAATAGAAGTTAGACTCCTAACTTCTTTTGAGCATTCAGCCCTGAGATAGGAAGGCCTCCTGCTTTCTCCATAGGTTACTTGTTCTTTCCTATGCGGTTATCTTCTGGATACATAAAGCCCCTATGTGAACACAAAAGAGTAGTCAGTTGAAAAATGCCTAATTTTCAAAGATTTTTTTTTAATTGGTTTGTGAAAACCCAACCATCTTTACTTTCTGGGTTTTTTCAATGAAAAAACAAAGTTTCATCAAAAGATATTTTTTTCTTGGCAAAAAGTCTCACTTTTGACAAAAAGCAAGGTGTCAAAGTAATTATGATTTTTTAAAACAAGGGTGTAGAAAAGTGACCAGCTCTACAGAACAGGCACATTTGGATGGGTGCCACCATTTCTTTGTTAGAAAGACCCATTTCCAAACTTCCAAGCTAAAGCTTTTCTTTCACATGGCACCTGCTGATCCTTTCCTTTTCTTCTGTTCTTTTGTACGTCTTCTGGTCTTTAATTGTGAACTATTCCAAGATGCTTACATGATAGGAACTTATAAACCAGATGACAAGTATGGTATTCTCTTCAAGCACAGGGAATCATGTACTACCTCTAAGCACTTCACTCTTTAATCTTTGTTTTCATAGCTTTATGTACTGATCTATTGATATTTCTGACCCTTATTTCTAAACACTCACTTTAAAATGAGATCTTCACAGCTGAGGGTATTAAAATAGCTAGCAGCAAAAATCTAGCAGAGGGGGGAACAAAAATCTTATCTAATGTGGGACACACCAAAGTTGAGCTAATCCCAACCAACAGAATAATGTAAAGAACAGGTCATGAACATTCAGGATAAGCACAAGAGAAAATATTTTAACTGCAAATGAAAACAGAACGATCATTTTCAGGTTTGTATAGCCTAGGTCAGATCCTTAGCTGGTATAGATGAGCACAGTTCCATTGAAGTCAAGCCGGTTTAACCCTGCTGGGATTCTGGGCCTTTTTTTTTTTTTTTCCCCGAATGAGATGCAAATTCCAAACCATTTATGGATGAATCTCCAGAGGATTCTAGCTGTGTAGCTCTCATAGAGGCAGTAGGAATGTAAATCGACAAATGACCACTGGAGTTATGGCAATTCTGTTAGGTTTCAAGGTGAGTTTTTGCTTCTTGATATTAGATAAGAAAAACAAATAATTCCAAGTCAAATGTGTAGATAACTTTAAAGACATGAAGCCAGATTCCAGAGCTGGTCAAATTTTCCTAGTTTCATTTTTTTTAATGAAACCTTCCATTGACAATAATACTTGATAGAAAAAATTTCAACAATTTCAAAATATTAGGGAAAAAAGTGTTTAAAAATGGAGAACTTCATAGCACTTTTTACTTTGTATTGTTTGGTTTTTTTCCCCACCATACACACACTAACTTTGCCAGTCACTGTACACACTGGCTGCTTTGCCTTCAATCAGATGGAGTCTACTAGCCGATGGTTCCATGGTTTTTCCAACCACAAAGCTTGTTGAAGCACAGATACTTTATTAACCTCATTGTGACAGAAAAAACTGTCACAGGCTGGGGAAAAAAGAACAAAACCCCCCAGATCAATCCGGTTATGATTATACTGCTGCTTCTTGTTAGCAAGTTTGACTCCCCCAGGATTAGAACTAGAGTATGGCCAGCTGACTCCAGTGAACTAATCCTTTGCAAAGTCTGCTGGTAGTGAGTGGAGGTGGGACCCTCTATAATTCAGGCCCAGCTCATTCTATACTGTTACCTCTCTTCCTGCTACATAAAGATAAGTGGGGTTGTGAAGGGGTGCAAAATAGTTTCTGGGGAGAGGCAGCTCTAAAGCCAGCACCAATCAGAGTCTGAGAAGAAATCGCACATTGGAAAAAGCAGGTACTGAGTTTGGTAAGGTTTTGGCCTGCCGCCCTGTACTTGGAATTTCCCTGAAGAGGGGGATTTTACAACACACTTGGGCACAAGAAATGAGACTAAATGGAGAAATGAGACTAAAAACTAAATGTGTGTCGAAGGTGGTAAAACTACATACAGATGATGCACTTTTTTTTTTTTCCCTTTAAGAACTGCTATGTCTCTGGCCTCCTTCCCTCATCCCCAGTTTCTGTGGTGGTCTGGTCAACCTAGCCGACTGAGGAGTACTTGGTAATCTTCCTATAAGAGGAAGAGAGTGGCTCAGCTCAGCTCTGTTATCTATACATTGAAGCTGTAAGAATTAGCATCCCCCTATTTCCGTAGAGCTGTCCTGCAAATGTAGTCTGAATCTGGAAAAATAGTAGGAAATCAGACTCCACTAAGATTTATTTCTACATGGTTCTAATCTTTTTCGGGCTTAGCACATGTTTAATTTCTAAACATGCAAGTAAATTCATCCCTATTAAGCAAGCACTTAAGGCCCATTGATTTTCAATGGGTCTTAAGCAAGTGCTTAACTTAGCTAAATCAGGGCCTTAGGGTGTAAATTCTTCAAGCAAGGACTTCGGATTTATGGGCTATGTTGTCTAGCACAATTATTTATACTTGTCTAAACATAAACACCATTTTTAAAATCTGGATCTATGAGCCATCATGAGTTTTTTATGTATAAACTGGCCATCAATAAGTTTGACTTGAAATAAGGTGAAAGTTTCTAACCATCAGAGGGTGAATTTCTGGAACAGCCTTCCAAGGGGAGCAGGGGGGGGCAAAAAACCTAAATGACCTTAAGACTGAGCTTGATAGGTTTATGGATGGGAATGGCATGATGGGACTGCCTACAATGACATGTGGCTGATCTGAGACTGCTAGCGGCAAATATCTCCAACAGCTGGAGATGGGACACTAGAAGGGGAGGGCTCCTCGTTACTTCAGAGAATTCTTTCCCTGGTGGGTCTTGACCACATGCTCCGGATCTAAGTGATTGCCATAGTTGGGGTCAGAAAGGAACTTTCCCCTGGGTCAGATTGGCAGAGACCCTGGAGTTTTCATCTTCCCTGCAATGTGGGGCATGTGTCACTTGCAGGTTTAAACTTGTGTAAATGATGGATTCTCTGTAACTAACGTCTTTAAACGATGATTTGTGGACTTCAGTAACTTAGCCAGAGGTTAGGGGTCTATTACAGGAGTGGGGGAGTTGAGGTGAGGTTCGGTGGCCTGCAATGTACAGGAGGTCAGACAAGATGATCATGAGGGTCCCTTTCTGACCTTTAAAGTCTGTGAATCAGAGTCTGGTGGAAGCCTATGGATAGTGGTTGGTTTGGTTTTTTACTAGCTTACATAAGAATAGTTCAGAACTCGTTCAGTTTTGTCATTGTCTTTTAATCCATTCTTCTAAAACTGAAGCGTTTTTTCAAACACACTGGTCAGTGTCCACGTGCCAAATGCAAAGTTGCTAGAGCGGCTTACAGCAAAGAACCTCAAGGGCTAGGAGTTTTGTTAACATACTGGAGAGCTATATTTCTCCGTCTCCTGTTTCTCCTCATTTTCTGTTTCTTTTTGAGAGTGGGAACTGCTGATCTCTACTATTACAGCAAACTCTGTGGCTCATTTGCTTTTGCTCATAATGAGCAAACACCTCAAGATCATTGTTAGAATTACTGTACAATGTTTCATTAGATCTCTAGCTCTAATAGCTGTAGAAATGGGCTCTACTTGTACAAGGAGCCTGAATGCCCGAAGAGAATGAACTAGAAGATTCCATTTTCTCTACCAGGGTTCAAATTCAGCACCATTCATGTGCAACTTTAAGCATGATTTCTACATATGATACAAGTGCTTAAAGCTAAGTACATGCTTGGCTGGATTGGAGCTGGAATAATGGACTTGATAGACAAGTGAGGATAAAATATGCACCAGGAAGAGGAAGGGAAGCCCTGGGTTATGGATATGTGATTATATAATTACTCCCATTTAGACCTTTGTACATCTTGGTGGTATAATTTTGTAAGGGTAAATGCAGTCATTCTTGTAGGCAATGCTGCGGAAGTGAATCATTAGGAATGATTTGAATGAGTCAAGAGTGGAAGCTTGGCAAATAGGATTTGGAAGGGCAGCCTAAGAATAAGGAGCAGCATGGAAGAAGGTACAGATCTTGGTTAGAAAAAGAAGTAGGCAAGCATTCAAGCTGGCCTCACTGAGGGTGGATGGAGTATGGAAGTGGGCCAAGTTAGAGATGTAGTGGCTGATGCAGAGCCTCGAAAGCAGGACAAGAAGTTCTAAGTTGATGCATTGGCAATGAGTAGTCAGCTAAGTGACTCTAAAGGGGTTAGGGAGCAGGCACAGCATAACTGAAGTGGCAGGAAAAAGTTAACTTTTAGCAGAAGCATTTTAAGTACACTGGAGGAAGTCAAGTAAACGTGTCTATATAGACATAATCTGCATATTGAAATGGGCAGGGATGGTGATAATACATTAAAAAACACAATGATGGGGATAAATGCACCCAGGTGAAAAGAACTGCTTGCTATTGAAACGAATGCAGAAAGAGAAAATAGAATTAAATCATTAAGAAAGGGAAGAGATGAATGGAATCTCCCACTATCCTATCAAAAATATCCCTTTAATCTTACTATGGATACTTGCAAGTATCCTCAGTTCAAAATTTAAGTACTCTTTAAAAACCTGTTTTTACAAAATCAAATACTAAAAGAAAATTTTAATGACTGATTTTAAAAATATAATATCAATGACTTTTTATGTTTTCCCTGCAGCCTTTGCAATCCAGATATTACAACCTCACACTAGTGCACCAGAATGAAGAAATAAAACTGACTAGACACCGGAGTAAAACTAGCTGGTTTAGTATCCCTGTCCAATCTGAATAAAGTGCAAAATAATAAACAAAAGGCTTTAATGAGAGCCCAGTATCAAAGCTGGGGTGCAAATGAAGGACTTCACAAGTCCCAAACCTGAGCTCATTTCTCTGAGCCAGGTCTACACTTAAAATTTAGATTGACCTAACTAAATCACTCTGAGGGCTCGTCTACACTTACTGGAGAATCGACGCTGCAGCAATCAATGTACTGGGGGTCGATTTAGTGGGTCTAGTGAAGATCCGGAACAAGAAGAGTAAGTGGAGTCGACAGGAGAGCGTCTCCTGTCGACATAGCGTAGTGTGGACCCCGTGGTAAGTAGATCTAAGCTACATTGACTTGAGTTATGCTACTAACCATAACTCAAATTGCATAGCTTAGATTGGCCTGAGATGTGAAAAATTCATGCCCCTGAGCATGTAGTTAAGATGACCTCAGCCCTGGTGTGGACCCAGCTAAGTTGATGGAAGAATTCTTCCATTGATCTAGCTACACTGCTTGGGGAAGTGAATTACCTACGTTGACAAAGTTTTGTTTTTTCGTGTGTGTGTGGTTCTCCCCCCCCCCATCAATGAAGGAAATATCTACACTACCAGTGTACAGCAGCATAGCTACAGCACTGCACATGGTAGTGTAAACATGCCCTAAAACTATATGGCCAAATACAAGCTGAGAGTTGCAAAGAAACTAATGTCCACAATCCTTGGTTCCGATGATGGCTTCTTAGCATCTGGGCAGGGCTACCCCCTAGAAACCCTCACTGAGGCAACCTGTGAAGGGGGCTAGAAGAGCATAAGGAGAATAAATAACAAACATGCTGGCTATAGTGGAAGACTGACAAGTACTCTTTACTGATGACACGTGGGGAAAAAAAAACAGGATGTTTTGAAATTAAGGCCAGATCAGGAAATTTCACATGATTCCCTTGAGACTTTTTTTTTCCCCCTTTCCATGTTAATGGAAAAAGGCTAGAAAGAAAAAGCTAAATTGTAGAACATAAATATACCATTTTGCAGAATCTCCTTAGGGGCTGCTCTTCCTCAGTTGTTGTTCTACTGCCATCATTGCTAAGAGGGAGACGCATGTCTCTGCTGCACTTCATGGATGCCTCCCTAACTATTATCCTTGGAAGCATTAACTGTTTGTTGTTTAACTAAATTTATTTCTGAATTGGGCAACTGATAAAGAACCTATTCCGCCTTATTCCTTAGAATCTGTCGTTTCTTCTGCCAAAACTAAAATAAGAAAGCATGCTGAAACAGCTTCAAAATGCTATTCATGGAAGTCTGTGGTAATAATTTGGCTTACTGAGTTAAAGCAAAAGATGTTTCGCAGATGAGAAAATTTAGGGCTGTCAGGCTGTGACAATCTGAATGAGAGAGATTTCAAAATAATCTGTGCTGTGAAATGTCCCAATGAGCCAGATTTAATCACAGGGGGAAGATACTTCAAAAACTGCCAAAAATGTCATTCTGAATAAGGGAGCCCCTCTCTGGTTCTAAGCCCTTGGCTACATTAGGAAGGGTTTGTTGCTATAGCTATGCCAGTAACTACACTGGCAAAACTCCTACCATTAGATGCAGCTTCTTCTGGCAGCAATCCTTCTGCTGGTATATCTGCATAAAGAGGGAATTCACACATGTGCAGAAAGCCATCGTGAGACACTTCCACCACTTAAATCACGAGAACTTGAATTGCCACAGACTTGGATAAGAGCCATGGTCCATCTAGTCCAGTTTCCTATCTCTGACAGCAGCCAGTACCAGCTGCTTCAGAGACCAGTGTAAGAACATCAGAGAAGGCAGATGTGGATAATCCACTCTCTCATTTTAACCCAGAACAGTTAGACACTAGTTTTAAAACTGGAAGCATGAAGTTTCTACCAGTTCCAAAACTGTTTGCATTAACTGTTACAACTCTAAATATTCTTGTAGCTGCACGGTGTCCAATCCCTCTCTGAATCTAAGACTGGAGAGACTTAAGTGATGGAGAGGTGTTGTTAGCCCTTTACAGGGGGGTGAATTTGACCCAAACTAAGCAGGGAGAGGTAAGAGAGTCCTTGTGAAATGAGTCAAATCCCAATTAGTAAGAACACACGAATACAAGGAGAGTTTGAGTCTAGATCTCACTCCAGAGACTCACTGGAAGTTAGAACCTAAGCCACTCTTTCCTCTTCCCCCCCCCCACCCCCCTTTGTTCCATCTGTTTTCTTTGAGATCTATTCAAAGCCCCCTGAAGTGAATGGAAATATTTATGGACTTCAGAGGGCTTTGAAGTAGGCATTTTTCAGCTGTTTTCATGGAGGTTTTTTTTTTTAATCCACTAACACCACTCCACCAAAAAATCCACAAGGACATTCATGCTATTGGTCTCTTCATACATATGCCCATTGGTTTAATTGGAGACTCTATTTTTTCATTTGTCCTACTGAGACAACCCTAAGCCACTCGCATTAATAGTTAAATAACGACTGAGCATCAGGGGAGGGAAATGTGACAAATCTGCCCAACTCGTCAGAAGATGTTTTGACATTCTGTAGACTGGAAAGATTGTAAACGAGGAACTAGCCCCTCATTACATTCCTGCATTAATGTGCTTGTCTTTAAATGTGGATTGCAAACCATCCATCCCAGAGTCCCGTTTTGATGTCATAACAATAGTTACGATGTTGGAGTACACAATACTTAACTGCTGACACCTTGGCACCATGATTAACAACCACTTTCGCCATTGTACCTTCTGTACTCCCATCAAAGTGAAATTTGTCCCTATTAATCAAATATAAGTGCTCTTTTCTGAAATGCTCATTTGTATTGAGTAGATTTCTAACATTCATCTAAAATGCTGTGTGCAACTGCTAACCTTTCAGTGGAGTCTACCGGGAGTTTCTGCTCATTTGTATACAAAGCATGTTGAATAAAAGGGCAACCAAACATAATTTACTGGGAAGTGAGGTTAAAAGTGGCTTACCAGTTTGATGGTATTTGGCCTCAGAAATGAGACACTAACACCCACCTATGGATTAATATTGATCAGCTTTCTGAAAGTTTTAAGTAGGTGTAATTTTTTTTAATTATCTTTTTTAAAAGAAAAGTTTTTTGTTAATTGGGCAAACGTAGTCTGGGCCTGACTTCTCCCTTTGACTGCGAAGGAAGTAGGATTTATTCTGTGTACAGAATAAATATTAAGAGCCAAATTCTGTTGTTTGGTTGATAGAAACTCATTTTGGCTTTAATGGGAGTTTGGCTCTGCTAGGCCCTGATCATGTACCTTAAAATCAATGAGTTTTGTCATTGACTTGAGTGAGCTCTTATAGCCAAATTCTACGGCATTTCAGACAGGCATTTTTTTCCCCCAAGAAGGTGCCCAAATCCTGTGAGCTGGGTGCCTAACTCTCTGTAAACCTTGCTGCCAAATCCCAGTCTAAAGGATCAAATCCTCAACTGCATAATTCAGCATACCCCTTTTGACTTCAATGGGAAAAGGAGAGTTTGATGAACAAAATAAACACCAAGGGCTAGATTCTCAGGTGGCGTTAATGTTGACTCTGCACACTGAGTCCCATCCTGTTCCCATTGCTGTGTAACGTTTACTCTGCACTAGTGGAGAATCTGGCCATGATGTTTATTTGATATGTAGAGCTCCCATTGATGTCAATGGAGCTATGCTGATTTACACCACTTGAGATTCTAGCCCCAATTCCTTGTTGTCTTTGTCTTTTATTTATAGTTTGCACTTTGTGAATTACTCATTCTTTTCAGCAAAATGTTTGTACTGGATGAGTCACCCAGCTAAATAAAAACTCGAGATTAATTAATTATCTAAACATTCCCCTCTTACCACTGCTTATCCACTTGTTGTGTCTTTAATTCAAGCCAGATATGAGCATGTTTAAAACAGGAGCCCATTCTAGGTCTCCTAAACAAATGGTGGAATGCAGTAAACAGAATCAGTGACTTTAAATCCCATCAGAAAATGCACATTAGGGGTGAAATTCACCAATCTGCACAGGTCCTGCTCACCCAAGCCCCATTTTGAGATCTTACAAGAGATGGGAAATCTCTAGAAATGGAGCCTTAGGTCTTGTCTACATGACAGGGAAAAGTTGATCTAAGCTATGCAATTTGAGTTACGTGAAAACTATAACTCAAGTCAATGTAGCTTAGTTCTACTTACCATGGGGTCCACACTACGCAATGTACATGGGAGACACTCTCCCGTCAACTTCCCTTACTCTTTTCGATCCGGTAGAATACAGGAGTCAACGGGAGAGTGATCTGCGGTCGATTTAGTGGGTCTTCACTAGACCGACTAAATCAACCTTTGATGCATCAATTGTCGCATGTCAATTCCCCCAGAAAGTGTAGACAAGCCCTAATTGTATGTGATCATATAGCCTATGCACAGGCGGCAGAGTTGTTTGTACATGAAACCATCTCTGGCATTTCCTGATTGCTGAGTGATTGATCATGCAGCCTTCAAGTTCTTCGAATGTAGTTAATTGTGTAGACTTTTTAAAGAAAAAGATCAAACAAACACTAGACACCTCTGGCATGTCCTGTCTAATGCACTTTGAGGGCCAATACAAACAAGCCCCTCTTCTGCACACTGAGGAGTGGTGCAGTTTCTTCTCCATATTCCAGGACACCGCCAGACAGGATAGGGGTCATATAATGGAGCCCTTGCCCCTATGTCATAACTTACTTCATGTCCAGCAAATGAGGCAAAAATGCTCAGTGAAATGGAAACTGGCACCTGGGCATTGGGCCAGTACAACATGCACAGGCTGTGTATTTACTCCCTGTGCAGGGCTACCGTCCCCTTATGTGATGCAGGGCTCCTCTGGAGAACTTTTATAGGTGTGCATCTTAAATATGCAACACTTAACATGTGCACCTTAAGTACATTCAATGAAAAATGCAGGGCTCTGCATTAAAGGCCTGTTGCTAGACTCCCATTGACTTGAATGGACTCTGGATCAGGCCCTTAGGGTACATTTTATAAAGTGCCCTTTCACGCATTGAATTGATATGTACACTTACAAAGAATTAGGCACGGCCCTGTAGGAGTCTTTCGTTGCTCCTCATGCAGGGCAGGCTAGCTTTCCTCTAATGGCTGCTGTAAAAAGATAGAAATCATACTAATTGCATGAACAAAGTGCAATTCTCAAAGGCTCATAACTCAGTCAAATCAAAACCAATTTTCACTGGAACACTCAGCGATACTTATCAATGGGATCTATTTCACTGCCAGCTGCCATTTGTCTACCCCTAGCTGTCTTGTCTGTGCAGCTATTGCAAACCGTTTTTTATAATAGGAAAAGTATGTGGGTGTCCCGTCCCCCGTCCCCCCCGCCACTCCTAGTATCCTCATTCAAAATGACCCATTCATTTCTGGCTCAATCTCTCAATCCCCAAATAAACAAAAGAAATAAACCCCCTTCTATTGGGATAGAGACCAAACCATTAGCCAAACCAAAACATTAGCCTGAAAGGCCCATATTCATAATCTGAGGTTTGAGGGTGATGTGCTCTCCAGGGTGTGATATCTAAAGCACACTAAGAAAGGGCATATTAATTGGTCTGTGGCAGACCCTTCTGCTGCGCAATAAAAGTTCTCTAGTGCACTTGAAGGTAGTGCCAGCCCTACATTAAAGCACATTAGCAGGGTCTACACCAAATAATCCCTTTATGGGATTCTGGCCCGCCCCTGACTTCCTCTTACAAAAGGGCAAGAGGAAGTCAGTGACACTGCACAGATGCACTAGACTGGGTAGATTCTGGTCACATGGTAATAATCTTCAAAATGTACCTTTTAGAACTATAGTGGGTTCTACTTAGCATCTAAATACTTAAATCATGCACAAACTCCTGCTGACACTTGGGAATTCACAGTAATCTTCAAGGAGCTGCTAGCTGAATTGAGAAAGCATCACTGTTTACATGGGCTTGTACCATCTGCTAACAAAGCAAAAATATTACCCCTATTTTTGGCATCCAAGACTGAAAAAAATCAAGTGTTTGTAACATGAAAATGACTATGGACCTGTTTCACCACTGAACTTCTGTGCTTGTGTGATGCCACTGGAAATCAATAGTTACACAGGCATAAATATGAAAGTCCAGTGGTAAACAGAGGACTCAGTGTGATCAGAACACTAGTTTTTTCAGAATCATTCTCTAATCAAAACTAACTCTTTCTCACAACAGTGAGACAAGATGAGTGAGGTAATATCTTTTATCGGACAAGCTTTCACACTCACATGGAGCACTTTTGCACAATAGTGTAATTCTGGGCAAGGGAATAAAGATTTCTGAATGCCAAACAATCCATTTATTAAAAAATAGAAGCTTGCTTTATCATCTGCTGTTTTGGGTAGGAGATTTAGAACATGTCTGCAGAATGTTACCATATTGACTACAAATCTGATTATTTGCAAGAGGTTTTCATTTGTAAGTTTTCTGTCGAGCTTGTAGGCTAGAATTAAAGGGGCTACATCTTCCTTCTAAAACAGCAAGAGAAAATGCAATGCTTTTGCTGCTACTGGTTAGGCCAGGAAACACTAAACGTAAGAAGGAGTGTGCTGCTTACATGGTATAAACTAAATGCACTGACCTCTTACAAAGCCACCAATTGCTTATCTTATTCATGTACCAGATTGTCTGCCAGATTGTCATTGAGAGTCATATGATTCCCTGAAGGTGAAAGATTAACTAAAACATCAGCAACTATTTCTGAGGGTCTGTTTGCACAGCCAAATTGACCAGGCCTGACGATGGTGCAGGTTATATTAATAATAAATGTTCAGGTTTTACGACCTACAGCCCCAAATCGGCAAAGCACACTTAAGAATGTGCATAGTTTGAACCATGTCAGCAGTCTTCTTGGAGGCATGGGATTACTCACACTCAGTTGTGCATATTTAAGTGCTTTGCTGGACCAAAGTTGTTGAATGAGGTCTGAGAGACTTTTGGATTTCAGTAAGACTACTTGTATGCGTAAAGTTAGGCACAAAGCTGAGTACTTTGATAGGGGGGCCAATATGTGTTTTACTGAAAGTACTGCCACATGGATTGCAGGATGAATCTGAAGGTTAGTTTTGATCGACTGCCAAAACAAAAACTAGGGCTGATTTGGCTCAATTTTCCCCCAGGTCCCCAAGTTCAGAGGAGTTTTCACGTAACATCCCAAATCTGTACAGGCTTTTTTTACTTGTACTATGACAAAGCAGGAAACTGCGTGAGTGAAAACCCATCTTGCCCTCTCTAAGCCCAATAGAGTTATTGGTCTACTCCAGAACTGAAGGCAGCCCTAAGGAGATTATACAGTGTATGTGAACCCGCCAGAATCTTTCTGCCAGAAGTGGCTTCAACATCCTGAATGATACGCTGCGGGCGTTTGAGTATTGAAAAACCAAGGCGACATGCTTTCATGACTCCTTTCTTCATTTTTTTGAACCTTAGGCACTGCCTGCTATGCTGAGTGCATGTTGATGAGTTTTTTAAACTCTGTGAAAGATTTGTTTGGAGACTAACTCACCTAAATCTTGTCTCTAGTCTCCACAAAAAATAGTGGCCATCTAGTCCAAAGGCAGGAATGCCAAGTACCACTCATCTGCAGAGAGGCTCTCTTGTTTTAGATTAATTTTAAGGCGGTTTTAGGCTGTCTCCCTCAGTGTATTTCAATGAGCTATTTAGTCTCACTTGCTTTTTTTGCTAATTGAAGTTATCAAAGTTGAGAGCCCTGAAAGAAAGATGTGGAAATATTCTGGGGACAGACATATGGATTCCTGACACTAACTGTAGCTGGTACTCTAAAATGGAGGAAGTCAGTTGTCAGGCCCAAATGCGTGTCTGTACCAATTTCTCAAAAATTCTTGCTCTCACAAATTCAGCAGCACAGCTGTAGCTTGATGTAGAAACAACATAAACACAGCAGTCAGGATTTAAAAAATCTCCTACTTGGTCTTTAATGCAAATACTGACTTTGTTCATCATGTATATTTACTATACGAAAGAGCTGGCCTTCGGCAAGTACAAAGGTAAGGTGATTAGACACACACTTTTTTAAGGTGAATACTGTATAAAGAGAGAGGAGGAAATGTCTTCCTTCCAATGAGGGTATGCACCTGCCCCCTTTCTTTAATAGATTTCCCTCCCAGCACCGTGTAGTAGGTACTAGCATGTGTGGGTTCCCAATCTGCTCAAGTCTATGCACTCAGTCTATCAGATATTTAGAAAGATAGGGTGCAGCCCTGCTTGAACTTTATTTTTACTATCTAATCAGCTGGCAGCTAGAATTCTGGAGGAGTTGTCTGTCTTTCTAGCAAGCCCATCATTAAGCATCAGTCACACACAATTCCACACCAAAAAAAAAATAGCTTTGCTCTACACCCTTTGGGGACCAACTGAATTAGCTGGGCCCTCATTAGCTAAAAGCCACCTCTCTAGTCCGCTGATGTTAGCAGTCAACATCATCCAAGATGCTCAAGATAACAATGATGGGGCTAGAGCCAAGGCGTTCTCAATAAGTGACCCTTGCCTGGAGTCCCTGTCCTTGGTGTTCCATTTCAACAGGTCCAAGATCTGTTACCTTTCTGGTGATGCACTAAAGCTCCTTTGTCCTTCCAGGCTTCTTTTTGGCAGAAGGGGTAGGGGTTGGAAAAAGAAGAGAACGCAGGTGAGAATCGGGTTGGGTTAGGAGAGGATCAAATAGGGCTCAGTCTGGAAGACAGGAGTTCTAAGTAATTGTGTTTAACAAGTGTGCATGTGCCAAAAAGCATGGGAGAGGTGCACTTTTTTCAAAATAAACACAAATTATTAATAATCCTCCTCCATAAATTCTCCCGGTGCTGGAGTCAGAATCACTAATGTCTCCTAGTCCCATTAGAGTTTTCAAACGCTGGCTCAGTTTTCTGGTAGGTAGTTTAAATTGAAAAGATAGTTTGTACAGTATCTGCTACTTTAAATGTTGGTGACACTCGGGCCTGGTGTACGCTAAAAAAGTTAGATCAACCTAGCTACATTGCTCAGGGCTATGAAAAAATGCTGTGCCCTGTGCAACATAGGTAGATCTAACCCGCACTGTAGACACAGCTAAGTTGACGGAAGAATTCTTCTGTCAACCTAACTACTACTTCTTGGAGAAGTGGATTAACTACTTTAATGGAAAAATCCCTTCCGTCAATGTAGGAAGAATCTATGCTATGGCACCACCATAGAGGAGGATGTAGCAAGCATCCATGCCTATTCTTGGCTTTTTAAAACAGTATAGCTGGTCTGGTTTTTGATTTTTCCTTTCAGGATCAGCTGTGACATCCTGTGCTACTTTCCCCCCCCCCCCCCCGCATTCTTTTTTCATTACTTCCGAGCTTTGTTCTGAATGATTAAATATAAGGCAGTTAGAGTAGCAGGGTGGGGAGCATCTCTGAAAGACAGCACATACAAAATTGAATTATAATAGAAGCACTGAGGTAGCTTTACATTTCTTTTAGCTCATGCTGTAGTAGTTGGGTTCACTTGTTTGGACTGTATCTAAAGGAATGCCATACTTAAAGGTACCGTTCTGTATTTCCCTCAGAGGGATAAACATCTTTATCCTCAGCACTGTGACAAAGAAATAAAACCAGGGGTAATGTCCTATATACCTAAATGCCCCATATAGATAGCCTTATACATCATGGAATGTTAACAAAAATCTTGGACCTAACCAGTAGGAAAAAAGTCAAGCTTAGCTAGCAGATGCTGGCTATGGTTACTCTTTCTAGCCAAAACAAAGCCAGTGACTCAACAATAACAAACATTGTATCTGGTAATGTTTTCAGGATCTGGCCCCATGAGGTTTTATAGAATGTCTTGCCATCCCCTGCCTGCTGCAAGTAAATAGGTCATTTGTGTCTTGCCATTGTAACATGGACATTAAAGACCAAATAAATCATGTCTTTCATAAACATTTATTGCTCATTAGCTTGAACACTGAGCTAATGAATGACTCATTTGTCTTCTAAATCCTAATGATCATTAATTATAAAACTTGCCAGAGCTTCTTAGAAATCTATGAAAGAAATCAACTGTAGATTATTTATAGATTATGTATATGAAACACACAAGCTATTTTTAGGTCATCTAGATGCTTTGTCAGACAATTGCATTCATTCACCAAAATGATGTACTCTAATTGCCAGTTCAAAAGCTTCATTTTGCCTGGTAATTGTTGAGTGGCTGACTGATTACTCCCCATTGCTTGAATGGCAGGTAGCAGATGTTTCTATGCATTCATAAAACAGTCCAGTCCAACATAGTCCCAATTAGGGATGAGTTGGTGTCTTCTCTCAGCACTAACAAAGAAAAATAGGATAAGGGATTTAAAATGTTTTTCCTGTTAAGTGTTTGTTAAGAGTTAAGTCATTGACTGATTGCTCCAGAAAGGCAAGTGATAGAACAAAAGATACCAGGTGTAGCAGTACAGCATAAGCAACAGTAGAATACTTCCACTCAGCTCTTTGTTCTTCTTACAAATTGGCCCATAGCATGCGAGGAAGCCTATATCTTGAGAGATTAAGAATATTGTCAAGCTGTTCTACATTTCCTTCTGGAAGAGAATATGCATTTTATGTTGTGTCAAGATATTTTTGTAGACTGAAAATACCCCTGAGGTTATTGCTATGGTGGAAAATTTCACTAGCTGGAAAACAATGAAAGACTTGATCAGCCTGTCAAGATACAAAAGCATCATGTGAGCCACAGAGGACAACACATCTATTCATTTTTTTTAAAGTGAACATTGTGGGTCTGATCTTGCCCAACTGAAGGCATTGAGAGTTTTGTCATTAACTTCATGGCAACAAGATTGGCCCTTTAAAAGTATGACATACAAATCCATTGACACTTATAGTGAAGTAATAGAGTACAGATTAGTTTAACACCTCTTTGAAACCATTTTTACTGAGAAATTATTGGGTTTCAAAGCATAACAAGTTTCCACTATACTTCTTCCTCCCACACCAGTCCTCCTTCATAGCAGCTGGATTCTGGATCTTATAGCCTCTCCAGGAGGAGAATTCCCAATAAAATCAATAGGAGTTCTGGTGCAAATAGCTGACAACATCAGACCAACCAGCTATAATTCTTGAGCTGTCAGTGTCTGCTTATAAGATATCATGAATGTTGCGATTTGAGCTGATTGGAGGATCTCAAGTACTAGCAAAGCTGAATTCTTCTCTAATGCTGCAGGAGGTAATTTTATGTAGCACTTTCCATCCCCAAAACACCTTACCAGCAGTGTGTGCACGGTCTAACTTGAGTGCCACTACCCTGTGAGTAAAGGTTGCAAAAGAGAATTCCAGATCTTAAAAACGTATTCATATGACCAAATCTTGCACTTGTATTTCTTCCATGCTCATGACCAAGTGCTAAGCATTGCTCCCTATCAATACATGCCACCCTCAAGTCCCGCCCATTGCAGCAACTGTCCTCCAGACTGAGGAGGACTGGATGAAAATCCTCTACCTATCTACACCACTCCACAGTCAACCCAAAGGGCTAGTGATGAGAAACCTGAAATACTGTCAGTTTCTCTCCTGTCCCAAGTTGTGTGTAATGTATAGGAATTGAGCAGTATCCCTTTAAATGGTTTTGGAGCACTCTATTGCAACTCTCTGTCTTCTGCTGCAGAAGCCATCACAACCTAGCAGAGCAGCCCTCTAGGTATACAGCTAGGCTGTTGAATTTTTATATGTAGCTAGTAAGCATGGCTTACAGATACACAGTTGGGTTACAAATGTTTCTCATATTTTTAATGTTCTGTAAAAAGCAAGGGCACACAATACGTCTTTGTCACAGCTATTTGGTCAGTAGGTTGGGTCAGTGATGTTCATGTACAAACTGTCACGGTCAGCCCCCTCACCCCACCCCCACACACACTATAATAAGCTTAAGTGCAGTAACCACTTAATAGCAGATACAATGTCATCCTGGGTATTGTCTTTGGAGTGCCACATCTTGGGCCTGTAAAGAAGATGGGCACAATAGAGCAATGTGGTATGGAAGCAAAAAAGGTCAATGCAGTCTTGAGCTGCATCCTATCTCAGGTTAGGCGAGTAATTATCGGATACTATCACATCGAGCCACCATGTTGCAAGCAGGATGTTATCAAGTGGGAGGAGACTCAGAGAAGAGAGATTGAGTACAGCTTGTCAGAAAAGCTTTGCTGAAACCAGTTTCCACCAGTGATGCAGTTCCATCAAAATTAAAATGCTTCACAAAATCCCATTAAAAACAAATTTAAGTTAAGCGTGTGCCTCAGTGCCTTATAACTGAGGTCTCAACAGAAATGAATTCTGACCCTGTGGCTATGGCTCCAATCTCTTGCTCAAGCTGCAGAAATACAAACAGCCTGACTTTCGGGAAGATTTTACTGTGCTGAGTTAACTCAAGTTAACTAAACACCCTTTCCCCTCCGTCCCCTTCCAAGTGGAAATGAGCCCTGTGAGGTTCCAAATGACCCTGCTGTTCAACATAGTGACAGCCATGAAGCGCTGGGTGACCACAGGTCAGTTAAAATCTTTGATTCAACAGGATCTAAGTGACAGATTCTGTCCAGCCACCGATACAATCTTGTGACTCTCTTGTGCTAGTGGGAATGATTAGTATGAACCGCAGAAAAGGTGCATGCACTCAGTTAATGCCTTAATACCACATTGATGAGTAGGGATGGATAAATTAGTTCCGGAAACAAATGCTTAACACTTCCCGCTACCATTTCCACACCTGGGCCCACTTCCAAACTCAAATACAACTCTTAAACAACTGGTAATGGTTTAAAAAATCAACAACTCTGCTCTGCTGTCACCTAGCCCCATGCCCTGAATTGTAGTCCCTGCTCTGTCAAATGGACAGCTGTGTGATTTGGGCACATTACTTCACCTTTCAGTGCCCATTTCCCTTCTCCCTAGACAGGTTGTAGTGGGGAAGGAGGTAGAGAACACTCTAGCCTCGTCTGGAAGGGTTGTCTTTCCTTGAAACTACATCCAGCAAGAACAGGACTCTGAGGACTCATGTTAGCTAATACAGAGCTAACCATGGCTCTGCAAACAGAGTAGGTAGGACCAAGTTAGTGTTGAAGATAGTGTCCTCTGGTTGTGGGTGGGCCTTGGTCCCTGATTTGTCCCTGCTTTCGCTGACTTCAAAACCATGGTCAAAGTCATGTGTGGCTCCCAGAGATCATGTTCCAGCTTGAGGATAATTTGTGATGGAGCTTCTCTTCACTAGAGACTGAGAGATAAGAAGATTGGGGTGCAGGGGAGAGGAGAGACTTGTTGGCCCAGTGCACTGAGACTCAAGAGACCAGGGTGCTGATCCTGGCTCATCTGTTGGGTGACCTTGGGCAAATCACTTTCCCCTCTCTGAGCCTTAGTTTTCCTGTCTGAAGTGGGGTGAGGATACTGATCTCCTTTTGCAAAGTGATTTGAGATCTGCTGCTGAAATGTACTATGTGAGAGCTTGATAGTAAACATTCCTGAACCACAGGAGGTTTTGTCTGCTCAGCATTTATCATCTCTGTGAGAGCATGTAGCTAGACATTCACAAGGCTGTCCAAGGAGAAGAGTTGTTAAATGCAAATCAGACAGCGCTGTTATGTGCAAAGGGTAATAAATGACCAAAAAGGCAATTATAGCAAACACAATGAAATCCCAACTTTGTGAAAAACTTCCAAGTTTTTCACTTTGAAATGTTTGAAGCAGACTTGTTTCTTTCCAGCTCCTGCTCCTCACTGCCCCCCCCATCTTGCTGCCTGAATAATAAAATAAACGCTGAGTTATGAGTCCAAATTTTCAAAGGGGTCTCCTCCCCTCCCCGCCCCTCCCCTACCAATGAGGATCACATGTGTGAAGAAAGGTCTATAAGGAGCAGTTATTTAGGGTCTAATGAAAGACTCTCAGACAGCTTGTTGCATGAGTGATGCATTTAGCCAGTGGGCCAGGCTTCTAAAATCATTCATTGGACATGATGTTTTACAGTCCATCTTAAAGTGACCCTGTGTGTCGGCAATCCTCTAATCCTGGGTTGGAGAAATGGATGGGGATCCTCTCTATGTTCTTAAAAGAAACAGCTACCACTTAATAAAATTCCTTCATTTATGCAAAAAGCCCAAGACTTACTATGGACTTGTTTACATTAGGAATGGTTGCACCAATGTATCTATAGTAAATCACTGAATTAAGCTATGCTGATGTAAACTCCATTTTGTGGTAGGGTAGCACATCTACATTAAGGGTTTTCACTTGTGCATCTGCATCAATGAAATAACCCCTGTGTAAACTTTCTTAATGGAGGTAAACCTTAAATCTCTCTGCAGTTTGGATGTATATAACAGATTGGCCCCAAATTATAACTCTGCATCTCAAAAAGCACTGAATTTTGAGGGTGAATTTTGAAATCCAATCCCAGATCTGGACCTGAATCTAGCAAATGTCCCCTCATTAGAGTTGGGGGGTTTGCTTTGGTCCATTATAAATAATCTTAAACCTTGGAATATTTAAATTCTTGAGGTTTATTTTTAATATTGTATCTCCAATCGACCCACAGAGCCAGACAGTATAGAGTCTGATCTTATAGTAGGTACAGGTAGTAACATGCGCATATCTTAGCCAAGAACCCTAACAGATGATTATTTGGAATTGTCAAATGTTTGGCAAATTCAGACAAACTTGTAATCAGGAACAAACAAGCTGTTGTGCTCTTATCCTATGTCCAAATAAAGAGAACTTGATGCAGGATTTGCACACTATTTGTATTATAGTTGTGCTCACTGACATAAGGCCCCACTGTGTTAGGCACTGTATTTTCATTTGGGTAAGACACAGCCTCTGTGCTGAGGAGCTTTCATCCTGAATAGACAAGGCATACAAAGGTGGGATGGGATACAGGCTCAGAGAAGAGAATTGACTCTACTAAAGTCACACAGAGTCAGTGGATAGTCTTGGAATAGGACCCAGGTCTCCCAAAGTCCAGTCCAGTGCATTATCCACTGGACTATACTGCCTCTATTTTAAAAGCTCTCAAATGAGACACTTAAGGGCAAATATCAGCTGATGCTTATTAGTCCTGTCGGTGGTTTTCCTCCATATTTTAGAGCTGATCTTGATGGAGGGACAGTATCTCATTAACCAACAACACTGGAAATGCCACCAGGGATGCCCCCAGCCGCTGTTGCTGTACCAGAAGAAATTGTTGAATAGCTCCGGGAAAAACTCTTCCCTCTTCCCACATGATTCACCTTGGAGCCAGTTTTAAGAATTGCTGTTTCCATGGCTGAAAGATTATTTAGCCAACTTACATGTATTAAAAATACTCTATGGCCAAACTTCCCAGCGCATCAGTTATCCGGGGGAAATTGCCAAAGGCACAACAGGGGTTAGGCACGCAACGCTCACTGGCTGACTTCCAAGGGAAGGTAGATAGCTGATGTAGTGAGAGAGCTTTGTCTGTATACACGTAAAGCGTGAATAAGGTGCCAGTGGACTGTGCTAAGGAATGCATAGCAGAGTCCCTTGGTTTTGTAGGACCGATGAAAATTTGTTCCCGGCAAATGGCTTCTGTTGTGCAGCTCTCTTCACCCGTTCTTAACACATCAAAGGCACAAATTAAAATCCCTTCCGTAAAAAACCATAAGGAAGTTTTAGATGCCTGGGGCCGGATTTTCAGAGCTACTGAGACCCTGTAGTTCCCACTGACTTCAGTTGGAGTTTGGAGGTCAAGTGCCCAGCATTTCTTTTTTAATTGGGGCCCTTAGGACCTGTTCCAAAGCTCACTGAAGTCCGGTGGAAAATGTCCTATTGGCTTCAATAGACTTTGGCTCAGGCCCCTTTAAATCAAAAGTTGATTTTTGATACCTTAATCATATGGATTGAGGAAAGAAATGATTTCGCTGAGTGATCAGAAACCGAAAAGGCTAGACATGGTAGCTACTTTCAAGCAAATTAAACATCCTGCATGATAGAGCAGAACATCATGGTTCTTAAAGTCTGTTCCGCTCTTCCTAAAGACTGGCAATAAACAGGCATCGCCAACCGCATTTGTATGTATGTCAAACTGCTACCTTCATAGACACTCAACTGGTGTCTACAGTGATTTATCTATTTTTTTTTAACCCGCCAAGGTAATTAATATTTTGCCCACTTGCTCTCCATGGAGAATTCCCCACAAAGCTAGCGTGCTAAGAAGGTTGTGTGTGTTTTTCTGCAGCGAAAGAATTCTGTTCATTTTGAAATATTTAACTGTGCTTTAAGATTGCCTCGATGGCTACAACCTTGCGCCTTCCATTTCCCTTTTTCTGAGTGGAAACTTGAGGGTGTGGAGTGCTAGAAGGGCTGTGGAAAATCAGACTCGCCGCTCTTTCCCTTGTTTTGACTTCAGCTGCGAATGGGAATTGTGCCTGGGTAAGAACTGCAGGACGTACTCCATTATATGTGTGTGTCAGGGCACCTTTTGGCTGAACTAGGAACACTTCCTTCTTGGGTACTGGTCGAAAGGAACCTAAACTCCTTTTGATTTCTGACATGCTGTGCATAATTCATCAGATCATTGCGTGAGTGCTTGGAGGCACTTCTTTCCTCTTGTTAGGCTGCATCCTCCCACTTAATAATCATGGCTGTGGTCATTGGGGCTGAGAGATTTCAGAGTAGCAGCCGTGTTAGTCTGTATCCTCAAAAAGAAAAGGAGGACTTGTGGCATCTTAGAGACTAACACATTTATTTGAGCATAAGCTTTCATGAGCTACAATTCTCCCCAGCCTTCATCAATGCATCCAAAAATCAAAAGCTGCTGGTTGGGTGTAAAACGGTCCTGATTCCTCCTCGATGCTCCTGAACTGACTCAGCTGCCATCCTAATGGTGCCAACTCTAGAGATTTTCTCATGCATTTCATCAGCATTATCTCCTGCAAAAGTAAACAAACTTGTTTGTCTGAGCGATTGGCTGAACAAGAAGTAGGACCGATTGGACTTGTAGACTCTAAAGTTTTATATAGTTTTGTTTTATGAATGCAGTTTTTTTGGACATAATTCCACATTTGTAAGTTCAACTTTCATGATAAAGGATTGCACTACAGTACGTGTATTAGGTGAATTGAAAAATACTATTTCTTTTGTTTTTCTACAGTGCAAATTCTTGTAATCAAAAATAAATAGAAAGTAGACTTTGTCTGCTGTGTTGTAATTGAAATCAATATATTTGAAAATGTAGAAGAACATCCAAAAATATTTAAATAAATGGTATTCTATTATTGTTTAACAGTGCGATTAATCGCGATTAATTTTTTTTAATTGCTTGACAGCCCTAGGTGACACTTAGGCCAGTCGTGCTCTTAGTTGAGAAGCACTGCAGCTGGCTTCATGTGGAATGATACCCTTGCCATGAAAAAACTGGACAACCAATTGGCTAGATTCTGCTCTCAGGTATGTGAATCCAGCTCCTTTTGGCTTCAATGACAGTTTCAAGAACATACCTAAGGGCAAAATGTGGGCCCACTAGTAAGTGGCAATCATTTGTATCCAGTAGAGGTAATAATGAGAACTCAACAATTTCTCTTCGTCATTGAAGGGAAAATTGTGAATTTCTGCTCTTATTTTTAGAGGATCCTTCACCATTTCAGCACGGCAAGTGTTTGCTTTCTTCCCTTTTTTAAATCTGCACTTTTAAACTTTCTGGTTGGGATTTTCAAAGGAGCCTATGGGACTTAGGTGTTCATCTCCTATATTTGCTTTTTAAAATGTTGTTGATAAATCACTTAGGTCTCAGCTATCCACGGAGGCAGACGGCCATTTTGTGCTCAACTCCGAGGCAACATACACCATGTAATCTCCACTGCAGACTTAATTTTAGTTCTTTCTTGTTTGTTTCTTCTCTTAATCTAAACTAACGGTCATCTTGACTGAGAGCATATGTCTGGCCTTCATGTTTGGGGGACAATACAGTGCTCTCTTGATCTGGCTAGGTGATAATTTTAGAAATGCAGAGAAAGCTGGCATCTTTGAACTATCAGCACTGTTATAACATGCTTCACAGTTTTAATGTGAATTATCAAAATCAAAGTGGACACTGAATTTTATGACCCCTGTATGAACAGCAGGATTAGCGAATTCATCAGTATTTTAGGAAATTAGTCTTTTTCAAACTTGGTGTGAGAAATTGGGGAAAGTTGATAGATAAATTTAGACTAGTCAACATTAAAGGATGAAAAGACTGTGTATGAGGTGGCTTCTGTTCCCATTGAAATCGATGATAAAATTAATGTTGAACCATTCATTGTTGGTGGTGATTGTTATTAATTATAATTAATAGGGCCTGTGTCTCTTCCATCCAATCTACAGTAAATATTACTATAAGAAATAAAGATATTTGAGTGTGTGTTGTATGGCAAAAGATATTAAGTAGGCATCTCATTGGTTGATAGTGTGAACATGATTTACTGACTCCCAGAATTGGGCCCAAGAAGAACTGAGAATAAAATGTAATGGGATGGATCCTCAGCTGCTGTAAATCTGCTCAATTGACTTTACTGGAGATACATCAGCTGTGGCCTCTGCTTCACACATGTAGGCCCTGAAACTGCCCCAATAAAATCACTGGCAAAAATGCCACATATTTCACTGACAGCAGGATCCAGCCCAGAAACTGCCCTGATGTCAAAGGGGAGTGGAGCTTAAACACTGAACATGTACTCAGAGGAACAAGAATGAAGGGTCATTTCTAACCTGTCCTGAAGGTCAACTCTGTCTTCAGTCTAAGCCTGGTTGCTACTGCTCTGAGAGAAACTTTGCTGGCAGGGCATTGTGCTTGAATACCTTTCATCATGGGTGCTTTTCATGACACTCGCTCTTGATTTTCTTAAAAGATTAGACCTGGGAAGAGGAGACTACACCTGCATTTACACTTCTGATTAGAACTGCTTGCTTTTTTTACTGTTCTCCCATTTATATGATTTAATCTTCTCCTTGGAGAGATCTCTAAAACAAATGGCAATATTATAACCATAGACCATTGCTCACTGCTACAAAGAGGGTGAGTCCCTACCAAGGCAATTCTTGGCTAGTCCAAACTTCAGCCTGTGCAAATGTGTTCCTGAATTCATGGTGGGACTCCTTGATGCTTACAGAGCAGTGTTCACATTCAAAGCCTTTATAAACACAAAGGGTCAAATTCTCTCCTGGTGCATATCTACTGAAGTCAATGGAGTTATGTCAGCAGAGAACCCTGTTTCTGACTCATTAATCCCCACAGCTGGCCCTGCGGAATAGGTAACTGTTATTATCTCTAGTTTGCAGAACTGAGGAAGAGGTTAGGGTCAGATTTTCAAAAATGGCGTTTAATTTTGGGACCCCGATTTGAGATACCTTGGGTCTTGAGAAGTGCTAAATGGAACACTGGTAAACTCTGGTCGTTGGTGGGTGGGATTGAACTGGGACCTATGGAGCTAAATCCATGAGCCTCTACTGCATGAGCTAAAAGCCACCTGGCCCTTAGCTAAGGCTGTAGCAGACTCATTAATCTCTAAGTGGCCTGTGTGCCACTAGAGGGGACAGACCACCACACTCAGGAGGGGTGTGGGTTACACTAAGCACCTAAAACACCAGCTGTAATCACTGGGCAGCTCCCATCACTCTCCGTGACCAAACCTGGGCACCCAACAATGGAGGAAGCTAAAATTAGAGGCCGTGTCTGCTAGTGTGGCTGCACATGACCTGCCCAGGAGCTGGTGTCAGAGTTGGCATTAAGTCTTAGGAGTCTAATCCCACCTGTCTCCCTCAAGTCCCCTCACACAGACATTGCATAATCTCCAAGTGTCTAGCTGGACTGCAGAAGTAAAATCAGATGAAGACACTGGTGCCAAAAGATGAGTTTTTGTAATAAATACATTTTACAGGGAATGCAATGATGCTACCATTTATTGCTCCCTGAGGCTGGTAGAATCCATCATGGACTGAAACCCACTTCACTTACCAGCTAGCAAAGCTCCATTCTGACATGTGCTTTGTCCTCAAACCAGACTATGCTATGCTAAACCAAACTGATTAACATCATCTCCAGGAAAATAATTTACCACTGCCAGCGTTGGCAGATTCCTCTTGGTGAGGCTGATTCCCTTTTATACAACATCCAGGTCAAACTGTGTTTTACTTTTTCCATGGATTTTTCAAACACGTGTTTTTCTTTCCCAGGGTCTCTGTCCATTTCATGTCATGATTGCTGCTAATTTGTGTTGCTTTTCCAGATGCTTTCACCAAGCATCCAGCTCCCCTTCTCATCAGCAAAATAAAGCTCTGAATCTCTCTAAATGTTTATTATGCTAGCTGGCAGGAGGAATAAAAAATACCTTTTGGCACCTGGCTCTGACCTTTGCATGAACAAGTGCTGCTCTGCCACCTTTAGCTTTCAATTAATGTAGCAAGGCGACCTTGTGGACAAGCCATGAATTTCTCCCCTCTGCCCCTTTTACACTTATCATTGCTAGTTTAGTGGATGGACACGTTCTGCCTCTCAGGTGTCTGAGCAAATCCATTAAATGCAGCAAGCAACTTTTATTGAGCCCACTCAGAGAGCTGCCTTTCAGGCTGAGCTTTCCTAAGCTTTCCTCATTGCCTTTGCCAGTAACAAATGCTGACACTTTGCAAAAAGACAATTTCTCACCTGCTCATTGGGGTGAGGGGCACACATGTTTCTAACTGATTTGACAGTGGGTAGCACACTTCAGGTGCGCAGATGGGATGACAGCTGCTTAACTGGATTCGCTATTGAAATAGCATGTATGGAACAGAGTTATATCCTCAGCACTGTTGGACTTTCACAGACAAAAGGGCAGAAGCATATGCAATGAAGGGTGGTGTCCTATGCAATGTGTATACCAAATAGTGCCTGTGGACCAAATTCTGTGCGGGTGTAAACGACACAGCTCCTCTGATTTCAATGGAGTTACACCAATTTACATCAGCAGATAATTTGGCCTTGTATTTTTTTCAAGGTGGACTAGCACAATGCACCAACATTATAGTGTAGTGTTGTGCAGGCAGGTGACAGACATGCAGTATCTTGTCTGTGCTGTAAAGCAGTATTGGCTATTGATTGAGCAAGATACATTCGCAAGACTGAACAGTTTAATGTGCCTACATTGCAGAGCTAATCTTAGTAATCGATCTGGGCTCCTTTTTTAACCCCTTCAGTGCTGCCTGCCGCTAGCCTGTTATCATTTTGTGCAGCAGCCCCATTATTTTCGACCCCTCTGAAAGAGGCAGTTGGTATTTGCTCTATATGAAGGCCAAAAAGATATTTACTGTGGGTAGGAAAAAAGCGACGTGGTCATGGGTACTAGAGATGTAGCCGGTCAATGTTCTGTATTGTAGAACCAGCTTCTAAATAAGAATAACAACGTTTTTCACCTCTGCATTATCCCTTATCCCAGGGTCTCCAAGCACTTAATTAAAGCTCACAATATGCCTGTGGTAGGTAAGGGATATGTAAAGGTCACCTTTGCGCTCCTCTGTGTGGGATCATAGCCACTGTTTATAATATCAAGCCGTTTAGGAAAGGAAGTGAAGAATACAGCATCCGATTGAAACGAGAGGAGGACTTTGGTAAACAAGGTGTAAATAAACTGAGCTGGAATTTGGCTGAGACTCAGGGGTTAACAACCCTCTTTGTACCAGAGGTGCCATTTTTATGACAGCAAATGGTCCAGATCTTAGCAACACAGTGATCCCAAAAGAAAAGGAGTACTTGTGGCACCTTAGAGACTAACAAATTTATTAGAGCATAAGCTTTCGTGAGCTACAGCTCACTTCATCGGATGCATTTGGTGGAAAAAACAGAGGGGAGATTGATATATACACACAGAGAACATGAAACAATGGGTTTATCATACACACTGTAAGGAGAGTGATCACTTAAGATAAGCCATCACCAGCAGCGGGGGGGGAAAGAAGGAAAACCTTTCATGGTGACAAGCAAGGTAGGCTATTTCCAGCAGTTAACAAGAATATCTGAGGAACAGTGGGGGGTGGGGTGGGGGGGAGAAATAACATGGGGAAATAATTTTACTTTGTGTAATGACTCATCCATTCCCAGTCTCTATTCAAGCCTAAATTAATTGTATCCAGTTTGCAAATTAATTCCAATTCAGCAGTCTCTCGTTGGAGTCTGTTTTTGAAGCTTTTTTGTTGAAGGATAGCCACTCTTAGGTCTGTAATCGAGTGACTAGAGAGATTGAAGTGTTCTCCAACTGGTTTTTGAATGTTATAATTCTTGACGTCTGATTTGTGTCCATTTATTCTTTTACGTAGAGACTGTCCAGTTTGACCAATGTACATGGCAGAGGGGCATTGCTGGCACATGATGGCATATATCACATTGGTAGATGCGCAGGTGAACGAGCCTCTGATAGTGTGGCTGATGTGATTAGGCCCTATGATGGTGTCCCCTGAATAGATATGTGAACAGAGTTGGCAACGGGCTTTGTTGCAAGGATAGGTTCCTGGGTTAGTGGTTCTGTTGTGTGGTGTGTGGTTGCTGGTGAGAATTTGCTTCAGATTGGGGGGCTGTCTGTAAGCAAGGACTGTCTCCCAAGATCTGCCTCACTATCAGAGGCTCGTTCACCTGCGCATCTACCAATGTGATATATGCCATCATGTGCCAGCAATGCCCCTTTTATTGAGCATTTGAGCATTTATTTGAGCATAAGCTTTCGTGAAATTTGTTAGTCTCTAAGGTGCCACAAGTACTCCTTTTCTTTTTGCAAATACAGACTAACACGGCTGCTACTCTGAAACCAGTGATCCAAAACACTGTGCTAAGGCAATGCATCCATGTGCTCTGTGGAGATCTCCAACCCAAGTACTGGCCCAGACCAACCCTGCTGAGCTGGTAAAAAGAGCTCACAGTGCAAGGTGCTTTGGCTGCAGACATTTTCATGACTTAAATAAGGATCAGGGGAAATGTTTGTACCATCCCGGTGTAACAATTCAGAGGGCCTTATGTGTTCTTGATTGCACTATGAAACAGGTGCACAAATATAATCAACAGCATGCATGTAGCTAGCCTGTGTAGCTGCATGTTTTACTATTACGCTCCTCTTCCATCCTACTGTTTCCACACTCAGTGGCTGCATCTTGTCCTAAATTAGGCCCTGATCCTCCAAATACTTATGCATGTCCTTAACTTTACCAGGAATAGTCCCATTGATTTCAATGGACCTGCTTTCAGTAGAAAAGTTAAGCATGTGTATAAGTGTTTGCAGCATTGGGGCCTTAGCTAATAAGCTCCTTGGAGAAGAAGCTGTCTTTTGTTGTTTATTTGCACAGTGCCTCACACAGTGGGGCCCCTGTCCTGATTCATCCCTTTGGACATTGCTGCAATGATAATAATCAGAAATAGAAGGTTCTGGAATAGCCTTCCAATAGGAGCAGTGGGGGCTAACAGCAAAACTAGCTTTAAGATGGAGTTTGATAAGTTTATGAACAGGATTATACAATGGGGTTGCCTGAGATAGCAGGGGACTGGACTCAATGACCAAGGAGGTCCCTTCCTGTCCTATGTCCCGATACAGTATATTTTAAAACCTACTCTTTTCCTCCATCCTTCCAAGAACTGCTGAAAGCCAAGCAAGTTGTTAGGTTACAAGCAAAGTTCTCCATTTTGCTTTCATCACAATTAGCTGGGATAGTTGCTCAGCAGGAGACATGTAGCAATAAGGCTGGGAAAGTCAAAGACAGTTTGCAGTGTGGATGTATCATTTAATCTTACCTCTGTCCTGACGAGGAAGGTGGTTAAAAATGGAGAAACACCAGAGACATCAATTATTAGCAGACAGGGGTTCCTATAGTTCAGAAGAATCTAAAAGGGTGGTATCTTACAAGTTTTATGAGGATCATCATGAAGTTGGCTTGTTATTTCAGGAAAAATCTATTGAGAGGGGTTTGGTTTTGTTTTTAAACCTTAGCCCTGTCATTAAGGCCCGACCAGACATCATTAGTTTTAGTTTCAATTTCCCAATACCATAGACAAGTTTATTGTCAGGTAATTGAGATAATTCTGCTCCCAGCTATAACACAACATTATGTACATTACATGCTAAAAAGAACTGGCAAAATTGTGAAATATGAAATATTGTAAGCAAATGTCATCACAGAAAACAACAAAAACTGAATGAGACATTTTAAAATGTCTAATGATGACCCGTCAAACTGAAATTTTAAAATGTCACCATGCCGTATATGTACATGAAGTGGAAAATAAAATGATTGAGAACTCCTAGGATAAAATAGTTATGTTCTTAGCATTGAATGATATTCTTGAAAGAATTTGATGGATTATGATTTTTTATGAGAGAATCATTACATGACAGGTGCTTGAATAGAGAAGTACAGCATTTTGACATCTCTGTGCAGAATAAAACCACTGGAGAGATCTTTACTCATTGTATCTCTGTTAGGAATCAATCCATATGACCTAAATTTGGCATCAGAAAACAGATTTAGGATCCTACCTGAGTCCAGTGCAGGCACTATTGCTCTGACTTCAGTAATCTACTAAGTAATCAGAGAGGAGTTTTGTCTCCATTTGGAAGTAGGCAACACTTTTGCTATACACTGATGTTGACAAGAAGTCGATCAGCATTTACAATCTCTTTGTGTGCATGTTTTTTCTTTTCATGCTCAGTACACAAGACTCCAAAAAGAGCAAGAAAGAATATGCAAAAGGTATTTTGTGAAAAAAGATCAAAGCAACTTTGGAGACCCTTCCAGAAATACACAGCATGGCCCATATATTCTTCCCCAGTAGTAATCGGTCCAGATCCTCCGGAGCTGTAAATAGGTATAGCTCAGTTGAATAGCACTACAGTAATTTACACTAGCCGAGGACCTGAATCTAGTGGGTTTTATAATGCAGTTTAAATGACATGGCATCACTGATTACCAGGTATTTAGGAACACTAGTCCTGATGAAAGTCAATGGGATTTGCACTCCTAAAGCCCTTAGGCCCTTTAAAACTCCCCCATTAGTGGCAGTGAAGTGTAATTTGGAATGAGTTTGGAAAAGGAAATTGCAACATTTGCTACAGAAAATCAGACACGTTCATTAACCATCAGCATTTTCTGTTTAACTTTGTGGAGCTGTGTAACTTATCCTCTTTGAGCTCCACAGGCAAACCCAGGAGTAAAGCACGAGCCTTTGACAATGAACGAGCTCTGAGCAGAAACAAAATGGGTTTTTGAAAGCTTCAAGCCCATGACAGCTGTGAGAGGGCAATAACTCAGTAAGTGTCTTGGGTAAAATCAACTCAAATGACTTGATGCTTTGTTTTATCATTACGAACATAAAGGAGTTTCTTTTAGTTATCAACTGCAAAGTCTCGAGAGGGTTCTTACAAGATTTGATAAGAATAACATGCCTTGCATAGAAATGGCTGCAGATGTCAGTAATAGTAATAGCAATGGAAGAGGGCTGCTTTACCAGCAAGCAATGGCTCAGTGGCTCATGCACGAGACTTGGCATCAGGATGCCTAAGTTCTTCACCCAGCTTTGTCACTAACTCCCAGTAGGACAAGTCACTCTGCCCTTCCATTGACTCATCCATAAAATAGGGATATTAATGCTTATTACTCACATTCTTCCATACAGTGCCCAGAGATCTCCAGGCGTGGAGCTTGATTCACTATTGCCCTCACCTTGTGTAGTCACTCACTCACCGGGTGTAAAATCAAAGAAATGTAGGACTGGAAGAAAACTCAATAGGTCAACTAGTCCAGTCCCCTACACTGAGGCAAGACTATGTAATAACTCGACCAGTTCTGACAGGTGTTTGTCTAACCTGTTCTTAAAAGCCTCCCGTGATGGAGATTCCACAACCTCCCTAGGCAATTTGTTTCAGTGCTTAACCACCCTGACAGTTAGGAAGAGTTTCCAAATGTCCAACCTAAACCATCCTTGCAGCAATTTAAGCCCATTGCAATTTAAGCCTCAGAGGTGCTACCAATTTGATTCAGAAGAGTTTTGCATTCACTTTGCACAGCGGCACGTGGCTAATTTAGTACAGGGCAACAGTAAATCAGCCCCATAATCCCTAAACCTCTAAGGCAGCAAGCATGCTCAATACGTACTGAGTTCAGGACTGCAGGGTCTGGCCCTTAATTAAATACTGTACCACTGTCATATGAATTTTAAAACAGTTGGCTGCATTTCAGTAGTAGCCTCTAAACTGGTATGATTTTGCACACACTTATCTCCACGTGCAAAAACCCACCTTGAAGACAGCATTTGCACCCACATACCAGGTAATTAGACATATTATCTAATTTGTTTACTTTATTCTGAAGTATAAAATTTCCCTTTTTCTACATTCTAGATACACCTACAATTCGTGGTCTATTGAAACTGTTCAAAATTGTAAACAATCACTCTAAATTTCAGAAGATTTTCCTGGTCCTGCTTGCAGGCTAGAGGGCTCTGTAGGGAAGCATGAGAGCTGAGCCTAGCAGTAGTTAGTCAGCAGAGCATCAGTCTCTAAATTAAGGTGGGGTGAGTTGTGCTTCCCTGTTTAAGGGAGCAGCCTGCTTTGTCTCTCTCTGATTTGGGGGTCTGGTGTGTTACCATTCTGAATTCTAAGAATAAAAGTAGTACTACACTGCAACCTTCCAGCAAGAGTATTTGATATTTTTATCTAAGTTTTGTGTGTGTGTGTGTGTGTGTGTGCGTGCTGTAAACATAACACAATTCACAACACACGCAGCCAGCTTCTGTCTGGCCCTTAAGTGAGTCCATGGTGCAGAGGAGTGGACAATAATCTGTTTATTCTCCATAGAATTTATCATGTAACAATCCCTATCTCCAAGTCCATTTATAACGAAGGATTGATAATTACTACAGCCCTGACCCTACAATGGACTCCATGCATAGCCCACACACATAATCCATTTGTTATGTGTATATACTGTGAACATATCTTATATAAAAACATAAATATTCTTGCTGGATGATTGCTACATAAAGCTACTTTATTTCTTAATATTAAGGATGATAACAAACAAGAACCCGAAAGCTGGCTGCCCCCTAAGGAACACACCTCACCCACCATGCTTTTAAATTGGCTCTTTCCAGGCTCAGTGTCTGCTGACTCACTCAGATGACTCAGATCACCTGCCCTCCCCCAGAGCCACGAGCCTACAAGCAGGACCAGGAAACCCTCACAGCTAAATAGATAGCTGGTCATTTTTAACCAGTTTCCAATATACCACAGCGCTGCCTTCAAGGTGGGGGGGGGTCAGACCGGGCACAGGAATCTGCCTGTGCAGAGTCAACTGCAGGATCGGGCCCTGTGCACAAACTGGTACAACAAAATGGGACTGATTCTCATTCACACTACGGTCCCTTTCCACCAAACTGGCAGTGGGACCTGAAGTGGGTATAAATGTACTATGCCCTCACTCAACTGTCCATTTATTCTGACAAAGTGGGGTAAAGACACCTTAGTGTAAATAGGAATTTGGCCCAATCTGTAGTCGGCAAAGTAAAATTTGACCAGATTTTTAAAAAAATCCTTTTTAATACAAGACAGTAAATTCTCTTACGACTTTTCTGGCCTTTCCCAAGTTCCCATATTTACTTTCTTAACAAGTACCTCAGTTAAGCCTTTCTACTCCAGAAGAATATTTGGCCAAATGATAGGTCTGGATAACAAACTGTTCACAGAATGAATTTCCATATCCCTTGTATTTGTTAACTACATGTAAGAGGAGGCTGATAAAAAGACCGCTAACAATAACATTTTTAGAATGGCATGTGACAAACAACGTATTTAGGAGGTTACTTATCATTTTCCTGTGGCTTTCCAATGTATTTTAATAATATTGCGTTTCTTTGTGTTCAATGGAGTCAGATCCTGCAGGTAATGTACCTCTGTTAATTGCTTCTTTGTGAATTCAATAGTTTGATCAAAAAACTTTACCCATTTAATGCATGATTGGCTACAAATATACCACAAAGGGCCTGGCTGTGCCCTTCCCAGTCGTAGCCGGGAGTAGTGGTGAATAAGCCACATAACTTTAGCAGACGCTGTGGTTAAAGGAGGGAGAAACAGGAGGGAGATAAATGGAGATGATGAGAATTGTGGGACCCTCCAGTCGAAGGAAAGATTAAAGAAATTGGTGCCCCTTTGGGCACTTCTCCTACTTCCTCTAAAAATATGTAATGGGGCCAGGTCCTTGAGAATAGCCCTCCTCAGGGTGTTTGGTCACTTCTGCTTCCAGTTTCAGCTGGCAGCCCAAAGGCCAGAATCCTGTGGAAATGAAATCTGAAGGTTTAAAAGCTGCCTGAGCCATTTGGATGCCCAGTGGGAACTGAGCATTAAATCCCTGAGGCGACTTTGAAAAATCACAGCTGAACCGTATTTATTTTGAAGTTCACTGAACTTTATCCAACTTCGGAGAAGGTGAGCTGCAGGCACTGGTTTATTTAAGCCAACCCACTTTGTTCATCTCCAATCCTGGCAGCACCTGGGTTTGAAGCACCAGCTGTTGCAGAAATGTCAAGGCGGTTGTTCTGAGCGTTCCTGGATTGGAGAGCAGTCAAAACATTTCCCAAACACCTTGATGATGCTAACTAATTTTTCGATAGCATGCATGAAGTACCCACTGTGCTGAGATGTACAGTGCCACCAGATTTAAATATAAGAGTCTGTGCTTTTAAAATGAAAGAAAAAGCCCATTCAAATGTGGAATGAGTTCTTCAAAGTCATGCCAGTCTGTCTATTATTCAAGACAAATTACTTTGACAGTACTATCTACTCTTGACATCTGAGTTGTCTCTATAACCTATTATATTTTAGTACAGGCATAAAATATTGTTCAGACAGTATGGTTAGTCTAAAGGAGTAAATCTAACTGCTTTGAAATGGTCTATTAGGGGATGAACTCTCAGTTTAGCTGCCGGCAGAGAATTAATCCAGTGCTTTTCTTAGTTCTTAAACTGCAGTCTTTTCTTCTCTTCCTCTCCTCCCCCACCCCCCAAGCTAAATGCTCTTTTGTTCTGGCACATGTAAAATTTCAGTCATCTTCAAAAGGAAAGGGGCAAATTAAACAGCAATTGGGAGAAAAATGCAATTAAGAAATTAGGAAACATGAGTTAAAGGACAAGCATATTGAGTACCTCATTCATTGTAGAAATACATACAGGGGATACGAATTTGGAGTCAATCCTACAAACAATTGCACAAATACTTAGGTTTATACACTCACTCCATCAAATGGAGCCTCTATCCATTGCTCAGGGTGCTACTTAATATATTTATAAAATACAATTATCCAGACAGACTCCTCTGGGAAGGCCCTGTCAAGGTTCCTTCCCCACTCTGAACTCTAGGGTACAGATGTGGGGACCTGCATGAAAACCTCCTAAGCTTACTTTTACCAGCTTAGGTTAAAACTTCTCCAAGATACAAACTATTTTACCCTTTTGCCTTGGACTTCCACTGCCACCATCAAACAACCGGGTTTATTTTTTTGAGAAAGAGTTGTTTGGAAACGTCTTTCCCCCGAAAATCCTCACCAAAACCTTGCACCCCCCTGCCTGGGGAAGGCTTGATAAAAATCCTCACCGATTTGCATAGGTGACCACAGACCCAAACCCTTGGATCTTAAGAACAATGAAAAAAAGCATTCAATTTCTTAAAAGAAGAATTTTAATATAAGAAAAGGTAAAAAGAATCACCTCTGTAATCAGGATGGTAAATACCTTACAGGATAATTAGATTCAAAACATAGAGAATCCCTCTAGGCAAAACCTGAAGTTACAAAAAGACAAAGGAATATCCATTCTATTCAGCACAGCCTATTTTCTCAGCCATTTAAAGAAATCATAATGTAAAGCATATCTAGCTAGATTACTTACTAAATTCTAAGACTCCATTCCTGTTCTGTCCCCAGCAAAAGCATCACAGAGACAGACAGAGACCCTTTGTTTCTCCCTCCCTCTAGCTTTGAAAGTATCTTATCTCCTCTTTGGTCATTGTGGTCAGGTACCAGTGAGGTTATCCTAGCTTCTTAACCCTTTACACGTGAAAGGGTTTTTCCTCTGGCCAGGAGGGATTTTAAAGGTGTTTACCCTTCCCCTTATTTTTATGACAGGTCCCTTTGCCCGGTCATTAACATCCATCAGAACCCAGTCTCTGAAAACAGATGGAAGAGCTTAACAGTCGCTCACCGGAGTTTCCCCAGTTCCTCAGAACGCTGGTGAGAAAATGGGCCTTGTAGTCTTCACTGTGGGAAAGAATTGTCTAGTAGATCGAGCACTAGATGGGGATGCAGGAGACCCAGGTTCAATTCCCAGCTCAGCCTCAAAATTCCTGTGTGACATTGGGAAAGTCACTTAATCTTCTCCATGCCTCAGTTCTCCATCTATGCAACATGGATAATAATTGCCAGCACTACAGCAGTGTGGGGAGGATGAAATCCATTAATGACGGTGAGATGCTCAAAGACCAGGGACATATAAGCACAGCGCTAAATGAGACTTATTCACAACCAGGGGGAGAAATGAGGTCCAAAGCTGAGGCAATGCCCTGCCGTCTGCTCTCTCTCTTTTATATGAGTGGGACTTGTGGTGTTCCCAACAGTGATGCAAATGTGTCAGGGCAGGCTGTAAAAATCAGGGCACAAACCCCAAACTTGTTATAAATTCTAAACTTAGGTTTCACCAACCAACAGCACCAAGTGCAAACTCGTCAGGCACTTTAACAGCCTTAAAATAGAGTCACAGACAGTCCCCTTGGGTACTCCAGTCTGTCTTGCCACACAAGTGAGCATATCTCTGCAATAGATGTCCCCTTACACCAAGAATCACAGCTATATTCAGGTTACTCCTAATCCCCAAGGACCAGATTTACCCCAGTTTGATTACATTTTAGGTCTCACACCAAAGACTATGCTTGTAGCCAATCCAATGGCAAATTGTCCAAAGATTTATTAAATAGAAAAAGGAAATTAGAGTTATTTACAAGGTTAAATCAAGCAAGCATAGACATGTGAATGAGTTAGTCTTGGGTTTCAACAGGTAACATAGGCATCTATAATTAGTGAGCCCTATTTGTCCCTAGGGCTAACCCAGGCTAAGCAGCTGGGGTCTCTTGCTGATACCTAGAAATACCCTGTCTCCCAGAGTCCAAGTTGCATAGAGATCATTAGTTCTTTTGGTATGGAGTGTTTATCCCCCTCCTGCCATGGGCTCTGAGTTGCAAACTCAGCCGATGGGAGGGAAACATTTGCATATCTCAGCTTCACTGGATGGAGAGCAAAACAACAAGAAGAGTCTTTAGTCCTGTAGTTGACAATTCCTCAGTCCAGATGTAGGGACTCTCCAATTGTGAGATCTACTCCTAGCCTGTCTGGTATTGATGGGTCTCCTCTTTTGGGAAGGGCATCACATTTTCTGTAGGACAGCAGCTCTTCACACTAATTAATGTCCCTCTCTTGTATGGTGATTCCTACAGTCACAGTAGCTCAGAATACAACTGCTCAAATATTGCTTTACAATAGGGAACCCAAATATTACAAGTAAGATTAATGCAGGCAGCAACTGACAAGCATTTGATAGAGTCCAAACACAAAACACTTGCTTATAATGCTAATACCTGTTCTATCAATATTAACCTACAAATGAGCCAGACAGAGTCCAACTACGTATCTGTCTGTGTCCATCTGGGACATGGGGACCTTGGCATGTGCTGGCACTTGGCCGTCCAGCATCACAGAGCTATTCAGGTGTGTAAAGTTAAGCATGTGCAGAAATGTTTACCTGATTAGTTTTGACATTACTGTTCAAGATTCCATCTAGAAAACGAACTGACCATAGCAGGTGCTTTACAAGGAGATACTGAGCATTCAGTTATCACACCCATACAGCCTGTCTCTGTGCGAAACCACCTCCTGCATTGCTCTGGGGAGAGGTCCCAGAGTCAATGTACAGTTAAACACCCCAAAATCTGAGTGGTTTTGAACCGACTCAAACTTCTTCAACACACAGAGCTGGAAGGCTTACTAGAAAGGGCTTTCACATCTTTCCATTTCTGGATAAAACCTCACAGCACAGAAACGTGTCCAAGAAAAATGTCAATTCAATTTTTTCATGCTTTACAAAGCAATAATTAGTTCCGGGTGTGGTGGTTATGCATGAATTGGTTCACTCCTCCATAACAGAGAGATTAGAGTGACTAAGGACCTCACCCTGCCAAGTGCTAAGAACCTTCAACACCCATTGAACTTTATGGCTAATCCGGGCATGCAGCATAATACAGGTGCAGGCCCATAATCCCCTCTTGCTGGTGCAGGTGAAAGAAAGGACATGAAACCTGTTGTAGAGGAACATGAGAAAGGAAGAATGGCCTAGTGGTTCATGCACTTGGACTCAGGTGATCTGGATTCAGTGCCTGGCCCTGCTTCAGCCTTCCTGTGTGATCATGGGCAAGTCACTTATCTCGCTGTGCCTCTGTTTCCCATTTGTAGGAAGAGGGCCATACATGTCCTCTGTCTGGTTTGTCTATTAAGACTGTATGGTCATCAGGGCAGAGACTTTCTCATATTATGTGTGTGGATAGTGCCTAGCACAATGGGGCTCCGCTCACAGCAAGAACCTTTCAACACTACTGCAATACAAATACACAATTGATCTCTACAGTCAGCTGTGGAAAATCCTTCCAAAATCTCTTCTGCTTGTGCATAGGAATATTACAAGCTGGTGTTCATTTTACAGAGGCTTTGATTTCGGTTATATTTTAATCTTTAGCTGTGGAACTCACGCTAGCTCATGCTTTGAGACTATCCTCTTTTTCTCATAACCATCAAGTACCTTGGTGTCCCCCATGTAATTCATTTGGCTTCTCCCTATGTGTGGTCATCTCTTTAGCTCCTGCATTTTCATTGCTTTGCTCACACGTTTACCATTTGTCTAGCCAGGACAGTCATTTCCTTTTAATTGGGGCACCCTGGCAGATGGCCCATCAGCCCAATTAATTGACTGACCCAATTAAGAGACTATTTAAAAAAAAAGTCTGAAAAGATTTAATATAAATTATCATACTGAGTAAAAGAACAAGAATAAAGGTGAGATCCACTGCATTTCATCTTTATTTCTCGTCTAACCTTTATTTTGAGGCTTCATCTACTGCACATGATATATATATTGGCAGCTTCTATATTAGGGGATCAAAAATGAGAGCTTCACACCTATTTACTTAGATTATAAACTCTCTGAGGCAGGAAAAATCTTTTTTGTTCTGTGAGTATACAGCACCTAGCACGATGGAGTCCTTGCCTTGACTAAGAACTCCTAGGTGCTACAGTAATATGATTAGACACCTGATTAAGTATCTGATTAAACACCACTCAATGGCTTGCCACAGGTCACATCTGTCACAAGGCAGCAGACTTTTTGCCAATGTTATCATGATTAAGCAGCAGCCTTTGCTGTTTATTATGGAGATGTCCTGTCTATATAGATTTCCCCACTAAACACAACTGTTTACATGGAGTATTTCAAATGGGAGTCAAGTCAGCAAGTTTAGATGCTGCAATAAGACTGGTGCAGGATTATCAAAGAGGGGAATGAGAGGTAACACACATTCACATGGAATTGGGATGCTCATGACCGTTGGGGTGAACAGTGTCGAGCGTGTGGAAGGAGATTGGGATGTCACTGTGACCCTGATCTGACCACTGAAGTCAGTCGAAAGACTTCCATTAGTTTCAATAGCCTTTAGATCAGACCTGTAAGATAGGCATGCAGAAATGTTGCAAGCATGATGGCTGAGCTAGTCAGTCCAATTATGGGGACCAAAGTGGGAAAGTGAAGGCAGGGTGAGTGTCTCGGGCCCAGATCCTCAAAGGTATTTAGGCACCCAACTCCCATTGAAACCTAAGTATCTTTGAGGAGCTGGTCATTAGTGCTGCCAACTCTCATGATTATTTTTTCTGTCAATCTCACACTACTTGGTGTTTTAATAAAGCCTCAGCACCTAGTGTCAAGTGAATGTGTGAGAATCTCAGCTTTCTTTTTTTTTTTGTTACATTTTAGTCCTCCGTAGTGCAAAGATAGCTTGAAAATGTGACTCTACAAGGCTCTCCTAACCAAGAAGGCAAACAAAAAGACCCCAACACATCTCCTTTTTTAAAATTTCATGATTTTTTTAAGCCACTCTCACAACTTTTTTCAGCAACCTGACTGATGACTTTTGAATGTGTGATGTTGGCAACAGGCTTGATTTTCCTGCACACAATGAATCAATAATCATATCCAATGGAGCTCCCAGCAAGAGCTATCTAAAATGAAAAAAGCTAAAACGCTTCTAGTGACAGAGATTGCAGAACCAAAGGGGTTTGGATAGGGATGAATTCTCCACTTCAGTTGCTTACTGCCATCCTTCCTTCTTCATGTAGTTTGTTGTTTAGAACATTGTCCACAATATGCAAAATGTTCTACTGTCCACTCCAAGCAGCAGACCAGTGGGATTAGTGAGCAAGCGTTGCCAGCAGCATGAAGGAGGGAAGGGAATTCTGGTGTGTCTTAGACAGATAATTTAATTTTGTCTTCTCAATAGCTTGGAAATGGCCTTGGATCTGTTATCTGGTATCAAGTCCCTTGCAAATCAAGCAATGCATTGGAAAGCCCCCTCTCTCCTGTAATGCTAAGAGCACCAAGGAAACTGCACACATTTTTCCTAGAAAGTAGCACAAAGCCAGGTCCTGCCCTTAGAATCTGCATGCAGATAAGTCCCCACTGCCCAGGATCTCTCCTCCACTCCAGACCAATGAGTCAGCTGCCTCTGTTGCGGTGTCCTCTGCTTTGTAAGGTCCCACAGAGGATGCTTTGTGAGGCTGGAATCTGGAGGGGAGGGGTCCCACAGGAGCAGGCTGAGCGAACACACATTGGCCCTTCGCTGCCCCAGCAAAGATTGCCCGAGCAAGCAATACAGCCTAGAGCACTATTATTCTTTCCAATGTCCTCATACTGCAAGGAGGGAATGGTGTTCAAAGGGATTCCCTGGTTATGAATCCCCATCCAGCTGCTAGTAAGCAGGGGCAAAGAGCTAGTGCAAAGACCCAGCTGGTCTCTGGCCTCCAGCAGATCCCCTAGGATCGATGGAGTTTGAGATTAGGTGCTGCAGAAGGGGCAGCCTGGCTCTTATGGAAAGGATTGAATATTTCCCATTGTGATTTCCCCCCCTGACAGACTCATTCAAACAGTTCAGGGGTAGGTAGGATGACCAGATGTCCCGATTTTATATGGACAGTCCCACTTTTTGGGACTTTTTCTTATATAAGCTCCTATTACCCTCCCCCCTTCTATCCCGATTTTTTACATTTGCTGTCTGGTCACCCTAGGGGTAGGAAGGATCCGCTCGATATATGCCTGAACTCTGGATCACATAGTTATGGTTTGTGAACACTGGATGACACACAAACTGGGCTATGTGAAAAATCAGGTCTGCCTCCTGCTGGTGGCATCAGAGCTCTCCAAATGAGAGGCGGCGTCTCCAAACAGCAGCCATGAGATCCCAAATCCTGATGTCACTGACACTGATGTAAATCCACAGTAACTGCACTGAGTCAGGGGAACTGAGACCCAGATCTGAAAGAGCCTCTTAAAGAAAACAACCACAGAATCAAGAAACCAACCAGAATCAGCCTTCTAGTGAGTACTCTTAGGCATGCAGGGACTGAAGTCCATGGCTGCCTGTGACAAGGAGACTTTCTGCAAATGTGTGCAGAGCAGCTTTTTCCTAGCCAGAAAGAAAGTGTTTTCAAGAACCAGAGTGCTAATCAAGCGCTGAGTCAGCAATCTCTTTCTTTTCCCTGGCTGTCTCTGCTCCATGCAGCTTGAAATGGGATAATGGAAAATACAGATGGCAAGACCTCTGATAGGACATCTAGTGCAGAAACAGTCGTCAATGGCCACACTAGGAATGTGGGAGGGAATCATGACTCACACTGCTGACTGCCTTTGTTTATTAGTAGAACATAAGGGCTCCAGCCGGGAATCAGGCCATATTGTGCTAAGTGTCATGTTCACCCATGGAGTCAGATATTCAGAAGAGCTCAGGGCCAGTTTTTCAAGGGATCAATACCCAGAACTGGGGCCAGACTTTCAAATGTGCTCAGCTCACATTTAGGCCCCTAAATAAGAACCCTGGAGACTGATTTTCAAAAGCATGCAGGATCCAGCAGCTCTTACTATGACAGTCAGAGCACCCAACAGGCTGACTTCTTCCGGCCTCAGCTGTGTGTGCTGAGCGTCTTTGAAAATGGAGATTGCTTGCTGGAATCACTTCCCACCATCACCCCAGTCCCTGTTACCGTATGGTGGTGTGGTGTGGTGTCAGACTCCCTCCTTGCTTCCGGCTGAATTAAGTTTCTTCATTACAACCCATTCTTGCCATGATGGTCTTTCTTTGGGTAAGCAGCTGTTTATCAGCCACCAGCCTACACCTAACAGTGTACTTTATTTTTTTTTCATCCCACTTGATTAGTCCTGAAGATAAGTGATAACAGATTAAAGGAGCTTCCTAGACCAATCAATCAGCTGTGAAGCTAGAGTCTTAACACTGCTCAGTGATGCCCCCAGGTTCCCATACCCATAGTGGTGATTACTACCAGGTCTCCTGGGATTGCGTTTAGACCATGGCTCAGCCATTTGTTTTCTTTTTTAAAGAAAGGCAAAAAAGTTTCCTAATTAAATTTCTAGCTATCAGGCTCCAGTAGTAGCATTATTCCTTGTTTTCACCAATAAGGAATAAAAAATATACATTAAGACAGGCAGATTCTAGTAAGAACCAAATACAGGAGAGCCTAAGAGCTACAAATATCTCGTGAATGGAGGTTGTTCATAACTCTGAAATGTTTGTAACGCTGAACAAAACGTTATGGTGGTTCTTTCCAAAGTTTACAACGGAGCATTGACTTAATACAGCTTTGAAACTTTACCATGCAGAAGAAAAATGCTGCTTTTAACCATCTCAATTTAAAAGAAACAAGCACAGAAACCATTTCCTTACTTTGTCAAATATCATTTTTAACTTTCCCTTTATTTTTTTAGTAGTTTAAGTTTAAACAAATAAAGCACAGTATTGTGTTGGGTTTTGTGTGTGTGTGTTTGTTTTTGTTTGTTTTTTGTCTCTACTGCTGCTGCCTGATTACATACTTCTGGTTCCAAATGAGGATTGTGGTTGACTGATCTGTTCATAACTCTGAGGTTCTACTGCAGTAGAATCAGGACTCCTAGTAATGTTTCTGACACAGACTTGCTGGGTGACTGGGCAAATTAACCTCTCTGGGCATCTTTTAAATCAGCAAAATAATGCTTGCCTTGTGGGAGCATTGTGTGGCTCAGTGATGGTTAGATTCGTCCTGATTTTAAGTAGGGGCAAAAGAGAGGGAGAGGACTCAAGACAGTGATAAATCCTGGCTTTGAGGTACCTATGGAAATCTGCTGGTTAAGTATGTTGTGTTTCCGTCAGGTGGACAAAGAGAAAAAGAGTCCACTACTACTGCCAGCTGAAGGAGTTTCTCCTTTGGCTGAGGTGGTAGGGTACTGTGCTTCTGGGACTTGATTCTGCTTTCAGTGAAGTCAATAACAGAACTATCATTATCACTATCATTGCCCTCAGTAGTACAAGAGCCAACTCTTGGTGCAGAGTTCCCCAGCAACTGGTATGTGTATGTATGTATATGTTTATATATGTGTATACAGATATAAATAAAATATAGTGTATATACAATATAGGAGTTTAGGTATTATGATGATGGCTGTGGTATAAATGTCTAGATAAAGATGTATTGACTGTTATGACAAGGCACCAAGTCAAGAACTTCTACCAAAACTCTTGGTAGTTAATTGGTGCAGAAAGAAAAGGAGTACTTGTGGCACCTTAGAGACTAACAAATTTATTAGAGCATAAGCTTTCGTGAGCTACAGCTCACTTCATCGGATGCATTTGGTGGAAAAAACAGAGGAGAGATTTATATACACACACACAGAGAACATGAAACAATGGGTTTATCATACACACTGTAAGGAGAGTGATCACTTAAGATAAGCCATCACCAGCAGCAGGGGGGGGAAAGAAGGAAAACCTTTCATGGTGACAAGCAAGGTAGGCTATTTCCAGCAGTTAACAAGAATATCTGAGGAACAGTGGGGGGTGGGGTGGGGGGGAGAAATACCATGGGGAAATAGTTTTACTTTGTGTAATGACTCATCCATTCCCAGTCTCTATTCAAGCCTAAGTTAATTGTATCCAGTTTGCAAATTAATTCCAATTCAGCAGTCTCTCGTTGGAGTCTGTTTTTGAAGCTTTTTTGTTGAAGTATAGCCACTCTTAGGTCTGTGATCGAGTGACCAGAGAGATTGAAGTGTTCTCCAACTGGTTTTTGAATGTTATAATTCTTGACATCTGATTTGTGTCCATTCATTCTTTTACGTAGAGACTGTCCAGTTTGGCCAATGTACATGGCAGAGGGGCATTGCTGGCACATGATGGCATATATCACATTGGTAGATGCGCAGGTGAACGAGCCTCTGATAGTGTGGCTGATGTGATTAGGCCCTATGATGGTATCCCCTGAATAGATATGTGGACAGAGTTGGCAACGGGCTTTGTTGCAAGGATAGGTTCCATCTTGGGAGACAGACCAGTCCTTGCTTACAGACAGCCCCCCAATCTGAAGCAAATACTCACCAGCAACCACACACCACACAACAGAACCACTAACCCAGGAACCTATCCTTGCAACAAAGCCAAATGCATCCGATGAAGTGAGCTGTAGCTCACGAAAGCTTATGCTCTAATAAATTTGTTAGTCTCTAAGGTGCCACAAGTACTCCTTTTCTTTTTTCTCCTTACAGTGTGTATGATAAACCCATTGTTTCATGTTCTCTGTGTGTGTGTATATAAATCTCTCCTCTGTTTTTTCCACCAAATGCATCCGATGAAGTGAGCTGTAGCTCACGAAAGCTTATGCTCTAATAAATTTGTTAGTCTCTAAGGTGCCACAAGTACTCCTTTTCTTTTTGCGAATACAGACTAACACGGCTGCTACTCTGAAAATTGGTGCAGGTTATACTTTGTATTGTACCATTCAGTTAAACCTATTATCTCCTAACACTAAATGAAATGGTGAAGATATATGTGACGCTCAAGCAACTCAGAGTAAATTTTTGCCAGGCTAAGGCTGAGCTTTTCAAGTGGCCCAAGGGAAAATCACAATCTAAATATCTGAGGAGCGTGGGTGAAATCCTGGTCCCATTGAAGTCAGTTGTGGTTATGCCATTGTCATTGGGCCATCCAGGATTTCACCTACTCTGTGTTTGATGTTTGACTAAAATTCCAGAAGGGAAAGTTAAATTAAAACCTCCATTACGCAAGCAGAACCGAGCAATACTTTACAGCAAGTGTTTATGACTGGTTTTATTACATGTAAGTATCTATGTCTGAATGCATGTGTTAACATAATATGGATTTGTAGTATTTGAAATTTTTGTGCATTAAAGCAACAGAGAAAGGCAACAACAATTTACTCAGCTCTTGCAGATGACAAACCGAATAAATTAGTTCTTCGCTTTAGGGAGGAAAGATAGTCTTGGGGCTAAGGCTACTGCCCTGGCACCTGTAAAATTTTCCTTTGATTCCTGGTTCTTGTGTGACCTTGGACAAGTCTCACAAAAGCTGGCTAGATTGTCGGGCTCAACGGGTAGTGATCAATGGCTCCATGTCTAGTTGGCAGCCGGTGTCAAGTGGAGTGCCCCAGGGGTCGGTCCTGGGGCCCGTTTTGTTCAATATCTTCATAAATGATCTGGAGGATGGTGTGGATTGCACTCTCAGCAAATTTGCGGATGATACTAAACTGGGAGGAGTGGTAGATACGCTGGAGGGGAGGGATAGGATACAGAAGGACCTAGACAAATTGGAAGATTGGGCCAAAAGAAATCTAATGAGGTTCAATAAGGATAAGTGCAGGGTCCTGCACTTAGGATGGAAGAATCCAATGCACCGCTACAGACTAGGGACCGAATGGCTCGGCAGCAGTTCTGCGGAAAAGGACCTAGGGGTGACAGTGGACGAGAAGCTGGATATGAGTCAGCAGTGTGCCCTTGTTGCCAAGAAGGCCAATGGCATTTTGGGATGTATAAGTAGGGGCATAGCGAGCAGATCGAGGGACGTGATCGTTCCCCTCTATTCGACACTGGTGAGGCCTCATCTGGAGTACTGTGTCCAGTTTTGGGCCCCACACTACAGGAAGGATGTGGATAAATTGGAAAGAGTACAACGAAGGGCAACGAAAATGATTAGGGGTCTAGAGCACATGACTTATGAGGAGAGGCTGAGGGAGCTGGGATTGTTTAGTCTGCAGAAGAGAAGAATGAGAGGGGATTTGATAGCTGCTTTCAACTACCTGAAAGGGGGTTTCAAAGAGGATGGCTCTAGACTGTTCTCAATGGTAGCAGATGACAGAACGAGGAGTAATGGTCTCAAGTTGCAATGGGGGAGGTTTAGATTGGATATTAGGAAAAACTTTTTCACTAAGAGGGTGGTGAAACACTGGAATGCGTTACCTAGGGAGGTGGTAGAATCTCCTTCCTTAGAGGTTTTTAAGGTCAGGCTTGACAAAGCCCTGGCTGGGATGATTTAACTGGGACTTGGTCCTGCTTTGAGCAGGGGGTTGGACTAGATGACCTTCTGGGGTCCCTTCCAACCCTGATATTCTATGATTCTATGATTCTATGATTCTAAGTCAAGGCCTGATCCAACGTCCATTGGAGTCTTTCTGCTGGGCTCTTCATCTTTCTGTTCCTCATCTCTACAATGGGGATAATAATAATTCCTTCCTCTTACCCTTTGCCTGTATTTATTGATTGACTGAAACCATAAGCTCTTCTGGCAAGGGGCTGTCTCTTACTATGTGTTTGTACAGTGCCATAATAATTCACTTTGCTTGAGCTGCTTGTTGCTTAAGGCAATGTTCTTTTTGCCTTGTGTTACACTTCCGTGTCAATCCCAGTTCATGTTGATGGCTAGAACCCGCTACCCTGTTACCCACGTACGTAAGTGCTACCAACTGAGCCATGCTGACATAACGTCTGAGTTATTGATGCAACTTTCCTAAGGAATGTTCTCCGGTCTAATCACTTTCTTAAACTACACAAACACAATCTTTGCACCTTGATCAATTATTTAAGAGAAAATGATGCATTGAATTAGAAACTAAATATCATTTAATATGCTTCAGGAATTCTGATTAAGAGATATTGCTGCATTGCTAATGAAAACTTTAACTTTGCTGTGTTTTTAAATCTCACTTGAATGTAGATAAGCCAATATCTATATGCTTTCTTTTAATGTCTGGAATTATTTTGCCATTTTAATGTAATCAGTCTTTCTATTTTGCAGAAGTTGTCCTTGTCGGTTATTTGTTTTCTTTCTGTTGTGCAAATTACTCCCTTTTCAAGGTTGTTTGTTTAGTGTCAAGAGGTTATTAAACAAACCGAGCACAATCCTTAAACTAATCAACTCGAAGTGACAATAGAGATCAGGAATAATTCAATATTTAAGAGGTTACTTTTAAAATTGATCTGGAAATGTAATGTGTTAGTGTGTGTGTCCCCTATTAAACTGAGAAAGTTGGAGGGAGCTATAGAAGGACCGGATGCCTAAACAGTACTGTACTGGGAATCATTTTGTACTGGAAGAGTTGACCTCAGCCACACTGCTTTTGTTTTCCATATTCATGCATTTACTCTTCCAACTGAAAGGACTCGAATAAAAACAAACATCAAACTTATAAATAGAAGACGTCATCTCATAAATCATCAGCCACTGCTCTGGTCCACAGTATTTATCACTCAGCTTCTGGCCCGGTGTCCTTACATGCAGTATCATGGTCATGATCTTGACATCATTTTTTTACACTCTCTCTCCCATATCCTTTCTCCAGTTGTCTATTTCAAACAAAAATGACAACTTTCCACTAAAGAGACTTTCCAGGTTACTTGCTGGTCAAGTGCTAACCCTTTAAAAAGGAAAGATATGTCAGTGAAGGGCCTAGCATACTTCTGGTACTCCAAAATATTTAATAATTAGCATATTTGGGCCTGATCCTGCATCCTCTGGACTCAGTGACCGAATACCCACTGCTCTCAATGAGCGTAGACTCAATAGGTATAGCAAGCCCCGTAAGCCATTTTATGGATTGTATGCCCTATTCTCCCCTGCATCAGTGTGCCAAGATGGGTCCAGTGGAGAGGGGGTATCAGTGAGCCAATTACAGCTTCCTAATTATATGCCAGCCTGGCCTCAATGTCAGGTACAGCATCCTAAGGGGCTGCTCTCTCTTATGTCACTTGCATAAGGTCCCTAAAGGACCTTATGCCTCTGGAGGATCAGTGTAGCAGAGCCACGCTCCTCCAAAGCACCCCATGTGCTGGTATGGTGGGGATGGCTGGCACAGGGGCTGCCTCTGCTTGGTTTGCACCAGCAGTGTTCCCCTTTCCAAGGGGATTTCTCACTAGCCATTTCCAACCTGAATCCAGCCCCTCTGTGGTCAGGCTAGAGAATCTCACCATCTGTCTTTGTATTAGAACAGCCTGTGAGCCGGTATAAATTTTCAGATGGAAAACCAGGTGACAAATTCAGTTCTGAGTTATACTGGCGGAGAACCTCCTCTGAAATCAGTGGCATTACTCTAGATTTGCACTGGCATACCCGAGAGTAGACATTGGCCCCAGAAACTCAGACCCGTCAGGTCTCTTTCCTCTGGACCCCCATTTTGCATTAAGATTTTTATATCGTACAAAGAAGGAGGTTGGGATTTTCAAAGATGCTCAGTGTTAGCTTAACTCTGCTCCCAGTGAATTCAGTAAGTGTGTTACCATTGATTTCTGTGGGGGCTGAATCAAGACACTACTGAGCACCTATCAAAATCCTTCCCGGAATGTTTTGCTGAGTGCATGTTGCAATGAGACAATTTCAGTCTCGTTCCTCCACCTTATCAGAGTTATTGCGCTGGCTGGGTGAGGGAGGGTCTCTTGTCACACAGCCATATGTCCCTCCCAAGAGTCTCTCTCCCCTCCAGTAGAAACTATTCTTAACACAGGAAGAAATTCTGAGAGGAAATTAAGGCTATGTATGCAGTATTGCCAATGCCAAGAGTTCAAAAATTGTGAGTCAGGTCTCCAAAATTCATAAGATTGACTTAAAAAGCCTGAGCTTTCCAGCCTTTTTTCCAGCTTTTCTCCAACGCCATGAGAGCTAAAAATGTACTTTTCTTTTATAAAAAATGAAAGCTGAAAATTTCACAAGCTCAGGACCTGGAGCTTTCAGAAAAACATCGAATAGCACGAGACTCGTGGTAGAATCACCCAAGTTGGCAACACCATGGTTCTCATGCAGTGTACAACCAACAGGGCCCAGTGCCTCAGTTTCATCAATAGTTTGACATCTCAGCTTCATAGCTTAAGGTACTAGAAACATTTGACCGAATTCTAGTTTTGTGGAGAAGAAATAACAGTGCTGCATCATTGCATTTATACAGATACTGTATTCAAAATGTGTATGCACATTGTGTGCGTGACAAACATACAAATTAGCCTGCGCTCTGACTGAATCATCTGCCACAGGATGGGCCATGACATTCTTGTGAAAATTACAGGCATTAGCCATTGTTCCTTTGCCTTACTCTACTAATAACAGTCCCCTCACATCTTGATAAGCAGCTTAATCAGCCTAGCACTCTTGATCCAGAAGGAGCACGGACAACTGGGGTTTCTGATCTGAAAGATGGCTTGTAGAAAAGCTGACATGTTGAATTAATGTAAACTCTTCCTCCAGTCATCATTCTGGGAAAAGATCCTGCAGCCAAACTAGTTATACCATGGGCATGCATCACATAACATGTTGAGTTCTTTCTGGCTTTTGGTTTCTCCCTCGTGCTGTGGTGCTAATTGTTTTGAAAGTGTCAGCAGGATTGTCACTCTGCTTTTGTTGATATTGAAATGGGGTGAAATTAATTGAAACAGAGCAGCTGATAACAATTCAGTGGCTGTGTTTTCAAATTGCCACTTCTTGTGCTGCCGCACCTCACAGTTGTACTTCTTTATCACACCATTATGTGACAAACTATGTCGCTGAGTCTTACACCCTGTGGCTTTGTTTTTAAAACTTCTTATTTCATTATAAATACTCGCCGGTAAATGGACACCCAATATATTGCCTTTGCAACTCCGAGGCCAGGATGCAACAGTGTCTATTGTTAGCACTGTTCCCTCTAAGCTATGCACGTGTGCACGCGCACACAGATCCTAAGCCCCGCACACACAGTGAAACACCACGTGCACAAAAAGTTGCACAGAAGCACAACAGTGTGCACAGAAGAAATTTTTTGCGCACACGGCCTGTCAAAAATTAGAGGGAACATTGATTGTTAGGTTGCTCTGTTTCGTGTAGCCTGACAAAACTGGCAAAGATCTCTCCAGAGGAAGAGTTGTTAGCTCAGTGCTAGCTGTGAAAATAGATGAGACTCCCTCATGGCCCCCCTCAAGGCTTATTGATCCCAATTCTGGGGCTGAGGTCCATTCACACCACGCTGGCAGCACAAAGGGGCTAGAATTAGCCCCCTCGGAATACACCCTGTTCAGTGAGCCTCGCCGATGGACATGGAGCTGATGTAAAGGTTTTGTCCGCCGCTGGTATAGCAGGCCTGGCTGGAGTGCACTGCACTATAGCTATTCTCTGCTTTCCACAGCTGATGGAAAGCTAGAGGCACTCTTAAGTTGCATTTGAATAGCCTTTAAAAGGCAGAGCAGCGGATTAAAGCATCCGTTCCCCCTTGCCCACACACACCCCGGTTCTTTCTCCAAGCACAGGAATGGAGTAACTGAGAATCAGGCCCCAGGAGCTTAAGTAAAGTCCCTGTGCAGGCTCACCAGACAATGGGGTTAGTACTCAGTGCTATAAATGCACATGGTGATTTGCAAACATGTAAAAAGGAGTCAAATCCTGCCTCCCTTGTTCCCAAGCTGCCCCGTTCACTTCACTTGGCTTACCCAGGTGTAACTAAGGGCAGAATTTGAGCCACGATTCTTTTCCCCAAAAAGCTCGCAGTCAAGGCTGCGCTGCTTATATTTTTACAAGACATCTCCCCAAAGACTCTCTCCTTTTAACCTGTGACAAACTCCATGTACTGTGGGTGTTTGTACCCGCAGAGAAGAAGCGGGAGGGCCTGGGGAATCTGGTCCTTTGTAGCACACGGCCATAACCAAGGAGAAAAGCAGCACCATGGAGCAAACACATTTCTGCTAAGTGAATTTGAGGGGATTATCTCTGCTCTGCTCCTGAAAAATGTAATGGTGCATTGACAGCCTTGCACAGTGTTTAGCTTGCATAGTGGGAAAGGGGCAGGAGGCTGCAGTAGGCTCCAGGGGTAGCAGGAGTAGAGCAGGATGACATTTTTCAGCTGTTTTGTCTGAAAAAGGCAGCTTTTGGTTGACTGCAACGTTTTGGTGAGTTCACGTGGAATTCACCAAATTGTTTTTGTTTGGGGGGAGGGGGATTTCAGAAAAAATCAAAATGTTTCGTTTTGATGTTTTTGAAACAACATTTTGACTTTTCAATTCGAAATGACATCTTCTTCTTCTTTCAAAATTGATATCACTTTTATTTTTCACCGTTAAAACCAACTCCAAAACTGAATGAAAAGTTTGGGTTTGGGTTGAATAAAATGGTTCATTCAACCCAAAACAAAATGTTTATTTCACATTTCAGTCTGAAAACTTTGCCATTTGGGTTGGCCCAGCATGAATTTTCCAAAATTATTTTGTCAGGACAGCAGTGAACTGACAAATCCAGTTAATCGCACAACTCAATAAAAGGAGGTCAGACTAGATTATCATAATCTGGTCTTAATCTATGAATTTATTAACTTTCCATTTGGTGCGTTCTGAACCATTCCAAAAGAAAAATAAAATAAAGAAATCACTTGAATTATTTTGATTTGCGATTAAGGAGAGTAAGAAAGAATCTGCCCATAAATCTCCATTGGAGACATAATGAACGAATGTGCAATTCACTTTGTAGCAGTCAATTTGAATTTACTCACAGCACTGCCCCACAGTGGACAGACTGGGAAACTCTTGGCATTTAATGGTGCAGTACATAGACAACACAACCCTAACCTTTCTTCTATACTAAGGGTTTGTCCACATGGGACAGTATAAACTAAGGTGTGAATTTAAACTAATTTAGCTATAGTGGTATATAACCCCCTGTGTGGATACTCTTATTCTGGTGCAAGAGTGCCTTTTTCAGTTTTCAGAGTAGCAGCCGTGTTAGTCTGTATTCGCAAAAAGAAAAGGAGTACTTGTGGCACCTTAGAAACTAACAAATTTATTAGAGCATAAGCTTTCGTGAGCTACAGCTCACTGCATCCGATGAATTGAGCTGTAGCTCACGAAAGCTTATGCTCTAATAAATTTGTTAGTCTCTAAGGTGCCACAAGTACTCCTTTTCTTTTTTCAGTTTTGTTTATGTTGCTTGGGAAGCATTTAAGTTAAACCACAAAAAGCCACTTTTATATGAAAATAAGAGTATCCTCATGGGATTTCATATTGTTTTAACTATAACGTTATCATTTTAACTGGCAAAGCTTTCCTGTGTAGACAAGCTTTTTTGTACACAGCATGGGAAGGAGGAAAGCAGGAAGAAAGAGCCAGAAGTTTAGGATGACAGTGATCTTGAGAGATCGGACAACAACATCTTTATCACAATGGGAGTTTCTTAAAAGTGGAAATTAAATAACCACTGAAGAGCAATCCATGGAGCAGAAAGAGGCTTGCATTTTCTATTTTTACACCTTTGTTGTTTGCTCTTGTTGTTTTTTACACGAAGTAAAAAACATGCATCAAGAAATCACGTTCAACCACAACTGGAGAGCAGGACATTGCAAAGAGAACAAACTGCTATCTGATGCTCATCCTTTGTCACAAAGCTGAAATAAACAACAGTATTTCTTAAATATTAATATTGTTTGTATTTTCTAATCTTTCAGAAATGATTAGGGGAGTGAATCTATATAGACATACACACCCCCAAACTGTTTTGAAGAGGAAGTTAGATAGTACATATGTGTCACCATTAAAATATTCACAAAGGCTGTTGCAAGTAGTTAATTTTAACACAGCATTTGTACTATTTACTGCACCGATGTATGTAGGACACTCAGCCTGTGAAAGGTTGAGAGAAGCAGAAGTTCTGTCTGCCCATAGGTCAAGTAAACTGAGGCCATGTCTATCAAGGCAAATTGACCAGCATAGCTATTTAAGTGTAGCTATTTCAGAATAACAGGTTTCAGAGGAGCAGCCGTGTTAGTCTGTATTCGCAAAAAGAAAAGGAGTACTTGTGGCACCTTAGAGACTAACAAATTTATTTGAGCATAAGCTTTCGTGAGCTACAGCTCACTTCATCGAATGCATCCGATGAAGTGAGCTGTAGCTCACGAAAGTTTATGCTCAAATAAATTTGTTAATCTCTAAGGTGCAACAAGTACTCCTTTTCTTATTTCAGAATAGTTATTCTGATATTTGGGAATAACTCCTCTGTGTTGGCTCTCTATTCGGGAATGAAGTCACTTTTAGTCTGGAATAGAGCGTCCACACAGGGGTATCTATTGTGGAATAGCAATGCTCTGGAATAGCAATGCCAGTCAATTTCCCCATGTAGACAGCCCCCGAGAGCACAGGGCAATTTCCTTGTCAATGTTCCCCTGCTCTAACATGGAGAGACAAATTATAGGGACTAAGTTAGTTCAGTTTCCTGGCCAGTTTGGTCCCTGGTGTTCCTGCTGAGCCTTCCAACAAAGGTGCCATTTATGGCTGTGTCTCTTGTGGTGTGGATATCTGTCCATAAAACCTGAGGCCACCAACAATAACATTGGCCTCTTCTAATGGTTTTTCAGTCACTATGGACCCAGGTTAAACCCAAAATGTTGTCCTCAAAGTGAAGGACTCCGTATCCAAATACCAGCCCCCGAAGGCTGATACTGTGATATTTCTGTAGCAGCAATTATTGTTGTTAATGATTTAAAAACACATCTCACTTGCATAGTGCATGTTTGTATTGTCCCCAACAAAACAAAAAGAAGCTACAGCCTAGCGAGGTTAAGTGAATTGCCCCAAGGCACAGAGCTGAAAAGTGGCAAAATCAGGTCTGCTGGCTCCCAGCCCCTCCTCTAATCACTAGACCACACTGCCTGGCAGCGGAGAGATCTCTTAATAAAATTACTTCTTAAGTAACAACACCAGTCAAATCACATTATAATCACATTAAAGCCACAATAGTAATAGCAAAGGCACAGTTAATCACCTGCGGGCTTCCCCACTGCTCCTGACATCAGGAGCCAGCCAGCCAATTATAAATCTAGTCCGCATTTAAAACCGAGACCTCGGGAACAGTATGTTTTCCCTTGTCTCCGTGGGCAAGGACAACACACTACAAGTACCAAGGGTACAACTGTCAGTTCAACAGAATGAATTGTCAGGCTGGACTCCAGTTATGACCAGCGCTTTGATTGTAAAACCTGCTTGATTGAGAAATGAAATACTGAGGCTGCGTGTCCTTTACAGGGTGTGTTTTTCAGGTTTAAACTAAAGTGACTCAACAGGAACTTGGTGCAAAGGGCAGATGCAGAGTGGGTTGCCTTTTCTATATGGACCAGTAGATCGTCCCCTCTATTCATTTTGTACCATCTAGTCAGTCCCTTCTGTAGATTCTTTATCTTCCAGCACACTCAGAAGTCTAATGTCCCTGACTGTGATGGGGTTCTCCAGCTGTTTACTTCCAATAGAAAACATAAGCTCTTTGGGGGCAGAGACTGTCTCTTTGTAATGTGTTTAGGCAACCCCTAGCGCAAGGAGGCCTTGGACTATGACTGGACCTTCTATGTGCTACCGCAATACAAATAATAATTGTCTCTCCCTATCATGGCTAGCTGATAGTGTAACAGCTCAAGGAAGAATTAATAGCTGAAGCGTGTAAGGTGTTATGCCATGAACTGGCCCAGCAATCCCAGTAAAGAATTGTATGTTGCTCTTACTGACAAAGCAACCTCCATGCTGCTTCCGCAACAGAGGCATTATCTGAATGAAACTTCCCTATTTGGGGTGGGGGAGGTTCTGTAGTTCAGTTGCTGGAGAAGATTAAATGTGACAAAGTTCAGTCTGATCAAGAACTTTGAGAGACAGGAATCTCCTGTTTAAAAATATGAAGTTCTGGTAACATCACTCTTTGGAAGGTCCACAGTTTTCTACTCAAACAAGGCTTTGATCCAGAAATACACTTAAGTATAAGCTCAACTTTAAGTGTGTGAATGGTTCCTTTGAAATCAATGGCTCTAATTGTGTACTTGAATTCTTTGCAGGTTGAAGACCATAAGCCTACTCAAGCTGAAGTCAAGGACAAAACTGCCAGTGACAGCAAAATCCAGGCCTTTCCAGGCAAAATCCTCAACTAACTTATAAAAAGTTACTTAACCACATTCTCCCCTTCAGCTTTTTTTGGCTCCTGGCACACACGTTTGTTTTCTCCATTAGTCAGTGATGACACATACCACTAAACCCCTCTGCTAAATGTGCACATCTCGTTTGAAACTGCCTGGAGGTGTTTAATTAGGGCTCTGTTCTAGCACACACTGCCATGGCTTCCACATCTTATTTTTAAAAAAAATATATTCCCGCTCTGTAAACATTTAGTGTGACATCAGTGCTCATTTCCCGGATGACAGCTGGATTAACACAGTGATTCTTCAGCTCCAGTTGCTGTGCTTCGCGAGAGATGTTCTGGCCGACACCTGCCTTCCCGTTGTAATTATTGGATTTACACATTTTTCCCAATTGTAAGTTCAGTGGTGGGAAAGCAACTGGAACATTTTGTAATCTCATATAATGATGGCCATGAAAAACGGTACAAAAGAAAGACAGGAAAACGAGATTAGTCCAAACAAAAAGGTCTCCTGCTATAATTCAACAGTCGTGCTAAAATCATGTTTTGTAAACAAACAAAGTGTAAAACCAAAAACCAGTAAACCAAAATTGGTGTGTCAAAAATTAGGCCTAATTGGTATGCATCCCTCCTTCCCTTTTGGGGTACTTAAAAAAAAACAATCAGCCTTTCAAGGGAAAATCAGGGAGGGACAAATGCAAACCAAGACTAACTTTAAAAAAAAACAAAAAATGGGGAACGCCCAAGCTTCACCATCACAGCTGCCACCTCATCCCCACAGACATACACACTGCTCCTGGGACCCCAGCGTGATACCATTGGGCCTATGTCATCCTGATCCCGAGAGATCTCTTGACCAGAGTGAGGGACCCAGATGACATCACCACCTCCACCGCTCCTCTAAATCCCAACCATCTTCTGGGATGTGAGACTTTTGTCACACACCTCCTGGTGTGTCCTTTTCCTTCCCCACCTTCTTTTCTTTCCTATCTCTCACCTTTTTCCTTCTGTCTACTAAGAGTCTGGCTTAGCCTTGCAAAGCTGTTGTAAGCCTATGACCAGAGCAACAGCTAAAAGCAATGCCTTAAACAGCCCAGTCCCGGTACAAGTTTGCCAGGTCTCAGAGTGGCTGATAAGACCACGTGCTGGGCCTGTGTTTCTATAGCAGTGAGTCAACACCAGGGGCAGAAGCTGTATTTTCTATCTTTACTGTTCTAGTCTTTCCCCTTTTGTTTGTGTTTGCCTTGTTTTGTCTTGTAGGAAACAGGACTGGACTTTAACAATAGCTTCAATCCATCAAACTAATTTATTTTCTTTTCCCTAAAAATATAGTATAGTTAGTAGCATCTTTCATAGCAGCAAAGAGATTGTCAAACAAGAGGGGATTTCTTTCTAACAATTCTTTTCAGCAACAGGGAAAGGGAACAAGGAACGTTGTTACAATAAAACCTTATTTAATACTTTACACTGCAAATGTTTTAACTGTTTTTCTGTAGCTTTAATACAGGATACAATCAATTAATGGTCTGTTTGCCATGGTATGAAGCCAGCTGAGGTCTCTGTAAACCAAACACAATCCTAGTTTCAAACTGTTTACTGCTAGCTAGTTACAGGGTCAAGTCAACACCTTTGACACTGTGGGCTCATCTATTCCATCTAAATTAATACAACACTCCCAGCCAGCCAGCCCCACTCATCCACTGCAGCAAAGTGGCTTGGTTGGTTCCAGGAGGAAGTTCAGACCTTATCATCTCTTGAACGTCAGTGCTGGTTGAAAGAGAACTTGTTTTGCAGACTTTAAGTATATAATACTTTAACAGAAGGAAAAAGAGAACCGAACATTAGTTTGGTATTACAGAGCCAAGACTAAATTAATTCCTGAATTCCCGCTCTCCAGCCTCCGTTCGGATCTGTGCTCCTCACTTCTCCTTGGGTATAGATCTTCATTTTGCTGCTTGCAACCCCCTGCTGCTCTAATTGCTCCAGTTCATTTTGTTGTTTGGCTCCGCCCTGATATGTTTGTTATCTGCCTGGTTTTGGTACTGTCCACAAATTAGAGCAAGGTTAAATATGCACCAAATACCCAGTATGAAATAGCCATGAAATAGAGGCTCAAGCACCCACCAAAAAACATAGGGGGTGCTCAGCACCCGCAGGACTGGATGAATCTTTTGTGGGCCCCAGTGCCAGGACCGTGACCCTGCCCCCTCTCACCCTCTTTACCCCCCATCACAGGCCCTGTCCATGCTCCATCCTAAGGCCCTGCCCCTTCTCAGCCTCTTCCCAAAGGCCCCACTCCTGCTTAGACCCTTCCCCCCAAGGCTCCACCCACCATTATGACCCACGGCCCTGCCCCCGCTTAACCTCTTCCCCCCAAGGCCCTGCCTACCACTCACATGACGGGGAAAGGCAGAGAGAAACACCCACCAGCAAAAACAAAAGCCAGCACCAGTGTATGGAGATGTACCTGGGCTTTTTTCCTTTTAGTTTACTTGGCCCAAAATTATCTGGAAACATTAAACGTGCCCTGTCCTGAGTTTTGCAACAGGTAGGAACTATTACGTTTTGAAGACTGATGTGGTTCATCACTTCGCTCCATGGACCAAAATTTGAGACTCACTGGATTAATCGAACAATGCTTGTCTCATTTTTTCCCGCTCATTCAGTTCTGCCATTGACTTCAGTGGAGCCAGGATTTTATCCATTGTGTTCAAACTACTGCAACCTCTTTGCACATTTCTATACAGTGATTTGCAATTCCCGCAAAGTCTGATGTAAAAGAGTTAAAAGAAAATTGTACCTATTTTGCTCCTTTCCAATATGTGAAATTTCACAAGTGACTGCAAAATCCTGTCACACTTATTTTAGGCTGAAAGATGTTTCTTTCTTTTTTAAACATTCAGCGTGCCTATGTGAACAATGCTATCACTGAAGTGCTTGGAGCGGTACAAGCAAGGTCAATCCCTGCCTCAAAGAGTTGACCATCCAAAGGCCAGACACAGCTAATCCAAACCATAACGGCGCACCCAGAGGAGGTGTTAGCGAAGATCGTTAAATAGATGCACTGGTGTGGGTTTCACCTTCTGTCCTTTCCTCCTCATGGGAACACAGCTGATGCTGAGTATCACCACACCTAAGCCTGAGTTAGGCACGTAGGTGCCCGATGTAAAAAATGGGGAGATATGGGCACCTCGGGATGGACTTCACAAAAGCCAGCATGCCAGGTGGCTCCTCACCTAGACTAACCAAATTTGACACGATGAGGGTTGTGTGCTAAGCCCTGCCCCGCTCTCAGAGCGATGCACCCACAACCAGGCTGCAGGAAGATGCCTCCCTTGGTTTGGAATTCGCAGCTGCAAACATGCAGAGTTAATAACTTTTAGCCCAGTGATTAGGGCACTCTCCTAGGATGCAGGAGATCCCCAGGCTCAAGGCCTCCCTCTGCCTGAAGGAGAGAAGGGATTTGCACAGGGCTCTGCCATGGCTCAGGTGAGTGCTCTAACCACTAGATACAGGGTATTCTGATGTTGGGCTCCTTCACGCTCTCCGGCTGAAGCTGTTGCACTGTGGATTAAATACTGACCAAATCATTGGGCCCGAGCGAGGAAGCATGAGAATGATGCTGTAGCTTGGTGGTTAGAACACTCATGTGGGAGCCCCAGAAACCAGGCCACTGCTGCGATGACTTTTAAAATGACTTGGCCCCAGTAGAACAGCTTCAACAGGAGAGACTGAGGGAGGCCCACACCAGTCTATCCAATAGCTCAGTGCTTAGCACACTCCCCTGAGCTGCCCACAGCAGCTCCCTATTGAAATCCCTTTGCCCCGTCAGGCAGAGGAAGGATTTGAGGCAGGGTTAGCCACTGGGCTCAAAGCTACGAGGGTCCTCCCCTCCCTGGAGTAAGTTTGTGTAAGTTCACCTATAGGAGCCCGAGCAGGTAGGCAGGCTTTGATTCCACCCACCAGATTAGCCCCCACAAGCCAGTCAGGCAGAGGAATGCCTGTCATCACTCAGTCTGTGCATCGCTCTGGGGCTTAGGTGTCCGGACCCCTGAGTACACTGAGGCAAAACCATAGGTACCAAGAGAACGTTTACTGCAAACATTTCGGTGCGGAGCATGTTTAGCAGCTTCTGAGCAAGGGGGGAACCATTGAGCGAGGCGCTTGCAACTCCGGGTGGGGCCTGATTCTGGGATTTAGGCAGATGAAGTAGCAGTTAGTCCTTTTGTGGCCTCAGTGCTAAGCACTGACTCTGTACTCAACCTGGCTCTAGCTAGCTGTTGCTTACGTGAATACCACCAACAAAAAAAGTTCACAAATTCAATCAGCCACAGAAAGGAAGCACCAAGTATTACAAAACAGACCAGAAGCAGGGGGGAGGAAAGAGCATTTTTTATTTAAGCTCCTCTTTAAAATGAGCCGGCTATACCAGAAATAGATTAACCAGATGTATTGTGCACCTAGCAGTGGTCTGCTGCTTCTGGAATAACTCTGCTGGTTTTGTAGGACCTCAGTTCCTTATGCAACTGACTCGGATTTCATTTCCCACTGATCTCAACCCAGTCACCCTCCGACAATCCACTGCAGCCCTAGTCTGCAGAATGCTGCGCAGATGAATGTCAAGCTGGAGGTAGTGGATGAAGGTACACGCTCCTCTGTGGGGCTCACCCCTACAAAGTATTGTTCTGTGATTCGTTTGTGTCCCAAAAACATTTAGGCCCAACACCAGGCTGAATGAAGGGTGAGCCAGCAGTTCCATGGTAACCCCCATTTTGCAGATGTAAAGTCTTTAATACGGAACACTTGGTCTGAGATTAAATTAGAGTTGCTCAAACAATTCTGGATGTAGTAGACCAGAAGGTCCCTCCCCCACATTTACCCAACATTTAAAATGAGCCAAAACTTTTATATGGAGATTAAACAACCATGTTTGTGGTCCCACCTGAGCCTGGAGGGGCGGAGTCAAACTACCACTATTAGGGTGGCTGAATATATACCCCATTCTATTGATATTTCAACACTGCCATTTCAGCTGGACGTTATGTAGTCTTCTTATGGGGCCTGATCCTGTGAAGTGATGTACAACTGCGGCTACCAGGGACTCCAGTGGGATTTGTGGGTGCTCAGCAAGTGGAACAGCCCAGCTGATGACTGCTTAGTCTGGTCAGGACTTAGGGAAACCCTGTGCGTTACTGGGCAGTATGGGTTGTGTTAGTCAGCTTGAGAGTTGGAGAACCCAAGAAAGTTGCAGGGTCTGTCTGTATCCAGCAGCCTCCATGAAGATTTCAGAATCCTTTCTCGTCTTTACCACAAGGGGCAGCACAGAAGGAATGGCACAGCTTGAAGCCCATGTCTCAATGTTCACTTCCCTGAAAGGCACAGGATCTGCCACATCCCTCTCCCCTTGCTTTGTAGTGTGAGCTATTTCCATGTCATTGTGCATAGATGGCGGGTATCAAAGGCCAGGGGAGGCTAAATCTCCCCTAACCCAGTCTGTGGCCCTACCCACACTCCCCGAGGTCCCGCCATCGCTCCCCCTTCCCTGCAAAGCCGGCGGGAGCTTAGTCCAGCCAGTGGCCTGGAGCTCAGGGCCTGGGACGGTGGCCAGGGGTGGCTTGGGCCAGCAGGGAGCCTGAGGCAACTGGGGCCAGCCAGCCAGCACAGCTGGGTCAGCTCAGGATGGCGCAGCTAGAGCAGGCCAACTGGGGCTCCTCCAGCCATGGGCAAGGGGCTTGAGGCTCCTCCAGCCACAGGGCTGGGGCTTGGGGCTCCGGCCATGGGGAGAGGGGGGCTTGGGGCTCCAGCAGGCGGGGCCTCAGGCAGAAGGGGCCAGGCTGGCAGCTAGGCTCCCTGAAGGGGGGATTCAGTCACTGCCCACATCATTGTGTTCTTGCGTGCAGTAGTGGGTCACAGTATCAGCTCTGCATCTGTCTGATGAAAGGAAGCACTCGTTGCAATCCACCCACTGATTTCTGAGCCAAAAGTCCTTCAAAGAATGTTGCACAAATCCACAAATGCTAGAGATTACATTTAGATCTCTGACTGAGATGAAAAAAGCTCATGCAGCCCAGAGAATGCCCTACCGGCCATCCACACAGAAGCTCAAAAGTCCTCCTAAAGCCAAGTGCCATTTGATTTGCATTGTCTTAGGGGTCTATTTTCCTCTGCAGATGTATGTAACTTTCAGTAAGGTCAACGGGAGTTATGTGTAGAGGAAAACTTGCAATTGTCTCTAGATCCAACTTTTCCAGGTGGTAAAACTTACACATTTGGCAAAAGCCTCCCATTTTGGGCCAAAGCTCCCCCCCTTTCAGACAGTGACCATCACAAACACAGAGCATAAAGATTTGGAAGGACAGCAAGATACAAGCAGCTTCAACAACTTGGTATAGAGGTGCCATCAGCTGCTGAAATGCTTAACCTGTTCCAAATTTCAGGCACCCACTGTGTCAATCTAAGAGAAGATTGTGGCCCCTCATAGGCATCTCCCTATGTTCCTTTGCAATCTCTAGTGTGCACAGGGACTGCTTTACCTTATGTTCATTATTTTGTTTATTTACATTTTTGCAGGGAAGCTATTTCAATATATCCCTTGCCTAGGTGGTCAACAGTCCTTATAATTACCAAACTGTTTTGCACATAGTTCCCCACAAAGGCAGGACAATATAGACAGAGTGCTTTTTAAATATTATTTTTATTATTTTTTCAAACAGTAAAAGAGAGAAGCTGGCAACGGTAAGCATGTGTTTTCCTTAAAATTACATTAAAGTGCTAAGTGAAGTAAGAAGAACACCCTTAATGCTGCATTTGGTTATATGCTGGAAATCATGACTATAAAGTCAGTAATGATGACACTGACCCTGGTGCTTTCTTGAGAAACGGTTTCTAAAGGGGAAGCAAACAGACTATGGTGAAATCAGCATACCGCCCACTTTAAAACTAACGTGTGCATATGATGCAGGCATGTCAAGGATTCAGGCACTTGAAAATATCAGCCAGTTTCCTGTGGCATAACTGTGAGGGTCCAAATTATACTTCTGCCACTGATGAACCTTAGCATCTAATTTTGGAGGTGTACTACTGGTGCTAAAGGACCATTTCAAAAGTAAGTCACCCCCCACAAACATAGTCCTTTTCATCTGGCCCACTCAATCCATTATAAAGTAGTGAAGATGGGAAACTAAGATGGACTCATTAAATAACTGGCCCCAAATTACAGTGAGTGTCAGAGATTAGAACTCAGGAGGCCTGGCTCCCAGCCCTGTGCTTGTACTGCTGACCATGCATCCCGCCCTCTGTATTGTTCATGAAAACCAGCAGCTGTCCCGTGATATATCATAAATAACAGAGCCAGCCGTACTACAGTTTAAGTTGACTGTGCAAACAAATCAACCAGAGTTCAGCAGCACCGTTCATAGATTTTAACACCAGAAGGGATCATTACAATAATCCAGTCTGGCTTCCTGTATAACACAGGCCATCGTAGTTCACCCAAGAGTGAGTGAGGTGACAAATACATAGCCAGATAGCTAAGAAAACCTGCTATTGCAAAAAATAAAATGGCATCCATGTTACCAGGCAACTTTACTTTTCTATTGCCTAGGCAGCTAGACAGAGAAATCAAATCTGAAGAGCAATTTAAACTATTCATTTAAAGGCTGATGCTTATGGACTTTAAGGTCAGGAAGGGACTACCATAATCATCTAGTCTGACCTCCAGTACATTGGAGGCCACAGAACCTCACCCACCCTCCACTCCTGTAATAGATCCCTAACTCTGGCAGAGTTACTGAAGTCCTCAACGCATGATTTAAAGACTTCAAGTTACAGAGAATCCACCATTTACACTAGTTTAAACCTGCAAGTAACATGTGCCCCAAGTTGCAGAGGAAGGCAAAAAAAACCAACAAAAAACAGGGTCTCTGCCTAAGTTCCCTCTAAACTGCATGACCACACAGCTGGCTATTAAGCCCGCACAGGGGCTTGGGGCTGCAACGGGGAGAGACGCCCTCCCTCAGCCCAGCCCAGCTCAGCCCCACTGGAGCTGCTGCAGTGAGAGAGGGCTGAGGTGGTGAGTCCTCTCTCCCCACTGCAGCCCTGGGACAACCTGCACCCCCAAACCTCTCATCCCTGGCCCTATCCCAGAGCCCACACCCCCTGCTCCCCAATCCTCTGCCCCAGCTCTGAGCCCCCTCCAGCACCCCAAACACCTCATCCCCAGCTTCACCCCAAAGCCCACACCCCTAGCCAGAGCCCTCATCTCCCCCACACTCCAACCCTCTGCCCTAGCCCTGATCCCCCTCCCACACTCTGAACCCCTTGGCCCCATCCCCACCCCATGAATTTTATGTGCACCAATATGAAGGTGATGTGTCACACATCACCTCCACATTGGTGCACATAACAAAATCCATTCCACACATGGACATAAAAAATTAGAGGGAATACTGGTCTCTGCCAATCTGAGCCAGGCAAAAATTCCTTCCTGATCCCAAACATGGTGATCAGTCAGACCCTGAGCATGTGGGCAAAACCCACCATCCAGACTCTTGGGAAAGAATTCTCTGTAGTAACTCAGAGCCTGCCCCACCTAGTGTCCCATCACTGGCTGTTGGAAATATTTGCTGGATGACTGCTGCTTAAGAGGGCTATAAACCAAGATGAATTCATCCTTCTACTTCCTTGCAGCAATTACTTGCCATTTAAGGCCCACATAAGAAAACAAAACTTGGCAGTCCTAGTAATCTAGTAATAGGGAAAGACAGACAGCTTTTAGGTAGCTATTGCACTAACTCAAAAGGAAATTAGTCTAGACACCTATCAAGAGTTCTGTTTTGTCATCAGGCTTGAAAGAGAAGGTAGCATTTCTGCCCCCCCCCATTTCCCAATAAATATATATAAAATCAAGGTGATCTTCTGCACCCTGGGTTTATGTAGGGCTCACAGTAGTTCATCAGTTTGTTTTCATACCATTCACTTTTTTGTTTTTTTGGGGGGTTTTTTTGGTATTGTGATTCTCAGAAAATGACACTCACCAATGAATTCATAGGGTCTTTATTTGGATTTGGGCTATTCCGTGAAAAAAGAACAGCTGTCCAATGCTCAGGCAGCCCCACATTTGCTTTCAAAAAGCACTCATGTAAATTCATAGACTTACCAGCTATCCCAAGAGCCAATCAAAGCTTCAGGGACAATATAACAAAAATTAATTCACCATCCGTCAAAATCTCCACTGGAGTCACACGCTTACAGGCCCTGAACCTGCACCATTAAAGTCAATGAGAGCTTTGCCATTGACTCCAATGAGGGTAAGCCCATGGCACGTTAGCCAGTAACGCTCTCCTTATATCTTAGGGAGAGAAAAATGACCCTCACAGCAGGCCCTGAAGGCTAAAATACTTGGGCTGTGACAGAGCAAAATACCGTAAGGAAAGAATCTCATGTAAATCAACTCATGTGCATCTCATGTAAATCAATCCGCCTAGAGGAGGGAGGGGTATCAAAAGTGGAGCCACACGACCAGCGATTCCCCCTCCAGCCTCTCCTCCCTAAGTGGAGGGTTTCACAATCGGAGGTGGATGGCACCTAAGTGGACACTGCATCCGGCAACGCTAGGCTGGGGATCTCCACAGGGATTAGTGGTGCTGGAGGGCTCTCAGCCCCCATTGCAGCCTAAGCTGCAGATCCAGATTGCCCCTCGAAAAGGCTTCCCCAAGGTGTGCAGAAGGGGGAGACCAATGACGCCGAGGCAGCAGTCCCCCTCTTCCAGCCTCCCCCAAAAGTGCTCCCAGGAGGTCAGTCGCCCCGTTGCCCTGCATTGGGAGTGAATTAAAGACAGAGTGATAACTGTAAATCCCAGGGAGCTCCCTTGTGTTAGGCTGATTATGTTTAGCCTTTATTGTTTGATGTAGATGTTTGTTTTCTGCCTGATACTATTTTTTAAAAGCAACCCAATAAAAAGTTGACACAGGACGGACTTATGTAGATACTAGCGTACCACAGATCCACCGGCTTTTGCACAGTACACTGATGGCACATTGACAGCGGATGCTTTGTTAGAGCTGGATGCCGCACTGTGATTCACTCAACCTGGAAAGGTTTACCTGGGATTAGTGTAGCCGCCTTACTATGCATAACGCTGTCTTCTGGCGACATTACAGTGTATGCTGTCAATATGTAATAAGAATGTTATGCATTGTGCATTATGGAGTTTTGGGAATCAAGGGGATTTTTGTATATTAATTGCACACACAAAAAAGACATAGGAACTGATTGGCTTAATTAGCTCTACAATTTCTCACACAAATGGCTAAGTTACATTGCTATCACTCTCTTACATGATGCTCGCTTTTCAAAGGGACACACTGCAGTATACAGCCAAGCCCCTCACAGGGGCAACGCAATGGTACGCCAGCCCCCTGGAAGAAATCAAAGCGCGTTCTGGCTCAAGGACATATGGGGCTCCTAGGGAGGTTGCTAGCTGGCTGGTGAGAGGAGCCTACGCTACCCTCTTTGCAGATGTGGCGTTATCGCATCCTTTGAGTGCAAAGACTCTTATTATCAGGGTGGGACATAGGGGGATCAGAATTTCCTTGAACGTTCTTCCTTTCTTCTGCACCTGGGAAGGGACTGGGTACAATATGGCCCTAAAGATCTATTGCTTCTTATGCCTACACAGCACAATGTGGCTCCCAATTGTCAAATGTGGGTGTCGGACATCAGCTGCATTTAGCGCACCCACGACCAGATGCTGATTTCAGTGACGTTGCTGTAAATCAAGTTTTTGATTTCAAAAGGGCTGACTTTCAAAAATTAAGGAAATTAGTTAGGGAAGTGGATTGGACTGAAGAACTTATGGATCTAAAGGTAGAGGAGGCCTGGGATTACTTTAAATCAAAGCTGCAGAAGCTATCGGAAGCCTGTATCCCAAGAAAGGGGAAAAAATTCATAGGAAGGAGTTGTAGACCAAGCTGGATGAGCAAGCATCTTAGAGAGGTGATTAAGAAGAAGCAGAAAGCATACAGGGAGTGGAAGATGGGAGGGATCAGCAAGGAAAGCTACCTAATTGAGGTCAGAACATGTAGGGATAAAGTGAGACAGGCTAAAAGTCGAGTAGAGTTGGACCTTGCAAAGGGAATTAAAACCAATAGTAAAAGGTTCTATAGCCATATAAATAAGAAGAAAACTAAGAAAGAAGAAGTGGGGCCGCTTAACACTGAGGATGGAGTGGAGGTTAAAGATAATCTAGGCATGGCCCAATATCTAAACAAATACTTTGCCTCAGTCTTTAATAAGGCTAAAGAGGATCTTAGGGATAATGGTAGCATGACAAATGGGAATAAGGATATGGAGGTAGATATTACCATATCTGAGGTAGAAGCGAAACTCAAACTGCTTAATGGGACTAAATCAGGGGGCCCAGATAATCTTCATCCAAGAATATTAAAGGAATTGGCACCTGAAATTGCAAGCCCATTAGCAAGAATTTATAATGAATCTGTAAACTCAGGAGTAGTACCGAATGATTGGAGAATTGCTAATATAGTTCCTATTTTTAAGAAAGGAAAAAAAGTGATCTGGGTAACTACAAGCCAGTTAGTTTGACATCTGTAGTATGCAAGGTCCTGGAAAAAATTTTGAAGGAGAAATTAGTTAAGGACATTGAAGTCAATGGTAAATGGGACAAAATACAACATGGTTTTACAAAAGGTAGATCGTGCCAAACCAACCTAATCTCCTTTTTTGAAAAAGTAACAGATTTTTTAGATAAAGGAAATGCAATGGATCTAATTTACCTAAATTTTAGTAAGGCATTTGATACCATGCCATTTGGGGAATGATTAGTTAAATTGGAGAAGATGGGGATCAATATGAACATCAAAAGGTGGATAAGGAATTGGTTAAAGGGGAGACTGCAACGGGTCCTACTGAAAGGCGAACTGTCAGGTTGGAGGGAGGTTACCAGGGAGGTTGGAGGGAGTTCCTCAGGGATCGGTTTTGGGACCAATCTTATTTAATCTTTTTATTACTGACCTTGGCACAAAAAGTGGGAGTGTGCTAATAAAGTTTGCAGATGATACAAAGCTGGGAGGTATTGCCAATTCGGAGAAGGATCGGGATAGTATACAGGAGGATCTGGATGACCTTGGAAACTGGAGTAATAGTAACAGGATGAAATTTAATAGTGAGAAGTGTAAGGTTATGCATTTAGGGATTAATAACAAGAATTTTAGTTATAAGTTGGGGACGCATCAATTAGAAGTAACGGAAGAGAAGAAGGACCTTGGAGTATTGGTTGATCATAGGATGACTATGAGCTGCCAAGGTGATATGGCTGTGAAAAAAGCTAATGTGGTTTTGGGATGCATCAGGAGAGGCATTTCCAGTAGGGATAAGGAGGTTTTAGTACCGTTATACAAGGCACTGGTGAGACCTCACCTAGAATACTGTGTGCAGTTCTGGTCTCCCATGTTTAAAAAGGATGAATTCAAACTGGAGCAGGTACAGAGAAGGGCTACTAGGATGATCCGAGGAATGGAAAACTTGTCTTATGAAAGGAGACTTAAGGAGCTTGGGTTGTTTAGCCTAACTAAAAGAAGGTTGAGGGGAGATATGATTGCTCTCTATAAATATATCAGAGGGATAAATACAGGAGAGGGAGAGGAATTATTTCAGCTCAGCACCAATGTGGACACAAGAACAAATGGGTATAAACTGGCCACCAGGAAGTTTAGACTTGAAATCAGACGAAGGTTTTTAACCATCAGAGGAGTGAAGTTTTGGAACAGCCTTCCAAGGGAAGCAGTGGAGGCAAAAGATCTATCTGGCTTTAAGATTCTACTCCATAAGTTTGTGGAGGAGATGGTATGATGGGATAATGGGATTTTGGTAAGTAATTGACCTTTAAATATTCAGGGTAAATAGGACTAATCCCCTGAGATGGGATATTAGATGGATGGGATCTGAGTTACCCAGGAAAGAATTTTCTGTAGTATCTGGCTGGTGAATCTTGCCCATATGCTCAGGGTTTAGCTGATTGCCATATTTGGGGTCGGGAAGGAATTTTCCTCCAGGGCAGATTGGAGAAGCCCTGGAGGTTTTTCGCCTTCCTCTGTAGCATGGGGCATGGTTGACTTGAGGGAGGCTTCTCTGCTCCTTGAAGTCTTTAAACCATGATTTAAGGACTTCAATAGCTCAGACATAGGTGAGGTTTTTCATAGGAGTGGGTGGGTGAGATTCTGTGGCCTGCGCTATGCAGGAGGTCGGACTAGATGGTCAGAATGGTCCCTTCTGACCTTAGTATCTATGAATCTATGAATTCCAAGTAACACGATTCAGCAGGAGTTCTGCTGGGTGTACACCAGCATAGCTGGGAGTAGTATTTGGCCACATAAATGTCCATTATAGGCAGCTAAATGCCAAGGTAGTTTATTTCCAAACCTAAAAACTCAATGTACAATTTTTAAAAAGTAAACCCCATGTGGATCTGATCTCCTCTACCTTATGCATTCACAACCTGTAACAATTCACTGTGAACAGGAAGCTTAAGAAACAGACTCAAACTTTATAATGGAAATGCAAAACACAAAATAAAAAGCAAAGAAGTGCATCTCCAAATCTCAGGATCCTCCCCAAGGAACTAAACAACTTCTACATTATCATAACATTTAAATAGAGTCTTAAAACAAAACTGGATGAAGCTGATTCTCAAACTTTTTCATAGCATGGGCCACATCTTCATAGAAAGGTTTCAGAGTAGCAGCCGTGTTAGTCTGTATTCGCAAAAAGAAAAGGAGTACTTGTGGCACCTTAGAGACTAACAAATTTATTAGAGCATAAGCTTTCGTGAGCTACAGCTCACTTCATCGGATGCATTTGGTGGAAAAAACAGAGGAGAGATTTATATACACACACACAGAGAACATGAAACAATGGGTTTATCATACACACTGTAAGGAGAGTGATCACTTAAGATAAGCCATCACCAACAGCAGGGGGGGAAAGGAGGAAAACCTTTCATGGTGACAAGCAAGGTAGGCTAATTCCAGCAGTTAACAAGAATTGGAATTGGAATTAATTTGCAAACTGGATACAATTAACTTAGGCTTGAATAGAGACTGGGAATGGATGAGTCAATACACAAAGTAAAACTATTTCCCCATGTTATTTCTCCCCCCCACCCCACGCCACCCCCCACTGTTCCTCTGATATTCTTGTTAACTGCTGGCATTAGCCTACCTTGCTTCAGAGTAGCAGCCGTGTTAGTCTGTATTCGCAAAAAGAAAAGGAGTACTTGTGGCACCTTAGAGACTAACAAATTTTTATGATGTCCATCTGTTTGCATTTGGAGAGTTATGATGTCCATCTAGTCTCTAAGGTGCCGCAAGTACTCCTTTTCTTCTTCCTACCTTGCTTGTCACCATGAAAGGTTTTCCTCCTTTCCCCCCCCTGCTGCTGGTGATGGCTTATCTTAAGTGATCACTCTCCTTACAGTGTGTATGAGAAACCCATTGTTTCATGTTCTCTGTGTGTGTGTATATAAATCTCTCCTCTGTTTTTTCCACCAAATGCATCCGATGAAGTGAGCTGTAGCTCACGAAAGCTTATGCTCTAATAAATTTGTTAGTCTCTAAGGTGCCACAAGTACTCCTTTTCTTATCTTCATAGAAAGATTATCTCAGGGACGCCTCCCCTCCCATTCTCACACACAAGTCCCCTCCATTTAAGCTCAGTGGGTATAACCTCATTTCTCTCTCATAATCAAGTAACTAGCAATTGGTTACGTGGAGCAACATTTAGAAAACATTTAATCTGTTTTTAGCTTCTTTTAATGTGATTCAGCAGCTACAAATGAAAAGGAGAACTGAGACCATGCGAATGATCAGTCCCTGTGGACCACAAGCAGATGTCCACCGATCACTGTACTAAAAATATACTGTCAGAAATAATCATGCACTAGCAGGGATGCGGATTGGGTGAGCGCATTGCTCCTTTCTGTTTCTAACCTGAATCATTCCATAAAACGAAGTGAGAGAGACATCATCACAGCTTTGTAAAGGGAAACGGCGCCTGTTGTATTAGAAGGTAAAGCTGTGCAGTGCCCTTCAATTGGAGGAGCCCAAAGAAGCACTGGAAACCAGATATTTATAGTCCTCTTCTTGGCAAACAAATGTTGCCATAATTCACAGTACCAAACCCCCTACTCCTGCAGGTTTAGACTGCACCAGCTTTGTGCGTTTCAGTTTGGTTGTAATCAGTAAGAGCCAGCTCTTGAGAGGCACTGAGCCATGGACTACAATAAGATTTGCAGCTGCTCAGTAACTCTCAGGATTTGGCCCTCAAAAACTCAGGGCCAAATTTTTAAAGGAATTTAGCTGCTTAACTTCCACTGAAATAAAAATCTCCCCCCATGCCCATTCTCAGTGTCTCCATTCCTGCACTTGACACAGGACCTGAGGGAAGCAAAGGTAATTCTAATGTATGTTTGCACCTAGGGGCCTTGGTAAGTCAAAAATAGCCAAACCAGTGTGTGCTGCAGCCCCACCCCCCTTCACTCACCCAACAGGTGATGTCCCTGCCCTCAGGAAACCCTCTGTGCCAAGGGCTGCAAGAGAAGATGGGAAAGAGCTTCCGCACCAGCTGGGGAACCCTCTTACTCTCGGGATACTCCCTAGGGACCACTACTGCCCTCTTTATGGCCTCACCACATAGCCAGAGTAGCATCAAGGTCTTAGTGCTACTGAGAATCTGGCCCTAGATTGGCATATCCTTAAGAACAGAGGGGTATGTTGGAATCCAAAGGCGAATGGTTCTGCTTTGCGTGTTAGACACATTGTCCTTCCCTGTTCCTTAGAACCTGAACCCCTCCATACTAACAAACAGACTGGAACCAACCTGGTAGCATCCGGGTAGCTGGCCTAATATTGACTGAGTTCCTGAGCTAATTTTGATGACATTTCGTTCAAAGTTGTTCCCGGACTTAGTTGCAGATCATGCTCCAGCACAAACTGCCATTTCAAAGCCCCAACGAGTTTGAAAGGTAAGTGTGGGGTATTGGCGTAGATCCCCATGACTCACTGAGAAAAGAGACCCCCCCATGTTAGAAATTCCTCCAAAATTGTGCAACAACATCCTGTCATACCCGCCCCACAAATGCTCTGCTGGATATCTACATATTTCATGTTATTAACTGAGTCCTGGGAGTGACCTTCAGAAGCTAGGTTTGGAGAAACATGCTAAAGTTGGCAGGTTTATTCAACTGTATTATTAGATGAGCCTCTTTTTGTCATCAGGTGTGAAATCTCCTAAGAACAGGCTCTCTCATGTGAATTCCTTGCATCAGCTGGATGGGAAATTCCTAATTTATCTTGCCCTATTCTGTTATTTACATTTTCAGTACCAGCTCCAGCTAGGTAATGCAAAAGCTCACCAAAAACAAAACAAAATAAAGTAACCAAACTCTTTTGAATCTCAGAGGTTTGGGTCTGGTTTGGTTCAAGTTTGGGATGAAGATTCAAGTCAATCTTTATTTTATCCTAACTGGCTCAAGCATTCCAGCTAATGAGAAGAGACAGAGACAATCCTGAGACAGGTTTCCAGCCCCCACCCCCCACTGTTCCTCAGATGTTCTTGTTAACTGCTGGAAATAGCCTACCTTGCTTGTCACCATGAAAGGTTTTCTTCCCCCCCCCCCCACCGCTGCTGGTGATGGCTCATCTTAAGTGATCACTCTCCTTACAGTGTGTATGATAAAACCCGTTGTTTCATGTTCTCTGTGTGTGTATATAAATCTCCCCACTGTATTTTCCACCAAATGCATCCGATGAAGTGAGCTGTAGCTCACAAAAGCTTATGCTCAAATAAATTTGTTAGTCTCTAAGGTGCCACAAGTACTCCTAGTCCTGAGACACAAGGTCTAGATCCGGATCAGAACTTTCCCAGAGTTCAGTCCGATCAGAATAAGGTAACCATCACCCTCTGTTACAAAAGTTATGAAAAATATATGGCGTCAACTAAAAAACAGGTCTTTAAAAGGTGCCTAAACGTTTGGGGACGTTTTTATTCTATGGAATGAACAGGAAGCCACAGAAGGAATATTCACCAAAACCAACCTCCCTGATTTGTTTTTATCGCACTTCACAGATAAACCCATCTTGGGCATTGGGGTCTGCTCCTGCGTACAAGGGGACAAACAAGCATTAAAATCACCTCGTAAAATGTTAAAAGTGAGATTCAAAAATGCTAGGGGTCTCATCAGTGGTTGGATCAATAAAACGTGTGTAAAGCTAGTCAGCGTAATACCTAAAGGCAAAAGGAGAAGAAGGACCGTCTCACACACTCTCTTCCCTGCAAAGCCAATATGACCCGAGACCGCCCAGGCACATATCATGGGCCTGATCCTGAGAGGGGCTGAGCGCTCCACAGTCAGGACACAGGCCAAATGTTTTGAACTTGAGTATTTGAAGTTAGGCACTTGACTAAAAGAGGTGTGCTGTTTCTGAAGTGCAGAGCACCCACAGCTCCCACCTCTCTTAGATACCTATAGGGCCACTATTCCCATAGAACCTCACAATCTGTAATGTATTTATCCTCACAAACATCCCTGTGAAGTAGGAAAGGGCTGTTATCCCCTTTTTACAGATGGGGAACTGAGGCACAGAGACAAGATGTGAGTTGCCCAAGGCCACATAGGAAATCTGTGGCAGAGCGGGGAACTGAACCCCCTTGAGTATCCTAACCACTGGCCCATCCTTCCTCTCTTCCTCATCAAACTCATGGATTTGGGTGCCTACCGTACCTTCTTGCATGATCAAGTGTATTGACCATATATGACAGCTTGGAGTTTCCCAGGTTCTGAGCTGAGTAGGAAAGTCATGGGCCTGCCAGACCAGTTACAGGACCACAGAGGTTGTGAACTGACTGTTTTGCCTTCCCCCCTGGGAACTGGCAGTTCTGCTCTTGCTGCAAGCCACACAAATCCGAAGATCCACCAAGCAGCCAGAAGCTTGCCTGGCTCTGCCATTCCTGTTGTCATTTAGGCAGTGGTACTATATGTAAGCAAGCACCAAGCTAACTTTTTCAACTCTAGATTACTTTCTCGGTCTCAATGCAGTTACTTAGGAGGCATAAAGCCCAGGGCTTGGATACCACAGGGATGGTCTCAGAACCTGAATAGACTAGAACCCTGTGCACAATTGCCACTACAGCAGATGTCAAGCAATTGCCATGCAAGTCCTTCCGAAAGCAATCGCAGAGGGCTTTCCAACGAAGAGAGGAAAATAAAACGGCCAAGAGGAACAGAGGGAGACATTCATTGTATCGATTGTGTAAACTGTCACTGGAATGGCAATAAGCATTTTCGTTGCCATCCCAGGGAGTAATCCAGCCTGATAATTAGTACATGGGAGATAAGTGGAAAATCAGATGTCTGGTGAGGATGGTTCAAGCCTTCTCCTGACATTGATAATGTGCAGATACATAGATCACTGTCGGGGCAGCATGCCACTGCGAGCCTGTGTCTTTCTATTGCCTCATCAATCCATCATCCTCTTAGTTGCTGACACCTTGGCAGGCACTCACCGCCAGCTCTGCATTTGAATTGCAAGGAGCAAGCTCCACCAGGGAATACAGATTTTAGAATCTAAGATTCAAATTTGTTTAAGTATTGTGAACAGCAATTCCCTTGCAAGGCATCTTCATTGCCCTTTAGCCAAGGGGGAACAGTTGGGTCTTTGTTAGAAGTACAAATTGCTTCTTAATGCAAAGGATAAAGCAGAGCCCAGGCACCTCCTTAGAATTCCTCTTGGCACCTGGTAATGCTGCTGAATGTCAATTTTAATTTTTGAAATTTAAACCAAGGGCTTTGTGTCTAAGCTCCATCACATCAGAGGGAAGGGAGGAATAGTCAAAAAGGATTAAGAATCCAGTGGGGATTGAGGATCCATAGCAATTATACTTCATTTGGGTCTCAGACATTGGTTTAAATCATATTCTAGATGATACAATTGACAAGGCATTAGAGATTGGTAAGAGTATAACACATGTACCTGGTTATGAACTCTTCCTCCCTTCTCAGAAGGAGGGGTATTTTGAGGTGCAATGAGGGGAGGAACACTCTGTCTTACACCAGGGCTGCATTTCCCCCTTCTCCCCCAGTCATTAAAGAGGCAGTACCAAACAGGGGACAGAATAGCCTTTAAGAGCCTGATAATCTTTGTGCAACCTCAAACTGTTGCTGGAACAAATTCATACTAGCAGTGATTCCATTAGCTTCAGTGGAGTTAGAGCTGGGATGAAATAGATCACAATGGGAGCCTCAGAGACTGATTCTTCTCTCGCTTTAGTGTAAACTGGGAGTAAATCAATGGAAGTCCAGGGAACTCTGCTATATAAAATCATCATAAAGTAAGGGGAGAATCAGGCCCTGACACAATGGAATGTGAGTCAATAAAAGAAAGAGAGAGTGCCAAAAACTCAGCTGCTGCAGAACAACCTACTTCCCTTGGCTTCAAGAGAACAACCCCAGTTTACACCAGTTGAGCATCTGTCATGAGTCACACCCACAAGAAAGGCCACGATTGTATGTGAGATTCTATACGTGTGTTTAGTTTTCAATGGAGAATGTACAGTCACTCAGATGTAACAGGGAGAGAAGGAGAAGCAAAAAAGAGCTCACAAGAGATTTTTACATGGATTATGGGCCTGATCTAAAGCTCATGGAAGTCAGTGGAAAGATTGCCATTGACTTCAGTGGGGCTTGGATCTGCCTTATTTCCATGTATGTCTGAAATTTTGTGTGTATGTGTGTACGTACAATGGCGGTTCTCTCAAGCAGGGGTACATGTATCCCTGAGGGTACGTCAATGCATGGAGATATTTGCCTAGTTCTACTACAGGCTCATACAAAGCACTAGTGAAGTCAGTACAAACTAAAATTTCATACAGACAATTGCTTATTTATACTGTTCTGCATACTATATCAGCTGTTCTCAAACTGTGGGCAAGTTCATTTTAATGGGGTAGCTAGGGCCAGTGTTAGGTTTGCTGGGGCCCAGGGCAGAAAGCTGAAGCGAGTTTTTAAGTGAGGTGAAACTTGGGGCACACAAGACAAATCAGACTCCTGAAAGGGCTACAGTAGTCTGGAAAGGTTGAGAGCCACTGCTTTTCAATATGTGCTAAATAATTATGCTAAACAATCAGGTCCACTTGCATTTTGTCGTAAAGCTGGGAGTTCCTTTTCCCAGACCTGAAGAAGAGCTCTGTGTTGTTCGAAAGCTCATCTCTCTCACCATCAGAAGTTGGTCCAATAAAAGATATTACCTCAGCCACCATGTATCTCTTTAGAATATAAACACAATTCTTCCTTTAATGCTTTATTACATGGGTCAATCATACTATAAATAGACAATTTCATGCAATCATTGATATAGAGTCTGATCCAACTCATACTGAAGTCAATGGGAGCTTTTCCACTTACTTTAATGGGCTTTGGATTAGGCCCATAAACCATGTAAAATCTATTGTGAATGGATTCCATTCCCTTCAAAATGTGGAGGACAGTGTGTACTTTCTCCTTTTAAAACTACATAAAAGGTGAGACCTCCCCACCCCCTCTATTAACAATAACTAAGGCTGGAGTAGGGGCTCTCTTACTAACTTTCAATTCTGCTGCAGACCTGAAAGGTTAAAGTGCCCACAACTGCCCCCGCCCTTTGCAGCTTTTGAACAGACACACAGCGAGAAACCATTGTCTAAAAACATAATTTAATATGATTTTTTTGTTGGTGGTGGTTAGATTGTTTGCCAGACAGGAACAGAGACTTGACGTTCATTTCATCATCATTCACACACGTATTGCATTGCATGGAAAAGGAAAGAAGAAAGTTACACTTGACCCCATACAAACAAACAAACAAACCGCGTAAGAAGCACCAAGGCATGTTATAATTCAGTCCCACTCTTCAGATCAATCAGTCAATCAAGATGATAATAATAAAGCAAAAGGTGCCAAGACTGAGCAGTTCTAACTTAGTGTGAGTGACAGGTTTACCCTGGAATCTTTTATACACTCATGGAACCAAGGTGCTGGTCAGTTTCAAGCCGCTGATCTCGTTGTGTAACAAACACAAGGACAGAGACACACCTAGGGCTGGGGTGGGGGCTTGCTTGTTTTGTTTCCACCAATCAAATGTACAAATGGAGAACGACGCGAAACTGACCCGTAGAGACAGTGGCGGGGAGGTGGATACGATGCAATCGGCCACCCTTTTAATCGGGGTATAAAAGAAAGCCAGAGAAAGTGCTGTACTTATTGTTGTTGCCGCCGTGTGCTTTGCCTCCGTCCAGCTTGACGTATACCTCGTCCCCCGAGTCCAGGTGCAGCACGGCGCTGTTGCTGGCATAGTCGTAGTTCTGATCGGCGTCCTGCGCAATGGCACTGGCCCGCACCTGCGAACCAGCCAATCGGGGGGCGGGGGGGGGGGCTCAGGCGCTGCCCCCGCTCGCCCCCCACATCGCCCCCCTGCCCCCAAATCCTCCACACCTGCCTCTCTCCTTCCCCCTCTCGCTCGCACTCTTTCAAGCCCAGTTAACCCCTTCCCCTCTTTGCCCCTTTCCCTCTCTAGCCACCAATAGCCTCCTTGCCTCTTTGTACCAATTTCCCCTCTACCCCACCTCCTTCCCCCACTTCGCCTCTTTAACCCACCATCAGCCTTCGTCACCTTTTTTCCTCCTCCCCCCTGCCTCTCCTCATTTAAAACCCCCTCTCCTCCTTTCCCTCCTTCACCCCCTTTAGCCCCCAACTACTCTGTCCCTCTTCATCTTCCCTTTCCTCCGGGGCCCTTCTCCTTGACACATATTTATTTCCTCCTCCTCTTCCACTTCCCAGACCACCTCCCCCCCCCCACACTCACACACTTTCCTTTCACTCACTTCTGCACATTCACACACACACACACACACACACCCGGCAGGCACACCGAGAGCTCGCCTGGGCGCAGCCTGCCTGCCAGACAGGCCATTCACTAGGCAGCGTGCAGCTGGGAAAAGTTTCCTGCACGTCTCAATCTCATTCCCCCTTGTTCCAGGTAGCGGAGTTTCTAAAGTGTACGGTAACTGTCCCCCCCTTGTCACCTGGAGGATCCTGGAGGGTGGGGAGGGGCGGCCCTGCCCAGACTGACACAGAGGAAAATCAGAGCAGGAAAGAAAAGTCTGTTCTCAGAAGTGGAAAATCACTACATTTAAGGAAGGGAGGGGGTAATAAAAAGGTCTGGTCCCCTGTACCCCACATCCCAGAAGCCAGTGTGGAAGGCTCTCTGAAACTGTCCTGGAGCCAGTGGGAGGGACCCAGGGCAAGGAAAAGAGTCACACACACAAGAGGGAAGGATCCAGGGCAAGGAAAAGAGTCACACACATAAGAGGGAAGGATCCAGGAAGAGGGAATGCTAGAGCCAGGAGAGGCCACGAGATAGTGTGATGGGGCAATCTGTCAACATGCACTGAGCAGACAGCAGAGGTTCCCAAGCACACAGGAGGGGACAGAAATGCCGGGGCACAGGGAGGCAGGGACAGGATGGCAGTCTCACAGGTTTCTGCCCATATGGTGATGCCATCCCCTTAGGAGCACAGGGCACAGGATCGGGGCAGGGTGTCCTGCACTGGGAGGGTGGGAGCAGGGTCCTGGGCACAGAGAGGCTGGCTGCCCTTGAAAAAGTGGCACAGGAAAGGGGTATCCAACTCTCAGTACTTAGAAAGATCACACTCGGGAGGGCATTGCGGGCGCAATGGGGAGACAAGTAGTCCGGGAGTAAGAGGCCAGGGCACAAGAATGTTCCTAAGAGCTATAGGTACCCAGGTGGGGGGGTGAGGATCCAGGACCAGTGGGTCAGGGTGCTGGGGTCCAGGGCTCGGGAGGGAGGGTCCCAGGAACGGGGGGATGAGGGTGCTGGTGTTCCAGCCACAGGAGGGTGACGGACCCTGGCACAGACTGAGGTTCCCAGACACAGGATATGACTGTGCCAGTGTCCCAGGCATGAGGTGAGAGTCCAGGGCTCAGGCGCCGAGAGCCCCAGGCACGGTAGGGTCAGAGTCCTGGGAATAGGGGGTGTGAAGGTGCCATTGTCACAGGCATGGGGTGAGGGCCACGGGAACAGGGGTGAGGTTAGAGTCCCAGCACAGGGAGTGAAGTTCCTAGGCACACGGAGTGAAGGGCCTGGGCACAGGGGAGGAGGGTCCCAGCACAGGGGGAAGGGGAGGATCCTGGGCATACAAGGGGGCTGGTATCCCGTAGGGTGAGGAGCATGGGGGAGGTGAGGAGTATGCGGGGAGGGTCCCAACCCAACCCAAGGCAGAGGGTCCCAGGCACAGGGCTGAGAGTCCTGGGTGTGGAGGGGTAGGGGATGGGGCAGGGAGAGGTGAGGGTACCAGGAACATGGGGTTGCGGTGTTCTGGGCTCAGAGGGTGAGGGGCACAAGGGAGTGAGGGTCCAGAGCATGAGGTGGGAGGAATAAGGGTCCCAGCTCAGGGCTGAGGGTCCTGGTAAATGCTGAGGGTCCCGGCCCATGGCGTTGGGGTCGGGGACGGGGGGAGGTTCCACTAAAGGCGGAGGGTGCTGGCCCCAGGCGGGGGGGGGAGGATGAGGGTCCCAGTGTGGCGTGGGGAAGGGTCACAGGCACATGGGGTACTGATGTCCTGGGACTAGAGTACAAAGGGCACTGGAGTGAGGCCATAGATGCTGACCCTAGGGTGCTGCCCCACTCCCTGGCTTAAAGTAGTTTCCCTCAGATATAGGGTTTTTCCAGTTTGATTCAGGAGGGTCCCTGTAAAGGCAGAAGGTCCCAGGCAGAGGACAGGGCTGAAGGTCCCAACGCGGAGCGATGGAAAGGGGGGGTCCCGATCCAGGGCAGTGGAAGGAGGGATCCCGAGGGTCCTGGGCGGTGGAAGGGGCGTCCTGGCCTGGGACAGTGCAAGGGGGGCCCCGCCCGGTCTCGAGGGCCCCAGGGCCGTGGAAGGGGGGATCCCGGCCCGGAGCGGTGGAAGGAGGGATCCCGAGAGAGATCCTGGAGCGGTGGAAATGGGGGTCCCGGCCCAGGGCGGTGGAAGGAGGGATCCCGAGGGGTCCAGGGCGGTGGAAGTGAGGATCCCGGCTCGGGGTGGTGGAAGGGGGGTTCCCAGGGGCCCGGGCGATGGAAGGGGGGTCCCGGCCCGGGGCGGTGGAAGGAGGGATCCCGAGGGGCCCGGGGCACTGGAAGGGGGGTCGTGGCGCGGGGTGGTGGAAAGGGGGTTCCCAGGGACCCGGGCGATATAAGGGGGGGTCCCGGCCCGGGGCAGTGGAAGGAGGAATCCCGAGGGACCTGGGGCACTGCAAGGGGGGGGGTCCCGGCTCGGGGCGATGGAAGGGGGGGTCCCGGCCCGGGACAGTGGAAGGAGGAATCCCGAGGGACCCGAGGCAGTGGAAGGGGGGGTCCCGGCTCGGGGCGATGGAAGGGGGGGTCCCGGCCCGGGGCAGTGGAAGGAGGGATCCGGTCTCGGGGCGGTGGAAGGAGGGATCCCGAGGGGCCCGAGGCAGTGGAAGGGGGGGTCCCGGCTCGGGGCGATGGAAGGGGGGGGTCCCGGCCCGGGGCAGTGGAAGGAGGGATCCGGTCTCGGGGCGGTGGAAGGAGGGATCCCGAGGGGCCCGAGGCAGTGGAAGGGGGGGTCCCGGCTCGGGGCGATGGAAGGGGGGGTCCCGGCCCGGGGCAGTGGAAGGAGGGATCCCGTCTGGGGGCGGTGGAAGGAGGGATCCCGAGGGGCCCGGGGTGGTGGAAAGGGGGTCCCCAAGGGCCCGGGCGATGGAGGGGGAGTCCCGGCCCGAGGTGGGGGGGGGGAATCCGGGCCAGCCCCCAGGACACACCTGGCCGTTCTTGCAGAGATCCGCCCACATGCTGGTGCCGTCCCCGCCGCGCATGAGGATGTGGTAGGTGAAGAAGTAGATGCCCCGCACCTGGCAGCTGAACTTGCCCGTGGCCGGCTCGTAGTGGTTGCCCAGGTTGGTCACCACGTCGTCGAACTTGAGCACCTCGTAGCCCTCGTGGGGGCTCTTCAGCCCCACGTAGAAGGCGATCCGGGGGCCGCTGAAGGCCGCGCTCAGCGCCCCGCTCACCTCCCCGGCGGCGCCCGCCCCGGGGGCCCCGGCCCCGGCCACCGCCAGCCCCGGCAGCCCCGGCTTGCCCGAGTCTCCCCGCTCTCCGGGCGGCCCTCTGGGGCCGGGGGGCCCCGGCTCCCCTGGCGGGCCCCGGGGCCCCGGCTTGCCCGGCCGGCCGGGCTCCCCCTTGGGTCCCGGGAGGAAGGGCGGCGGGGGGTTGGCGCCCAGGTCCTGCAGCGCCTCCACGGCGGCCGTGCTGCTGGGGCCGCCGGCCCGGGCGCCGGCGCCGCTATAGGGGTCGCAGATCATGCGGCAGGTGCCCATCATCTCGTAGTGCGCCGCGCTCTCGGGGGCCGCCTGCAGCAGCAGCGGGACGGCGATGAGCAGCGCGACTCCCATGGCGAGGGCCAGCCCGGCCGCGGCCAGCAGCCGCTTCCTCCTCTGCCAGAGCCGGGCAGCGAGCGCGACCAGCTCCTCCTTGCTGGGCGAGGTAATGGTGACTCAGTGGCGAAGCCTCCCTGCGGGGAGGGCAGAGAAGCGGATCAGCCCCCGGCCTGGGGCAAAGCGGCTGCGGGCTCCCCCCCCCCCCAGCTCCCCTCTAGCGGGGCGCCCGGGCCAGCCTCAGCCTCACTCGGCCTCCGCTTCCCCAGGCTGCCGCCGCGCCTCTTGGCATCGCCCGGCCGGAGCCTGCTGCGGGTCACCCGCCAGCCCGCCCCGGGCTCTCCCGCTGGACGGGGCCACCCAGCCTTGCACTGAGCGAGCCCACCCCGGGCAGGCAGAGTGGGGGGGTCACTAGCTCCCATTCCCCTCCCTCCTATGCCCCCCCAGCAGCCTCAGCCCTCGGGGATCCCCCTCCCAGCGGGCAGTGCCAGGCGCCAGCTGTAACTCACGAGCGAGCGGAGCGGCGGAGCAGCTCCCAGGGCACAGGCGAACAGGTCGGGTAACTTTCCCCCAAGTGCTCAGCTCAGCCCGGCCGGGAACAAGGGCCCCCCGGGCCCGCTCAGCCGGCAGCCAGCATCGCCACGAGCCCCCCAGCTGGTCTGCACCGGGAGGTTTTATCCGCTCCGGCGCGGTCCCCAGGAAGGGACGGGGAGAGGCTTTTCAAGCCGGCGACTCCATCCTCCCTGCCGAATGAGCAGCGGGCGACGATCCACGGCGGGGATGGGAAGCCACCTTACACAAGAAGCCTGCCCGCTGCGTGGTGATGCTCACACCTGCTTGCTGAGCCCATAATGTCCCGGCCAAGGTGACTTGCGCTCAGTGTTTGCTACGCTGTGATTTCTCTCCCCGTCGAGACAGAGTCGAGCTGCTGAGTTCAGAATGAAAGACTGAAATCAATGAAAAAAGAAAAGGGAGTACTTGTGGCACCTTAGAGACTAACAAATTTTGTTAGTGCTCCTTTTCTTTTTGCGAATGCAGACTAACACGGCTGCTACTCTGAAACGTGAAATCAATGATACTCTCTAGTGGTGAAGTCGGGCTCCCCTTAGACTAAATCCTGTGTTCGCTTGGATATGAACTGGATCATTGAATAGGGCTTTTTCCGTCATTAACTTAAACTACGATCTTACATTCAATACCTTTATGCATCCCAGTGATCTCTTTCCTTTTCTTTCCTTTGCGGCTATTGACCAGGATTTTAGAGTTTTCTATGACAGGTTTCAGAGTAGCAGCCGTGTTAGTCTGTATTCGCAAAAAGAAAAGGAGTACCCGTGGCACCTTAGAGACTAACAAATGTTTTCCCCAGATCTTTCTAATGTTTTGTTAGCCATTCTCCCCCACATCACAGCCCTAGAATCCTCCTCACTACCAGAATTAAGTATCTGGAACTCAGTATATTCAGCAGCTAATAAAATATGATAAATTTGGTATGACAAAGTGTTCAAACTGCCTGCTGAATGCCGATTCAAAACTGTTGACATTCATAGGAGATATAACACTATTTCTATTCACAAAATATCAAAGACAATGGTACTGATTATTTTCTACTTAACAGAGCTACTAGAAACGGTTGAGCTATTACGTTAACTACTCTCATTCCCCACAACTTCTAGGTACCTGGTTCTGTTCTCACACAGATTTTGTCTTCCAGAGTTACTTCTTTTTTTAACCATGTGAGATCAGAAACAGCCCTAATATGTATATTTGATTTTGCCCAGCAGGAAAACAAAAAAATATAAAACTCAAACACTGGCCTTGATTCTGACCTTATTTACACTGGTGTAAAACAGGTGTAACTCCAGTCAATGGATTTACAATGATGGAGGATCAGAATAAGGTGTAACATTATTTATATATTTCCTTTGAGAGATGAAGGACCAGAACTCCAGTTAGGCTCAATCAGCACTGACTTCAAGGGAGGTATATCAATTTACATCCTCTGAGGATCTTGCCCATAATTTGAATTGATGAAATTTTCAAATATATTCCATTTTTTTTAAAATTCCAACTAAACACATAATTATATCCACAGAACAAAAGATATTAAGTCATGGCTGTAACTGCATTTTACCCCATTCATTTGTCAAACTTGAAAAACAAATCATTTGGTTTTATAAAGAGTTGCTATAAAAAAGACAATATTAATGGATCCACCAAAACAATGCTCCAGTCCAGAAGATAAGACTAAAGACCTGTTCACATTAAAGGAAATTCACTATAGTAATTACATTGGAGTGAACAGCTGTTGGATGCACCATACAGGTCAGTGCAGTGGCTCTCAGCCTTTCCAGACTTCTGTATCCCTTTCAGGAGTCTGATTTCTCTTGAGTACCCCCAAGTCTCATCTCTCTTAAAAACTACTTGCTTACAAAATCAGACATAAAAATACAAAACTGTCACAGCACACTATTATAGAAAAATCGCTTACTTTCTCATTTTTACCATATAATTATAATATAAATCAATTAGAATATAAATATCGTACTTACATTTCCGTGTATAGTATATAGCACAGTATAAACAAGTCATTGTATGAACTTTTAGTTTGTACTGACTTTGCTAGTGCTTTTTATGTAGCCTGTTTTAAAACTAAGCAAATACCTAGATGTGTTGATGTGCCCCCTGGAAGACCTCTGTGTATCCTCAGGGGTATGCATGCATCTGGTTGAGAACCACTGGATCAATGCAATGTGGAGTTCACTGAGCTTAATTCAGCAACAATACATTTACATTAAGGGTTTGCCCCAGTGTAACTATACTGATGTAGCTACCCCCATATCAATTTCCTTAAGGGTCTAAAAGGTGACAGAAGTGCCCAGTGAAGAAACAAATGACACAGAGACGATTTTATGGTAAATATGGTAGTAATTTCCCAAATTACGATTTCAATGAAGAAGGGCATCAGGGAAGATGCCTAAATTGGCCCAATGCCTATCACCTGGGTCATCCCCCTTTCTACAAATTGCCATTATTTCCTTTTGCTTTTCTTCCTAAATGACAGTGTTGTCCTGAGAGCTCTTGCATCATTAAAAGTCTATGGGGCTCTTGCCTCTGGGCAATAAGTTATAATGCTATCCACGTATCTAATAAGAAAAGGAGTACTTGTGGCACCTTAGAGACAAACCAATTTATTAGAGCATAAGCTTTCGTGAGCTACAGCTCACTTCATCAGATGCATCGGATGCTGTAGCTCACGAAAGCTTATGCGCTAATAAATTTGTTAGTCTCTAAGGTGTCACAAGTACTCCTTTTCTTTTTGCGAATACAGACTAACACGGCTGCTACTCTGAAACCTGTCACGTATCTAATGTAAGTCTGTTGGGCACCCATCCTGCAGCTGGAAGAGAAAATAAGGGGATTGTTTTATTGTTACACAGATTTCCTAAGGGCTAGATTTCAGCCTGTCCCAATTTCTTGGTGCTGAAAAAAATCAATTTGCTTTGGTTTCAGCACAGTTAAGGGCAGACTCTTTTGTTCTGAAAGAATAGTAAAACTTGTAGGTCAAAGGAAGCGAGTCATTTAGGGCTTAAAGTCAATAGCCCTTAGGCATCATGTGCAAATGATGGCATGTACACTTATTACAGTTGCCCCCAAAAGAACTCAGAGTCCTTTTAGGAGTTTTTATTGCAATTTAAAGAGAGGGCGAATTAAGACCTTTCAAACTGGAATGCATATGCTTATGGCCCAGATTCTTATCCCCATTACACCGGTAGGAATCCTGAATAAACCTAGTGTCTTCACTGGAGTTACTCTGGATTTATAGTGCTATATCCGAGATCAGTATTGGGGCCCTTGCCCTCAGAGTATCCCCTTATCTCTCCACATCTCAGTATGTAAAGCTGCCAGGGATATAGGTTAACAGAAAACCTGTAAAAAAATTGTACAGATAATTAAAGAGGGACACAAAATTACAGGAACCAGGTCCATTATCTAGGAATGTGCAGAAAAACATTTTAAGAAAGGAGATCACCAAGTTCATCTAGGTCCTTTCCCCTCCTTTGAGTTAATAGTTGTATCCCACAATATTATTTTAACTCCACATACTGGTCTGAAGCCTGGTAAAATCTATTTCCAATAGTTGTTCCAATTGCTGTCCCAGTAGTTTATCCAAATATTAAGTAACTAAATACATTCTGCTTAAATTGCTTTGCTGATCAGCCCTTCCTAAGCTTCAGTTAATTTCTCCTTTGTTTTGGTATTTGTCACTAGCTCAGATCCCCTTGTATATATGAATCCTCTGTATTCCCTTCAGCGTTGTGTATACCTTGCTAAAATGGCACTTTAATCTCCTGTTTTCCAAACACTGCAGCTACACAGTAACTTTTCGAACCCTTCCTGAATAATTAAGTTCCTGTATCATTTGGGCTGTCCTCTCTATTTGCATCATATCATTTTTATAATAAGGTGACCAGGACTGTGAACAATATTCCAAATATGGCCTCACTTAGTCCCTTATACAATGCTAGGATAATTTTCTATGACAAGGGATCAATTATTTCCACAAGTCAACAAGGACAGAGCAAGTAGGAACAGGCTTACAGCTATATCAGGGAAAAAGCTAGGTGAACTGTTAGCAAAATGTTTATAAAGGACAGTTAAGCAATCAAAGAAGCAGACAAGACGGGTGGCAGACATGCCGATAGTTAGATTAGACACCCTTCTGCCAGGGATTTTTAATTAATAGTTTCATTCTTCTTTTATGATGCACGGAGATGGGCTAAATTACCCACCAGAAGTTCCTTCCAAACCAAATTGTTCTAAGATCAGCATAGTGTCAGTTTAAGGTCTGATATATTTAACACAGGGGGGTTAAATCCTGCACTTTATGGGATGTGGCCTGGGTGATTTAATACATCTTTTGCATGTAACTACCACTGTGATCCTGTCAGATTCTGCCATGGGTAAATTGAGTAGTAGCTTATTCTGGGAGTAGCCCCATTGCAGCCAATGAGACCAGTCATGGAGTAAGTTACTACTTATTGTGAGTAAAGGTGATTCTGTCCTGATACATTTACATATGCCAATGATTTGTTTGCTTTTCTTTCTTTTACTGCAATAGAGAAATGTTTTGGACAATATTTACCCACCAATCTTCCTAGCGCTTCATTTGCCCCTCACCCCCATTCCAGCCCTAGATCCTTCTCGCTACTAGAATTAACTATCTGGAACTCAATATATTCAGCAGCTAGTAAAATGATACATTTAGTCCCTATCTTAAAGTGTTCAAATTTCTTGCTGAATGCTGATTCAAATCTGCTCTGATTATTTTTGCTTAATTAAGGTACCAGAAACAGTTGGGCTATTAAATTTAATTAACTCATTACTAACAAATCCTATGCACCTAGTTCTGATCTCATTCACACAGGTTTACTGACACCATTGGCTTAATAGAGTCATTTCCAATTTACACCACTATGTAAACCCAACAGGGACATGTGGCTTTGCACAGTAGGAAAGGCATAGGTTTTCATTAAACAGTACAAACAGCCTCATGATTCGCATCTTACTGTCTGCAGGGCAGACCTGGAATAACTGGGGTGATACTGGCTTAAAGGCAGTGTGTGAGGTCAGAATCAGGCCCACTGTTTTTAAACATAATTTCTATTACAGATCTAATTTGAAATGAAAATATTTTTACATATATTCCAAACATCTGAGTTATTATAGTTACAATTGCACACATTATTGTATTTACAAACAAATGTTAGCTACCACAACTATTCTCTACCACATTCATTTGCCGTATTTAAAAGACAAAAGGCCAGAGTCCTTTAAAGGGATCCCTCCCCCTGTAGGGCATGTTTGGGGAGTTAAAAGTACAGAAGGGAGCCGTGCCTGGTGCTGCATGTCTTGATGAGGGCAGTGGGCATAACATAGTCATAACCTTTAGGAGCTCCATTGACTTCAATTGGGGAATGCTGGACTTACAGTGAAAAGGTATATTAGAAGACAGGTGAAATGATTTATCATCACAGAGACAGCAGCTATTCAGAAAAACTAAACAAACTCAGCCTACATTCTATTAAACCAATGAGAGTTTTGCCATGGCCTTTAATCAGAGCAGGACTGGACCCTTTGAGGTTACTTCATCAATGTCTATAATGTATATCAATGTACACAAAACTCTAAAGAGAACAGATATTACAAAATTGTTAAAGCTTGTGCCAAATGAAATAACCACAGGGCATGAAATACAGCTTAAGAGCAGTCAGGCCCTAAAGGAATGTAGATAGAATTTCTTTACATAGACACTAGTTGTTAATAATTGATCTAAAATGTTTCACATGGGAAAAAGAACAGTTCAGCTACCGACGCTGCCCCAGATCCTCAGCTGCTGCAGGTGAAACACGCTCAGAACGACTTAGCTCTCACAGGCACAGCTCGGGGTAAGGGGAAAGTGTGCAAACGTGGCTTTAAGTCACTTCTTTGGTCCTCTGAGCCTAGGGGTGTCCTGGCATTGGCTGGATCCCTGGCATAAATTTACTCTGGATGCCCACAGACCCACAGGATTGTAAGGGATCCCTGGCCATGCCTCCTAAACTGGTAACTGGGGGGAAGTGAAGGAGCTGCTATAGCAGCTCTATGCTTCCTGGGAAATTTTCATATGCAAAAGGAATCTTTAGTGCCCAGTTTCAATGCTTTAGTGCCACTAGAGTGGTACAAAGCTGCCTTAATAGAGGGCAGGATCTGGGCCATGATCGCTGTGGCAACCTCTGCCTTAGAGAAGGTTTGGTGCTTAAATGGTAAATTAAAGCAAGACGCAGGACAAAATTCTGCAGTTGTTAAAAGGCAAGATTGAAGAATTTGGGCCACAGTAAGGGTCCTCTTTCCCAATTCAGTGCTTCAACGACTGCATTTATAAACCATTGGAGGGGAACCAGGTTAGCGCTATATTTGTCTTGTTCAATTTGCTTATTTAAACCACCACCCCTTTTCTAATGTGTCTGTTGGACTAGCTCTGAAAAGCTTATATGATTGAATAACTGTTTTTCTAACTGGGGAGGGGAGAGTTTGCTACAAAAATGGTCCAAGTTAACACAACTGCATTTATGGAAAAGATAACAGTGATTTCAAATGAACGAGTAACCATCTAAAAGTCTGAGCTCACTTTCACTATAAGACAAAAACCCTAGCTACTAAATTACATAGCACAATAGTTGGTTTTGAGCTAAAGGAATTTTCAGGCATGGAGATAAAGTAGGCCTCTCCTATTACCATCAAAATAAACTAGATATATATTTGGCCATAGTGTGGTTGGCCTTGTGTATATGTGTGTGCTAGAAAACCCATGACAGAAACTGCAAATTGGCAACCTTTCTTCCAATCCCTCTGAAATGTCCTTGAGAACCCACTTCTCAGGATCATCAGAAAGCAGTCCTGGGATGTGGTTTTGGGGTCAAGACACATAACCAGTGTTCACATTTATTCACATCCCACCCCCCACCCCCCGGGTTTAATCAACCTCCTACTCACAATTCCTTGGCAGATTCTTTCTGCTATGCATAGGGATACATTGCCGCAGGGGGATGCAGTGCATAAATGGCTGGTTTTAGCCAGAATTCAAGCATACATAATAACTCTTTCTATAGTGTATATCTGCTTCCATCTGGGAGTCCTCTACACCTGTGTTCATGTGCCAACCAGAATTTGTCCTCCTGAATCTCGCAAAGTTATTTAAAAAAAAACATCAAATCTGCAGGGGTGACAGATGGCTGTATCTGGACCTCTGATGTACTATTTTCTGTTACATTGCTGAACTTTACCTAACTTTTATGTGAATAAATGTTCTCCTGATTATCATTAAACATACAGCACCATAGTTGTGCATGGTACTTGACAAATAAAAGACTTGGTCCTGTCCCAGAGAAATAGTGTTCTGGAAAAAAAACAGTTCACCAGAGTGTGGGGTGCTGAGAAACCTGTCTATACATAACCCAGGACAGATGTTTATTGGGTGGAACAGAAGCAGTAGTACCTTTATATCAGAGCCTTGCAACCCGATGGAACCTGACTACAAGTGTCCAGTTAGGGTCAGATATGAAAAGGCCTCAACTCACTCAACTCAACTCAGACAGGAGCCAGTCATGGGGCCCTGGACGCGATGGCAGGGCTGGGATTATTTCCATGGGCTGGTGGCAGCAGTGCCACCAAGTGAGGGAGCGCTGAGCTTACACCAGCTGTTTCCCACCTTGAGACATACACATGATGCAGCCAGATGGGATCCTGCTCCAGACATTCCTTGCCCATACCCTATCTTGTGCTCCGGGTCGGGAGTACTTCATGGTGCTGTGCAAAAGGTGCCCTCACTGCAGTACTTCAGGAAATCAAAGAAGATGATTGGGGGGCTCTGCATTTGGGTACTGACCCTGGGCCGGGGCTCCCACCCACCCTTTGCCCACACCCAGAGTCTGGTGGAAGGTGGCAGCGAACGGGAGGAGGAGGATGGCTGCCCCGTGCCTGCACCACAATGGAGCTGTCCTGACACCTGACTGCCCCAGCTATACACTGAAATTCCAGGGGGCTGTGGCCCTGCTGGGGTTGCTGCGGGGTGGGGAGAGGGTGCGGGCAGGTTTGTGACTGGCAGAAGCACATAGGTCTGTTTGCAATGCTCCATGGTGCTCCACAGGCCCCAGCTCCTGCCACTTCTTGTAATCCAACAAGACCCAACTACAAGTGTCATGGTCAGTCAGGTATGAAAACGACCCAACAGCTGGGCTCAGATCGGGTTCAGGGCAGCTGTGCTCTAGTTGGGTTCAGGCTGGGCTTTAAAATTAGGGACGAGCAGACCTCTGCTCTATAGGCAAGCTTCACCAAAAGACTGTCAGAACAGATGCCCGTATTGGTAAAAATAACTTCCAATCCCTATTAATAAAGGATGGGTAAGTGCACAGTAATATTCTTTTGGGCCACATGTTCATGTCCCTTGGCCTCGTTTCAAGGCTCTAGCCAAAGGTTGGGTCAGGTGACCAAGCATCACCTAACAGCTCCCCAGAGACATGGCAGAGGGAGCCAGTCAAGACAGAGAAAGGAGACTCCGAGTCAGGGGAACGAGCCAGGAGGGGCCTCTCTGCACCAGCCAGGTAGGGAGCAGGAGCAGAAGCCTCAGCTTGGAAAGGTGTTCAGGAAAGGTCAGGCAGGAAGCCTGGATTTGAGTGGGCTGTACAGGACTGCGAAAGCCCAATTGGAAGGAACAGATCACCTGGGAGAAGAGGGCTGGAAGACTTGTATGGAGTTGAGCTGAACTGTTCATTTTTTTATGTTCCAGTAAACAGCCCCATCAAAGGGGAATCTTAATTACAACGTATAAAATAGGTGTACTTTATGGTACTGACACAGGGGAAACTGAGGCACAGAGTCACATTAAGCCAATCCTAGCACAGGTGCATTGAATATAATCAGATGGTCCAGATAACATGCACTCCCCACTTTTCACCCGGCTATCCAGGGAATTATCTAACAAACTTATTGGATCACTGCCAATTATTTTTGAAAAATCATGGCTTGCAAGGGAGAGAAATGGATGGAAGCTTTAAACTGATAGAAAAAATGCAGGTTCCAGTGTAAAGCAGAAAAAGACACACGTGTAGTAGCCACCTCTTGTTGCATGCATGTAATGCTAGTCAAGAGACAAACATACCTCTAAGTGTTCACAGATCACAGGAGAGGGAGCTCCTTCTTCAATCTGCCCTAAGGGTCTTGTTCAATACATGACCCCTGATTTTAATCCCCTTAGCTTGCACCTAATTGCATGATGTACCTGTGATTGATTAATCCATAATTTGTTACTTATTTATTAAATTATTGTGTATTTAATAAATAATTAACACACTGTTACTCTTCCAAAAATAGATAGCCACAGATGAGAAGCTAAACAATATAAAACTAAATTAAAAGCATGACAAAGACCTGCACTTAGTAACTCCATAAACTCTCTCTCATAACCCTCCCCCTCCCTTCCCATTCCTTGTCACTGTATCTTGTTAAAAATGCAGTATATAAGCTCTTCAGGGAATGTAAACATGTTTTTTTAAATCTCTTCTGCACAGCACCTAGCCCACTTTTGGAAGTGGTATAAACATAAAAATTGCAATTTAGACCCTAATCCTGCAATGAGCATCTGATGGGCAGCCCCCTGTACCTGCGTTTAGCCCTATGGACTTCCGTTGTAGGAGCATGTCTATGGGGTGGTACAAGGGGGTAGAACTAGGAGAGGGTGGGTGAGATTCTGTGGCCTGCGCTGTGCAGGAGGTCGGACTAGATGATCAGAATGGTCCCTTCTGACCTTAGTATCTATGAATCTATGAAATTAAGGAAGGAAGGGAAGGAAAGGAAAGTTTTGGCTAAATAATATCAGGGAAAACTTCCTGGCAGTGAGATTTTTCAGGCTGGGGAATGGATTCTCAAGGGAAACAAAAAGAAAAGCAGTACTTGTGGCACCTTAGAGACTAACAAATTTATTAGAGCATAAGCTTTCGTGAGCTACAGCTCACTTCATCGGATGCATTGGATGGGAAACAGTGGAAGCCCCATTGCTGTGGAGATTTAAACTATGCTGAGCAAAGCGCTAGAGAGTTTACTGCAGGGATCAATCCCACCCTGGCATGAAGATAGACCTAACAAGTCTTTTCTATTTCTTTCTTCTAGAATTCTTATAAGCGAGATTGATACTGACAGCAGCCAGGTGGCGTGTCTGTGACTTAGCCTTCACCTCACCGCTTACAGTGTAAAGAGCAGCAGAGTCATGGGATGAAAAAGTGAAAGGAAGATGAGAGGCAGGTCAGTGTTCCCCTCCAGCAATCCCTGACCAGATGCATAGAGCCAGTTGCAGAGCACAGGAATAAGGGGCTGGTAAAGACAACAAACATAAGGAATGGCTGGTCACTTCACTCTGTGTGCAGCAGAGTAGCAACGCATCACCCTTGCTTTAAATACTATTCTGTTGTGCCAGCATTTTGGAAGTTTGGAAGTAATTACTGATGTAAGACATGGCCCCAGGTGAGCAACCTTCAAAGGCTGCCTATCAGAGCAGAGAATGGCCATCGCTGGAGGTAGCACTGCGTGCTGCTCATATCTTTCAATGTATTCATTGTGAGGAGCTGTGGTTGAAGAAATAACTGGTAACACAAGTGGGGTTTGCAGACTAGGGGAAAACAGCCAAACAACGTGATTTGATCCTGTTATCCAAGTGTGGGCCTGATCCTAAGCTCACTGAAAACAACAGAAGTCTTTCCATTGACTTCAGCGGACTTTGGATCAGGCCCCATCAGATTTGCAGTGGTCCGGAAGATGAGTGCAGGAGATGTAACATTTCAAACCCCGAGATGTACACATTAAACCAGCAGTTTTCAGTCTTGTTTCATTTGTGGACCCCTAAAAAGTTTCAAATGGAGGTGCAGACCCCTTTGGAAATCTTAGACATAGCCTGCAGACTCCCAGGGATCTGCAGACCACATTAAACTGGAGGTTTCTGAAAAGGTGGCTGGTAAGAATAGAGGTTGGCCTTGAAATTTGCAAACAGATAATTCTGAAATAATCTGGAAGCCAAAATTAATTGAGAATTTGAGCTTGATTCATCACTGCTTTATTTCAACTTTACACCAGTGTGATTCCATTGAAATCAATGGAGTGGCACTGGTGTAAAACTGGAGCAGACGTGGTGAACTAAAGCCTCCTATTTAAAACAATGGTTAGAAATTGCAACATTATATATATCTTTAAAAATACCCAATCTGCCTCCCTCCTTACTCCTTAGTAAGTAGTACTTAAACATATGTATGTAAGTCTTCAAAATAGGATGTAAGAAGTGAACATGACTTGCACTGTCTTTACAGAGAGGCGAATTTTACCCTAAATTAGTAGTTCTCCTATGTGTCCTATGTTCATGTCCCTGGTAAATATACAGATATAAACTAGGGGCATCATCTGTAGCCAGGACTCAGGACTAAAGCCTCCAATATTGAATAGATAAGCTCAAACATTTCTTTTCTCCATACTTAGGCAAAAGCTAACTTCCTCATTTTTGGTTCCTGCCTCTGTCACAGTATTTACAATAATGATGTGTTTTTAAAAAGCAGCTTCTCTCCCCTCCACCAAAAGACATTTCATCCAAGGGGAGATGACCAAAAATCTCACTAGATTGTTGACTGTCTTATCACATAAACAAGTATAGCTCCTTTTTCCAGGTTGTCATCTATCAAAACTTTCTGAGTATAATATTAAATCCCCCACATCCAATTCATGTTGGACAGAAAAGACATTGTCACAGGATCTTGACGACATTCTTTCATTATTATGATGATCTTTATTATTTACTTGAATTAATGTAGCACCTAGCATCCCACACTTAGATTGCAGCCTCATTGTGCTAGTCACTGTACATAGTAAAGAGACAGTCCCTGCCTCGAAGACCTAATAATCTAAATAGTCCAAATTTTTCCTCTAATGAAATACCAACTCCCACGGGACTAGATTCAATACCAGCCATCCGGAAAAGGCAAAGTATTCACTGGAAAAGCTTTGGCATTACAAAACTTGGATGACACCTCTTTTCAAACAGGTAGGAGACAAAACTAGGTGTCATGTCATTGGCATCTTTTAAAATTATCTGTAATTCCTGATTTTCTCCCCATTAAGCCTTGCTGAAGACAAGGAGATTTCATTTCTCTATATAAGCTTTATTGTCTGCTCACTGTCTGTTCCTCCTAAGATGCAAGTCAGCTAGCTCCCAAATTTCCAAGCCTGACTGTTTCCTTATGAGTGACACGTCTCGTGGTGACATAAACACTGCAGGGGCTGCTGGGAACAGCCTGAATGCTGAGAACTCTGTCCAAAAGGGGAAAAAATGGCAAGAATATAGTTATGTGAAGTGAATGAGAAAGGAGTATCATCAAGTATGAGACTGCAAGGCACAGCAATTGAGAACTTGGAAGCTTGCACTGTAAACCAATTTCAGAAGGCACTAAATCATGGCAGCGGTACTGATGAGTTATGAAACTTGATCATCTTTTACTTAGGTTCGATCTTCACAGACACAAGAGAGAATGTCTTTAGATTGTAAACACTTCTGGCCAGAAGCCATCTCTTACTGTGGGCTTGTCTACACAGTGCTGGCGAAAGCACCCTAGAAGGGTGTATTTTGTAAAGTACTGTAGGGTGTTTTGCTCTAACTGCCCCATGTAGACCCTGCTGGCGTGCTCTAAAAGGTACCTAGTGCACATTAAAGGAAGTGGAATTGCCAGGAAGTACTGTACTTGGGAGGAGGGGTTGCAAACTCCCACCTATGGACTCAGCCTCGGAAGCTTCACCCTAAGAGGGGGACCTTTTGCCTGCTGTTACATGAGGACAGTTCAAAGACAAACTACCTAATGGAGTAACTGACTCACTCATGAGTGGGCTTGTTCTGAGCAAAAGCTTCTATGAACTTGCAACCACAGAAAAACTCATTGAGTGGGGTCTGAAGGACTGTTCGCCAGCCAGAGCCCTTGATGGAGCTGGGATGATCTCTGGTAAGCTTGTTAGCATGGGCATAGGTTCTTTTATTGTTTTAATAGATTTTCTCTGTAATGCTTTTACCTTAAGAATAAATGTGCTTGCTTAGAAAGAGACACATGGTAGATTAACTATAGGCAATTTCACTGGGTTCCATCTCTGAGGAGAGAAGCAAAGCCGGCCTGCACAGGCAGTCTGTCTTTTGCTGGGGAATTCATAGTATAGTCCGAGAACTGTGCTGTCTGGAAATAGTGTGGTCAAGAAGGAAGAGGGATGCTGGTCTCAACCAAAGAGAGGTAATGGCTGAGGAGCCTGAAGTTAATGCAAACTAGGTACTTTTTAGAACCTGCCTGCAAGGTCTACGCTGGGCATCTAGAAAGCAGCATATTAGTGCACATTACAAATCACACCCTTCTGCCATGCTTAGCCATACTGTGTAAACAAGCCCTATATGTTTGCAGAGCACCTAGAACAAGGTGCATGGTCTTGGTCGGGGCCCTCTGGGTGCTACTACAATGCAAATAGTTAATAAAAACCAACAATAATACAAATAGCTAAGGGTATGTCTACACTGCAGTGTAACACCCATGGCTGACCTGGGTCAGCTGATTTGGGCTTGTGAGACTCGGGCTACTGGGATGTTCAAGTGCAGTGTAGATGTGCAGGCTTGGGCAGGCTTTCGGAGGCCGGGCTTCAGCCCAAGCCCAAATGTCTACACCGCAATTAAACAGCCCTGTAGCCCAAGCCCAGTGAGCCCAAGTCAGCTGACACAGGCCAGCCACAGATATTTAACTGCAGTGTAGACAACCCCTAAATGATCTGTTGAAGATGCCAGCTTCCAAAACACTAACCTGAGAATTATTCTAATCCAGTGATAGAGACTGAGATGCCTCCTAGAGCCAGGACTGGAAAGACAGGGAGATAGTGGAAGTGTTTGACAGCATCTACACACGGTGCCTGATTTGGGTGGAAAGGAAGCTGGAAACACAGGTTAGATATCACGGGAATGAGTGTGTTATAGCTGAGGACAGAATTAGCAATAGGCCCCAGTAGCATCTGCTTTAGTCCCCTTCTTGGAACCTGGGTTAATCTAATCTGTCTAACCTAATCTATTTCGTCAGCTGTGCGGGTCAGCGAGAGGCTGTGCCAAATATGCCTGGGATGCCAAATACAATTTTCCAAAGTATTTAAGTCAGAGGTTCTCAAACTGTGGTCCGTGGACCAACAGCTCCATTCAGGTGGGCCGCGGAGAGTTCCCTCTAAGGTGCACACCTGGATGTCCGCACACAAGAGAATGAAGGGCCACCCACCTAATTATGTGCCTGGACCCTGGAGAAGATGCACATGTAAGGTGAGGTGGTGGCCTTAGGGAATAGGAGGTAGGTGGGAGGGGGCAGTGAGGTGAGAAGAGAGGGTGGGGGGAATTTGGGACGTGCAGGGCTGCGGTGGCTAGAGAAAAAGAGGTGACTTTCCCCAGCTCCAGGGCTGTGGCTGCGGTGGAGAGATGGCCCTCCTTCCTAGCCTGAGCTCTGTGGCTGCTGTGGCAGGGAAGAGACCCCCCTCCTTCCCAGCCCCAGCTTGGGGGCTGCCATGGCAGGGGAGAGAGGGAGAGACCCCTCTGGTCCTTCCCAGCCCCAGCTCGGGGGCTGCCACAGGGGGGGAGAAAGGGCACATCCATCACATTAGAAAGATAAGACTACTGATATTAAAATATGAGTTGTGCGCTTTTATTTGTAGAACAAAAACCGTTAATTATTATTAAGGTTTTTATATATAGCGCTTTTATCCAAAGCGCTTTACAATAGTTAGCTAATGGTACAAACAACATTTGGAAAGATCATTAAACGGTCTGCCGAGACCCGCAGCAATTTTCAAGTAGTCCACACCAAAAAAAAATTGAGAACCACTGATCTAAGTGATTTAGGAGCCATTGATCTTAGGCTCTGAAATGGCTTGGGTGCTTTTGATATTTTTACCTGATAGCACTATCGTTTTTTCACTGCGTCCTTTTAGAGGAATGCCTAAATCAGGCAGGCAGTGGCTGTACTTTTGGACTTACACAGAGCACTTGCCTATGAACATGCTGCTTGTTTGGTGGATCAGAAAACTTCCAAGTAAAGTTGGATGGTTCTAGCCAATAGAACCTCTGAGTTGGCACATTAGGCCCAATTTTCAAACTTAGGCACTGAGGTTAGGGCAGCCAGTTCCATGTTTGCGCATTCAGATACACACTTAGGTGCCCATTTCAGGTGCTTAAGTGCAAATCTGGGTGCCAAACTGTGGAACTGGGGGCCCGGGCGTACATATAGAAATTTGAAAACTGGGTTCCTGGTCTTATTTTTTTAAAATGCATTTTGCCTTTTCCCACACAAGCAACTTTCTGAATATGTCTGTGTGTGTGTGTTTCACATGACAATAGCACCTACAGGCTCCATTGTGCTAGTCGCTGTACACAGTCATGATAAGAGATCATTCCTCTGGGTACGGATAGAGATCATTTCATCCACCAGTGAAATAAACCCACCACTGGAGTGAAACTGGATTGTTGGCTCTGATAGCTGCTGCTCTGGGGTCCCTCCATTGGTAACACTCCTGCACAGGACTTGGTGTGTGGGGGAGCAAGAGTGGGCTCACTCCAGCCATCCCATCACAGCTCTGCTGGGGTCTCTACACACAGAATCCTCTGCTTGTTTGGATGGGGGCTGAGACCTCCCTCCTCTGGGATGGATCCCAAGCTGCCTGAAGACTGGGATCAGTGATCTAGGGCCTGGGTGGTAGCTCAGCAGATGGCACATATAGGTTGGCTATATCCACTGCCACCCCAGGGAGGGTTGAGGCCACAGCATGGGGGCAGGCCCATAGCCCATACCCTGTCTGAGGTATGTTTAGGGCCCTATATTGTCTTAATCCTAAAGGGCATCACATTCAAGACCATGAGGATCACTCTTCTCATCGTCACATAACATCCCTGTGGCAACTGCAGCCATTACTTCTATGGAAAAGCAACATTAGGAAAGTATTGAATGTAATTGTATCTGTCTTCTTAGTTGCTAGAAATGAGGAGCAGCCACCAGCACCACATGACTAGACCATTCTCCATGGAGCAAGAGCAAGTGCTTGGCAGACCATACTCTGAGAACCACTGTGTTACCCAGGATGCAATGACCATATCCAGGGTAGATCTGAGCTTTGCATCGTATCTGACAAATGGATCAGTGCAGGGCCTCCTCGCACTGTGTTGGGTTATTGGTTCGATACTGACTGGAGTCTGGAAGTGGAAATGTGTGTCTATGATTTACCAGAATAGAAGAGGTTACTCATTTGAAGTATACTGCACATATGGCATGAGAGTAGCAATGAAATTTCTGGTGTAAAAAATATTGTTTTCATACAAGGTATGTAATTACTTTGGAGGATTTACACAACAGACGTACAAAATCCAGTGGAAGCAGTCTAACCTTTCTGAGGTTTATTAAGCTTTCTTTTTATTTATGGAAATGTCTCAACTCATGCAGGGAAAATGCCAGAAAAATACTAGAGATGCTGTCTGATCCAATTTTCATGTTATTTACAGACTCACATGGCCTGATTCTCCTCTCAATTACATTGGTGTTAATCAGGAGTAATTTCATTGAAGTCAAAGGGGTTACACCAGCGTTAGTTAGGGGAGAACCAAGGATCTGATCCAAAGTCTACTGAAGTCAATGCGAGTCTTTCCACTGGCTTCAATGGGGTTTGGATCAGGTCCTAGGTCTGGAGTCTCTTACTGTATTTCCTTCAGTTTACCGCAAAATGGTGATAACAACTTAGAAAAAAAAACACACGTGTCATAGTGAGGCAAAAAAGACCTCACTATGCAACAAGACTATTCTTAATACATATCACAGCCAATAAAACCCCAACTACATTAAAAGAACATTAAGGATGCCTCCCCCAGCACCATGTGTATGTTTTATGACACCATTTTTAATTACATGATCACATACTATTTTTGCACAGGAGCTCTTCCTCACTCAGTGCACAGAATGGATGACACCCACTTATGCAATATGCATTTTATCCTCACCATTCAGTGTGTGGCTCCATGCAATATTTACTGTACACCATCTGAACCCTTCACTGATTACAGAATTATTCATTTTCTCATAGGCACAGTCAACCTGTGGAACTCATTGCCAGGGGATGTTGTAAAGGTGGAAACTGTAACTGGATTCAGAAAAGAATTAGATAAATTCATGGAGAACAGGTGCATTAGTGGCTATTAGCCAAGATGGTCAGGGATGCAACCCCATTCTCTGAGTGTCCCTAAGCCTGTGATTGTCAGATGCGGAACTGGATGACAGGGGATGGACCACTTGATAACTGCCCTGTTCTGTTCATTCCCATTGATGTATCTGGCACTGGCCACTTTTGGAAGACAGGATACTGGGATAGATGGGACAGGGTAGATGGACCATTGGTCTGACCCAGTGTGGCCATTCTGATGGTAGGTTTGATGTTGCTCTCATCACAGCATCTTAGTGCTTTATAAACGTCAGTGACTTTATCTTCACCGTATCCCTGGGAGGTGGTGGTATTACCTCCATTTTACCTGTGGGGAACCCCGGCCTAATTTTTCAAAGCACCTTTCACATTATACCATGTTATACGCTCAGAGCAGAGCTTCTTTTGACCTCAGTTGCATTGGTGAGTGCTCAGCACTTCTGCAAATCAGACACTAGGTTTTTTAAGTTGGGTACTCAGAAAACAAGGAACACACCTGTGAAAATTTTGGTTGATGTGAGTTGTCTGGCAGCACACAGGAACTCTGTGGCAGATCCAGGGATAGAATCCAGTTATGTAGGATGGCATTCAACTGCCTTAAGCACAAGACACTCCTTTCTCTTCCTGCAGTTCCCTGCTTCATCCACTACACACCTTCCAACTTCCTACAGAGAACAGAACAATTGGCCCTGTGCACTGAATGAGGCAGGGGTCCAGTGGGAAAAAAACAGGCAGTGTCATGTAATTAAAGATGTTATCTTAACGCATATGCACAAGGGGGCCAAATTAAGGTTGTGCTGGCAACCTTAATTCTGGCATTTCCTACGTTATGCTCTTTTGCTTTGCAGAGTTAACACTCTTCTAATGTAGTTTTTGTGTGTGTAATTTCCTAAGCTTAAAACAAAAAGTAGAAGAAGAGAAATTAAATGATGTGGAACTGTACTGACTCAAAATGGTTCATCAGCAGGGTTGGGACCTATAGCTCTTGAACTTCCAGAGTTACTGGTAGCCACAAAAGAACCTCTCAGTGTGACTCACAGCTATTTGCTAGACAGCAGAGGAATGTTGAGGCTCAATTCCAGATTTGTAGGCGAGATGCTCCTGGTTCCTGCCCCCATCCCCACCCCCATGCTCAGATCCTGGCCCTTCTCCCCATCTTTTTCCTCTCCCCCTCTCTTCTTCCCTCCTCTGCTCCTGACCCTTTCCCTTCCCAATTCCTGCTCCTATTACCCTCTCCCCCACATCTCTTCCCCTCCCCCTGTCTTCCCAGCTCCCCATTCCTCATCCTCTGCATTCAAGTCAGGCTGTTCCTCCTTCTCCTTCATGCTAACTGGGCACCTGAAGTGCGGGCAGTGAGAGCAGAGAGGAGACAGTCACCATCCTCTCAGTTCCAGTGCCTGGCAACACAGCAGCCCTGGTGGCATGCAGCAAGAGCAATCGCAGGGAAATTTGCATGCAGCCCCTGTATCTCTGAGCTGGAGCACGCTCAGTGCTTTGTGAGAATGGCACATGTAGGACCTGGGAGAGGCTGGATGATGGTCAATGCAGGTGGAATCTTTGGAGAATTTAGCTACAGAGCTCAAACAAGACTCTACTGGGCAACTGCGAACTGAGATTTTTCAGAGGCTTATAACTTGGGCAATTTTTTACAGGAACAGCAAAACGCACATCCTGAGAACAGGGCAAATCTGCCTTCCACCAAATTTCACAAACTTGCTCCAAAGCCTGGAGGTGCTACAGTTTGTCTACAAAACAGCATAAGTTTTTGGGTTGTTTTTTTAATATGGTCAAAACAACTTATTTTTCCCTAAGCTGATTCTTGGAAATGGCTGAGCCATTTTAGTGAAACTTCTCCCTCCAACAAAATCAGCCTTAGGCAGACTCCCAGCATGGAGAAATGTTGGCAAAGCAAATGTCTGGCAAAGTTATAATCAACTGAAAATAGGGTCTTATAATGGAAAGAGTTGAGAAACCTTAATTGTAGGCATCACTATCTCCACCGCCTATAATAATAGATGGGTACATTGCTGTATCATTCATAAATATGGAAACGATTCTAATTTATATTCAATCTTCACTCCAGGAAAACTCCCATTGCAATCAAGAAATCAGTACTAGCTGAAATCAATGAGTTTTGCCTGAAGATGGACTTTAGAATTTGTCATATCTAGGTTATGCTTTGTCATAATGGTATTATTGCTAGTTATTTTTAATGATGCCCTGCCAATTTTCCTTTGCACCTATGATAACATTTCAGCAACCTCTATCTTTTTAAATACAGATATTCATTTATTTTGTTGCTGTAGTATCAAGCTATGCAACATATTCCTCTCTGCCTGTGCTAGGATGCACTGCTAGCTGAAGTAAAAGAAAAAAACAATAACTGATAAACTTCATTCTTTGAACAAGGATTTTATGTGCGTTTTCTAAACAATGTTTGATGTGATGCGTATGTGTATCCATCTTTGAAATTGTCCCTTAGTGGAAGTTGTCTAGAGGATTCCCATCCAAACATGAGGTACTAGAGGCAGATTCGCTACAAACCCAGCTAGACAGATGTGCAGGCACGAGGGCTTTTTAAAACCTCCCGCGAAAGGACTTCTGGAAAATATGCTTTCGCCTACTTCACAGTTATAAAAATGGAAGTGGAGAAGGTGGTGGGAAACACAATCAGCAATCCATTAGTATTATTGGGGAGGTTTAATTGTTTGCACATCACATCTGGTGGCTGCCGTGCAGCACAGCACAGCACAGCACAGAGACGGTAAGTTTTTGTTACTGCAGAAGCCAAGTCAGTGAGCTCCACAGAGCCTTTGTGAAATCCATTTTGAATCCCTGTCCCCATTAAAAGAGAAACCCGTGTAACAGAATACAAAAAGGATAAACCAAGCTTTTCCTGAGAAACAATCAGAGGGTTTATTTACTAAATGCTGTAAAAACTAAAGGTCCAGTCCTGTGCCTACTGAATTTTCCCTTTGATTTCAATGGGAGCAGGATTGGATCCTTACATAGGCCCTGATCCTGTAGTCCTAACCTAGCCGGTACTGCCGTTGACTCCAATGGCTGTTTTGTCTGCATTATGACTGCAGGATCAGGCCCACAAGAGACATCTTGGCCAGTTTCCAGTATCATTAATTATTATTATTATTATTAACTACTTGTAAAGCTCTTTAAACGTAGACAGCACTTTGGCCATTACCGTGTCCTATACTTGAGATCTGGTACTGGCTGCACCATAATAAGCAATGCTGGGATTTGATAAGGATATGCTGCTAAAAATGATGCTCCAACAAGATGGTTTTCTTCACTTTAAATCTCTCCACTGATTCTTCCTTCCAGCAAAACAGTCAAGCTATTTTCCCTTGGCTACAAGGCCCTACATATGTCTCTTCTCTCATTTGCCCCACATCTTTCTTGGTTCCTACTTCCCATCGCCACACATTATTCCCCCACCCCCTTTGCCTCTTTCTGCCATTCTTGTGGTCCTCATATGCCAAGCTCCTTCCCTCTCCTCCTGTCATCCCACCTCTTCAGGAAATTCCTCATCCTTCCTTCTCACTGGGCCAAATCCTAAGGCCCTTACTCCAATTTCATTCAGGGGAACTTCCATTGACTTACTTCTCTAGGAGTTTGCCTTCCAAAGGCTATGTCTACACTACAGCTGGGATCAATGCTCTGAGATCGATTCACCAGCGGTCAATTTAGCGGGTCTAGTGAAGACTCACCAAATCGACAGCAGATCGCTCTCCAGTTGACCCCTGTACTCTACCCCCGATGAGAAGAGTAAGGTAACTTGATGGGAATCTCCCGTTGACCTCCCACGGTGTAGACCCCATGGTAACTTGACCTGAGGTACATCGACTCCAACTACATTATTCACGTAGCTGGAGTTGTGTAGTATAGGTCAGCTTACCACAGTAGTGTAGACATAGCATTAGCTAAAACTGAGGGCCTGATTATACAATCCCTTGCATCCCATTGTTGATGCCACTTGTCCCAGTGACTCCAGTGAGGCTACATGTGGGGAGTAGGTGCTCGACAGTTGCACAACTGAGCTTTGTGTCAGGATCTGACCTACCATTTATAACCCTAAAATTCTCCCTGTGCTGTATTCTTGGACCCAGGTTTTAAGGTTGCTTGTCTGCTTTTATTTAGACTGTTACTCTCTGCAGAGCAGGGAACATATCTTGCTCATGTTCTGTTATGCACTGGGTAAATGTAAATATTTTAGAATAATAAAGGGTCAAATCCTGAAGACATCACTCAGGGCTGCTCTACACTAACGCTGTAAATCAATCTAAGTTATGCTACTTCCGTTACGTAAATTACATAACAGAAGACGGCATAACTTAGGTCAATTTACAGCAGTGTCTACACTGCATTATGTCAACTGGAGATGCTCTCCCGTCAACATAGCTTCTGCCTCTCGGGGAGGTGGAGTACAGACATTGACGAAAGAGCACTCTCCCATCAACTTAGCATGTCTTCACCAGACCTGCTAAATCGATACCTCTGCATCGATCACAGCAGTACCAATTTAGCCAGTAGTGTAGACATCACCTCAGTTCTTACTCAAGCCTGAGTCTGCCAACTTGGCTGAGTAAGGATTACAAAAAACAAGTGAGGACCCAGGATTTGTCCCAGTAGTTATAATCTCATTGGAGGGCACAAACCAATAACAACTGAGTGGAACAGTATGAATGATAAAGTGTAATACATCGCAACAATGAAAAGAACAACATTTTATAAAGAGTTTTTAAATGATGCCTTTGGCCACCACCAGATTATTCAGACAGGCTTCTACTAATCTACATGTGTTGCCCTGCATCTTATTGTAATATTCAAATGCTCTGTTATTCGGCTTCCCTTTCACCAAGCCCCTGTCTACTGGATTTCATTATGATCACACTGTTTGGGTTTGCTGTCAAACTCCTGCCTGCGATTTCTTATGCACAAGCTGATCATGTCCTGCAGCACTCCGTGTTTGCCATTTATTGCAAACACATGTTTATTTCTGAAGTGACAGTGACCCCTTTCTTTGGACTCATGGGCTTCTTAAATATTGCTGCTTCTCTAGCAAGAGAAAAGACTAGAAGGAAACAAACTGCCCAGGAACACACTCACAATGAAAGAAAAATGCTGAACTAAATCTCAGTAATATGTTCTGCCATACATACTGCTCGCGGATTTAAAGCTGAATAGGATACTAAGGGTGAAATTCACCCCTGTGCACAGGGCAAACAAATAGCCTATGCATTATTAAAATCTCAAAATAGGGCTTACGTGGGACTTGTGCAGTGCACAGAGCTTTCTTTAGCTCACTGCACAGCATGAATTTCACCTGACAGCTCAAAAAGTGAGGAATAGCTTTATTTATTCACATTTGTGAGAGAGGAAAAAGCAGAGAAAACTGAAGCTCAATAATGATTATTTCCGAAATGGTATTTTTAAACAGTGATTTGCCTATTTAAAAAAAAATCTCCTGGTCTCTTTAAATATCCATTTTATTATGTAAATCTCTTTATGTCAAGAAAAAAAAGGGAGGAAGAAAATACATAAATACAACCACACTGCCAAGAACCTTCAGCATTTTTTCCCCATTAACTTTAGAGTAGCACCATATTTGGATAGCCGGACAAGAAATAGTATTGGCAATTCAAGCAATATAAGGACTTTAATGAAGAGATGAAAAACAGTTTCATGGAGAAGATTCAGAGAAGAGCCACAAGAATGATTAAAAGATTCTAAAACATACCTTACAGTGAAAGACTCAAGGCATTATATCTGCTTAGTTTAACAAAAGAAGCTTATGGAGTGACTTGATCACAGTCTATACTTATCTACTTAGGGAACAGAAATTTGATAATAGAGGGCTCTTCCTTCTAGCAGACAAAGGTATACAAGATCCAATGGCTAGAAGTTGACCTAGACAATTTCAGACTAGAAATAAGTCACATTTTTAACAGTGAAGTTAGTTAACTTTTGGAACAATTTACCAAGGGTTTTGGTGGATTCTCTATCACTGACAGTTTTTAAATCAAGATTGGCTGTTTTTCTAAACCATACACTCCAGTCCAAACAGGAATTAATTTAGAGAGCTCCTGTAATCTGAGTTATAACGGATGTCAGACTAGATGATCACAATGGTCCTGTGATAGGGCATCTGCCACACACTGGCAGAAAAGGAGCACTGGGGAGGCTGTGCAGGAGGCAGCCAACCACAGAAGGGCTTATAGGAGCAGCCAATCAGGGCTGGAATGGCACATATAAGAAAGGCTGCAGAACAGCTCTGGGGTAGTCATTCCCTGGAGCTTGAGAAGGGAGGAGGACTGGCTACCTTGCAGGTGGAGAGTAGCAAACAGCCTAGACAGAGCAATGCTGCAGGCAGAGACCTAGAGAGCTAAAGGCAGCTCCTGGCAGGCTGCAGGGATCTGCAGATTGAGGCCCTGATGCAAGGGCAAAGAGGGTGCTGGAGCCACTGACAGGAGTGGCTGGACCAGGAACAGAGGTGACAGCATGTGAGACACCACCAGAAGAGAGCACAGTGCTAATTCCCTGGACTGCCAGTAGGAGGTGCCACAGTGGTGAGTCGTGCCCTGTCACAGGTCACTTATAATATGTGAATTATTGTTGTTTTTTGTTGTAGTGTCTAGGAGCACCAATCATGGATGAGGCCCCAATTGTGGTAGGCACTGTACAAACACAGAACAAATATGATTCCTGCCCCCCAAAGAGCTTGTAATCTAAGTGTATAAGACAAGAGACAACAGATGGACCACAGCCTTCCTGTGCAACCTGGAATTAGTCACTTAACTGCTCTGTACCTTTCCCTATATGTAAATTGCAGATAATACTGACTCATGGAGTTGTTATGAGGCATCAATTAATATTGGTAAGAACCCTCTGAGAGATTCAGATGGAACATACAATAGAAATTAAAAATATTATTTATTAATAAAACCTCTGAAGAATTTGTATTGGACTGAAAACAACTTTTCAGGAAGGCTTTAATATGTCCCAAAGCTGTGTGCAAGCCACTGCTGCTTGTGTCAGTTACCCTGTATAAAAAGTGATGCTAGGTTTGTCTTTCGAGTGACAGGCCTACAATGAAGAAATAACTTGCAGGAGGCATTGTCAACACAGGAAAGGATAAACAGTGCTTCAGATTTTCTGTCATTTTCTGTTTGTCACAGGCAGGTGAAATCTTAAAGACAAGGTGGGCTCAGACCTAGCAATTACCCCTCAGCCTTGCCCCTGATATAGCCACATAGGGTCAATTAGCAATCACCGGAATTGGAGTGACTGACCACAGTGGCAGAGGATTACTTAAACAGAACTGAGCTCAGTTGAGAGGGAGAAGAGGAAGAAGTTCTCTCTCTCTCTTTGGAAAAGGTCTGGGGTAGGCAGACTGAGGAAGGCTGCAGGGACAGAATTGATCCCTGCAGTGGTCCTTGGAAGGGGGCAACATTTGGGGAGAGACTATAGAGAAGGCAGGACTCTCCTGCAGAAAGGCAAACCCACCAGGAGCAGGATAGGCTAAGATAGGGATCTCCCTCATCTTTGAAGGCCCTAAGGGGTGCTGCCAGGGTCTCTGGGAAAGGGAGGCAGTAGGGGAATCCGACTGGGAAAGAAGCAAGATAAAAGATGCTCTGAAGGGGCCAAGAAGCAGGGGACTACAGTGGTGTTTGAGGGGGCAGAACTACTATTTTGGGCATTTGATTTGGCCTTTCAGCTGGACAGTTTGTTATGCCAACAGGGGACTAAACTTTGTGACTTGGTCAGAGGGGTAAGCCAGGACAGAGTTGGTGAAAGGCAGATGGTCACCAGGAGGCACTGGAGATAAGGACCCTGACACCAAAGGATGCTGTGGGTGGTGAGTACGCTACCTTATGCTGTTTGAACATTGCAATTGTACTCACAGTGGTATAGCCACTGCATGCAGACAAAGCATCTATGAAACCTTCCTAGATAGATGTGCCATTACATACAGTCTGATCTCCAAGGGCCAGACTCCCCTCACCTACTCACCCTGAGTGGTACCTTCCCCCAGCAATGGTCCCACTGAAGAAAATGAGACTATACTTCACTTTTCCCTGAGAATTACTCAGTGTGAGGAAAGATGGTAGCATCTGGCCCTTACACAGGGCTAGATGGTGGTACCCTTACTCTGGATAGTTCTTACACCCTGAGTACCTTACCCGACACTTTACACAATAGTACCTTACTCTGAAGTCAATGGGACTATTTATGGAGTAAGCTATTATTTAATGTGACTAAGAGTATCACAGTCTATTCCATGCTCCCTGTGACCATCCATACATTTGTCTCATTATCCACCCTCAAATTCCCCCTCAGAACTCTACTTTGCTGTGCTGTTGCCTACAAAAAAACCTCGACAAGGGCTAGGCTGCTGGTGTACTGAGACCACTGCCTATCGTTCTGACCAATATTGTCTCATTGCACTTCCCCCTCGTCTTCTACCTGGGGCAGGAACCGTCTTTTTGTTCTGTCTGTACAGCGCCTAGCACAATGGGGTCCTGGTCCATGACTAGGGCTCCTAGGCACTATGGCAATGCAAATAAATTAATAACAAAGAACTAGGATTGTGACTTTGCCACAAGCCCTGTGTATTGAGAAGAGCTTAGCTGCACTGTTCCAGGATCCAACTAGCAAGGTGCAATTCCCTCACTGCTCCAGGGGCAGTTTGCCACTAGTAGCTATTTACTATAACACCCTCTCCCTGCCCCAGCCCAGTGGCCTGGCTGTTGCATTCATGGCTTACAAAGAGTAGATAGAGAAGTAATCTTTCTGAGAAGTTGCAGCATAACACTACTTTATTTCTTAGTAGTCAGAATCTTAACAAACAAGAACCAAAAACAGAAAGCAGGCAGACCACTCACCCCATCTTGCTCTAGGCTGGCTCTTTGCAGACTGACTGCTGAGGACCCAGATCTTGCCCTTCCCTACAGAGCTGCTAGCCTGCAAGCAGGACCAGGAAAACCCCTGAGTTTAAAATGATAGCTCCTAATCTGAACACAGTTTTCAACATACCACACTGGCCAACACTCTGCCCCTGTTCCTCATGCACCAGCTCCTGGTGTGGAGTAGCAGGAACCTACTTGCACCGCAGCTGCTTGCTCCTGACACCCAGACTCAAGATCCAGGGACGCCATGCAGGAACACAGTCTTGTATCGTTTTGTGTCCACTCATTTCAAGGCACAATCTAGACCCAAAAGTAGAACAAGCAACGTTCCAGTTGCCGTAAGAAAAGTTTCCCCAGGGAAATAAAGAAGTGTGCCTTATTGCCTACATGGTAATGTGCCTTCCTACATCCAGGAGTCCATTTTCAGTGGAATCCCTGCCAGAGTTATATCCAGAACAGCAGCTGTAAAACTTCCTTCCCCTTCCTCAATTGGTTATAAGAGGGGATGGTTTCCTTAACTCTACCTTGCTTTAAAACATCTAAATCACTAGCACTGAGTCTCACCCACAGTTTTACTGAGCCAGTGACAATTTATAGACTCCCAGATATTGGCATCTTTCAACCTGTGTAACCCCAAAACCAGACTTTTAAGTAGTTCGTTCCTGAATGTATCAAAGGTTGCTCCATGTAATCCTCTTCCAAGTTAATTGGCCACAGAGTACTGTACATACAGTCAGATAAAGCGCTGGTTTTACTTTGCAGTCATTCAGAACCACAAGCCGGCTTTGCTCTTAGCCTAATGCTCTGTTATGCCAAATGAAACGGATGTCAGACAGTCAGGTGAGGCGAACACTGCTTACTTACAAAGTTGGCTTCTCGGAGACAAAGGGTCTTTGCACACACAAACAACCTGGTGGATCGGAGTTCAGCACCTTTTCCATTTAATATTGGACCTTGGCAGATGTGCCCTTCCTGCTGTCTTGGGGCAGGACCTTTGGCAAGACAAGGCAGCTGAGGAGTTCAGCATCCACCTTGCTAAACCCTGGTAGCCATTTCTGCACAGAGCTATACCCTGGATTGTTCACTGGAACTCATTGTCTCAGAGCATCTTATCCATTGCAAATGTGGATGGCTTTTTTTCAGATCAAGCTTTGCCTCGCCTCTGCCCTGGTGTTAGGCCTGAGCAGAGTTTACCTTGCATTGCCTCTCCAATGCATTGCACTTCCCATTCACTAGGTGCCTTTTGGAACATGTTTCAGCCAAACGCTTTCCTCTCCGAAAATGTCTCTATTCGCACTGAGCACGTACCCCTTCACCACAGATGCTGTGGAAATGTGAAACATGGCTGGAAATGACCCCTGTGTGAGATAACCACACAGACAGTATTAACAAGGCAAGACACTAAACACTAAGCCAGAGGGTTCCTGATTGACTACAGCCCCCACATCAGTCCAACCTCCCCTCTAAATAACACCCAGCATGTGTCCACACCATTTGCTCCCAGCTTGCATGAGTCAGCAGCTGAAATTGTCACTATGGATCCTCTGACAAGACCCCACAGAGATCCCATAAACCTGGATCTGTCTCAACTCTGCCACTTACACCCATGCCCATGGATTCATCATTAGACTTCACAGCAACTCTCCTCACTCACTCATCATGCCATGCCATCCCTCCTGATCCTTCTCCTCAGTCTGCCTACATATCTCACTCTGCAACTTTGAAATGATCACCCTGGGGACAGTGATCCTTCCATTGCTCCAGCCAATACCCCCGCAGGATGTTCTCTCTCACCAGGTCTCAGACATGTCAGCCAGACTCTGACCCACAGAGACCCTTTCCTGACACCACTACTCTTTATTGATGGGGCCTGCCGTCAGCCTCTTCTAAGAATTCCCATCCTCATTGGCAACAGGGAATACATGCTGGAGAGGGCTCTGGGAGAAGTTGTCAACCTGAATGTGCACCTTGTGGAGATTGACTGGGAGAGGGTGTGTTTGGAATGGGACACTTTCAGTCAGTGGTTCAGCCCCCCCACACACACCCCTATTCTTCTGCTCATGCTCCTGTATCTGGCCTGGAACCTGCTCCTGGAAGTGTATCTATCCCACCACAAAAAGACCCCACCCTTCACTAGCTGCTGGGGGAAGGAACATACCACAGATTTGTCAAAAGCAAATCATGCCAAACCAACCTAATTTCAATTAAGTGAACTGTAGCTCACGAAAGCTTATGCTCAAATTTGTTAGTCTCTAAGGTGCCACAAGTCCTCCTTTTCTTCTTTGACAGGGTTACTGGTCTAGTATGGGAGTGGGGAGTAGCAGCAGACATGATATCTCTTAATTTTTAGTAAGGCTTTTGACACAGTCCCAGATGACGTTCTCATGAGCAAACTAGAGAAATGCAGTCTAGATTAAATTGTGTTAAAGTGGATGCACGACTGGTTGAAAAATCATACTCAAAAAGTAGTTATCAATGATTCACTGTCAAACTAGGAGGACAAATCGAATTGGGTGCCAAAGGGGTCTGGCTGGTACTACTCAATATTTTCATTAATGACTTAGATAATGAAGTCGGGAGAGTGCTTCTAAAACTTGCAGCTGACACCAAGCTGGAAGGGGTCACAAACACTTTGGAGAACAGGATTAGAATTCAAAAGGGCCTTGCCTTGATAAATTGGAGAATTGGTCTGAAATCAACAAGATGAAACTCAATAAAAAGACGCATGCAAAGTACTACACTTTGGAAGGAAAAAATCAAATCCACAACTACAAAATGAGGACTAACTGGCTAGGTAGTAGTACTGCAGAAAAAGATCTGGTGGATCACAAATTGAACATGAGCCAACAATGTGATGCAGTTACATTCCAGAATATTAGCTTTTTTTTGTATTAGGAATCTCATATGTAAGACACAGGAGGTGATTGTTTCACTCTACTCAGCACTGGTGAAACTTCAGCTGGAGCATTGTGTCCAGTTTTGGGCACCACACTTTAAGAAAGATGTGGACAAATGGGAGAGAGTCCAGAGGAGAGCAACAAAAATGATAAAAGGTTTAGAAAACCTGATTTATGAGGAAAAGTTGAAAAACCTGGGCATGTATAGTCTTGGGGGGGAGGGGGGGGGAAAGAAGACTGAGTGGACCTGATAGTCCTCTTCAAATATGTCACGGGCTGTTATAAAGAGGACAGTGATCAATTCTACTCCAAGTCCACTGGAGGTAGGACAAGAAGTAATAGACTTAATATGCAGCAAGGGAAATTTAGGTTGGAAATTAGGAAAACTTTCTATCTATAAAAAGAAAAGGAGGACTTGTGGTACCTTAGAGACTAACAAATTTATCTGAGCATAAGCTTTCGTGAGCTACAGCTCACTTTGCACTTTGATCTATAATAACAGTTAAGTACTGGAATAGGTTACCAAGGGAGATTGTGGAATTCCGACCACTGAAGTTTTGAAGAACAGGTTAGACGAACACCTGTCAGGGATGGGTCTAGGTTTACTTGGTCCTGCCTCAGCACAGGTGGCTGGGCTAGCTGATCTCTTGAGGTTTTTTCCAGACCTATGATTCTATGAGCAGCTAAAGAAGCCTCTTCATCGCCTGCATATTGTGCGGCATCTGTTCTTGAAGTAGGATGTTGGTAGAATAAGCCAAGAACTGTGGTCATTGATGGACTCTGTAAGAACCTTGACTGAATACTGTGGTCAGATAGCATGATCCCCCAGCAGCACCTAGAGGCTCCCACATGAACCAAATAACTACATAGGTTTCTATGGCTATGCCAGTCTTACAACACTCAGTCATAAGGAACCAGAGCAGTGCAGGTTAGTAGACTGTACAGAATTGTCAATCCACATGGGCAAACTCTGCCAGGAGTGATAACCAGCCCCTGATGTAGGTCATTGTCTATCAGGTCTCCCCACCCTTTCCCTTTGGCTTTGTTTTATTTTTGGTAGTAAACCGTTGCTAAAGTGCAGTTATTTCATTCATTTCATTTTTGTCAAAGGTGATTTGCTAGAAAGTTCACCTATTGCATGTGGCTTTCTCCCTTACTCCCTCCAGCTGCTACTGCTGGAAAGAATGCAATCACCCACCATGCTATTAAGAAAAAAAAATCACAAGAAGCAGTGTGCTGCAGAAAGATCCCTAGAGTGGGGGCACGTTAATGCATGATTTTCAGTCCCAACTGATACAATTATCTATCTGCACTTGCCTGGAGACTGGATCCATCTCTTCAAACCAGGGTAGTATTTTTAGCCAGGTCCAACAATGTCCACCTGCATTTCCAAGTGACTGGCCCTGCCTTTGCACCATTCCCTCATTACTCTTGCTGAAACTGCTTGATAGAGACCAGTGTCTTCAGCTACTAATTCCCTTAGCAAGGACCTCATTAAACCTGATTCCTTACTGTCACTATCTGGGTATAATGTCTGTACCCTTGGTTTAGCCTGAATTTCTTCCTCCGTTTCTATCCTCCACTCATCAAGTCTGTCTTTTTTTTCTCTCCTGTCTGCATGATGTGTTCTTCCTTCACCCGCACAAAGATTTTATTTACTCTGCATTAGCAATATAGCTTGTGTGGAGTACTGGTGACATATTGTGGCTGTACTGGTTAATCACAGGTATGTTTTCCCTAGAGCTATTGGATCTGCTTTGATGTGAAATCTGATGCCTGTTCTACCTTAATCACACTCTTTGAATCCAATCCTACAATCCCAGTGTTCCCAGAACACCCACTGAAGTCAATGGGAAGTTAGAGTATTCAAAGAAGGCAGCTTTGGCCCTTTATACTTGATATTTGTTAAAGGCTAAATGATGTAGACTTTTGACTTTTGATATTGGCATTTAATAGAGACGCACAATATTTCTCTTTCAAAAATATTTAAACATCCACTCTGATATTAACACTTAACATTCTCATTTATTAAAATGATTTGCAATTGCATATAGATCCTATATCTCTGCTACATCCCTGACTAGGGCCCTGAGTAAGCAAAGCATTTAAGCACATGGTGAAATCCTATTGATTTGATAAAGCTAAGGTCATGCTTAAGTGCATTGCAGAATAACCTGATAATCACATAGACATTTAGGCACATGCTTAATTTTAGTCTCCTTCATTTATACTCAGTGTAAGATACTTGGGGCAGGGACTGTCTTTTTGCTTTGCGTGTTTACAGGGTCAGTCACAGTGGGGTCCCGCTCTATGACTGAGTCCATAGATGATATTGCACTATGTATAATAAATGTTACCCCTTTGTGACCAACAGGTTAATGGAAATTTGGGGTCCTGAAGGTTTTCAGTTAGGAGGAGAAACTGATGTTGGAGTCAGGCATTTCTTTAATGCAATTCTGTTTGTTTATAAGACCACATTTCCCTGAATAAAGCAGAAATCAAACAGGAGATAGTTTCTTTGCTCACAGTTCCAAGCCTCCTTTAGCCAGTACTTAGCCCAAAAAGCAAGCTAGCGTGTGCGCGCTCTCTCTCTCACTCTCAGCCATGTTCTGGCTGCGTCCTTGGCTTTCTGCCCCTTTTCTGTTTCTCTCTTACACATATACTTACACTTCTGCTCAAACAATAGCCAGCCAAACCTCTCTGCAGACATAAGTTTTGTTTGGGCCTTTGGTTTGCAGAGTGACACGGGGCTATATTTGAGTGGAGGTTGCTGCTGTTTCAGCTATCTGGTCCCTTATAGGAGCTTAATTGTATATTATATTTATCTGTAATAAAGGGTAGTTGATACTCACCAGTTCAAAGGAAGTTGAGCCTAACCCAAAACAATAATGATAGTTCAAGGCAATGGGATTATTCACATGCTTAAATTTAAGCATGTGAATAATCCCATGTGCATAAGTCTTTTCAGCATCAAGCCCTAGGGTTAGAGTAAGCTTACGCTTGTGTACCTTATTGAACAAGGGCCTAAATATACCCCACACTGACATTCCCGTTTAGAGAGCAGCTATAAATATTAGCTCTAACTGACAGCATTTTCACGCTGCAGTGAATAAACATAAGTGTAAATGAAAAGACTAGACTGTAACTCAGAAAAATCAAAGTAACTGGCTTCCCCCCATCCTGTTTTGTAATCCAAGAATGTAACATAAATTAATTAAAATATTGCCAATTTCTTTTATGCTTTAGTAGTGTATTTCCTTTTCCCCCAATATACAGTGGTGTCTAACCTTGTCGGGATTTTCTTAAATAATTCTGCCTCAGGCTAGAGAGCCCTTTTTTAAATATAGCAATGATGGATCTATATGGCTCTAAGAGGCAGATTCTTCCAAACACTTATGGCATGACCTAGAGGAGACTACTGAACTCATTCTGTCAAGAAGGATTTGTATTTTCTTCAGGGCTAGTTAAGAAAAGGGAAAAAATCTAAATATGTTTTGACATTTGTATTTCGAGTGTTATCTGTCAAATACGCCAGGACAAGATCATAAATTTCCTGAAGACTGCCAGGGCTATCCAACATATCAATAGCAAGATGAACTCTATATATGATCTAGGCTGAAAGACACATTTATAAAGCACAAAAATATATGGAATATTTGAAGACACAGCGGGGGTATAGGGGAAGCCAGTACCATCTTTAAAATTGCACAGTAGACATCTGGATAAATGGTGTCTGACAACTCCATCAAAATCTGGACAGAAAACAAATCTAAGAGGTCAAATGAGGTCATGATACACCCCCCAACTCTGATAAGCATCCAGGAAACACACATTCTTCACTCTGGTCTTTTATCACTTACATTCAGTTTGCAGCAGGGAAAATTTACTCTTTAGTAAGTTTAGTCCTTTTCATTTCAGTTTAACTGTAGCAGAATGGTGTAAGTTTTCCAGTTCCCAATGCCTGTTTTGTAATTTCTCTTACATCAGCAAAGCATTGCTGAAGGAATGCTGAGCAATTGGAGCAATGACATCCAGAGATAGGAAAAATAAGACAGAAGCATCCCCTTGGTCTGGTCTGTTAGTACTGACCCACTTCACTTTCCTGCAGAACACCCAGCTCATCCACTCACGTTGCCATCTTGGGTACAACCAGTGGTAACTAAGCAGGCTACGATGGATATACTCAAGGAGTAGCCTTGCATATACCCATCCAAACCATTGATGCAGCTCAGGTTGAAGTGGTCAGTTTTGTCCAAGGCTCTATAGAATTTGCACTGCTTTATATATTTAATTCTGTGTTTAGTATGGGTCCCTGTCATGACATTGGTTTGGTTTTAAGCAGAACTGCCCCTCAACTTCAGAGCTGTTAGGACAATTTCTGATATGCCAATAGCACTAAAATAGATCCATTTCAAGGTGATCTGTTCCATATGCTTCTGCAGAGCACGTTGTATTGCTATTTTTAAGGCACAGTATTCTAATGTTGCATTCTAATAACATGCACCAAGGAGACCTGCAGGTCCCATTATTACATTATATTAAAATTCATTGTATTGGATACATTCACATTTAGAAATGTATTTGCACTGTCAGCCAAACAGCAAGAGCCATCTAGTATAAGATGCTGGGCATTCTATTAGCTATATTGATTTGTGCATGAAAAATGCACAAACTGATGATACATTGTAACTAAAATGCAATACAATGTAAAGAATTGCAGTTTGTTCTCAACTGTAGTCATAGTTAGACTCCAGGTTGAACTGGGGGAAAATAGAGCTCCCAGAACAGAGCTATTCTCTATTAGAATAGAGCTTTTCTAATTTTTCTTGGGACCATGTACAGTAGAACCTGAGTTACAAACCCCTTCGGGAATGGAGGTTGTTCGTAACTCTGAAATGTTTGTAACTCTGAACAAAAAGTTATGGTTGTTGTTTCAGAAGTTTACCACTGAACACTGGCTTAAAACAGCTTTGAAACTTTACTATGCAGAAGAAAAATGCTGCTTTTAACCATCTTAATTAAATGAAACAAGCACAGAACATTTCCTTACCTTGTCAAAGCTTTTTTTTAAGCTTTCCTTTTTTTTTTTTTTTGGTAGTTTACATTTAACACAGTACTGTATTTGCCTTTTGGGTTTTTTCTCTCTCTCTCTTTCTCCCCTCTGTTGCTGCCTGATTGCGTACTTCTGGTTCCAGATGCGGCGTGTGGCTGATCAGTCAGTTCATAACTCTGGTGTTCGTAACTCTGAGGTTCCACTGTATGTGGTATTGATGTGGTTTTGTTTTACTTGATTGTAACCTTATCTTTAGTGAGTTGGCATTTATTCCAAGGTTTTCAAGACAAACAGTGATAGGATTGTTAATTCCCCGAGTGCAGCACCCCCCCCCCAGCACACTGCAATGAGTTTTGTTAGCCTTTCTAATATGAACCCCTAGTTTCTGATGGGTCAACTCAGCCACGCCTCCATCCCCCCCAAACAAACACACACACACACACACACACACTCTCTCTCTCTCTCTAGGTACTTAAGCCTGGGTGTAATTTTAAGTGTCTGAGAAGTCCTATTGATTATGTTAAATTTCTTTCAAAGTGAAAGTATCCTTCATATGAATGTTTCTTCAATTTATTCATTGTGAGAACATGCCACTGGGACTATAGATCTGAACAAGCTTCTACAGACATTGGTCTATGACATGGGCTCTGAAACTGGAGGTCACAACCCCTCCAGGGGTCATGAGGTTACTAGGTTGGAGGTGGTGAGCTGTCAGACTCCGCCCCATGCCCTGCTTCACCTCCAGCATTTATAATAGTGCTAAATATTTAAAAACTGTTTTTAATTTATAGGGCAGGGGATCACATTCAGGGGCTTGCTGTGTGAAAGGGGTAACCAATACAAAAGTTTGAGAACCACTGGTTCTACTTGGATGAGAGTTTCTTCTGGGTAAATAGCTGTTTGGGTGCAGGCACTGCACAGGTAGAATTGCCTTTGGATATTTGGGATGCTGGAAGCAGCCTGGTCTCTCTGGTAAGTGGACTGCATTTCTTCCTGGTCTGAGTGAAGGTTCAGTGACCAATTCAACATATGAAATATTAAGAATTACTAGGTTTAGAAACTATTGCCAGACAACGGAAAAGCCAGAAATTCCAGCTTCCCCCTGTTAGTACTTTTCTAGCTCTCTTCATTTGCAAGTTATGGACCTTTAAAATCACATCATTCTGAATACCATCTTGTTTTTTCCCTCCCACTTCAATTCCAACCTGATTTTAGCACCTACTATCTCCAAAACTGATAACTTGCATTGTATATCACCGTTAAGCTTGTCACCCCATCTCTCAAAGGGAATTCTAGGAGGTTGTCAAGACATTGGCCACTAAAATCTTGCTCAACTTTGTGGGAGAGAAGGCAGTGCTGGGCGGGAGGAGGAGGCAAACCAAGATGGTACTCAGAGTGACCTGATTTTTTTCAAGTGTTTTGTTACATTAATTTGTAGTAGTTTTGTGGATTTGAATATTAACTATGTATAGATCATGAATAGTTTCACTAAATTTAAGGAAATATTAATATTTGTGCATCAGCTGTAATTCCATGTACTAGCAGAGTCTAATAAACTTTCTTAATCTGACATCATAAGCGGTTGCTGTTTCCTCATCCAAGAGATGCTACAAAAGGCCCAGTGATGTTAAGTTGAGAAACTATTGGATTTAGAAAATAAATGGTTTTATGTTTTAACTTCATCAGGCTGCTGGAGCTTGACCATGGACACAGAATATGTGAGTGATGTGGGACCTAACTGACCCCATCAGACTTTGCTGGGAGAAGGAATCACAGCAGAATAGCAAATACTAATATTTCTTCATATTTTGTGAAACTATGGAAGTTGCATAACCATAATTAGGGCCCTACCAAATTCATGGTCCATTTTGATCAATTTCATGGTCATAGGATTTTTAAAATCATAAATTTCATGATTTCAGCTATTTAAAGCTGAAGTGTCAGTGTTGTAATTGTAGGGGTCTCGACCCAAAAAGGAGTTGGGCATGGGGGAGGCAAGGTTATTGTAGGGGGAGTTGCGATACTGCTACCCTTACTTCTGCGCTGCCTTCAGAGCTGGACAGCTGGAGAGCGGTGGCTGCTGGCCAGGAGCCCAGCTCTGAAGGCAGAGCCACCACCAGCAGCAGCACAGAAATAAGGATGACATGGTATGGTATCGCCACCCTTCCTTCTGCAGAGCTGGGCCCTCAGTCAGCAGCCACCACTCTCCGGCCACCCAGCTCTGAAGGCAGCAGCACCGAAGTAAGGGTAGCGACAACATAACATGCCATCCTTACTTCTGTGCTGCGGCTGGCAGCGGCTCTGCCTTCAGAACTGGGCACCTGGCCAGCAGCCACCATGCTCCGGCCACCCAACTCGGAAGGCAGCGCAGAAGTAAGGGTGGCAATACCACAATCCCCCCCCCCTTTGAAACTCCCTCTGCAACTCCCTTCTGGGTCAGGACCCCCAATTTTTGAAATGCCAGCTTCCTCTGTGAAATCTGTATAGTATAGGGTAAAAGCACACAAGACCAGATTTCAGAGGATAAAAATAGATTTCACGGTCCATGACATGTTTTTCATGGCCATGAATTTGGTAGGGCCCTAACCGTAATCAATGCTGGAAATTATTGGGGACAAGCAGTGCCACACATCAGGAGGCATCCAGGCAGCAACATCTGGTGTTTTGTGACTTGCCCGCACAAAAGACACTGCTGGCTGACCAGTACAAATACTTTCAGTAACAGTGAGTGCTGGTCCTGCAGCAGTGATTAGAAAGAAAATGTTCTGATCCCCCAGTCCCTGCTGTCCCCCACCAGCACTGCTCATCTGCATCTGGCACCCACAACCCTCAGAACGGTCATGCCCCTGCACCCAGCAGCAACCTCCAGCTTCTTGCAGAGAACCCTGGAGCCAGCACTTAATCAAGGTGAATGTTCATCTACATAGGAGAGGAGACATGTTTTCTAAGACATGTAACTAGCCTCCCTGAGACCCACAGAGGTAGGGACTTCCACTACAACCATCTCCAGCAACTGGGAGCAGAATGCCCTACTCCCAACAATTGTCCCTCTCCACCAGCCTTGGTGGAAGAGCCCCCATCCCACTGCCCCAGTCTCAGGTTAGTTTGTGCTTGACTTTTTTTTTTTTTAGGCATATTTATTAGAAGCCTGAGTCCTGTCTACTTGCCTCCTCCAGGAGATGTGCAGTGCTATTACTGCCGGCCTAGGGCCATACTAGCTCCAGTCGTCCCACTGACTGCAAGGGAGGACCAGATCTCAGCAGGCCTGCGACTCTGAGGTGCTGCAAGGCATTCTCACCCCTCCTTAGCTCTTCAGGCTGACCAGGCCAGTCTGCTGTGGGCCTCGTAGGCTTTGAATACCCCAATGGCCACACTTGTATTGGGACAGCTAGAGCGCCAACTCAGATTCCCCCATGCACAACTCCCAGTGAGTAGAACAGTCCATAATCCAGAGGTCCCCAATCCGTGGGGCATGGAGGAACATGCAGGGGGCATGGCTGGGGCCTGGGCCAGCCCCCGCAGGGGGCAGGGAGGGAGCCCCACCTAGCTCTGCTTCTGGCCCCAGCCCCTGTCATCCGCTTCTGGCCATGGCTTCCAGCCCTGAGATCCACTTCCAGCCACAGCTGCTAGCCAAGGGCCCCGGCTACGGTCCCAGCCTCGGACCCCCTTACCTGTCTGTCCATCCCCCCACCCCCCGAAGCCATGGCTCCACTCCTGGCCCTGGCTCTGGGGGGCACATGGGAGGCACAGACAGGGGTGAGGGGGGTGTGAGGTAAAAAGTTTGGGGACCACTGCCATAATCTGAGGAAATTCTGTCAAAACAGCAGTCAGGCAGAAAATAATTTTTCTAATCACCAACGTTCCGCATGCTCTTCCATTCAGCTGTTATACAGACACAATAGAAGGTCCCTCTAGTGATGAAATCACACTAATAGGACAGTTGTAGAAGGTTTCCCAATATCTCACAGCCAGGTCACTCCTGGACAACCAGAAACTGCTTCTAATCCCTCACTAAGGGGTTGGATAAATATTTAAATTGCCTATTAGAAGCTGCATTAGCTACATACAGTGCACCCAGATCAATGCAATAATAATGTTCCACTCTCATGTAGCGCTTTTCATGTTCAAAGCATGGGAGCAACATTAACGAGCTGAGCCTCACAATGCTCCTGTGAGCTACTTAAGTAAGCCCTGTTAGCCCCATTTTACAGGTGATGAAAGTGGGACAAAGCAGGTAAGTGACTTGCTTGAGGGCACAGCTAGTCAGTGGCAGAGCTTGGATAAGAACTCTAATGTTCCTGGTTCTCACCCCAGTAATCGCTCTATTTTAAAAATGAGTTTAACATAATAACCTGCCCTGGTAGGCACTAATGCATAAGGGTGCAGGAAAATAGGCTTTGACATACAAGCAACTTTTGACCATAATGCAGGGGAAATGGACAGAATGCTGCAGTGACACACAACCACCTAATACAGCAAGACCTGCGCCATGCAGCAAAAGATTCCATGGTTACCTGGAAAAGGGCTGCCCTAGTGAATGTGTGTTGTGCATTCAGGACTCTCGGGGGTTGGTGAGAAGAGACAGCTTTTTTTTTTTTTTTTAAACAGCAGGAGCACCCCAGGTTCAGACTAAGCCCGCTCAGGCTTCTGGAAATGTTTGATTCATACTGAATGAACTCACAAGCTTAACATAATCACTTCCATATTAGTTGCGATGAGTTGTCCTGGATGCATCCCCAGCTGTGTGCTTCTGCTACAGAAGTGGGCTTGACCCCCAGGATTCCATACCGTTATTTGCGTGTGTGATTCAAAATACAAGTGAAGCACTTCCTATTGTGAGACACATTCATGGTATAAATAGTTACATCCTCTTCCTTTCGCTCTGAGGTTTAATTAATACATAGATCAACTGCTTCTAAAAATTCAAATGCTTGAGAAGATGTAAAATTTAATTAGTCTGCCCACATAACTCCATATGTCAACTGTTAGCTCAATTATTCTTTGCTGTGAAACACTGACTGCACTTTTGCACATTAGTAATTTCCCTGTATCTTGGAGTCATTAATCAACACCCTGAACTCAAAACACACAAACACACACACACACACTGAATTAAATGTTGAGCACAAGGAAACTGGATCCTTGCTAAGGAAATTGCAGCAGAATTGTGCTCATTATAAATTGACACATGCAGTACTGGGTCAGATTATAATCCTGTGACACAGGTCGGATTGCTGCATAGTTCCAGAAATGTGCTATTGTGCTCACTGGTGAAGATTTTCATAGATGCTAAGGTCAGAAGGGACCATTCTGATCATCTAGTCTGACCTCCTGCACAGTGCAGGCCACAGAATCTAACCCACCCACTCCTATGAAAAACCTCACCCATGTCTGAGCTATTGAAGTCCTTAAATCATGGTTCAAAGACTTCAAGGAGCAGAGAAGCCTCCCTCAAGTCAACCATACCCCATGCTACAGAGGAAGGCGAAAAACCTCCAGGGCCTCTCCAATCTGCCCTGGAGGAAAATTCCTTCCCGACCCCAAATATGGCAATCAGCTAAACCCTGAGCATATGGACAAGATTCACCAGCCAGATACTACCCAGGAAAGAATTTTCTGTAACTCAGATCCCATCCATCTAATATCCCATCTCAGGGGATTTGGCCTATTTACCCTGAATATTTAAAGATCAATTGCTTACCAAAATCCCATTATCCCATTTTCCATTCAGCCTGGATTCCTTTGCACCAATAGTTCAGTTGAGGTGAGATTTGCCCAGGTTCAGAGTATTCATGCAAGGCCATTTGTGACATACCTTGCAAGTGGGACTGTGCAGGGAATGTTGCAGGGGCAGAATAGACATGCAGGGTAGGTGTGCTTCAGCAAGGCTCTCCCCACTGGATCTGAATAGGGCAGTATAGAAGGGGGATCTGGAGGGATCAAGAGCAATTTACTGGCTCAAAACCTTCACAGAGGGGCTGTGGCTAAGACCCAGCTGAAAGTGGGGAAACTGAGGCAGTAAGGAATACTGCATAATGCAATTCCTACCTCAGGATAGGAAAATCCAAAGATATGTATGCAGCATCCATAAGGCTACTGCCTATAATAGAAGATCCTCTTCAGGGGGTGGCTATAGAGATTGGGGAGACTTCACTCAAGGGACCCTGACTTGCAGCACACACAGAAGTAGGGCAGAGAGAGCAATCTGTCTCTGGGGAAGGATAGGGTTATCCCAAAAAGGGAAGCTGCTTTCCTCATATGCATGCAGCTTAGGGATAGAGACAGACCCCAGAGAGGGCATGTTCCACCTGACACTGGGTAAATGGATCCCAGGAGTCAATGCTTGGTTAAGACCAGCTTTGCCTGGGGTGAGCAGACAGGTTGTTCTACAACACCCAGCAAATGTGAGCACAGAGTGGCAAAGCAAGTAGTAGCACTACAAGTCTTGGGATACATGCTCAGTTAGCTGTATTGCTTGTTGTCAAGGTTCCTTCCCCACTCTGAACTCTAGGGTACAGATGTGGGGACCTGCATGAAAAACCCCCTAAGCTTATTTTTACCAGCTTAGGTTAAAACTTCCCCAAGGTACAAACTATTTTACCTTTTGCCCCTGGACTTTATTGCTGCCACCACCAAGCATCAAATACATAACACCACAAATACATAACAGGGAAAGAGCCCGCTTGGAAACGTCTCTCCCCCCCCAAAAATCCTCCCAAGCCCTACACCCCCTTTTCTGGGGAAAGCTTGATAAAAATCCTCACCAATTTGCATAGGTGAACACAGACCCAAACCCTTGGATCTTAAGAACAATGAAAAAGCAATCAGGTTCTTAAAAGAAGAATTTTAATTGAAGAAAAAGGAAAAGAATCACCTCTGTAAAATCAGGAAGGTAAATACCTTACAGGGTAATCAGATTCAAAACATAGAGAATCCCTCTAGGCAAAACCTTAAGTTACAAAAAGACACAAAAACAGGAATATCCATTCTATTTAGCACAACTTATTTTATCAAACATTTAAATAAAACATATAACTAAATTGCACATTAGTCCTTTACAAGAGTTCTGACCTGCATTCCTGCTCTGGTCCTGGCAAAACAAAAAAAAAAACAGAGAGAATCCTTGTTTCTCCCCCTCTCCAGCTTTGAAAGTATCTTGTCTCCTCATTGGTCATTTTGTCAGGTGCCAGCGAGGTTAACCTAGCTTCTTAACCCTTTACAGGTGAAAGGGTTTTTCCTCTGGCCAGGAGGGATTTAAAGGTGTTTACCCTTCCCTTTATATTTATGACACTTGTCATGGCCCCATACAGCACCAGTGTGAATAAGCAGCATGACTGCACAGTAAGGGGGCCAGGTTATCCCAGGCTAGGCTACCACAGCTTATTTTACTCCATAATTGCTTCATCTGTGCTCAGCATGCAGTGAAGATACAGCCTTAGGGCACCACTCAAGTTATACCTCAAGCTAATGAAGCTTCAGGCAGTGAAGACAAGCCTGAAGTCACTGGCAGACAGAGGGGTAGGGAGGGAAATATATCCCCACAGCAGATGAACACAGTGAGGATTGGAACCATGTCGTTAATTACACAGTGGGGTTGATGGATTCTATTTTTTTTTAAAATTGCAGATGGAGGCAGGGCCAGATTAACCCATCACTGGGCTCTACATAAACATACACTTCTGGGCCCCTATCTTCTCACAATCAGCCAGCCAGCACACTCCCTGCCCCCGGGCTGGCCATTCTGTGGGTCTGCCAGGACCGGATGCTGATCCTGCTGCTGCTCAAGATGCTGCTCACCATGACGGTTAATCTGGATAAGTGGCATTGTGACCTGGTGCATGGGGGTGCAGCACCACTCAGGTTTGGCCCGGCTGCTCCTCTATCATGGTGAACAGAGCCCCAAACAGCAGGATGAGCAGCCGGTCCTGACAGATCCACAGCACAGTTGGCCAGGCCATGGTAAGTACTGTCTTGCTGTTTGGTGGATCCCAGCACCCTCCCCTGCTCCATGCATTTGGGCCCTAGGCAAGTGCTTAGTTTGCCTGTGTGTAATCCAGTCCTGGCGAGAGATGAGATGAGGGGAAACAGCACAAATTAGTAAAATTCAGGGAATAGGAAGAGGATAAAGAAAGGAGAGGAATGGCTGAGGAAGGGGGAGGGCTACCTCAGGATCATACAGTTACTCACTTTGCACACATGCCTAAAGGGGAGACCGTAGCTCTCCGGTAGCTAATGTAATGAAGATGATGCACTAATTTTTTGCCCTCCCTTTGTACTGAAACAGATTCCAGCCCAGTAGTGACACCAACACTAATGATTAGACCTGAATAATTTTTTTTTTTTAAACTTTGACAAAATTTCAAAATTCTAGCTTGGGGGGTGGGGGGGAAATCAGGAAATTTTTTTCGTCATCAGCTCTGTCAATAACCAAGTTTTCACAGCGCCTTTCATGCAAGGATCTCAAACATTCACCAAGCCTCGATACACTCCTGCAGGGTAGGCAAAGGCTATTATACTTAACAGCGTTTAACTCCTTGGGCCTGTGTGACTTAGGGAAATAACATGCAAGCCACGGACACTATGGAGGCCATTAAGTGCCAGGACTCGAAAATGATCTTTTCACAGTTTTACCTCCATACTCCACATGCTTGGCTGCACACCCTACAATAGAAAACTACTTGCTTTAGCCCGGTATACCAGGAACGTCACATGCACTTTACATGGTGTAAACAACAGCTAGCTATGATGCAAGTTCAGAAAACCAACCCAGCCTTTATTATGCGTGCTGTGTTCTCATCATGTCAAAAGATGAGATTTCCTTAATACAGTTCTCCCTGGGACACCACCTTTTTGCACACCTCTACAGAAGCCAGCATTTGTGCAACATCACTGCAAAAATAGGACCAAGTCAGAGATTACAAAACATTCCTGGTTCTAATAAATCAACTGTACATATTCAGTATCAACATAACTTAGTACAAGTTTCTCAAAAGGGGCACAAGTCATAGAAAGTACCACAGACAAGTTTAGCACCAACAACTAAAATGAATAGACTTTTTCATACTGCACTTAAGTACTTCACTATCTTAAAGAAAAATGTAAATGAGAATCTCTTTAACAAGCATTTCCCTATATTAAACAACACCTTCAATTAAAACTGATTTAGAAAACAAATTTGCTTTGCACTTATTTATGCTTTTTGATTCCTTATTGCATTTCTCTCATCTTGCACAATGAAAACAAACTGTTCCATTCCACTCTTGGTTCATAATCAGTTTCTCATAAATTTCATTTGCAGTATTGCAGGCACTAGCTTAAAATACAAATGCAATATATAGATGGCAAACACTGCAGAGACATGATAATTTTTCAAAATTGTTTACATTGGCATTTTAAAATCATGGAAATATTCAAATTTGTTTTCAGTTTTGTCAGATGGCTTATATGTTACCAGATCTAAACTCCAGGCCAAATTTGATACGACAGGGTGAATTTAAATTGAAAAATACCAACTGCTAATAGCAAGGAATCTCATAGATATCTTATCTAAACTTGTAGACTGAAATTTTACATTTGTTTTATATTTGAATGCAGGTTTTTTTGTACATAATTCTACATTTGTAAGTTTAACTTTCATAATAAAGAGATTGCACTATAGTACTTTTGTTAGGTGAATTGAAAAATACTATTTCTTTTGTTTCTTTACAAAGTGCAAATACTTGTAATCAAAAATAAATATAAAGTGAGCACTGTACACTTTGTATTCTGTGATATATAAATGAAATCAATATATTTGAAAATGTAGAAAACATCCAAAAATATGTAAATAAATGGTATTCTATTACTGTTTAACAGTGCAATTAATTGCGATTAATTTTTTTAATCGCTTGACAGCCCTACACAATATGTGATCCACAATATGTGCAAAATCCTATTTCCCCAGCAACGGGAAACACCCTTGTACCCGACCCTCTGTTGTACTAATTTAGCTTGAATATATGCGCCTAAAGTGTCAAAGATGTTGGACAGTGACAGGGTCATGGTAACATTAAACACTGTTAAACCTCAGCCTGCTTAGCACCCTGGCAAACCCCATTAAAAATCCCTTTAACCTTTTATTAAACATGCAGAAAAGAAGGGAAATCAGTTAAAGCATTTGAAATGTGACGTGTTGAGTAAGGCTTTCATTCCCACCACAGCCCTGGTTCCTTTTCCCTTTGGCTGGGGAGAGTCTTTAAAAGGAAACCCCGCCTGGTCAGACCGTCTTTTAGATGGTAATAACTGTCCTTAGTGCAAGACTGTGGAACAGTTCTTATGCCCACGCTGCCTCCCTACGGAAAGGACAGACACAACCTGGTCTTTGGCATTTGATTCAAGCAAATAGTCATGCAAAAAATGTCCGTGCATTTGCTCAAGCTGTAATCATTAGGCAGAAACTGGAACAGAGAGGCCAAGTGAGATTCAATGGGACAGGGGCCCCTAACTTCTTAGACTGCTTGGGAAACCCCAGGCTAAGTGTCCTGCCTAAGCCAATGGGGTGTATGTGTGTCAATGTGCTAGCTCCTACTCCTGTGCTCATCCCATGGGTCCCAGGATGCAGTCAGAGGGGTCTGTTCAACCCTCAGGCTACATCTACACTGGGAGCTAGGGATCGGATGCCCAGCTTGTGTAGACATTCTTGTGCTAGCTCTCATCAAGCTTGTGCCCTAAAAATAGCAGTGTCGCCATGTAACACAGGCCGTGGTGTGGCACACAGACTAGGCACCCTGAGTAAAATCCACCTTGCCCCCATAGTACATAGTCAGGGCAGCTAGCCCAGGCCACGGCTGCCCATGCTACTATGGCTACACTGCTATCTTTATCGCACCAGTCAATGAAAGCTAGCACGAGTATGGCTACATAAGCTGGGAATCACACACACCCCAGCTCCAAGTGTCCATGTAGCCTCAGTGTATTTGTGTAAACCCCACTGTAGATTTCCGGAGAAAATCAATCTACAGTATTTATACGGCCCTTATTTTTGTAGTATCTGAGCATCTCTGAATCTTCCCACATTTTACACATGGAGAACTAAGGCACAGAGGCTAAGTGACTTGCCCAAGGTCACACAAGTAGTCTGTGGCAGAGCAGGGACTTGAACTCAAGACTCAGAATAGTGCCCTAACCACTGGCGTGTGTTTCCTTTCTACCATGTCAAAAGAGAATAGACCCCTGCCATTGGTGCTCATCTAAACCCTATTCCCATCCCAGTAGATACCAGTGAGAACAGTGTTGCAGCCAACATGCAGGAATTCTATATTAGACCTAGTCCTAACAGATAAAGAGGAACTGATCACAGAACTAAAAGTTTATGGTAGCTTAGGTACAAGTGATCGTGATTGTGACTTGATCACATTTATAATGTGCAAGCAGAATATATATATATATATATATATATATATATATATATATACACACACACACACACACACACACACACACACACACACACATATATATATATATATATATACACACACATACACTTGATGCTTTAATAGGGCCTGTTTCACAAGGATGAAAACAGTTATGAGCCAAATCAGCTGGGAGGAAAAATGTAATCAGAAAAATATGAATGATAATTGGGAATCATTTCAGATTACCTTTCTAGATGTCCCAAAAGCCAAAATACCCCAATTGACAAAAAGGCTGCATTCATTTAAAAAAAAAATGGTTTAGAGGGGAAGTGAAGGCAGCTGTAAAATTAAATATATATCTAACAAGAAGAAAAAAGGGGAAGTTGATAGTATTGAATATAAATCACATGTTAGGACTGTAGACAATTGATAAGGTGAAGTCAAGGTTCACAAGGATAAAGCTACAGAATCCAAGAGTTTTAAAAGAGCTGGTTGAGGAGCTTGCTGGACCATTTAAGGTTAAGTTTCAATAAGTCTTGGAGCACTGGGGAAGTGCCAGAAAACTAGAAGAAAGCTGAAGTTGTGCCAATTTTTAAAAAGGGTAAATGGGATGACTTGGGTAATTATAAGTCTGTCAGCCTGACATTGATCCCAGGCAAGATAATGAAATGGCTGATACAGGATTCGATTAATAATGACCTAAAGAAGGGTAATGTAATTAATGCAGATCAACATGGGTTTATGGAAAATTCATCCTGTCAGACTAACTTGATTTCTTACTTTGAAGGGATTACAAGTTTGGATGAAAAAGGGTATAGTGTTGACATAATGGACTTCTGTAAAGTGTTTGGCTTGGTACCACATGACATTTTGCCTGATATATCCTAGCATTGCATTAGCCTTTTTCACAGCTGCATCACATTTGTAGTTCATAGTCATCCTGTGGGCGAAGAATGCACTCACATCTTTCTTCTCCTCTGTCATTTCCAACTGATGAGCTGCCAGCTTATAGTAGAAATTATTTTTATTAGTTCCTAAGTGCATGACCTTGCACTTTGTATTATTTATTTCATCTCACTTTATTACTTCAGTCCTCAAGGTCATCCAATTTTTTCAGTCTGATATTCCGATCCTCTGCTGTGTTGCCAATGCCACTTAACCTTAATGTGGCCTTTCTATATTGCAAGTGTGTGAGAAATGTGTGTATGGTGGGCAGGGAGGGCCAAGCACATGAGAAAATGGTCCTGGAAATATAACTCTTTGGTTCAGCTTGTTTTTTGCCTTTTGATTGTTTAGCCAGAGCCCATTTTCCAAAGTACCTAAAAGATTCAGAACCCTAAGTATCATTTTCAAAAAGCGACTTAGACACCTAGGAATGTAAGTCTCATTGGACTCCTAAGTTCCCATGGGCCTGATTTTTAAAGTATTTAGGCACCTAACTCCCCCAGAGATCAATTAGACACATAAATACCTTTAAAATCAAGTCCTACATTACTTCTTAACATGGAACTTGGGCGCATTTGAAAATTTCACCTTTCGTTTTGAATTGCCTCACAGCCCTGTTCCCCAGCAGACAGGAAAACAGAACCATAGCATGTGCTTACAATGACCTAGCTACGATCACTGCAATATCTGCTCCTAATGCTTTCCCATTCCCCCAGTGTATTTAATCAAAATGCCCAATCCTTATCATTTTGTTACAAACTAAATGACATTCTGTCTCAGGCCATGACAGACATGGAACAATGTTGAAAACATGCTACGGCTGCTAAGCCTTGGATCAAGCCCTCCCATGCCACTGTGTATGTGTTTCAAATATCCCTTAACCCTAACAAATCAAAGCAGATCCCTACTCCCTGCAGTCTGTAACACTGTTCCAAACATGTGCTCCAACCCCTCAGACAGAGACAAACACCTACAAGATCTCTATCAAGCGTTCTTACAACTACAATACCCACCTGCTGAAGTGAAGAAACAGATTGACAGAGCCAGAAGAGTACCCAGAAGTTACCTACTACAGGACAGGCCCAACAAAGAAAATAACAGAACGCCACTAGCCATCACCTTCAGCCCCCAACTAAAACCTCTCCAACGCATCATCAAGGATCTACAACCTATCCTGAAGGATGACCCATCACTCTCACAGATCTTGGGAGACAGGCCAGTCCTTGCTTACAGACAGCCCCCCAACCTGAAGCAAATACTCACCAGCAACCACACACCACACAACAAAAACACTAACCCAGAAACCTATCCTTGCAACAAAGCCCATTGCCAACTGTGTCCACATATCTATTCAGGGGACTCCATCGTAGGGCCTAATCACATCAGCCACATTATCAGAGGCTCGTTCACCTGCACATCTACCAATGTGATATGTGCCATCATGTGCCAGCAATGCCCCTCTGCCATGTACATTGGCCAAACTGGACAGTCTCTACATAAAAGAATAAATGGACACAAATCAGACGTCAAGAATTATAACATTTGAAAACCAGTCGGAGAACACTTCATTCTCTCTGGTCATTCGATTACAGACCTAAAAGTGGCAATTCTTCAACAAAAAAAACTTCAAAAGCAGACTCCAACGAGAGACTGCTGAATTGGAATTAATTTGCAAACTGGATACAATTAACTTAGGCTTGAATAGAGACTGAGAGTGCATGTGTCATTACACAAAGTAAAACTATTTCTCCTTGTTTATTTCCCCCCCCTACTGTTCTTATCAACTGCTGGAAATGGCCCACCTTGATTATCACTACAAAAGGTTCCCCCCCACCCCACTCTCCTGCTGGTAATAGCTCACCTTTCCTGATCACTCTTGTTACAGTCTGTATGGTAACACCCATTGTTTCATGTTCTCTGTGTATATAAAATCTCCCAATATATTTTCCACTGTATGCATCCGATGAAGTGAGCTGTAGCTCACGAAAGCTTATGCTCTAATAAATTTGTTAGTCTCTAAGGTGCCACAAGTACTCCTTTTCTTTTTGCTTAGTTACAGTAGAAGTTGCGGGAGCTGTTCTAATTAGGAGTTTTGGCTGTGCTGGAAATCAGAATGATTCCCATTCCCTCCTTTAATTAATACAGGCTTTTTTTAATCTGAGAAAGTGGAGGTGAATTAACATTGTGCTCTGGGCAAAGTGCCACTGCTCCAAAGCAGTCCGTGGCACAGTGAGACTTTCTGTTTCCAAGGTACTCCAGAAATTCCCTGTAATGACAAACTCACATTTGCAGTGTTTGCCCTCTGCAATAAAACAACCAAGAAAAATATTTATCAAAGGGCAACAAGCCTCAAATAAAATCACCAGCTTAACATTAAAACACCAGAACGTTCTGTACTGAGCAACAGAGGTGAGCATAGGGTTGTGCAAACATAGAAGATGTGGTAAGGAGCATAAGACTGATAAGTATTTAGGAGAGATGAATGTCTGTTCGGTATATGAGTAAAGTAAGGTGGCAATGCAAGGCCTACAGGCTGAGGCCTGTAAGATTTCAGTTTAGCCATGCCAGGCCTCAGGCTTATGGAGGCTTGACATAAGTAGGTGACCCAGGAAATATCCCGCACTAGCAAAGTTACACAATTACTGTAAAGAATGTGCCAATAGGTGATGTTCAGGAAAATATGCCTCATTGTACCAGTCTAGACCACAGTACATCCGATTGTAACATCATGGAAAGTTTTGCTCTCACCGCAGGTTACCATGGGAACATGTTTACATAGATGCTAATGAGCATACGGGGAACTAAGAGGACAACCTATGAAAAGCAGGGCACCCCAAAATGTATGGGGTGTGGAAGTATAGATAAGGAACAGGGGGTTGAACCCACATCCACATGCATAAGGGGGTCGTAACACAGGATAAAAGGGTTCCCTGGTATGGAATGGGTGAGACGGCCCCAAGGGAAGACTCCAGCTGGAATCAGCCCTCTATCGACAGCCACTTGTTGATAGAGCCACCAGACTCTGTGATATCTTGGGGGACGTGAATATGAATACGGCATTGGCTACTGCATGGACTCGCTCTGGTTTTGGATATGTGCGTGTGAGTATAACTTATAATACAAACAAGATTTCTTACTTTTAACTTTGTTTGTGGTCACTGACTTCGTTCTTCATGTGTTCCTAGAGCCTCCCAATCTAAGAGACTCACTGAAGGTAACTTTCACCCTGTTGATCTTAAAACTGTAGCAACGCAGGAATAAGACTCACGCATTAGGGAATTCAATTTTAAATACAGGCTACAATGGGATTTTAGCAACAGCAGCAACAACTACAGGTCCAGAGTCCAGCTCATCTCAGCTAACTTCTCTTTTCCCCAAAAGGCCAGTTACACTATCTTTAATAACATCTAAGAGACTGTCAGACAAGGGGTATTTCCTTCTAAAACTCTCTTCAGCTAAAGGGAAAGGGAACGAGGGATGTTGTTAACATGAAAGCCTTATGTAAGACTTTACATTTCAAATGCTGTAACTGTTTTTCTTTCTTTTTAGAATCGTTAATACAAGGTTAAGAGGATTTTTAATGGTTTGCTATGGAACTAAGCGCAATGAGGTCTCCGTATATCAAACCCCAAACCTTGGCTGACACTGTTTCATGTTGGACAGTGATTGGGTTATAGTAACACCTCTGGCCCATTTATTCCATTGGATTAATACAACAGTTATCACCTGTGTTAAAATCACACATTTCCCAGCCTGGGGAACAAGGACTGGAACCCTGGACATTCAGTTTGAAAAGCACAAGCCTGGAGCTAAAGGCCAGCTCTCCAGCTCTTTTAGATGCTAGCAGTGGCCAGGCCCATCATCGCCTCACTCTCACCCACACTTTCACTCAGCCAAAGCAAGGGTGATACAATTATCACCAGAGGGCTTTACAATCTAATCCAACACTGATAACAGTTATAGGCCTGGCTGGAAAGTATTGTTATTTTCACAGTTTGCTTATCTTGATCAGCTCCGATTACATACATAATGCCCAAATTTTGCTAGGCCAATTTCCCTGCCCCATTTATGCATGTAATCCAACATCCATCCGTTTCGAATAGGGCCACAGGAAGATTTCACTTTCCATAAGATAAAAGGTGCTACCTGGTTGCTGTGTAGTGTCTTTAAGTGTTTCTGTGGAGTTGAGTAAAAACTATTTTACCATGCTAATTTTTTCACCTACTGTTACTCACCTTCTTGTCAATTGTTTGAAATGGGCCATCCTGATTATCATTACAAAAGTTTTTTTTCTCCTGTTGACAACAGCCCACCTTAATTGATTAGTCTCGTTACCAGTTGGTATGGCAACACCCATTTTTTCATGTTCTCTGTGTATATATATTTTCCTACTGTATTTTCCACTGCATGTAGCCCACGAAAGCATATGCCAAAATACATTTGTTAGTCTCTAAGGTGCCACAAGTACTCCTCGTTTTTTGTTTGTTTGTTTTTTAAAGTTTTTTAATGTTTGGGTTGGAAGCTGTTGTACTTTGAGCAACTCTAAGCCATCTTTGGGAAACCAGCAGGGTGAAACATACAATTGCTTAAGTGCTCCTAAAAGAAAACCGTTATTTCCACTTTAGCCACTAGGTGGTGCTCAACATAACAGCACTGAGTCCTAACAGCACTACACAAAGCAGTCACTATCAAATGTCATAGTCTTATAGAAAGGTAGGGCAGGAAGGGTCCTTGAGAAGTCATCTGATCCAGCCTCCTGCACTGAGGAAGGAGCTGGTAAACCTAGAGAATCCCCAATGGGTGTTTGTCTGACCTGCTCTGAAAAACCTCCAGTGAAGAAGATTCCACAATCTCCCTTGGAAGCCTATTCCAGCGCTTAATTAGATGTATAGTAAGGAAGTTTTCCCTAATATTTAACCTAAATCTCCCTTGCTGCAGATGAAGCCCATCACTTCTTGTCCTACCTGCACTGGAGATGAAGAACAATTGATCACTGGTCCTTTTTATAACAGCCCTTAACATATTTGAAGACGGTTATCAGGTGCTCCGTCAGTCACCTTTTCTTAAGACTAACCCTGCCCAGTTTTTTTTTTTAACTTTTCCTCATAAGTCTTATTTTCTAAACCTTTTATCATTTTTGTTGCTCTCCTCTGAACTCTCTCCAATTGGTTCACATCTTTTCTAAAGTGTGGTGCCCAGAATGGATGCAGTACTCCAGCTGAGGCCTCACCGGTGCAGAGTAGAGCAGGACAGTTATCTCCCATATCTTATATACAACACTCCTGTTTCAACACCTGAAAATGATATCAGCCTTTTTTGCAGTTGCATCACATTATTGACTCATGTTTAGTTTCCTTGAAGAGGAGCTCAGAGTAATCATGGCTAGCAAAGAATAAGCTGCAGGAGGCAGCTAATTAGTCTAAGAAGCCCAATTTCTGATAGGCTGACATTATATCCCTTTTAGAGTCAGTTTCCTGGAAGGTTTCAGAGTAGCAGCTGTGTTAGTCTGTATTTGCAAAAAGTTTCCTGGAAGACATTGCCAGAGATGGCGTCAGATACCCACAACCCTTGCCTGAAACTATATGGAGTGTGATCCACTGGTGGATCTCAGAGCACTTTGCCCACCTAGCAGCCCTATATGGTAGGGAAGTAATATAATCCCCACCACACAGAAAGGAAGCAGAAGCACAGACAGTAACTCTGTGGCAAAGCTAGGAAAAGAACCCAGATCACTTAACCCTGATTTGTGCTTCAGCCTATAGGTCATGCTGTCTCCCTTAAAGCAGAGGACTGTATTCAAGAATTCTGAATTGTATAGCCTGATCTACCACTGGCTCTCTGTGCCAGCTCACGTTAGCACCTTCGTCTCTCCGTGCCTCTGTTTCCATTTTATCGATAGGGAAAGGATAAGCCTAGCCTTGCAGTTGGGCTGGATAGCTTCGTGTTCATAACACACTCGGAGATGTTATACATTATTTTTTATTTTCCTCCCATTGTATTGCTTCATGTCACTTTCTAGCAACTCTGGATGCAAAGGGAAACATTCATAACCCACTGCGTAATAATACAAAAGACTGACCTTTGCAGAATAGTGTTTACCCAAAGATCTCATTCTACACATCTTTACAACATGACCCACCCCTGAAATGTAGCTTTGTCTGGGGTGCAAAGCAGCAGTCATTTAACAGAGAGCAGCATACCAATAACATCAGAGTACCTTATCCAACTGAGACTACAGAGAGCACTTTAGGTGCGCAGAATGCAATTGCACAACTGGAATTTGATCAGATGTTAGGACTAACACCTCCACTCTTGTGAAAAGTGCTAGGAGATCCAGAAGTGACAAGTGATCATCTTCACACACACTTTATGGTTCTTCTATCAGCAGAGTGCCCTCTAACACCAGGCTCTACCATTGGACAAAAGCACTGAAAAGGAAGAATGTTGCCTACTGAATTATCATTGTTAGTTCCTGTAGCACCTGTGTTTTCCCTGTCCACATACTGACTTGGTTTGCCCCTGCTTAGCTAGCAAGATCTGACAAGATAACAGGCCTCAGTACTATGGCCGCTGACTAATAAATATCATGCTGCTGACAGTGCTTTGGGGAAAGTGCCCGACAAGCAGGAGCACAGAGACATGGCTGCAGTTACGTTTCTTCTTATGCTGATGTGCTCTCCCTTTATTTTAGAAATGGAATCCATGACTTCAAAGGAGAGATGGGGAGGCCTAGAAAAGAACAAGGGTGGAAAGATACGAAGAAGAGCGCAGGGGAAGCTGGAGGGAAAAATCAGCATATCTGGGAGCCCAGCATAAGAAGTTACAAAGTGACTGTGTAGATTTAACCTTAACACAAAACTCCGTGTCCCTGGGTAATTGATAGCAGCAGTCTTAAAACCAGTGCAACTTCAACATGTACACAGGCCATGCTGTTCCTGTTCACATTGCATACACATACCCAGCTCACCAGCCAAAGCACAGTCCTTGAATCAACATCAGCAATCCTGTCTGGCTGAATTCCTGACATGCTGTCTCCAGATTAGAAAGTTGTACTAGGACTATTGTTACCTGCACAAAATACTCACACACTCTAGGGCACCCACCTTTACCCAGTTCCTAGGGCTCCAGGCATAACCCTCTTAATTTACGAAAAGGAAGAGGAGGACTTGTGGCACCTTAGAGACTAACAAATTTATTAGAGCATAAGCTTTCGTGAGCTACAGCTCACTTCATTGGATGCATTCAGTGGAAAATACAGTAGGGAGATTTATATACACAGAGAACATGAAACAATGGGTGTTACCATACACACTGTAACCAGAGTGATCACTTAAGGTGAGCTATTACCAGCCGGAGAGCGGGGGAGGGGGGGACGACCTTTTGTAGTGATAATCAAGGTGGGCCATTTCCAGCAGTTGACAAGAATGTCTGAGGAACAGTGGGGGGGAAAGGGGGGTTCCCTGAATAGATAGTCCTTGCTTACAGACAGCCTCCCCAATCTGAAGCTCACCAGCAACCACACACCACACAACAGAACCACTAACCCAGGAACCTATCCTTGCAACAAAGCCCATTGTCAACTGTGTCCACATATCTATTTAGGGGACACCATCATAGGGCCTAATCACATCAGCCACGCTATCAGAGGCTCGTTCACCTGCACATCTACCAATGTGATATGTGCCAGCAATGCCCCTCTGCCATGTACATTGGTCAAACTGGGCAGTCTTTATGTAAAAGAATAAATGGACACAAATCAGACGTCAAGAATTATGACATTCAAAAACCAGTCGGAGAACATTTCGATCTCTCTGGTCACTCGATTACAGACCTGAGAGTGGCTATCCTTCAACAAAAAAGCTTCAAAAACAGACTCCAACTAGAGACTGCTGAATTGGAATTAATTTGCAAACTGGATACAATTAACTTAGGCTTGAATAGAGACTGGGAGTGGATGGGTCACTACACAAAGTAAAATTATTTCCCCATGTTTATCCCCTCACCCCACCCCCACTGTTCCTCAGACAACTGCTGGAAATGGCCCACCTTGATTATCACTACAAAAGGTTTCTCCCCCCCCCCGCACTGGTAATAGCTTACCTTAAGTGATCACTCTGGTTACAGTGTGTATGGTAATACCCATTGTTTCATGTTCTCTATGTATATACATCTCCCCACTGTATTTTCCACTGAATGCATCCAATGAAGTGAGCTGTAGCTCACAAAAGCTTATGCTCAAATAAATTTGTTAGTCTCTAAGGTGCCACAAGTCCTCCTTTTCCTTTTGCAAATACAGACTAACACAGCTGCTACTCTGAAACCTCTTAATTTAGGCACCCCCACCCTCTCCCAGTTCCTAGGGCTCTAGGCAAAAGGCACCTAACTTTACCTCTCTCTGTGGGCTCCGGGCTCTACTCCTCCATGGGCTCCAGGCAAACACCCTTTCCCTGTGGACTCAGCACTTAATCTTTGGCAGGTTTACAGGGTCTTTTATCAGTGAAAGAGCCCTACACAGTAATATCCTACGTAACCTCTATTTATTAACAATCACCAAAAAACAGAATGCATATGCTACACATACAGTGCTCACCAATAAGACAGATGAATTTTTCTTGATGGCCAGTCAGGATCAGGTTCATCTGGGGGACTCCAGTTTCTGCACGGTGTCATTGGCAGAGTGTTGAGCTCTGATCTCTGGGGCTGTGTCCTGGAATTGGTTTCCCAAAGAATTTCCTTTTGGACCTCCGTTTATATAGTGTAACTTGAGTCTGCTTAGCTATACTTTAACCAATCATTATACTAAAATTTTATTAACTAATCTGACATATTATAACAAAATTCTCTAACCAATCCGACCCCACCACCTCAATTAATTTTGCTAGGTGTAAATGAATTATGTAACAAACAGAAACAATCAAAGTGGGGACCATAATGACAAAACAAAGAAATGAGGATTTCACAACCACAACTATTAATAAGTGATTTCTTGCCAGACAGAATGCTATTAAACTAAGTTTTCTTTAACCATCTTAAGATCTGTTTCTTCATCTGGTGATAGTGGGTGCTATTAGGATGGGGTCTCCTTCTTAACAGCCTGATATTACATTGTTTTAATGTAATTTAGATGGGATGTGAGGATGTGATTTCCTGCTTCTCAGCTAATCTGGCTGCGGACAAAGGCCTTAGGCTTTAGGCCTTACAATATGAATGGCTACAGGAAAAGGCCTTATCTTACACTACTACATCCAAAGTTATGGGCCGAAGCCAAAGCCAATTGATGTCAGCGGGGGTTGGAGCTGATCCTAAATGAGCCTGCTCCTCAAAATGAAAAGCACCTGAGATGTCTCCCCTCCTCTCATCCCCACCCACTGACAGTAAAGCATCCGATGGTTGAAAAGCCACCACTATCCAACACTGGGCCTGGTAGCTCAGAAGCCAGCCTGAAAAGAGGAGTCTTGTACTGAATCCTAAAGGATGCTAAGCTTGAGTTCTGGCAGGCCCTGAAGGGAACAAGTTCCAGAGCCAAGACCCATCTACTGAGAACACATCAGGTTCACCCTAGTGGACGGACAGCGGGACACTTACTTCTAATCAGCTGCAACGGCCTCTTCAGCTTGTAGGAGGGAGCTGTCATTTGTGTGAGTGGAGACATTTAATCTGTACCAAGCACTGTGCAAACATAATGAATCCTCCTAGCTCCCGTGTGAGGTAGGTGTGGAAGTATTATCCCCATTTTACAGATGGGGAAATGGAAGCAGGCAGGTCATACCATCGCAGATGTGGCGTGCAGAGTTCAGCTGAATCTCAGGGCTTCTCTCCTCTAGCTTGTTCCTGGTTTAGTTTTCTTTCAGATGCAGTCAGGCTCACCACGCCGATCTGGGTTGCCTTCCCTCTGCAGTCAGGTCCCTGATGTCCTCAGGGTCAGAGTACATTCTCCAAGGTTTCCAATTATTCCTGCAATCTTCTTTAGAGATAGTTTGGAAGGAGCTTCCTCTGCCAATCGTGCTCTATTTCTTGCTAGAGTACTGAGCAGCCACTTCCCAGGATCTGAGCCAGGCCGAGGCATTGCACCTCTTCCCACATTAGACTGTCTAACCTCAGGTTCACGCGTTCTGCGCATGCTCTTTCTTTCTTGGCTGAAGTCATATTTATGTCCCGTCTCACCTATCTGACGATAATTAAATCACCCTTTAGATCCTGCTCTTTGTCTGAATCAGAGTCACTCACTTCTAGCTTTTCCGCCTCTTTCTAAATAATGATTACTGAATCCAAGCACCAATGCACAGTCCTGGGAGTTAATGCACCTGTCACCGGCAAACAGTAAATTCTCTTTCAACTCGGCTGTGACTCTGGTTCCTGTGAGACAGCAAAAGGAATGAGGCTTTGGCTTTGTCTACACTACGCAGCTTTTAGCAACGCAGCTGTGCTGCTACAGCTGTGCCTCTAAAAGGCATGCAGTGTAGCTGCTGTTTTTCACCAGGAGAGAGCTCTCCCTCCGACAAAAATCGTCCATCCCCAAAGAGCGGCGGTAGTTGTGTCGAGAGAGCTCTCCTGCCAACAAAGCGCTGTTCACACCAGCGCAACTTTGTCTTTTGGGGGTGGGTGTGTTTTTTCACACCTCTGAATGACAAAAGTTTTGTCATTCAGTTGCCCGTGTAGACAAAGCCTGATGATAAAGCTGCCTGCAGGAGATGAGAAGCCTGGAGCAGGCTTGCTAAATAAACTAACCAGACACCCGGTGTGGGGAGGGAACTTCAAGCAGCTAGTTCCTTAGAAGAGAGCTGAAGCAGTTGTGTGAGCTGGCTGACTCTGGGAAGGCTAAGGGGAGTCAGTTCTGAACAGAACGGTTGTAAACTGAACCCCAGGGTGGGTCACCCCCTAAGAACTCCTTTATAAAAAGGACTCTCTGGTAGAACCTTTTCAGTCCCCCAGGCTCTGAAGTAAGAGCCTTGCCTCAGGGCAGATTTTGGGAACTTTGAGTTTTACTTTTGAGTTATTTGTCTGCATAAATCCAGACCCCCCAATAATGGTGGGAATTGGAAGAGCAATGTGTGGAGTCTCTGAGAATGGGCTTGGATGAGGGAGAATAAAGGGCAGGGCATTCCCTGGCCACAAGAGAGAGCCGGGGGGCAGTCAACTCATTTACGTACCAGATACAAGTCAGTCCTTAAAAATGCAGCCTGGCTCTGAAAAGTGCAGATTCCACACGTATTGTATCTTAATGATTTTCTATATCCGGTTACAAATAGAGAGACATTTGCCCACTACAAGCCTGTAAACACATCTTGAGACCTGTTTCAGAGTAGCAGCCGTGTTAGTCTGTATTCGCAAAAAGAAAAGCAGTACTTGTGGCACCTTAGAGACTAACAAATTTATTACAGCATATCCGATCTTGAGACCTGAAAGTCAAGCTGGGTTCTCTCCTTCTAGCATAGGCTTCCCAATAATGAAATGGTTGTCAGAAAAATGGGCAGACAAGGCTCCAAATACACACAGAGCAGAGCTGTTCAGAAAGACGGGGATACCTTTTTCACAGTAACTCTCCAGAGCATAACTGCATTTGGATGTTACTTTTGAAGTTGCCATTGAAGGAGGAATAACAAAGAGCCATAACTGGGGGGAGGCAAAATGGCCTTGCTTCTCCTGCTCGTGAGCATTGTTAGATCACTTCTAAAAAGCTGAAATCAGCATGAACCTTCTTCCATTGGCTGCAGGAAGATACTTTAAAATGCTTAGATAATTTAATAATGCAAACCTCTTTAAGCCATCTTGAGAGTCAGTTCTCTGAGAATACAGTAACTCTCCTGTTTCAACCAGCGAGGAGTTCTTTGGCCAAATGCACATGTGTTTTAGGGTACAGCAAAAAAAGGACCCATAGCAGCAAGTCTCAGACTTCTGCTGTGGGGCTAAAAATAGCAGTGTAGACATTTGGGCTCGGCCTGGTGCCTGGCCTCTGAAACCCAGCATGGTGGGAGGGTCTCGGAGCTCACACACCAGCCCAAGCCCAAACATCTACATTGCTATCTTTAGTCCACAGGCTTGAGTCAGTTGACCCAGGCTCTGAGACTTGCTGCTGCAGGGTTTTTGCTGCGTAGATGTACCCATAATATCTTTGTGGCCTGTTCTGTGGGCAAGCTTTGTTAAGCCCAGTGCTACCAAGAACAGCACTCTTATACGGTAACCTTTGACTTCTTCATGAAAATAATGATGCAAAGCAGGCCGAATGCACAATGCTAGACAATGTGACTCTGCTATAGATGCCTTTGGTAACGTGCTCCTGAGCAGCCCCACTGCGCTGCTCTTCCTCTGCACCTTCTCCTTTGATCCGACTGGAGGAGAGACTCCTGCCCAGCTCCGCTGGGGGAGCAGCAGAGTGAGCCATGGAGACAGAAAGGAAGAAAAATTGGGGGGAATACTCTCCTCCCTTCCTTATTCTATGGGTCATAGACTGCCACTGGTTTTCAAATAGATCTCTTCTCTGTTGGTACTATGTAGCCTGCTAATCTGCTGGCAGCCTGACAACACTATATCAGACTCATTTCTCATTAGACTATTTGCAGTCGCTGAGGGTGAGACACTGAGTTTCTGTCTGAACCATGAAGGTTCCCTTCAGTGCCAGCTTTTGGGATAATGGAACAGAGCTGTGAGTTGTTAACGACATGTGGTTGTTTTAATACACCAATTCTCTCCCCATCTAGGGGTAGAACCTATTATCTCCACCCACAGCTGCTTGCAGGGCTTTTAAGAGCCAGTAAGTGCATGGCCATAGATAGCATGAACAGAGCCTCACTAAACCACACCCTCCCATTAAAACAAAACACTTGGCACTGTAAAATGCACTTGCTAACAGAAAATGAAGGCCTGCTTCAGCCTCCCGCCTGTAACGGGTACAGGATCTGTCCAGCCCCAGTACCCTGACAGGACAACAATCCAGCCTTCAGTATTTAACATCCATGGGGCACTTTAAACTAGACTCTGTATCAGATCATAATCTTCCGGAAGTTTTGTTGTTCTGTTTTTAATTATCTTTCCAGCCTATTTGCCAGGTACAGCTGTAAGGCTTACTGGTCTATAATTCCCCAGATGATCCCTAGAGCCAATTTTAAATATAGAGACATCATTGGCTGCTCTCCAATCCACTAGAAGAGCGGCTGCTTTTAATGACAAACCAAATATTTTTATTTGCAGCTCAGCCACATCATACTTAAGCTGCTAAGGACTGCTGGATAGACCACATGAGGCTGGTGACTTACTGCTTTAAATTATCACTTTGCTCCAGCACCTCTTTTCCTGACACCTCAATGCACCACAGCACTGCATCTTTGTTACCAGACCAGAGTAGGTCCACAGTAGGAATCTCCTCAGCAGTGAAAGCTAATGCAAAGAAATCCTTTAGTTTCTCAGCAATGTCCTTAATTACTCATCCTTAATTGCCTTAATTAGTCCCTTTAAGCTCAAGGGATCAAGAATACCCACCAATTCCTTCACAGGCTTCCTGCTTCTCATACACTTAAAGAATCTCGTTACTTGTTTTTACACCTGTAGGTATTTGTTCTTTGAAATCTATTGTGACCCTTTTGAATTCTTCTGTATTGACTCCTGTAAAATTAAAAAAAGAGACAGGCATGCAGACAGACAGACAGGCAGTCTGGGCTTTTTGCTTATGTGCTCATATAGCCATTCTGGACTTGAGAACATCCCCACTGTGTAGAAACACTAAGGGACATGGTAAAGTCTAACCTAGTTCAGGGACAAATCATCTATTATAATTTAGTCTGAATTGTTAATAGAGAAACTCTAATAAAGAATGCAGGGCTTCAATCCTCTTTAAAAAAAAATCATTACCCCCATTGCACATGCATTATATTGTAATTAACAGGTGTGCCACTATCCCCTACTGAATGGGCTCAAACTGCTCATGTCACATAGGTCTCACACTACTAACAGCAATTCTCCTTTCGTTTAAGTAGCAGAGGCTTATGCTTTTGGAGTAGGGAGTTCCAGCTCCCATCCCTGCTGCTCACATTAAGTTCTAATTGGTCACTACGTGAAATTCTGCATGGCCACGGATCTGCTACTAGGGTTAGACATTACACCGTAATACACAGCAGAGAACAGCCCTACTTATCTGAAGGGAGGCCCTGGGAGACATTGGAAGCCCTCATTTAAATAAAGTTTGAGATCAACAGGGCTGTGCCCAGCTTTGAACAGTTTGTGCCCAAAATCCAGAGTTCAGGGAAAACCTGCTAGCCAGTCACTGCTGTGAAACCTGCAGTCTGGGGACTAAAGAGGAGGCCCACCTGAGCCCCAAACTTTCCCGAGTCACATTCCTTGCAGCTGTGAGGGAGAAGAGGAGTTTGGGCAGTCCTGAAAAGTTGGAGCTTCAAATGCCCAATCTTGGATCTCAGGAAAGAAACGCTAGGTTTAAAAACCACATGGGGTCATGCACACACTGGTTAGTGTCCATTGCTCTGGAACAATAGCTTCCATTATCAAGCAAAGACCGTAATGCGGGGGGGGGAAATAGGGCTGCTGTTAAAAGCCTTCCCTGGCCTTTGTGCCTCTAAAATCACAATCCTACCAGTGCGTGCACGCAAAATCCTGGCATTAACCAGGAGAATGTGCGTTTGAGAGGCAGCCTGGGCTTCTATGCTGCACACCTGAGCTGCGCCAGCTGAAGGAGAGAAGACTGGGTCATCTCTTGGATCTGCTTGTACAGTGCCTGGCGCAATGAGGCCCTGGCTCCTGCCATAGACAGGGTAAACCACGAGAGGACACGGAGAAGCACCATGAACCGCTGGCTGGCTCTGGCCTGCGGCACGCAGCAGCGCAGCCTGGCTTCACTGCGATGAAGTCACAGTGAAATCTGCCTCCTTCCCCAGCGGAGCCAGCCTGGACCCCGGCGAGTCCCCTGGCCCAGCGCCCGCAGCGAGGGGCAGGAGCCCGGGGCGGGCTCAGGAAGCGGGAGCGGCGGCTGGCACATGGGGCCCGGGAGGAGGAGCTCCGCGCCGCGCCGCGCCGCGCATCACGGGGCCGTAGTCGCAACTACCCAAAGTAGGCGCCCCGCGCCGGCCGCTCACTGCCCGGCCCCGGCGGAGGTGAGTGCACGGGGCCCGCTCCGGCTCCGGCTCCGGCTCCGAGCGGATCCCCGCTCAATAATGGAGGGGCGGGAGCAGCCGGAGTTTTGCTACTGCCCGGGGGGAGCGGGAGCGGGAGCGCGCGGCTCCGTGCAGGGCTCCAGGGGGAGCAGGTGGGTGCTGGTGATCCCGCCCCCCCCCCCCATCCGATCGCCTGACCGCATGCGGGACAGGCGGCTAAGCTATGGCCGGGGCTGCGCTCTCCTCTCCTAGGCAGGGGTGCTTTGGGGTGAGGGGAGTTTCTCAGCCCGGGGTCCGCCGGAGTCCCCGCTGCAGCCTCTCCTGGCTGCTCAGAAGCCCCCGGACACGTGTGGAGGGGCCAGCCCCTGCGTCCACAATGTGACTGGATCGCACGTGGCCAACCCCTGTCCTTTTTCCATTCGTCCTGGCGTATTAGCTCTCCGGCCCCTGGGCGTCGTTCCCTAGGCGCGCGGATGGCCATCATGCTGGCCTCTTGTTACTGCCCCCGGGGCCTGGCTTTCTTAAAACAGGGGGGACTGGGCGTATGGGGCATGCACCGGCTCGGGCAAGAGCCACAAGCAGCTGGCTAGGGGACAGCTTGAGTCTGATTTCTCTCTCTGTGAGCCTATTCGGTATATTCAAGTAACTTGTTTCAAATCAGGGAGATGGTATTGAACTTGAATTGCTTGGTTATGTGTGCCTGAATGCAGGGGTGTCTGGGACGTCATCTGGTGACCGTGGTTTTCATGATGGAAGTATCTGGTTTTTATTTCGCATCACACAAGAGTCAGAATTTCTTAAAAGGGGCACAGCAGCCTCTCAAAGGGAGTTGATTTAGAAAAGAGTTGGAAGTACTTTCAGGAAGTATCTGCCCTGAATCCTCCTGCCAGATTTTTTGGTTTTACAATTACATTTTCCCTCCCTCCCCCCCCCCCCTTCACTGTTGCTGTGGGAAACGCCTACACAAATGGGGGCGGGGGAGACTGACAGTCTACAGGGGGAAAACTGAAACTGACTCTACATTAAGTGCTGTCAAATGGACTCAGAAAACAGACTGAAACCAGATAAAATATCTTTTCTCCAGCCCAGCTATAGCTGTCTTAGATGTGTCAACAGTTGGTTTAAAAAAACCACTAGACAGATGTGTACATTTTAAATTGACTGTGTCCCTTTAACTATAATTTACCCTTATACTAGATATAATTTCATGCAGGGCTCCCCAAGTGCTTTGCAAATTTTACAATCTGCATGTAATAAATGGGGAAACAAGCCACAGAAGTGAAGTGACTTGCCCAAGGTCACATGTCGGTGGCAGAGGGAGGAATAGAAATTCCATTTGAACAGAGAGATAATGGCAATAATTATATTATCACCATAGCTGGTCTGTAAAAGGAAGAATGCTTGAAGGCCACGGGGGAGTTTAGTTTATGTTCAGTCTCAGATTACTTAGAAATGAAGAACAATATATCAGGGTATAAATTAAAGAATCAGCATGGGAGATGTGGTCTGATTCTGGAATGACCTCTGTTCCTTGTCCAGGCCAGTAGAAACTCAGGAGTGTCTCCTATACGGGATGCTTGTGATCCAGGGAAAGGAGGAAGTTTGCCTACCACTTAGCTTAGAAACATTTCCTTGAGTGGTTTGGTTCTGGCCTTTGAGTAGGCTGCTTGTTTTACCTGCCAGATGATTAACACCTTGTTTGCAGTACACTAAAAGAGAAGGAAGGGAGAAATGGGGGACCAGGGTAGGGTTCATCAGGATCAGTCATTCTCAACCTGTGGCCTAGCCAGCACACAGCTGCGGCCCAAATAACATCCTCAGGGATATACAGCACGGCAGTGGGTGAACCATGGGCTTGGGGAGGCTAGCCCCCAGCCTGGCCCACCCTTTCCACCTGAGGCCAGCCCATCCTGACCTTCCAAGGCCAGAGGGCCCCCCACAGCCGCTAGCCCCCCCTCCAGCCCCGGGTCACCTGAGCACCTCCAATCCCAGAGCACCCGGCAGGCGGCACACACTCCCCCACCCCAACTGCAGAGCGCCAGATGGGGGGGGTGGCACACATCCCTCCCCACCCAGCCCTAGAGTGACGGGTGGGTGGCACCTGGCCCTCCCTTTGCCCCCCCCCCCAGCACTGGGCGGTGTGGCCTCAATGCCAGGGGCCCCCCCAGCGCTGGGCAGCCCCAGCCACCCCAAGTCCCAGCTGCCCTAGACCCAGCCCCCTTCCCAGAATAGGAGCAGCCTGCCAGCACTGGGGCCAACTAGCAGCAGGAGGGGGCCCTTGGGTGCAGCATGGCTGGGGCCATACGGGGCTGTTTGGGGAGGCACAGCCTTCCCCAGCCTATTATACGCACCATCCATGCATGGGCGGCAGGTATAATAGGCCAGGGAAAGCAAAGCCTTCCTGGCAAAGCCACTCCCACGGTACACCTGGGCTGTGATGGCCCCACCTCTTCCCCAAGGCCCCCAGCCCCCACCCACTGCCTGGCTTCCTACACTCCAACTCCTGCTCCCCGCTGCTTGCTGTGTCACTTCTCCTCGGAGGTGAGGGAATGAAGGAGGGATGCTGCAAGCAAGCAGCAGGCCTGGGGGTCTGGTGGGGGAGTGAGGCAGCTCCGCCGGGCACTGGGGCCACCAGCTCGGATGGGGGGGGATGCCAGCTCTGCCCAGTGCTCGGGTGGAGGGTCTGGGGAGAGCGACTCGGCTTGGCACTCAGGCTAGGGGGAGTGGCTCGACCCGGCACTGGGAGCGGCCCGGCATGTCGCTCAGCCTGGCACTGGGGCTGGCCCGGGGTGGCTGGTGTGGGTGAGCTGGGGCTCCTCTCGTCACGGGGGGGCTCGGGGCTCCTTCTGTTATGGGGTTTCGGGGCTCCAACATGCCGGGGGTGGAGCCTTTGGCAGAAGGGGTGGGGCCAGTGGGCTAGCCTCCCCAAAGTGGGGGTTCACCCGCCACCCGTACCATACAGGTAGTATTGGATGCGACTCACAATGGTAAATAGGTTGAGAACCACTGCTCAGGATCCTCAAGGAGAGCAACCTTTTGTTGGGGGTTAGATGTGCTGAAGGAAAAATATTCCAAGAAAAGGAAGGGAGGGAAAGGGCACCATAACACACGTGTATTTATAATACAGGCCTTGATCCTGCAGTTGGCTCCATGCAGGCAGGCCCACGTGGACTTAAGTGGGACTCTGCATAGGCCGAACTAGTTGCAAGATAAGTTACATAGGCTGTAAGATTTTTCCTATTTACATCTGTGTATGTATACAAAAATGTATTGTTAACACGGGGCTGTTCTAGTATAGCAACAACAGAACACTAACTTGGGTGGAGGCAGGAATCACAGAACTGACTGATTCAGAACGACAAACATGCAGGACAAGTGTGCACTTCAAATTACTTCAATGGGACCATTCAGAGAACTGACCGCTCTGTCTAGAGCTGAGCAGATAGATAAGAGTTTGCAGGATCCGAGCCCAGGTGTGGCGAGTTGTTGGTTAAAGAGCAGGAAGTTCATGAAAGCATGTATTATTTATATTGCAGTAGTAGCACCTAGAGGCCTCCTCCTGCCAGCTGGGTGTGGCACAAGCATACAACAATCCCAATGCACCAATGGGCATTTAAATCGGTATCTTCCAAAAGAGATTTGTGCATTGTAAAGTGCTGTCCTATGGAGAGAAATAAAACCTAAACATGCTGGGGGGAGGAAGAAAGTAGCTTACAGTATCAAAATTCCTGTCGATTTAGGATTTTTAAAATAAGATTTAAATACCACCACAGGCCTCATCTCGTTTAACAAACCACAGTTGACATAAAAATCAGGTACAGTAAAGCCAGATCTGATATTCAATATACATGTTTGATTTGCTGTGTAACTGTAAAGGAAAAAGTTGCAAGTGATGACTTATGCAGGACACCACAGAAAAATGTGCCATTTGGAAAAAAAAACACAGCATACACCCACACACACGTCATAAGGAACTGGGCTTTGCAACATTACAAAACAAAAAATCCATAGAAACACCGTCAGATTCTAGTAAAACAAGTGAAAATTTTCTTCTCTCAAGCCCATTTGGCCAAGGTAATTAATGCAATCAACTTGCTGGAGAAATGGAAAAGACACTGGTTGCTATGGTGATGAAATATGACCTTCCAAGAATAAATAAGCACCAGCTTTTTTACAAATCAGTTTATCATCCTTGATTATGACACTCACTGAACCAAGCTTGTAATGGAGGCAGATGCTAATTGATTTTCAAACTTAAACGCTACTGTTCTTCATGGTGTGGTTTCTCCTCCATCCTTACACTGACTAGGGCTCTTTTCTTGCTGAACGGGCATTAGCAGTGTAGCCTCATGTAGACAAGGTCAACATTTTCAAAAGCAGCGAGTCACCTGGGAGATTCTGAACATTTTAACCAAGGCCTTAGAAAATAATACAGAAAGCACAATTCACCTTTAGACCCCCAGCTTCTCCTAGCAGATTTTCAAAATCTCTACTTTAAGCCTTGATCCTTCAAACCTTTTATATGTGTTCACCTTTATCCACATGAGCATTTCCACTGAAGTCACTGGAAGCACTTGCATATGTAAAGTTATTCACATGTACTGGGGCACAAGGCATTTCTAATGTGTCCATCACCGAAGTATCTGGGCACCAATTATTTATAATATAAAGTACCATCACATATCAGTAAGCATCACTTATTATTTAGAATGAATTAACTTTTATTTCAGGACATTTGTCTGCCAGAGGGAGCACTCCAATAGACTTAACTATAAAATATGTATTAAAGACTCAAGAAAATAATACCAGATGGCTCAAACCTAAAAGCAATAAAGCACCAATTAATGTATCTTGCCAAAGGCCCTGTGAAATATAAAATACAGTTTAAAAGAGGTCTATGACCCTCCTTTTGCTTCACAAAAAACGGGATCACGGAGCCTACAAAAGTATGGTCCATGTTCTGTCAGTCTCTGCAAACCGCAGGCTCCAGCAGTACCCTGCCCTCGGACCTAAGGAACAAGATGGTATAGAGGGAGCCAAATGATCAGTAAAGTGTTTGGACTCAGTCCAGCAAGGGCTTTAAAGTTAAAACTCCAAAGATCTCTCTGTCTTGGTAATTGGTTTGTCCGCTCCCTGCTGTAGCAGAGGTGGTGATGGAAGCAGGAATCTTGTAGGTCAGTCAGCTGATTAAAGAGATGAGAGTAGAGTGGTAGGCAAGTGCTTTGTTGTAGAGGACGAGGAGCTGGATTATACACTGAAATATCCATTGTCCGTGTAATGACAGGGCCAGTAGTTCCACACATTGGTAGTCAAATAGGTAGCATAGTGGCTCTAGAGCTCTTTTACCTCAGGTTCATCCCTGCCCCAGAGAACGTACAACTTTTGTATTATTTGCCACTTTTAAACCAAACCTTTTTAAACCTCCTTCCCAGACATGCCTCCTGCCCCCTAACTCAGCAAAGTTAGACTGAGTTCTAACTTTGTCTTCTGCCAGATCTGCCTTTGAACTGTTCACTCCTTTGGCGTGCCCCTGCACTATCCAAACCTCTCTGAGAGACAGAAAGGAGACTGGCTGCTTCTGATATCCCTTATCTCTCTTCCCTAGGTTCATGCTGTTCAATCCGCCTACCCCACACACCCTTTTCCCCCTGTTTCTGCTTGTGGGATGTCTTTCTCGCTACACTTTCCCCTCGCTCGCCCTTGACTGTAACTTCTGAAAAGCTTTAAGTTGGCTGTTTGGACAATACAAAGATAGCCACTAAAAAGCAGGATAGAGCAGCTCTAATAAGCTCTTACATATGGATGTGCTGCTGTCACAGAGGATGCTTTGCTTAATGGTCAGAGTTTCAAATTTGAAACACCTGGACTCCCTTGAGCCACAGTCCCCATCCCAGCCAGGCTGACTCAGTCTTCCCCCTTCTGGGCACAGTAAATGGAGTGCTGTGCTGAAGTGTTTAAGATGAGACCTTAACATCAAGGCCCTGTGTCTTTTGTATAGGCATTAAACAGCCTCAGTCCATAGCACTTTTCGTAACAATAGGGGGTTGCCATATAAGATCCTTGGCCAAAATGTCCCCTCCCTGTGCATTGTATTGCTTGGCTCTAGCTGGTAACTGCTCTCTGCCTCAGAGTTGTCTGCATATCAGTCATGGGCTTTGGCATCTCCTGGCTCAAAAGGCAATATATATATACTCAAGATCTATCATTAGTCAGCTAGAGGGATGCCACCAGTAGAAAGCTAGGCAGTACCAGTTTTTCTGGATTGGTTTTTTCCCGGATATAAGTCCCTTCTGAATGGCAAGTGAAGCTCTTCCCCCGGTGAACTTTGAGGAAACCGCTCAGACTAAAGCGGTCTGTTCAGTAAAATACCATCAGCATTGGTCACTGGGCATGGTGCAGCTTCTGTCTGGTGGGGTTTGGCATGTGTACAGCCTTCCAAGAGTGTACAAAGAGTAGCAAGACTTCCTCTTTGCATATTTCTGGTGGCTTGGGCTCTGCTGTTTGTACCTGTGTCTCATGGCTGAAAAGAATCAAAGTCCAGAGCCTAAAATGGAAAGCTGTTGTAATGAAATTGCTGGGTTGTAACCATACCTTGAATGTGCTGCCAGGAGAGGGCGCTATATTGCCCAGTCCAACTGCTAGCACTAGACCACTCCATCAACTCTAGAGAGCAGGTAAAAGTAGCTTTCTGAGGGGCAGTGGACTCTGCAGAGAATCAGGGGCTCTGTGAGAGCAGGAGCCGCAGGCCAGAACCAGAAGGAGTTGGATGAAGAAGGAAGGCTGGGTAGCGGGCAGCCTGAGAGCTGGGACTAAAATGTTCAGAGCCAGTCAAAGCATCAGCCTGCTGCTGGCAGAAGCCCAGCAGGAGAAGGAGGATATAGGACAGCATTGTGCAAGCAGGAGTGGGGTAAATGCACATGTGGATACCAAGAGACCACGGGCAAAGCCAGAGGTCAATTCTAGTAGGCTCTATAGGCCAGGGCTTGACCACTGTCTAGTCAATGGATGGACTGGAGGGAGTATCCTTAGCACTGGACCTGGGGAATCCCATGGGGCAGTTAGTTCACAATGGACCTCCCCTAGAGTCTGGGTTGATTTTTCGTTATGACTGTTGATGTTGTGCCTACAGTATTTGCACCTTTTAGTTACAGGCCGTTCTGGTGCTGTTACTTACTCAAAAAGCATTGAGTATGTTAACGGGGAACACCAAAGATTAGAGTCTGGTGCTTGGAGGCACGTGCTGTAGGAACTCCAATCTTGCAGTACACAGAGCATGCTACCAGACACGCAGAAAGCACTGCGGTACCACAGCCGTTGTGGCAACGCCCCACAGTGGCAACAGCTACAGTCATCATTTATTTACATGTAGCACAGTACCTTGGAAAACTCCCTGATGGCAGGACATTTTTGACCGTGAGTAAAATATTAGAGCTTGGGGTTTTTTAATTATTGCTGGAGTGGGTGAACAAGGAGGATATGAGTCTGGGCTGGTAAATGTCCATAGCAGTATGGCAAGGTAGATGTGGCGCTAAAAGCTTGCAGGGTTTTTTCTTGGACACATACGAAGATAAGATCCTTACACAGATGTGCATACAATCTACGTAGAGAAAGACCTGGGGAATGGATGGAGTACACAAGCAGACAGAGTGAGTGGTAATATAAGGGTTTTGTTTAGAAGGTAATGTAATCCGAGTAACCTCTCTCCTTCTTCCTTCTGTTTTTTTTTTTTTTAATCCCATCCTCCACTTTCCGTTGCTTCAGTCCAGTTAGATTCCCCTGAATGGTTCCCCATGTCATTAAACCTCCTCTCCCCATGTCCTTATAGATGTAGTGTTTAAGTGTCATGCAGTTGTATCATGCATTTAAGCAGGGGTGGGAGAGGGACACAGATAAAGAAGCAGGCAATCCTGTAGTCATAAGTGTACACAGATAGGATCCCAGCTCCTGAGTGAGGGCCAGGCGGCTGGCAGTCTGGTATGAGTGTCCCAGCGAAGGTTCTGATGTAACTGAGCAAAGAGGCAATATTCCTGAACACATTTTGCATAACGGAACAGCTCCAGATTCTCTCAGCTACTGTTCTTTTCTAGTCTTACCATAGAGATCTCTCTGGGTGGGTGGCTTACTCAGCAGGTGTTTTCACTGTAGACTGGCTAAGAAGGAATCCTGCCTTCTTTCCTATTGACGTCTCACATCCTCCACAAGCTCGAGAAAGGGACTAATAAAGTGATTCTCGGAGCCCCAAGATGGCTTGGGAAACACGGGTTTGCCATCCCAAACCAGCCAGCATCAGATTGATTCTTGTGTCTGAACAGAAAAGACAGTTGCTCCTCCCAAACGAAGGGATCCAGCTGTGCCCTTTTGGAGCATCATAAAGGAACCTGAAAACAGGGCCAAACCTGTATTCGAGACAGTGTCAGGTCAAATATAAGCAACTACCCTTCCCCTGCCAGCATCCTTTTATCAGTTAGACAAGCAGGGTAATTCAAAGTAACTACCAGTCTCTTAGAACTTGGTTCCTCCTTTATGGGTCTGCCCCATAGCTGTTCCAAATCAAAGAAAAGGTGGGGGTTACAGACCCATAGGTTTCAAGGGAGAACCAGCACTTCAACCTGCCTTCTCCACTGGGGGAGAAGACTATGCCTATTCCTCCCCTCCCCCCGGCTTATTTCCCAGGATGCCATCCCACAGCCCAGAACTACTTTCCCCAGCAAGCCCGCTCCCTGAGATCCCAGAGAGGGGCCAGCTGGGGACTGCCCTGGGCCAGCCTTATCCCTCACCAGTGAGAGCAGATGGGGAGGGAGATCCTGCTCATGGAACAACTCTCTCTCTCCTAAAAGCAGAGGCATTAGCACAGTTTTCTTCCCTCAACCCCCAAACTGCCTCTCCCCCCAAACCACTTCCTTTCCTTCCATGGCACCTCCCCCCCACCCCGTAAGTTTAACCTGGAATGTGCGGGAGTGCTAGTCTAGGAGCATTTCCTCACGTCTCTCAAAGGGCTGGCATACCCAGTTATGGAAACTTCCTGTCTTAAGAGACTACCAAGAAATATCCACACCTACGCACTGAGTGCAGTTCTTCTGCATCTTTACTAGAAACAGCCCCCCCACCCCCCTTAAGCAACCCAGGTTTGCTCTTGATTGAGTGATTGCTGAAGACAAGTTTCGCTGTCTCTGAACTCTCTAAAGCTAATAATGACAGGACTCCAGGCTTGCATGTAACTTGACTCCAAACAGAATCTGCATGCATGAAAGTAGAAAAGATTTGCTCTTTATTGTCTCAGGAAGGAGTGCATCCTTGCATCACACCCATTATCTACAGACTGCAGGGTATTTTTAGATCCCGCTGACTGGATTCTTCCATTCAGGTAGTCAGCCTGGTACACCATGCCTCCATTTAGCTTCTATTCCTGCTTTTTGCAGAGGAAAAGCTCAGAAAGGGGTGAGTCACCATTAGATAGCAATTAACTTGATAGGAGCAGCAAAGAAACCAAGACCACAGAAGAAAATGATAGCAGCCACATGGGACTTAAGTACAGTACTCAAGGCTCTTGCAAAATATCCATCTGAGCCTTTTAAGAACTGTGAGATGAGAAAAGTCATGAAAATAGCCTTATTAGCCATTACATCAGCCAGATGAGTTAGAGTATTACAGCCATTAATATTAGATCCACCATTCTTCAGTTTGTAGACTCTACTGCACCACAATCATTGGTCACCTCCTTACCAAAACTCATTCTGCTGCATTAAGCAGAAGATTAAACTCCAGACACTTGCGCCCCAAATCCTCAGATTCCAACTTGATGAAACTTATTACAAAAGCAATCCTGGGGCGGCATTTCGTTATTCTATCAGTGTGCTGGCTGCCCGCGGCAAATCCAGCAGCCTGTCGCTTTCATTACAGTGAAGCGGCAAAGGAAACTGTGTAAACATCTCCTTTGTCATAAAGGAATAGAAGTGACACCTTTGCCATTCCCATATCTCTGCAGGCTATCAGGGGAATCAGTCTCCTGAGCAGAATTTGGCAGAGCAGAGATTCAAGATGTGTGGTACATCCTGTTGGTAACCCTGCTTTAAAAAAAAAAAAAAGCCCTTAAAATCATAAACTCCTGCCTATTTGTGTTCCATTATTCCAGTTTTGCTTAGTCACCAGCCTTTATTACAGGCAGGGCTAGTAGGGCTGGTTAGTCAGGTTGCCTGTTAATTCCCATTATGAGACCCTGTTTTCAGTTGCTTAGAAAACTTGGCCAAACTTTAACTCTTTGGGCTGAAATTTCCTATGTCAGGTGTCTACTTAGGGGTGAATAACTCTGGAAAAAATTAGCTGAAACAGGTCAGCCATTTCCAGGAACAAAGCTAGGGAAAAATGTATTTTGCCCCTGTTTAAAAATTCTGGCAACCTTTCTTTGAGACACTCTAGAGCTCCCATGCTTTGGAGCAGGGCCTTGAAGTTTGGCAGGAGGATGGTCTTTGTTTCAGGGAGGTGCCTTTTGCCATGCCCATGAAAACCCACCTACATTTGACCAAGTTATAAGCTTTTGAAAAATTGCAGTTTGCTCATGCTCAGTAGAGACTTGCTAAACGATTGCAGCTTAATTCCCCAACGATTTAATGCACACTGAGTAGGGTTACCATACGTCCGTATTTTCCCGGACATGTCTGGCTTTTTGGTTCTTAAATTGCTCTCCGGGAGGAATTTTTAAATATCTAAAAAGTCTGGGATTTTGCCGTTATTATTCTTCCCCAAAGAAGTGTTGATCATTCAAGAAAGAGAGTGAATGTTGATTACTTGAGAGAGTGCCTGCTTTTTCCCCCCTAGCTCCCAGTGCTTGTGCTGCAAAACAGCTGTTTCGCGTGGCTGGGAGGGAGGGGGAGGAGGCGGGGCTGGGGCAGGGATTTGGGGAAGGGGTCCAATGCGGCAGAGGGAGTGGAGTGGGGGTGGAGTTGGGGAAGAGGGGTGCAAGCAAATACCTCTCCCCTCCCCCCGGTGGAGTGTCCTCTTTATTGAATGTTCAAATATGGTAATCCTAACACTGAGCATACTCAAGCCCAGGGCTCAGCAGGACTTTCCTGCAGTTCTTGGCGTCTCCGGGCCAGGCCAGGTCCAAGCACAAGAACTGAGAGCAGAGACCCTGTCGCTCCAGTGCTTTCAATGCCCCCACTGCTGATGCACAGGCAGCAAGGAGGAGGAAGCCACTTGAATCGAATGCCAAGGGGAGAACAGCTGGATCTGCGGGGGAGTAGATCAGGACAAGGAGCTGAGGAGGCTGGCAGTGGAGAGGGAGAGGGAGACAGACTGGGAGTTGGAGTAGGGGGGAACTGGCACTGTCTGGGCAAGGAGGCTGGGTCTGAAAGCCTGGGAGAAAAATGGGAGACAAGGGTTGGGAGCCTGTGGGTAGTGGGGAGAGACTGATATTGGGCATAGGAGGCTGTCATGTGGACTGAATGAGGCAGGCGTCCTGTGGAAAAAAAAAATGGAATGTGATCTTATCATCAAAGAAAGAAAAGGAGGACTTGTGGCACCTTAGAGACTAAGAAATTTATTTGAGCATAAGCTTTCGTGAAATTTGTTAGTCTCTAAGGTGCCACAAGTCCTCCCTTTCTTTTTGCAGATACAGACTAACACAGCTGCTACTCTGAAACCTATCATCAAAGACTGTATCCTAATGCACACGCAAAAGGGGTGCAATGAAAGTTGCACAGGCAATTCTGACATTTCCTAACTTCACCTCCCTGACTTGCACTGTTTGATAATTGATGTTTTGTGCTGAGGAGAAAAAGGGCTAAGTTATTTCTTCCCATTACCGGTATTGCTTTCCCCCTATTTGTTGCCTTTTCATATTTTGAGCTTCTTGCATACCAGCCATGTTATTGCCTTGCTTCCTGAATGGAAGTGAAAGGACTCCTGGAATGTATAGTAGAGTTCCAGACCAAGCAGCTTTGTATAAAAGACCCTTTTCTTAGCTAAATCTATTCCAGTTTCAACAGGTACATAGCCCCTTCTGTGTTCGTCTGAGGGAGCCTCTTTAGGTATGGGAAAGAGACCACATGGCTTCTTTTCACTTGTAACAAAACAGCTTGTAACAGTAGGTGAGGAGTGAATATTTTCGTCTGGTAATGAAAACAGTGTAAGCTAATTTCGTGAGTGTAAACGTTAGGATCCAAATGCCTCTTTCCAAATCTGACTTCCTTATGTATTAACTCACTAGTAATGACCAGGGAAGCTAACACTGGAAGTTGATGTTTTGCAATCTGAATTAGAAGGGGCATAAAAGGTCCCAATTCTGCAATCAAGTCCATGAGGGTCTAGGGGTCTGTCTACACATATCTGATCACAGGCTCGGAGCATTGAATTGGAAGAGATCAAGTCTTCCTTTGTGTTGGTTCAGTAGCTAGCACTCGGGCCGGCCCCGAATGGGGGGGGGAAAGGGGATCCTGGGGGGGTGGGTGCTCAAACCAGCCCCGTGTGGTGTCCCGTTTTTTCCCTGGGAAAATATGGTCACCCAAATAATGGACCTATGATCCTGACCAGGGCTTCTAGGAATTGATGTAGTGCAAATGATCAGATAGCTGAGAGGGACCATCTTGGTGCACTTTTATAGTGATTTGATCTAAGTTACAGTGGTTGCTTTTTACTTTTGTTGTTCGCTTCCAGCAATGTGCTTATTAGCAGATCTGTGTAATGAAGCATTTTATCTAAAATGATCCCTGGAAATAGAGTCTGATTCAGCACTGATGAGGCTCTGTAGCTCTGCATATTTGATTCAGTCCATGGGTAAGGGACACCTGTGGTTGGGGCTGTGTGTATTTTTAAATGTCGAGTTGAAAATGCCCTCTCCTTATCTCCTTCAGTAGACTGGGTGGAAGAGACAAATACAGCCATTTTAGCCAAGACATTACAGGCCACCCTTGAAACAAGAGGCTGAATTGAAGATAGTTATGTAAGAGCAATAATAAGAGACAGGACTTCAAAAAGTAAAGTTGATTTTCTTAATGCATCCGATGAAGTGAGCTGTAGCTCACGAAAGCTTATGCTCTAATAAATTTGTTAGTCTCTAAGGTGCCACAAGTACTCCTTTTCTTTAGGCCATATTGTATCATTGTGTTGAAATAGAACTTAGTGAGATCACTGCAAAGTTCTTTGGTGGCACAATTTGGCTCATTGTGACACTGAACTTACTATTAAAGCAACATGTTTTAAAACTAAGATCTTTCACTTTATTTTTACAGGTTTCAGAGTAGCAGCCGTGTTAGTCTGTATTCGCAAAAATAAAAGGAGTACTTGTGGCACCTTAGAGACTAACAAATTTATTAGAGCATAAGCTTTCGTGAGCTACAGCTCACTTCATCGGATGCATCGGATGCATCCGATGAAGTGAGCTGTAGCTCACGAAAGCTTATGCTCTAATAAATTTGTTAGTCTCTAAGGTGCCACAAGTACTCCTTTTATTTTTACAAGCTCCTGTGCCAAGAGAAGTGTCTGTTGATTTCTCCCCCGCAAAACAAATAGATCCTGTTTATAGCCAACATACAAACACTGCAGGGGGTTGTAATCTAAACATTGCATCACACCGCCAGTGCATAGGAACTTCAGTTATACTAATTAAAATCTACAGACAAAAATGAAACTGACTAGCCTATTTTAATTATCCAAGATGAGTGGAAAAAGACCTGGTCTTTTGGTTAACGAACTCGATTTGGACTTGAGAGACCTGGATTCCTTTCCTGACTCCACCGTAGATTCCCTGCATGACCTTGTTCAAGTCATTTTATCTCTGTGCTTTCACCTATCAAATGGGGATAACAATACTTAGTTGCTCTCACTCTTCGCTGTCTGATCCATTTGGACTGTAAGCTCTTTGCATCAGGGAGTGTCACCTACTACGTATTTGTAAAGAGCCTAGCCCAATGGGGCTCCCAGTCTCTGTTGCTACTAGTACAAATAAAAACTGAAATGCAATAACTACACAACAGAACGGGACAGACAAATCAGATTTTCAAAAGTTATTCATATCTAACCATCTCAAGAGTTATTAATAGCATAGCTAGAGGAGGAGTTGAGCTGGCTTTTGGTAACAGAAGTATGGGAGCTGCTTCCCAGTTTAGGTTGCCACAGCAAGCCTAATTTTTAATCCCTTCCCTCCTTGTAACTTCCTCAATAAGACACTGATCTTCCTGAAATTTCACGTCATATCTCACCCAAGGTAGCATTGTTTTCTGGCAAGTGTGGTGACAATTGACAAAGTAGTTTTAAAGATAGTGTTCTGAACATGTATCTATTTCCCTTTTTCAAGCTGTTCTTGGCTTTCTCTGGCTCTGGATATCTGCATGGTGAGGCTAGCCTAGAAACTGCCTGTTTGTTTTGTTTGTGCTGACCTTGGGTTCCCATTTGGAGGGCAGAGTTAGTGGAGTGGTTTAAAAAAGGTGCAAGCCGTTCATGCCTGTATAATAAAGATTTGTGAAACAAAAACAGACTTGCTGCTGACTTGCAGGCCAAGATGAGGGGCATGGATTGCTGGGGTGGGGTGGGGTGGAGAAGAGTAAACGATAATGGGTATTACCCTGGAGTAGGAGTCTGGGAGTGGTGTATGGAGAGGGGGACAGGAGAGGTTGGCCTGGAACCATGATCCAGGGGCTTAGAACAGAGGGCCTGTGGGCAGGCAGGATGCTAAAGGAAGTGGGGGCAGGATGCTGGTAGGACATGGAGGAGTACACAGGGGATCCCAAGGGCCAAGAGGAGCATGGAGAGAGGGGAGAGAGCATGGGGCAGATTGGAGACAGGTGCAGTGGACCAGAAGAGGAATGATAGGAGGTGCAGGAGAATAGAGCAGACATGGGTAGTGGTGTATAGGGGACTAAAGGAAGTCATTGAGTAGAGGTGGACTGTACCAGGGTTGATGGGGCAACAGAAGAGAGGGCATGGAAGGAGGTGCAGGATACTGGGAAGCACAGGAGCCATGGAAAGGCCTAGGAGAACATGCAGAAGGGATGATGGCAGGAGAGCATGGGTGGAGGTATACCGGGGAACGATGGGTGTGTGTTCAGGGGAGATATGGAAGTTACAAAAATCCCAATTGCTATTCAAGGAATCCATTCCCAGTCATGTCGTTTGTCTGAGATTTAGAACTTCTCAGAGAAATCTGTTCACCAGGAGATCTAAGAAAGATTTCCTCCCATCCTACCAGTATTTAAACACAAACTGCTGTTAGATGTGCTATTGAGGCACGGTGGGATCCACGAAGGGATTTAGATGTTGCAATGCTGAGTGTCATTGCACCTAAACGTGTAGGCATGTACAAAATAGAAGGAACAACACTGCAATCCACAAAGCTGTGCTAGGCACCTAGGCTCCTAGACAATGGATGGGGAGAGAGAAGTGCCTTAGAATGTGACCCACAAAAGCCAGCACATGAGGTGTGGAGCTGCCTAAACTAGCCAATGGAAGATGCTGACCATTGCTAGAGTGCTCTAGCTAGTGGGCTAAGAGTTTAAGGTGTGCTCCTCCTCCCTATATTGAATGGGACCTGATAGGGCCCTGCAAGTGATTTAGGTGGCCGAGCATCTGTCTTATCACAGTTCATGAATTGCTCTAGGGCAGTGGTCTCCAACCTTTTTAAGCATAAGATCACTTTTTGAATTTAAGTGCAACCCAGGATCTGCCCCACCCCTTCCCCAAGGCTCTGCCCCTTCCCTGAGACCCCGCCCTCCTCACTCCATTCCTGCCCCCCCCCGTTGCTCGCTCTCCCCACCCTCACTCACTTTCACTGGGATGGGGGAGGAGATTGGGGTGCAGGAAGGGGTACAGGGTGCTGGCTCTGGGAATGGGCTCAGGGCTAGGGCAGGGGGTTGGGGTGCAGGAGGAGGTGAGGGGTGTGGGCTCCCGCTAGGTGGCACTTATTTCGGTCAGTGGGGCCCTGCCTGCCCCGGCTCCACACCACTCCCAGAAGTGGCCGGCAGCACGTCCCTGCTGCACCTCCTTGCAGGCACTGCCCCTGCAGCTCCCATTGGCTGCAGTTCCCTGTTCCTGGCCAATAGGAGCTGCGGGGGCGGTACTTGCAGGCAGGAGCAGCGCACAGAAACCCCCTGCCCCCTCCCTCCACAGGGGCCACAGGGACGTGCTGCTGGCTGCTTCCAGGAGCAGCACAAGGCCAGGGCAGGCAAGGAGCCTGCCTTAGCCCTGCTGCGCTACCAGAGTTTTGGCGGATGGAGACTGCGATCAACTGGCAGAAGCTCCACAACTGATCAGTCAATCGCAATCTACCGGTTTGTAACCACTGCTCTAGGGCTTAGGCAGGAAGTAGGTGTCTTGATGCCTAGATGGAGGTGGCAGTGTGCATGCCCATAGGCAGAAATCTAGACACCTAGGGAATGTTTACTCTGGAAAAACTTAGGTGCCAAGTGAGTTTAGGCACCTACAGGGATCAGTGAAAGTTTTGTGGATTACAGTGGAGCCACAACTGGGACCTGGGCACCTAAACCTGAGGCTAAGGTGCCTAAGCATCAGGTTTAGGTGCCTCAGTACCTTCATGGATCCCAACCATAGCACCAAGCAGCCCCAGTCGTGGACATGGGCCAGGACCCCATTGTGCTAGGTACTATACAAGCACAGAACAAAAAGATAATCCTGGCCCCAAACAGCTTACAATCTAAGGCTGAAATAGCAGGGCCCAACGCCACACTTAATTTTAGAACACTTTGTTTTTAAAATATTCTGCTCTGTCTTACTTTCAAAAGCTGTTTAATTCTGTGATGCTTTTATTTTTCTCTTCCTTTTGAACCCAAGTAGCGGGAGACAGAGATGCTGTTTATCCCAGAACATTGCAAATGTCCCTGTTTGTTTTGAATGGCAGTTACAGGACAGAAATGTCACACTACAAAAAGATTGTCTTCCAGCACAGTTCACAATCCCTTTGGGAGCTCTCGGAATGCTTTTGCAGTGCTTTAGACCTAAGGAAATGAGTCCCTAGGTAATATCCATTCTGTCACCCTGAATGTTAATTTCTATTCATTTGCCTAAGAGTCAGAAAAATGTGTCTTTATTGTAGAGTAACATTTTGTCCATACATTTTATTAGAAAAAGGGGATGGTTTTGGGATTAAGGCAGCAGACTTGGCACTGACTTGGGTTCTACTCCTGGCCCTGCTGTCGTACTGGGTAGCCCTGGGCAAGTCATTTAGCCTCTCAGGGCTCAGTCTCCCATTGGTGATAAAACCCAGTGAATGCTGGGAGGCGACAATCATTAGTGTTTTTAAAGCTTAGCAAGTTGCTTGGATGGAAGGTGCTGTAGATGTGCCAAATAATGAGACCTGGATGGTGTAAAGCCCTTCCTATGTGGGGATTTTTTTAAAATGTGTGTGTGTGTGTGTGTGTGTGTGTGTGCAGAGGGTACATTTGTATTGCTTATTCAAGGCCTGCAGCCAAAAGCACTTGACTGAAATTGGAACAGGCAAGTGCTTCGTAAGCTGCATCACATGCCTCTGTCCAGACACTTTCATTGTGACCCAAGATGCCCCATCTAGAGTCCAGCTCTAAATTGAAATAACCAGCCTGAGTTGTTTGATGCTCTTCCAAAGTACTCACATGTGGATTAGGAGGACACCACCAGCCTCCTGTCTACCTATATACAACAAGCCTGCTGCCTTTCTTATGTAGAACGTAGTCTAGTCGCATTCCCTGCTGCCTGTAAGGGAAAGGCTGATTCCCCTGCCCTCTGTGGGGTAGGGTGCCCTCCCAGAGCACAGCCCCTCGAGGCACAGCCTTGCAGGCACCCCCCCTCAATCCCCTCCTGGCACCGCAGTTACATGATCACAGCCCAGTATGTAAAGTCAAGCTCCCCTTGCTGGGGTTCAGTTTATTCCTTCTTTAGGAACTGCGCCTGCTTTTCCTGCTTCACCCTCAATCCTGGATCCCCCTCCAGATATCTCTGAGCCAGGGAGCTCTAACAGTCCTTCTAACTCTCTGGAGAGGTTTTGTTTTTTCATAGATTCATAGATACTAAGGTCAGAAGGGACCATTCTGATCATCTAGTCCAACCTCCTGCACAGCGCAGGCCACAGAATCTCACCCACCCACTCCTATGAAAAACCTCACCCATGTCTGAGCTATTGAAGTCCTTAAATCATGGTTCAAATACTTCAAGGAGCAGAGACGCCTCCCTCAAGTCAACCATGCCCCATACTACAGAGGAAGGCGAAAAACCTCTAGGGCCTCTCCAATCTGCCCTGGAGGAAAATTCCTTCCCGACCCCAAATATGGCAATCAGCTAAACCCTGAGCATATGGGCAAGATTCACCAGCCAGATACCCAGGAAAGAATTTTCTATAGTAACTCAGATCCCATCCATCTAATATCCCATCTCAGGGGATTTGGCCTATTTACCCTGAATATTTAAAGATCAATTGCTTACCAAAATCCCATTATCCCATCATACCATCTCCTCCATAAACTTATCGAGTAGAATCTTAAAGCCAGATAGATCTTTTGCCCCCACTGCTTCCCTTGGAAGGCTATTCCAAAACTTCACTCCTCTGATGGTTAAAAACCTTTGTCTGATTTCAAGTCTAAACTTCCTGGTGGCCAGTTTATACCCATTTGTTCTTGTGTCCACATTGGTGCTGAGGTTAAATAATTCCTCTCCCTCTCCTGTATTTATCCCTCTGATATATTTATAGAGAGCAATCATATCTCCCCTCAACCTTCTTTTAGTTGGGCTAAACAAGCCAAGCTCCTTAAGTCTCCTTTCATAAGACAAGTTTTCCATTCCTCGGATCATCCTAGTAGCCCTTCTCTGTACCTGCTCCAGTTTGAATTCATCCTTTTTAAACATGGGAGACCAGAATTGCACACAGTATTCTAGGTGAGGTCTCACCAGTGCCTTGTATAACGGTACTAAAACCTCCTTATCCCTACTGGAAATGCCTCTCCTGATGCATCCCAAAACCGCATTAGCTTTTTTCACAGCCATATCACATTGGCAGCTCATAGTCATCCTTCCATCCTTTTCCTCCTGTCCAGATTCCCAAGCTCACACCTCCAGCTTCCCTCTGGCTAAAGAATGTCACAGCCCTCCAGCCCAGGCTGCATAGACAGAAACACTCCAAACCACTTGCCCTTTCTCTCCCCCCAGTCAGCGAACAGCTCGGTTTTTATCCTGTGCAGGAGCTCACTGATTACCACCTGGCCCCCCAGTCACCAGTTTGCCTGCTACTCCCTTAAACACCAGGTTCTTAAAGGGGCCATGCCAAGAACTAGGTCTGACTGGCCCTAAAGCCCCTTGCTATGGAAAGGGTCCAGACCACCCTGTTACAGTGTGGAAGGCCACACATGCCACAAAAGTCAAGGCTGCTGTGGTTTTATAGCCTGGAGAGTAAGTTTGGGGTGAGGGTAGAGGCAGGTAGAGGACAGAGTTGGGGAGTGGTCAGTGGATCTTTGACTGCACATGTCTAGAGGCTGCCACAATGGAGTCATTCAGCTACTTTGCTCCTTTAACTCATACCCACTTGGTCTGGTGTTCTGTCCTCCACTAGCAGTGACTGGTCTGTGTATAGATAGATAGATAGATTGGTGAGCCTGCTACAGCCTTGTCTAGTAGAGGGGGGTCTCTGAGCTCACGCAATAGCAGTTCTGCTTTTACATCCAGAGGTTCTGGGTTCGATCCCTGCTGCCAATGAGCCCTGCAGGGGCACAGCATTATACAGCCAGTTTGCCCGTTCAGGGGATTCTATCCTCCCTGAGTCTATGGTGGGTTCCCACATAGACCCCGTTTGCACTGGCTGTGCATGTGGCATGTAGCATTCACCACATTACTGCGGGTTTGTTTCTATCGTACGTAGACTGAGACAGGGAGATAAGGTTTTGAAAATGCTGTTTCCAGTGAACTTGTCCTTTCTGCTTTTGCCTAAAGGGATGCCAGGAGGAGATATGGCAAAACCACTCCTAGGTCGCCGGAATATGGAGAGCAATCCAGATCTCACCCTGGCTGTTGGCCGAACCATAGGGATCCTGGGAAGTGGAGACTTTGCACGCTCGTTGGCTACACGTCTGGTGTACTCGGGTTTCCAGGTGGTGGTTGGAAGCCGCAATCCAAAGCGCTGTGCGGGCCTCTTTCCTTCAGCAGCTGAAGTAACTGCCCAGGCAGATGTTGCAAAGAAGACGGATGTTATTTTTGTGGCAGTTTTCAGGGAATATTACTCCACGCTCTGTGACCTGACGGATGTGCTGGCTGGCAAAATCCTGGTGGATGTCAGCAACAACACTGAAATTAACCATCACAAAGAATCAAATGCCGAGTACTTGGCTTCTCTTTTCCCAGCCTGCACTGTTGTCAAAGGATTTAATGTGATATCCGCATGGACCTTACAGTCAGGTCCCAGAGATGGGAATAAGCAGGTATTGTTTTCTTTTATTAGGGGCCAAATTCTACAATCCTTACTCAGGCAAAACTCACCTGGGCTTCAGGATTTGGGATCTGACTGCATTAGTTAAGTGCTTTACTAACTGAGAGAAGTGAGATCTAGTGGATGGAACACAGGATGCGGAGGCGGGGGGACCAGAAATTGCTAAAATCTAATCCTAGCACTAGCATGGAAACCTTTTGTGGCCTGGGACAAATTCATTTTATTTCTCCTCACAGAAGTAAGCTGTAAGGTATTGAGCACCTGCTAAAAGCACCATGTGGCTGAGTAGCATTACTATTTTAACGTGAGATGTACATTTTTTTTTTTTTCAATCTAGGCCAAAACAGTTCTGTCAGCCAATTTTAGTAAGTAGGAAGATGAGCAAAAGTACTCAAAGTTTCCTAACTTCCTTACCTCCTTTGTGCCTCCTCTATCAGAGGAGAAAAGTGCTGACTTGGCTCACAGCAATGGGGCAAGGTTTAATTGGCTTTGTAAAGTGCTTTGTGATCTTAGGATAGAACGGTCCATATAAGTGCAACACATTATTTATGAATGCATTTACTTGGACTTAAACACACATCTAAATGAATGCCTCTCCTGGGCCTCCTGCACCCTTGGCATCCATTAAAAATACAATATGAAATGGCCACACTGCTGTTAGGAATCTAGGTCTTGTTAATCCAGATTCCTTCCCAAGTGTCTGTTTCCTTTGCTTTGCATCTCTGTTTGCCTGTTAATGTATCTTTTGGTTCATTGCAGGTCTTGATTTGCTGTGATAATCAAGAAGCCAAGCGTACAGTCGCTGAAATTGCTCAGGTCATGGGCTTCACCCCTGTGGACATGGGCTCCTTGTCTTCAGCCTGCGAGATAGAGAATATTCCCCTGCGCCTCCTCCCAGCTTGGAAAATCCCAGTTTTTTTGGCCCTGGGTCTCTTTCTCTGTTTCTACACCTACAACTTCATCAGACAAGTCTTACACCCTTACATCTGGGAACAGAAAAACAAGTTCTACAAGATCCCAGTGGAGGTGGTCAATAGCACGCTGCCCTGCGTAGCCTACGTCATGCTCTCTCTCGTTTATCTACCCGGGGTCCTGGCCGCCACTTTCCAGCTGCACTATGGCACAAAGTACAGACGCTTTCCAGACTGGCTAGACCAGTGGCTACAGCACAGAAAGCAGATAGGCCTTCTGAGTTTCTTTTGCGCAGCCTTGCACGCTCTATACAGCCTGTGCTTGCCCATGCGCCGATCTCACCGGTATCAGTTAATTAACGCAGCCGTCAAGCAGGTAATACCTTCGTCGCCCAATCAGTGCATGGCATAATCTTATACATCTGCCCAAACCCTGTGGAGCAGACCTAGTATTGGAGCCATATGTTTAGCTTTTGATGTTTCCCACAGAATGAGACCAGTCTTGTGAGTTATTAGCTGTGCATACGCCCCATTCCCAAAGGTGACACTGGGTCACTGTGGAATAACAGGTCAGGTTGACTGGTGCTCTACTGCCCAGCTGATAGCTGTACTTGGAACTCTGATCAGCCATGGTAAGTGCCATTTCCAGCAAGAGGTTCCCAGTCTCTTGTGTCAAGTTAGAGAGCTGAGCTTCTCATTGCTCCTGAGAGGAAAAAAGTCAGCAGAATCCGCCTCCTGTCTAAAAGGATTGCTGAGTTCTGTGTAAGGTTGGGGAAATATTGGAGGCGGAGTGGGGGCAGAAATCCTAACCCAGTGGAGGGGGGTTCCCCCAGGTTTTGAATTGTGCTCTCTCTCCCACTGTATGTTTCTTGCAGGATTGCAGGCTTTTCATTCTGGACATACTACTTGTGCCATTCTGTGTAATTTTGAGTTCACAAAACATTTCTGGGGTTTTCCACTGTTTCTTTTTTAATAAGTTTTCAGGTGAAGTGTAGGGGGGTGGGAAATGGGGTTGGGTGGGGAAATCCTGCTAGTGTTACTCTGATTCTCCTTGGAGAAGCTATTGCACTAATTCCAGTGGCCAAACTCATGCTAGAGAAAACTAACTCTACCAATTGGAAATTGCTTTATTTGGGAGGTGTCTCTGGCTGTGCCGTGATCTTTGCTTTTTGGGAGGTAAGGTGCTCTCACTCTCACCTGTGCTTTTCATCTGTGCCAGTCACAAATAAATGCCAGACAGGATTTCTGTGTTCACTTCCTTTACACCTCTTATTTTCTAGCAATGTCCTTGCTAAGTGAATTAAGACGATTTAATGAGATAAATGGCTTGTTCTAAATGCTGACCTCTGCCATACTGTATAAATCTCATCTTGGCTTCAATTAGCTTGAACAGTTTTCCTCATAAGTGCACTTAAAATGAATACCATTAAAAGGCCACTTTGTATTCAAGTATTCAAAGATCTGTACTTTTGCTTTTGGCTTTAAACTGACTTTTCATGTTAATTGCAGTTCTAAATGCAACTTCAGGGCTTGATCCTGAAGGTGCTGAGTACCTGAAAGTCCTCTGGAGGGTAATGGGAGTCGTGGAGACTTGACACCTCTTTACATCAGGCTGTAAATTGGGTTTAGTGGGTCATGGAGGCTAACCTATCCCGTTCCTCCCAAATAAAGAAGAGGCATGTTGGTAGGGCAGAGTGGGGGAGTTCCCCTGCTTGTGCTCCTGCTATGTGGCTAAATGACCATGAAGTTAGATCTCCAGTCCTACTGCTTCAAAAACACAAAGCTAAAGGAGATTCTCCGCTTGCAGTAGGGAGGTCTATGACTCATGCTGTTAAGCAGTTCTGATTCCATCCACGAGAAAGCAGCGGTGCACTTACGCTAGCCAGCTCATTAAATGTAAGTATTAGTCTAATTAAATGAGAATCAAACATTTGTCCAAGAAGACTGCTTTCAATGAATCAGTCAGTCAAATAACGATCTCTGGCACTAACCACTTCCTGTAGAAAAAGCTGCTTAATCTTCATTGTTGTACTAGGTCATGGAGAAGAAGACTGATGCCTGGATAGAGGAGGAGGTCTGGAGAATGGAGATTTACGTCTCTCTTGGAATAATGGCCCTAGGCCTGCTGTCATTACTTGCCATAACTTCACTTCCCTCCATCGCAAACTCTCTCAACTGGAGGGAATTCAGTTTCATTCAGGTAAAGTCAATATTTGCCTGTTCCAGAGGTTAAAAGCAGGGTTAGAGCCAAATCCTCCAACAGAGCATGCAGCCTGCTTCCTTGTCTGCAGGAACTGAGTGTGAGGAGCTGGGAAATGGAATCTTCACTGCAGCCAGCAGTACCAGTGGGGAGCTGCTACAGCAGGCCATGAAGAGAAGTACTAGGGCAGAGTCTGCTGCTCCACCCACAGTCCCATTCATGCACAGTCCCACCGCACTCTGGCCCAGCAAGTGCTAGAGAGCAGGGTTCTGTGGCCCAGAGGGGATGACATGGAGTCTTGCCTGCGTGGCTGCCCAGCCTGGAGAAACATTTCCACTGTGCTCTGTTTGGGGTTTTGCTCTCTCGCAGAGAGGGCCGGAGGATCTAGCCTTTATTTTGAAAGGCGTCAGGTTTCTTCTTATCCCTGTGCAATCCTGTAAGGTCTGTTAGTGAGCTGCATGCTGATTAACGGCAGACTCTGCTGCTCATTTAATGCCTGGTCTGAAACTTTCTCCCTTTGGTTTTTCCTTTGCCACGTTAGAGGGGTTAACTCTGATTTCCTGGCAACATTCCAGCAAAGGCTTTGCAGGCCTAAAATTCCTCCTGCCAATTCGGTTGGATTCCCCTTCCCTTCCCCGCCTACACCCTGGCATGATGCTGACCTGCCCAGTTAAAAAGCTCTCATAGTAGTTAGAAATGCAAAATGCCTTTTAGGTCATTTTAGTCGCTCTCCCTGCCAGGGTAGAAATGTTCCCTCCAGTTGGCTTGTTCCCCCACAGAGATGGCTGCGTTTCAGTCATGCGTAATGTGGTGATCGTGCGGTGTAAAGCTTGCAAAAAGCATTGGGACACATCAGGATGAAAGGCGCTATAGAAATGCAAGCGATTATGATTGCTGCAAGCAGAGATCCATGATTGTTAGGGCTTCTAAAAGACTGATCGTTAAGGCATTCAGCAGAAGTAGTGTGCTGGGGGCATAGGCTGGCTAGGTTGCAATGTTAACTAAAGTCTTAACTGAGGGACTTTATGCCTAATATTATCCATCCTAATAACTATAGTGACAAATACATATAGGGCTTTATGAGAGTAACGGGGTTTAGATATAAGTCAGGATTCCCTAATGTTAAGTGCTCCTGCAAAACGCCTAATAAACAGCAAACTCCTGAGTCCTGCCAGCATGGAGGAGTTAACCACAATGTTAGCATTTTAAAAACAGAGGAAGGAGTCAAGATTTGAGTTGATGGTACATTAACCCAAACAAAAGGAAGTATTTCTTCACACAATGCACAGTCAACCTGTGGAACTCTTTGCCAGAGGATGTTGTGAAGGCCAAGACTATAACAGGGTTCAAAAAAGAATGAGATAAATTCATGGAGGATAAATGCAATGGCTATTAGTCAGGATGGGCAGGGATGGTGTCCCTAGCCTCTGTTTGCCAGAAACTGGTAATGGGTGACGGGATGGATCACTTGATGATTACCTGTTCTGTTCATTCCCTCTGGGGCACCTGGCATTGGCCACTGTTGGAAGACAGGATACTGGGCTAGATGGACCTTTGGTCTCACCCAGTATGGCCGTTCTGATGTTCTTATGTAATCTATGTAATGGCACCTTGAGCCTATGGAGATCAACTCACTGGAAGCACATAAAGGAATAACGTAGCATTTCCATTACTAATGCTTGACCCTCCTATAGCGAACACTGACTAATTGAGCCTCACAGTCGCACTGTCGTGAGGCAGGCAAGCATTATCCTGATTGTACAAGTGGGTAAAGGCAGGCAGCAAGGCTGTGACTTACCCAGAGCTACCCCACGAGTCAGTGATACAGTCAGGCTTTGAGGGGGGAATTCCTATTGCAGGGCTGTGTTCATTAGACCACCTGGCCTCTCATCAGAACTGGAGCAGAACAGGTCAATTCACTCCTTTGATCTGCATTTCAGGGTTTGGGTTGTCACATAGGTGGATTATCAACGTACAGGAGTCCCTCCACTGCAAACCCTTATAGCTCTGGGATTCCTTTTTAAAGAGCCAGAAGGGTCTGGCTTTGATGGCCTCAGGATAAACCACTCAGCTATCCCAGCGATGGGCTCAGTGGAAGAACTTAAAAAAAAGAATGAGCATAAAATAAATATCCTGACTACTAAGTAGACAGATTTCAAAAGGTCTGGGTGGCTCTGCTCTCATATAAATGAGCCAGTGGCATTTTTTGTAGGTACAGAGCTTCAGGGTAGAATTTTCAAAAGCACTCAAGCCCCATTTTCAAACGGGACTTCGGCGTCTAAGGATAACATTTTCAAAGGTGCTTAGGAGCCATTGTCAGAAAAGATTCAGGAGCCTCAGTCCCATTGACTTTCAATGAGAGCGAGCCTCCGAAGTGCCTAAATTACTTCTGAAAATGGGACTTGGGCTCCCACTTTCACTTTTGAAAATACTGCCCTTGGTCAGACCTTCCTCCTTCCAGAGTTGTGAACCATGCTGCATGCAAGCTGCCTGCTCCCATCGACCACAGTGGTGTGTCTTTGAGTATGTCTACATTGCAATAAAAGACCCACTGCACGTCTGCGGCTGGCCTGGCTCAGCTCACTGGGACTCGGACTGCAAAGCTATAAAATTACAGGGTCGACAACTTTCTACTCACACAAAACCGAACACCCTTGCTCTGCCCCTCCTCTGAAGCCCTGTCCATGCCCCACCCTTTCACAGAGACCCTGCCCACGCCATCCCCCTCCCTCGGTTGCTCACTCTCCCCACCCTCACTCGCTCACTCATTTTCATCAGGCTAGCTCAGGGGGCTGGAGTACAGGAGAGGGTGAGGCTCCAGCTTGGGGTGTAGGCTCCAAGGTGGGGCTGGGGCTGAGGGATTTTGGCTGCAGGAGAGGGCTCTGGGTTGGGGCTGAGAGTTTCAGAGTGCAGGAGGGGGCTCTGGGCTGGGGAAAGGAGTTGGGATGTGGGGGTGTATGAGGGCTCTGGCTGGGGGTGCAGACTCTGGGGTAGGGCTGAGGATAAGGGGTGTAGGAGGGTGCTCCAGGCTGGGACCAAGGGGTTTGGAGGGCAGGAGGGGGATCAGGGCTGGGGCAGGAGGTTGGGGGGTGAGGGTTCTGGCTGGGGGTGTGGACTCTGGAATGGGGCTTTGGATGAGGGGTTTGGGGTGCAAGAGGTTGCTCTGGATTGGGATCGAGGGGTTCGGAGAGTAGGAGGGGGATCAGGGCTAGGGCTGGGGCAGGGGGTTGGGGCCCAGGATGGAGGCAGGAGTGCAGGTTTCAATGGCGCTTATCTCAAGCAGCTCCCGGAAGCAGCGGCATGTCCCTCCTACACGAAGGTGCGGCTAGGCAGCTCTGCACGCTGCTTCGTCTGCAGGCACCACCCCTGCAGCTCCCATTGGCCATGGTTTCTGGCCAATGGTAGCTGTGGGGGTGGCGCTTGGGAGGGCAGAAGGAGGATCTCTCTGGCTGCTCCTACAAGTAAGAGCCAGAGGGGGGACATGCCGGCTGCTTCCCAGGAGCCACATGGCATGGACGCTAACAGGGAGCCTGCCAGCCCCGCTGCGTGATGCCGCCAACCGGACAGTCAAAGGCCCGGTCAGCGCAGTCAGGATCCCTTTTCGACCAGGTGTGCCAGTTGAAAACCGGACACCTGGTCACCCTACTCAAAGGCCAGGCTCCAGCCTGAGCCACAGTGTGTATACTGCTATTTTTAGCCCTTCATCCTGAGCCCCTATCAGCTGACCCAGGCTCTGAGACTTGTGCCTCAAGTTTGTTATCACAGTGTAGACGTACCATGCACACACAGTCCTGGAAGCCAACACAGCTGACTCTTACTAGTGCATTTAATAAAAGCATAGTACATGCCCTTTGGCAACCATTCTCAATTCATTCTAACAATGTGTTAGCGTTGGTATCAACCAAATAAATGACTCCCTATTCCAAAATAGCTCCTAGCTCCCCTGCACTGTGATTGGCTGGCTTAGTGTATGGAAATCCCAGCTCACTTACACCTGTTTCTTTAAGTGCAGAATAACAATATGTCTTTGCAACACAAGCTACCCAGCTGATTGGAATGCAGAGAAGGCAAGAGAAGGTCCACTTCCTGTAGACATATCTTGTCGGAGAAGCAAGTTTAAACTTTTTTGAAATGCCAATTTCTAGATATTCCAACGAGGATTTTTTGGATTATTAGTGTTTAAGCAAATTGGCAATGCATTTCCTGATAGCTGGAGAAACTAACACAACAGATGCATTTATTATCCTTGCACACTAGAAGTGAAAGTGCATGTGCAGATGTTTATTTTTTCCTGCTAAATGAATGCATGGTGGAATATAATATATTCTTGTTCACTGTCTCTAGATGCAGTCACTATACTGTGCACTGTACAGTGCAGGACACTTTATCCAAAGTGTTTAGGGGTTATAATAAGCTTGAGATTTACATAGTTCTTCACATTCAAAATGCTGTACAAAATGTTTGAAAAGAGTGAAAGATTTGAAAAGGTGCAAGCTGAACATCTATTGGCATCAAAGCTTTGCTCCCATCTTGGCCTCAGCCAGCAATGATTTGTTTAAAATGAAATTCCAACTTCAGTGCTCTTTATTTGCCTGCTTTGAGACAAATCAAATTGGCAGAGGGTCTTGTGGGAGTTCTATCCATCAGCAATTTTTAAAAAAAATAAATCCAGGCATTATTTTTATCCAATTCCCATTTGGATCGTTTCAGTAATGTGAGCATTATATATTTGTAGTGTTTGATCGCTCCACTCTTATTAAAATATACTTTTGGTGCTTAACTGGACAAAAACTTGCTTGCATGTGCAACCTTAAAGTAGCAATACCACACTTGAGCTGCTGCACAAACCCAGAGGATTTATGATTCTTTTAAATGTTCCATTTTACAGTAGTCCCTGCGTATCTCAATATTTAAAGTTCATGGGAACTATACATGATATAGACATTGCATTTTATTTTAACAATGGCACATGTGCGTAACTTGACTTAAATGGAGAAATTGTTCATCTTCCCTTATGGTTTGTTTTCCCCAGGGTGTTTCAGTTTTAAAATGACTCAAATGGCACATGGAGCTTCTGTTTTTGTCCTCTTGGAATGACTTCCAGATTGAAAAAGGGGTGTGTGTGGAGGGGAGACAGGGAGCCTTTGCCTAATAACTTCTAGCCCTGCAGACCCCTCCTGGAATCTGAACGTCAGTCTGACCTGGCTTCTTTCTGGCTCATGCATCACCAGAAATCAAGACTCAGAAATTCTTTAACCATTCTGTTGATGATGAGAGAGCCAAAATGGAATCCAGCTCACTTCCCCATTGCTCTATTGACTCTGCAGTGCAAACAGGAGTACAAAAGCAGTAGACTTATCAGGAAGCAAAAGATCACTCTGAACACTTCAGCATACAGACAAGTCTAAACAAGCCACATGAGATAGATGTTAGCCATGGTCATTGATGCCTCATTACTGGAAGGCTCCCAGATACTATGGATATGAGGGTGGTATAAGAACCTCTCTACAATAGAAGACACCTGGGAAGCAGACTAACTGAATAAGGAGGTACTATTTTTACATAGCACTTTTTAGAGTACTTCAACATATGCTGTTTTAATAGAATCCCACATGGGCAGTAAACCCATACGATAACAGCATAAAAAATTGTATTGCTAATCAAATAATTTCTTAGCTAGAAACTGAACTGAGAAAGACAGCAAGAATTACATGACTTCAAGATCCAATATTGTATCAGGACTAGAAATGCTGGCAAATTAGTACAAGTGCTTTCAGGATGCTTGGCAGCTTCTTCATCCTGTTAGGCCAGTAACCTGTGAGACTTTCAACCTTGTCCATTCATTTAGCAACCTCTAGGGATATGTCTGCACAGCAAAACAAAACAAACATACATGGCAGCAAGTCTCAGAGCTGGGGTCAAATGACTCAGCCTCACAGGTCTTGCACTGCAGGGCTAAAAATAGCCAGGTAGACATTAGGGCTCAGGCTGGAGCCTGGGTTCCGAGAGACTCGCCGCTTGCCGGGTTTCAGAGCCCAGGCTCTAGCCTGACCCTAAATGTCTACACAGCTCTTTTTAGCCCTGCAGCAAGAGCCCTGCAAGCCCAGATCAGTTGACTCAGGCTCTAAGACTCACTGCCGCAGGTCTTTTGTTGCTGTGTAGTTGTTCCCTAGAATGACTTGGTGTTGGGAGGAGGGGATAGCTCAGAGATTTGAGCATTAGCCTGCTAAACCCAGGGTTATGAGTTCAATCCTTGAGGGGGCCATTTAGGGATCTGGGGCAAAAATTGGGGATTGAAAGCAGGGGGTTGTACTAGATGACCTCCTGAGGTTCCCTTCCAACCCTCTCACTGTAAGCATGTGGGACTCACCCCTGCGGCACCTCCTGCTGAATTAGCTCTACTTCCAGCCTTGGAGCACCCTCTGCAGGCCGGTGTCCCACTTATGACGGGCCCCCATGTCCCTTGTATGGTGGCGTGTTGCCCCCTAGCAGTAACCCCTCACTTGCAGGGTCTCCCCAGGGGAACCCCTATCCCTACCTCGCCTCAATCTTTGGCTACTGCCCAGTCACTATCTAGCCCCTGTTCAATGGGGCTGACTGCAGTATATAAGCCACTCATCACAGGCAAGGGGGGTTTGGACCTGCTGCCTCTGCCTACCCACAGGCTGCCCCCTGCAACCCCAGTACCTAACTGGCCTTCAACTAGGCCACAGCCTGAGGGGTTTGTCAGGCCAGAGCTCCCCAGCCCTACTCCGCTCTAGGCACTTAGTTAGGCTCCCCAGCAGCCAGGTCCCACTCTCTCTACATGCAGAGAGAGTCTGTTTGGACTCCTGGCTCACAACCTCTTATGGGGCCAACTGGGCCTGATTAGGGCGTGGCCCCAGCTGTTGCTGCCTTCCCCAATCAGCCCAGGCTTCTTGTCCTCAGCCACAGCCCTCTCCGGGGCTGTTCTAAGCCCCTCAGGACAGGAGCAGGTGTCCACCCTGCTACACTCAGCTTATGTGTATGTTTTAGCCACTAGGCAGTGCTGATCCCATATTGACGCTTTAGTCAGTAGAGGGCAGTAGCACACAACATACAAACATTGTAGGAGGTAGAGGGCCCAATACAACTCCCATTACAGTCAAAGACTCCCATTGATTACTGTGGGAGTTGGATCGGGCGCCAACATCGTATTATTATATAACTGCTCATTTGTATAACTAATGAATTAGCCCACTGTTGCACTCTAAGGAACTTCCATGATTCTGGACTGAGTTACTAATAAGCAAGGAATTCCTAGATAAGGCTGTGTTTTGTTTCAGGTCACAAGATTAATGTCATTTAAAGGTAGGGTTTTTTTTCATTTAATACTAACTGATCCACTGTGATGCCAACAGTTGTTTAAAAAGAAACTGAAGGGGGAAAAAAAATAATTAACTTCAGCCTCATGTGCCATAACTTATGTGAAAACCCTTTTGGATTAACTCTCCAAAAGAACACTTTGCCTAATGCAGAATGTTATTGCTTCACTTTGTATATTTTTTTTCTTCCCCATTTTCAATCTTTTCTCTGAAAGATTAGTCACAAGCTGGTACTTCCTGCCACTTTTCACCCAGGGATTTTTGGCTGCCGGTGAGAACTAACAGCAAATAAATGATGTATGAGCCATGATGATTCGATTGCTGCTGTTAGGAGCACTGTATCTTTCAACTGCAATCAGGGCACATTCTGGCTAGTTATCATTCTTAATTTTCCACATAAGATGAACCTCTCCTGATCTAGTTGGGGGAGGGGAGTCTTGTTATCTCTTAGTCTTAGGAATTTGATGAGACTTTGAGAAGGAAGGATGCTCTAGGGGAAAAGGTGCCACACTAGCATTCAAACACATGTTTGAGTCCTAACTCTGCCACTGACTTCCTGTAGAACCATGGATAAGTTCCCCATCTCTAATGTGGGGATAATATTTCCCTAAATCATAAGGGTGTTGTAAGGATGAAATCCAGTAATGACTCTTAGGTGCTCAGAATGAGGCAGGTCATTTAAGTAGCTAGCTATGTACCACTCATAAGGAAGTAGACTCCATAGAGCTTCTTTCTTCTCCACCTCCCAATCCTTTTGCTCAATTAATTATGCTCAATTATGCTCAATTAATTACACTGAGGGACAGGTACAGTTGGTCTGTTTTATCATTATTAACAAGGTTACTTTTGAGAAATCTGGTAAAACTGTTGACTAACAATCACAAACCAGGAGGAAACATTTTAGAAGCAGCAATTTCCCAGCTGATTTTTGTTTTCCAAGTAAGATGATTTGATCTTTACTCCACCCCATCATTCCTGCTACTCCCTCCCCACCCCCAATCACCTGACTTAGTTTCTGGAAGGCAGTGTTTCTTGGCCATGACTAACAAGAAGCATTGATCAAGATTTTGGGGGACTACAGTTAAGTGCCTAAGTCCATATTTAGGCTCCTAAATAAGTGGCCCTGTAGCAGCTGTTGGCTGTGCAGGCATCTTAAAATGAGCCATTTAATACGTACTTCCACCATAGCATACACTTGGGATTTGCCCCAGTTGCAGCTATCAGTGGGACCTGCACAAACCCAGAGTGGAGACAGAGAAACCACTCTAGGCTATCATTTACACCAGCTTGTTTCTGTTGCAATTGTTCACTCAACCTCTGTACGTCAGTTTCCCCATCACTAACTTGAGGATAGCATGTATTCAGAGGTGGTGAGAGTTCGTTAATGGTTATACTGCACATCAAAGATGCTTATCTTGTCTAGAGCCCAGTCCTGCTCACAGCAATGCCAATGGCTAAACCCCCATTGACTTCAGTGGGAACGGATTTTGAATCCGTAGCTGTTATGCCCTGCAGATAGGGAATGTCTTACTTTAGCAAAGTGCCATGAAAGTATTCAGGGCTTTATTTGCACTAAGTATTACTACTGTGAGAAGTGTGGCACCTCAGTAAATAGCGTTTCTTTTCCTTGTAGTCCACCGTTGGATTTATTGCCCTGGTAGTCAGCACCCTACACACCCTCACCTTTGGATGGACAAGGGCCTTTGATGAAAACCAATACAAATTCTATCTGCCGCCAAGTTACACACTCACACTACTGGTGCCATGTACTGTGATCTTAGCGAAAATATTCTTTCATTTGCCCTGTATCCACGGAAGACTGCGGCGCATTCGGAACGGCTGGGAAAAGGGAAGGTACGTGAAATTCACACTGCCCAGTGCAACTGGTGAATATTCAAGCGGAGAAAGTTCCAGTAATGTGTAGCAAAGCCTCTCTTATGATGGAGAATTTCAAAGCACTATGAAGATTTCTCGAGGTTTTTCATAATTGTGTATGTTTGGTATAATTGCCTTGTGGGTTGATATTCATAGTTGGTGACTTTAGAAAATCAGTTACCGTGAAACTAGTTTATGCAGTAGTATTTAAAATATATTGCTGATTCGCTAGCATGATTATTGCCTTAAAAAATCATCATGACATTTGAGAGAGCAGTTGTAAATATATGTAGAAAATGAATGGAATTCTGTAGGTTATATTGGTCTATTGAGACAGTAGCTGGTGGTACTCTGTACTGACACTTCTCTATTGGGGCCCCAGCCGCTCTCTTTTTTAAATATCCAGGGAGACCATCTGTATCCCATATGATTATAAAGAAATCCTTCTGCATGAGACCTCATGGACCATCTGAATCTGCTGCTAAACCAAAACAATGGTTCGGAGCAGTGTGAGCGGTCCTTGGTGTTCTTCCACATGGGAAGTTGACTCTGAAGCTGTATGAGGACAGTATAAATCTCAGCATAAACTACTTAACTCCTGCCACCACAGCAGAAACATCCAGTTATTTGGAGAACTGTGGGATGTGCTTCCAAACTTGACCCCTGGACACAACAAATTGGATGGCACATCTCAGTATTCACTACTTTCTCAAATGTGGACAGTGCATTTTTTGGTCTTGTAGATGTGGGCGATGCATGTGCATATTTGTACAGTTGGAAGAGTTGATTTATTTCCAAAGGTTATAATAGGTTTTGAAGACAGCACCGTGCCTGAAGTGCGTTTACACCTTAGCATAATCTGCAGTGGTCATTGCCACCACACATTCTCAGCGATATGAAACCAAAGTTTAGTGGAAGGAGTGTAAAGATAACCTCCAAAAGGATTCGCAGCTTCATGATATTGACTCTGGGCACTGGGAAAATGACAGCTGCCAGCTGAATTAGCAGTGAATAATGGGGCGACGCTGTTTGAAACTACTTTATTAAACTCAAATCAACATGTCCAACTACATCTACAACAACTACTGTATCAGGTATATTTGTTTCACCACCAGCAATGACACATCTGCCCTCTCTGTGACAGATCCAGTACATCCAAAAAACGGGACTTTACAGCTATGAACATTCTCACAAAGACTAAAACTCATCTGTCTCTGACCAAGTCTCAGTCATGGAATGGACACCAATGCAGCTATTCATTATGGGCCTGATTCTCCAGTGCCTTTCACCTTCAACAGTCATTTACTCAGCTACAAAGTGAGTATCATACACTAGCATAATACACAGTTACATGCCGCCATGCGTATCATCTCCGGCACTCTGTGTCCGACTCCACTCCCCTGGCTTCCAGTTCTGAGCAATATTGCTCCTCCTCCTATCAGACGATAGGTTGCCACTGGCAGGTTATTGGAGAAAGTATGCGCCAGCTCAAGCCTGCCACTGCACAATGACCTTTTTAAACCACCAGTTATACATTTGCCATCATGTCGCCCATTATGGTCTCATCCGCCACGTCACGATATTAGGGCGGAAACATTCTGGCGAGAGGAATGAATATCTGTTATAATCCCCAACTAGTCCCTCGTCGCCAACCCCACAATTTGCCCGCCTAGTTTTGACCTGCCCTGTCGCCAATGGTCTCTGTTGAACTGGTTTCAGACTGGGCAAGGTCTCTGTGCAGCCAACCAGTATCACTGGGGCCTTTGTGACAGCCCTTTGTGCAGCTGTGGCACAACACAGACGATGCCGCACATTGTTGAGGAATGCCTGCTGACTAGGGTCAGTAGTGGCCTAGAAGAACTGCATCGCGCCACTGAAGATGCCATCGCTTGGCTAGACGACTACGCACACGCTAAATAAAAATACTAGCATCAGTGGCAGAACTTCTCACTTACTTGGCACAGGGGTGAATTATGCCCACACTCTGTGCAAGGCAGTGGAGAATCAGACCCCATATTTGTTTTTATCACAACGATTGTTCAGACTGTCCAGTCTAAATTAATACACCATTCTTGATTGAAAACACATCGATGTCGTAGATGCTTTACAACACATGCAAATCCACAGTCTTTGCCCCGTAGAGATTCCAATTTGTCTGTCTACAACGACTGCCATGCTTTACAACAGATCCTTTAAAAAAGGAGAATCAAGAGGAAATAGAAGAATGTCTCAAGAACGTAAGATGTTAAGATCTGGTTGTAATAACCTGGTTTCCTACAACGGAGTAAAGTACATAAGTTACAGTTGGACAGTGCCTTGAAGATATGACAGGTGTCAATACCTGAATCACCTGAGAATTTTTAAAAGTTTCTGCTGATCAGAACTTGCTGTTCAGCCTTAACTGTTGGAGAGAGTAAGACTTACAAGCTGCTACTAATAGTCCCCCGATGATATTGAGGTATTTCTGCTGTTGTGTAAGAGTCACCCTGGAATCTCAAAACACCATGTCTTCCTACTAAATAAAAGGAAATCAAGACAAGAGTCAGTGTCCTGGATTTCATAATCACATGATAATTCCTTCAATAAGAAGGGAGTTATTGTGTGTCCCTGTTGTGCCTTTCAGGGCAGGGAGAATTATCGAGAACCCTTCCATGCCCAGATCATTATCTGCTAATGTCACTCACAAAGCAGATAGATTTGACAGTAATATGTGCAACTGAATGGCAAATTACAGCTTCTGCGAGAGGTCTGAGCCAAAATCACCTCTGGTGTAATTCCATCCACTTCAGTTTAACTCCTGGAAGTGAATTTGAATTCAGTCCACTTACTCATTCCAGCCTCCTGCTGTATTTCATCATCAGGCAAAGTCAACATAAAATCACTAGTTTTCACATTTTCTGGCTAAGGTAAAGAATCTTGATTCTGATGCATATTCTCACATCTGTGCTTCCTCTCACTCCTCTTTAGCAGGCAACCTGGTAGACTGCTACACTGTTGGCAAAAAAAGAGGAGAGGGAGAAAAAGTTGCATTAGCCTTAGGCTTTGTCTTCAGTGTTTGTAAAAAAAAAAAAAAATTAATATCAAGATAACTTTTGCTCTTAGACATAGGGTTTGGCATCAGCAGGATCACTGACAGAGCAAGAAGTGGTAGGACTGAACCTGTAGAATCAGGGGTGGTGAATAGCTGGGCCAAATCCGGACCACCAGTCACTTTTGATTGAACCCCAAAACATTTTTATTTACTTATTATCATTATTGTTGGGTTTTTTTATTATTTTCTTTGGCGTCTGGATCTTGCCTATATCCTGACGAAGAAATTTGGATCATGACAAAAAATAATTGATTACCCCGGGACCAATTTCTCTACCTACGGAACTTAAGTCCTAACTTGTGCAACTTTCAGAATGACTCTACCCTTTGGGATCTATATCCTAAATCCCTGATACTAAAATTTTGAATAATTTATTCAGACTTTGTAGAAATAATAATTTTTGAAATGTGTTAAGAAAACTTTGAAAATGCTCTTTGCCTTTCTAACTTCTTTCCCCCTGCATTATTTGATGTAGCTAAGGGGTTGAGGAATGTTAGCGTAAACATTTCCTTGTTACTGTTATTACTTTTGTACTCCGTGTTTGTATATTTGTTGCAAGATTTATAGCTGAAATGGCAAATTGTTTGTATTTTTATTTTCTGTTTTCCTTACTTTGTGCCTTTGGGGTATAAGAACCAATTGTAAAGCTGTGAGAACAGTGCCAGTTTTAATCCTCTTTCATCATTGGCCTCTCAGTCTTACAATTATAGCTCTATAAAGATAGAATGAATGTGCCTGTATAATGGCATCAATACTCACTTATTCTTGTGTGCTGTCTCTTTTTCTATAGACAATACAATGTTAATCTAAAGTATCTTTCTGTTAAATAAAGCTATCAATAAAGCAACGTGATTGTCCAGGATTTAAATGTGAGAAACAAAACCCAATAACGTAAGCAGCTGGTATTTGCTATTGTGATGGGAGAAGATACTACCTAGAAGCACCAATGCTCTGATAGACTTGTCAGTTCTATGTCATATCAGTGTAAGAGGGAATATTCCACACATTTGCATTCGTTGTCGCTGTAATAGGTATTTAATTATATAGGCCTTTGTGGATGCTGATCATGGATATAGTACAAGCTATTGCAGCTCACGAATAGCAGAGCTTAATTCAGTAAGCAAAAAGTTGCCTTAATATAGAGCTAAAGAAGAAGGGGACAATGGGATGAGTTTAGTGAGAGTGGAAAGATGCAATCTTTAACACTGTCTCTTTGGCCTCAGTTCCTTTAGGCACTACCTCAAGGAAGTGGGATAACATATCCACCACGTCTAGATCTGCAGTGTAGCATTTTAATGAGCTAATTTGTAAATTGATTTTAATGAGTTAATTTAAATTCCTGTGCTAAAGTTTAGCCTCTGCAGGTACAGCTCTCTAACACCTTCCTTATTATACAGGGCTTTTAGCAATGTTTTTGGTCTCCCGCTCTTCAGGGATTTACTGACAAAGTGATTTATCAAACTATGGTTAAATCTTAAGTGGGATGCAATTGCTTGAAAACTGCTAGAAGGTGTATTTCATGAAATTTCTCCAAGTCACCAAGAAGGCTTGCACAGGTATACTAGCTGTTACATCTGAAAGTTTTGTCACTGTTTGTGTATTCTCTATGTCAATATTTCATGCATCAAGTTAGTGGAATCTGTAGATTGTGCCTTAGCTTTGAAACAATGGATTTGTTACACTAAGGATGTTTGGTTCAATTTATTGTTTAGTGAGTGATAGTTTTGCAGAACTCCTATACAGAGTAGTTTCCCACTACCAAGAACTTATGTGAAACTCAGAGCCAGATAATTTAAATTAAACATGTGATGTACAGTATGTGGGTACAATATAACTTTATTTGCTGTTCTTGTTCATGGAGCAAATGAATCACTTTTCATAGATGTAGGGCTGGAAAGGATCATTATGACAATCTAAGTTCACCTGTGTAGTATTGGCCATGTAATTTGATGATTCCTGCAACAAACCCAATGACTTGTAATTGACCTAGAGCATCTCTCTTAGACAGAGGTCCACTTTTGATTTAAGGACAGCAAGTGATGGAGGATCTACCACGTCCAGCTGGTCCACTGGTTAGTTACCCTCACTGTTAAAAATATTTGCCTTTGCCCCTGATTTGAGTTTATCTAGCTTCAACTTCCAGCCAAAATCAGCTGTTATCCCTCTTTCTCCTGGATTAAAGAGTCATCTACTATCAAATATTTGCTCTTAAAGAGATGTCTCATTCAGTACCCTAGAGGCAGTAGTAGGAAAGCAGATGCTAGAAGAGAGCCAAATTTGCTTTCTGCTAAGCCAAATTCCCACTGAAAAAATAGAAAAAGAAAATGAGAGGCTCAACTAATGACTTATAGGGGGCCTTCCTCTCTACACCACTTGTTTAACTCTATGTGAAGTCATTGACTAAAGACTATTGATCTGATTTAGTTCATGCCAGCTAGATGGTGGTTGAGTCTGAGGCTTGACTACACACCAATGTGGGAATAGCCCAGTACTTGACATTTTAACGTTAAGGCCATTGACGCAAAGGGGCTTCCTGATCTGGCCTCTTAAGCAACACGTGATGTATAGAACAGGAGAAATATACATGCCTGGGGCATGTTTTTCCAGTCCACTGGCACCCTCATCCCTATAGACCCCATGGGTGCAGATAACAAAGTTGGCAGAATTAGACCCAAGTGTGATGTAAAACAAGAACCTACCAGCAGCTCTCAGATTATAGGGAAAGTTTCAGCTGTGCAGCACTACATGCCACAGCTGGCAGAATGGGAGGCCTTGACAAATGCAGAGGTGAGTCTAAGTTGATATACTCTGCACCTTCTTCTGGTCTCTTAGGTGTATCCACAACCAACTTAGACTTGCACCCAATTTACACACCTACCCCCACCTCTCTGAATTTGGCCCCTACATTATAAAGGAATTGGTTTCTGTAAATCAGGACTTGCCATAAGATTTAACCCACCAATGGATCTTGAAGGGATGCCTGCTGGGCTGCACCCCATGGATCGCTGGTGGGGTGAAGCAAAATCTCTCGGTTCTAGGGTGCAACAGAGGGTGTAGGAAGGTATGAAAAAGTTCCACTTTTCCTGCTGTCCTTCCTCTGCTCTATCCCTAACCCAATCTCTCATCTGCTCCTCAGTCTTCTCCTTCCTTCCCAGCTCCTGGGATAGCTGTGTTTCATGCAACTACAGGGCCAGGCCCACAACACTCTTGAAGTAAGTCTGCTGCTGGGAGAATAGAGAACCACCCCGCCCTCCTCACCTCCCCATTGGCACTACCAGCAACCCACCCATCACATTCCCCTACTACCTCATTTTTACATTAGGGGTGATGGATATAAAATGAAATTTGACAATTTATTATTCATCACTAATGGGAACTAAATGGCTTGTGGATTACTGTACTGATACTCTGGGGGCCTAGGACAGTTTTTTGCTCATGCACAAAAAAGGTTGAAAATCCCTGGTGTAATTTCCACAGTATGAAGCCAGAAGAGAGGAGTAAAGCAAGAGAAACAAAACTGGAAGATTTAAGGAAAAAACATCAGACAGGCCAGCCCGCACCCACACTTCAAGCTTACTTTCTTTCATCTCCTCTGTAGCCAGCCTTGCACTGGTAAATTAATGCATGTAGCTAGAGGGGAGTCTGATGGTAAGGAAGTCCATTACATCCCCTTACATACCACTTGTTGCCCATTATCTGGGCACAATCTATGTGAACTTCAACCATCCTAGCTGAGTGAATCAATTCACAACACTGCAGCCTGTCACCTCTGTGCACTGGAATTCACATCCCACCTGAGTTGATCAAAGCTCAGATGTGGTGGCCTGGAGTTCACAATGCAAGATTCCCTTTTTTTCGCTGCACAGTGGACGGGGTGGGGGGACTAACGGGAGGGTAGGGTGGAGGGCATTAAGATGAGGTGTGTGTGTTCTGGCTTATGTTGTATTGCTGAAAATTTAGTAATGGATTTTGCATGCATGTTTGTGTTTGCTCTGGGTGCTTCACCTTGAAGTTAAGACAGGCTTATTTTAAAGCTAGATAAATACACCTCAGCAACCTAAAACTGGTATACTCCAGACAGCACACCAAATGAATGATATGGGGAGGTTAACATCCAAGCTGTGCAAAGGTTTAGACATGCTGGAACTGGCTATGCAAAGAATGCTCTTAATCTAACAGGAAGGATTTAAGATTTGACATCAGCATTTTGACTTCAATATAAAATGCAACACTGTCTGCAAGGAAAGCATCAGCGCTCGGCCCCAGAGAACTAGCACAAGCTTTGGAAGTTAAACTAGTTCACAGAGAACTGTTCTTCACAACTGCTAAATACTTCCTTGCTCATGCAGGCTTTGATATACTGAAGAACAGGCTGTGCTGACACCTGCTGGCTTTCTCATCAGACAAAGATACATCATGCGAGTAGCTCTTGGGCTTTGCTATAGTTCTCCCCACCCATTGCACACAACTCTATGGTGAAACTACATTTCTGTTTAAACCAAGAAGGGGACAGGGTTATGTTATGTGCGATTTTCTGAGAACCTGTTTCAGAAGGATCCTTTGACACTCTCCTCATTCAGGTCATGGCTGGGACATAGCTTTTGTTTCGGGAAGGGCACGCATCCCTTAATGGATGCAAAAAAGAATTGTGCACCACTGGAGTGAGCCTTTGCTGTCCCAGCTGTACAGCAAATGCTGCATCCATGAAAACCTGCTGCAGTTAAGATGTGGGCAATAGGCAGAGGGGGTGAGGGGGCAAGAGGGGAAGAGAAGAAAAGCACAAGGAAAGGATGAATGGATTGAGTGAGAAAAGGGAAAGCTTGACAAGTTACCTTATCTAAGGTAGAAAACAACCAGTCCATTGCCACTAAGAACAGCAAAAAGAAGTCTTACCTTTCCTGTCCCTCTTTACTAGGCTCATTCATAATTGCCAAGTCTATGTGCAGAAGTCCAGCAAAAGGAAATAATGGGGAAAAGATCTTTTTTCAAAGAAGAGCAGAACCCTTCCTGAAACACTGCCAGACAATATATAAAGAGAGACAAGGTGGGCAAGGTAATATCTTTTTGGACCAACTTCTGTTGGTGAGAGACGCACGCTTTTAAACCACACTGAGCTCTTCTTCAGGTCTGGGAAACATAGGCAATGTATACACTACCGCTTATGTCATATAACTTATGTCATGCAGGGGTGTGAATAAAACACACCCCACCACCACTCATTGGGGGTGGATTAATTATGCCGATGGAAGAGCTTTCTCCCATCATCGGTGTAGAGCAGCTACACTAGAGATCTTACCACGGTGCAGCTGCATTGGATAGCTATGCCATTGCAAGCTCTCTAGAGTAGATACGGAGTGTCACAGCTAAATACAAGGTGGAACAGATTGTTTAGCATAAGTCGTTAACACATATTGTAAAAAGAAAAGGAGGACTTGTGGCACCTTAGAGACTAACACATTTATTTGAGCATAAGCTTTCGTGAGCTACAGCTCACTGCATCGGATGTAGCTCACGAAAGCTTACGCAAAAATAAATGTGTTAGTCTCTAAGGTGCCACAAGTCCTCTTTGTCTTTTTGCAGATACAGACTAACACGGGTGCGACCCTGAAACCTGTCATTATGCAAGGCATATTGTAAGAGACCATTCAAGATGAAGTGGCCTATTAACGCCTCCAGTCCTAGGGAGGAAAGGGGGGGCAACAGCTGGGGATGGGGGCAGTTATAGATTGTTGTTATAAGCCATAAAGCCAGTGTAGGCAGACACACAACTTTTGAATTTGTATGTAACTTAAGGGCTGGTCTACACTGCCAAGGTTTTTCATCAAAAGGCAGCAGAGGTGTGCGCACTGCAAAGCCACTTTTTGCGCCGACACTCCTCAGTTGCAGCGCTGTAAAAAAACAAAAAAAAAAACACCTTGACAAGAGTCAAGGCTTTTTGCACCAAGGTTTTATCACCATCGTGCCAGTGTAGACACCATGCCTGATTTTAGTGCTGTTATTGGCCACCGGAAGGCGTCCCACAATGCCCATGCTGACCACTCTAGTCAGCAGTTTCAACTCTGCTGTCCTGCTGCCGGGTGAACAACCTTCCGTCCCTCCCCCTTTAAAGCCCCAGGAATTTTGAAATTCCCCTTCCTGTTTGCTCGGCGCACATCCACCGTGGTGACCATGGCGGCTCCACACAGCAAACGATTTCCCGCTTGGACACTGCAGAGCTACTGGATCTGATGAGTGTTTGGGGTGAGGAGGCTGTCCAGTCCCAGCTGTGCACCAGCCATAAGCATTTCGATATCTACGGCCAGATTGCGGGCCGCTTGCACAAAAAGGGTTATGATCGGGACATGCTGCAGTGCAGCGCAAAGGTGAAGGAGCTGAGGCACGCATACCACAAGGCAAGGGAGGCAAACCGTCACTCCAGTTCTGTGCCCCAGACCTATCGTTTTTATAAGGAGTTGGACGCTATCCTAGATGGCAACTCAACCTCCACTGTCAAGCGCACTATGGATACTTCGACAGGTCTGGAGCCAGTGGAAAGCAGACCTAGCCCAGAGGAGGAAGTCATTGATGAAGAGGTGGAGGCTGAAGAAGATGTGGAGCCCACGGCAGGGCCGCCCAGCTGTTCTCCATTCTGGTGGTGTCTCAGCAGTCACTCTGTGGCGAGCCAGGAGAGGAGACCCCTGATAAGTGGTTTAGCTTTGTGAAGTTCTGAAGCGGGTTGAGGGCAGAGAAATGTACAAGACTGGCTGTGTGTCTGTGTGCTAGGCATTTCCACACGCAGCTAGGCAGTACGGCAGAACAGGGAGTGATGCACTCCGAGATTTCATAAGAATCCTCCAGAGAGAAACTTTCCTGGAGGTACTCAGCAATCCTCTGCCGGAGGTTCCTTGGCAGAGCTGCTTTGTTCCTTCCCCCATTGAGAGAGACTTTCCCATGCCACTCTGCAATTACTTGGGCAGGGACCAAAGCTGCACACAGGCAAGCAGCATAAGGATAGGGACAGAAGCTGCAAGCATGTAGGAGATGCACCTTTTCTTCCTTGCTTACCCTCAGGAGTGAGATATTTTCCACAGTGACCCCCGCCTGTGGAAAATGGTGGGAAAGATTAGAGTGTTGACCCCCATAAGTGCCTGGGGACCCTGTCACATTGCTTTTCTGCAATGAACAATGCCCCTGCCCCTGGGTTCACTCACCATGCTTGGGGTGTTCTCCTGCATGTGTGCTTGCCTAGGGTCACCGAGAAAGTGATAGGTATGTTACCAGCTGTGTATTTTAATGTAGTGTTTCAGTGCTCTCTGTGTAGTTGACAATAGTGCTTCTGTTTATTGTTAATTATGCCTCTCTAGACATGACCTTGAGAACCCCCTCCAACAGGAGGAGGACGTCTGTGCCAGATAAGAAAACGCCCAAGACAGAGCAAGAAAGATATGTTCCGGGACGTGCTGCTGCAGTCAAAGGTAGAAAAGTTTGAAAGCAAGAAGTAGAGGGAAAGCAACAAGTGGGAAAGAAAAGAAAATGATGCATACAATAGCGACACCACAGAGAGTCTGATAAAAGTTTTGGACCATCAAACTGACATGCTCCAGTCTCTCATAATGGTCCAGACTGAGCAGATGCATGCTCACCCTCCCCTTCAACACATTCAGAATTCCCCCTGCACATTCCTTTCTGCTTTCTGACACTTTGCGCTTTCCTCTAAACTCTATATACACACACACACACACACACACACACACACCCCCGTTGACAGTGTTTCAAACGAAAGCTGGACTTATGCTCAGCTCTGAAAGTCAATCCTCCCTGCCCCCCCAAGTATCTTCTCCCCCCCAAGAATCTGTGTGTGTCTATGTATGTGCGTGTGGTGTTGGGTTGTGATTTATTTCACAATAAAAGCAAAGTTCTTTGAATTATAAGCACTCTTTATATGTTTCCATGCAAGTTATGATAGTAGATGGCACCTGCAAATCAACAGGCACTTTTATCAGTTCCTTAACTGAATCCTAGGCCTTAACAATCACTACTGCTTCCTAGCATATCAAATTTAATTAACCATTGCAGTCCCAATCATAGCAAGAAACATTACTGGTTTTCATCTTTGAAGTGTTGCCTCAAGGCATCCCTGATTCTTATTGCCCCACGTTGCACCCCTCTAATAGCCCTGATATCGGGCTGCTCAAAATCAGCAGCCAGGCATTCTGCCTTCACAGTCCACTCCAAGTAAATTTTTCACCCTTCCCTTCACAAATATTATGCAGTGTGCAACATGTGGCTATAACCATGGGAACATTCTCCTCACTAAGGTCTAACCTACCATATAGGCATTGCCAGCGCACCTTTAATCGGCCAAACACAAATTCAACGGTCATTCTGCACCTAACTGAGCCTGTTGTTGAACCACACCTTGCTGCTATCTAGATTTTCCATGTACAGCTTCATGAGCCATGGCATTAAGGGGTACACCGGGTCTCCCAGGATCATTGGGCATTTCAACTTCCCCTATGGTGATCTGGTCTGGAAAGAAAGTTCCTGTTTGCCGCTTTCTGTACAGGCCAGTGTTCCTAAAGATACAGGTATCATGCACCTTTCCGGATCACCCCGCGTTGATGTCAGTGAAACGCCCAGGATGATCCACAAGCACCTGCAAAACTATGGAGAAGTATCCCTTCCGATTGATGTATTCCGTTGCAAGGTGATCCGGTGCCAGAATTGGAATATCCATGCCATCTATTGCAACGTTTCTGAAATGCAGCTACCATGGCTGCATGTGGCCACCAGGGGATTTTTGTGCAGCCACAACAGCCTCCTAGGCGATGATGGTGGGGCGGGCAAAGCCCCTCCCTCTCCTTGTTGCTCCTGGATGCACCACCCTGCACTGCCTCTAGAGAGAGGTGGAGCGCAACGCTGCAGGATCAAGGTGAGTTCTTGACCCACATTGGGGGGAGGGGGTTTGGGCAGCAGGCTCCAGCGGCAGGACTTCAAGAACCTGGCCATGCGGCCCCGAGCTCTGACCGCAGGACGGTGGATACTGACACACACACACACACACACAAGCACACACAAACAGCTCTGGCTACACAGCCCTGGCCTCCAGCTGCAGGGTGTCAGCCTGTAGCCCCTGGTTGCAGCTGCATGGCAGCAGGCACTGGCTCCCAGCTCCAGTCCTGGGCTCCAGCTGTGGAGTGGCAGGCACTGGCCACAGGCGCCGATCCCCAGCCCCAGCTGCAGGGCAACGGGCTCCGAACACAGGGCTTTGGGCACCAATCCCTGGCTCTGGCTGCAGGGCAGCAGCAGCTGCTGACCCCCAGCTCTGGACCTAGCCTCCAGTTCCGGCCGTGCAGTGATGGGCACTGGCCCCGGGCTCCAGCCACATGGCCCTAGCACCTAGTGCTGATCCCCTGCCCCAGCTGCATGGCAGCAGGTGCTGACCCACAACTCTGTTCCTAGGCTCTGGCCACATGGACGTGGTGGCAGGAGCTGGCCCTAGGTGCCAAACCCTGGCTCTGGCCACACAGCAATGAGCACTGGCTCCAGTCACATACAGGCAGCACTCACTCCTGGTTCCAGCCATGTACTCCTGGGCTCCGGCACCCAGCTCTGGCTGTGTGGCAGGCACTACCCTGGGCGCTGACCCACAGCTCCAGCTACGTGGCAGCGGGATTCGATCCCTGGCTCCAGCCATGCAGTTGCCATCCTCAGTTCTGGGTTCTGGCTGCAGGCACTGAGCCCTGTCCCTGTCCCCACAGCAGCAGACACCAAGCCCTGGCTCTGGCCATGCAAGAGTGGGGCTCATTGCCCACCCCTATTGCTCAGTGCCCCTGCTGCCTCCCCTGGCAACACATCCATCCTACCATCACCTCTGGCCCCTCCCCTTTTGGCCCCCCCATCCAGAGCTTAATGGGTTCTGGGGCTTGCTGAGAAAAGTGATATTAACAAACATGCAAGTATCACTTTTCACAGCAGACTTACTAGCTATTTGTGAAAGGTGTTATTGTATGTTTGTTAATATCACTTATCACAGCCTCACAGGTAGCTATTAAGTGTGCTGTGATATTAACAAATACTACTTTTCACAGCAAGCCCCAGGACCCACTAAGGCAGAGATCTCAAACACACAGCCTGCGGGGTTATTTTCTGCGGCCCGCCAGCTCCCCACGCCCCCTCTCCCCCCGCCTTTACCTAGAGCGACTCCGGCCCGGCCCGGCGTGCACCAGGGGCAGGGCAGGCTCCCCGCCTGCCTGCCCTGCCCCCGCGCCGCTCCGGGACCTGCGGGAGGGGTGGCACATGGGTCTGTGTTTTGCCCTGGCCGCGCCTCCAGGTACCTCCCCCGAAGCTCCTTTTGGCCACAGTTCCCCATTCCCAGCCAATGGGAGCTGCAGCCAGGGTAACACACAGACCTCTGTGCCCTTCCCCCCCCCCCGGTTCTGGCTGCTTCCTGGAGCAGCATGGGGGCAGGGCAGGGCAGGTGTGTGTGCCAGGTCCCCCGATGTGTGCCAGGCCGGAGCCCACCCCCCAAGCCCTTCCTGCACCCCAACCCCCTGCCCTGAGCCCCCTGCCGCACCCTGCACTCCTCCTGCACCACCTAGGGGCAGCGAGGGGGCGGAGTTGGGGTGGGGATTTCGGGGAAGGGGTTAGAATGGGGGCAGGGAAGGGGTGGGAAGAGGTGGGGTAGGGTCGGGCCTCATGGAAGGGGCGGAGTGGGGGCAGGGCTGGGGCAGCGGGTGCGGGGGGTCAGTGATGCAGCCCTCAGGCCAATGTACTAGTCCTCATATGGCCCTCGTGGTCATTTGAGTTTGGAGACCCCTGCACTAAGCCCTGGATGGGGGAGGCAGCATTATTTTTGTTATCGAGTCTCCCAAAAAACCCTACAAATACACATTACAATGATTTGGATGTGAATCTGTGCATATTTAATTGTTTTTCCTAAAGTTAATTAAGTATTTTAGGAGGAAAGTGTCAATGCGGCCACCAGTGAGAGCTGGTGGCTGCACTGTGAGGCCACCAAAAAATTTGTTGCAAGAACCCCTTGTCACCCCTCTGCAGTGAGGGAAACCCATTTCTGCAAATCCATCCACAATTTCACACACATTGCCAAGAGTCGTGGCCTTTCACAGCAGGATGTGACGAATGGCCTTGCGTTAACACAGCCCCAGCAGTCGACTTCCGCGCTCCAAAATGGTTCACGACCAACCGGTAGCAGTCTGGAGTCACCAGCTTCCATACTGTGATCGCCGTGCACTTCTCCACTGAGAGGGCAGCTCTCATTCAGGAGTCCTTGTATCGCAGTGCTGGGGAGAGCTCACCACACAGTTCCAGGAAGGTGGCTTTCTGCATCTGAATGTTCTGAAGCCACTGCTCATCATCCCAGACCTGCATAACAATGCAATCCCACCACTCTGTGCTAGTTTCCAGAGCCCATAAGCGACATTCCACTGTGATCAGCTGTTCCGTGAATGCCAAAAGCAATCTAATGTTGCTGCTTTCCATGTCAGACACTGCGTCAGGCACCTGTGACTGCCATTGCCTTCATAACTTCAAGAATAACTCCACTGCTATTCGCGATGTGCTAGTGAGAGCTAGCAGAGCAGTGGAGATCAGCGCAGGATCCATTCCTGCAGATAGATGTGGCAGGGCAAGCAGAAAACAAGGGACGTTGAAAATTTTGCAAACTGAAGACGGGAGCACATGGAATGCTGGGACGGAAAGCAGTGCATCACGGGGCACTGAGCCCGGATCCATGATGCACCATGATCACCTGCGCCTTCCCACAAGACCTAGCAGTAGAAGCGGGAGAGCTGCACTGTGGGATAGCTACCCACAGTGCACTGCTCTCATTGCCGATGCAAGTGCCACAAGTGTGAACACGCTATGCTGCCAGTGGAAGACAATGTGAACACACAACAGCAATGTTCTTTAAGCGTTTTTTTATCAGCGACCAAACTCTCTGTGCAAAAACTCTGCCCGTTTTTTTCTGTCCCCGTGTAGACATAGCCTAAGTGTTTACAGCAATCCTGCTGCCACTAACTTCCAAGAGAGCCCAGTATTTTCTTACTGATGTGACCAAGCATGGACAAGTACAGCATGTCCTCTAATCACATTCCCACCCTGTTGGCTTCAAGGATCCCTCTTCCTCAAGACCTGAAGTCAGTTTCCTGACTACTGGGCAAGGACAGGAATCCACAGCTGTTCTAGACCAGTGACAAGTGCTACATGCTAAAGGTTACCTGCAAATATTTTTTCAAATGAACTAATTGGAAGGTAGTGTGCTGAATGCCCCCAAAACCAAAAGAGGAGCATTTGTCCTTCTCCATTCAATACTTGCACATCTCTTATAAAACAAAATAACTTTCAGAGGGTAAATCAGTTCCCCTAATTAACGCTGACACTGTACAACATACCTCAGACTCCTCCTTGAAGATCTGGGAAGGTGTCTAAGCCAATTGGGAGCATTTAACATACCCATTATAAATATCCATGTCAGCAATTTTTTCTTAACAAATAGAAAAGCAGCATCAATGTCAGGAGGTAACAGAATTGTCTCTGGAAAATTCAGATGCCTGCATAATCAAGGTTTGCAAAAGGTATTTTAAGCGAACAAAGTGACAGTTTTAATGTGTAAAAATTAGGACAGTTGAAGACTGGTTTTATATCCAGCTGACTAGATATAACTGAGAATTTATTCAGCCAGGCACCATTGCTCCTGATGGCAATTCCTTCCCATTCAAACTTCCTCTTTGGTCCCACTACGGACATCTTCCCACGTCAACATCTAACTAAGCCTCCACCTCCTGATGACATTTTTCCCCAGGTCTGCCCTCTCCCATTGCAGCTATCCTTTCCCAACTATTGTGATCCATACAAAGTCCTGGATCTGTTTCTTCTGCAGGAGGGTCAGTTCATTCCACCATCCATCAGACGGTAAACCTCAGGCTGATTTAAAATCAAAGCAACTCAAGATAAAGACTACAGTTCTGTTTGTTTTATAGTTTAATTTAGAACTGGTGAGAGATGACACATTGATAGCCCTGGAAAGTAAAGTCCTCATTATTCCCACAATGACTAAGAGCACAAGCAAAATCAGTATAAACTAGCCCACACTGTCATGGGGAAAATCACCTTTGATCAGATGTTAGTTCAATCTCTGTACCCATTTAGTCAGGGCCTCTGCTAAGACCACAAACCAGGGTACCACCTGTGGTGGTGGTTTCTTGTGAAAATGAGCTGACCATTCCATAAGGAATTGGACAGAGACCTCTAACTCATTTCACACTGGCGACTGGAAGTAATGGATGCCAACAACTTTTGTTCACCACTCAACTGCTAATCACACTCAACTGCTCCAGAATCAAACCAGCTTCCAGCGATGAAAGGCCCCATATTCCATTACCAGTCCTCTCTGTATTCTGTTCCAACATTCTCAGTTTGAATAATAAGTCCTGGTGATTTTCTATGCCTTTTTTGGAAGACTAAAGTTCTTTAAAGAGCTGGTGAAAGTAACACAAGTAGAAGAGTATTTCAGAAAGAGTCACAGTATACAAGCAGTGTTCGAGAGAATAACAAAAGGCTCTGTCATGCTATTGTACAGCACAGCCCATGAAGTGCCACTGCCTTATCCCCGCAATTTCATGGAACAGCAGTATTAACTCTTCCTGGAGAGCAAGTTTATCTAATCATTCTAGGATGACTATTCTACTTGTTCTTAATTTGGTGAATGTAGCAGAAGAATATGGAAGTTCCAGGAACTAATAGATTGTGACACTATGGCAGTATTCATCTCCAAGAAAGTGGGAAAGAATTGCTCCCTGTCATGGAAACAGCTGCCCACAGACTGTGCCTCCCCTCAATAGAAACGCAATCATTCGGGTTTTATTTTAATACTGAACTGAACCGAGGAGCGATCACTGGCTTTCACACCATTTGGAGAAATGCCTGATGTCTGCTTATGCATATTGATGTCACACAAAGTCAAGTTGCTACACCTTTCACCAAGGCATCTCTGTGAAATGATGCTAAAAACAGTCAGGCTGGTCCTTGAACACAAAAGCTTCCAAACAGTTATTTGTCTGTTTCATCACACTAAAAGGGGCTGGAATATAAAGGAAAGCATTCACAACTGAAGAATATGAAACCTGAATCAGCCTGCACCATTAAAACAAGACAGACTGAACATAAGATGAGTGAAATAAAGCTATTATTTGTAACCTAGGGATTCCATCACTAAGCTCTTTAAAATATCCAGTGAGTTGGTCATAAAAAGTTTCCTTTTTCCATAAAAAAAGGATACCATTATGATGGGATTTTACATACATAGCTAACAACTCTTTTATACTTAATGCACCACTGTAGAATCACACCACCAGAATGTGTGTTACAGGTCCAAGTTCATCTATACTGCTTACATTGTAAGATGTAAGGGGGAGAGAGGAAATATATGAAAGGAAAGCAACTTTGTGGTCATTGATTTTTCCCTCCTGGATCTCAGCATCCTGAGAGAAATGAGTTTCTATAATAAAGAAATTGCTGCATTTGTGAGGCAATCCTCTAGGATTTATTGATTAAAAAAATCATCTCATTAAACAGAAAAAAAAAATTTTTAACAGGTATGAGAAAACAAAAAAAAACAGGTCTCTTGGGATCGTCACCAGGCCGAAACAGGATTAGCTTTGTAGTTTCTGTAATCTTCTTCACAGAAGAACGCTAACTCAGTTTCATTTGCTGAAAGGGATAAAAAATAAATATTCAGCGTGCCCAATAAAAGCATATGCTTATTGTATTAACCACATAGCAGCCTATTAACATTAATTAGAACCTCAGAATGCATTTGGTGCCTTTTTGGTTAAAGGCAATCACTAGTCACCACATTGTTTATTTTTACGTTAGACCCAATTACCATTTGTTTTAGTCTGGTTAAAAAGAACTAGAACATTGGCATATAAATGTAAACAAACATCTGCAGAAACCTTCAAGACTAATTTCACCAAAGTCTACAAAACGATTTGGACAACCTAGGAGATTGCACATTTATTCTTTCTAGAAAACAACGAAGCTTGCGTTTTTTTCAATCCATTATTCAGATAAGGAGGGAGAAAAAACCTCTTTTTTTCTGAAATTAGCCTGCAGGTATAATAATTTAATACTTGGAGGATTAGTAGAATATTTTACAGATCACTTTACATTTTCCCTCATGGCCCATCAAAATATGTGTCTGAAGAAGTTAATTTTTTGCCCTGCTAATGATTAATTCATAAGGCTTCAACAATATGCAAAGTGAACGACACAAATTGGCTTCTCCAGCAATACCTTCAAATACCTCTAATTATTCACAGGGGATATGGCACAGCTAAAGGACCCACAAAGGTTCAGAGCAGTCACAATTCTTTCAGCCCAGCAGGTCAAGGACTTCCTCTTCTAAAACAATAAGTCAGCAACATTACTAATTCAGAGTGGAGACAAATCTGATGGAAAACCTTCACAATTATTAAACATGGAATTTTTTAAGGTGCTGAGCCAATAAATTCTGCATTTGCTTTTTAAATTAAACCTGAATTTAAAAGTCTGCCTGTCTTATATAAAAGGAGCAGGAGAGGTTTTAGAATCTTGACTTGGAAAAAGACAAGATTGTTTGTTTGCAATGAATGCTGAACACTTTATTAACATACATCCTTGCTCTAGAAATAGGCACACATTAACTTTGCTGACCAGATAATAGCTGTAATAATAATCACCACCACAGAGAATTTCCTAAAGATGCTCATCTAATAGCCTCATAATTTACATCTTTCCAGCCCAATCCTGCCAAATGCTAAAATCAATCCTTTGGAGTTGAGGAGGGTGCTCAATACCTTACAGGATTGGGCTCCTGGCTTTTTTAAAAGGGAAATTCTAGTGTTTGCTTCTAGCAAATGTTGTGCAGCCTAGATATTTAAAATCTAAACATATCAATGGGAGATTTGAAATTGATTTCAATGGAGGCAAGTTCAGGACCAGAACTATTGTCACATTATATTGTGCATCATTTATTTTGTTTATTCTTTATATTATCATAGTGCCTAAGAGTCTTAATCCTGGACCCCATTGTGCTAAACACTTGTACAAACATAGAACGGAAACAGTCCCTACCCCAATGTTTTTATTACTTACCAGAAATGCAAATCTACTCTAAACGGATAAAAATCCGGAGTTGTCAAAGGTCTTACTACGTTATTGCTTCTGTAAGTCAGTGGAAGAGAGCTTTTCACACTGTGGTAAACGTTAATATATCAGAACACAAAAACGGCTCTTCTAAAACCTCAAAACTTGGCAAGTCTAAGAGGATATTCCACATTACACAGCAAGAACTTAATTCTACCTCATACAGCAGTCAGGAATTGATGCAGTTAGCATTTGTTGTAAGTATATAATTAACTTGAATAATTATGGAGGTATCATTTTAATTATTTTTCTTCCATCCTTAAACCATTCCCTCCTCCCCTACATTCAGAGAAATAAAAGCAGTCCAGTTTATCGCAGTTTGTTTTCAGAACAAGATTACTCTGATGTGCTGATAATTTACCGAGATTGCATCAAGTTATACCACCACTAGGACTATGGTACCTGTTTTAAAGGTAGGAATGTACAATAATTCATCAATGCTGTCTTGGAGGAGGACAGCGCTAGAGGAGATCAGCTCTAAGCAAATATCTGCCACTGTTTCCCAGCCCCTTGCCTAGACTTCTAAGCCAGGCTACCTCAAGTCTTAGGTAGGTAAGACTCATGCTGACAAGAGGCATATACTAACTAAATAAGACTCTGAAGTCTTCAGACTGCCAATAACCCTCCTTCCTGAAGAACTGGTTTTCATCTGGGTTAAAAGGATTGAGTTAGCAGGGAAGGCTAAAGAATGACTTATTATTAATATTCAACAATATTAACAGTTCAACAGTTAATATTCAATAGTAATGCCCAGTTCTCTATAAGGCCTTATATGGCAGCCCATTGAGCTAGGCACAGTACATACATATAGTATGAGAGTTTCCTCTCCTCAGAGAGATTACAGTATAGAATAAGGGGTAGCGGGCAAAGAGGAAAGGGGGAGATTACAGTATAGAATAAGGGGTAGTGGGAAAAGAGGAAAGGGGGAGAAACTAAAAGTATCAGGTATAAATGCCAAGGAGAAAGGGGAATTGATCAGTGTGGCCCAATGAGATTAATCAGGAGTAAAGAAATGAAATCAAGAGAGTATTTTCTGATGTTCCATTTATTTTTTCCAATGGTAAGATTTATAATGGTCTCCTAAGGAGAGTGGAAGAAGCACCACTGATTGAAGGATTTTAAACTAGATCAGAAAAAGTGCTAAATAGTATTCTGTAGGGGAATATCCTGCATTGACTGGAGAGAGGCTAGGCGGCCTAATGCTGAATGGGTTCTTCCATTTCTAACGCCCTGTGATCTTTCACCCAGAGCGTAAGATTGTTGTGCACCAGATTTAAATAAGCGACATCCTAAACTAACCAGTGCCGTCTCAAAGCCTGCAAATTAGGCCTTCAAAGTCTCAGCTGCTCTGCTGCCACATAATCATTTTTGCATGGAGCCAAAATGATATCCAGTGACTATCATTTGACATACAAATTTGACATACATAGGCATTTCTTTTCGCTATTAGCACAAGACATGCGCCATATGCATTCTTTTGTCAGAGAGCAAGGACTCAAGTTGATTTTAACCACATGCTATGTTCAGCTCACTTTCTAAATGATATTATTTGTGCTGCCCTGTGCAATTTAAATATTGTGTTGCACATTAAACAAATCTAATCTCATTTCATTATTCCACACTGGTTCCACTACTTAAACTTTGAACCAAAACATCAGTTTAAATGTTACGGATAGGTTATTAGTACTATGTCTGCTTAATCTTATCTGTCAATCATTTAAAATTACCCTCAGCAGAATTCTAAGCATTCCTTCTAAAAATCGCAATTTGCATTCTGAGCATTTGGAGTGCACATACCTGCTGCCCTCAGCCCAATGATGTGAATGTACATTATCCCCCCTTCTTCCCTGGATAATTATCAGGTAGTGTAAAGAGCATCAGGAATAGCATTTACTTTTCAGCAGACTATCCAAACATAATCAGACAGTTACCAGTATAATGACAAGCACAATGATCAGTACCGTCAGTCAATATAAAGGTACTCCTACCTACTCCAGCTGCTTTCAAAGTGCTGTCTTCTTTTAAAATAAGTTTGTCATCATCCTCCAAACTCACTACAAGTTCATTGGTCTAGAAATAAGTAAATAGGAATATAAAGATAAATGCGGATTTTATTAGCTTTGCCATTATGTTCTCTAGAAACGCATAGATCTTGCTGTATACACACATAAAAGGGGGTGGGGAAGGAACAGATAGCAAATGTACCTTAGATCCATGTGCTTGGTGAATAATCTTCATTGTATCTGGAAGAAAATACAAAACTTCCCTTAAGATGTGGTTCATTACACTGGACAATGGCACGGTGACGGTTCCATGTTTGTCATCTCTTGAGGATTTTCAAGTGTTCTCTCTTCAAAAAGGGAAAAATAAAGCTCTCTCCACTAGCAGCTAGCCCTGCAATCTAAACCTGAAATCTGAGAATCAATCTAGGTTCTTTTCTTCATGGGTATTACCACCTGTGTTAGAAGTTCTATCAGGCAAATTAGGGTGTCAAGGACATTTACGCCATCCCATTGTCTTCATCCTATGCCCGCCATGATACCCATTCAATCTATCTTCAGTGAGGAAGGTGATTGGAATTTAATAAACAAATCTGTTGATGCTGCACAAGAAGAAAGAGAACCCAATTTGCTCTCCCACAGTGTTGGCTCTGCTCTGCTAGCAGGAAAAAAAAGTAGTAACAACTTAATTTTGTCACTTTAAAATAAGCAGAGATGGCAGAACGCACACACAGGGAGCAGAATCAATAAAAGGGATGCCATTGTTACATACACAGGCATTTTAATATAAAAGCAGAATTCCAACACATCTATGTTTGAACAAACTCAAAATAGGACACGAGTGCTTTTTCAGCAAAGGAGCTAGGAACTTGATGCTATTTACCTACTTGTAAGTCTAGAGGGGGGAAAAATGTGGACTAGAGTAACTTTCAAATTGGCATGACTGAGTATTCAGAGCTCTGGTACAATAAAGATCACATTCTCAATTAGAGGTTTGTTGACAAGGCTTTAATCCATGAAAATACACATCACTTCGGCCCATTTTGTACGTTGTATTCATCGCATTTAAGGAGAGTTGGATTGCCTTGCTCTCCCACTGCAAAGGTCACTAAAGAGGCAGATTTAGTATACAGTGCCAGTTGCAGTACTACCCATATATCTTAGAAGCAAAACATGCATTAAACAACACTTACTGGAATCTTACCAATACACACAGGTACTGCAAGAAGACCAAATAATCACATTGAAAACATACTAAGCTTTTATCTCTGGGAAGTGAACATGCGAACTATCAACGATCTTTACTAACCTCAGCCAGCTCTATACCCCAATGAATGGAGTCCAAAAGCAACCTACTGGTTTTCAAATCCTAGTACAACTTCACATCTCCATTCTCTGACCTGACTTCTTACTTACCCATTCAGTCTCTGAGTCACTCTGGATTTTATCTGTTCACAGCTCCACCACTGACCACAGACATTTTTGCATTTAACCATTTGCCCTATTAAGGAAAGGCTGTTCCAGCTCCACCATGTAGATAAAATATCAGCCTCTTCAAATCCGGGCTAAAGCCTCACCTCCTCCCATTTGCTTTTGATAACCATTTTACCCCAAACTCACTTGAGCACATAAATAAATTTTACCTTGTGTTTCTAGTAACAGGCCTTTTGTGACTGTTGATATAAAATATTGTCATGAGGTACTAAACTGTAATGAATTCAGATGACAATTCTTTGTATTATTTGTATTGGGTAGGGCCTAGAGGACTCCACCAGTTTGTGTTTCCATTGTGCTAGGCACTGTACCGACATGTGGTAAATGACAGTCCCTGCCCCCAAAGTGTTTACCATCTAACAGACAAAACATGACATGTGTAAGACAAACAAAAGGCTGGAGGGAATGAAGTAAAAATAATGGGATGCTTTAGTACAGACTAGATGTCTGCACAATTTGTAGATGGAGTAATCCAATCAGAAGCAGAAATCACAGCTTGCAACCTGCCCAGCCATTATCAGATGACAGTTCTCTGTGGGAAACACGGTAGGGGTGTGTTTTAAGGAGGAATTCGAAGGAGGATAACATGGTGGCTTTGCCTCATATGCACAGGAAAAGGTGAAAAAGGGAAAGAAGCAGACAAGTGGGCGACCAAGGCTGACACCGTAGGTGCCACACAGGCAGAGTCAACTTAACAGTAAGATGACAGTAGGATGGATAGATAGGAAGAAACTAAACAGCGAAGGGTTCTGACAGTGAGAACAAGAATTTTAGGTAAAATGCAATGGAGAAGGTTGAGCCAATGAGAGACAAAGAGGAGGGGGCTTTAGTCCAAGTGAAGCGCCAAGAAGGTGAGTTTGACAGCAGCATTTTTAATAAACTTGAGGAAATGAGGCAGCAACAGTCAAGCCAGACTGGAGGAAATTGCACAACTTAGACTGGAAGCTCTTTGGGGTAGGCACCACCATTTCATTCTGTTTTTACAGCGCCTAGCAAAATGTGCTCCTGGTCCATGACTGGGGCTCCTGGGTGCTACAGTAATACAAAGAAACATATAAGTCAAGGTGAGGGGCAAGCAGGGTCTAGATGGGATGAGTCAGAGTGGGGGTAAGGTTGGCCCCTTGTGATGCTGCCCAAGAAGCAGCAGCAAGATTTGTACAGTGATGGGCTGAGAGAACCAAAAGGAGGCAGAGTTACAGGAGAAGCCCAGATTAAAGGTCCATGTGATGAGGAGGATGGTGGTGCTACCCACTACCATGGTAGAGAAGTGAAGGAGAGAAAGTAGGCCTCAGAGGAAAGATCAGCAGCTTTGTTTTGATTCCTTACATGCAAACTCAGCATGACTGACATCTAAAGCTGAGAGGCTAAGGCTGAACTAGTGTAACAGGAATCAAACTGCTGCACTGGTGTAGTTCTGTTCCCTTGATTGTACAGTATTTTGTTCAGTCCTCTGAGCAGCAATTAGCCATATGTCCACAAGCACATGCGCAGAGCAAATCTCCCCGATGCTAGACCAAAAGTTGTGCATGAACCTGCAGGTATATCACAGCATAAAGAATAAAATGATAGCACGGGTCTCCTTCATTTGCCACCAAAGGGAAGAATGGCACTCCAAAGACAAATGTTTCAAATCTCTAGAATTGTAAGTCCTTAAACAATACAATATTCACATCTATCCTCTATATTCAGAGAAACAAGTTGAAGACAGAGACATTAACAAATTAAACTCCAATCCCCGAGACATTTCCCACTTGCTCCCATTTTGCACCTCCTGATTCCCCATCAGTGTGAATGGAGAAACAAGCCCTATGCCAGTTTAGTCTCTTGATATAGGTGTGTAATTCCCAGCACCATTCACAGGAATTATATGTGCGCCCCACACAGGGAGATGCTTTATCAGTGTGGTAGATGTGGTTTGCTAACTCCACCTTGGACAGAGGGAGGTGGGAATGGCATTGATGGCAGAGAGGTATCTGTAAGGAGATAGGTTTATGGAACAGGTCATCTTAGGACAGGTTTATGTCTCAGGGAAAGTGTTTTATTGTCATTTGAGTTATTCTTTATGCTGTATACCTGTATGCCCTGCTGTCACCCATTGCACCACTTTTGCTGTAGTCACCAAACAGCATAATTAAAGCCAAATCCCAGAAAAGGGATAAATCTGGACTATATAGAGCGAGTTCTATTCAAAGTATGACGCTCTCCACCTGCTTACACCAAGGAAACTTGCATGTGAGCCGCATTACTTGCAAAAATTATTAGAGCACAGAATCAGATTTAAAATTTAGCCCAGGCTATTTCATTCCATTTCATTTCATCCCAAATTTACATTTAGGAGCTTTCCTATTTATCTGAGCCGTTTTCCTCCTCCTCTTGTTTAATATTATGTAAATTCTTTAAGTACATAAATCTAAATATTTTCCACTCGGTGCCTTTAGCTCCTTCTTGGCCATCCCTTGTGACCTCACAATTAGTAGCTGGATATTGAAATGCATAAGCACGAAGAGGACTGTGATTTCAAAGTACTGTGGGTCACAAGCTGCTTTGCAGAATGGGAACAGAGTTTAAAAGGCACTTACAAAAATGATAAAAAATTAATATCCCAAAATGCCTTTGCCAATTAGCAGCAGAATGAGTAATGTGCTGCCTAATTCTGAAGTGAATACAGAAGTTCATAATAATCGTTGGGTTTTGTAGACACAAGATGTAAAGCTAATGGTGTGTGTATGACATTCGCAGTAGGGCTGTGCCAAATTAATCATTAGCTTGACTAGTTGTTTCCCTGAAAGCAGCTGCAAAAGTGTGTGGGTGTATGCGGGGGCATGTGTGTGTGTCGCAGCTCCTTTCAGGAAACTAGTCCTGACTTACTATATTTAGATGGAAATAAATGTAATGCAGTTAAATCACATGAGAACTGGTGTAACATACTGTACACACATTTCTTAAAGAATAAGAAAAATTACATACCATATTTGTATTTTTTAAAGGGAGGTGGAAGTCCTGTTCTTAAAGACACATCTATTAAAAATAAAGAGACTACATGAAAAGGATTGTAACAATTTTCTTTTTATATTTTTAAATGATTACTTCATGAAGCTTGCACTCTGAATTTGAACTTTAAAATAAATCTCAAATCAGGAAACTTGTCTTAGCAACAAAAGTTGAAGAGCAATTGGTACAACTCTGAGCCCAGATCCTGCAAATTCTATGGTACACTTTACTTGTGTGAGTTGCCCCATTGACTTCAGTGGGACTACCCATATGTATAATGTTAAGGAAAGGTGTGCAGGATCAGACCCTGGAAGTCTGATCCTCCAAAGCTCTACTGTCATGTATATCCTATTAACATTTTCATAAGGGCAGAAGTCCTGCATTCCCATTTGCAAATTGCCCCCAAACAACTGACACACAAATGAATCGAATGTGGAAAAAGAGACTGCTAACCAGCTCCCAAAAGGAAACAGCACTGCTGAAAATTAGCCCCTTTATGGGCTCAATCTTGCTTGGTGCTGAGCAACTCCAGGAGATGCTGAGTGCCTGTGTGCATTTCTGGCTGACAGAACTCAGCCTGGAAGAAAACAAATCCCAGAGCACACACTCATATAGTGGTACCTTCCATCGTCGAAAATAACTACGCAGAACACTTTCTCCCCATTCACGTGAGACCCCCTTTGCTTTCCCTCTCTGCCAAATACTGGTGTAGCCCCTAGTCATGTGGGAACAGTGACCAGAGATTCGTTAGATGGCATACGTCCCTAATGCTTTTTGAGTAGCTGCCCGACAATGCAACCCATGCAACTTGGTCCAGTGAGCCAACTGCAGCACAGCCACCAGTCTTGCCATGACTGATCATGGGGATTTCTAGTGCAGTGCAGAGGGTGGTAATGCCTACATGTAGTTGGGCATCCTCTGTGGGATCAAGGGCCAAATCCCCCATGGATCCCTGGCTTCCCAGCCCCTGCACCGTTCATCCCCGGCAGCCCAAAGGGGAACATGTGGAGCTGGCAGCTTTAATGGAGCCACAAGAGTTTTCCCATTCATTTGCTCCTCTACACCTGCTTACGCACAGACAGCAAAGTATAGGAACAAAATGAGTGTGTAAGAATAACAGTGCCTTACCATTCCTTACAAATGTAATGAATTGCTTTACAGTTTGGTCCAAGTTAACTCCATGATACACCACCGGTCTGAAATTACGGTGCTCAAAGGAGCGAACCAGGCGAACAGTAATGGCTGAGTTTTCCGATGACATGTGAATTAACTGCGAACACCCTAGAAGACATTAAAGAGAGTAATTACTGAGTTATCACTTTGTACAAATATAACAGCTAAAATAACTAGATGCAGTTGCATTCATCTGACACTCCCAAAGAGCTAAAAATGTACAAGATTTTAAACATACTGTTCCCTCACTTTAGGCCCAATTCTGTACCACTTTTGCCATGACTACAATGGGAGCAAGAGCAGAGCCATAGCCTCCTCACTGACACAGGTTTGTCCAGAATGTTAAGGGTAGAATTTGACTCTTTATGTCAGATGGCCCAGTTCTGCAGTTGTTCCATGTACAGAACTCCCACTGAGAACAGTGGCAGCTCCATGAATGAGCCACAGGGTCAGGCCCTATATTAAGAAGAAAAAAAGGATTGCAGAAAAATGGTTTAAAGCTGTGCGATACATGTTTTGCTTTTAATTTATTTGTAAGTCCAAGTCACTGAAAAGTCTGCCTGTCCTCTATGACCTAAAGGATAGAATTTGACACCATAAACAAAAATAAAAGCTTATTTATAATACATCAATATTGCACAGACACATCAAATAGAAAAATGCCCGTGCTACTACCTAAGGCTCATCTTTACATCGTATAACAAATTAAAATTAAAACCAACAAAATAATGGTGATGAAAATAACATATGTCATTTTTGTAGGGATTACAGGGCAAAATTCTCCTCTCATTCACACTAGTATAAATCCAGAGTAGGTTTACACCGCTGTAATTGAAGGCAGAATATGGTCTGGTAGGTGGTGTTTTTTTGGCTTAAGTCTGCTTTTCTCCCCCTCTGCTCCTTTAAGCAAAGTCAGACAGAGATTTTAGTTGAGCACCTCCATAGTCAATTTCCTGTCTCTTTAGCCAGCAAAGCTGTTTCCTACCACTGATAACATCCCCAGTTTTCAGTGGTAGATGCTCTTCCATTTCTGTTAATTCATTAGCTTTCTGCAACAATGACACTGGGCCACAGCTTCAGTGCCAGGAAGTTTGTCTTTAGCACAGAGCTACATTTCAACTGCCTTTGCAGTTGTCTCCAACTATCTGCACAATATTTTTGCTCTCTCTTGCCATTCTATTTCTCTCTTACCTATTTATTTTTTATGTATTTGTTGCTCTCCAATAACTAGAAAACTTCTATATCTGAAATGTTTTAAATTCTTTATTTAGTTTTATTAGTCAATCATAGATACTTATTTGGTCCCTATTACCGTAGTATCTGAGCACCTCACAATCTTTAATGCACTTATGCTCACAACACTACGAGGTCGGAACGTGCTATTATCCAATGGGGATCTGAGGCACAAATCTGCTATGTCCCAAGTAAGTGTACTAAACTCCTGAGCTATCCTTCTTCTAAGTAATTCACAGGGCTTCACTTCCATTTTTGTCTGGACGGGGATCCTTCTCTTCCCTCATTTTACTTAACTTTTGTGGGTGGGGGGAGGAGGTAACATTTGAAGTTACTGACCCAAGTTCTATGCCTGAAGCACAATAATCAAGTTAAAACACAGAACATCATCTCATTTATATAACATATACATACAAAAACACATTATTTTGTATCTGAAAAGAGAGTTTTTTAATTATGCTAGCAAGAGGTGAACATTTTCCTGGTCCTTCTCCACACAGGACCAAAAATTGAAAGACCCTTAGCACAGAGAAGGACCCTACAGGCAGCTCCCTACCCATCACACACACCCCAACTGCTCTTCATCCCCCCGCGCCACCACCCACTGTAGGCAGCCTCCAATTTGCTACAGGCAGTCTCCCATCCCTCATCCCCCTGACCTGCTTTGTCACTGTCATGTACTCCTTGTACACAGTAGGTTGTAGGACTGCTAGTAGTAGGTCAGGCTTCTATACCAGATTAAGGCTACATCTACACTGCCACTTTCAGCGCTAAAACTTTAGTTGTTCAGAGGTGTGAAAAAACACCCCCCTGAGCGACAAAAGTGTTAGCACTGAAAAGCGCCAATATAGACAACACTTTATCGCTGGGAGCCCAGCGATAAAGCTACCACCGCTCGTTTGGGGTGTTGTTGTTGTTTTTTTTATCACTGGGAGATCTCTCCCCCGGCGATAAAGCATGTGTACACTGCCCACGTCACAGTTCTGCCGCGGCCACAGAGTAATGTGGGCAGAGTAGACATACCCTTACTCTGGCTATAGAACTTCCATCATGGAGATACAAGCAAGTAATATGTTCTCTTAAAGATATTTTAATGTAGTGTTTCTCAAACTCTTTGATATCAGGGACCGGCTTGCTGTCTTCCTAAACTGTGTCAGGGAGATTTCAAGGACCAGCACCAGTCCACAGACCAGTCCTTGAGAAACACTGCAGTTCAAATACTAATGTTTAAAGCATTTCTGAATATTACTGTTAGCATCTCAGGAAAGGTATTTTACACACAGTGCCATGTAGTTGCTGAATAGTATAATACAGTTTAACATTCCATTACATCTCCCATTTTAAGTTTTACATTCCTACCATTTATAAAAGTTACACTATCATACTATCTCTAAAGTCCAGTCTCTCTGAGTCATACTGGTTTTCTAATTACACAACACTAACAAGTAACAACTTGGTCATCTGGTTGTCCATTAGTTGCAATGATTATATCTAATCAGTTTTGAATTTTTGAGTGATCTTCTTTTTGTTCTGCATGAACCATCTGTAAATTTCGCTCTGTTGATTGTTCCTTCTGAGGAACAAACTGGAATGTCAACAGTTTCTGTTGAACTTTCCATTATCTGTCTCACTCACATATGGTCTGGACAACATATTCTTTTTCTTTACAACAGCTGGAGTTGACCATCCTTTTTCTCCATCCAGTTTGACACAAACACAGTCATCAGGTTCCAGATCTGGCAGCTCTCTGAATGACGTCAGCTATAGAAGTGTTCATAAACTCCTTTTGCCTTTTTATCCAGTTTGGTTACTGTCTTCACACCTAGAGATACAGGAGAACCTCAAACTTACAAACACCTCGGGAATGGAGGTTGTTTGTAACTCTGAAATGTTCACAGGTTTCAGAGTAGCAGCCGTGTTAGTCTGTATTCGCAAAAAGAAAAGGAGTACTTGTGGCACCTTAGAGACTAACAAATTTATTAGAGCATAAGCTTTCGTGAGCTACAGCTCACTTCATTGGATGCATTTGGTGGAAAAAACAGAGGAGAGATTTATATACACACACACAGAGAACATGAAACAATGGGTTTATCATACACACTGTAAGGAGAGTGATCACTTAAGATAAGCCATCAGCAGCAGCAGGGGGGGGAAAGGAGGAAAACCTTTCATGGTGACAAGCAAGGTAGGCTAATTCCAGCAGTTAACAAGAATATCAGAGGAACAGTGGGGAGTGGGGCGGGGGGCGGGAGGGAGAAATACCATGGGGAAATAGTTTTACTTTGTGTAATGACTCATCCATTCCCAGTCTCTATTCAAGCCTAAGTTAATTGTATCCAGTTTGCAAATTAATTCCAATTCAGCAGTCTCTCGTTGGAGTCTGTTTTTGAAGCTTTTTTGTTGAAGTATAGCCACTCTTAGGTCTGTGATCGAGTGACCAGAGAGATTGAAGTGTTCTCCAACTGGTTTTTGAATGTTATAATTCTTGACGTCTGATTTGTGTCCATTCATTCTTTTACGTAGAGACTGTCCAGTTTGGCCAATGTACATGGCAGAGGGGCATTGCTGGCACATGATGGCATATATCACATTGGTAGATGCGCAGGTGAACGAGCCTCTGATAGTGTGGCTGATGTGATTAGGCCCTATGATGGTATCCCCTGAATAGATATGTGGACAGAGTTGGCAACGGGCTTTGTTGCAAGGATAGGTTCCTGGGTTAGTGGTTCTGTTGTGTGGTTACTGGTGAGTATTTGCTTCAGATTGGGGGGCTGTCTGTAAGCAAGGACTGGTCTGTCTCCCAAGATCTGTGAGAGCGATGGGTCGTCCTTCAGGATGGGTTGTAGATCCTTGATGATGCGTTGGAGAGGTTTTAGTTGGGGGCTGAAGGTGATGGCTAGTGGCGTTCTGTTGTTTTCTTTGTTGGGCCTGTCCTGTAGTAGGTGACTTCTGGGTACTCTTCTGGCTCTGTCAATCTGTTTCTTCACTTCAGCAGGTGGGTATTGTAGTTGTAGGAATGCCTGATAGAGATCTTGTAGGTGTTTGTCTCTGTCTGAGGGGTTGGAGCAAATGCGGTTATATCGTAGCGCTTGGCTGTAGACAATGGATCGAGTGGTATGATCTGGATGAAAGCTAGAGGCATGTAGGTAGGAATAGCGGTCAGTAGGTTTCCGATATAGGGTGGTGTTTATGTGACCATCGCTTATTAGCACCATAGTGTCCAGGAAGTGGATCTCTTGTGTGGACTGGTCCAGGCTGAGGTTGATGGTGGGATGGAAATTGTTGAAATCATGGTGGAATTCCTCAAGAGCTTCTTTTCCATGGGTCCAGATGATGAAGATGTCATCAATGTAGCGCAAGTAGAGTAGCGGCATTAGGGGACGAGAGCTGAGGAAGCGTTGTTCTAAGTCAGCCATAAAAATGTTGGCATACTGTGGGGCCATGCGGGTACCCATCGCAGTGCCGCTGATTTGAAGGTATACATTGTCACCAAATGTGAAATAGTTATGGGTCAGGACAAAGTCACAAAGTTCAGCCACCAGGTTAGCCGTGACAGTATCGGGGATACTGTTCCTGACGGCTTGTAGTCCATCTTTGTGTGGAATGTTGGTGTAGAGGGCTTCTACATCCATAGTGGCTAGGATGGTGTTTTTAGGAAGATCACCAACGGACTGTAGTTTCCTCAGGAAGTCAGTGGTGTCTCGAAGATAGCTGGGAGTGCTGGTAACGAAGGGCCTGAGGAGGGAGTCTACATAGCCAGACAATCCTGCTGTCAGGGTGCCAATGCCTGAGATGATGGGGCGTCCAGGATTTCCAGGTTTATGGATCTTGGGTAGCAGATAGAATATCCCAGGTCGGGGCTCCAGGGGTGTGTCTGTGCGGATTTGTTCTTGTGCTTTTTCAGGGAGTTTCAGAGGCTCGTTCACCTGCGCATCTACCAATGTGATATATGCCATCATGTGCCAGCAATGCGCCTCTGCCATGTACATTGGCCAAACTGGACAGTCTCTACGTAAAAGAATGAATGGACACAAATCAGACGTCAAGAATTATAACATTCAAAAACCAGTTGGAGAACACTTCAATCTCTCTGGTCACTCGATCACAGACCTAAGAGTGGCTATACTTCAACAAAAAAGCTTCAAAAACAGACTCCAACGAGAGACTGCTGAATTGGAATTAATTTGCAAACTGGATACAATTAACTTAGGCTTGAATAGAGACTGGGAATGGATGAGTCATTACACAAAGTAAAACTATTTCCCCATGGTATTTCTCCCTCCCGCCCCACCCCCCACTGTTCCTCTGATATTCTTGTTAACTGCTGGAATTAGCCTACCTTGCTTGTCACCATGAAAGATTTTCCTTCTTTCCCCCCCCCCTGCTGCTGATGGCTTATCTTAAGTGATCACTCTCCTTACAGTGTGTATAATAAACCCATTGTTTCATGTTCTCTGTGTGTGTGTATATAAATCTCTCCTCTGTTTTTTCCACCAAATGCATCCGATGAAGTGAGCTGTAGCTCACGAAAGCTTATGCTCTAATAAATTTGTTAGTCTCTAAGGTGCCACAAGTACTCCTTTTCTTTTTTCTGAAATGTTCGTAACTCTGAACAAAACATTATGGTTGTTCTTTCAAAAGTTTACAACTGACCGTTGACTCAATAAAGCTTTGAAACTTTACTATGCAGAAGACAAATGCTGCTTTCCTTTTAATTTTTAGTAGTTTACGTTTAATACTGTACTGTATTTGCTTTTTCGTTTGTTTATTTGTTTGTCTCTGCTGCTGCTGATTGTGTACTTTCAGTTCCAAATGAGGTGTGCGGTTGACTGGTCAGTACGTAACTCTGGCGTTCATAACTCTGAGGTTCTACTGTAGATTCTTTTCCAAAGTTGGAACAGTAGTTCTGGCTTGTCTTTCCATCAGGAGTTGTACTGTACCAGTGGCTGCTATCAGCGTTCATCTATAGCTCAGAAGCTCAACAAATGAACCTTCCTGTTTTAGGATTTTCTTGGCTGTCTGCTAGCCCTCTCAGCCTCTCCATTCACTTGTGGGTAATGTGGGCTGCTAGTAATATGGTCAAAATCATATTTCATTTGGAATTACTTAAATTCCACTGTGGTGAACTATGGTCTGTTGTCCATCACTAGTTGTTCTGGAAAATGGAAATAAGCAAAAGTGCACTTCAGTTTCTTGATAATACTGCAAGATGTTAGGTTTTTCAAGTACCTTATTTTTATGTAGCTAAGAAAATAGTCCACCATGATCAGGTAATTATGTCTTCTGAATTTCCATAAATCTGCAACTAGTCTCTTTCAACATCTGCCTGGTAGAGGTGTTGTTATTAAAGATCCTTTGTGTGGTTAATTTTGCAGCATTCACATGCAGATACTTATTCTTTATGTCTTTGCTGATGCCCGGCCACCACATTGACTGGCTGGCCCAGTCATTGCATTTAGTTAATCCTTGGGGACTTTGTGGATGAAGTTTAGGATATTTCCTCTCACTGCATTTGGAATTACAATGCAATTCCCTTTAATCATTTGTCAAGTTGATTTGCTTAATTGTCCACGTACCACAAAATAATCTCTGGTCACTTCTTCTAGATATTTGGGCCAGCTGGCCCTCATGTAACTAAGAATTTGTTGAAGTTGCATGTCTGTTGAGATTGCTCTTTGTAGCTGGTATAGTATCTTTTCTGACACTGGTCTGTATGCCTCCACAGCATCCACATATGCCTTTATGCCATCTCTGAGCTCACAAGTAGTTGAGTATGATGCTGGCCATGATAAAGCGTCACTACCAGATTTTTCACAGGAACATATTTAGCAATTGGGTTAACTCTCATTAACCCTATCAATAGACATTGCCATCTCAGCAGTGCTTGATCCAGGTCTTTTCTGCTGATGAAGGTTGTAAGTGGTTTATAGCCAGTTATCACCGAAAAATAATCCAATCCATACAGATACCTGTAAAAATTCTCACCTGCCCATATGCTAGCCAAGCATCCTTTTCAATCTGTTCATATCATTTGTCCACTTCTGTGAGTGAGCAAGAACAAAATGCAACTGGATTCCATTCAGCTCCATGTTGTTCCAAGAATATAACACCTAGGCCATAGCAGCTTGCATCCACACTGACCATTGTGGATTTGTTCACATCATAGCACTTGAGAACTAGAGCTGCTGAGATCATTTCTTTTACCTTTTTGAAGGCAATTTCTTGATTTGTCTCCCCTAACCAAGATGTGTTGCACTTTAACAGTTCATTCAACGGTTTTGTCACTGTACAAAGGTCTTGGAGGTATTGACCAAGGTAATTTAGTATGCCCAGTACGCATCTCAGTTCCTGTACATTCTATTCTCAAATTGGATTCAGTTTCTCATGGCTAGGACCGATTCCATCTTTGTTTATTGTCTGTCCCAAAAACTCAGTTTGGTGCAGGCAGAAAATGCACTTTTCCTTGTCTAGCTGCACTATTGATTGACTGATTAAGTTTAAAACTTTGTTGAGGGTTTTGTTGTGCTCCTCCATCGATAACACATATATCAAAATATTCATGAAAACTACAACCACATTTGTGTAAGTTCTGCCATCTTTCTATGGAAAATTTCAGGTGCACTTGTAATCCTAAAATGTAATCTTTGAAAGCAAAATCTCCCAAAAGGTTCGATAAATGTAGTCAGTTTAACAAACACTCTTTTTGGTTAAAGCAATTTGCCAGAATCCATTCACGGCATCCAGCGTGGAGAATACAGTAACGCCTTTCACTTTGGGGAGGAAGTCATCCAGTGTTGGGAGGATGTATTTTTCTCTCATAACTGCTTCACTATGTCTTTTTATAGCCACAATAATAAACTGGATTTCATAGGGCCATATGTATGGATTTTCAGTTTTATTATTTTCTGATTTTGTTTTTCTGATTAAAAAAAAATTTAAACCCATCTTTATGGTTTTTTAAATCAAAATTGTAATTGTGTCTTTGAGGAGGGGGACATTGATGCTGCATAAAGGAGCAGAGGCAACATGTGGGGGGACATGCTGGGTCACCTACCCCCAGATTTCTTAGGATGCCTCCGGCTGGGATGCCCACCAGCAAGAAGGCAGCACTCCCTCTGGCAGCAGCATGTATCCGAGTAGCCACGTGAGGAGGAAAGAAGCAGCAGAACAGCTGGCTGCCAAATGAGCTCCTCCAGGTCCCCACTAAATGGGGCTGCTTTTCTTCCCTGCTGTTGGAGCCCCAGTGACTTTTGCCTGCTTTGCAGACCACCCACTGAGGTGAGTCAGGGAGTGGGACAGAGACAAAGTGTGGGACTTCCGCAGCAGGGAAGGAGAAGCAGCAGCTGTAGCAGGAGTGGTGGGGAGGAACTCAGCCGGCAGCTAGCCACCCTGAACATAAGAATGGCCAGACTGGGTCAGACCAAAGGTCCATCCAGCCCAGTATCCTGTCTGCCAACAGTGGCCAATGCCAGGTGCCCCAGAGGGAGTGAACCTAATAGGTAACGATCAAGTGATCTCTTTGCTGCCATCCATGCTACCCATCCTGGCTAAGGAATGGTGTCCCCAGCCTCTGTTTGTCAGCTGCTGTTTCCCCCGCCACCAACAATGCAGGGACACAGGGTAAGTGCTGCTGCCTTCTCGCTGCTGGGCATCCCAAGAACCTTTCATTTGTGTCCCCCCACTAGCCACGGCTACATGATGCCTCTGTAAAGGAGCATGAAGAGGTTCTTTCAAATGAACCTATGTTCAATTGTGGAATGAATACTTGTATCGACACAGCATCTTGAGGGAATTTTGGCATCACATTAGGGAGAAGCTGATGTCCCCGAGGAACTGACACAGCAAGGAATTGAGTTCTCAGAAGCTGCCCTTAAATCTCAAATGCTGGCCCTTCTCCCCTAACCCCTGCAATCCCTTGTGGCCCTAGCCACCTGCACTTCCTCCCCACACCACTGGTCTCTTACCTCCAGTGGCTGCACGTAGCTCAGCCATGCAGCCCGCCCTGCCTGCCTGTCACTGTGGTCCTAATGCCGGTGAGAGCCTGGATTCCACTCTATGTTTCAACACTGCCTCTTAATGTTATTTATATTCAGTCTCCTTCCAAAACTCCAATACCAAATACTCCAAGAAGTTCTGCCACTTTTCTCATTAGGCCTATCATGGCTTCCATGCTGAAGCTGAGAAGGTTGTTGGTGTTTGGCCCTTTGATCATATACACTCTGAATGCAACGCTTTTGTCTTTGTAAGTTGTTTCTATGGTCCATACACTTCACAATACCTCCAGGGCTAGTCAGGATTGTGTCAAGCGATTTCAGCTCTGGGAGGACTTCAAGGTGATTATACATCCCTTCTGGCATGACTTTCACATCTGCTCCTGAGTCAATTTTAAACTCAATGGTCTTTCCATGAATATTCAGTTTCACTCTCTAGGCAGGCTCTGTCATCACACTTGATAGAGCCCAGAAACAATGGCTCTTGACTGCCTCAGTACAGCAAACACCTGCAAAATGCCCATATTTTGTGCATTTGTTACATCTTGCACCTTTGGCTGAACACACATCTTATGGGCTAGGACTTTTTCCATATGCTGTGCATTTAGTCTGAAAGGTTTTGTAGTTAGCCTGTGTATAAAGTCAAATTGGTCTTTAATTATAGCTGCTATGAGATGTGTTTATCTGTAAGGCCAATAACCAGTCTACCTCTGATATTTTCATGTTTTATAGCCTTCAAATCAGAACTTTCTGCCAAGGCACGCAATAAAAGATTCAACAGATTTCCCTCCGTCTTGACTTCTCTGGCAAGCACACACCCTTTCACACCCCGCATTTCTCTGAGGTATAAAGTAGACCTCAAGCCTGGCCAGAACTCTTTCGCGCTTATCTTTGTGACTGTGGTCATTAAAGGCAACAGATTTAAAGTTATGCTCTGCCGACTTCCCCGGAGCAGAAACGGAAGACGACATCGGGACGCCCGCAGGTTCCAGGTGGCGTTTAGCAGCAATGTCCTGCCCTCTGCCCGCCCTGGGGCCGCTGAGCTTCCGGGGGCACGGAAGAGCCTCAGGCCATCGAGCCTGCAACCCTGGCTACCCTCCTGCGTCACGGGGGGGGGGCCCTGTACTCCTCCCACGTGACAGGCCGCGAGGACGCTGCAAGCCCCTCAGGCCTCGGCTCCAGACTCCGACTGGCCACCGCGCTTCCCTGGAGAGACGCGTTTGCCCCGCCCCCACGGCCGGCCATGTGACACACAGCACCACCCACGGCCTGGAGGTTGTACTACAGCCACCATCACTGCCCCGCCCCCACCACAGGCCCGCCAACCGCCACACTCCCCTGAGCTCGCGCTCCCACGCCCCCTGGCCCCGCCCATCAAGCAGACGCGGCCCCCCTCAAATCTTACTGCTCTGCTCTGCCCGGGGCACTTCCGGCTTTACCGCCTTCCCACCATCCGGCCGTGTCACGTGGCCTTCCCTTGCCTCTGCACTTTCCGACGCAGGGGCGGGACCTCTCGCAAGGTGCAAGGCTCCGCGATTGGCCGCACGGTACTCTATCCCCGCCCCTTCCTCCCGCCTACCTTCACAGCTCCGTGTGATTGGGCGCAGATCTCCTTCTGCCTTGCCCCTCGCTGTTCCGGGATTGGCGTCGGGGGCTCCGACCACGACCCTCCTTTGCTGATTGGCGGCCAGGCGCCCCTGAGCCCGCCTCCCGCGCGGGAGGATTGGCGTCGGCGGGGCGCGCTGCCCCCCCTCCCTTCCCGCCCAGTTGGAACCGTGATTGGTCGCCGGACGCCGCGCCCCCATCGGGCTCGGTGATTGGGCGGCGGTCGCTCTGGCGATGGCTGAAGGCGGAAGTGCTGGTACACGCGGGCGAGAGGGTGCGAGCCAGTGGACCAGTCGCCCGACAACCCGCTGCTCCCGACTGCTGCTATGTCTCAGGTACCGGGGGCACGCGCTGGGGGAGGGGTTATGGGGCGGGGAGCGGCCCGTCCACATTCCCTCCCCCCCCCCACCTTCCCATCCCCTCACCGCGGGGGCGGGGGGGGGGGTCGCTTCACTCGCGTGGTCTCGTCGCCCGTAGCTGGGACCCCTCCATTTTTCTTCCCCTCGCCCCAGGCTGAGGGGGCGGCTCTGGCTCGGCGCTAGCGACTCCCCCCTTTTCCGCCCTTCTCCCGGAGGCTTCTTGCTCCCGCTCCCTGTGAGAGAGAGAGAGAGAGACCTGAACCCAGGCGGCTTCTCCTCTCGCCCAGGGAGCCAGCCTGGGCCTCCCCGCCCGAGCAGCCGCCGCCATCTGCTCCTGCTGGGCCTGGAGCCCGCAAAGTGGGAGTTGCCCCCCCCCCCTCAGCCGCGCCCCCCCCCCCCCAGCCGCTGCAGCGCTAAGGCCTGGGTCTGCCGGCGGCCGTGGGGTTGTGTAGGGCAGGCCCCCTACTCCCGACGAGCGTCCCCACTCTGAAACTGGGTTGAGAGCTAGCCTGGGGAGGGCCGCATGCCCAGCACACAGGTTACAGGTGAGGTAGGGCACGTCTGCTGTATCCTTCTTGTTTCTCCATCTCCTAATAACCCGAGGCCTGTGTAGTGCTGCTATTACAAGTAGTTGGGGGCGGGGGTGGTTTTAGCCTTACAAAGGGAGAGGCGTTTGCATGGATGCACAGGGTCGCATAAGGGCATCTGGGGTGGTAGTGGAGACTGTGAGTCTGCTGCCCATAGGGCTAGTAAGGGCCTGTGTGAAGGTGCCATGGTGAACAAGTGGCCTGATTATCAAGATTCACACCAGCGTAATTGAACGAAGCACTGCTGAAGCCAGTGGAGCTGGGCTGGCGTTAAGAGAACAGTCTTCTTTCCCTTATCAGACCTCTTGGATATGTTGGCTTGGTAACAACTAGGACACAAGTTGCAGAGTTGGCATGTCCTTGTACTCTTTAGCAAGATAGCAACTACTTTCAGTTTGTGTGTGCATGTGCAGCCCTATAAAATAAGGGTTACCACTTCACTGCCACAAAAATGGCACATAAAACGCTTGCATAAACATCCGCTGTGTAACATGTTGAGACAATAAACGGATGGGGGTGGAGAGAATATACAGGGGAGAGGTCATTCACTTGGATAGGGTGGGGTGGGAAATGGCTGGTAATTACCAGCAAAAATGGTAGGTGCCAACTGTAACTATATAATCTCAGAATCACAAAGTGAACTTTCTTAATTGGGGGAGTGAAGGGGTGGGAATGCTTAACATTTGAGGGCTGTGTTCAAGGCCTCCTTTCTGCCAAATCCTCACTGCAGATTTCCCAACTTCTTTCCCCATGCAATATTTATAGCAAACGTCTCTGATCCTGCTGCTGCTTTCACAATAGCAGACTTTCACTCATCCTACAGGGCACAAACTGATGTAACACAGGGAAGAGTTGAAAATACTGATTAGTAACACAGTTCAATTGACTTTTAATGTGTTACAATTATTAGCATTTCTATCTACATACAATGTAATGTTTATAATCTCTTGTCTCATACCTTCATGTAAACTCCAGTCATGAGACTTGGTTTCAACTTTAATTTTTGTGTCCTTCCTGCTATTTTTGTCATCTTCAAGCAGACCATACATTTGTCAGTTCAAGATTTAAACTAATATCTACTGGCAAGAGTGAAAACCAACGTAGACTTTTATGATCTTTTCATTTAGGCCGAGTTTGATAAAGCTGCTGAAGAAGTTAAGCAACTGAAATCTCAACCAACAGATGAAGAAATGCTGTACATCTACAGTCACTTCAAACAAGCTACAGTTGGAGATATAAACACAGGTATGTATTGGAAAGGAGTTCTAGGCTTGAGGAATAAGAAGTGCTCATAAACATTAATTTTCAATAAAGAGAAAATAAGTGCTCACTTTAAGTTGCTGCTAATGGCTTTAGATGTACATCCGTCTTGCTGTAAATTACTCTTAAGTAGTGAAACTGACAGTGTGTAATGCAACATGACCTTGACCTCTAGCTCTCAAATCACTGACCGTAAACAACTACGCTGCTGCTTTTTTGAGGCAAAATCTCAATGGTGTAGACAAAGAGTGGGTTTCTGAAAATTTGGGGGTGCTGCTGCTTTGGCATAACCTTTACATATAAATATACCAAATTGACCCAACCCTCTACTATTCAGCTGAGAGCTGCTTAAACAATATAAAAATAATGGTGTGTTCTTACCCTGCATTTAATTCTCTTTATTTTGTACTTTTTCTAGTTGGCATTCTTAACTACTCTTGACATTGGGGCCTCCCATTTTTATATGCTGGAGCAATACTGTTTCAATCCTCTGGATGTAGATGTATTTGGCCAGTCAGTTCTATTGCACTAGATTAACCAATGCCTCATTAAGATAAATATGGTATTGATAGCTATGTAAATACCTCCCTAAGCAAATAACCAATTGTCTTATTCGCAGACCTTAAAGTAGCTGCCCCAGTAGACTGATGTAGGGAAAAGCAACATAGCTACCCTACTGCTAGTGCCAGACTAATAGGTGAAAAGCAAGTAAACTTTTTTTCTGATCCTTTAAGGCCAAGTACAAGTTGTAATGATATAATTAAAGGTTTTTTCACTGGTTTGGTTTAGACTAGTGCAATTTAATGACACTTTGATTTTAAATCTGGTCTATACTTGCTTAGCATACTTCTCTAAATCTACAGGCATTAACTAAACTGATGACCAGTTTTGAACAAATACCAGCTAAAACATATAACTTTAGCCAGTGCACCTTCCATCAGTGCAACTTGTGAATATAGAAAACCCTAAGAATCCTGCATCCTTTATACAGCTGCTGTATGAAACGGCATTAATTTTCAGCTTTTGGGCAGCTGTGACCAAGAGGCTATCTAGACTAGGAGAATTGCACTGATATAGGTGCTGCATCTGTGGAAATGGGGCTTGAACTAGTTTGGTTTACCAGGGTAAATTGCAGCATACAATGGGCATCTGCATTTACATAACTGCACTGGTATAAAAACAGTGTAGATAAGGCCTAAATAGGTCTACTTTTAAAGAAAATCAAAGGCAGCTGAAGCCATAAAAAATAAAGCAGGTGTGTACTGAAACAAGAGAAACTTCAATAAGAGCTGGCTATGGGATTTGGAGAAGAAACAAGTCCACCCACAGATGAGGTACAGTGCTAAGCCTGTTCCACTGCTTCACTTATCTTAAGAGGCAAACTTTCATAGTTTCCCAGTCTAATGATTCAAACAATCTTGGTGGTCTTGCATAACATCTGAAGTGAGTTAAATGTAGAAATGGAAAAATGCTAGCTGAAGCACTGGTGTACTGACTCAGTTAGTGGTGAGGCCCAACAGACATGGGTCTGGTTCCAAGCGGCCTGGAGTTGGCACACTGTAGAGTTGTTAAATGCGCACATAGACTTTTTTGTATAGGCAAACTTACACTGCACTGTAGGCCTGACTCTGCAAAGGAGCAGAGGTGAAAAGAAAACTAGCTTGGCTCTAAGCTTAGGCTTCTGGAACAGCATGGAATGCAAAATAGTGGTTCTGAAGTGTCATGGCATGCCATTAAAACTTGCTTCACAATAACACCACTACAAATCATACATCCGTTCATAGCTTACTTCTGGAACAAGCACATGTGGAGCAATAACCTAGTTTCCCATTTTGTTACGGGGTGGAACTACCAACTAATGCTATAGGTCACTCCACTGCTGTAAGGCCAGCACAAGGCTAATACTCTGCCTCTACATCTAGCTGCTGGTCTAAGAGCACTTACCCATGACTGCATATTAAATTTAATTGAGAACACTGAGAACTTTTACTCGTTTGAGAAGGCCCAAAGCTGGAAGTTATTCTTGAGACTGGGAGGAGGTTTCATATCGCCTTTCTCTTGTGTATTATGCCATCTCTCTGGCTACAGTATCTTTCACATCTCTTAAGACTGAGTTACCGTTGAGCACCTCTGCTGATACCCTTAAGTTAACAGAATTAACCAAGATGTAGCAGAAAACTCTAGTACTCTGTGACTCATTCCTAAGGAGCCTTAGGTTATCTATGGCTGACCTCTACAACCTATCTTATTTTTGAAGGGACACCAACTTTAAGTTGAACAAACTTTTTTTTTTTTTTTTTTTACTACAGCTGCCCTTGAGCCTCATGCCTACTTTGGTTTTACAACTGCTGTCCTACTAATGTGTTTTCCCCTGTTACTGTATGAAGTGCCCACCCAAACAGGAAAACTGGCAGTGCTGTCCAAGTGCACAAAGTAAGCTGAAGTTTAAATTGAGTCATAGCAAACTTGTTTCAGAGTAGCAGCCGTGTTAGTCTGTATTCGCAAAAAGAAAAGGAGTACTAGCGGCACCTTAGAGACTAACAAATTCGTTAGTCTCTAAGGTGCCGCTAGTACTCCTTTTCTTTTTATAGTAAACTTGAGTTCTCACCAACAATAGATAATAAACTTAGTAGAGATGACAATGTGGAGTTCTGTTAACACTAGAAAGTTATAACCAGCTTTCTCCAGCATCTGAACAAAACAGAGTGTAGTCTAGAAAGAGCTAATTCAGGAAGTATAATGTCTGAAATGAGACCATGTTGACACAGAACCACCACATCTAGAGCAATCTCATGAAAGGACATGAGAGATTCCCAACAGTGTGGTGTGTGTCCCCTGACTCTTCTGTGGCTAATAATATTGTCTGTCCTAGAGCGCCCTGGCTTTCTTGACTTCAAAGGCAAAGCAAAGTGGGATGCCTGGAATGCATTAAAAGGTAAGTCTCTAATAAAGATGACATGAAAACGGCAGGATTGGTCACAAATCCTAATACTCTCGCTACTTAATGAATGAGTAGAAGACTTCTGTGACTACGTGTCCAAGACAATTAGGAGTTGCTGCTGGCTGGTTCAGGCTCGTTTACCTATATACTCTGATGTAATTAATGGATAGTTAACACTGTAGGACAGCTGACTTAACACTTCTAATGTGGTACTTCTGTACTGGCATTGAACTGTTCAAATCAATACCTAACTACAAAAGTGCTCCAGGTTATTTATACATATCTTTTAGATCTTTATATAGCCATCATCATAGTATCTGAGCACTTCAGTCTTTAACTCTTCCTCTCCCATCCTTCTGAGGTGGGGAAGTATTGTTAGCCCTCTTTGCATATGGAGAACTGAGGCACAGACTGACTTGCTCTACAACAGACTTCTTGTATAACCTTATGCAAGAAATTGATCTTGGTCTGCCAAGTGCCAGGCTAGCACCCAAACGACTGGATCATTCTTCCCCCTCATTAATAATGTTGATGCAGTTTCTATGTTCCATTGCATTAACTGAATTGCTCTTCCAATCGAGGGATTATCGCTGGGCCCTCAGTTCACCTCATCACTTCACAGATGTGAAGTCCCAGACTAAGGTAGCAGTGTACCTAAAAGGCAAACTGCTTTGAGCCACCCTCTCAACCAGCGAGGGGTAGGTGTATTGCTATTATCTGCACTATATCCAAATGTTGCTTTGGAGAGTAAGCTTGTCTCATCAAATCATTGTTCAACGGATGCCCCTGCAAACAAATCGGAGCAGGTCTAATATAGATCCAACAGCCTAGAGTGTCCCTCTTAACTTCCTTACAACTTGACTGCATGCCACCTAGTCACATAGCAAGGAATTGTAACTTGGCATTAAGATGTCTTTTAGACACAGTAAACTGGCTTGTGACTGAGCAAAGCTGCATGCTTTATCAAAGTACCTTCTGGGGGAATCCTGAAAGGAATGTAGGCTCCTTCTCTAGAAGGCAACACCAAATCACATGCAATACCAAATTATAACCAACAAAAATGTTGTAAACTGTCCAACCAAGGATGTAAATCCCACTTCTACATGTGCTGAAACTTTTATGGATTTTTTTTTTTTTAAATATTGCCTGTCCTGCAGCAGTTTTGTTTTTAAACCTACCCCCTGCTGGGGAAAGTCCTGTCACCTGGAAGTAGTATGTGGGCCCTGTCAGGAAAGAGGCCAACCTACGCTTCCTGTGATGCAAGGAATTACAGCTGATGTTGCTTGGGGCCAGCTTGGTGGGAAAGAGAAGCAACTCCATGTCTAACCCCGCAGCCCTTTTGTTGGTGGGTGGGGGGGAAATGTGAAGGGGGAAAGGCAGGTAATTGCTGCTTGGAAACAGGCAAAGTACAGGATGGGTGACAAAAGCAAGTTGTCATAGAGGGCAACTCCTGTTGTGAAGGGGTTACCCCATCATAGTTGTGCCTATAGAGCTAACCTTATGAATAAGATGTTCTCACTAGATCAGTGGTTTTCAGTCTAAGGGTCATTTGCAGACCCTTATCTCAAATTGAGGTATGGACCCCTTTGGAAATCTTAAACATAGTATGTGGGCCCACACAGGTCTGAAGACCACAAGTTGAAAACCACTCACTAGATCAAGAGTGTAATATTTAATTTTGTGAGCATTTAGGCTGCTGCTACTACTAAATAGCCAAGTAGTTGAGCATCAGTTTAAAGGTTATAGCACAAAGGCTGGACAAACAAATGAATCTCTAGGAGGAATTGCAGCTATAACACTAAAGTGGGTGGCCCACTTTAATTCATTGACAGTGTTATGGCATGCAAATTAGAATGTCTCCTCTGAATTGCTTGCCATGAGTGGGTTACGGCCTCCACTAATTTCGTGATGCTATGGCGTACTCAGAGTATTCTAACTGCTTGGTAATATTTTTATTGTTCCAGTTGAGTTCTTACTACTCTGCAGTATGAGGCTTACTCACCAGCCCTGGAACTTCACAATTCACTTCAGTTAATACAAAGTGATTGGCACTAAGGAGTTTCCAGGAAGCAGCTGTGTATCCTCCAGCTGTTTTAAAGTGGTTTGCCGAAGGTTTCTAGTGCAACATAGATCTTACTAGACAACTGAACTGGGGAGAACTTGGTTCTTTAAGCGTAACAAGTGGCTATTACAAGTGCTCTATGGGGAATATGGCTAGAATATTTTAGTCTTCATCTGATGCATGTCTTCTCATTTCAGGAATGGCCAAAGAAGAGGCAATGAAAGCTTACATAGCGAAAGTGGAAGAATTAAAGGGCAAATATGGCATCTAAGAATTGCATCCATTCGTCACTTGCACACCTGAAATATGCCTTATTTCTTAATACTAGGGATAACTGATTAATACTGGAGGTGACTGGAGTGTATACTGTACTGCAGTTTGAGTTCTGCAATTCAGATTAAAGTGCTGTCTAATTGTTTAAATTCAATCACTTGTAAATTACACCTAATGAATTAAAGTACACTTGTTATCATTGTGGTGGTCACTTTAATACAGGGATTTGGCTCATTTGTTTATCTCCACCTGATAACTGACTGTGATAAAGATTTACCAAAACAATAGCTATAATGCAACACTTTAAAAGTTTCTTGCACTTCCTGTTTATCATTGCAAAACTGAAGCTGTGAGCTGTCCTGCCCACTAGAGGGCTCCAATAACCTTTCATAATGCAATAGGAACACTGGCTTCATCAAAATTAAACAGTAATTGTTACCACATTACTATCTCTAGTATAGAGGAGACACTTGATGGATAATCTGCAATTACTAAAGGCTAGAATACTTCATGATTATCTTAATACTATAGATTTAAACATTTTGTTAAAGCTAATGTTAAACATTCTCAGGATTCTTATAGTATGGTTCTCTACACTGATTCTGCTATGGCTGGTGCCCTTTGCCCAAGCTTGCTTGATTTAAGTCCGTAAAAGCCTTCCATCCCTCACAGTATAATCATCTACATAGCACACTTTGTGTGGATCTCAAACAACTTCCCCAACTGGGGAAATTCTCATGTGTTGAGGGAGGGAGGGCAGGGGAGACTTTTAGTAATTTGCCTACCATTCTGCAGTCAATAACTGATCTCTGTACCCAGTGCCAATCACTAAATCATACTGTTGGTTATAGGCTGTTCCCTCCCATCTCCCTTTCTTTTCATGTTAAATATAGGCTAACAGCCTTTCCCTCTGGATACTTTAGTTTGTTGGGTTTCAGAGTAGCAGCCGTGTTAGTCTGTATTTGCAAAAAGAAAAGGAGTACTTGTGGCACCTTAGAGACTAACAAATTTATTAGAGCATAAGCTTTCGTGAGCTACAGCTCGCTTCATCGAAGCGATCAGTGCTAGCTCACGAAAGCTTATGCTCTAATAAATTTGTTAGTCTCTAAGGTGCCACAAGTACTCCTTTTCTTTTTAATTTGTTATTACCAGCATTAAAAGGAAAGACAACCTGTGGCTGGAATGGGCAAGAACTTAATTGAACGCAGTGTAGTACCAGTTGACATAGCATCTCAAACACCTCTCCAGAAATAAAAATCTAACCTGGGAAAATTCAAGGACTATCTTTCAAAGGAATACTTTCAGGAGCTTTTAAGTATCTTGCTTCAGTGGTTGTTTTGTAGCTACTTTTATTTCAAAAGATGAAGCCAGAGCATGGATTTAAAAGCGTAGGCTCAGAATGACCATGAATGAGGATTGTGGAGAATTCAGATAACTAAGTGGATTTTTTCTTTTTCTTAAAAGGTGAGAAGTAACCCACATACTTTCCTCTACCTTGCAAGAGGAATGCTATAGATTCTGTCATATTAGCTGCTTGGGCATACAGGAATAGTATGTGCTGCAAGTACGATATCATGGGTAAATAGGATGGGGCCCTTTGACAGTTGTCAGGTAAGCCTAGGGGTAGTTGACTCATAATTTTCTAAATTCATGGAAGTGCAAGGATTAGTGGATTCCAGGTAGCTGACTGTCTATACTATTTTGTTGTGTATCTTAAACTTCAGAAAATCTGGCACTCAAATCACAGCTAATTATTTCCCAGCTAAAATGCTAGCAGAAGGCTGAAATGGCTCTACCTCAGTTCCTTCCATGGATTTGAATGACCCTGGCCCACTGCTGTTTTAAATTAAAAGGTTCTGTTGTGAATTTGGTGCTGTAGTTCAGCTTTTCAACTGAATCAGGGGTGGGAGTGGGGAAATTACCTTCTTTAAGATGGAAAATTTATGAGTTTTTTTTCCCCTCTTCTTTGTTTCCTCCTGTTTCATGTCTCTCATCTGACTTCCTCCCCTTTGTTAGAAGCTTAGTGTGTTATATCATTTCCCTAGTAAAATACACAGGGTAGGAGTAGCAGTTTAACCCATGAGATAACTAACTCCCTGCCAGCCCTAAATGCCTTAGGTGGTCCCAAAACTCAACTGTAGTTGTGAAATCAGTGATCCTTAGTGGTTTCCATTAGCTATTGGAGTAGAATAGAACTGGCAAATACTTCCACTTCTGCTTTTATCTGCTGGAAGGTGTCAATATTATCCGGGGACAGTTTGCTAATGTGTCTTCTGTCAGGTAGAATTGCCATTTACATGGCATTTTCAGCTGCCAGAATCTCTACTAGTAGAACAGGATCATCTGGATAAGGTACATGACTGGGCCCTGGGAGACTGTGTGAGACTCAGCAAGTCACTTAATTTTCCTCTTCCTCAGTTCCTTGTTTAAAATGGGGATCATAATTCTGTTCTCCCACCTTTTGTCTTAGATTGTAAGTTTTTTGCAGGATCTCTCGTCATATGAGGCATTGCAGGGTGGGGCCTTTAAGCATATTGGCTGTTTATTATAAAGTAGTTTGCCAGTATCTGCGACTGACACAACTTTCTAGTAGTAAGCAGCATTGGCAAGGATCCTGCACTGATGATACTGTTTCCTGAATCTTTCACTGTCTTTGTTCTGCATCTGTTGTTTAGCTTGGTCTTCTATATTCTGACAGTTTGTGTGCCATATTTCCATCATAAGAAGATTCCTGTGCATCAATATCTTTGCTCAAAAAACATCTGAGGAGATCAGCAGTTATGTCGATCTACACTGTGACTTCCTGAAATATTTTCATGAATGACTGACCATTCTTTTCTCAATCCAATGAGTAATGTTGCTTTTCTGGCACCTGTTTTGGCTTGTGTAGTCTCTGCATCCAAAGTAGACACAAGTTTTCTAGCAGTTGTTACTAGTATCTGATTTAAATTCATATAAAAGGCCCTCTGCCCATTAGCTGGTGTGTAGTGCTAGTTGAAATTAAATTTCCAATCCATGAGAAATTCTGGGGTTTTGGAATTTTTTTGTTCTGAACTGGAATGAAAAATTTATTTTCCTGCAAAACATGCTTGAAAAAATATGTAATGCATAATATAAAATTTCAAAATGAAAAATCAAAACATTATTCCTTATCAAAATGCTTCATTTCAATGTTTTAAACAAAATTTCATTGAAATGTCTATGAAAAGTTTCAATTTTGACAAAATGGCATTTTCCAGTGGTATAATGTTCCACTGGAAAAATTTTGATCAGTTCTGCTGGCGTGTGCTGTTTTAGCAGATAATGAACAGCATGACGCATTGGAGGATGAGCTCTAGGAGGCCATTGAAGAGATCTCCTCAGATAGCCAGGGTCACTGGGATTTGGGAACATGACACCAGGCAACTAGAAGGCGGGCCCAAGTCCTCCAGTAACTGAGCCCAATTCCTAGGTAGCAGCCCCAGGCTAGGACTGATGAGGTAACCTCAGCATGTATTTATCTTTACAATTTTTTATTATTGTGCTAAATGGCTGTGCTACCTCTGTGCCAGGTACCCCCGGGGTGCAGCCATTCTAAGCAAATGTGAACGAGGAGTCTTCGAGGTCCCTTCCTCCCTCCCTTTACCCATGCTATCCATCTTTTTCCCCCTGCGTTTTTCCAGAACGTTGGCTGCTCCAGCTGGGGAATTAGCCTCTGTCTCATGCTAAAGCCCCAACTATTGACCACAGAGGGCACATGCCCATCTACCTATTTTTCTTTCTCCTTTCCTCCATCTGTCCTGCCTGCAAATGCACCCTACTCCCAACCCCATTTGCCTGCTCAATCTGGTGACTGGCAGCATGGTGCAATCGCAGCCTCTACCCCTCCTACAGCAGATATGAAGTGACATAAATATACACAGGGCAACTGTACTGAATTGCCTTACTTGTAAGGGGTTAATCAGTTCAATTAACCTAGTTGGCACCTGACCAGAAGGACAAATGGGGAAAGAAGATACTTTCAAATCTGTGGGGGGAGGTTTTGTTTGTGCTCTCTTCATTTGTTCCCTTTCTGGACCGGAGAGAGGGACCAGGCAGGAAAAACATCTCCTGAAAACCTACCTGAAATGAGCATCTAAGAATACAAAAATTGTAAGTAAGGCAAGGAAATGTTAAATTATCATTTGTTTTAGCTTGTGAATTTTCCCTATGCTAAGAGGTAATTTCATTCCTGTTTTGTAACTTGAAAGCAGAATCAGAGGGGAATCCTGTGTGTTTTTAAATCTTTTTATTACCCTGTAAAGTTACCTTCCATCCTGATTTTGCAGGTGTGTTTTTTTTAAATCTTCTTTTAAGAACCTGATTGATTTTTCAGTGCCCTAAAAACCAAGGGGTTTGATCTGTGCTCACATTGTAACCAATTGGTTTGTATATTACTCTCAAGTCTCCACAGGAAAGGGAATGAAGCGGTTTGGGGAAATATTTTGGGGAAACATGGTCTCCAAGTGGCCCTTTTTACTGAATTTTTGTCTAAATCACTTGGTGGTGGTAGCAGTACCGTCCAAGGACAAGGAAAGGATTTGTGCCTTGGGGAAGTTTTAACCTAAGCTGGTAGAAATAAGCTTAGGGGGTGTTTCATGCAGGTTACCACATCTGTACCTCAGAGTGGGGAGGGAACCCTGACACAAATAATGAAAACAACCATTTGTGTGAAAGTCAAGCTTGGATGGAAGCAGCAGTTAGAGGGAAATAAGTTTGTTTGGTGTTCTGTTTCCATGAGGTAGATAGCGATAGGATGTGCCTGTAAAGCTACAAAGACTACAGCTCCTTGCTGAGGTATAACTGCCCTGGAACTCTCACACGTACAGGAAAAGAACTTAACCTTATGGACTGCAAAACTCTTAATGGCATTTCACAAGCTTTTTCAGAGGGAGACTAGGAACCGAATGATTCAGTTAGTCATTGCAGACCCCTATCTATTTTTCCTCTGCACTTTCACCATGTCTGCAGGGGAGATAAAGCAAAATCTAAGAACTTCCTCAGTTTTTTTGTTTGACGATTATGAGGAATAGCTGCACATTCAAGCCCTTCCCCAATCCCCCATTGTATAGCTTACAACTCTCTTCCACTCCTGTTGCATGGCCGGTGGGGACTATTTTGATGAATAACTTCACAGCATATCTTGCTGGTCTGCCCTTAGCCCATTTCAATAAGGCCATTATCTGCCTCCTAGTCGCCAACCTCAGTGTAATGTCATCCAGAGTCAGGACATCTTAAAGGGGGTATAAAGGGGATTAACATCTAGCTTGCTCCCAGATGCCTCCCCCATTCCCTGCTACTGCTTCTGACACCATGTAGGTGCCTCCAATGTATACCAAAACTACAAAGCCAGACGAGGAAAGTAGTTCCCAGCCCCCCTACCACCAAACTCTGCACAGCCTCCAAGGCAGTAAGGAAAACTCGTGATGAAATGTTGGCTGACATCACTGCAGAGTCTCCCCAAAAAAACCCCAATATCAGAAAGGTGCAGTACATGAGGACAAAGACCGAGAGAGAAATAGGGAGCTCTCCAGAAATTATGGGAGTGGTCAGGGGCAGCGTTGGCAGAGCAAGAAGTAGTATAAAAAAAGACAGGGAGATGCAGAGGCAATACAAAGCCAAAATGCTCTGCTGCTGCGCGTGTTGCTGTTACTGTAACAGGCAATGCAGTGTTATAAACTGTCACCCGCCATGTTATGCAGACCCTGGACAATACGGGCTTCTGGGGACAACAGCACCTCCTCCCTGCTGTACCTTCACAGCAGTGCTCCCAGGGGCCATCTTTTCACAGACCCAAGCTCACTGCAATGAGAATAGTTGCACCTAGGAACTGAGTTCTTGTGAGCCCTCTAGCACCCGATAACTTCGAGCCTTGCCACACAACACCAGAAGGCACACGAACAAGAAGACGCAGAGGCATTGTGACTTTAAGCCCTCCCCAGCCCTCCACCCATGTTGTGCCCCACACTGCTCCCCACTTTCATGTCTTGTGTGAGATTCTTTACCTTGGGGAAGCACCCTATAACCCCCATATTCCTCATTTAAATATAATTGTGATATTGCATGTAAAGCATGCCATGTGAGGTCTCATGGGAAAGGTTGTGATCTGCTGAAAGCCATTGTTCCATCCAAATGTGTATATCATTAGTGTAGATGAAGTTATGAGATTGTGTTCTATGTATACTAAAATATGCTATGAGTTGGGGAATTGCCCGGATATTAGATCCTCACGGACAAGGGAGCTAACCAATGTCCAGGCGGGTGTCGAATAACCATCAACAGCCATTGTCCACAAGGGAGTTACAATTCAATCCCTCACTTGCATAAGGCCACATCAGGGGAATTGCTCAACCTTGCCTGGTCACTCAGCAATGCCCCCAGACATGCCTGAACTTGTGTTCTCCAAGCACGTGAACTGAGGGTATAAAACAGAACACAGGACCTCATACTTGGCCTTTCTCCTGACTTCACCTATGCTGCAAGCAACAAGAACACTCCAAAAGACTGAAGACTCCAACAGAGGAGACTGGCCCAGATTTCAACCTGTGTACTATGAACTGCAATATCGAGTGCAGTGAGAAAAACTACTTAATCTACATGTTGCCCAGTCTAATAGGGTTGAGAGTTTAGACTGCATGCTTATATTTTATTTTATTTTGGTAACCACTCTGACTTTTTGCCTATCGGTTATAATCGCTTAAAATCTATCTTTTGTAGTCAATAAACTTGTTTTACTGTTTATCTTTACCAATGAGTTTGCCTAAAGTGTCTGGTAAATCTACTCAGGTTTGCAAAGGCTGGTATATATCCACTTTCCATTGATGAAGTGGTAAACCAATTAAGTAACTTGCACTGCTTGTCTTGAGCAGTGCAAGATGGTATATTCCTGAGGTACAAGGCTGGGAGCTGGGGGAATTTGGCTGGTATCTTAATCTGTGTGATTCATGAGTGGCTCTGGGAGCATTCATGCAATCCAACTGGGTGTGGGGCTCCACATGGGGTTGTTCTTAGTGATCATAGAGCCCAGAGGGGTTTTCTGCTTGATAAGGGGGCACAGCAGGGATCCCATCACATCTTATTTCACTGGTTTAAACATTTCTTCGTAGTTGTTAGATGATGGATTGTTTTGTTTTATAATAAAAAAAAAATCTGTTTCATTATGGTTTCAGTTAAAGATTATTTGTTACATCATAGACTGTTTAATAATAATAACCTTGAAAACTTTATTCATAAGGTGTCAACAATGCATTTTACACAGAAAATAATTTTTAAATAAAAGCATAAGAATGGCCATACTGGGTCAGACCAATGGTCCATCTAGCCCTGTATCCTGTCTTCCAACAGTGACGTGCTTCAAAGAGAATGAACAGAACAGGGCCGTTATCAAGTGGTCCATCCCCTGTCCAGTCCCAGCTTCTGGCATGCAGAGGTTTAGGGAAACCCAAACCATGGGGTTGCATCCCTGACCCTTTTAGCTAATAGCCATTGATGGACCTATCCTCCATGAATATATCTAGTTCTTTTTTTAACCCAGTTATACTTCAGGCCTTCACAACATCCCCTGGCAAGGAGTTCCACAGGTTGACTGTGTGTGGTATGAAGAAGTACTTCCTTCTGTTTGTTTTAAACCTGCAGCCTATACCCTATTCACTTTCTCCACACCATTCATGATTTTATAGACCACTAACATAGTCATCTAAACTGAACAGCTCCAGTCATTTTAATCTCTCATCGCATGGAAGCTATTCCATACCCCGTAATGCAGCTGTTCCATACCTATGATGATTTACAAAAGTATCTAATCAATGTCAGAAGGTGAAATAAGGATTGCCACAACATTACACCTCCACTACCCATAAACAACACTGAATTGCTCACAATACATCCCACCCTGCACTCCACAAGATAACTGTTGGATGTACAGTTGCACAGTTTCAGACCTAAGACTCAAAATAAGAGCAATAGGCATTCCAGACATGATTGCCCTGCCTGTTACCATTTTCTATGGAATGCCTTGCAGGCTGCTCAGATCACTGAGTAAGTCTTTGCATCTCAGCCTCCCACTCATCATTAAGGCTTTACTGCTCTCTCTCACAAATACTGTGCAAAATAAAGCATGCTGCTATAATCTTTAGCAGGCTTTTTTCTGCTGCTTCCAACCTATTCCACAAACAGCACCACTTTCCTTTCAAATAGCCAAATGCACATTCCACTACTATTCGGCAGCTACTGAGGTGGTAGTTAAACAGTTATTTCCTTCTATCCAAGGAGCTTGTGAATGGCTTCATTAACCAGGGAAACCGACGAGTAAGCCAGGTCTCCCAGGATAACCAGAGCAGCGTGCATACAATTAATGTCCATAGTGATCCTGGGGACAAACAGTCCTCTCTGTTCAGGTAAAGTGGGCGGAGTTTCAAAAGATCCTAGCATCATGGACATTCCAGACCTCCCTGCACTTATGTCCATAAACCTACCATGGTGGTCAACGAGCCCTTGGTGCACCCTGGAGAAATACCCTTTCTGTTTATAAATTCTGATCCCTGTTGGGAAGGGGCAAATAATAGGCACATCAGTCCTATCAGTTGTCCCAATATAGTTTGGGAAGCCCTTGCATGTAAATCCATCAATAAACTCCTGAGCATTACCAAGCTTCCTCGTGCAACAGTTCCTTTTCCATGACAATGGCCCCAGTAGTCAATCTCCCCATGCTGAATTGGGTTGGCTATGGACCAGTGGCATTCAGGGATATGTGTATGGTTTTTAAAGCTTCCAGATGGCGACCTGCTTGTCCCTGGGCATGGGGCATTGTGTGCTGGCACACCGTCACTGCAGCTCCAGGGTTAGTTTAGCACATATCTCCAAAAAGGTCACCTTCCTCACCCTGAAAATCTCTTGCCCCTGCAGGTTATAGCAGGTCTGCAGAATGATTCTTTGCCACTAGTCCACACTGGTTTCCCAACCCAGAAACAGCATTGAATAGTGTGAAGTTGCACCACAAATCTGTCCTGTACTAACAGTTGATGGGGGTCCTCCTCTTCTTCCATGTCCTTCTCTCACTTCTTCCTGCTGCTGGAGGAGCTGCTGCTGCTGCCACGTCATCTGCTCAGTGCTGTGACAAGCAAAGTCCAAAGCCAAATTCATCTGGCTGAAATACAGCTCAAGCTGCCTCTATGTATTCACAGTTGCAAGCATACCGGCACAGAGCATTGTTGGGTCCATGCTGGCCACAGCAATTAAAAAATGGCCTAGTCCACCAGAAAGGAAGTATGAGGTGGAGACAGAAGACACATGGGAGATCCTAGATATAGATAAGATCTTTGACTAATGGAGGAACAGATATTTCTGATTACAGGGGGATACTAGAATGAGGGGGATTCCTCCAATAGTTTCTCAGGTAGTTGCTATTGTCTCCCCAGCTATACCAATTTCCAATCTAGCCTGTGATGTTACATCTATGAAGAGCAGTGGGGTCTTGATTAACACAGAGTATGCAGGAGGGGAAACTATGCTCTCAGGCAGACCAATGTGAAGATGAGTCAGAGGACAACTGGCAGTCATATGTCCTGAAGCCTAGGTTTGCAGGGAGTGTAGGATGGAGTTTGGACTTTGGATACGCCAATAATAAATGTTAACTTGAGCCTGTGATAAGACAGCCCTTTACTTATCATTCTCATATTATTACTCCTTACCCAAAAGCATTATTTGCATTCTATCAAATGCAATAAGAGATTGTGCAAAAGTTGACTTTTATTATTCAATGAGTGTTGTTCTTGATTTGAACTATTTGGAATTATTTTATCACTGCCAGGGCCAAAGTATGTAAAACAGATTACATGTATTACATTTCACATTACCCTTTTCCTAAAGCTCTTTCTCACCGACTTTGCAGATGCTCCTTATTTTGAATGGCTTGAAGGGTCATTCTCCTTACTGCAGTGAGGGCATACTAGCAATGGAAACCTTCCTTCCTCTAGTTATCTTGGTGATGGTCTTTTGGTACTAAAAATGTTAGAGTGAATAGCATCCAAATATAAAAGAAAAAAAGAAGTTTACTGTGATGGAATACACTCCGTATTCATACCCTACGTACCACTGTAATAATCTTTGTATAAAGTATGCCTACGGCGATATCATTTGAAAACTCATAATTGGCTGGACAGTATTGTCCTGATAAAATATGTTTGGCCACCTTGTATGTGAAGTTATAAAATTCCCATGCATGATGTTATTAACCTGTGTTCCAAAGCCCATAGACCTGCCCAAGCAGATATCGCAAACAGGTCTGTCCTAATTAAAGGAATGTATGCTTGCCTTAATTTGAATTTAAGCAGTAAACAGAATCATCAAGCAGGAAGGGGAAACAAAGGAAGCTCAAACAAGTGGAAAAAAACCAGCCCGGAATACCTTCCACATAAACTCTTTGTCTCCTGGTTCTCACATGGAAATGTTTTTCAAGAGGGGGACTGAAACTATAAAAAAGAGGCACAAACACCCCAAAGGACCCGCCTTCCTCCCTGTCTGTCTCTGGCATTGCACCTCAGAAGACAAAGGAAAACAGCCATTGGACTCTGGGTGTAGGGTGCGGAGGGTGGCAGTCCTGACCTAAAGAGTTTGGTCAGTAATCTGCTGGAATATGAAAGCCTGATGGAACAAGAGAGTTTCTTAAATAGATACTAGAAAGTGTTTTATCTTTATTTTTCTTGTAACCATTTTTTATTTTTATGCCTCATTACTTGTACTCACTTAAAATCTATATAAAAAGGCTTGGAAAGATTAGATTTTTATCTGTAAATGTTGATTAATGTCAATTTCACCATATACACACAAATCAACAAAAAATATTTCCACCAACAATAATTGAAATTTTCAGATAGGCAACATAAGAAAAATGCTGCTTCAGAACTTAATAGAGTTTGATTTAAGGCTAAAATTTTGACATACAATGTTGACAATTTGTGTTGTAACAATTATAAAGCTTTAATTTTTGAATCTCAGTGTGTACTGTCATTAAACAATTATTGTCTGACCCTCGATAATTTCCCGCAACTGTGAAAATGTAAAATTGATTAAAATTGAAAAAATGCTTAAAAGTAAAGTAAAGTAAAAATCGATATTATTTGTCAAAATTATTTTTAAAAAATCAAATTTGCCAAGCCAAGAGAGAGAGCGATAGAGAAACATAGGTATATATCTACACTGCTTAACCTAGAATTGCAACGCTCTGTCGCCCATTAACTATTCTCTGAGCCACCGGAATGCAGATTGGCCTGTCCAAGACAGCACGTAGCACAATAGGGTCTTGGTCCATGACTGGAGCTCCTAGGTGCTACAATAATACAAACAAATAATAATTTTAAGATATCACTGTCCCTGTAAAGGTACTAAGCAATCCCCATTACAACACACTTAGTTTTCACATGCATACCTTTCCAAAATAATAACCTCGTGGCTGAGATCTTCCATAGCTGATCTTTGCCTAAAAGTGTTTTTGTTGTTTTATTTTGAAAAGGTTGAGTAAAATCATTGGCTGAGTTTAGTTATGAGAGAATGAGGAGAAATACATTTTTCCACTGATAAAAAGTCCACAGTTATACTAGATAGGATTTTAATATATGATTATTGAAGGAAATATATATATATACATATATATACACAGAAACACATAGAAAGGTGTTTCAAGACAAATAATAGCAGCAGCAAAGGGAGTAATTATTATTAATTATTATGGTAACATCCAAATATTCACTTCATCCTCCTCTCAACCACTTTAGTGAAGGGTGAATTTCAACAAATAATTGCGACTAGCTCAATTCTAAGTAAGTGTAGGCAATTTCTACTTTCCCATATTTTTCTCTTTCAGAGTAACAAAGAAATTAAAGGCAAACAACTATGTTAAAGCTACTTTAAGACTGCAGTTAAATTGCAAAAAGTCAAGAAATACAAAAGTTAATGTTTCAATAACAATGTAAACTTGGCTAGATTGCATAGGTGTTGTATTATATTGGGCCTATTTTTCTGGCGGAATTTACTATACTACCATAAAATATACATGATTTACATATGTCATGTTTACAATTACTTCTGGGGTTTGAATCTACTTGTATTTAGTTTGATGTTCGTTAATTAATTTTTACATAAGCAGAGATGCAGGTAATTAATTTTAAAAAAAATCAGTTTTCAAAATAAAATGTTTACCCAGTTGGTTGTCCATCAAAAATCTTGTTTCTTCCAGAACCAACTTGGCCAATACCATATACCAGCTAAAGGCCCCTAATCTCAACCAAAGTAGTGTTGGTTTCTCAAATCAGACAACTAGAGACTAAGACCCAGATCCCTGAAGGTATTTAGGTGCCCATTTGTTTCTTTAGGCACCTAAGTCCGCTATTTAGGAGCCACTGACATTTCCAAAGCCATCATTCAGCTGTCGCCTAATGCCATAGCCACCTAAATCCCCTGAGTGCCTACATTTTCATTCATCAGCATTTTCAAAGCAGCCAAAGCACTACTGCCATGTCTGGCTAACAAGCTATAGCTCAAGGCTAAGCCCTGGAGGCCCTGAAGCAGGATTTTTAAACTCAGCAGCGGAATGCCTGTCTCACCAACAAGGCCTGAGCCTGTAGGCATGCTCTGAGCAGACTTGAGACATGTCACACTCAACGGCAGGAGGACCATGTCCAGGCTGCCGGGGGAGCAGCAAAGCTCCCATACATGCAGTTGGGCACAGGGAAACATGGGCCGAGTGTAAGAGGTATCAAGTGAGAGCAGAAGACAGTGACAGTCAGTTTTGGCTGCTAAGGTATGGACGCCCCAAGCAACTGACCAGGCTTAGGTGCCTAACTCCAGGAGAGTGTTCATGGCTGAGGATCCTGAGTGGAGGGAAGTGCCTATCTCTGGTCAATCAGACAGATCAGCTGCTTGGGTCTACCCAGCATTTCACAGCTCATTAGTTCAGCCAGGTTTCAGAGTAGCAGCCGTGTTAGTCTGTATTCGCAAAAAGAAAAGGAGTACTTGTGGCACCTTAGAGACTAACAAATTTATTAGAGCATAAGCTTTCGTGAGCTACAGCTCACTTCATCGGATGTATTTGGTGGAAAATACAGAGGGGAGATTTATATACACACACACACACAGAGAACATGAAACAATAGGTTTTATCATACACACCATAAGGAGAGTGATCACTTAAGATGAGCCATCACCAGCAGCAGAGGGGGGAAGGAGGAAAACCTTTCATGGTGACAAGCAAGGTAGCCTATTTCCAGCAGTTAACAAAAACATCTGAGGAACAGTGGGGGGTGGGGTGGGGGGGAGAAATAACATGGGGAAATAGTTTTACTTTGTGTAATGACTCATCCATTCCCAGTCTCTATTCAAGCCTAAATTAATTGTATCCAGTTTGCAAATTAATTCCAATTCATCAGTCTCTCGTTGGAGTCTGTTTTTGAAGTTTTTTTGTTGAGGAATAGCCACCCTCAGGTCTGTGATCGAGTGACCAGAGAGATTGAAGTGTTCTCCAACTGGTTTTTGAATGTTATAATTCTTGACGTCTGATTTGTGTCCATTCATTCTTTTACCTAGAGACTGTCCAGTTTGACCAATGTACATGGCAGAGGGGCATTGCTGGCACATGATGGCATATATCACATTGGTAGATGCGCAGATGAATGAGCCTCTGATAGTGTGGCTGATGTGATTAGGCCCTATGATGGTGTCCCCTGAATAGATATGTGGACAGAGTTGGCAACGGGCTTTGTTGTCAGGATAGGTTCCTGGGTTAGTGGTTCTGTTGTGTGGTGTGTGATTGCTGGTGAGTATTTGCTTCAGGTTGGGGGGCTGTCTGTAAGCAAGGACTGGCCTGTCTCCCAAGATCTGTGAGAGTGATGGGTCATCCGTCAGGATAGGTTGTAGATCCTTGATGATGCATTGGAGAGGTTTTAGTTGGGGGCTGAAGGTGATAGCTAGTGGCGTTCTGTTACTTTCTTTGTAGGGCCTGTCCTGTAGTAGGTGACTTCTGGGTACTCTTCTGGCTCTGTCAATCTGTTTCTTCACTTCAGCAGGTGGGTATTATAGTTGCAAAAATGCTTGATAGAGATCTTGTAGGTGTTTGTCTCTGTCTGAGGGGCTGGAGCAAATGCAGTTGTATCGTAGAGCTTGGCTGTAGACAATGGGTCTGTGGTGTGATCTGGGTGAAAGCTGGAGGCATGTAGGTAGGAATAGTGGTCAGTAGGTTTCCGGTATAGGGTGGTGTTTATGTGACCATCGCTTATTAGCACCATTGTCCAGGAAGTGGATCTCTTGTGTGGACTGGTCCAGGCTGAGCTTGATGGTGGGATGGAAATTGTTGAAATCATGGTGGAATTCCTCAAGGGCTTCTTTTCCATGGGTCCAGGTGATGAAGATGTCATCAATGTAGCGCAAGTAGAGTAGGGGCATTAGGGGACGAGAGCTGAGGAAGCGTTGTTCTAAGTCAGCCATAAAAATGTTGGCATACTGTGGGGCCATGCGGGTACCCATCGCAATGCCGCTGATTTGAAGGTATACATTGTCCCCAAGTGTATGGGTGAGGACAAAGTCAATGTTCAGCCACTAGGTTAGCTGTGACATTATCGGGGATACCGTTCCCCCCACCCTCCCTACCTGCTGGTCGTAGCTCATCTTAAGTGATCACTCTCCTTACAGTGTGTATGGTAATACCCATTGTTTCATGTTCTCTGTGTGTGTATATAAATCTCCCCACTGTATTTTCCACTGAATGCATCCGATGAAGTGAGCTGTAGCTCACGAAAGCTTATGCTCAAATAAATTTGTTAGTCTCTAAGGTGCCACAAGTACTCCATTAATTCAGCCAGTTTCCCACTTAGCTTGCTGGTGTGATGTATCTGCAAAGCAAAGAAGTACAATTCAGATTAACCCTCTCCCCACTGCATTTCCCTTTCCCTGAGCCAGATGAGGGAAAAGATTGTGACCCAGGAAGTGGCTGGGCTCTGTTTTGGGAGCAGTGGCTGCATGGAAACCAGGAGCTGCCGGGAAGGTAAGGTGGAGAGCTTCATGGTAAGGTGGAGAGCTGGAGAGAAGCTGGAGGCAGACGAGCTGCATGGAGAATAGTCTGTGAATGCTGGACATCAGAATTGCATGCAGGTCGGTGTGGGACTTAGGGAAAGCAGCAACAGCAGCCGGCTAGGGAGCCAATGCAGAGGGGCCCCAATGAGAGACAATAACTAAGGCTGGCTTGGAAACTCACAAGCTCCTATTTGCTTTGAAAAGACTTTGGACCAGAGAGGGCACCCCAGGCACTAGACCTGAAGAGCCCTGACTCTCAATTGGACAAACACTTATCATTATCACTCACTATGGACAGTAACTGTTTAAGCCTCTGTACTATGGTATTTGCAACCTTTCCCCTTCCTGCCAGACCTGGTAAAATAGCCTTTTCTTGAGCCATGTGTCTGAGTGGTCACAGGGACCCACCAGGGCTAGCTCCTGAAGACCCCCAGTCTTCTTCTGAGTTGTGGTGAACCTGCTTCTGTCACACTACTGACACCCTAGAGCAGTGGCTCTCAATCTTTCCAGACTCTGGTACCCCTTTCAGGAGTCTGATTTGTCTTGCAAACCCCAAGTTGCATCTCAGTTAAAAACTATTTGCTTACAAAGCCAGACATAAAAATACAAAAAAGTGTCACAGCACACTATTACTGAGTAATTGCTTACTGTCTCATTTTTTACCATATCATTATAAAATAAATCAATTGGAATACAAATATTGTACTTATAGAGCAATATAAACAAGTAATTGCATGCAATTTTAGTTTGTACTGACTTCGCTAGTGCTTTTTATGTAATCAGTTGTAAATTTAGGCAAATATCTAGCTGAGTTGATATATCCCTTGGAAGACCCCTGCATACCCACAGGGTATATGTACCACTGCCCTAGAGGCAGTATTGAGCTGCCAAAATCTAAACAACTGGTTCCCTATAAAAAGTTCTGATTTAAGGGATGTGCTCCAGTATGTATTTTTTGTACCAACAGGGTTACCATATGTCCGTATTTTCCAGATGGCGATTTAAGAACCAAAAAGCCTGACCTGTCCGGGAAAATACGGATGTATGTTAACCCTGCCTAAAGTTCTTTTTTAAAAAGGTGGGCCTGAACTAGAGATGAGCTCTGTTTCACATGTGTAGGTCCCCGCCACTCCCTAGGGGTGTGCTAGGGTGACCAGATATCCTGATTTTATAAGGACAGTCCCGATTTTGGGGTCTTTTTCTTATATAGGCTCCTATTACCCCCCAACCCCTGTCCTGATTTTTCACACTTGCTGTCTGGTCACCCTAGTGGGACATGGGACAGTCACATGTGTGGGTCCCAGCTGCTCCCTGCCTCCCTCATTGAAGCAGGTGTGCAGGGTTACTTCCCTGGGAACTGCAGGGCACCAGTGGACATGGGGCCAGCTGAAGACAGGGGTGTGGGACAGGGCTAGCTGGAGGCAGGGCTGGCTGCGGGCAGGGCAGGGGGTGCGCAGCTGGCTGGAGACAGGAGGGTGTGGGGTTGGCTGGAGGCAAGAGAGTGCAGGGCTGGCTGCAGGCAGGGCACGGGGTGCGGAGCTGGCTGGAGTCAGGAGGGTGCGGGCTTGGGTGGAGGCAAGGGGGTGTAGGGCTGGCTGGAGACAGGGGCAGGCTGCGGGCAGGGCAGGGGGTGTGTGCGGCAGGGGATGGCTGAAGGCAGGGGGTGCAGGGCGGGCTGGAGACAGGGCAGGGGGTGCATGCAGAAGGGGCTGGCTGCGGGCAGGGCAGGGGGTGGCTGAAGACAGAGGCTGGCTGCAGGCAGGGCAGGGGGTGTGGCAGGGGCTGGCTGCAGGCAGGGCAGGGGGTGCGGGGGTGGCTGGAGATGGGGGCTGGCTGCGAGCAGGGGGTGCGGGGGTGGTTGGAGGCAGGGCAGGGGGTGGCTGGAGACGGGGGCTGGCTGCGGGCAAGGGGCGTGAGAGTGGCTGGAGGCAGGGGCTGGCTGCGGGCAGGGGGGTGTCTGGAGGCAGGGCAGGGGGTGGCTGGAGATGGGGGCTGGCTGTGGGCAGGGGTGCAGGGGTGGCTGGAGACAGGGGCTGGCTGCGGGCAGGGGGTGGCTGGAGACGGGGGCTGGCTGCAGGCAGGGGGTGCGGGGGTGGCTGGAGGCAGGGCAGGGGGTGGCTGGAGATGGGGGCTGGCTGGAGACAGGGCAGGGGCTGGCTGCGGGCAGGGGGTGCGGGAGTGGCTGGAGGCAGGGGCTGGCTGCGGGTAGGGGGTGCGGGGGTAGCTGGAGGCAGGGCAGGGGGTGGCTGGAGATTTGGGCTGGCTGTGGGCAGGGGGTGCGGGGGTGGCTGGAGGCAGGGGGTGGCTGGAGCAGGGGCTGGCTGCGGGCAGGGCAGGGGGTGGCTGGAGACAGGGGCTGGCTGCAGGCAGGGTGTGCGGGGGTGGCTGGCTGCAGGCAGGGCAAGGGGTGGCTGGAGGCAGGGAAGGGGGTGCGGCGGGGCTGGCTGCGGGCAGGGGGTGCGGCAGGGGGTAGCTGAGACTGGGGCTGCTGCGGGCAGGGCAGGGCAGGGGGTGGCTGGAGGCAGGGCAAAGGGTGTGGCAGGGGCTGGCTGGAGGCAGGGGCTGGCTGGAGGCAGGGCAGGGGGTGCGGCAGGGGCTGGCTGGAGGCAGGGCAGGGGCTGGCTGCGGGCAGGGGGTGCGGCGGGGGGTGTCTGCGGGCAGGCGGTGGCTGGAGGCAGGGGCTGGCTGCGGGCAGGGGGTGCGGCAGGGGCTGGCTGTGGATAGGAGGTGGCTGGAGGCAGGGCATGGGCTGGCTACGGGCAGGGGGTGGCTGAGACTGGGGCTGGCTGCAGGCAGGGCAGTGGGTGGCTGGATGCAGGACAGAGGGTGTGGCAGGGGCTGGCTGGAGGCAGGGGCTGGTGCGGGCAGGGGGTGGCTGCGGGCAGGGTGGTGGGTGCTCACAGGGAGAGCAGCAGGACACAGCCCAGGCCCAGCAGAGCAGCCGGGGACCCACCAGGCAGCATCGGGAGCCCCAGGGCCAGGGGAGCAGCAGCAGCAGCAACAGGGCTCGTGCCCAGGGCCAGGCAGCAGCCCACATGGCTCTCGCAGCGCAGCGCCCCCGGTGGCCGGAGCAGGAATTACTTCAGTTCCCAGCCGGAGCCCATCAAAGCCTCAGCGCCCTCTTCAGGGAAGCGGGTTAACAACCGGTTCTAAAACTGCTTCAAAATTTAACAACCGGTTCCAGTTCGCCACTGCCCTAGAGGTTCCATGTACTCCAGCACTGAGCAGCAGCAATCATTACACTGGCTTCTGAGGTTGCCTTCTCTAGGCGCCTAAGTCTCCCCATGCAATGTATGTAGCCTGAGCTCCTAGCTCAGGACTGAAAATTCCCCTGGGAAGCAGGCCAACCTAGGGGTTTGATGTTACACCACTGAGCAGAGCAACGCCTAACCAACTACCTTTAAGGATGTGGGCCTAAGCTCCTGATTCTTCAGACAGTTATCCACATGCTTATCTTTACACACATGAACATTACCACTGGCTTTAGTAGGACTACCTGCATAAGAGTGCCCTTGATTTAGCAAGATAACAAGGATGTGCCTAACTTTAAACTCAGAAGCAGCTCCATAGAAGTCAATGGGACTACTCATGTTTAAAGAAAGGCAAAAGCTCTTTAAAAACTTGTTGAACCAGAGCCTTAGTGCATAGTGTTTGCACATTTGGTGCTAAGTCACACAAGGACTGGGTCATATGGACTTCTTGCCAGGAAAACAGTTTTGTGCAGTTTGCCTGAGCCTGAGTTTTCTTAGCAAAGCCACATGCAAGTGGAGTTTTCTCAGTCCATTCCCCTGTTTGTGGCCACAAAATGAGGGCTACTCTGCAATGAAAAGTGACATCAGCATAGCTATATCACTCAGGGGGTGTGAAAAATCCACACCGTTGAGACATGTAATTAGGCCAACCTAACCACTGGTGTAGACAGCCCTAGGTCAATGGAAGAATTCTTCTGTCGACATGGGCACCGTTTCTCAGGGAGGCGGATTATCTACAGTGATGGGAGAACTCCATCCGTTGCTATAGTAAGTGTCTACAATGAAGTGCTACAGTGGCAGAGCATTGAAACTGTGCAGCTGTAGCAACTTAAGTGTAGACTTAAGTGTAAACTTAAGTGTAACCCTAAGGCCTGGTTTACACTAAAAAGTTAGGTTGACCCAGTTTCGTCGCTCAGGAGTGTGAAAAATTCACATGCCTGAAAGGTGTAGTTAAGCGACATAACCCCTGGGATAGACAGCACTAGGTCAGTGGAAGAATTCTTCCATCAACCTGGCTATCACCTCTTGGGGAGTGGATTACCTATGCCCATCATCATCGGTAGTCTCTACACTGAAGCACTACAGCAGTGCAGCTGTGCCACTATAGCGTTTCAAGTGTAGACATGCCCTGAGACAATTCAATTTTTTTGCAATTATGAGCCAGGAGTAACTACTCTCGAATGAGCTCAGGAGGTGGAAAGATATAACAGCAAATATATGCAACCAGTCTAGACCCCCACAATGTAGAAATATGACCTGCAAAATAAACATAATTGGCACAGGATTTATTGACTACATCCCATTTTATGATGAGCCTAAAACAGAAAGGGAACATACGAAGTGTAAAATTTGATGACGCAGATAATATATTCTGAGGACAAAATTGTAGCAGGCCAACAACCAAAGAAAAACCACAAAAATGAATTTTTTACTGACCCTGCAAAATTTGCCACATGGTACAAAAGTGAAGTGGAAAACATACAGTTCAGAGTGTGGGGGAAGCATAGTCTCAGAATTCACTACAGTCTTGAAATAAAATGCAGATAATATACATTACAGATGCTTTAAGCAAAGATTCTGGGATAGAGAGAATGCAAAAGTCTGAATTTACCATAAAAATCCGAAAACTAAAGTAACAGAATTTTCAACAAGGAGAAAAATACTAGAAATAGAGTGTTATGAAGAAAACTGACTCTTTAGAAAAATGTATTTGTAAAGGAAATAAATTAAAAAGTCCTAATAAAATTGCTACAAGATTAACATAAATAAGTAGTATTTATGGATAAATATATTGCTCAGAAATGGAAGCAAGAAGAATGGGAAAAGAAGTCTTGATCACCTAAATGCTACACATTGAGAAGGAGCTCATCAGAATTCAATACAGCCAGGTTCTGATCTTTGGTACACCCGTGTGAGGTCCCAATCCTACAAGTTATGGCCCATGCACAGTAACTTGTATCATCAGGCCTAAATCTAGAGAATTTCTACTAAAGTCCATGGAGTCGCTCCAGACATTTATTGCTATAATTGAAATCAGAATTTGGCAGTGAGGTAAGGATGTCTGATGATACAGCAAAAAGCACAACTTCCTTTTAAAAAAAAAAAGTACTTTCTGCCGAGTGCCGAAGAAAATAAAGTGATCAGTAATTCATTGCAGGACGGGAAAGAATAAGCAAGAAAAGACAAAGGGAATAAAACTTTATGAGTGGAGATATTTTTGCTGACTGCACAGGTAGAGATATATAACTACAAGCTTTTTTTTTTTTTTTAAATCAAACTGAAGTTTATTAGTAGCCTAGATGGCATGACAGGAATTTATGATCATGGTCTCTCTTTCTTGCCTTTGTACAAGGCTCAGAGAGAAACACTGGCTACTTTGATAACCTTGAAGCGGACACCAGTAATGTCACCAACAGCATGAACCTTCCGACCAAAGCCAGCAACCTGAACTTCATCATTTTCCTCAATGAAGTTCTAGCAACCGTCATTAGGAACAAAGGCCGTTATTTTCTTGCCATTCTTGATCAGCTGTACTCTGACACATTTCCTGATGGTTCAATTGGGCTGCTTAGCCTCTACACCAACTTTTTCAAGAACAATTCCCTTTGCATGGGAAGCTCCTCCGAAGGGGTTGGCTTTCAGGGCAGTACCCAAGTGGGCCTTCTTGTATTGCTTGTTGTGCCATTTCTGATCCCGTCGGTGGCTGTGAAGCTTTCTAGCGGTATGAAGCCCATGCACTTACCCATCATGCTGCTGCTGGTCCGAGCCCTAGAGAGAGCTTGCTGGTAACAGATAAGGATGTTTGCAGTCTTCACTCACAATCCAAGGTGAGAGGCTGGAGATGTTGTAAATACAATGGGGTTGCATGGGGGGGAGGGGGTCTGTCAGTGCTGTGCTTTGGAAATACAAACACATGCAGCAACTATTGATAGGGGAAGACAGAGAAGGGAACTGCCCTTCATTACAATAAGGAGACATCTTAAGGCTCCCAAGAGAGAGGTTTATTTATTTTATGTATCGGCCATTTCCATTGCTGCTTATCATTGGGGTATCTGATAAGCCAACCCAGGAAGTAATTTTAGGTCAGATTAAATGATCCCTCTGGCCTTGGAGTCTATCCAAATTTCCAGAGTTTGGGGGTGGAAATCAACACACCCCTTATAAGCCGCAGTTGTCTGTATGAAAGTGTGATACAAGTTTTTGAGAAAGTCATGAGCAAATTAAAACAACGCTGTATAATAAAAAGTGCCTTTACAACACTAACTATAGTATTTACTACATGCCCTTATATCTATACTAGGGCATATAGTTAATGCAGCCTTGTTATGTGTGTATAACATTCAAAATCTGAGCTCAATCCTGCTCCCATTAAAATCAATGGCAAAATTCCCATTGACTTCAGTGAAGCAGGATCAAGCCCTGTGTGCTCCTAGCATTGAGCCCTCAGAAAAGTAGAGGCAAAAGCCTAAAAGTGGAGTGATGCTTTCTTAATATAACAGCACTAGCAGCTGCTGCTGCAGACTATAGAGTCCTTTGCAGAAGTGAGGGGAAATCTAACAGCAGGTGATATTTTCTTCCAAGGCTATTTTATTCTTAATCACAGGTTTCAGAGTAGCAGCCGTGTTAGTCTGTATTTGCAAAAAGAAAAGGAGTACTTGTGGCACCTTAGAGACTAACAAATTTATTAGAGCATAAGCTTTCGTGAGCTACAGCTCACTTCATCGGATGCATTTGGGGGCCAGAGGAAGGTGGGGTGTTCATACTGTGTAGGGTCTTTAATTCTGCTGTTTAATAATGCAGTCACCCCACTTTTTTTCCAAAGGAGACAGTGTTATCCACATTGACGATTTGCCCCAGTAATAGCCATCAGTGGGCAGCTACAAAAAACAATCCCTAGCATAAAATGGCTAAGCCACAGTAAGCAGTAAAGATGCTGCTCACCCTTGCTTGAAACCAGAGTAAACTTGTACTGATGCAAACTGTAGTGTATATCAGCTTTGGTTGTTTACACTATGGTTTTGTACTAGTTTAGCTATAAGAGCGGCTTATATCCTCGATGCTGACAAAGTCCATATGGGCTCCAAAGCATGCCACAAGGTCTGATAAAAGGGACGGGTTGGAATTGTATTAATTTCTTTAGCTTTGTTGGGTTTTTTTTAGTTGAGTCCTTTTATTGAGATTCAGTCAGCTGGGTACTTTATTTATTTTTGCACATGTTTAATGATGTAAGGTTAGGATGTTCCATAAGGAAAAAAGTAAATCACTTACACATGCATCTCTTCATGAGATGAGCTCCTATAAATGAGTATTTTAGCTAATCCAAATTTGTTTAGCAGAGAGGACACCTTCATTTCTATGCATTTTATGCTTTAATAAAACCTAGCACACATTTTATAGCACTTTTCTTCTTCAAAGCTCTTTACGAACACTATCTAATTGATCCCACAGTGACTCTCTGAGGTGAGTATAAAGTATTGTCAACCCCAAGAGTTCATAAATCATGAGTCAGGCGTCAGAAAATTATGAGATTGGCTTGAACATCATAGGCTCTTTAAAAATATATACATATGAGGAGCTTTCCATTTGCCTTTTAGTTTGTTAGCCTCCACTTGTCTCCAGTCATATTTCCAAGCTTTTCACTGCACCCATGGGGGCTGGAAAATTTTTAAAAAATGAAAGCGGAGGTTCTCACCTCATCACATGCCTCCAGCAGCTGGGGCTTTACAAAAACCACCAAACACCACAAATCTTGTGCTAGAAATAAAAGGAGTTGCTGAGATATTATTTTCCCTGCTCCCAGAAGCTTTGTATCCTGCTTCATCCCATTTTGTTTGATTTTTACTATTAACAAAAGCCAGGTTTACCCACTGCCAGCCGCCCACCCAGGATGGCTGACACACAACCACTTGTTTTGGCCCCAATCCTGTCACGGAGCTGACTAAGGAGATATCTGAGCCATTGATGATTATCTTTGAAAAGTCATGGAAGATGGGAGAGATTCCAGAAGACCAGAAAAGGGCAAATATAGTGCCAATCTATATAAAGGGAAATAAGGACAGCCTGGGGAATTACAGACCAGTCATCTTAACTTCTGTACCCAGAAAGGTAATGGAGCAATCATCTAGAAGATCATAAGGTGATAAGTAACAGCATGGATTTGTCAAGAACAAATTGTGTCAAACCAACCTGATAGATTTCTATGACAGGGTAACAAGCCTTGTGGATAGGGGGGAAGTGGTAGATGTGGTATATCTTGACTTTAGTAAAGCTTTTGATACTGTCCCTCATGACCTTCTCATAAATAAACTAGGAAAATGCAACCTAGATGGAACTACTATAAGGTGGGTGCAAAACTGGTTGGAAAACCATTCCCAGAGAGTAGTTATCAGTGGTTCACAGTCAAGCTGGAAGGGCATAATGAGTGGGGTGCCGCAGGGATCAGTTCTGGGTCCAGTTCTGTTCAATATCTTCATCAATGATTTAGATAATGGCATACAGAGTACACTTATAAAGTTTGCGGACGATACCAAGCTGGACGGGGTTGCAAGTGGTTTGGAGGATAGGATTAAAATTCAAAATGATATGGACGAACTGGAGAAATGGTCTGAAGTAAATAGGATGAAATTCAATACGGACAAATGCAAAGTACTCCATTTAGGAAGGAACAATCAGTTCGACACATACAAAATGGGAAATGACTGCCTAGGAAGGAGTACTGTGGAAAGGGATCTGGGGGTCATAGTGGACCACAAGCTAAATATGAATCAACAGTGTAACACTGTTGCAAAAAAAGGGAACGTCATTTTGGGCTGTATTAGCAGGAGTGTTGTAAGCAAGACATGAGAAGTAATTCTTCTGCTTTACTCCATGCTGATTAGGCCTCAACTGGAGTATTGTGTCCAGTCCTGGGTGCCACATTTCAGGAAAGATGTGGACAAACTGGAGAAGGTCCAGAGAAGAGCAACAAAAACGATGAAAGGTCTAGAAAACATGATGAATGAGGGAAGATTGAAAAAACTGAGTTTGTTTAGTCTGGAAAAGAGAAGACTGAGAGGGGACATGATAACATGTACATAAAAGGTTGTTACAAGGAGGAGGGAGAAGAATTGTTCTTCTTAACATCTGAGGATAGGACAAGAAGCAATGGGCTTAAATTGAAGCTAGGGAGGTTTAGGTTGGACATTAGGAAAAACTTCTGGTCAGAGTGTTTAAGCCATGGAATAAATTGCCTAGGGAGGTTGTGGAATCTCCATCATTGGAGGTTTTTAAGAGCAGGTTAGACAAACACCTGTCAGGGATAGTCTAGATCAGGGGTAGGCAACCTATGGCATGCGTGCCAAAGGTGGCATGCAAGCTGATTTTCAGTGGCACTCTCACTGCCCGGGTCCTGGCCACCGGTCCCGGGGGCTCTGTTGCTGGCCTGGGGTACTGACTGCCAGCTGGGGTTCCCTCCACCGGCCCCGGGTCCCAGCTACCAGTCCCGGGGGCTCTGCTGCCAGCCCCAGGTCCCAGTCACTGGTCCAGGGGGCTCTGCTGACGGCCTGGGGTCCCAGCTGCCGGCCTGGGGCTCTGCCCGGGGGCTCCGCTGCTGGCCCCAGCCTGAGGCAGTGAGGGGTGCAGACAGGGGCAAGAGAGGGCACACTTCGGCACCCCCACCTTAAAAATTGTTCTAGCACCACTGTACTGGGATATTTTTAAGTCCTGATTTGCTGCTTACATCACTATCACTAGCACTGCGTTTGATGTTGAGATTAGAATGTACATGCAAGAACTAGAATCAGAATTATCTGACAGATTTCAAGATTTCCAGCGATTTGGCCCAATGCTTTTTCTAATTAAACCTGAAAAGTTCAACGAAAGCGACTTGGATTTGTCTGTATTTCAGTGGATGGGTGCTGAAGATTTTGAAATGCAGCTCATTCAGTTAAAAAGCTCAGAATTGTGGGCATCAAAGTTTGGAGATCTGCAGAGTGCACTTGAAGCTACCAAGAGAGATCATGTGGCCTCTATTCTGACCAGCTGGACATCCCTGCTAGTGAAATTGAACTGTTTGAAGAAAATTGCGTTTGCAGTGCTTTCAGCATTTGGATCCACATACGTGTGTGAACAGGTATTTTCACACATGAAATCTGTCCTCTGTCCCTCTCGGAGCCGGTTAATAACTGATCACTCAGAAGCCTGTGTGCAGCTTAAAGTATCCAAATACGTGCCAGACATTGGAAAACTCAGCAAGGAAAAGCAAGGGCAAGGATCACACTAAACTGATAAGATCTGCATTTTAATTGAATTTTAAATGAAGCTTCTTAAACATTTTAAAAACCTTAGTTACTTTACATACAACAATAGTTTAGTTATATATTATAGTCTTGTAGAAAGAGACCTTCTAAAAACATTAAAATGTATTCCTGGCACACAAAACCTTACATTAGAGTGAATAAGTGAAGACTCAGCACACCACTTCTGAAAGATTGCCGACCCCGGTCTAGATAATACTTAGTCCTGCCTTGAGTGCAGGCAAGTGGACTAGATGATCTCTCGAGGTCCCTTCTAGCCCTATGATTCTAAGATTGACACATGTTTAAAATTACCCTGCTCTGGAGCTCATGTCACTGACCTGGCCAGGGCCGCTCAGGGGCCCAAATCTTAGCTCCAGGAGGTCCTTAGGACCAGGGTGAAAGTAAGTTAGAGGATTTACCGGTATGCTAGAGTCCTAAGCAGGGGGCGTGGCCTCAACCAGAAGGGGCGTGGCCTCAACCAGAAGGGGCAGGGCTTTAAATCCCTGGGCCCTTTAAATCAAGATTTAAAGGGCCAGGGCTCCAGCTGCGGTAGTGGCGGCTGGGAGCCCGGGGCCCTTTAAATCACCCCCAAGCTACCAGCTGCAGAGGCGGCTGGGAGCCCCAGGGCTCGGGGGCGATTTAAAGGGCCCAGGGTCCAGCTGCCGCTACCCCAGCGGAAACCCGGGCCCTTTAAATCACTGAGGAGCCCTGGGGGCTCCCGGCTGCCACCGCTACCCCGGGGCTCTGCACTCTGGCAGAGCTTTAAAGGGCCTGAGGCTCTGCTGTGATAGCGCCTGCTGGAGCCCCGAGCCCCTTTAAATCCCCGCCGGCGCCCTACTGCCCGAGCCCTGGGGTAGCGGCGGTGGGGCTCTGGAGTGGATTTAAAGGGCCGGGGCGGTGGCTGGAGCCCCGGGGCCCTTTAAATCCCCCACGGAGCCTGGCCGCCGCTACCCCAGGGCTCGGGCAGCAGGGCGCCGGCGGGGATTTAAAGGGCCGGGCGGTAGCAGTGGCTGGAGCTCCGGGGCCCTTTGAATCCCCGCCCCAGCCACCCCAGGGCTTTTAACTGCCCTCTGGGGAAGCCGGTCCTGGTACAGCGCATCGGCTCTTACCGGTACACGGTCCCGGCGTACCCGCTCCCTTTCCCCTCTGCTTAGGACCCACCCCTGGGGTGGACCAGGGAGGAAGGGCCTCAGACGCATGCTGGAGCCCCCGGCCCCTAGGGACAAAGGGGAGAGACCCCAGGGACTCCGGCTGCTGCTGTCCAGCTCCCTCTGCTTCCCCCCCGCCCCTGCCTCCTTCATTACGCCTCCGCCCCCGCCTGTGGGCCCCCCCCCCCGGCTGCCCGCCCCGCCGCCCGCGCCCTTTCCTGGCTCCCGCCGGGCGCTTGTTGCTCTGCTCGGAGCGCTTGGCTAACCTCCGCCTCCCTCCCTCCCTCCCGGCCCCGGCCGCCCCCCCCGCGGCTGCGCTGCTGCTGACTCAGCCAAAGGGGAAACTCAAAGGGCAGCCGCCAGCCCTGCCCTGCCGCAGCCCCCGGCTTCCCTGACCCGGCAAGTTGTGGGCCGGGTGGCTGCTGCCCCCAGCTGTCCCGGCCGGGTCCCTCCAGCTCTGAACGGGGCGCTGGCGGCGAGAGCTTGTTGTCAGCCCCCTGAAGCCAAGCGAAGTTTCTCTCTGGTCTCCTCCTCGCTGCAGGCAGCCGGAGCCAGCATGACAGCCATAGCGGTGCAGGTAATGAGGGGACCCTGGGGCCCCGAGTGCCTGGCTGGGGGGAGATCGGCTGTTTTGACTCGACACATGCAATCAGCGTTGGTGCTGGATTCCTGTTGTGGTTTCCCCCCCCCCCCCTTTGTTCTCCCGCCGGAGGCTAAATGTTTATCACCCTGCAGGCTGAACTGCTGCTATGCTGAGTTCTTGCTACCTGTTGCTCTTTATAGTCGTCTTTGTGCCCCCCCCCCAAAAAAAACTTCCTCCAGATGTACCTTTTTAAATAAAAAGGAGAACTTCTGTAGGAGCTCTGTACAGAGCAGAGTATTGGTGCATTAGTCTCACCCAAAGAATGGAAAGTGACCAGGGGTTAGGAAAGGACCTATTGCCTTCTATATCTAATCTGACCTTTCCTCGGAGAGATTTCTTAATTGCTGCAAAGTATGCCCAAAAGCTGTATTCTTGCTGTTCTGTGTCTTGGTTTAAATCCACTCAATGATCATTTAACATCAAGCCTTCCTTTTACTAGCTGCAGGGCATAGTAGTTCATGGTTATTAATATACTATAGGGCTGGGAAGTGCCGAGGTCTGGAAAAATGATTTACACCATTCTGTAACAACAAGAGTTTGCTCTTGTATAGAGACCATGAGATTTTATAAACAAGTAGCAAAAGTGGGAGACTCGTCTATCCAATTTGTCTTAATTCTAATTAATAAATCAAAGTTGGTCCATTTCCCTTCCCTACCCCCACAGTATTGTGTGTTGTTTACACAGTTCTCCATCACTGACATGTTGCATACACTTTGGCAGTATGACTCTTCCTCTAAGCGTCCTGTGACGCTTTATATGAAAGATGATATTTTCAAAATAAAGTACATCAGTATGGTGAAGGGAGGTGTTTAGGCTTGGTGATGGTGGGAACTTGCTGGCAGAGAGATCTCTTAAGAGGTGGAACACTGTTGTCTCCCAAAGAAAGTGAGTGAAGCCCCCTCATTTAAGAAATGTAAAACTGGACTTAGACCGAACTGAGAACACATACTGGAGGAATCAGTCCTGATTGGACAAGCTAATCAGTCTGTACACCCCTAGATGGAGTCTGGTGTGGATTACAACATGCAGTGCTGCAGCACTCTGAAAGAAGGCTTGCTGTTTGTGTGAGAACATAGGTATTGATGCTAGCAGTAACTTATTTAGTAAGTACTTAGCAGTAATTTGTCATCTGGGGATTTAAGTCTACTTATTAAGCCCATCCATGTCAGAACCACCAGATATGTCTCTCTGAGATATCCAATTAAAGCCAGATTTAATTTATTTTAAAAAAATTCTATTTATTTTAAAAATGTGTATTGACATAATCAGTGTAGCATGTGGTGGGAATAAAACCAGACAAATATTAGTTGGTAACAAGCCAAACTCATGCCCACCTTTATCACCACCCCAGAAAATTAACTATCCCAAGCATATATACAGGAAGAATGGTCTGCTGTGGTTAACACGTAGGCCTGGAAAACAGGAGACCTGTGTTCTATTTCTAGCCTGGACACAGACTTTCTCTGACCTTGAGCAAGTCACTGTATTGCAAAGTTACTACGGAGATTTAAGACCCATAAGTAGGAGATAGAGTTCAAGGTTTATGCAGCATGGGTGTATTTTGTCTTTAGCTATCATGGAATGCATGGTTGAAAACCTACCTAAGAGGAGAGTGGGCAAGTGCTGGGGGATGGGGGAGGAGAGCAGCAGAATGCAGGGAGGCACAGAACAGCCTGTGTATTTGGGCTTTGCAGGCACCTGCTCTCACTGAGTCACCGGCAGTAGATTGGCAAGGGTAGTGTTATAAAATATTCCCTGTCAGAATTTGCTACTTTGCTGTACTTGAGTGCGCTTGAGTGTTACACAGGCAACCCTAGGCTACTGCAATAGCCATATTTGCCCCAGGCACCCAAATGCTATTTGCACAGGGGATTGGAGTAAGTTAATGCTGACCTAGTCAGCAATGATGTGCATGCTGTTTAATAGTATATAACATGGTATTTTTGCAAGGGACTGACAGTAGAAGCTGCTGAACACTTTTGAAAATCTAACTCTAATTGTGGGTATTGAGCACCTGAAAATCTGTCTTTAAGACTGTAAGCTTTGGGGCAGGATTGTCTTTTTCCTTGGGAGTATGTATTTTCCTAGTACAATTGGGCTCTGATCTCTGACTAATAAGTGTCAGTTCTGCCTCTATATTCCAGGATAATACAGGATTAATATCCTGGGACCGACACAGCTCTAGGTGCACTGCATAGGATGATACATGACTGTGCAAAGTTCCAGCATTATGCCTCAATATCTTGTGGATATCTTTGTACAGTACAATAATTTGAATAAAATCAGAGAGTGTTTCCTCGTGAATAGGATATTCTGTGAACATATAGACTCTAAAAATTGAATACACTGAGCACTCACATATGATTTTTAAAACAACTCAAAGGATTAAAGATTTTAGAGTCTCATAAGTAACATTTCAGTGTTCATGTATTACTATTTTTAAAACTCTTGTTTTTAAAACCCTCTTGGCAGGTTCAGTATAAGACTTCTATCCCTACCGTTTCCATTAGACAAACAATTTTTTCCCCACTTTCCTTTTGGCTCATACGCCAAACACTGTCTGCATCATGTGTTTCCTGTTTGTGTTCTAGCACCATCAGCAGTGTTAGTCTCACTCTAGGGATAAGGATTGTTTGTGACCTCGTGCCCCATTGGTTGGCTAGTTCTGGAGTGGCAGAGCACAAAGGGATTGTTCATCATACACAAATGGGGCTGTTTTGTCATTTGTGGTTTATTTTTGAGAGAACTGGATTTAAATAATATAGGTCAGATTGTGCTTGCCTTGCTTTACTCCTACTTTACTAGTAGTCCCATTGACTAGTGGGACTACTCCTGGTTGTAAGGGACTGTTTAACATGAATAAGGCTATCACAAGCTGCCCCCTAGTTCGAGGGTTCAGTCCCACACTCCTTATTCAGCCAAAACTCCCACTGACTTTCACAGAGTGCAGTATTGGGCTGATGATTTAATGGAGAATACAGATTCCAGTAGTTGAAAAGAGGGTCAAAGCATGATTCTAAAGTTATATTGCAGTTCTTTCTTTAATCTCCGAAAAAGCATATTACAAATTGTTTCATGAAGCGAGTAGGCTTGAGTCTCTTTTCACTAGCACAAATTGTATATCAAGAGGAATACCATTGAAATTGATGGTGTAACACCAGTTTTTTACCAGTGTAAGTGAGATGAGACTCAGGCCCAGTGAGTGTTTACATTCATGAAGGCTGGGTTTTTATGGAGACTGAAGGAGTTAATGCACCCCAGCCTTCATTCCCCACTTAGACTCCTTTGACAATCTCAGCCTACATCTGGTGCATAGGAGGCATTGTTATCTTTAAGGTTGTAGTCATTTCCACTGGAACCTCCCTTTTTGCATGGCTAGTGCCTTTTTGAAAATTTAATCTTTTGGTCTGAAATTTTCCATGCTTGGTTTCTGTTCCAAAGGTGACTTTGTTTCTTTTTCTTTTTTTAATTTGAGCAGAATCTATGTGGCCATCTTTGAGTGATAGGAGAGGTGAGGGGGAAATACACATTTCGCAGTGTAAAGTAAGTTCTTATTTGCATTACAGTAGTGTCTCCGCAGGTCCCAGTCCTGATCAGGGTTCTATTGCTCTTGGCACTGTACAAATACACAGTCAGAGACAGTCCCTGCCCAAATCTAAAGTCCTGATCTTGAAAACACGTATGCATGTGCTTAACTTTCAGTAAGTGAGTATGTAGTGAGGAGACCTGCTAAAGTCAGCAGGACCATTCACTTGTGCAAATGTAAGCACATGCATAAGTATTCACAGAATTGGGGCCTAAATGGACAAGACAGACAAAGTGAAGCAGAATAATGATTTGCACAAGGCTGTGGTCAAGCAGGGAAGTCAACACAGATGTTCCCTGTACGTTGCTTCAACCACAATACCATTCTTCTTCTCTAATTTTAAAGATATGTGTACATTGCAGGATCTATTTAGTCAATCATGAGATTAGGGTATTAATTATTATTTTATTATTATTAAGCATGCATTCACATCATTTCTAAAGGGCCTCTCCATTTTGTACCTATGACTTAAATATATCTTGAATAGTAACTAAAACAGACGAGTTTTGTAACTTGTTTTCTTTTGTAATATCTCTTTTAAGGCACAGAGGTTGCTTGCTCACAGAAGACCCAAGAAATCATTCTTTGAGACGTTCATCAGAAGCCTCATTATCTTATGCGTGGCAATAGCAGTTGTCCTGTCATCAATTTCAGTTTGTGATGGCCACTGGATTTTTGCAAAAGGACAGTTGTTTGGACTGTGGCACTTCTGCACCATAGGCAACAGCACCAAATTAAAATGTGTCACTGATCTGAATCAGGCCAATGTGGAAGGAATTAATTTTGGAATGATTCTTGCAAGAAGTGTGGTGTCTCTTGCTGTGGTTGTAGCAATATTTGGCCTGGAACTTCTGATGGTCTCCCAAGTCTGTGAAGACACTAATTCAAGACGAAAATGGTCAATGGGATCAATCCTTATTCTTCTCTCATTTCTCCTGTCCTCCAGTGGAGTCCTGAGTTTTTTAATCCTCCTGAAGGACTATATTACCTTCATGGGCTTCACACTGACCTTTTGGTGTGAGTTCATTGCTGCCTGCCTTTTCTTCCTTAATGGAATGAGTGGACTTCACATTAACAACATAACATACCCGTGGAACAGAGCAAGAAAATTCTAGAACTGGTGGGTGTATTCTGCTTTTGTGTCATCAGCTTTGCCAGTTAGACTGGAAAAATCAGTCAAATGAAATTGGAAAAGGACATCAGGTTCTTAAAGTCATTTGCAAAGAGAAAAGATTTGAGTTAGTCTGAGAATTTCATAGGATGTACCCACAGTTCACTGAGGATGGCTGAAGGGGAAAAAATTAAGACCTGCTATAGTTTTAAATGAAATTTTCTGCAGTAGTAGATAACAAAATAGGGAAAGAGTCCTATTTTGCTTTAAAGAAAGCATCTGAAGTGTTGTATGGATAGAAGACCTGAAAATTGCAATCTACATCAGTTGTTTTAAAGTACTGGGGTCAACCACTCTGTGTGGTGCTTTGGGGTTTGGTATTGATTTTTCTCCCCCTATCTTCAGTTGCTCTTCTTGAGTATGTGAACAGAGCGTGAGGAGGAATGTATGCCCAGTGTGTTCAGCCCGTCCGATGGAGCTTCATTTCAGCTTGGACAGACTATTCGTGCCTGGTCACATTTATTAGTGTGACATATTGAAAATCTTTATCAGGGTTTCACACCCCATCATTCTCTTCACAAGACATGAGTGAAACAGATCTGAATCAATGCTTATTAGCTCATGTTTTCCAACTGTCACTTGTATCCCCTATAACTATCCCTTCCCTATATAATATATTAGAGGTTTGGGGTATGTACATCCACTGTGATTAGCATATAGGGCTAGAGTCTCATTTTGTCTCCAGCCCCTAGCAGCACAGAGGGACTGGATTGTGGCTATACATGGCCAGCAGAGAATTCCATGAGGAAAAGGGAACTATCCACTGGCATAAAGCCAGCAGTGCCTGCTCCTGCACGAGCCACCCTATTCCAGCCTCTTCTGGTATAAGCACTCATGGGATACTTTAGTAGATGCCAGTGCAGACCCAGAATCAGAATCAGGGCGTTCTAACTGGCTCCCTGATATCCCCACAGGGGATACTTTGACCCATAGGGTTAATTAAAGTTCAGCCTTGCTATTTCTGATCATTCGTCTATTGTCCTTTCACTTCGCTCCCGGGACAAGCAACACTCTAGAGTGTTAAGCTAGCTGATGTGATTTACACCACTACAGTGACCCTTCCCCCTGCCTTTTACCATAGACGGTCAGAATTATTCTGGTTGCACAATACCAATAATTCCCAGTGAGTCAACGGGAATTACTGCACTCGTGTAGCTAGAGAAATAAACTCATTCACTTTGCCATTTAGAGGCTCTTCTGTGATGAAAGAAAATCTGTAGACCTGACAATTTAGACAAAATGGTTTTCCCTTGTGATTTAAAATGAGTAAACATAAAAAAATAAACTTCCGCAAAAATGAGGTAACCAGAGGGACTGATTCTGCATTCACTGAGCGCTGACGTAAATCAGGAGTAACTCCATTGAAGTCAGTGAAATTGCTGGTGTGATGGAGAGCAGAATGCCAGACTTAAGATCTCTAATTAAAAAGCTGCATACGTTCATTACAGCTTAAAAAACCCTGCAAGTTGTTGATATAGTAAAATTAGTCAAGCTGTTGACAGTCTAGTCAAGTTCCTGCATGGCTGGCAGAAGCAGAATTACATGCATCTGAATTTAGTGCTTGTAGCATTGCTCCAAATTCTTTTCAATATCCTTCCTGTTCAAAGTAGAACACTCCATTGACAATGGATTAAAACATTTAGAAAGTGTTTCACAGCGTCTGATAAAATCTATTTTATGTCTTCTGGAAAGATTTTTTTATTTCTATAAAGACAAATATTTAAATATGCTTCCTCTTCATAGTTATATTTGAATCAATAATTCTTGAGCAAGGCATTTAATCTACTATACTACACCAGTTTCTAAAACATACTCTTTCACTCAGTAAAAACAAACAAGTATAGTTTGTGGAATAAATGTAGTGGAGAAAGAAGACTACTTATGCAAGCCATGAATAAATGTCATCCTTTGTGCAAATCTGTTATTTAAGGCCAAGAATAATAAGCACTGACTACATATACTTTGTAATCTTGTACAATGCTCTTAAACTGACCACTCATTTTCTAATGAGGAAATATTCTCATATTTTCTTTTTAAGAGATGTCAACTTTCACAGAATAAACTCCTAAACCTTTTTGTGTTCCTCAACAGTAGAATGCGAGTGAGTTTTCAGTCCAGATCTAGATATGTATGTCTTGTTCTGGTAACATATTGTTCCCTAGCACCTTAGTTTGTATGTCTTCCTGATATGATAATGCAGTAAGCCAAGTTACCCAGAGTAACTGCTGAATTTTATCTTTTTTCAATATTGGGCCTATTCTTGCATTCCTTGTGCACCTAAAACTCCTATTGCCTTCAGTAGGAATGTGGGATGCACAAGGAATACTAGATACATGCCCCTGGATCTGCCTATGCCATGTTGCACTGTGATCCTAACTCTTTCTCTTATTTAAATAAGGTGCTTTTGCTTCCCCGAATTGCAGTTTGTTTAACATAACTAGAAGCTGAAGCTGCAACCATTTAACTCATGGGAAGAGTCCCACTGATTTCAGCAGGGCTCCTTTTATGAGCAAGCGTTTGCAGGATTAATCCCCAAATTGTTGCACATTGATTATATCAACTGTGTCAGTCTGTGGAGTGAGTACCTTACACTATTAAGTAGCATTTCAGTATTGGGTATAGGGATATAAACATAGAGTACCTCTGAGCAGGATGAACCTGGTGATGGAGCACTTGCATGAGATCCATGACCAGTGTATCCAGGGTTTTGTGGAGACACAACACTTGCTGAAATTACATTCCTTCTTGGTAACTTCAAAACAATGGAAATGAATGCACTTTGAGGCCAACCTTAACACTAGCAAGAATTAGACCCAAGGTGCTCCTGTCCTGCTCCTTTTGGAAGGAGGAGGTGAAAGTGGACCATGAGCTGTATATCGCCACTAGTCACATATAAAGAGAAAAAATCAGAGAATGAGTTAGAGAGTCCACATGGGACACATAACAGTTGCTTGTGCTTAAGGATGGTCGTATACATTTTTATGAATGAAAGTCCTTTTTGAAAAAGTACCCTACTGAAAAAATTGTGCAAAGTTTCCTTCTATAGCTGGCTTTGTCTAGCAAATTATTGTGCTTGATTATACATTGTGATTATAAGGTGTATTTTGTTAGTAAATGCTGCTGAATAGGCTAATACTACTGTTAATTTTTCTTAGGCTATTGCATCTAATAAATGCCTGTATATACAGTAATTTGTACCTTTTCTAAAGCCTAAGACAAAAAAAAAAGGTTGAAAGTCAATATTCCTGAAGTTGATGATGTTAAATAAACTACTTTGAAATAAGAGGACTATTCTGTTCAACTATAATTTGTTTGTATGCAACTTTATGAATAGATCTGATATGGATTCCTCATTCCCTCACCCCCACCACTTTAAATATATACATAAACTCACATGTAACAAATGTGTATGAAGACACACACACTAAAGAGAACTGATCAGAAAGGCAGCTGGAGAAATTATTGCCATTACATCTTGTTCTATACTCAAATATGTCCAGCTGGTCTGCTTTGGTCTACACCCACTTAATATCTAATATGGAGACTATCCATGTCCCCCTTAGCCTGCACAGTCAGGCCATCTCTCTGTGAGAGGAAATGCAGTCTGCAGTGTTTTATGTAGATTAGGGGCAACACCCTTACCCCTACATAGACACACACATATGCACCTCACTTCTATTACATATTGTTTTACCACAACATTCTATATTGTCTCCTTTCATGTATTTTCAGTCTTTCTCTTTGCCCTCACTAGGCCACCACATTACAAATGTGGTTGCCTCCCCTCCCATTTTTATGTTGGTCTTTGAGTTTGGGATACTGGCAACTAGGTGAAATATATAAGAACGACCTGATCTCTGTTCCAGAAGTTTTATTTGGAGGTTGTGGTGCTAGGGGCTAGATCCCAGGATTGTGAGTTAGGACTCCTGGTTCTACCAACATATTTACATGTGGTTGTAGGCATGTGGGAGGGTGTGGCCCTCCCTTGGTGTCAGTATTTGAGGGAGGCCACACCCCTTTGCTGTCACATCCCTGGAACAAGCCTTAAAAAAGGGGGAAGTTAGTAGTCTCTAAGACTCCAACCCTCAGGCAGGTTAGAGCAGCAAATCATAGAATATCAGGGTTGAAAAGGACCTCAGGAGGTCATCTAGTCCAACCCCCTGCTCAAAGCAGGACCAATCCCCAATTTCTGCCCCAGATCCCTAAATGGCTCCCTCATGGATTGAACTCACAACCCTGGGTTTAATAGGCCAATGCTCAAACCACTGAGCTATCCCTCCCCAGTTCAGGGGGCTCAGGCAAGGGCAGGGCACCAAACAAACAGTCTAGCATCCTAGCTTGGTGGACAGTGGACTAACACAGGTCTCCACTGGCTCCCAGCCCAGGGCCCTAACAGTGGCACTGCCACTGGGTCAGTGAGGATCCAGCAACAACACGCTGACCTAGAATCAGCTAGCAATGTAACTGGACAGTAGTCAGTTACCCCTGAGCTACTTCCTCCCCTCCCCTCAGGGTGTACCTGAACCATGGGGTCATCTTCCATCTCCCCAGGGTACACTGCCAGTGACAACCTGAGGAGCCCCACAGCATCGGGCGTGTCTGGCAGTTTGGGTAGCTCAAGTGAGTCCTCAGGACAGCAGAAGTTTTCTGTGGGCTCCAGTTCCAGCAGCGGGCTGGAAGCGTCTGTCTCCCTCAGCAGCTCCAGCCCAACTGAGCTACAGAGCCCACCTCTTATACTTCCTACTCCTATCCTGCCCTTTTGCTTCCAGCCTGGTGACTGAGGCACGCCCGGTTCCACCATCCCCAGGGGCGTCTGGCCCTCCCTCGCTGTCAGTTCCCGAGGGAGGTCACTCCTCTTTGCTACAGTGGTTTTAGGCAAGGCAATCAACATCTATTTTCCTCATTTATACAATGGAGATAATACTTTCCTAGCTCAAAGGGGTGTGATCAGACTCACTTCTTTAAGGGCAGATTGAGAATCTTTCTGTAAGATGAAAGATGCTATAGAAGTTCAATTTATGATTAACAAATGTCTGTGAAGTGCAGCATACTAAACAGAAGAGAGCAATCCATTGGGAAAGGAATGCATCTGATCAATGAACCCTGAAAATGGATTTTCTGATAGTCAAATCATACTTACATTCATTGTTCAATGGTAGATAAGTAGCCCCAGGTGACTAGATTCAGAATTTTGCATGAACTCCTTTTATAATCATTTTATCCTATTCCCCATTGTAATGTTTCCTGAGAACTATTTTCCTATTGATTTTTGTTCAGTTCAGTATGAGTCTAGTGTTGTAGGAATTCATGCAGCTGCCTTCTGTCTCCACTACAGCACCAGTGCTGTTAGCAGAAATATCCACAGAGGGCAAAGAAAACCATTTTGCTTACTGGTTTTGAAGAGCAGCAGGGGGAGTGCCCAGTGTATGCAATAAACGGATGGCTTTTATGTTCAGTTCTCAACACACATAGTTCACGTGTCTTTCTGCACCTGGGGCTTAGATGCTGCGGGCCTGATTTTCAGAAGGGCTGAGCCTCCCCAACTTCCACTGAATACAATGGGCCTTGCAGGTGTTCTGCACCTTTGAAAAAAAGACCTTGTACTGATTAATGCCTTTGTAAATGTCCAAAGTATAGTACCAGGAACGTGGAACGGGGAGAACACTTCCTCTAACAGGGTTAAGCAGATCAAACAGAATGACCTTTTAAAACTCCATTTGGTACTAGAACGCCGGGAAAAGAAGTTGGGGAGAGAATGAAGTTTTGTGACTGCAGAGGTTGTTGTGATCAAACCCTGCTTGGATCAGTGTTTATTCCAGTGCATGTTAATGATAGGATTCACCTTTGATCTAAAAGGATTTCCATGACCTATAAAAACTTACACCAACGCTGACTCACATGTAGCCAGCTACTGCCTTTGGATACCTCTCCTCTTTCACCATATTCTGAGGCTAAACCCTTCCATTGATTTGTGGGTTTGCAAATAGTTACGTCAGATAACAGTTGGCATTAATATTCAAATTTACATTGATTACTTCCCATTAAATCTCTTGACCTACAATTTTGTATTCAGATAGAAGTAGTGTAAAGCTTTTCCCTACAAACATGCAACAATCAGAGGCATTGAATTCACTGATAAATTATTCTCAAACTGGGAACGTACACACTGTTTAGCTACTCTTGTTGGTTTTGGTTCAGGTTTGTGTATCTGTGTGATGGAAATTTTGGATTAATCTTTGTATCTTTCTGGCAGCATCTGGGATGTTGTGAGGGAGGGAAATTTAATTATATGCTACATGGACTGGGGCTGAGTGACTCACAAAAAGCCTATAGCTTCTATCTGTTTGGGGTAAGTAAACCAGAAATAGAGATGTTTGTCTACATCTGTGTCAAAGAGCGGTGTTATGTAATCACCCACGCACAAGGCTAGATGCCAAGGACTCCCAGATTCTAATCCTCATTCTGATGATCCTTCCTTTCGTTGCTATGGGTAAGTAAGGCCACACTCAGAACGCTACCGCAGCACCTGTGCCACTGTAGCACTTCAGTGCAGACACTTACGATAGTGACAGGAAGGGTTCCCAGAGGCAGTAGCTATGTCAATGGAAGAATTCTTCCATCCACCAGTGCTGTCTACACAGGAGGTTAGGTCGGTTTAACAACATGTTTCACACCCCCTGAGAGATGTTGCTATGCCAATGTACCTTTTCAGTGTAGACTAGGCCTAACTTAAAGAGACACTATCAACTTGAAATTCAGCCATTTTCAAAAACACAAGTTAACAGTGGTTCTAGGTTGTAGGCCCGGCTCCTGGGAAGTCCTGTCAATTTGTGTGATTTTACACTCGCATCTTTCTTTTTTAAAAACATTTTTGTTTTCCTGTTGGTGGGTAAGCTATAACATCAACAGCGAAGCTAACTGAATATAGAGGGATATGGTGAAACTGACTTTACACAAATGCCAGATTGTCCATCCCTTTCTTCTAGTGATGAGCCTTTTCTCACCCAAGTAGTTCCACTGAGTCAATGGCACAGGTCATACGAAGAGATGCTCACCAGAAAGTGATGGGGAAGCAAAGAGAAGTTGTGCAGGGGGAAAGTGGGCTGGGGCTGCCAGTGGGTGAAGTTTGGGATGCATTGCCCCCTCAAACAAGGGCGAGTGGGGGGGCATTCAGGGTCACCCCCCCCTTTCTGCAAGCCAGAGCTGCCCGACTGAAGGAAGGTGCCACTCAGACGCTGCCTCCTGGGTCCTAGGCTAGTCAGGCTCCCTTTTGTGTGCTGGGAGCCATCCTGTTTTCTGTACAACGGTGAGTGCCCATGGTGGGGCAGAGAGAGGGGGGCAAGGTGGGTTGGGGGAAATGGGAGAAGAGGGGTGAGGGGAAGAGAGAGTGGGGATGGATGGTGGTGGGATAGGGCAGGGGAAGGGGATGTGGGAGTCAGAGGAGGGGGATGGGGCAGGGGATGGTGGGGAGAAGAAGGAGGAGGAGATGGGGAAGAGGGCAGTGGGAAAGGAAGACGGGATGGGGAAGAGAAGATGATAGGGGAAACAGGGGAGGGAGAGGGGAACGGGAGCCTGGCATGTGGCGTCCCCTCCGCAGCAACATCAGTAGGGGCTCCCCCTGGTAAGCAGGCCCATCGAACTCCCATCCTGATGAGCCATGCCCCCCTGCACTTGGACCACTCAATGAGCCCCCCACACTCAGACCCTCACCCCACTAAGCCCCACTCCCGCAGCACCCAAACCGCCCCCGCTGAGCCCCTCACACCTAGACCCCCTGCCGAACCCAACCCCCCACCCCAGATCCCTCGTGCTGAGCCCCAACCACCTTCACCTGAGCTCCCATTGCAGAATCCCATTGTCCCTGTGCCTGAAACCCCCTCAGCGAGCCCCTGTGCATTCAGATCCCCCACACTAAGTCCCAGATTGTCCCCACATGGAACTCTATGACCTGACACCTGGATTCCCCCACACTAAGCCCCTCTACACCTGGATCCTGCTGGGCTGAGCTTGCCTGCCCACACCTGGCACAGAGGGGCAGAGCCCCAGGGTGTTTCTGGGACAGGCCCAGTTGCCCTTGCACTGTCAAGGCTGGCTGCAATTTCATGGCCCTGGGGCTTTGTCCCGGGGGGCTGCTGGTGATCTCCCACCTCTGTGCACCCAGTGGCCTGTGTGTCCCACTGCCATGCTGGAGGCTCCACATTTATTTATCAACAAATAAAATGTGCAGAATTTTTATATATATATATTTTTTTTTGTGCGAATTTTAATTTTTGGGGGCAGAATTCCCTCAGGAGTAAAAGCACTGACCCGAGTGGAGGAAAGAATGTAAATGAACCTTTTTCTAAGCTCTCGAAAACACCCGGCCACCAATTGGTTTGGATTCTATTTCCAGCTGAACTATTTCATCCCTTCCTAACTGGGACCAAGAAGACTCAGTTGGCAAGATACTATTCTTAAAATCAGAATTTTGGACAAGAAAGTCAGGTGGCATATATGTGTAGCCAGTGCTTAATTGGTAATGAAAGAGGTGCTGGGGCTCAAGCTATTAGGTGCCAGGGCTCAAGCAATTTTTCTACATTCATAACTGATGTGGCAAGCCCAGAGGTGCGAGGGCTATGAACTGCCAAGCCCAGGGATGCCGGGGCTCAGCCTTGGCAAGCCCTGGCACAAATTAAGCACTATGTGTAGCGCCATTGAGGTCATGCTCTATATAAACTCATTGATTTCAGTAGTATTGTGTAAGGCAGAATTTGTAAAGACTTTCCCTGCCTTCACTTGGAAGACCGGGGAGACAGATCCTCACAAGTATAGATACAACAGTACATGTTGAAGGCTTTTTTTTTTTTAATTTGGGGGAACGGGGTGCTAGTATGGGACTTGTCAGAATGGGTCTCAGCTTCTACCAGTTCAAGTGATTATATTAACCAAGACAATACAATTGTGTTGTTTTCTGATAACTGCATTGTTAGAACGGTTGAAGGGAAGAAAACTATTCCCATATATTCCGATGCCACTGAAACCTAGCTACACAATGGATACATAGTAGGAAAGAAACAACAGCTGGGCCAAGCCCTACCCTTCCCAGCATATTTCACCTACAACTGGGAAATTTTGAAGACAGACAAGTTTTAAGGGTGAAACAAAGGGTTAAACAACTAATTCTACATCTTCAACTAAGTGGTGCTTTAGACTATATTGGCAACCTTCATCCTGCAAAGCAGAATCATATCTACAGGTCCGGCCTTCAACAGGAAAAGAAATTTGAAACATTTTATAATCATGAGTCCAATCCAGCCACAATGGAGCGGAAGGATGCCATGGTATAGGAAGAAGGAATTAACGAGTGTATCAAGGTGTCAGAAGCGCCAGGCACCCAGCTGAGGCAGGAGCAGAGTCTAGCTAGCACAGACACAGGCACTCAAGCAGGAGTGAGGACTAGCGGGAGCAGGAGCAGTCTGTCAGAATGTCAGGGTCCAGACCAGCTAGGAACAGCTGCTAGCCTGCTCCCTGACTAATTGTGCTGGTAGGCAACCAGTGAGCTTCACTGCACCGCCTTAGACCTCAGAGTGCCAGAGCCCCTGATTGGTTGCTGCTTTAGCAGTCCTGCTTATAAGCCTCGCCTCCAGAGCCGTTCAGCGCATACCACGCCCTTTGATTCTAGCATTTGGCTTCTGTCTCTCCAGTAGTGTCCCTCAACTCGTTTCCTGGTCTTCACCCACCTGGGACTCAGCTCTTATTGGTAGGATGAACTCTTGCCCTCACCATTAGGCCTGACTGCCCACAGCCTGGTTGGCAACACAGAACTACAAGGCAATGGGAATGATCCCAGCCAGGTAATGATACTGAGCAGACTGGAGAGACTATGTCCCTTAGGGGCCTATATACCTGCCTTGATCCTCACCTGTGGATTGGCTGAACCCCTGGTTGAATGTCCTGGGACCTATCACAAGACCTGCAGGTAATTGCCTCTGATGACTCATCACACTCTCTGGCTCAGGAATGACTGATTAGATTTAAGCAAGCTCAGGTTCAGAGGTAACTCAAGGCTGACTCATCACACAAGGCAGAAATCATCATAGTTTCCTTTTTCCAACGCCAAGGGTGGGTAGGGCTGAGGATCTGAGAAGATTCCATCCATGTCTGGTTTAAGCTGCCATTTGAGCCTGTTGAGTAGTTGGTTGGGTGGTTTTATGCACTGTGTTATACCGCTCTCTCCTTAGATGTCCACAGCCTCTCACTGTGCGCTCTTCTATAGAGAACAATTGTAGTAAGTTGGTGTGGGGTCATTCTAGCAACACGGCCAATCCATTGTAATTGGTGCTCTTTAATGAATGTAGTCAAGTGCTACAGATGTCATTATTTCTTAGTTTATCTAGCCTTGTCCCTCCTAGGATATGGCCCTGGCACCTCACTTCAAATGTTTGCAGCTTATCTTCCAGATGCTTTCTCAGTACCTTCAAGTAATGTAGGTACAATGAATGTTGTGTATATATAATCTGGTTTTAGCTGTCATGGAACCAGAAGGGGCGGGGAGAGGAAAGAGCAGAATCCTTGCAAAATAACCATAGTAGTAATACCGCTATATAGGATATAAACAAACAGATCTGCTGCAAGAACAGTTGACAGAGGGCCAAGTTCTGCTTTCAGATACATTCAGGAGGTTCTTTGTGCAGACCATGGGAATCAGTGCAGCCCATGTATATCTTAGGACAGAAGTAGCCTGGACTGCACTTTGTTGGCTAAATTACACTTGACTTCTGGATAGTCTGCCTCTTTTGCTCTTGCGGGCTGGGCTTCATCTGCATCACCTGGGTGAAACCACTTCCTCCGTTACTGGACAAAGAGTTGAGGTGCTGATTCAAGTGAATGTCTTGGCTTAAATGCCACTGCCTCCATTTTCTGTGAATTTCCAATTGAACCTAAGCAGTAAAGTCACAGAACATTTTGGTCAGTGAGTTTGTGTAAAACCTTGCATTTTTGCAGGGAATCAGCACAATGGGAAAAGGAGAGACAGTTCCCCTTACCCAAAGTTTATGTTTGTTCCACATGAGGTACTCTTTATTTAACCCCGAGTTTAAGAATAGAGGAAGGTACTGGATACTATTATTTTATTGTATTGCGGTTAGAGCTGGTTGGGAATTTTCTGAACAAATGTTTTTTCTTCAGAAAAGGGTAAGGGTCGGTTTTGACAAATTTCCCATTTTTTAATTTTTTTTAAGTTTCTAAATTATGCAAACACTCTGTTTTGACATTTTCAGAATACAAAGTTCCCTTTTTGTGTTTGAAATGGCTTTTTTCATTCAGAAATTTAAGTTGATTTTATAATTTCTTTTTTTCAAGGTTGATATTTAAGGGAAACCATTTTGATTGACCCGATCCAAAATTGTTTTTCAGATTTTCAATTAGTGAACGTTTGAGATTTTGACTTTTTGGCTAGATTTGGGATGGGAGAAAGTTTTTGAAATCTCAAATTCTCTTGGGATGGGAAAACTGTTTCCAACTCTGCAGTAATTAAGGTAGCACCTAGGACCCATAGTCATGAACCAAGACCCCATTGTGCTAGGTGCTGTACAAAAACAGTCCCTGCCTCAAAGATCTAAGATGACATCATTTATTTGGACTCTAATAAACCTTTTGATACATTCCGTCACAAGAGGTAATTAAGGGAACTAAGCAGGCATAGGCTGACAGGCAAAGTACTGCTGTGTATTAGAATCTAGTTTAGATGCAGATACCAAAGTGTAGGAATACCTGGTCAGTTTTCAGTATGGCCAATGATTAACAGGATGCTCTCATGTTCCCTCCCAGGCCTGGTGTTTAATAATCTGGGGAAAGGGTTGGGAGACAAAGAGGTGGCAAAGTTTGCAGATGGTACCTACTTACATAGGTTACTCAAGTCTAAAGAAGACTGTGGGGAACTTCAGAGGTGAAGCTAGGCAAATGGGCAGCAGGCTGACAGATGAAGTATAAGGGGATTCACATGCGAAGGAATAATTTGAACTAATGCTCATTGCTACTGTAAGCTTGAGCCTGTGGAGGTACCTTAATAGGAGCTGTGTGTGCAGAAAACTCACCTCGCCATTGAGAAAACAGTACAGCACAGCCACAATAAAGCCCTGTAAAATAACAGAACCATATCAACCAGGTTTAATATATTGGGGACTGTTTTTCCAGATTAGCATTGATTAAAAAAATTCCAAAAACAGATCAAGTATCTTGCTTTTACTGCTGCAGAGGGGATATTAGAAAGGAAGGGAAATGTCATTTCTTTGATTAAAAGGTTATAGATGTCAAATATCACCTGGAATGATCCGAGTGCTAATTCAAAAAACAGCTGAATTTCCATCGTGCCGCTGTTCACGTCCTCAGGGAAAAAAGCAAAGATGATATAGTGAATTCCAAAAAGGGGGATGAGAAGAAGTGTCGATTTTGCAAGTCTCCTAGGAGTAGAAATAAACGGGAAGATGATATCATAAAATGGGAGAAAGGGGAACTATTTAAAGGTGAGGTGTTTATATATATTTATATTTATATATATATATGTATATATACCACATCTCTTAAATAGTAAAGAGATAACCTACTTGTATTGGTTGAAATCATTTCCCCTTCCTTCTGGCGATCTGAGCTTTCTCATTAAGATTCTTAAAATATTTACAAAAAGAATGAAATTAACCTGTAAAAACAACAAACATGGATGATAGAGGTCAGACTATTGAAATCTCTTATTAGCAGCGCACTGCTGTGCTCTACACGGGATCTGCAGCCTGGCTTTACCCATCTGATTTAACTAACTACATTAATCTCTAGGTGCTCCTAGAGAGTGACATTCACCTATGTATCCCTATTTTGAAGACTTAAGCAGCACATAGGCCCTGTGCTATCCCTCTGCCAAGGGGTTAATTTCATCCAGACACAACTAAATAGTGGACAGGATTCATTATCCAAACTTCAAGACAAATCATCAGAGAAAAGGGAGGTGATGCACACTGGTAAAATGAATAGTTGCTACAATTTTCAAATATCCCCTGTTCAAAATTTGGCTTTTAGGGGGCCAGCTGATTGCCCCGGCTTGATTAGACACAGGTGAAGATGTTCAGAGGAAGCCATTAAAATTATCCTTTGACAATCATTGTTACAGATACCATTTGTTCTGCATATAGGGGATCTTAGATACTGAATCCACATTAACTACAGGCAAAGCAGGTTTCATAAGGTAACCATTGTAGGAGTGCTTTCGTTTTCCTCCACAAGGAGGAAAGCCAACTAAATATGCTGATCTGCTTCTTGGGAAGTAGGAAAGGGAAACAATATCTTTCTCTGTTCATTTGGCCTGCAGACAAAGAGTAGAAATAATATGATCTAGTCACATACAGATTCAGTTCTCCTTTCTTGGTAAGGAGGAGTGTAACAAGATTGGAGTATGGAGAAATAAAATTCAGCTTATCTGTTTCACATCACATCTCCCAACGTGGATACTCTGTGCTCCAGCCACTACGCAGCTAGCAACCCATTAATTTACTCACCTGCAGTGGCTTCTTCGTCATGCCACTGCACTGTAGCTTTTAACCCTTTCCTACACATACTGTATTAAATATAACGAGCTAAATTTTTGGGGTCTCAGGTTAATTTGAGTAAACATGAAGGGGAACCTTTTTGTGTTTTCCCCAGTGGACATTGCAAATAGGAATGCGTTTTTGTGTGATGTAGATTTGTTAAATGAGTGATTCCTTATTTTTATGCATTAAAATATTATTGCATTGCCATGTATGTGAGCCATCTTCATAGCTGTGCTTTGTGCGGCTCGAGGAAAGACACCCCCCCTCTGCCCCAATACACAATTAAGTTTGTCACTTTATCGCAGAATTTCCTGACCTGGCTGTAATTTAAATCTCACTCTATCTAGTATGAATGTAGGTTGTTGCAGTCAATGAAAAGAAATGCTGTGGTCCTGCTAAATTTTCTGATTGGCTTGCCCAGTTGTCCCGCCTTCTGTTTATCTTTCTGGGGTCAAGAGAGTTGAATGGGTGTAAGTGAGGGCAGAATTTAGCCCTGGATTCATATTGAAAAGCTAAAACTGGTGGCCGTGTGGTGTACAGCAAGTTGGTTGTGGCTTTGCTGAGCGAGGCAGTGTTGGAGGTTGTAGGCAAAACAACTGTTGTGCTGAAAGCTTCGGCCCTTTTGTTTCTCCTCCAGAGCCTCCCATGGAACAGTCCAAAACAAGCTTTCACAAGACAGTTGAAGTTCATGTGAAATCAGCAGGATGTGGAAACCTGATCCCTCTTAGGCTTTTGCTTCTTGGAAGGAAGATCAGAGCTTTCTTTGTAAAGTTAGCCCTAAGGTATTAGTTACAGATGCTGACTCCTACTAAGCAAAAGTCACTGAGGTTGTATCACATGTTTAAAATCATTTGATAAACGGTTTTAAACCACATCAAGTGGGTGATCTTTGATTTCACAACATTTGGAAATGCACTTTGCAAGCACTTGTTACAGAACAGACTTACAAAAATAGACAGGACTACAGGGCCTCTAATGATCCACCAGATAGCAGCATTGGTATTAATGTCCCAACACCTGTAATAATAATAAGAAGAAAAAAAAGATGTACTTTTTAGATCGCCAAATGCCAACTGCTTTCACACAGGGTTTTTAATTTCTTAGCTCTTCAAATAGGTCTCTATTCACAATATTAAATTTCCATTCTACTCCTGTCCCCACTAACATCAGTGGCAAAACTTCAGTGAGACTAGCCAAATGATATATTGCACTTAAAATGAAGTACAATCCTATTTATCCAAAAGCCTTGCGGAAAACACCTGAAGCCATCAGAGAAACGAGGTTTCATTGTTCTTACAAGTCAGCTACAAAGCCGGGCTTTGAAATGGCTGTGCTCCAAGTCTCTTCCTAGAGTGCAAAAAGAGAAGGCCAGGTGGCTTTAAAGGGCATCCACTAGGTTTGAAAAAGCTGGTGCCTTTGTAGACAAACCCTATTTAAAAGCAGTTTAAAATCATTTTGTGCATACTGAGTCCCTCAGTGCCATCTGGCAGAGAGCGCATCATACAATAACTCACATCAGGCCAGACACACTCATTGCCCCAACACACTATTGTCATAATCTGTTTCTAAAAGGTGTCATGTAAGGTATCATAGGCAAACCAGTAACACACCGGTCATTAATATCATTGCACCATGTACGTACAGGGGGTTGTATACAGAAGTATGGATGTGTGCTGGAAATATGTTCTTAAAAGGTGTTTTTCAAACAGTGCATAAGCCCAGCCTGTCCAAGACAAAGGAATTTTATTTCACCATTTTCATGTGTCTCCAGTGTAAATGGAGCCAGGTAATACCACAAGGAACAATGAAAAGTACATCTGCATAGAAGGAAAACAAAGCCATCAAGCTAAACAACCAGGCCGGGGGAGGAGGGGAAATACCGCTTAATGATCACAATGGGGGATGGAACTGGAACCCCAGTAACTCTTCATGACTCTTGAAACAGAGACAAAAGGCTTTTGGAAATATAAACAGAAGAAGAGCCTTTTTGGCATCCATCACTTAGGGGACAAAGGGGAAGTAGTGCCCTTAGAGCTCATCAAATGTGGATCTTCTTGGCCTGAAAAACCAAGACCAGCTGCAACTGACTATAGGTAAGAAAACCTGCTTAGGCAAAGATTGTAACTTGCTGAGGCTTTAGTCATAGAAAGCATTTGTTTTTTTTGCCCTTGTAACCATACCTGTGTCTTCTAGTGTCTTCTAGTCCTACCAAGTTCCCAGCCAATGGGAGCTGCAGAGCTAGCGCTTGGGGCAGGGTGGGGGCAGCATGCAGAGTTGCCTGCCATGCCTCTGCCTAGGAGCAGCCAGGACAGGTTGCTGCTTGCGGGGAGCCACCCGAGGTGAGCGGCCCCCAGATCCAGCACCCTGCGCCCTCTCCTGCACTCCAACCCACTTTCCTGAGCCCCCTCCTGCACCCAAACTCCCTCCCCCAGAGCCCACGCCCTGCACCCCCTCCCAAACCCCAACCCCCTGCTGGCTCTGCACCAACCGGACTATAAACCGGAATTTCAATGAAGATCAGAAATGCCAATTTATAGAGCTTTCCATTTGGTGAAGTGCTGGATAAAACAGCTTTTACCGTATAATGGAAACCACTTCAAGCCGGGGGTGCAGTATCACCCCCAGCACCCTTAGTTCCAACAGCTATGCTGGTGTGTGCTCTGCCTCCTTGGAAGCAGCGAACTTAACTTCTGTAAGGGTCCAGTGAGAGGGACTGGATGCTGCAGGAGGGATGGTTGTGGTTGTTGGTGTCACCCTGCATGGAGTAGTCAGGCTGGTGGAAGGCAAGATGAGGTCCCTCTGCTATGAGAAGGCTGCTGGTGTCAGGGCTCTGAGCCAAAGCTGCATAGCACCGAAGTTTTATGCCAGGGCTACCGGGCAAGTGGTGACAGAACCCCTTACCAGTCTGGGTGAACCCCCTAAGGTCACAATTCTGAATCAGGGTTTAAGTATCTGCACAACCTTCAGGTCCTAACTGAACCTCAGCAAGTGGAGTTTGATTCACTAGGGTTAAACAGTAATAACAGCTTACGAGGTTTTCAATGGGAAAATAATCTATGCAGCTGCCTCTTATACATTTATGTTGCATGTTCCCCTATTGAGTAAAACCTGTATTTAATTAAAATGGCTTACCCTACATCTTCACATAGGTGCCTGGCGATGGACCATGATGTAACAAATATGGTTGGGGTGCCTGCAATGGAAAATCCAGTTATTGTTCTATAAACCGCTCACAGATAAATCAACAATCACCCAACCATTATTCTGATTGAAAAGATAAACAAACAGTACCCCATCCCAGGGCGATGAACCACCAGAAGAACTTCCTTTCCGAGAAGAAAGAAACAACAAGAAGGGTGTGGAGATACAGTCCCTCTACAAGAAGCCAACTGTAGTTAGCCATGATGCAATACTGAAAGAAGATCATGACGAGTTTACAACCAATCTGAGGAAACAGAGAGAGTATCATTTGCTTGTGCTGCATCTCCATCTACCTTCCTGCAGAGAGTCAGAAGGTAAACATGGATGCACAATCATTTTTGGTATCCAACATTGAAACAGATTGGTGGGCTTACTCCAGATGTTGACAGGAAAGGAAGTGGGGGGTCCAGTGGGTAGGGGACTTGAGAAAGATGGGTTCACTTCCTTACTCTGTCATAGACTTCTTGGGCTGGGCAAGTCACTTAGTCTCTCTCTGTCCGACATCTGTCAAACAGGGATAATAACTGCTCAGCAGTGTTGTGAGGCTAATTACATTAAAGACTGTGAAATCCTCAGGCAGTATGGTAATGAGGGCTGTATAATACCTAAGAGAGTTGCCAAATGCTGGCACTCGCTGTTCCCTTAATTTGGCAACCTCAGTAGATAGGCCATGGATTGTATGAATCATGAATATGCAAGAAAGCAAAACCTTTTCCCCAACCTACTGGGTTGAAGCCCATCTTCATAGCTGACAGGTGGTTAGAGTTCCATGGGTTTGGGGTGGGGAGGCTGAACTGGGGAGCAGATGTAGCACTGACTCTCTTTCCATGGCCTCTACCCCCTTGGAAGGGGGACAGAATAATGCATTGCTGCAGAGGAGGATGCTTATGGCTTCGTGCCTCCTAAGACAGCCATGGATAAGGGTTTCTTGCCTATGCAGGTGAGCTAAGGGCAGGCTCTGCATGGTCTAATGAGTGCTCCCTTTTCCTCTTCTATGTGGCCATCTCCCACCAATCACACAGACAGAGGAAAGAAAGCCTGTGACACTCTGCAAGATTCAGCTCAGAGGGTGAAATCCTGGCTTCATCAAAATCAATGGCAAAACTCTCATTGACTTCAATGAACCAGGATTTCCCACAAAGCACTTCTCCCATCTATTTAGATTCTTCCTTGGGAGGAGAGAATAAAACCAATGTCTAGCCCAAACTTGTAAAAAGATGGTGAGAATTTCAGCTTGACACAATTAACATGTACAACAAAGTGACAAGAGGGAGAGAGAGAGGTGCTTTTATATAAGACAATCCTTTCTTAGGTTCATAGATTCATAGATATTAAGGTCAAAAGGGACCATTATGATCATCTAGTCTGACCTCCTGCACAATGCAGGCCACCGAATCTCACCCGCCCACTCCTGCAATAAACCTCTCACCTATGTCTGAGCTATTGAAGTCCTCAAATCATGGTTTAAAGACTTCAAGGTGCAGAGAATCCTCCAGCAAGTGACCCATGCCCCATGCTGCAGAGGAAGGTGAAAAACCCCCAGGGCCTCTTCCAATCTGCCCTGGAGGAAAATTCCTTCCCGAATCCAAATATGGTGATCAGCTAAACCCTGAGCATATGGGCAAGATTCACCAGCCAGATACCCAGGAAAGAATTCTCTGTAGTAACTCAGATCCCACCCCATCTAACATTGCATCACAGGCCATTGGGCCTATTTACCATGAATAGTTAAAGATCAATTAATTGCCAAAATCATGTTATCCCATCATACCTTCTCCTCCATAAACTTATGGAGTTTAATCTTAAAGCCACATAGGTCTTTTGCCCCCACTGCTTCCCTTGGAAGGCTGTTCCAGAACGTCACTCCTCTGATGGCCAGAAACCTTCATCTAATTTCAAGTCTAAACCTCCTGATGGACAGTATATATCCATTTGTTCTTGTGTCCATATTGGTACTAAGCTTAAATAATTCCTCTCCCTCTCTGGTATTTATTCCTCTGATATATTTATAGAGAGCAATCATATCTCCCCTCAGCCTTCTTTGTTAAGCTAAACAAGCCAAGCTCCTTGAGTCTCCTTTCATAACACAGGTTTTCCATTCCTCGGATCATCCTAGTAACCTTCTCTGTTCTCCAGTAACTCTCTATGTTAAGGAAAGACCAAGGAAGTAGGCTCCCTTTCCTGCATCAGCATTTCCTTACAAACTGCCTTGATGAAATTCCAGTGGAAGGATGGGGAACTGAAGATTCTGGAAGTCTGGGGGTTTACCGTGTGTGCCCCGCAGTAGTTAACGTCCTCAGAAGAAAACAAAATGATGTCTTTGATTAAGTTTGACAAGGCTCGGAACATGAAGGATGTAAACAGATGCATGTGGATGTAGTTCCTCGTACAATGGAGCCTTCTGTCCAAAAGAGAGAAATCTCATGAAATTTTGTTTCTAGAGAGGGGATAGCTTATTGATCTAATCAGGTTTCAAAGACCTAGGCTCCCAGGGCCTACAGATTCAAAGCCTAGCAGAATCAACTCAGCCCTTTGTCCTTCAAAGGGACATCAGTGTTAATTCCATGCAATTTACCTGCCCTGAGGGTTCCTTTCAACAAAATCTGAAAAAACAATGTCATGTCTGCTCTTACAGGGAAGATATCAAGGCACTGCTATAAAAGTCGTGGGTAATATCTGTAATATCTCTGGCCAAAATTTCCCCTCCTGCACATTCTGAACTGTGATGTGTGCCAAGCTGCTGCCCCCCCCCCCACCCAGAACTGGTTGCACATCAGTGCTGCTGTCTAGATTCTGGTCTTGTACCTGCAAATCCACTATGTGCTGAATCCCCCAGCAGCCAATGGGAAATCTGTGCCTGCAGACTTAGGACGGACTACAGTTTGCAAAGCATTTTGCGTCCCGAAGCACTTTACTGATACATTATTTATGATAAATGAAGTTTATTTGGTTGAGTAACCAACAAAATCAAGCCTCCGAAGTACATAAATTATACATGCCCGGGGCTCAAATTTGTACGCTGCCATGCTGGTAAAAATCTGAAATACTGGACTGCAGCCAATGCAGTTATTCCAGATTTAGGCCCAAAAAAATGCATTTAAAAAAGGAAATTTAGGCTGAATAGCAAAGGAAAAGCTTCCTGCGGGTGAGAACTATTAAAATGTGAGCTAGTCTCGTAAGGGAAGAATCCTGCACTAACAGGATCTCGTGGTTGCAGTGCCAATCTTGGAAACCAGCCTGACAAAAGCACAGAAAAAACATGCTATGGGGAAGAATCCTGCACTAACAGGAGATGGACTAGTGACCCCAAGCACATTTCCAGCTCCGATTTCTATAACAATTTTGAAAATTTCACCATTTAAATTCTTCTGAAAGCAAACAAAGGAATGTGGGGCATCTCTGGATTAATCAGCAGTTCCAAACAAATTCAAACAAACAGCATAGAACTTTCCCTCACCTAAATGAGGCCAGGATTCCTAAGGCTACTGTCAGAGTCCCAAGGGAGGTACTGTATCCAACTGTGTACATGATCTTCAGCTTCATGAAGTAGACGCGCTGTAAAGAGACAGACATTTGAATCTTCGCTTTAAGTTTTAAATATCTCCTGGAAATCAGCCCATTTTGACGTGTTAAGAGAAGAGCATCCACTTTCTTTCTTTGTATTGTTTCACATCTGTATTTTTTTTCATAAACATGGGTATTCTACTTTTGGGGAAGGAGTGTGATTGCAAACTGGAGGATCTTCTGGGACAGATGGATAGACAGACAGTCACATACACACAGACACCCCCCGCCTGACTACCAATCTCACACTTGAACCGCAAACACCATCCTTTCTCTCTGCTACTAATTTGGAATATCTCTCCTCCCGGGTCATTGTTTCATGAAACAACAAACTGTAACTTACAAACAATAAATCAGACTCACTCTGTCCTCATTGGCAGTGTCGTTCACGTCATAGCCACAAGCAACATCGGGTCTCGGGAATGTCTCTGACCAACCTTCACTGGTGCAGTTTCGATGCACAAAACCTGTATTGTGTCAGCAGTAACAAAGCAACGTGTAATGCCTCCCAACTGTACCGGGATGATTATTCCATCTGCTGATAAGTAACAATGGCAGTGTTCCAACAGCATGCAGAATAGTTCTCTTCTCGGAGTGCAGACAGCATAATACAGGTGAAGTGCAACTATCGGTGTGAGCATCTTTTTGATGTAGCTTAGTAGCTGAACAGAAGCAAAATGAATCACCTGAGTGTCTAAGAAGGCTAGGCGCCTCATCCAAAGCCCAGTGAAGTCAATGGAAGACTCCGTTGGTCACAGTGAGCTTTGGATCAGGCCTACAATCCTGTATTAATGAAGTTACTGGGAGTTATGCTGTTGGCTGCTTCAGTGGGAGCTAGATCAGGCCCTACAGTCCTATACTGTTTGGCTGTGGGCAACATGGGAGACTGCTTCTCTGCATGTGTGTCTTCACAACTGAGATCAGCTGAGGTGTTCTGACTAACAGTGGGTATTCACCCACGAAAGCTTATGCTCCAATACTTCTGCTAGTCTATAAGGTGCCACAGGACACTGCTGCTTTTACAGATACAGACTAACATAGCTACCCTTCTGATACTTGAGTCCCTAGTCTTGAACATCGGGGAGCTGGAGATGTGATTCTAAGCCATAGACATTGACTCTGGAGTTCGGGGACTGAGTCTGCTAATCTTTAGGGGCCCAGTACAAAGCCCACCAATTCTTCAGGCTTTTTTCTCAAGGTAGGGAGCAGAGGAGAGAATTATGTGCATAGTGCATGCAATTTATTGATGAGGTGGCGAGTTAATTATATTGATATTTGTCCAATGTATTGTGTGTTTTTCATGATATTGTTCATGCATCCGAGGACAGTTGCGATGGGTGCATTTTATTAATTGAAACATAAATAAGCAAAGCTGTTCTGTACATCTGGTATTTGCTGGTTTGTGTTCTGGGAACAGCAAATCTGTGACTCATTGCACCACAGATTCATGCCCCAGAGAAGTTTGACATTTTCCTGAAGATCCCCCTAGCTCAGAGGTCTGATTGCTTATCTCTGACTGATGAGAGGATAAGATGTTTGATTTGCAGCAGTGGCTACTATTGCCCCTTTTTGACTTGAGAGGCTAGTTAAATTTGGGGGCCCTCAGGATGCTCCAGTTGGAACTAGAAACTGATGGATTCTGGTATTTTTCCTTGTTTAGCCACAAGGAGAGCACAAATTCCTGTTCCTCTGAACACAGGAGGAACCAGAACCAAGAGGAGCAGTCTTCTTGCTCACAGCCCCAAGCCTCCATAGCTAGCAGACCCAAAAGTTTGTGCTCTCTCTCTCTCCAGCCTCTTTCAGGGTCACACTGCACTCACTGGCTAGCTGGCTGCCTGACTCTGGCTCCGCCCCACAGCCTCTGCCTCTCCCTGTTCTTTGTCTCTTCTCAGTTTCCATATGTTCTCTCACACACCTGGTCACACCCAGAGGAACCCGCCACCCACCTGGTGCTAGTTTCTGGGCAGATTCTCTTTTTTAGGTTTTAGGTGTGGCCCCTGAAGTGTTTCTTACAACTATCTGAAGTGAAGGGCATGTTTACACATCAGTTTGAAAAAGGTTTTAACTCAACCATAACAAGGTTTCCCCCAGCTCATAACAGTACAAACAGTGCCTCAGGTCTGAGGGCTCTGTTCAGTCTGTACGAAGTCACTGCTGTGATTCTGAATGATGGCTCATCTCTTCCCTTAAAAACCCAACCATGAGTGTGTATATTTTGTGTATTTTTATGGGATTTACAAGGAAAACACATCTGATTTGTACGCATGTGTGCCAGAAGGAGGGGAGAGCTTAGTCCTGTGGAATTATAACATGGATATGAGTCCTTCTTATAGCTTTCAGAGTAGCAGCCGTGTTAGTCTGTATTCGCAAAAAGAAAAGGAGGACTTGTGGCACCTTAGAAACTAACAAATTTATTTGAGCATAAGCTTTCGTGAGCTACAGCAGATGCATCCGATGAAGTGAGCTGTAGCTCACAAAAGCTTATGCTCAAATAAATTTGTTAGTATCTAAGGTGCCACAAGTACTCCTTTTCTTTTTGCTTCTTACAGCAGTAAACCATATCTGTGTATTTTCTACCATGTGGAAAAAGAGCAGCACCTGACTGACAGTATTACCAGTCTGTTGAGCAGCCGGCTTCCAAGAAGAACTCAGTTTACAATCTGAAGTGTGATGCATTCCTTGAAACTTACATCACAGGAATGTCCCTCAGTAGTTTTTCCCTAGTGAGCATGCATATGTATGGATTTTACATACATTAAGTCACAAGAGGCTGGGATTTGCAACATAATCAGAAGCAATCTACGTGTGGAATTTCTAGAGAACCAATCACAAACTGAATGTGTTTAAGTTTATTGATGTCATAGTGCTCACACTTGTATTAGCACCTCAGAGTACAAGAAAAAAGTCCTGGTCTTGGCCTAGACAAGCTACAAGCCAACATCAGATCACTGGAGAAAAGTAACTCTGACTGCTTGTCACTATGGCCATGTAACCCACATGGTGTGCTGAAGAGAAACATATTTTTGCCAAGAAATAAAGTTTGGGTGATAGCGATAGCCATGTGCAACTGTCAGCCAGAAGTGACCACTGTCTCATCTACTCTAGAGATATGGGGTGAAATACTGGCCATACTGAAACAAACTCCCAATGATTTCAGTATGGTCAGAATTCCATGGATGCCAACCTCATCAGCAACCATTCTCAGGATAAACCCACTTGCTCTTCTCCATCTCTTGTACTCTTCCAGTGCAGAGACATGACTCAAAGGGCCATATTCAGCTCCTCAATGACCGCAGCTGGTTCCTGACAAGTTTTGTTTTCCTAAATGGTATCACATGGTTTTTATTTTTCCAGTGATTCTAAGCTAAGCTATCACATTTCTGTAGCAGGAGAGTCTGGCAAGATCCCTCCAATACTCAAGGGAGAGAAGGAAAAGCAACTAAGATGCATACCATGTGAGATTTTGCACTGTCTCATGCCCTGTGGGACCCCATTGGACTCAGTAGTATTATTTGGAGAAAAAAATCAGCACAATATTTGGGCTGCTGCGCCAGACAGGACAATTCTGATATACTGACAGCCCATCTACATTTTGTTCTGACTTTACTATGCCCTTGGAAAAAGGTTATCACTTAAAGATCGGGTGGAAAAGAAAGATGCCTGACCCAGGCTTTGAACTCCTTGGGTGGCAGACATTAGAGATGTGCCAGATATTAGATTATTATTTACTTTTATGGAAGTCTTGCACGAGCTAATGTCTTTGGAAAGGTCAGGTTTGAATTTTGAGTCACATTTTTCTAAGTTCTGAAGGCAGCACCGCAGCAAAAAGGAGAAGAAGGGGCATCTCCTGACAATCCCCATCTTCCCCGTCGCCTCCCCACCCCATCCTTCCCTCTCAGCCTGTCTACAAAGTAGAGCACAAGTGTCCTTGACTGTATAAGCAGACTGTGGTGTGTTTCTATCAGACAGAGATAAGCAACATTAAGTTAAACCAAAATGCAGTGCTTAGAAGTGGGTCTAGAAGTGTGCCTATATCTGACAACCCAGAGTAGGAAGAAAGGCTCTAAGTGTGTCAAAGAGGACAAGGCATGATAAAGGGGTGGTGTGTGCACAAAAGTGCAGAGCTTTAGATGCTTAATCAAGAAGGAAATTTAATATTGATGTGCATGAGTATTGTTTTAATGATGGTATTTGATTTTTAGAAAATATTTATATTTTCAGGAAATCACGACATGCTCTCTTTTATACTCTGCTGAGACTTCATCCCGAATGCGTGTGAGACTCAACATTCAGATCTGGATCTGACCTTCACTCAAACAATATTTGGGTCCTGACTTTTGTTTCAGCTCATTACACAGGTGGGGATCAGCCAAGATGTTTGTGATGCAGATACAGATCTAGATCCCAGAGCTGCGGGATGTTTAGATGGAGGATTTGGTTCAGACCCATCTGTGTCCCTAACATGTGATTCCTTTGTATTTGTGGCTATCAGTATTCTTTGTAACTAAGTGGCTAAGAGAGAAAACTTTTGGCAGTTGTTTTTCTTTCAAATAAACAAATCTTCTGTATATCTGTTTTTCCCCCTTAAAATTGCATAAGACAGGGCCGTAGGCATTTTAAGAGTTTGAATGTATGAGTCACAAACAAGTCATAGTATATGTAATAGAACAGAATGTAGCTGCATTGGAAATAAACTGTTGTTGGTTTCAACCCAAGATGCTAAATGAAAGAGTCACATTTTTTTTTAATGCTAGTGGACATTGTCTTGTGATTCTGTTTTCACCCACTCACTTTGATCATTGCTTATTATTAGTGACTTACTACAATTCGGATACTCAGTACATTAAGGGCAAATTAAGTTTAGAATTGTTAGAGTTATGGTTTCCCCTTCCTTCAGATAACAGAATGCACCCATGATTTCAGATAGTAACCTTTGGATGTACGACCTCTGTTCCACTCCAATCACCATCCAACTTTGATATGTATGCTACTGTTTTCTACTGGACAGACTAACTATTGGACCTTCTCAAGTGTTAGCAGCTCCCTCTAGTGGCTGAATTAGTGGCCATGCTTTTAGCATACAGAGGCTTGTGCTTTTCCAGCCAAAAATCATCATGAGTAGAGCTGTCTAGGAAATGTTTTTCCCATCCTATGAGAATATTCAACATTTCAAAAGATTTCCCCATCCTGAATTGGGATGAAAAGTTGATTTTTTTTTCAAACTGAAAATAAAAAAAATCAAGTTGGGTCAACTGAAACATTTTGTTTTAAAAATTCCAAACATTTTATTCCAATTTCAACCTTTTTTCTCTTCTTTTTTAAATTAGGTATAAAATAAGTTATATTTTCAAATGAAAAGTCTTTTGAAATGAAAAACCAAAAAAACGTTCTTCATCCCTGTCTGAGCCTTATGGATCACCAGAATAAAAAAAGAGAGTAGTTAGTTTTATTTTTGTTTTTAGTCAATTTCATTTTCAGGCTCTCCTGCATTAGTACAATGATGAAAATATTCAGGCTGCAAACACCACAGAATTCTGGTCACTGGCCTTTAAAAAAACGTGGAAACATTTTTTCTTAGTTTAGGTTTTCTAAAAACGAAATCTGACCTGACAGTGTCCCCTTTTAAAATTGAATGACATTTAAAGGATTTTCTTTTAAATTACTTTATTTTACCTTTTTTTCCAGTAAGCATTTGGAAGAATTCTGGACAATGAGCATTGACAGTCTGTCCAATTGAAGAAGAAGGCCAGCAGCTCATGTTATCCCACATTCCAGCACATCTGCCTAAGATGTAAGAACAAAAGCATCATTGCACATATTCCCTGGACAGTCACATCTTCAAAGAATAAAAACATTCAGTATTGTATTCTTAAAAGCAAGTCTGAAGGACTTTAATGGGGCTTTAATGCTTCCACTGAAGACAATGATTCTTCACCCTCTAGCTACAGGTAGTTCCCTTAACTCCTTTGGACTGCTTGCTTCATCAGGATGAGGAAGATCTGGGGCCTGATTCAAAAGCAGAGAGAAGTCAATGGAAGTATTTCCATTGATTTCAATGGGTTTTGGATCATGCTCTTGGCCCATACTCTTCTATCACAATAACTGTTTAATGAATTTTTTGGATCACCTCAGGCTTTCTAAAACTGCCATTTGGAAAGCATCTAGTCTTTTATGTACATACCACAATTAATTTGTATAAATACAAAAATGCACACCTTGACTAATATGTTAAAGAGCTAAAAAATTATATTACAGAAAAAGCCTGAAGATACTCCATTGATCTCACACTTGTACAAATGTAAATGCTGATTACTACTTCAACACCTCATTCATTATAGCTGAGATTGTGTTAGAGTGAATAATGTTAATGTACAGCATTCTGGGCTCAGCTGTGGTTCTCGATTGCTTTCCTGCTGTAAGAGATCAAAACTTAATTTAGTTATTCTAGAAAAGCAATTACTGTGATTATAAAGGAAACCAATTACAGCAGCTAGTCACAAGTTAGGGGGAAAGAAAGATCATTATTCCCTCCCAAATAGTAGTCAAATCTGACAGAAGGCTGACTACTGATATTATTTCTTGCACAAGTCCATGCCTTTGAGACCGTACTGTTTGAACCTACTTTCCCACCAATTATTTCAAGTTGAGGCCCCACCTTTGAACCATTATTGATTTGAGATCCCACTGCAATGTATTTAGTGATGTAACTGTTGTGACTTTTTCTCTGTATTATACCTTTAACTCACTAAGGTCTCTGCTCTCTGCAATGACTGGCAGACATTCTGAGTGCACACTGTTAGCAGAGAAGAACACACCCTTTGCACTCTCTCTCTCTCTCTCTCTCGCATGGAGACTTTACTTTTGTTCTTTCTTGTTTTGGTGCTCTCTTCATTTAAGCACAAGTCATTCAAATTCAAATTACCTGTTTTGCTATCTGTATATGGAAAAAAGTTACGTTTGCCATCACTCAGTTATATTAATTTTAGCCACCATTCCCCTCTCACCACCAACATTTTCTAACAGACTGAGAAACAAGGCAGCTGGCGCGATGCTGCATTTTCAGACTAAGGGCTCAATCCTGCTAGATGCTGAACACCTTGTTGAATGGGGCTGGCTGGAAAACAAGAATTACATTTTGTGAAAAATTTCCAGATTTCAAAATTTGTTTTTGCTTTGTGATGCAGAATGAAAACAAGACTTCTGTAAAAAAAACATCAGAGAGAGAAAAGTGCTTGGCACTTTCTACACAGTGCTGAGTACCTCACAGGATCAGCAGCCATCAGACTGACATTTTTCAATTGATTTCTTCCTGTATGACTGTGATCATGTTAAGAAACAAGTAGCTTACTTATGGCCAATGGCTTTCAGCTCTGATAAATGCCTCCGCTTGAATGTTTATCTGACCTGGCAACTGTTTATTTCTAAGCAATATGATTTAACTACTGCAGTTCATTCAAACCATACATTAACCCCAGTGATGTTTACATTGAGATCTGTTGTGCTATCTGGGTTTAAAAGCTCTATGTCAACAGAGCTGACATAAAACCTGTGAAATAAACTGTTCTAACTCCCAAGTGTCAGAGGGGCAGCCGTGTTAGTCTGTATCCACAAAAACAACACGGAGTCTGGTGGCACCTTAAAGAATGGGGGGTTTTACCCATGAAAGCTTAAGCCCAAATAAATCTGTTAGTCTTTAAGGTGCCACCAGACTCCTCGTTGTTTTTGTTCTAACTCCTTCATTTCACAGAGTACAATATCAATTTCAACACCAGCAAGTCTGTAATATTGGGAGATGGTTTTCTCCAGGGACAATGGGGCAGGGGGGATGGGAGGGGAACAAACAAGTTTTCAGCTACTTTTGCCCTTGGACATGTAAGGCCAGATTCTCATGTGGCACAAAGCTGTTGGAATCTAAGCCCTGGTCTACACTAGGAGTTGAGGTCGAATTTAGCAGCGTTAAACCAATTTAACCCTGCACCCATCCACATGACAAAGCCCTTTTTTTCGACTTAAAGGGCTCTTAAAATCGATTTCCTTACTCCACCCCCGACAAGGGGATTAGTGCTGAAATCGGCCTTGCCGGGTCGAATTTAGGGTACTGTGGATGCAATTAGACGGTATTGGCTGCCGGGAGCTATCCCAGAGTGCTCCATTGTGACCGCTCTGGACAGCACTCTCAACTCAGATGCACTGGCCAGGTAGACAGGAAAAGGCCCGCGAACTTTTGAATTTCAATTTCCTGTTTGGCCAGCGTGGCAAGCTGCAGGTGAGTGCAGAGCTCAACAGCAGAGGTGACCATGCAGAGCTCATCAGCAGAGGTGACCATGATGGAGTCCCAGAATTGCAAAAGAGCTCCAGCATGGACCAAACGGGAGGTATGGGATCTGATCACTGTATGGGGAGAGGAATCCTTGCTATCAGAACTATGTTCCAGTTTTCAAAATGCCAAAACATTTGTCAAAATCTCCCAGGGCATGAAGGACAGAGGGCATAACAGGGACCCGAAGCAGTGCCATCTGAAACTTAAGGAGCTGAGGCAAGCCTACCAGAAAACCAGAGAGGCAAACGACCGCTCCGGGTCAGAGCCCCAAACATGCCGCTTCTATGATGAGCTGCTTGCCATTTTAGGGGGTTCAGCCACCACTACCTCAGCCATGTAGTTTGACTCCTTCAATGGAGATGGAGGCAACATGGAAGCAGGTTTTGGGGACGAGGAAGATGATGATGATGAAGAGGTTGTAGATAGCTCACAGCAAGCAAGCGGAGAAACTGGTTTTCCCAACAGCCAGGAACTGTTTCTCACCCTGGACCTTGAGCCAGTACCCCCGAACCCACCCAAGGCTGCTTCCTGGACCCGCCAGGCAGAGAAGGGACCTCTGGTGAGTGTACCTTTTAAAATAGTATACATAGTTTAAAAGCAAGCATGTTTAATGATTATTTTGTCCTGGCATTCGCGGCTCTCCTGGATGTACACCAAAACCTTTGCAAAAGGTTTCTGGGGAGGGCAGCCTTATTCCATCCACCATGGTAGGACACTTTACCACTCCAGGCCAGTAGCACGTACTCGGGAATCATTGTAGAACAAAGCACTGCAGTGTATGTTTGCTGGAGTTCAAACAACATCCATTCTTTATCTCTCTGTGTTACCTCAGGAGAGTGATATCATTCATGGTCACCTGGTTGAAATAGGGTGCTTTTCTTAAGGGGACATTCAGAGGTGCCCATTCCTGCTGGGCTGTTTGCCTGTGGCTGAACAGAAATGTTCCATGCTGTTAGCCATGGGGAAGGGGGAGGGGCTATCCATGTGGTGGGGCGAGGCAAAATGCGACCTTGGAACGAAAGCACATGTGCTATGTATGTAATGTTAACAGCAAGGTTTACCATGAAAGAGTGTATCCATTGTTCTATAAAATGTGTCTTTTTAAATACCACTGTCCCTTTTTTTTTCTCCACCAGCTGCATGTGTTTCAAGGATCACAGGATCTTCTCCTTTCCAGAGGCTAGTGAAGATTAGAAGGCGAAAAAAACGCACTCGCGATGAAATGTTCTCTGAGCTCATGCTGTCCTCCCACACTGACAGAGCACAGATGAATGCGCGGAGGTAGACAAAGTCAGAGTGCAGGAAAGCACAAAATGACCATGAAGAGAGGTGGCGGGCTGAAGAGAATAAGTGGCGGGCTGAAGAGAGGGCTGAAGCTGAAAGGTGGCGACAGCATGATGAAAGGAGGCAGGATTCAATGCTGAGGCTGCTGGAGGATTAAACTAATATGCTCCAGCACATGGTTGAGCTGCAGGAAAGGCAGCTGGAGCACAGACCGCTGCTAAAGCCCCTCTGTAACCAATCACCCTCCAAGTTCCAAACTCCCCAAGTTCCATAGCCTCCTCACCTAGACGCCCAAGAATGCGGTGGGGGGGCCTCCAGCCACCCAGCCACTCCACCCCAGAGGATTGCCCAAGCAATAGAAGGCTGGCATTCAATAAGTTTTAAAGTTTTAAACTTTTAAAGTGCTGTGTGGCCTTGTCCTTCCCTCATCCACCACCCTTTCCAGGCTACCTTGGCAGTTATCCCCCTATTTGTGTGATGAATTAATAAAGAATGCATGAATGTGAAGCAACAATGACTTTATTGCCTCTGCAAGTGGTGATTGAAGGGAGGAGAGGAGGGAGGTTAGCTTACAGGGAAGTAGAGTGAACCAAGGGGCGGAAGGTTTCATCAAGGAGAAACAAACAGAACTTTCACACCATAGCCTGGCCAGTCATGAAACTGGTTTTCAAAGCTTTTCTGATGCGCACCGCACCCTCCTGTGCTCTTCTAATCGCCCTGGTGTCTGGCTGCGTGTAACCAGCGGGCAGGCGATTTGCCTCAACCTCCCACCCCGCCATAAACATCACCCCTTACTCTCACAGATATTGTGGAGCGCACAGCAATCAGTAATAACAGTGGGAATATTGGTTTTGCTGAGGTCTAACCGAGTCAGTAAACTGCGCCAGTGCACTTTTAAACGTCCAAATGCACATTCTACCACCATTCTGCACTTGCTCAACTACTGTCCAGGCTGCCTGTGTATGGCTTCATGAGTCATGGTATTAAGGGGTAGGCTGGGTCCCCAAGGATAAATATAGACATTTCAACATCCCCAACGGTTATTTTCTGGTCTGGGAAGGAAGTCCCTTTCTGCAGCTTTTGAAACAGACCAGAGTTCCTGAAGATGCGAGCATCATGTACCTTTCCTGGCCATCCCACGTTGATGTTGGTGAAACGTCCCTTATGATCCACCAGTGCTTGCAGCACTATTGAAAAGTACCCCTTGTGGTTTATGTACTCGCCGGCTTGGTGCTCCGGTGCCAAGACAGGGATATGGGTTCCGTCTATGGCCCCACCACAGTTAGGGAATCCTATCGCAGCAAAGCCATCCACTATGACCTGCACTTTTCCCAGGGTCACTACTCTTGATATCAGCAGATCTTTGATTGTGTTGGCTACTTGCATCACAGCAGCCTCCACAGTAGCTTTGCCCACTCCAAATTGATTCCCGACTGACCAGTAGCTGTCTGGCCTTGCAAGCTTCCACAGGGCTATTGCCACTTGCTTCTCAACTGTGAAGGCTGCTCTCATCTTGGTATTCATGCACTTCAGGGCAGGGGAAAGCAAGTCACAAAGTTCCATGAAAGTGCCCTTATGCATGCAAAAGTTTCGCAGCCACTGGGAATCGTACCAGACCTGCAACACTATGTGGTCCCACCAGTCTATGCTTGTTTCCCGGGCCCAGAATCGGCATTCCACAGCATGAACTTGCCCCATTAGCACCATGATGCCCATATTGTCAGGGCCCGTGCTTTGAGAGAAGTCTGTGTCCATGTCCTCATCACTCTCGTCACCGCGCTGACGTCGCCTGCTCGCCTGGTTTTGCTTTGCCAGGTTCTGGTACTGCATATACTGCTGGATAATGCGTGTGGTGTTTAATGTGCTCCTAATTGCCAAAGTGATCTGAGCAGGCTCCATGCTTGCTGTGGTATGGCATCTGCACAGAAAAAAGGCGCGGAACGATTGTCTGCCGTTGCTCTGATGGAGGGAGGGGTGACTGATGACATGGCTTACAGGGTTGGCTTACAGGGAATTAAAATCAACTAAGGGGTTGGCTTTACATCAAGGAGAAATAAAAACAACTGTCACACAGAATGGCCCCCTCAAGGATTGAGCTCAAAACCCAGAGTTTAGCAGGCCAATGCTCAACCCACTGAACTATCCCTCCCTCTGGTATTTCAGGCAGGACTGAATCTCCATTAAAGTTTTCAAGGTGCCCCGGCAGACCTCACCAAAATGATTGTCAGCTGTTGATTTCATGGATGGGGGAGCAAATGAATACAAAACAAATCTGGTCTATTTCTTGTTTTGATCCACTCCATCTATCTTTTACATCTTTGGCTGGTAGCAGATGGTACAGTAGGACTTCAAGCCATCCACATCTCCTGGCTGCTCAGCAGAAGATGGTGCAATAGGACTGCTAGCCATCCTCATCTTCTGCCTGCTCACCATAAGATGGTACAGTAGGACTGCCTGCAGGACTAAAGAGAATGACCTGGTCGAGTCACTCCTAATTTAGCCCCTGCACCCATGTCTGCCCAGGCGCTCCTGACCGACCTTACCAAGGTGGCCAGGAGCACCTCAGACACGATGACGATGGTTTTCAGGCCTATTGCACCATCTGCTGCCATAAGGCAATGGGTTGCTGCTGCTGTGTAGCAATGCAGTACTGCGTCTGCCAGCACCCAGGAGACATACGGTGACAGTGAGCTGAGCTGGCTCCATGCTTGCCGTGGTATGGCGTCTGCACAGGTAACTCAGGAAAAAAGGCGTGAAACAATTGTCTGCTGTTGCTTTCACGAAGGGAGGGAGGGAGGGCCTGATCACATGTACCCAGAACCACCCGCAGCAATGTTTTTTGCCCCATCAGGCATTGGGACCTCAACCCAGAATTCCAACAGGCAGCAGAGACTGCGGGAACTGTGGGATAGCTACCCACAGTGCAACACTCCAGAAGTCAACGCTAGCCTTGGTACTGTGGAAGCCCTCCGCCGAGTTAATGCACTTAATGCACTTAGAGCATTTTGTGTGGGGGGACACATAATCGACTATATAAAAACGATTTCTAAAAAAATGACTTTATAAATTCGACCTAATTTCGTAGTGTAGACATACCCTAGATGTAACTGGCCAGCTGAGAAGTGGCTCTGAAAGATGGTATCTCTCAGCTGCAGTAAAGCTGGCATATAGGCTCCTGTGGCAACTACCCATCCCGACCCCAGTATAGGAGGCATGTCAGAGTGAGGGCAGAGCACAGCTGCATTCTGCTGATTCTCAGCTGGTGTATGCTCTTTGGGACAATAGCCAGCTAACAAAAATTAGAGCAGCCCCTAAACTTCTCTGAATTATGCCAGAGGGAATAAAGATACCAGTTCCCGAAATAATCTCCCTCCCCAGTCACTCTCCTGCACCAAGCACATTCCAGGTAAGAAAGAATCTCTCCCCCCATCCATAAACTGGAGTGTAAAAAAGAGTGTTATGGTAATTAAGGGTACGCCTACACTGGAGATGTAATTTCTAGCTTGGGTACGAACAGGTGCTAGCTTTGACCTAACTAGCATGCTAAAAATAGAAGTGTAGCTGTGGTGACGTGGGCAATGGGCTGGGTTAGCCATCCCAACTACATACCCACCTCGGGCAGCTAGCCCCTCACTGCTGGTGCCACTGTGGCTGCACTTCTATTTTTAGGGTGCTAGTTCCATCAAAGTTAGCAATTGTACGTCCACCCGAGCTGGAAGTTGCGCCCCAGCTCCAGTGTAGACGCACCCCAGTGGTATTTGAGTGTAACACTCCTCCCTTAAACCATGGTGGGAAAATCCAAAGGGCTCCTTTTATTCACATAGTAATCTACAGAACACGGCCTTTCGCTTAGACGTTTTGTGCCTGATTCTGGCACAGCCCTAACATCACAGAAATCAGCAATGTGCAGAGCACCATTAACTAATCCTGTTTGTTTGAGCTTTTTTAATGGATGTTAGTCATCAGAAGGAGCACATGTCCCCTACGGAAACTCTTTCCCTCACCCGTCCCAATTCCACGCCCAGCTGCTCCCTCATTTGCCAGGTAGAGCTTTTGCAGAGGGGTCCGGGGTAGGTATACCAGAACAAGGGAAAGAGATGGGGGAGCCACACCCTGCCTAGCTGTCTTCGTCTTTCCTGCATACTTACTCCTATTATGTCCACCACAGGTTGTCCAGGGGTTGGTTCCTCGCTGCACCAACCTGAGGATCACTGCACATGTATTTCTCCACACAGGTGTCAAGCATAAAAGCATGCAGATAACAAAAGCAAGAAGCCATTAGTGCTGGCAGGTTCCCACAACTTCAGCCTTTGCTGGATGTAATTTAAATTAACCTCACTGATATTAGAAGCAAAAGGCCACAGCTCTATTTACATAAGACACCAAAGTAATAACAAATCATCATTAAAACATGAACAGAAGGCAGAAGATACTGTTCTTTAGTTCAATCACTGTTCTGAAGTCATTACCCAGGAAAAAACACTCGCTTGCCTGGGTTTTCTCTCCCACTCTAACAGGGTGACTGATCATTCCTACCAGAGAGTCTATTGACTTATGGGAACTGCTTTATTCTGACTCCCATTTACAAAGTTACACCAAGGGTTGAATGTGGCCCTTTGTTTTTAACTGGTTTCTTCACAGTTGTTTTTCCAGTAGCAAATCCCATGTGATGATTTCCAGTAACAACCAGAGATGGGCCAAGGAGGCAGTTTTCAGCTCTGGATCCAGGGTAGGTTTAGACTAGATTTTGGGATTCAATTTGGAGACTAAATCAATATTAGGTTCTGGATTTAATGGAACCGAAATCTTTCAAAGTATCCTCATAGGCTTTGGTCCCCAAATGCAAGACTTCCACCCTCTTGGGCCAAATGAGAGGCAGGTTCTCAACTCCTCTAGAAATCAGGCCATGAGCATCTCACTCACTGAGGCAACAAAAATGGAGGCACTCCACATTAGTTGTGCTTCTGAACATTTAGATGTGTAAATGTCTTTGGGGCTCTGTTTCCTTACCAACAAAATGATAATAATAGCACTTACTTATATGGCAGGGGGGTGTGAGGCTTAACTCAAGAATGTGTATGTATGGTGCTTTGAGATCCTCTGATGGATCAAAGACGATGAGAGGATGGAGTGTGAAAAGGCAATCCCTGTTCCTAACCACTGTCCTCTTCAATCGCTGGCAAATATGACCAACCAAATATGAAACAAGTGACCTAATATTCAACTACAGGGAATGTCTTAGGGAAAAGGAAACGTATTGTGCTTCCATGAGACACAGCATGAGAGCTCTGAAAAATTAGATTGTGCCATAGAGTAAGTCCTCTGGGAAGCATAGAGATGCCACACTTCTTGTACACCCTTTATGCATCCATTTACTTTTCTTGTGAGGCACTGTATGCTGGGTAATAAAAGCAACAAAGTAGCCGAGGGAAGGCTTGGTCTCAAGCTGGGGCTGGAGAGTGGTAGGGGGTTTGTTACCCTATTTCTGTACACAATTTCCTTCCTAACAAAGGGCTTCTCTTAAGACCTTAGTAAGATACCACTTGGACAAACCACAGTGAGGTCCTGGGAAGCAGGGCTGGGGCTATGATCAGATGTGTTGTAGGCAGCTGTTCATATCTACCAAGCAGATCTCTGCAGCATTGTACTTCATCCTTGGGCTTCCCTGAGTTTTCGCTCATCTGAATCAGCTGAGAGTTCAAGCTGCCTTCCCTTAACCAAGGGACATAATCATAAAACGAGGGTAGGAGAACTAAACACCCAACAAAGTGGGGCAAGGAAACTGCTTCGGACTTAACTGTCTTGAGTAGTTTTGTATCATCTACAAATTTTGCCACCTCACTGCTTGTACTCACACTAAGGGCAGAAATCTGCTCTGAGAGCCACACGACAGATCTTGACTGATATTCTGTTCTCCCTATGGGTCAGCACTCCCATATATTTTCTATGAGAGTTCAAGCCTATAGAGAGGAACAGTGTTAGATCTCACATCCACGGTAATAATCTGAGGTTAGAATTTTCCCCATAGATCCATCATTTACCTGAATTCATGAACTGGTCATTTTCAGATGTTCTGTTCTGTTCTTCCTGGGACAGCGTCTCAGCACAGAGTTCTTCTTCCTTCCTCAGGACAATCAGCAAGTCACATATTGGTGGGGTAGCCTTGATCTGCAAATTTTGAAAAGAAGTTGAGTTGTTTGACTTTTTCTCTTGAAACATTTGCCACTCACAAAACTTTCCTTACACTAACGTTGTCTATACAGCCCCATCATCTGATTGTGCGTGACATTTCCTTGAAACAGAGCATATAAAAATAAACTTTTTATTTAATAGTATACAAGCACTTTATGATTTACAGTGGGCCTACTCCTGTGTATTGACATCAATGCGTTCAAGTTTGGGCCTATTATTACTCTAAATACTGTATGAGGAGCCCAGTTGTGTTCTGTTACACTGCAAAAACATCCTGTGGGGTCTTTGATTGTACTGGTATAACTGAATGCTGAGTTTGGCCCTACAGAATACTAGACCACAGAATTGTTGGGCATTCCCTAGGCCAGCCTTTCACTGGCAAAACTAGGCCAAATTCTATTGGTTGTACAAATACAGTCCCATGAAAGTCAACACTGCTCATTCATTCAGAAATCTTGCTGCAAATCAGTGAGGCTGCAGGTAGTGACATGAGTGCATAAGTGCTACTGAGAGTTTTGTTAAAATTCATGGCAGTGTCTCTTTACTAATCATGTAAGTTGACTGAAATGTCAGTCAGCATTGAGAACCTTGAAGGCGAGGATAAGTACCTTGTGCAATAGGATCCATAATAATTTCTAGCGCTGAGTCTGTTCCAAAGAACAGGAGTGAAATCCTGCCCCCATTCAAATCAACAGTTAAACTCCCATTGACTTCAATGGAACCAAGATTTCACCCAAGAAGATTTTCTTGATATTTTCTTCCTGAACAGAGTTTGCTCTTTTTAAGAGTGGATCATCTCTCATCCAATTGGTTTATTCTCTTCTTTTCCCCTACCCATTGTGCATCATAATACAGATTGAACCTCTCTAGTCCGGCACCTTTGCGGCACTCTGGAAGCACTGGGAGGGAGGAGGAGGAGTTGGTAAGGACGGGCGTGCTGGCGCGTGAGAGGCGCAGGGGGAGGAGGGCAAAGGGGGAAGTTTGGCACCAGTGGATGCTCCGCACCCACTAATTTTTCCTCGTGGGTGCTCCAGCCCTGGAGCACCCACAGAGTTGGCGCCTATGCTGGACCACGGATGTTGCCAGACCAGAGAGTGCCGGATTAAAGAGGTTCAACCTGCACAATGAAAGGTCACTCATTCATGTATGAGAAAAAGAACTTTTTGGAATCACACAAGCAGAGAATAGTCACATAAGAGAAAAATAACTATTCATGAAATCAGCATTTATAAATCATTAGATCTATAACAAAAGCCTTCCAGAAAGAGGAATGCCTTGTTGGATTTAAATTTGTAAAGAAATCAAATTATAGTCACTATTTTCTGTTGTTAATTATAGATTGCATTCAATCATTTCTGAATTTTGTTAGGTGCCTTTTTTAATAAATGTATTTTTATATGCAAATCAATTACATTATTAAAGAAGTTTAGTACATTTTCAGGACTTAGCAATACAACCCCAGCTTTCCTGATTAAGATATATTGTGCAATAGTGTTTCAATTCAATGCAAAACATTAATTAAAAATAGGAAAATCACTATCAAAAACTGTTAAAGCAAGTGGTGAAAAACGACCTAGAATCCTCTAGAATGGATATTAACTATTCTAGTTGTTGGTCAGCAGATACAAAAAATAAATATTAATGACTAGGTTCATGATATTTTCAGAAACAGCATCATTTTTTCTTAAAACACCATATATCATCTCTGGGTATCATTTCCTTTAGGTCCCCAAAAAGTTATTTTAGAAATTTAAAAAAATATATATCTTTCTCTGAATTTATATTACACATTATTTTTCTATCCCTAGAATGTTTTTGTCTGCTTTTAACAAATGTGTCTGTTTGGCAACTTATTAGGTATCTGGTTTGCCAGAGTAAGTATTCCCCAAACAGCATATGTTGTACATATACAATTTAATTTCTTAAAATGACTGGTTTTGGGGACCAAATCGTGCTCATCTTACTCCCGTGAGTTGTGTCATTGTGCTTCAGTATTGGTAGCTGGATTTCACATTCAACAGATAGTTAATGAAGAATTCAATTTCTGAGTTACAAACTTTGTTTCCAACTAAGAAGAGGTTCTATTGGGTCTGATCCTTCATTCTTTGATGTCAGTGGAACCTGGAGTATGCAAGGAATGAAGGATCTGGGCACATAGTGGATCCAGTTCTGCAGTATGCTGAAAACCTCCTGCAATATCCTGAGCACCCATTAATGCCGTGACCAGAGAACCATACAATTATGGTTTCTAGTGTCTACAGTACACAAGTTCAAAGGAAACAACCTGATGCTGCATTCCTTATATCCCATTGACTTTGAGCCCGTCCAGTTTTCATTTCCTTGTACATTGCCACTTTTCATGTTAGTGCAGCATGCAGCACACAAGCTTGTGTTTACTGAGGAAAATCAACATTTGATTCCAGAGTTTCTCAATTGCTTTCCTATCTGCCTTGACTCAAATAACTCCTCCCTCCCTGAGCCTATGTTGTCCCTGTTTGAGGGTGGAGGCTGGGGTCCCAACATTTTCTACAGGGTATAAGTTTTAATTTACAAAAAAAAAAATTTAGTTCTAGTTACATAGAAAATGTTCCAAATATAAACAGCTCTAATAATTAGGTGTCCTGAATTTACAGAAATCTGCAATTCATGACATTTTCAATAACAATCAAGAATCCTTTTTCAGACATTTTTAAACTTGTGAAACTATCAGATCTATACATATTGAATGTAAATAGCAGCCATGGCCATATATAGCACATTGAATGTAAAACAAATCAGTATATTGCTATGTTGTATGACAGTTGGGGGTTTGGTTTCTGTGTTTGAGCAGGACTGAAAAAGAACAAAGGATTCTTGGACATGAGGCACAAAAGACATAGGGAGATAGACATGGGTTGCTGGAATCACAGAAGAAAGTGGGTGCTTTTGGAGTCCTCAGTAAAACAAAAATCTAGAGTACCCTTGGGCTAGAGCCTAAGAACCTGAAAACAAAAAGAAGAAGAAACTGTCACTACATGAAAAGGATGTTCCCTATTATTATTGTGGAAGCTGATCGAAAAGCAAAAAGTCAGCAACCTGTATTCATCATGGAAACAGAATGCCTAGATCCAGCTTAATACAGTGGCTCTCCACTTTTCCAGACAACTGTACCTCTTTCAAGAGTCTGATTTGTCTTGCACACACACATTGTAAGCAAGTTGCATCTTACTTAAAATCTACTTGCTTACAAAATCAGACATAAAAATACAAGTGTCACAGCACACTACTGCTGAAAAACTGCTTACTTTCTCATTTTTACCATATACTTATAAAATAAATCAATTGGAATATATTGCACTTACATTTCAGTGGATAGTATATAGAGCAGTATAAACAAGTCATTATCTGTATGAAATTTTAGTTTGTACTGACTTCACTAGTGCTTTTCCTGTAGCCTGTTGTAAAACTAGACACATATCTAGATGAGTTGATGTGTCCCCTGGAAGACTTCTGCGTACCCCTGGTTGAGAACCACTGGCTTAATCCATTCTCCAGCAACCATTGGCCAAATTCCTGGCTGGTGTAAATAATCTGTTGCATTGACTACAATAAAATTGTGCTCAGCTCATCTTCACCAGATGGAATAAAATTGTACTCATCTGCACCAGCTCATCTTCACTTACCCTGGGTGTATTCAAGTATTGATTTTATACTCGTTACAAAAAACTGCTGTAAGGTGATCAGTTTGCCATGATTTTGCCCCAGGTTCAGCTATCCTTTGTAATGAATTGATGGTGAGACACAGGGGTACTGGAGGGTGAATAACGGGGTAAAAACCCAATAACTTTAGGAATCTTATGCTAGGAAACCAAAATATATGTTGTTAAGCATGTCAGCATATTACATTCTTTCAGTCTAAAACAAGTGAGAGGTTAGTAATGCCAAATACATTTTTTTAAATGTACGTTTTAACCAATTTCCCTTTAACCTTATGGCCCTGATTCTCAGCTGATGCAGATCAGTATAGCTCCAGTGAAGTTCATTGGTACTTTATAAACAGTTGCCTTGTAGATAATCACTTTTTCACCCACAGATCTTCAGGTTCTTTACAAAAGTGAGTAAGCATTATCCTCTCCATTGGAAAATGGGAAACTGAGGCACAGAACATCACCATGTCTTTCCAGGGTCCTACACTGAGTCAAGCAGCGGAGCCAGGAATAGAACCAGAACTCCTGTCGTCCAGTCTGGTGTTCTCTCTATTGGATATGCTGCCCCATGGAACGTGTGCCACGTGTGATTCCAGGAGCTATAAAATAAGCAGCGGCAAATACTTACAATTAGAGTTGAAAACCAGAAAAGAATCACCAGGATGCGCCACATGGTCAGTTGCTGTCTGTTTCCTTCATCCCTATGCACAGGAGATCATCAGTCTATCGTGAGCTCTCCACTGTGGCTTTCTCGGTCCCTTCAGTTTCTTTCACATAGTTCATTTTCCTTCTGGTCTCCTGGCTGGAATTAGCTCTTATCATCCTGAGCCAATGCTCCTCTTCTGCTGCTGAACCCTAGACAGAATCAGCAATGACAGCAGCACCCCAAACTCTCCTCCTGCTTTGCAGCAGGATCCTGTCCCAAGAATAACAAGCACCTCCATTGAGCATGTTCCTAATACTGTCCTCTTCCCCTCTGTGCTATTATTCACTGTTATCGCTGCATGTCGGTGAGGAATGATCATTCCTCGTGTTCCAATTGATAAGGGAACAAGCAGGGCTCCTGTGTGAGATGCAAGTTTCACAATGGCAGAGCTAATCTCTAAAGGGGAAAAGGTAATTACCATGGGGCTCGGAGATGCATACAGCCCAGGAATAAGTGCCCTGCTGGGAAACAGGGCTGGCAGAATGTGATTCAGGCTGCCTGAGCCTTCTCCACTGGGAACATGCGTTTCCAGAGAGCGTGCAGATGGGACAAGTGCAAGGAGAAATCAGTAGAGTGAAAGAGTTTCTATAGAGGAACTGTCACTTACCAAGCAGGTGGGGCTGCAGGCAGCAAAGCACATTAAAGGAGATCTAAAGGCAGGGGCAAGCTTCAGGGGTGAGAGTGGAATATGATCTGCTATTCACACCCCCTAAGGGAAGGAATCTAAATATTCCCCAGACTCCACCCTCAGCCACTGGAGCTCATAAAACCTCCAAGGGAACAGTTGTTCTTTTTTTTTTTCACTGCACTACAGATTTCAGGTTGCCATCACTTTCACACATCTGCTGTACCTCTTGGTGAAATGTAGGTTTGTCCACCCCTCTCATGCTCCTTGTAGCGATACCAGTGCTCCCAGCATCCTGTTCACTGGCAGCAGAGCACTTTTCATTTTAGTGGGGATGGCTGCCAAAGTCAACCATTTAAAGGGGACAAGCTCTTACATGGGTTGTGGGCTACAAGTCCAGGATTGCCAAACCCAAGTGCTCAGAAATCTCCAGCTGCTGAGTTTATTCGAAGTTGTGAGTAAATTCAATCGAGCAATCACACATCCAACAAACCACACACGTGCAAACACTAATGGCAGCCTCAAAGAAAAGCAGAAATCTGTCAGTGCATTGACACACCAGGATGCCCAGCTCTGAAGCACTCTGTCCAATCCACCCTTTCCCGTGGCACCAGGGCCCCCAGATATATTGAAAAGAAAGGGACATATGGGATTGAGCAGTCAAATCGGCCAGAGCCAAGATCCAGGTCAATATAGGAGCTGAGAATATGGCCCATTATTAGTGTAGTCCATGAAATAAAAAAGCTGCATTAATTTCTCTCTGTGATGCTCCAGATACAGTATGGTGTTAAATGAACTTTGCATTATGGCTCTATAAGCAAACTAAACAAAGTGCACTCTTTGAACTGTATTACTCAGATTTTTAGACTCTTTACACATCAAGCTCCAACTAACTTCAATTGTAAGTGCTTGCTAATAACACCTTTCAGTTTTCCAATACTTCTGTTAAAATTTCTCTGATTCTCCTCCTTCCCATGACTTGTAATCCTCATCAGATTTAAATCCTGGATTAATTTGCCTCCATTATGATTTGACACCCATGCAATACATCTTTTTACCTGTTGTTTGGAATATGGATTTAAAGAATCACAGGCTGGAGTCACTAATATAAACCTTGATCTGTCAAACCCTTACTTATAATACCACTGAAGTCTGTGTGGTTGGTTACATGGTGAAAGGGTCTGTAGACTCAGGCCAATAGTTTGTGTAAAGTGATCAGATACTAGAGTGATGCACACAGCATAAATACCTCCATAGATAGTTCTACACTCAATTTTTAAATGGACTTTTTTGTTTTAATCCATTAGAACTTTCTTTAACTTGGCCCTGTCAGCAAATTTCATCATTCTCGTTGTTGATCCTCTCATTCAGCCTTACTTATTCACTGAGTGTCATCATCCCCAGAATAATTTACACAGCACTTTTCCAAATGCACATTTAGTTCAGATCCAGGGTTCTTGTAGAGATAGGGAGAGAGACGCAGATGGAACCTGGTTACGGTTTGAACCCAAAGGTACATCTACACTCCAATAAAAGACCTGCAGCACAGCCATGGGTCAACTGACTCAGATTCATGGGGCTTGGGCTGTAGGGCTATAAAATTGCAGTGTAGATATTTGGGCTTGGCCTGAAGCCCTGGGTCTGAGACCCTCCAACCTTGTGGGATCTCAGAGCCCAGGCTGCACCCCGAGCCTGAATGTCTACATTGCAATTTTATAGCCTTGCAGCCTGAGGACTACAAGCCCAAGTCAGCTGACCCAGGCCAGCCGCTGGTCTTTCATTGTAGTGTAGACAAACCCAAATATGACTTTGCAGATAGATAGATCAATAGATAGATAGAGTTATATATGCCTGATGTCTTTGAGAGAGAGCATGGGACTAAACCATTATAATACTCTATTTGCTATGATGTGTTCTCTTTTGATAATCTGCTTCTAAAAATTTCCTGAAGTGTTTTTCCCAGATAAATGAAGACAGCACTGTACATAAGAATGGCCATAATGGGTCAGACCAAAGGTCCATCCAGCCCAGTATCCTGTCTTCCAACAGTGGCCAATGCCAGGTGCCCCAGAGGGAATTAACAGAACAGGTAATCAACAAGTGATCCATGCCGTCGCCTATTCCCAGCTTCTGGCAAACAGAGGCTAGTGACACCATCCCTGCCTGTCCTGGCTAATAGCCACTGATGGACCTATCCTCCATGAATTTATCTAGTTCTTTTTTTTTGAACTGTACAAATCTCCTGTGTGCCTAAACAAATTCAGTTTGAGGCCTTTGGGATTAAATGCTGGAACTGAGGATGGTATTTTCAAGCCAAAAATAGTGCCACAGAGAGAGTAAAGATTTCTGAAGACCACACCTCTTCTCCTTCTTGTAGTTCCATCTCCCTCTCCAACAATCATTCTGCAAGATCAAAGAACTTCAACCAGCACTGCAGTGAGGGTAAGATGGACAGAAGTCCATCCTCTCTGTTTGAAAGGCTGTGTATCTGGGGAATGTGAATCTGGAAAAGCAGCAGGCACCAACCCTACACTGTACTGCCCTGATATTTGATGTGATCAAATATTTGCTAAAGTCAGATGATTCTGTGTCTAGACCCGAGACAAAGTCATTGGTATCTGGGAGAGGAAACTTTGCTATTGAATAAAAATCTAAAAATTGAAGTTTGGAAGAAATTCTGGCTGTCTTAGGTGCTTATATGGGCCCCTTTAATGTAATATCTGAACACCTTACAATCTTTCCCCAGGAGGTAAGGAAGTGCTATTGTCCCTATTTTGCAGATAAGGAACGGAGACACAGGGAGACTAAGTGGCTTGCCCAAGGTCACACAGGAAGGTTACGGTAGAGCAGGTATTTGAACCCAGGTGGTCCAAGTCCTAGGATAGTGCCCTAGACCCTACTTAGACCATCCTTTCTCTTCCTCATAGCTTTCTAATCAAAAAAGGATTGTCACCTATACTAATTACAGTGGTTTGATTGCCTCTCCTGACTGTCATGTAATATCAATTTATGGCAGATCATTCAACCAGAAGAGCTCCCAAACTCACACAGTTTTCTTCTACCAATAGTATGCTGCTTCAAATTGATCTGTTTATTAAAAATCAATATCTATGTTTCTGTGAGCTTTAGAAAAATAACTCAAAAAGAAAAGGAGTACTTGTGGCACCTTAGAGACTAATAAAAACTAGAAAAATAACTGTATTACTTTGTGTACAGCTTTTACCTGTATGATTGTGCCCATGCATTTCAATCATAAAAATCATAGAATCATAGAATCATAGAATATCAGGGTTGGAAGGGACCCCAGAAGGTCATCTAGTCCAACCCCCTGCTCAAAGCAGGACCAAGTCCCAGTTAAATCATCCCAGCTAGGGCTTTGTCAAGCCTGACCTTAAAAACCTCTAAGGAAGGAGATTCTACCACCTCCCTAGGTAACGCATTCCAGTGTTTCACCACCCTCTTAGTGAAAAAGTTTTTCCTAATATCCAATCTAAACCTCCCCCATTGCAACTTGAGACCATTACTCCTCGTTCTGTCATCTGCTACCATTGAGAACAGTCTAGAGCCATCCTCTTTGAAACCCCCTTTCAGGTAGTTGAAAGCAGCTATCAAATCCCCCCTCATTCTTCTCTTCTGCAGACTAAACAATCCCAGCTCCCTCAGCCTCTCCTCATAAGTCATGTGCTCTAGACCCCTAATCATTTTCGTTGCCCTTCGTTGTACTCTTTCCAATTTATCCACATCCTTCCTGTAGTGTGGGGCCCAAAACTGGACACAGTACTCCAGATGAGGCCTCACCAGTGTCGAATAGAGGGGAACGATCACGTCCCTCGATCTGCTCGCTATGCCCCTACTTATACAACCCAAAATGCCATTGGCCTTCTTGGCAACAAGGGCACACTGCTGACTCATATCCAGCTTCTCGTCCACTGTCACCCCTAGGTCCTTTTCCGCAGAACTGCTGCCGAGCCATTCGGTCCCTAGTCTGTAGCGGTGCATTGGATTCTTCCATCCTAAGTGCAGGACCCTGCATTTATCCTTATTGAACCTCATTAGATTTCTTTTGGCCCAATCCTCCAATTTGTCTAGGTCCTTCTGTATCCTATCCCTCCCCTCCAGCGTATCTACCACTCCTCCCAGTTTAGTATCATCCGCAAATTTGCTGAGAGTGCAATCCACACCATCCTCCAGATCATTCATCATTTCTTCAGAGAAAAACATCTTGGGCAAAGTTTTAAACTAATTGTTATCAATGTATTTTTTTCTGTTTCATGCAGAACAATGTAATGTGCTGATTAGTACAGTATGTATGTGTATCACTGCCCTCCCCGGGATAGAATTAGAACTTCTCAGTTATGTCTCATAGGCCACATACAAAAACCAGCTAATTGAGATTCTCTTCAGTTTACATGAAAATGGTGACAACCATGAAGCTCTAGGAACTATGCATTTTTTACAGTTGGGACAAGATAAAAGTAAGAAGGATAAATGTCATGCAGAATTTTTCCACTAACACGCTGCAGAAAGTGCTCCTATGTAAATGTAAGGCATATGGGTATACTCCATTTTTAATTACTTGCAATTATATTTTATTAAACAGTAGGAATGAAGATATTGAGAGCTGACTTTTATGAGTTATTTTTTAAAAATAGTTTAATGCCTCTTGATCACGTGTGTTTTGAGTTGAGGGTTACATTGCTATCTTCCATTTCTATGGTTGCATTGCATTTAATAGAACAGAATTATTTTATTGCTGGAGTATAAAGACAGTTTAAAAGGGGCTTAGAAGCAATCACTTCCTCCAAATAAGGTGTCTACAAGACTTTGTGCAAACAATGGCATGGACAGTAATATGATTTGTTCCAGATGTGTGTTCACTGCCAGGAAAAACATATACCACATGAGAAAACAAGTGGATCTGCCACAAAATGCTTTATTAACAATGATGTTTTAGAGATCACAGAAATGGAGAAAGTAAACTAATATAGTCTTGTGTTCAACCTGCAAATCCCTTGTGCATGGAACTTCCACTGACTTCAAAGCAAGGGCCAGGTTTGAAGCCCCCCTACTAACCGTACCTTATCTTCAGAGACAGAGGAGTAGGTTATCAGGATAGATAGGTCACTTAGAAGTTTAAAGCCATGTTTCTCAACTTTTTAGGTTGGCAACCCCTTATTTGTGGGGAAAAAAAATTGCAACCCATTTTTTATAAAAGCAGAAGTAAAAAATGTATCAATGATAAGCCTAGATAATTTGTGTTTGTGTTTTGAGAGATTGACAGAAAATACTTGACCTTGAAGAGTAAGGGTGGGCTACGAATAGGCGAGAGAGATTTTCTTTGCTTTCCATTGTAATCAAATTTTGTGTGCGCCACGGTCCCCCCTCCTCCAGGGGCCATGGTTGAGAAATACTGGTTTATAGGGATAGTCTAAGACCATGAAGACCCAAAATGTAGATTATGTACCAAAAAACAAAAAAGCCCTTTCCGAGGTTTTATCAAGGAAAATATTTATTTATTTACACTTTCAATAAAAACTGTTAAAAAAAATCCCCCACAGCATTTGCAGCCCAAATATTGCAGCACCCTACTAACGTAGGAGAATCTGATATTGGTATTGATTGGAAACTAACTAGCAACAAAAGTGAAATTTCCTTTAACCTAGCAGATTGAAGTTCAAATAGGGGTCGACAGCAACTGTTATACAGCATTTAGCAAAACGGGGCGCTGATCCTGGATGAGTCCTTTGGGTCCTTCTGGTATCCAAATAATAAACAGTCAAATAGTATAAACAATGAAAAACATTTGGGCCTCATCCTGGAAACTCTTACTAGCACAAGGCATTCCACTGAATCAAACTGATCCCTGTGCAGAAGCTCAGTGCCCATGCACTACTTAAGCCCTCAAAACGGAGTGTAGGTGGCACTTAAGTAGAATGGATGCTTTGAGTTTACCTCTGCAGAGAAATCAATTTCTCCCATTGCAAATAGCCTAACTAAAATCAACGACATTACTAACCTCAAAAAGGGCTTGCAGGATCAGGCCCCTTCTTTGTGTCTGGAATGAGATAAATAGGCAACACAAAACCACACATGTAATTTGTCAAGCAATAGAGTTACAAAATATTTCACCTTTAATTTTTTTTAGTTGTTAACATAAAAAATTGACAGTATTCATTGATTTTGTTATCTGAAGTTATTACCATTAGAGAATAAACTTTCATAAAATGCAAGAATCTGCAAGAATCAAGTGTCTCCAAACTGGATTTCATTAATATTATAACCCTTACCAAATTAATATCAGTAGCACTATTTGGTTTTCTTTACAGGAATTTTTAAAAGATCATTCCATCCCCTAAATGTAAGCATTCATGGTTGCAACTAAAATGTTTTGCTTTTATGAGAAACTGCAGTAACTGTCAGGTAACCTTTTATAGCAGTGAACTGAGTGCAAGTACTCAGAGTGGACTAACAGGATTTAATTGGAACAGGTATAATCTTTGTATGTATTCTGTTCATAGCTGTTTGGTTGTCCTTTGCATGTCATGTTATTACAAGAGTGAGCAATTATATGGCATAATCATAATTAACAATTGCAATTATGAAGATCTCTTTGCCAAAGAATGTACATTATAATACAATAAAAACACAGAGTCCCGTCTTGCAATCCCTAGGCACCTAAGTGATTTTTGTAAAAGTGAGGAGTAAGGATTACTCACGGGAGTCAAAGCTAAAGGGTGAAGCCCATAATTAAAACCCACCTTTTGCAATCCAAAAAGATCAAGACACTTGCAAACTGTCTTTAAGGATTTCATTTCAAATGCCTTACAGGGTACTGACAAGTTCAAAGTGACAGGGATGAACAAATACATTGCTTTGCTGTTGTTCCAGTGACACCTTAGAGAAATACAAGTATTCCCCACACTCACCAAGATGCAGCCACTGATACTTCATCCTCTAGACCAGTGGTTTTCAATCTGTGGTCCTCAGCTCCCTGACAGTCCACAGACTATGTCTAAGGGGTCTGCAAAAGGTGATTGTTACCATAGAACAGTGGTTCTCAAACAGGGCTACCCGGAGCCTTGGGTGCATGTAGAGGTCTTCCAGGGGGTACATCAACTCATCTAGACATTTGCCTACTTTTACAACAGGCTACATAAAAAGCACTAGGAAAGTCAGTACAGACTAAAATTTCATACAGACAATGACTTGTATAGCGTTCTATATACTATACACTGAAATGTAAGTACAATGTATTCCAATTGATTTATTTTATAATGATATGGCAAAAATGAGACAGTAAGCAATCTCTCAGTAATAGTGTGCTGTGACACTTTTGTATTTTTATGTCGGATTTTATAAGCAAATAGTTTTTAGGTGAGGTGCAACTTGGGGGTACGCAAGACAAATCAGACTCCTGAAAAGGGTACAGTAGTCTGGAAAGATTGAGAGTCACTGCCATAGAAGAAAAGGAGTACTTGTGGCACCTTAGAGACTAACAAATTTATTAGAGCATAAGCTTTCGTGAGCTACAGCTCACTTCATCGGATGCATGGAAAAACTTTTTCCACCGAATGCATCCGATGAAGTGAGCTGTAGCTCACGAAAGCTTATGCTCTAATAAATGTGTTAGTCTCTAAGGTGCCACAAGTCCTCCTTTTCTTTTTGCGAATACAGACTAACACGGCTGCTACTCTGCAACCTGCCATAGAAGAGCGATTTTCAATCTGGGGTTCCGCAGACTACGTCTAAGATTTCCAAAGGTGGCCGCACCTCCGTTCCAAAGTGCTTAGGGGTGTCTGCAAATGGGAAAAAAAAAAAAGGTTGAAAACCACCGACCTAGCCTCTAGGACCCAGCTTCTCTGCTCCACACATTCCCAGCCTACCCCTTTCTAGCTAAGTGGTACAGCCTAAGATTAGATAACTCCCCCACCAAACCCTTTCACAAACCTCTGAAATGAGATTTGGAGGCTAGACATGTAAAAATTAGGCAGGGGAAAATCCATAGAAGGGGTGGAAAAAAATCCTGGTGTTTTTCTTTCAGTTCTGCCCCCCAAACTTTGCCACTTCTCCCCCTGTGCCAGGGCTGAACATGGTACAGCCCACTGCAGGCTTTGTCTGGGAACTGAGTTGATGTCAGCCTAGCAACCAGGGGAGAGGAGCTGGGCTGGCCCTGCTGTGCACAGGGCGGGCAGGTTGCTAGGCTGGGCTGGGCTGCTCTGCTCCCCCTCCCTGCCCACCGCCCTCTCTCACTCCTGGCTGTGGGCAAGGCTCTTGGATGTGGCCTGCATGCGAGGTAGGTGCAGAACTTGGGTGCAGATGAGTGGCTGGCAGCCTGCCCTCTTGTGGGTGCCCAGGGCCGTGGTGCAGCAGAGTACCAAGCCCCCCGCAGCACCTCAGTGCAAACAAACCCGCTGCCCTGCATCTCATGACCTTCTCTGACCCTGGGGACCTGCTTGAAGGGAGGCTCTCCCTCTGGGGGAGGCAGGGACTTTTGCCACGGGCGTGTCTTTCAGTGAGACATTTAGGGGCACCGTTTTAACGATGGAGAATTTGCAGGCGTGTCTATTTGCCGGTACCAGTCAGGTGATTGTGTATCTGGCAGTCCGTCTGAATGCACACTAGCCCAATTTATGTGCAAAAACCTGAGTGTATGTATGCCAGTCAGGTAACTAATCACCTGCGGCCTAGATCTTCAAAGGTATTTAGGTGCCTAATTCCCATTGATTTTAATCCTAGTTACTGTGGTCCTGAGCCTGCAAACAGCTCCCCGCAGGTGGTCTCTGCCTGCACAGAGCTCATTGCAGGATCAAGGCTATGATTTCCAAATACAATTGTGTGGGTTTTGTGCATGCCAAGGATATGGGTCCTCCTGGGACCCATATTGAAACTTTGGCTCTTATAATCCAGCGCTGAATTATTTTAAATTTCCTCCATTCAGATTCTCACCTGGTGTGAGACACAGCCCAATGGTAATAATAAAGGCAGTCAGTCTCAAGACAGTGTGATTTAACTTTTTCTTGATAGTGAATAAAATAATGAAGCTTTTAGCTTCATAAAATAAAACATGAAGATTTATTTAAAGTAATTGAAAAAATATGCAAAACACTCTTGTTATAATAGGACGCCTGTGACACTAAGGAATCAAGAGACCTGGGAGTTAAATCAGCAGCAGCCTCTTTACCATAGAGTGGAATTTTCAAAAGTGTTTAATTGACTTTGGAGTACAAGTCCCATTGCTCCTAACTCACTTAGGTGCTTTTGAAAATCCCGTGCTTGTGCAACTGCATTTAATTGTATTCTTATGTATTACTTGTTAAGTGTACTCAGTGCTCTACAAGACACAAAAGGATCTAATGGCTCAAATATTAATAGATGTAAAGTGAAATCCTCGCCTTATTTAAGTCAATGTGAGTTTTGCCATTGACTTCAATGGGGCCAGGATTTCACCCATAATGTTTGTAACACAGAGTAGTCGAAATTGACAGTCCTTCCCAGTAGTTGTAGGATCAGGGTCTTAAAGGCAGACACAGGTATAGTGGGAGGGAATAATATGGAGAGTTTGTAATGGAGATGGGTGGTGGGATTTTCTGCTGTTGTCAGTTACTGATATGAACCTATATGAAAGAATACTTTCCTAATGTCATTCCATCATCTGCTTTTCACATCTTTTACACCTAATGAGGGATAGTAGCAAAGAGGATGATGATGATGATGATTTTATAGTTAAAATTTATAAAAAGTATAAAGTTAAGTAACACAAATGGAGAGAAAGTAGCCTGCTATTTATAATTGTTTTAGTTGTTGTTGTGTACATTTTGTTGGGACCAGTATAAAATTACCTTTGCCCTGCACAATATTGATGTTTTCTCACCCTGATTTGTGTCAAGTATTGAATCCAGAAAAGCTAACCTGTAAAGCCAAAGTATGCTCATTTATTAATAAACATTATGCAGGGACAGAAATCAACACGGTAGCTCACGAAAGCTTATGCTCAAATAAATTTGTTAGTCTCTAAGGTGCCACAAGTACTCCTTTTCTTTTTGTGAATACAGACTAACACGGCTGCTACTCTGAAACAGCATTTTAGGCACTTAGGGAAAAAAGCACACACCCTGACCCAAAGAGCATATAGCCTAAAGGAGGCTAGACAAACAGAGAGCAGGACAAAGGACCACAAAACAAAGTACCTGGGATCTGTGAGTCTATGTTCCTCAGATCAGCAGATCCAAGCAACCTGTGTGGAGGATCTTTTCTATAATGCTCCTCTTTGGAGCTCTTCCCCAACCATTGTAGCGGTAGTCAGTAGCTGTAGGCCAGTAGGCTCTATAAGACTATAAGAATTATAAAGCATGTGTAATGCTGTACTCCTGAAAAGGTTGTCTGCAGTGGGAATTGATGTGGGACCTCTGGATCTTAAAGCCTGAGCTTCTACTATCTGAGTAAAAAGACGCAACTCTGTTAGCTAAGTCTGTACCAGGCTCATCAACCTCTGTATGTGGCCCAGCCACACATTGAGTAGGGGTTGGTTTCACATGCAGAAGTTAATGTTGCATCAAGCATGTGATTGTTTTTAATCCGGTGTTTTATGCATCCTACTTAATGTGGCCCCACCCAGTTTCCCCAGCCACACCATTCTCCTTGGTCAGAATAACATTTGTGGAGAAGAGAAAAGCGGGGGCTACTTGAGGGAGGGAAGCATCTGGCATAGCAGCTTTTCCCCTCCAAGTTTGGGCCAAAGCTTTGTTCCCCTCTGCTCCAGGCATCAGGTATGGGAGATAGGGGAGCAAAGGGGCCTATGTTATATTTGTGAGCAAACTTCCATGTGGATTATGTTTGGTTTCCTTATTGCACAATGTTTTGGGCATTTCTCTAGATAAGTTTCTGTTCTGATAACTGTGCTTACTTAAACAGGATCCATAATCCCCTTGGCTTGCTGAATTATACATTTATCTTGGTTAAATAAATAACCCATCCAAACACTATTTAAACAAAGGATTTAAATACCCCTTCTATAATCTGACATATTAACATTTAATAATTAAAGAGGAATCTGCAAGTTAACACCCCACACCCAAATACTTATGAGATACTAGAAGAACCAGCCTGGGCAATGAATTTATCAAAAGGACCTTTTCTGCCCTTGGTTGTGTTGGAGGACTCTGAGGGGAACAAAGGGTCTCTTACACACACACACACACACACACACACACACAAAACCATCCAGGCTCCATTGGGAGATTCCAGAATATCTCCATTAGGAGATAGGAGAGTGTGCATGGTAATGCCTGTCCAAGGGAGGCAGGCCCATCTTATCTAGGGCTAACATCTTCCAGTGGCTGGAAGTCAAAGCTAGACAAATTCATACTGGAAATAAGGTGTACATTTTTAATAGTGAGAGTAATTGACCATTGGAACAACTTCCAAGAGTTGGGGTGGATTCTACATCTCCTGACAATTTTTAAATCAAGATTGGATGTTTGTCTAAAGATTTGCTCTGAGGACGAATTTGGAGAAGTTCTGTGGTCTGTGTTATACAGGAGATCAGACTAGATGATCACAATGGTCCTTTCTGGCCTTGGAATTTATGAATCTATGAATCTATCTCTTAAGGAGCATACCATGTTGCCCTTGGGAGCATGTCTAATGGAAAAGGACCTCTAGATACCTGGCCACACTCTGCTATCAGCAGCAGGAACTATCTATCAGATTTTGGGGAGCACATATTGCTCCTGCTGAGAGGGGCAGTAACATGTTGTCCATGGCATGGGATGCCAGCTTGTTGGCATCCTGTCAGGATGTCTCAAGTGCTAGTCTTGCAGTCAGCTATCTACCACTATCCTTACGCCAAGCAGTTGTTTTCTGCAAAAACAGGCTCTGGCCTTACTGGGTTTTCGTAGGTCAAGTCTGAAGTCTGGTGGCAGAGCCTTATGGGCATGTTTGCATAATTCCTGCCTGCACTGTCCCTCACTTTGGCTTACTCTCTCTGTCACAACTGGAGGTGACATTGCTGTTCAAGGCTCAGCCCAGTACTTCAAAGGTATTATGGGTGAGAGGAGGGAAATGACTAAATAATCGTCTGTTCCTCGGAGCGTCTGTCTATTGATGGAGTCAGTCCTAGGGGAGGTAGGCTGAATGGTGTGGGGATCATTTTTACCTGTGAGCAGCACCTGGAAGCTCAGGTGTTAGTAGTGGTCATGAGTGGATTATTCTCTCACTGTGGTTTTGACCCTTGACTGCTGCAAGGCCTTTATACATGGGAGTCAGTGATGTGCAAACTGCACTGGCTGCTAGTCCACCTGTGGGTGCATTTCAAGGTGTTATTTTAAGTAACTAAAGCCATAAACGATATAGGATTAGTTTACCCAAGGGACCAGCAGCTGCCTGTATCCCACTGTGGATCCTAGCGGGGAATGACTCATACGAGTAAACACTACTTAACATGAGTAAGAATTGCAGAAATTCTCCCATAATTTGGAAAAATTGGAAATATTGGCCTTGAGCATCAAGGGAATATTCTCTCCCCCGGGTAATCCTCAGTAGCAAATTTCTGTAAGCTTCAGGGTGGGAAACATTTTACCTTATATAAGTGATCATATTTATGTATGTTAGGTGTTTAACAGGGTGTATTATCTCCACTCACCGGGGCGGTTAAGACCCCGTCATTTAGGGATGAGGGAAGGATTTCATTTGGTTCCCTTTCCACTCTGATTTATCAATAAGTGAATCAATTATCTTCATTTTGTAAGTTAGTTCGCTAAATCACATGAAACCGTTCAGAGGCCCTGCTTTTGTACCAAAGTGTCTTCAGCTTCTATATGCATTGTTACCTATTGTATTGTTATTACTATTTATTATTTGTATTATCGTGGGACCTAGGAGCCTAAGGCATGGACCAGGACCTTACTACACTAGGGTTCGGTACAAACATGGGGGTAAAAGACAGTCCATGTCCCCAAAAGCTCACAATCTAAGTATAAGACAGAAGAAAACAGACAGATACAGATAGACAGGGGAGTACAAGGAAACTATGAGACTGTACCAATCAGCATGATATTTTGTGTTAAGATTAAAATTTTGTGCTTGATCACAGGTAATGACCTATCTTGGTACTTGTGGGACTACATGTCCATGCCAACATGGAGGTAGTTCAGTCAGCCCCTTTAGAATTTAGTCATGAAGAAAAATCATTTAAGAAAGTACCCACCATCCTTTTGGACAGCCTTGTGGAGGAGCCTCAAAAGGGAAATGGCGTCCCCAATCACCTGCTGGAGTCGAGTAAGTAGTCTGCTATCTGACCATCCTCCAGGCCAGAACATTGGGACAAAGGATCAGGACATTGTTACTTTTTAGAGACCCAGTCCTTCTCTTTTTAAAATCCCATTCTGTGGCATAGCAGCTCTGCCTCCCTCCTGGCCTGGATGTAGAGGATATGGCCAGGGAAAAGGGGGCGTGACTGTAATACCACTGTGCTTGGCTGATCCCGAGCTTTTCGAATGGCCCATGGAGCCATCAGCAGCCAGATGCAATTTAATATTGTGCTGGGGTGAGTCTGGCCTCTGGATCGTGGATCTGTAGAGGTGGCATAAAGATACTTTAACTCCCCTCCCTCATTCTGCACCAAGCACAGCTCAGCCGGATAAGAGGATCCAGCCCTATATCTTTGTTCTCTCTCTCGTGCATGGTTATGTTGCTACATACAAATATTAAATAAACATAATTAACAACAATGGCATTTAAGTAGCCCAGCCTCCTTCTTTCATGTTTGCTTATCTTTCATTGCAGAGATTTATGCAAAGCTTCTGAGAAACAAGGTCATACAGGCTAAGCCTGCCGTATTGCATTATGGAGGGTATAAAATCGAAAAACATCACCAGCAGATCCTGGTAAGTCTCGAAGCCGGGAATAGCTAATACATTGTAAAGGGATCCACCAAATGCATCCGATGAAGTGAGCTGTAGCTCACGAAAGCTTATGCTCTAATAAATTTGTTCGTCTCTAAGGTGCCACAAGTACTCCTTTTCTTTTTGCGAATACAGACTAACACGGCTGCTACTCTGGATCCATGTACACTGTTCATTCTGCTCAACAATCTTCTGTCCTCCTGGCCAATATGCCCTCCTACCCTTTGGAGTCCTCTAACAGGATACTTTGCTTTAAAGCTGATGGTGGATCCGCCCCAAAACTTTCCTAGGTCACTGTGATTGCGTTTGGCTGCACATGTGCTCATTAATCAAAGGAAACTTTGAAAATGCCCTCAGTCCTCTTCTAGAGGCAGTTTGATCTGGTGTATGGGGAGCTGGACTGAGAGTCAGGAGACCTGAGTTCAATAGCTGCTTTCTACCACTTGCCTTTTGAGTCACCTTGGGCAAGTCATGTCTGTTTCTGCTCCCACCCTTTGTCTGTTTTTTCTATTTAGACTGTAAGTTCTTTGGGAGCAGACACTGTCTCAGACTATGTGTTTGTTAAGTGCGCAGCACAACAGAGCCCCAATCTCAGTTGGGTCCTAATAAGTAAATATTATTCTGGCTGCCAAGGTTGTTCAGTGAACTTCTGATGCCCTGAAAAGTGCATATGTGCTCTACCCAGTTTTGAGGACCTGAACAGCTACCTCTGCAAGCATCCTTCCTATGGGAAAGCTGTTCTGTTCTAACAACAGCTGCTAATGTTGCTTAGAATTGGGAAGAAGGCTAATACAACCATTGATTTTTGCTGGCAGAACCACCACTGTTCTAAGTTTTGTGATCTAAATGAAAACTCCAGAAACCTTCAGAAAATTATTTAATTTCCTTCTGTTTGAAAGGTCTCTTTAAAAATAATTATAAATTAGTCATTTCATTTCTGATCCTTTTATATTTAAGGGAAAAACACTTTGAGCCAGATTCTGATTTGACAGATAGCATTTTACTTTGCAAGTAGTCCCACTAATTTCAATGTGATTACTTGTGGAATAAGTACAACTCATCATGCTGAACGTATTAGGATTTGGTCCTTTATGATTGGGAGATTCTGTATACAAGACATAAACAATTTTCTTTTTTTAAATTAGCCACTGGTTGTGTTGCATTTTGAAATTCTGAACAAGACTATAAGCTCTCTTATGGAGAAGGACCACATTTCTGTTCTGTGTCTGTACAGCGCCTAGCACACTGGGCTCCTGGTCCATGTCTAAATTGCTGAGTCACTATGGTAATTCAAATTATAATTAATAATGTTCAACATTTTCTCTGTCAACATTCAATTTATTATTTCATTGTTTAACAGACTTTCTTTGTTAAGTACGGTCTCATGAAAATGCAGCTTTACAATATTCCCAAATGTTCTCATAAAATAACTTTTTTCTTATTCTACAGAATCTGGTAAATATTTCTGGTGATGTAATAAATTTTCATATTATACCACCCCAGACAAAATACTTTCAGATCAAATACAACAAAACAGTGAGTGTCAAAAATAACCATCAGTTTATTCAGATTTGATTTTACACTTGATAACATTGCACACAAACAGCATTAAAGTGCTGCCTAGTTTATATTCTGTGTCGTTTTATAGCATCGGCTTGTCCCTGGCTTGTCATTTGCAGTTACAGTTGATTTTTGTCCTGATGAGTGGCGATATTACTATGACTGTATCCGAATTCACTGTCAGGTAAGAAGTGTCTCAGATAAAAGTGTCTCGTTTTGGCTGTAATGTAATAAAAATATTTTACAGGGCATGATAATAAAGCATAGACATGTGTTTACAAACATTCATATTACTCCACTGTCCTCTTTAGTGCATCATTGATCTCTCTTTCATTGTGCCCAATGTAGACCACCTTTCTTTTTGGCCTGCAAAAATAATCAAAATAATATTCACTGCAAAAATACATTATTATCAAGGGCCTGGCACAAATCCACAAAAGAACATTGACTCTTGGGACACTTTGATACAGATGGCTAAATATGGGTACAGGTGCCCATATTAAGGCACCCAACATTTTTGACCCTAGATTATTCATGTTTTCTGAAGATCTCCAAAAAATTTAGGGACCTCAGCCTGGTTCAATAATCCTTTTTTCCACAAGTCAGACTGTATTCGATGCAGCTTTTACAGATGGTATTGTAGCAATGTGTTAGCTGAGCAGATGTGGGGGAGCTCCAAACATAGCTTCTATAGGCAGAGAGAAGCTGAGGGGTACTTAGAAAGGAGTGAGGTTTCTACAGTTCCAGTCTATGAAATTCTAGAGTAGTAGTTTCACACGCCTACTAACTGCTAACTATTGCTCAAAAAGGTTCTGGGGACACTGGATAGGCACCTGATTCCTGAAGGGTGATTCTAAATTAGCCCCCCTTTCTATGCGTAATATTGATTAATTCTGTTAAATCAGTACTTTCCCCCATTTCTTCCAGGGAGATGACACTTTGCTCGTTCCTATCCATGGCTACCCTGCTGTGAATGTTGTCGAATTTCCATCATTTATAAGCTTATCAGATGTTTCAGTTGGACAGAAGTGAGTAAGGTGACAATTGGGTTTTTTTTAGGGCCTGCAAAAATTAAAATATCTATTTTTTGTTTCTAATCTACTGTCTATACATAAGACCTTAGAAGTTTTAATTAAGTCACCTACCATATAGGTTGAAAAACCACTACATGGGACTTCTTTTCAAGAGTATGTTCATAGAAGACTGAACTCTGCATAAACCAAAGAAACATAAGGCCAGAACCTAAGCTACTATCAGTTGGCATTGATTCACTTTTGATCTAGCTTTGATTTATCTTTAAGAGTGAAATTACCCCTATGCAGAGAGCCAGCATAGGTCTATGCTCCACTTCAGATGTATTTTGAGGATCTAGAAATTTACCGTAAGGTCTGGTCTGCATACTGTTTTTGTATCAGTAGAAGTATTTTGGTTATGGGTGTGATTTTTTTTACTGAAATAGTTATACCCATACAGCACCTAATTATACCAATATAAAAGTGGCATAGACCAGTATATCTTATTCCACTTCTCATACAGGAATACGCTATACCAGTATAAGTGCTTTTATACCAGTATAGCTGCATTCCCACTAAGGGGTTTGTATCACTTTGCACTGGCCTAGTTAAAGGGGTACAACTTTCTAGTGTACATGAGGCCTAAGTGAGTAGAGCATCATTTTCAATATAAAGGTTCTAGTAGTGAAGGTGTGAAATTGTTAGAGTTCACGTAATGACAGATGCACAGTGGTCACAGCAAATGGCTAAACTCAGCCCCAGAGCTCTTTTTGTTCATTTATCTTTCTGATCCTGATTAATCTATAAACTCCCTCTCCAAACAATGAAACCCTCTACATAAATGAAATCCCAGCTCCGCAACTGGGCGACCTGCTCACCACGAACCCTGAATCTGTCTCTGATCTCAGGTCACCTACACATGCATGTCCATTTTTATAAGCAAACACAGTGCTGAAATACACAAGAATCCTGATGCTTTCAGAAAACCTCAGTGAACAGAATTCTTTAATAGGTTGTTATCCTACCTGTGCAGTAGAATGGAGCAGGCTGAGCAGAAAATATACAATTTGTAGTCATTATTTTAAAGGGGAAAGTTATTTGAGATCCCAAATAATGTACAAGATATAGAGACAGACATAGGGACCCTAGGCCTGATCCAAAGCCCTTCAAAGTCAGTGAAAAGATTGACTTCAATGATCTTTGGATCAGACTTCCATGTCCTGTCACCCACCATTCTGCATTGGCATGTAGGTACAGATCCTCAAAGGTATTTAGGCACCTAGCTCTAATTGATTTCAGTGAGTGTTAAGCACCTAACTACCTTTGAGGAGCTGGGCCGTAGAGCCCAAAAGGCAGAAGACCTTTGATGGGGGACCAAAGAGACCATTTGGGCCACAGTGAGCTACATGGAGTTATTTCCAGCTCAGTACTCTGGTGACGTCTTAGGCTGTGTTGTCCCAAGAGCTCCGTGACTATGTAATTGCCTTGATTACAACAATATAATACAATGATCAGATGTTTAAGGCAAAGTGCTCCCCTCTCTTTTCACTCCCAGAGCAGGTTACAGTTAAGACACAGGCTAGAACTGAACATTGCAAAATAAAGGCACTCACTGTTGTTCTTTATTTCCCTAACCTTTTAAAAGTATGCTTTCCAAAGGAGCACTGTATATAAAATGCATTCCTTGCTAATCAGCGGGACATAATATCAGCCAAATAGTTATTAAAAGCAGGAGTAATCTTGTGTCAAATAAGTTTCTAGATTTGCAGGATGATATCCAGGGTTTCACCAAATCGTTGTCCCACATTAGGTACATGAAAATAGATGCAGACAAAAAAAGACATAACTTTGGAAAGTGTGAGGGCTTATTTCTCATTTGTATGAAACCCTCTTTATACTGCCAACGTGGGAGTGAGGATCAGGCCCTTGCACACTACGTATTATTGCTCCAAGGCCCAGTCCTGTGTTATGTTTAGGTGCTCACCACTTTACAAGCTTGGTCTTGTACATAATCTTGTAACCCTTTAAGTCAATGGCAGAACTCCCAGTGACCGCAGTGGGTGCAGAATTAGGTCTTAAGTAACTCCATTATTGATTTATGTGAATGAGAACTGAACAACAAATTCACATTAGTTATTTTCAATTATTATATTCAATTATTATTAAAGAAACACAGAAACAAAATTTGCCCCCAAATATAGATTGGGTAAAAAATAAGCTTTAACAAAACCAAACACCAATAGAAATGTTTGTGTTAATTTTTTAAAAATTCCAATGGAAATGGCATTTTAAAAGTGAACTCTCCCCTCAGTATTTTCAGCTTCAGCTTTGCATCATTGTACTGGTGCATAAGATGTGAGAAGCAAACGTGAAACTAGAGATAAATCATTTAGTCTATGTTCAGTGTCCAAGCTGAGGGAAGTAGAATAAATATTGAAAAGCAAATTCAACTTTAATATTTATTTCAGCTTCAAGGTATTTGTAGAGGAAAAGAATGTTTGATCAGTTCTGATTTTTAACCTGAGTGTCCCTTTAAAAAAAACCAAATGAATGAAAAGCTGAACCAGCCCTAAGTGTCCTAGAGTTATCCCCTTGTTAACAATTGTCCAAAACAATGGGACTGGGGATAGGCAGGGATACTTGCCAACAGGAACTCCTGTTCTCCAAGCGATACAAGAAAAAAAAGCATTGTTTAGTTCTGACCTAAACCGTGTTTTTTCTACAGAGAGAAATGTGGCCTCTTGTCTGACACATGGACTCTCTAACATGATTTTCCTTTTTCAGCCGGTACTTTAACTAGTGACCTGTTGTGTTGTAGTGAACTGCAGCCAATGTGTTGTGGCAGTTCTGAGTTTGTTCCCAGTAATTCATTTCCAGCAGGTCTTTAGTTAGAGACAGGTCATATTTATAGCAATGCAAAATATGTAACAACACTACCTGGTTCTTGTTACTGATTCCAGCTGCGATTCCAGCTCAGAGGAAAGAATAGGTAGGAGAATAACATTCACTGTCCTATGTAGGTTCTTACACCACATTCATCCCCAAAGTATCTGAGTGCTTTCCAATAAACCAGTGTGCAACATACCTAACATATGTCATGTGTGGTTTGTTCTGTTCCTATGATGGCTGCATTTCTGTTTGTATAGCCAGTGTGGGTCTAAATTTGAGTGTTAGTCTTTACTAGATGGTACAGTTCGTAAAACGTACAGGTGATGTCACACAGGAATAATTAACCTCTTAAAAATTAAATTAGATAAATTTAAATGTATGCATAGGAGAAACTAAGTATAGGAGATGGAGAGCAACACAGCAATTAAGACAATATTTTACTCTCATTTTCTAATCTGGAGGTATTCTAAAACGACATAGTTGTTGTATAATTATGGAAAATGACTGTTTTTAAAATCAGGTAATCCATCTCCATGACTCCTATTATCTTGCAATGCGTGCCTTAGATGGAGAAAATGTCATTTTCCAGATGTGAGCCTGTGGTCACTGATTATAATTATTACTAATTTTTCTTGCACGATTCTTCCTTTCTTCTTTGCAGCAAGGAGTATGTGATCCCTTTACAGTGCAGCTGTCCAATAGATTTTGAATTCCATATTGATTATATTCAGCGTCACAAAGCCTTTACCATTCAGCCAACCTCAGGTAGGTCACATCTGTTTAAAGCTCTAAACATCCAAATAATTGTTTGCTGAGTCCTATTATTTATGATGGTGTGCTCAACGCTGTTCAGAAATGCACATTAGAAGATACAGTCCCTGCGCCCAAAAGTTTTCAGTTAAACCCAGACTGTGCAGTTGAAACATAGCCCCACACATGCATATCGAAAAACAAACAAGCAACTTCGATGGAAGGTCAAACTTGTATGCATCTAGTAGATATCTTTCCTTTGTAGCATAAGTCCTCAAGTCTCTTTGGGTGATGTGGACATGAATAGGATCTGGAAGATTTATCTAAAGCAGGTTTTCAGAGGAGTTAATAGCCACTATTTTGGTGTAACATAGCTAATTCCAACAGATAATTAGCTCGTCCTGCTCAAGAAATCTAGCCACTAATGAAGACCGGGGTGCAACTCTGCACATGGCATTTGATAGTATTGATGATGCAGAGAGAGAGAGAGAAACAAACAAAAAGGCAGCCATGCTGGTCTTTGCTTAATTAAAAATATCAGAAAAACCTAATAAGATTATTAATATTCCAGGGTCAGTAACAAATCTAGTAATCTGCATATGATATATGACTGCATCATGTAATCTGCATATGATGTATGGCAGCATCATTGCAGTGTAATTTAGAGCCACTTCAGCATCCCTTTGTACTTCTAGAGCAGTATAAAGGGGCCTAGCACAACTGAGAATCAGGCACTGTGAGTTTATAGGAGACAGGTGCTGAGCACACAGCATTTGGATGTCATTTAGTCACATATTTTCATGTATCTGGAAATGCAGAGGAGGCAGACCATTATGAGTTGGACAAAGATACCATAGACGCATCTGTTTTTGTAGTGTGAAGTTACATATACAGCAGTGCCTAAAGAGGCAGATAGGCACCTAGTGGGATTTCCAAAAGCATGTACACATGTTAGGTGCCCAACTCCCATTGAAAATCAATGGGATTTAGGTGCCTAACTCACGTAGGTTCCTTTGTAAATCCCGCTGGGCGTCCATGTGCATGTTTAGGCAGCTAAAGATCTTTGTAAATCTGTCCCTCAGTGCCTAAGTCATTCTGAAAATGGGACTTAGACTCCTAAGTCATTTAGGTACTTTTGAAAAATGTACCTATCTCCCATTATACTGTGATATGAATGACATCCTATATCTCGTTAAATATTCAATTTACTAAAACTCACCAATGGAAACAATAGGAAGGAGATACCACTCAACTCCTTCAAGTTAGACCATCTGAATCACAGTGTAGTATCACAGCTACTTTCTGCACACGCTTTTAATTAGGCATGTAGGAAAGTTAGAGCTCCTCTTCTCTAAATGATCTACTTGATGCTCCAACAAAAGAGCATTCTTTTCTTTACTTAGTTATCCACTTGTTTGTTACATGTTTTTCCAGTAGAGGAAAGCATCATGTCAGACAAATGGGTATTGGAAATGTAACAGATGGTCTGGATTCGTTCCCAGCAGTGCTGTGTAGAATAAATTCCAGGGGAATTAAACTATTCTCCATTCCTAGAACTAGATCCAAAATATTCATTAGTTTCAATATGACAGCAACAAAGTCTTGCTTTCCCGACTCCAAAGGGACAAACTTAGTATCCTCCGCTTCTCTGTTCTTGCAAATGGAAAAAATGATAGTAAGAAAAGACAATAGTAAGAGCTAAGTGGGTAGAGGCACAGACAGCAATGAAAATTTTAATCTTCTTGTAATAACATTAGCTCTTGACTTATAGAACAATAAAGGGAAACATCTTGCAAATTTAGGGACAGACTTTGATATCCTTGCCCCTATTGAATAGAACCTTGCTCCTCTGAATTTACCTAATTACTCTTCAACATAAAGCTTCATTCCACCACAAAATTAGGTCATGTTAGAACACTCTTTGTGGAGTCATGTTAGTTAACATGATATTAAGCATGGTATAAATGGGACTACCCTGTTTAAACACAGTGTCAGATGGACATGCTTAACTCTGTTTCCAGTAGGGCTTACCCATAAGCATTTTAAGTATGAAGGTCTCTGTATACGCTAACTGCTAAATCATGTTTAACATTTTAATTAACATGACTCCTCAAGGTCATGTTCTAACATGTCCTAATTTCCCAGTGAAGAGCAGCCCTAAGGGTAATATAATATGGCCTTTATTTCTGACATGATATTAACTGTGAAACGGTTTTAAAATTTACTTGACTTGGATGGATTTTCATTCTTACCTTCAGATGAAACTAATACTAGGATTCTAGCACGTGTGGATGAAATTGGGACACCCAGAAACCCTGGTCACTCTTAAAAATGTAGACCGTGATCCATTTCAGCACATTTGATTGGACTTACTCAGAAGTAGAGTACTGCCGTTATTTCACTGTAAATGGAATGTATTTTGTTCCCATATACAGGAATAATTCCAGCCAGTGGGAAAGTGAATGTGGTTGTTAAATATGCACCATATGAATATGGAACAGCACAGATGAAAATGCAGTTATGGATTGCACAGTTTAACTCTAAACCCTATGTATGTGTATTCACAGGAACATCAACACCCCATGGGGGTTTAATGTATGTGTGATTGATTTATCTTTGAATATTTTTGCCCATTTCTGTTTTAAAAATACCTTCATGAAACAAGATTTCAAACTATTTTGCCATGCCACTTAGATTATGTTATTCAAATGCACCAAATATCTTGATTACACATCATTCTGCATTAAGTGAAACTTTAATGAATTTAAAATAATATACAGTATTCCACCGTATATTGTTCCACCGATTGAGATGCAATCAGCACTCTAATCACCAAGGCCTTCAGAAGCAAGGGGGCAATAAGATATTTTGAAACATCTCTCATCCTTCCTGGGAATTGTGAAGTAGCAGGATTAGGAAATTACGTGCCCATCATTGTAATTTGAGACACACCATCACAATCTTCTTGTATATCTAGAAGGCACAGAAAGGCATGTGGTGGGCTCCTACTCAACTCTCAGAATACTGATTAAAGTTGTGTCTTTTCTTCTGCAAACTAGAAAGGAAGAATTTGAAACACATAAAACTCTCTCAGAGAAGAAAACAGTGTCACTAGGAAAACAAGTGGTAAGGAGAAAAGGCCGTTTAAAGCATCCACAATCCAGCCAAATTCAGAAAGTTAAGGTACAGAGAACTACTAACCAAAAGTACCTCCAGGGGGCTGATACTATTCCTTATACCTAAACATCACACACACAATTTATTTCTGCCTATTAATTTTAACCCATAGGAGATTGAATACCAAAACCTGCGATTCCCAGCAGATTTGTCAAATCCCTATGCTGTTGCAACGGTTTTGATTCAAGAACCTGGCAAATTAAAGATTAAACACTTGAAAGAAGGTAACGTAATGAACCAATCCAGAATAAAATAAATTTGAGGGGCCTTATCTTGCTTTTTAATTTTTAACAGAACTCCATGATGATTTCAGGCAGAGAGCTTGGCTTCAAAACAAATGGCATTATAGGACCCTAGTTTCTGAAGAAAGTGTCACCTTAACCTTACTTTTGATTAATAAGTTCAATTATTGCCACGGTCAGATTTTCCCGTAAAAAATGTATTTTCATTTTACACTGAATTCTGGTTTGAGATGTGGTGGAATAATTGTCTGCTCTTGTCCACAGTCCTGTGCCAAGGTAATGAAGGTGCAAAAACAAGACAGATGAAGGAAGCTGTATTTGAACTAAAAGTCAAACAAGATGCTCAGGAAGAAGAAGCAAATCAGCTTAAGTGGTGAGTGTTAATTATACATTTTTATAACAGACAGCAGTAAGATTTGTTTAAATATGACTTCTCTGAATGAAGCAAGCAAAGTTTATTCATGCTTAAAACCACCATTTCTGATCATGGTAGATTAATTTAACAAATCGGTTGCTTTTATTCTATTCACATTCTTTTTCCTGAGAGGAATCTGATAAGTATTTAGCAGTAGTGGGCAATAATCACAGTGATTTTATTTTGACTGCTATTCAGAAAGAAAGCTGTTGAAAATGGTCCAGATTCCACTCTCATTTGCCCTCATCCTGCACCAATAAAGTCAATGTGAGCGTTGCTGTTAACTTCCGTGAGTATAGAATCAAGCTCACACTGAGTTAAATTAAGTCAGTGGAGTTACACGTGTGTTTAAAAAAGTGTAAGGCACCAATCCAGCAAAGCATTTAAGCACATGCTTACCTTTAAACACATGAGTAATTCCATTTAAATCAAAGGAGTTGCTGGATAGAAGCCTTAGAAAGAGGACTATTAGGTCCATTATCTTTTAAATAAAGCAAACAGCATGTTGCATCAAGGATTTTTCTCATCTCTATTATAAATGCAGGCAAATTCACACAGGTAAAGATCCAATTTCTATGAAATTTAAGAGAGAGATTATTGAAGAACGACAACGGGACGAAGAGCAATACAAGGTTAGCCTTCACTGTTTGTTCTGCATTTTTAAAATCAGATTTATACTTTTGGACTAAATAAAACTGACTAATGAACTAATACCCTGTTTGTGATGGCTGCTGGTTTTATTAAATAAGTTGATTCATACCAGTGTTAGTTATGCTATTTCCCTCACATATTACCACCTTATTATTGTTATTACAATTTATATAATGCCTTGTATGTGCATGGCTCTGCACAGAGCATATGAAAGACTTGGCCTTTGGCCTGTAAACAGCTTACAGTCAATGAGCCCTCAGCCCACCCCGGTAAGCACTCACAGATGGGAATAATGTTATTCACATGAATATCAATGGGAGGCCTCATGTGATTACATTATTCATATATGTGTTTGAAAGCTCATTCCCTAACGTCAGACACAATTATGTGAATTAAAACAAAGGAGGAACAGGAAGTAAAATGAGGCATACAGTAATATAAAATAATGATGCTTCATTATCTGCATGTTCATCTTTTGGGTTTCACTCTTTTTTTATATATATTTCTTTAATACATTCAAAAGTTTTAAGATGATTTAGGAAAACATAGTTGAGCGTGAGATTAGGAGAAGATGGTCCTGGAATGGAGGGGAGTAAAGGATTTAGCAGTGTGCAGGAGATGGGACAGTAGGGAATAGGCATTGGAATGGGGGAAGAGAACAGGTGAGAGAGGGAGAGGGCAGAAATGAGGATCAGGAAGACAAATCCAGGTGGCATAATGAAACAAGGTAGGGAGAGTCACATCAGTGGGCAGCGAGGAGCAACTCAAAAGGCACCATTAAATCAAATGGCAGAGAAAGTTACTCATACAACAATGAGGAATTTAAGACAAGACAAAGTAACCAAATGGCAGCAATGGAAAAGTCAAACTTCAGAAGCCCAGCAAAAAGTGGCACCGTTAATTAAAAGGCACAAATCAACGTTCAGTCCAATAGCATGAATGGCTTTTACAGCATGGTGAAGTTAAGTGATGTCAGCACAAACTACAAATTGAACAGTGATGCGAAAGGTTTATATAGGAAGAGTACCGTTAAAAGCACTGGCAGATGAAATGCAGAGTGGGAAGGTGGGGAAACTGCAGCCAATATGCAGAAGGACAATGAAGGAGCTCCCTGGTCCAGTGCTGCTGAGGGTTGGAAGTTGTTGCTGTGTTGGTTTTGTAGCCCATCTAGCAGCTGGTCTCTGCTGCACAGAAAAGCAGGTCCTTTGTTCTTATTGGGCCATGGGAGAAGGCAGTAGGTCCAACTCACTTCCTTGATGCCTGACCATGCTGGGGGTCTGGAGACCCCAACCCTAATCCTGAAATAGGACCTGTCCTCCCAGGCCCTTACACTCGTTGAATTCAGTGGATGTTCGAGTGAAATAGTGGCTACAGAAGCGGGACTTGATAGTCAGAACATTACTTTGTTTGACTTTCTAAAGTGCAGTGATCATCATCGCCCTGAAATGTATGAGGTCTGCATTTTGTCTACCAGTTTAGTTGGGGAATGTTACAGTTGTAATTAACTATATGTGACAAAAGAACACACTGAATACATTGCACTAATGTGGACCTTCTTACTGATGGCAAACCAGATCGAAAGGGGAGATCCCATTATGGAGAGAGAGTTTCAAAGGAATAAAGTGGAAGTTACTTTCAGACGTTTTATCCGGTCTGTTGAACAGGTACGTCCACAAGGGCTATTATGCTAATACCACATACTTAGCTGTTCTGCATTATTTGCTTTTCCTATTAATTTGAGAGCTCTAAAATGTTTATATTTGTGTTTTATTTTCAGTGCTACTTTTAGAATGTTAGGACCAGCTGTTCACTGTATACATAGGACAGCACAGTGGGGGAAGCACTGAATGCACAAATATGCAGGCCGATGCAAGTGCTGTGATTCATATACTGCTGTTGCTATAAAGGATGACATGTAGGCCCAATCTGAGTTGCACGTTGCTTATTTATGAAGATTCTTCTCAGAGCAATTTGCTCACTACCATTGGATCTATAGGATTTCTGGTTGATCACACTCTTTTCTTTAAATGTTTTGCCCTATGGTGAATTTATTCAGCCAATGTCATTTCCCTTGGGTATCTGTATCTGTACTCTTGTAGGATCTACAATAGGATATCAGGCCAAATTCTGATCTCTGTTTCGCCAGTTTAAATCTGGAGTAAGAGCCAAACCAGCTTGCCCTGAACTGAAAAGGCATTTTGTCATTGATTTCAATGAGACCAGGTTTTGGCCCTAACATCCATAAGATAAATGATGTTAGTTTAGATTTACACAGGTATCAAGGAGATCAGGATCTGACCTGTTATTTTCATCCCTATTCTACCACTAATTGGTTACATTTATGTAGTGTTCCTGCCTTACTTCAGTGGAGTTACTTCAGATTTACACTAGCACAACAGGAGAGCTTATTGTGTCTCTGAATATTTAAGAATAGCTTCCCAATGAACCCATTAATGAGAATTTCCATTTAAAAACTGAGAGTCCGATATGGCCTAGAAGCAGAATTAGTTTATTAGTTGGCTGGACATATTTACATGGTATAACCTCAATGCTAGAAAATATTATATGGGTTCAGTCCATGGAATGACTGCTAGATATTCCTCCATTATCTAATTAAAACAATTATAACCTACATTTTCACTTTCTGTGTGCGGTGCAGTGTCCAAGTGTCCAGCCCAAGTTTGACCTCCTCCTTAACGACCCTTGGGCCAACAGACACAGGATTCTAAGACGGTTTCAACAAGCAGCTCGCCGGGTAATGTAAACAACCAAAATGCAGTGTAATAGCAACATGTCTTGGGAAACACACACAAAACCACACCAATTCAGTTTGCCATCTTCAAGGAACCTACACAGCTAGCCCATTGGTTTCACTCTTTGTTGTAAATGTGCCACAGCCTTTCCAGAAAACAAAGGGTTTAATAAAAAAATCCATAAGCCCCTATTAGAATAAATCAATGTTAAACAGAGATAAAATGTTAAAGGCTCCAAATGTAGAATTTGTAAACAAACAAACCGATAACTTTTGCAAAACCAAATGTGAAGAAAAATGTTTTTGTGAAACTAAAAAATCAGATCAATGAAAAGTTAACTGTTTGGATTTAAATATTACCCTGCAGTTCTACCATTCATTTCCCATAAATCCAAATGCAATGTCCAGTGTAAATTCTCATTCTCATGATGTCTTCAGCTTAAGATCGGATACCTTGCTGGAATATATGCTTTAGTGAAGCACGAGTTATTAGGTTCAATGCATGGGTAACTGGGTGAAATTCTATGGTGTATGTTATACAGGAGCTCAAATGGACTCTTCTGTCGCTAAAATCTATGACTCTGTGCTGCCACTTCATAATGCTGTGTAAAGTGCACACACGTGCATGTTAAGACTTCATTGCTCTACAGGGGCAATAGGACATCCATGGTCCTGTCCTGCAACAGGATCCTCACGGGCAGATCTTTACCTTCACATGGATCCTGTTACAGGATGGAGGTTTATATTTACAATCTGTATTTAAATTGACAGTACAGCTACCTGTTCAGTCTTCTATTTTATATATGTAATGTCACAGTTAGCTGGTCTTTCGTCAAAATATGTGCAGCTAGTACATGCATCTTGCCACACTTCCCAAAAAACAACACTCAAAAATACCCCAGGACAAAAATTATGCAATACATCAAAAAACTCCTTTCAACTGAAGACCAAGTGACCCGTGAGGAATAAATAAAGCTGTCAGTACTGGATGTCAATATAAATGTAAATTGTCGAGTATTCAACTTAATATTAACTTCAAAACTTTAAATAATTATCCTAGGTCCTGATTCAGTGGCGGCTAAATCGTGTATTACTTTTGTTTCGTGGACTAGAGAGAGACATCAAAGGGCAAAGCGATGAAGAAAGCTCTGTATCAGGTAAAGTGTAGGACAAGATGTTTGCATTTTAGCTCATCTCAATTTGTTGCGGTTATTCCAATAGCACCCACAATGTGTTAGGTATAGCTCCCGCACATGCACGCACACACACACATACATACATACATATACACACACACAAAGACAATCCTTCCCAAGAGCTTGCAATCAAAAAGGATAAGTATCTTGTAACAGGAATTGGAAATGAGTATAGTCGAAATATGTATGATTTTGATACACATTATTTACAGGCATTAAAAAACACCTTAATGATCCTTGAGCGCCTCAAAGCTTATCTATTATTAGCTGGGGAATTATTTTTAAGCATCAAGTAAGGAGTGGGTCTTGAAGAGGGACTTGAAAGGGGAGATGGCGTTGACCGTAGGGATCAGCTCAGTGAAGGTGTTCCATGCATAAGGGGTAGGGTGCTAGGTGTGGAGATGTTTGCCTGAGAAGCAGGCAACCAGGTGGACAAGGCTGGTATAATTGGTGGAGCAGTAGAGACAGGAGGCAACGTGATAAGAGGTGAGTGAGGACAAAAAGGGAGGGACAGAGTTGAGAACGGATCTGGAAGGTGATAAGGACAGGATGCTTGAACTTGGTGCAGTAAAACAGGGGGGAACCAGAAAATGCAAAGCCATCCATCTAGTGCTGCTCCTTTTGTTTCCTGTCACTGTTTCTGAACAGATGCTTGCCAGTAATTATGTGACATCAGTCTTGGCTCTGGATAAGCCGAGAACAGCAGTAGATCATTTCCTCATAGTGAAATGGAAGAGGTAGTACAGAAACGCTACTCGTTTTATAACAATGGGGAAATGAAATAAGCCTTTGATAAACCATTGAGCTATCCAAGACAAGGCCAGCCCTGGAGTGCATTGCTGTCCTAAGTAATGGTAGAATTTTAGTCTCTTCCTTCACCGCTCTCTCCTTCTTGCTTACCCACCCTGTTTGGCAACCACCTTGTCCCATGTCCATGTCGTTTCCTTTCCCAAAGGAAGTTCTTTTTTTCTGCAATGGGCAATTCCAGTGCCCCAAAACCCATCACAGTAATTTCATTGGTGCTTTAAAGATGAGATACTGTGGCAGCCAGTGCAAAGAATGCTTAGATGCATCTGAGGAGTTAAATATATGCCCTGCAGCATGAGCAGAAACAAACAGACCAGACCACCTTTGCAGAGAAGGGAAACAAGTGGGCAAAAATACTACTGCTAGAGAAGAGCAGGTTGGGAATGGCTTGTCGTTGAATTCACCCAGCAATCCCAGTACTATGCCTGCCTCCTCTTAAATGGACGTGGCAGAGTTAGATTTTTATTATTTTATCATTTTGCTGGATAATGTCAATGTTTATTATTAATCTCTTTTATTTTTATCAATTTTAATTTTCACAGTTGTGCAAAATAATGGAGGTGAATCAGACAATGGGGGAAACAGACATTAACAATTTAATGACAGTAGACACAGATTTGAAAGTTAAAGTTTTATAAATGTTAAAATACAAATTGTCAACATCACAGGTCAAAATATACAAAATAAATATCCTTAAATCAAGCTAATATGTTCTCAAGCTGCATTTTTCTTCTTCCTATCTGTAAATTTTAGATTATTATTGATGGAAATATTTTTTTTCAGATTGTATTTGTCCGGTGAAATTGATGTTTTCCAACATTTACCAATAAAAATCAAATGCTTCCAAGTCTACTCTTAAATCAAAATGGCTGGGCAAATCCTGACTTAGGAAGAAGTTAAAAGTCTGTGTTGTGGTTTGGTTTTATTTTTGAGAGAATATCTTAACATTTATTTCAAGATCTTGATTCTTTCTCTCCACATGGCAGAAAACAGCAGTTTGAAAATCATCAGCTCAACAGCTATGGGTGAAGAGCAGAAGAGCGTTGCTTTCAACTTGTCTGTAGATCACATATTACCTTTCAAATTCCCAACCTATCATCCACCTCAGTGGTCTGATGAACTGGTAGGTCTCTTGATTAGTGTGGCAACAAATCATTTACTAAAAATGAAGGGTCTGATTCTCATTTACACTAAGGCCACTTTACCGTACTCTGGAAGTGTAAAGGGGCCTTAACGTGGGTATAAATATAATACCCAGAGTAAGGTAAAATGGCATTAGTGTGAATGAGAATTTAGCCTGAAAGGTTGGATCCAGATTTTCAGCGGCTGTAGTTGAAGCTCCATTGATGTTGATGGAGCTATGACAGTGTACACCAGTTGAGGATCTGGCCCTGGAAGTATAAACACCATTGTATTAGTTCTGTTATACCAAATACCAGGCGCTTTCTATAATACCATAAATGTGCATAGGACTTTACATGCATGTGAAGGCAAGGTCCCTGCCCCAGTCAGCTGGTTAAAGACTATTATTGCCCAGTATTTTCCTCAGCATTTTTAAAGTTTACATTAAAATATGCACTCTGTACAATCTCCTAATTCTGAGCAATGCCCAGCACAGGATAGTGCAGAGTCAGAATGAGGTAAGTAACTGTAAATCTACTAAAAATACTCCCAAATGTTGGTATCACTTAGTAACACACCTTATACTCGTTTCCTATAAAGAATGAATTCCCACACTGCATATTATAGAAGAGAATCAGTGCATTAACCGTTCTGACCAACCAAAAGGTCATTTCCCTTTCTCATATTAATATTTGACCTCAAACAGGAAGAGATCTTGAAAGACCAGTGATCTTTAGAGATCTCTGTTCTAAGATCATGTTTTTGTATCTGAAAACTGACTGTATGGTTCAACGGGTCTGGAGCTCCTTGCAATACACAATCATTGTATGGATTTACACACTGTTTGTATATAAACCAGAAGTTTTAGACCATGTGCAACTTCTGTTAATCACCTGGTTTTGTTCATCACTTCCAGGATCCCTTAAGACAGGTTTCACTGTGTAAGATTCTTTAAAGGTTGCTGTAAAGATCCTATTAACCTCACTGGGAGTTGCAACTTTATAAGTGAGGGCAGAGTTGGGCTTGGAACCTTTTTTCCATTTCAAGAGTAGTTGAAGATGTGCACTTTATTTTGAATTGCTGTAGAGACACAGATGCAGATGAAAAATCACACAAATGGAGTCCTCTTGCACATAACTGGCAGGATTCCTCCAGGGGAGGATCTTGCAGGGTACATGGGACAAGAGATACACAGGAATATCACATGAAGAAACAGACTAGCTCTGACATTGACATAGGTTAACCCTCATGTACAAAGAGTTAAAGAAGTGGTGAGACCATCTAACAGGATACTTATTAATGACAATACCCTGCTCTTATATAGCCCTCTTCATCAGTAGATCTCAAAGCACTTAACAGAGGAGGTTAGTATATTTATCCCAATTTTACAGATTGGGGGGCACTGAGAGGCAAAGTGACTTGCCCAAAGTCATCCAACAGGCCAGTGGCAGAGCCAAGAATAGAATCCACATCTCCTGAGCCCGTGTCCAGTGCTCTGTCTGTTTGGAAACACAGTCTCCCCTTATTTAAATGTCTGTGCTAAAGGGCTAAAAGCATGATTAAGGCTAAGATTTTGTCATGGTTATTTTTAGTAAAAGCCACGGACAGGTCACGTGCAATAAACAAACATTCACAGAAGCTGTGACCTGTCTGTGACTTTTGCTGCTGCGGCTCCATGGTTTCCCCCACCAGAGTGGTGGCTGGGAGCTGCAGGGTGACCATATTTCTCAAAGAGAAAACGGGACACCTCCAGCCGCTTGCCTGAGGTGCCCTCTTCCCGCACGAGGCTGTCTCCCATAGCTGGAGTCTGTCACCTGTCGCTGGAACCTTGCCAGGGCCCCGTTGGCTGCCAGCTCCAGAGTCCCGCAGCTCCTTGGGCTGAAGCAGAGAATGTCTTGGAGGTCTCTAGAAGTCACGGATGCTGTGTCTTCCATGACCTCGGTGACATAAACTTATGCACGATGTAGTCAGACAACACACAAAGACATAATCATGCATATGGCCAGACCTGTTACAGCTTTCCCTGGGCTTCTGGGTTAAAGCCCAAAGGGTCTTTAACTTCCAGGAGAACATCTAAGTGCCCATCTGAGCTGATGACCATTGTAGATTGAAATGCTAACAAACCATAATCCATGAGGACTCCAACAGCAATGCAGATATAAACTCAGAGAATTCACCTGTGAAATTCCTTATGTACCATGGTGGCTATATGAGAAAAACAAAACACCAAATACTGTTAATTCAGACAATAGGTTTATTAAAAGTACTGTCAAAATAGTGAAAAAAATGAAGTGTTACATTTTATTAACTACCCTTTATTGTCCTCATATTCATAATAATGCAGCGATGGCTGGAGCAGATTGAAATTTGATTTTTTCGGGGAGAAAAAATTTCACTGAAACTTCAACAACCGAAAAAGACAGGAAGAAAATGCTGATAAAATGTTTCCAAAATTCTTTCCCCATTCTTCCAACTGGCTATATTGATGACTTATTTCAGCTGAAAAAGAAAATGCCCAGTATATTGTTGTGTCTTAAAATACTGTATTGTTTCAGGCTCCCGATGGTCTTGGTCCAGTTCCTGTCAAGTCTTTAGACATGAAAATCAAGCACATTCACCCGTTCTACGACTTAAAGGTGAGACAGGTGAGCTTAGTCACTCACCTGTGTCATATTGCTTTCTTTCATTAGGGTTAGTGTGACATAAGAAATACAGTGCCGCATTTTGTGTATGAACGAGTAGTCCCTGTCATTCAGGTCAATGGGAGTTTTGCCCAAGTAAGGACTATGGGATTCATCTTTTGTTAGCTCCCTAAATGTGTGGGCTCATTTGTGGTATTAATGGAGAGTCAGCAGTAGGGGGCAGTGCAGAGGCGCACCACCCCAGTGCGTGACCTCTTCAAGCCATTGCACCTCAGACAGACTTTCTACTGATACAACTGCTATGATTTCTTAAATAGGACTACTTGCATCGGTAAGGGCTAGTGACATAGTAAGGGTCTGCAGGTTCAGACTCTCCATGTTGACTGTCAGTCCATATTCTCACCAAGTTGATGAAGACAACATCATAGCCATGAGATTCTGTGTCGCCAGTGGATGGTGTCTCCAGTGCTCTGCTGTCCTGCTCTCTCAGCTACTTAAATCATAAGACAGAAGACAGCCTTTGAGAAACTATATGACTTGGTCTTACTAGTCTTTTGATTCAAGGGGCCTGATCTCACATTTCTCGCACATTTCTCATTGAATTCAAGAATTGAGCATGCAAGGAGTGCAGGATCTGGCCCCAAAGCAAATACCAGATTCCCCTGATAAAAGTTACAAAAAAGGGAAGACATGATTTTTTTTATGTGCTGTGTATTCCACTAATTTGGATAGTAAATACAGATTAGTGTCTCGATCTTCAGCTATATCTTTATTGTTCTCAAGCTTTGTGAATCCAGAACCTATTTTTTACCTTCTTACCTCTAAACTCTCCTCCCTCACAATTTAGAAATTGAAAAAGGCCAAATTCTATCACCCCCTAAAGTCAGGAGATTCCACTGGGCTTAAATCAGTGCTGAATTTGGCCAAGTCTTTGTTTTGTTGATTACAACAAGCATAGAAACAACATTGCTTAAAGACAGGTTTCAGAGTAGCAGCCGTGTTAGTCTGTATTCGCAAAAAGAAAAGGAGTACTTGTGGCACCTTAGAGACTAACAAATTTATTAGAGCATAAGCTTTCGTGAGCTACAGCTCACTTCATCGGATGCATTTGGTGGAAAAAACAGAGGGGAGATTTATATACACACACAGAGAACATGAAACAATGGGTTTATCATACACGCTGTAAGGAGAGTGATCACTTAAGATAAGCCATCACCAGCAGCGGGGGGGGGGGGGGAAGGAGGAAAACCTTTCATGGTGACAAGCAAGGTAGGCTAATTCCAGCAGTTAACAAGAATATCTGACAGGTTTCATAGTAGCAGCCGTGTTAGTCTGTATTCGCAAAAAGAAAAGGAGTACCTGTGGCACCCCAGAGACCAACAAACCCACTAGAGCATAAGCCTTCGCGAGCATCCGATGAAGTGAGCTGTAGCTCACGAAAGCTTACGCTCCAATAAATTCGCTAGTCTCCAAGGTGCCACAAGTACTCCCCTTCTTTTTAAGAATATCTGAGGAACAGTGGGGGGTGGGGTGGGGGGGAGAAATAACATGGGGAAATAGTTTTACTTTGTGTAATGACTCATCCATTCCCAGTCTCTATTCAAGCCTAAGTTAATTGTATCCAGTTTGCAAATTAATTCCAATTCAGCAGTCTCTCGTTGGAGTCTGTTTTTGAAGCTTTTTTGTTGAAGGATAGCTACTGTTAGGTCTGTAATCGAGAGACCAGAGAGATTGAAGTGTTCTCCAACTGGTTTTTGAATGTTATAATTCTTGACGTCTGATTTGTGTCCATTCATTCTTTTACGTAGAGACTGTCCAGTTTGGCCAATGTACATGGCAGAGGGGCATTGCTGGCACATGATGGCATATATCACATTGGTAGATGCGCAGGTGAAGGAGCCTCTGATAGTGTGGCTGATGTGATTAGGCCCTATGATGGTATCCCCTGAATAGATATGTGGACAGAGTTGGCAACGGGCTTTGTTGCAAGGATAGGTTCCTGGGTTAATGGTTCTGTTGTGTGGTGTGTGGTTGCTGGTGAGTATTTGCTTCAGATTGGGGGGCTGTCTGTAAGCAAGGACTGGCCTGTCTCCCAAGATCTGTGAGAGTGATGGGTCGTCCTTCAGGATAGGTTGTAGATCCTTGATGATGCGTTGGAGAGGTTTTAGTTGGGGGCTGAAGGTGATGGCTAGTGGCGTTCTGTTATTTTCTTTGTTGGGCCTGTCCTGTAGTAGATGACTTCTGGGTACTCTTCTGGCTCTATCAATCTGTTTCTTCACTTCAGCAGATGGGTATTGTAGTTGTAGGAATGCATGATAGAGATCTTGTAGGTGTTTGTCTCTGTCTGAGGGGTTGGAGCAAATGCGGTTATATCGTAGAGCTTGGCTGTAGACAATGGATCGAGTGGTATAATCTGGATGAAAGCTAGAGGCATGTAGGTAGGAAAAGCGATCAGTAGGTTTCCGATATAGGGTGGTGTTTATGTGACCATCGCTTATTAGCACCGTAGTGTCCAGGAAGTGGATCTCTTGTGTGGCCTGGTCCAGGCTGAGGTTGATGGTGGGATGGAAATTGTTGAAATCATGGTGGAATTCCTCAAGGGCTTCTTTTCCATGGGTCCAGATGATGAAGATGTCATCAATGTAGCGCAAGTAGAGTAGGGGCATTAGGGGACGAGAGCTGAGGAAGCGTTGTTCTAAGTCAGCCATAAAAATGTTGGCATACTGTGGGACCATGTGGGTACCCATCGCAGTGCCGCTGATTTGAAGGTATACATTGTCCCCAAATGTGAAATAGTTATGGGTGAGGACAAAGTCACAAAGTTCAGCCACCAGGTTAGCCGTGACAGTATCGGGGATACTGTTCCTGACGGCTTGTAGTCCATCTTTGTGTGGAATGTTGGTGTAGAGGGCTTCTGCATCCATAGTGGCTAGGATGGTGTTTTTAGGAAGATCACCAATGGACTGTAGTTTCCTCAGGAAGTCAGTGGTGTCTCGAAGATAGCTGGGAGTGCTGGTAACGAAGGGCCTGAGGAGGGAGTCTACATAGCCAGACGATCCTGCTGTCAGGGTGCCAATGCCTGAGATGATGGGGCGTCCAGGATTTCCAGGTTTATGGATCTTGGGTAGCAGATAGAATACCCCAGGTCGGGGTTCTAGGGGTGTGTCTGTGCGGATTTGTTCTTGTGCTTTTTCATTGCTTAAAGGAGATCTTAATTTTCGTTCCTGTTTGTACCTTTGCTGCTGTTCCGTTTTATTTTCACATACCAGTGTTAGGTGTATTACGCAAACAGAGCTTTCTGCCAGCCCATCAATCTTGTTTGTGCAAGAAATTATTACTTCCCACATGATCCTTTATAGAAAACATCTAGAGTGAAAACAGTCCTTCACAAATTCATTTGACTGTACAGGGCTTAAGCATTCTTGCTCATAGTTTTCATCATATGTCACTGTCACCAAATGATGGTCCAAGCATCTGTTACAGGAAGAGACCATGTGAAGTGTCCATGTTAGAGCTGGAAAGTTAGAACACACTGACCTCCATATGCATGTGTTGCAATAAATCATCTTCATTTGTACCTAGGTTCCTCAGCACTTGAGCATTATGGGGTACCAGCCATTTTGTACACACTATGCATCAACAAGTTATAAACCTCAAAAACTTTCCCGACCACTAAAGCAGGGAGCCAAGGTAACAAGTCAACCAAAATCCATTATTTTGTTTCACTGCATAGCATTTTGTTACAATATTTTACACCAAAACTCCCTCTGCATCCTGAAAACATTTGTCTTCTGAATTATTCCAGGATGAGCTGATCTCAATAGTAACTTCTTCAAAGCCACAGCTCAGTCCTCCCTTTCCACCGGAGGGTCTACACAAACACCCGGGAGAGAAATCCTTGGAAAAGGCCACGAGCCTTTTAAACCTGGCAGCTCCCAAAGCATTACTCCAGCCTCCAGACAGTCACCCACTTCGCATATTTGTAAGTAAAACTTGGCTCTAGTAAAGCCTCCCAGGAGCTGATGGAAATGTACATTTGCTCCATTATAGGGTTGGTAAGGAATTGGAAGACAATTACCTTCTTTAGGTTTATATATAAAAACTGTGTGCCACAGGGCTGGATGGTGCTGTAAGGCACAGCCCTGCTATGGAGGGGCCAGAGCCACACTCCCACACTTCCAGGGGAAGCAACAGGTAAGTGCTGAATGACATCCAGAGCTCCCCAGCACGTACCCACTACCACAATCTATAGGGGCTGCAGCCTGTCCCCGGGACCCCACCTCATCTGCAGGTCAGCACAGAGGAGGGCCATAGCTTTGCCTCGTCTCCAACCCCTCTGTGGCATCGTGCACCTCCTCACATGGGATAGGGTTGGCACAGTTCTCTTGCGCTCAGGATCTGCAGTTCAGTCCATTTAGGCAGAATGAGAAAGGGTTGGGGAGGAGGAATGCTCCTTGGGTTCTATGTATCCATCTATCTTAACGTGTTCTATAGTGCCCATGATCATAGGTGGGTTTTCAAAGGTATTTAGGTGCCTAAAGACACTGCTAGATGCCTAGTGGGATTTTTAAATGGGTGCCTAACTCCCACTGAAACCAATGGGCCAGGAGTGGTCCCAGGTAGTGTCTGTTGCTAGCCGTGTTCCATAGGGGATCATAGGACTGACTTAGACCTGGGGTAGAGGGGAGGAAGGAGAGATCAGGTGTTGAGTTGAACTAAAGAGGCAAAGTGGGATCTAGGAGGTGGAGTTTGAGCTGGGAATCCTTTTCTAATTAATGACAAGAACTGAATTTTTCAGTGACGGATTTGTTCAAAGGGCACAGAATTATTTTTTTTAAATCTCTTCTTTGTGTTTGTTTTCAGAACCCTACTCCAGGATTGTATGTCTTTATGCAGCCTTTGGACTATTCAGAAACAAACATTGAGTATCATCTTTGTCCTCATCCAAAATATAGATTCACCAAAGAATATCCCATAGGATCCAGCATTCCGATTACACAAAAGAAATTTCTGCATCACAAGGTACAGCTTTTGGTTTCAGTGAAATATTAGTTGCAAAAGGTATAAGTCACAGAGAATTTGCCTTGTAGACTCAAATAGAACATAAACAGTTATCCCAAATGGAAGATGTGTTGAGCTATTAATGACATATGCAGCTGATTATTAGTATTTATAGGTAAATGTGATTGTTCATTGCTTGAAGCTTGTTCCTCCCTAGGGCTTCTCCATGTCCTTTCTGCAGCAGCCCTAAGGATCTCCTCGCGATTTCCCTCTTTTAACCCCCCCACTGCATCTCCAAGGCCCTGCACTGGAGCCAATAACTTTTCAGATGAAGAGAACTGAGGCTCAGAAAACACAGGCTTTAACCAAGCAAAGCAAGGCATTCCCTCCTGCACACATTTCTCCCACCCTTCCTCTCTTTACTGATTGCATTTTACAGGCATGGTCACTGGGACTGTTGTCGTTTCAGGAAGTCATTCGAGGAGTAACATACTGGAGACGATTCCCGTCGGTGGTTTATTCAGCCTTGTCTAATGCTCCCACTCTGGCAAGCACAGTGATGCATCATTGGTAAGAAAAAGTTTGAACATCAAACACCTTCATCCGGGCCAGATTCTGCCACCCTTACTCATATCGACCAGTAACTAATGTCACACATTGTCCCATTGAAACAAAGGGGACTATGTGCAGAGTAAATTACTACTCACTGGGCCCAATTCATTGAAGCCAGTGGAAAGACTTGCATTGACTGCAGTGGGCAGTGGATCAGGCTCAGTGTGAGTAAGGGGGGACAAAATCTAGCCTTGTAAGTGGCATTTCAGTCTAATAAAAGCCGACTTTATGGAGTAAGACTGTTTTCCACTTCAGCTCCAGGCACCGGGGGCAGATATTAGCAACTCAGCTCTGCATACCCTGCATGTCTGAGGGTGTCAGCAGGACACGTGACATCTAAGAGATAGGCATCTGGTTGCAGCATCTCTCTCCCTTCCCTCCCCTCCCCACTGCCACGTGGGTCGCAGCAGCTTTGCTTCTTTACTCACCCTGCTCCCATAGTTCTAGCTCAGCAGAGGGGAAGAAGGAGATGCTAATCCACGTGGATCATAGTACTTAGACCCCAATTCAGAACATACTTAAATCCATCCCTGTTCAGCAGGGCCTGGACCAAAAGCCCATTGAAGTCAATGGGAGTCTTTCAATCATGTACTTAACTATAAGCACGTACTTAAATCCCCTTGAATCCAATGAAATGTAAGTACATGCTTAAAATTAGCACGCTTCAGTGCTTTGCGAAATTGAGGATTTAGTACCTATTACAGATATCTGCATTAGCACCGTGACACACTCATAGCTGAAGAAAACCTAACTATGACCATTTCAAAACCTAGGTGCCTAATGTTAGGTATCTAAACTGATGTTCAGGCACCTAAATAGATGGCCTGACTTTCAGAGGTGCTGAGCACTCATAGCTGCCATTGTGGTTAATGGGAGTGCAGCTGCTTTGAAAATCAAGCTACTTATTTAGGTGCCTAAATATGTATTCAGGTGCCTAACTTTACCAATTTTTTATCTAACCTTTAAAGAACAAAAATGTGCTTTGCTGACTCGCGTGTCTGTAGCTAGCTGATGTATTTGCTTTCCAAAGTATCTGGATTTTCCAGAATATTTACAATGTGAAGATCCCCAGAACATATTTGTCATGTGCCATTACCCTTCCCTTCCTATCTCAAACATATGATCATGTCATTTCCACAGTAGTGATCCCTACAATTTAGATATGCTTCCAAGGGACGTACCACCAATGCTGGATGACTTACCCGAGAGAGACAAGGAAAATATAACTGGCTAGTAAGTTTCCTCTCTATAATTTATTTAATATAATTTGCACTGAGTTTTTAGCACCTGTGTGTGTACATATAGCATGTATATAAAAACACTCACAGAGTGACAAAGAAGTACGGATGCTTCTTCTTGCATAAAGCATCCTTTTGTTTTCCCAGGCTAAAAAATATAGGACAGGTAAAAAATAATAGGTAAAAACTAAATGTTTTTTACTTATTCATTTTCAGTGAGACTGAAGCTGAGTTAAAAGTGGTTCTTTCTCCGGATATGCTGAAAGCTGAATTTCCGCAGATTGAATCAGGGGAAGAAGCCAAAAGTAAACCACTGAAAGATGGAAGGTAAATCTATATCTATTTAAATATAGGGAAGATGTTTGGCAACGAATTTGAGGGCACTTCTCTTGTTTAGGTTTATGTACAAGTTCATTGCTGAAGTCCCCTAGCAGTACCACCATTAAGATGACGTTCAGATCATGCATTTGGCACAGGACTGAGTCCCTTTGTTTCACACTTTAAGATTTGAATTTAGTCTCCGAAATAAAAAGAATGAGGAGTACTTGTGGCACGTTAGAGACTAACAAATATATTTGGGCATAAGCTTTCGTGGTCTAAAACCCACTTCATCAGATGCATGGAGTGGAAAATACAGTAGGAGGATATATATATACACAGAGAACATGAATTTGTTTGTCTCTAAGGTGCCACAAGTACTCCTCGTTCTTTTTGCTGATACAGACTAACATGGCTACCACTCTGAAACCTGTCTCCAGAATAAAACGCACTCATTCTTCTTGGGCCGGGTAAATTTTCTATAACTTTTTTTTTGGTCAGATATTTACTGACACTGGCAGAGGAAATGAGTCCTTTGAAATGTCCCTTGGGATGGTGATGTTTGTTTTAGACTTCCCTCGTGAAAGAATCACGGCTTCCCACACATAGTCATTCCCATGGCGTCTCACACACAAGCTGCTTTTCAAATATCACATTTATAAACACAGAGCTATTCCCTTTTTATTGTATAATCTGGTCTCTGCAAGGAAAAGCAAAGGGTCCAGTCAAGTTCTGCTGGTGACTTCTATTCTCCAATACTGCTAGACTGATATTGTATCACTGCTAGACTGCATTGCATCCACAGCTCAGCACAGGGATTCTGGGGAGCCAGGCTGCCCGACTGGGGGATGGGGAGTGCTCTGGGGAATGGACAGGGGTTTTGTAGATTAGGTGATGGGGAAGAAGTACGGCTAACTCTATTGTTTGGGCTTCAATATGTATTAGATAGCAACTCTGTGGGGAGATAAGTGAGGGTAATCACACTTGTGGGGAGCTGTAGAAGGATGTGAGGAGGAGCTGAAGAGGGCAGGGAAGGTGGTAAAATATGATGGTGAGCATGGTATTCTGGAGGTTGGGGGGTTTGAGCCAGAGGCAATGTGATCTGGCAAAATGAATGCAAGGTTAGGCATGAGGTGGTCCTGTGTTCTAACCCTGGCTCTGTCACTGACTCACTGTGACTTTAGGCCAATTGCTTCATCTCTCCGTGCTTCAGTTTTGCTGTCTGTAAAATGGGGATAATAATGTTTACCTGCCTCCCTCACAAAGCTGTTGAGAGATCAACTAATCCAGAGATTTGAATTTGCAGGCTGTGATTTTCAAAGTCCCCTAATTCAAATGAATTTGAAAAGGAATTGAGTTTCCAAACCCTGGAGGCAGCATATCATCCATAAAGCATTATATAAATGCCAAGCATTATGGCAACTGTAATTACTGTATTCTCTGTAGTGTCAATTGCTGTTAATTTATGTTACATAAGCACCTGGGTTTACTTATGTGTACTGCTTTCTCTATTTCCTCTCACTGTGTTGCTTAGAACATGAAGATTTGGAATAGTTAGTGTGAATAAAGAATGGCCTTTTTCTCCTAGCGATACAGCCTTGGATGTTAAACTTGATTCCAGCAACACAGTGGATACCTCGGCTCCTGTTTCTGGGTAAGAAGATGTGTGACTGTAAGATTCAGTCTTTTAAAATTCTGTTGTTTTCTACAAAGCTAAAAAAACCCAGCCACCCTACTTTAAACACATCTTGGATCAGGAGACAGACTGGCTCACGGCTTTAGAATGAACTCCCATAGGAACTAAAGACCATCACAACCCTCACCACCTTTCACTCTAAGTGCAGGGCACACTTCTTTGACCTGGCTTTCTCTAACAAACAGTTTTGTGTGTGCATGTGTGTGTGTGTGTTATAAAAAAATCAAAACAAAACACTCCCTACTCACACTTCTCCCCCCAGGGAGCGGATGAAAGAACAGACATGTGACAGGTATTAGTCACACAGTTTAATACATGACTGGAAGGCACTTACATACTATAGGTTTCAGAGTAGCAGCCGTGTTAGTCTGTATTCGCAAAAAGAAAAGGAGTACTTGTGGCACCTTAGAGACTAACAAATTTATTAGAGCATAAGCTTTCGTGAGCTACAGCATCCGATGAAGTGAGCTGTAGCTCACGAAAGCTTATGCTCTAATAAATTTGTTAGTCTCTAAGGTGCCACAAGTACTCCTTTTCTTTTTACATACTATAGTAATGAACACAGCATAAGAACCTCTATTGAACAGAGTAGAATATTGCATTAGAAATGTTCTGTTCATTGAGCTTTGAGTACTTCTGCACTAGCCAGAGGAGACTGTTGTTGAGATTACTTTGCAGGTGATCACAAAACTCCCATTAGCATTAGTTGTAGACCAGTGATTACATCTATTAGAGAATATGTTTTGCTATTGTTAGGGTATCTCTTTGCCAACATGGTGGTGGGCTTTTTGATTTGGTTTGGTTTGGTTTTCACCTTTCTCTAAAGCATCAGATATTGGCCACAGCAGGAGGTGGGATACTGGATGGGGTAGACCAGAGCAGGGAATCCTCTTTCTCAGAGGCTGTGTATTGCTCACATGTTCAAGGTCAAACTGATCACTAGTTGGGGGTTGGGAAGCAATTTTCCCTCAGGTCAAATCAGCAGGCACCTTGGGGGTTTTCACCATTCTCTGCAGCCTGGACTATGGATCGCCTGCTAAGATCATCTGGGCATATCTCAGCTAATCATTTCCCTGCCATTGCAGGAGCCTCAGGCATTACTGGCACCTTGGTCTCTCCTGTTCTCTGCTGTGGCATACAATAGCTTAGTCTTCTGAGGACTGAAATGTTTTGATCTCCCTAAAGTCACTGGGCTCAACATAGAGGTATCTGGGTGAAATTTAATGGCTTGCAATATAAAGGAGGCCAGACTAGATAATCTGATGGCCCCTTCTGACTTTAAACTCTATGAAACTGCTTCTCCATGGAGCTGCCAAGACGTGGAGTTTGAATTTATTCTTGGGGTACTTTATTGTGCAATGATACAGGCTCTGTGTCTTGGCTACAGAGAACCTTGTGGTTTGATGGCCAAAACAACCAGAATAAGTATGAAAAATTGTGATTCTCATCCCAATGCTGAGTTGCCCACAGTTGCTTTGTCCACATGGCTATACGGAGGACTGAGGACAGGCCTGGGAAATGGTAGAGCCTGGCCAATGGGTCTGGGAACTGCATAAATCCACAGGTCACAATCCTCATGTTGAGGGAGAGGACACAGAAGACACTGGCTGCTGCTACAGCCAGTCTGCAATAATACAACTTACAGACACATACATAAACTGGCTTAGCGTTTCCTGCATGACAGATTTGGGGAAAAGTTCCCTATTTGCTTGAGCTCTATGATGGGGAAACCGAGATTGTGTTAACAAACAGTTAAGGCCCAATTCAGTGTCTGTTGATGCTAGTGGAAGTCCCTTGCATTCTCAATGGAAGGCTCGTTAGCATTATTGTATATGTGTGTGTTTTACTGAATTATACCATTTATATTTTTCTAAATACTCTCTTGAAATTGCTCCTAGTACATTCATACTGTGAGGTAAGTAGTTAGCTCCCCAGTCAACAATTAGCTGAGCTCAGAAGGAATACCTCCTTCGCAGTTCTTGTTACCCTTTTCAATACTCTATATACTCATGTAAAACAGTACTTTTATAGGCCTTACTAAAGTTATCTCCTGCCCTTAAAAAAAGGGTGAATATGACATATTGAGATGAATGGCTTTCTCTTCGGTTTTGTCACCTTTATGTAACCGTTTACCATGTTATAAATATAAATTACTTTCACCAGCTCCTGCAGAGACCCGAGAGACCATCTGGATTGGTATTTGCAATCCCAGAATAGCAAACTCAGAGAGAGGCTGCAAGGACACATGGAGAAAATGAAGCAGAAAGCACTCAACAAAACCCTCATTCTGGAATAAGCTAGTTCACAAATTCCACAACTCAGTCACTAATGTGCTGTATCTCAGCCCCACAGTATTGCTGGTTCAGGACTTCTGTATCTGTGTAGAACAGGTATGAAATTATGTTCAACAAGCAACAGATTCCTGTGTAGGCCCAAGCACCCTCTAGTATAATCTTGATTGTGGCCCTTACTGTGTATATTGTATATGAGCTTAATGATCTCTCCGTGAGGGATTTCTTCCCTATGTGCTCATTCATTGTGCACTGGGGTTAAGTACTGGAAAACTGTCCCAGCACATAGATATTTTGTAGTTTTATATACAACTTTTCCCCTCATCTATTTAATGGGCTCTCTTTCCTCTACCACTAAGTACTATTATATGCATTTTGTCTGAGAGTATGTGCTGCTTTCAAATAAAATGTAAAAAATCAACATGAAGAAATTGTTTGGATTTCAGTAGTTTTTGTATTGTTTGGATATAGACTTTGCACACATGCTAGAATAAATTCCATGGCTGAGCTGCAATACAGCCCAGTGGCCTGTCTGTGAGTTGTTGCATGTGGGTCACTGACGACTGGTCGACACTGGGAATTTACATCAGCCTAGCTACACCACTCAGGGGTGTGACAAATCTACATCCTGAGAGATGTAGCTATGCCAACTTACCCCCTAGTGTAGACAGTGCTAGGTTGATGGAAGAATTCTTCTGTCAACTTAGCCACTGCCTCTGAGGCCATGTCTACACTACCACTTATATCAGCAAAACTTCTGTCACTCGAGTGTGAAAAAACACTCCTAAGCGACATACAGTAGAACTTCAGAGTTACGGACATGTCGGGAATGGAGGTTATCCATAACTCTGAAATGTTCGTAACTGAACAAAACACAGCTCCGGGCTAGGTTCCAGAGGCAGCTAGGCAGCTTCTAAGCTTGTCCCCCTCTTGATCAGGGTGGTGGTGATGAAAACAACTCATCCCCCTCCCAGCAGGGGTGTCTGTGAAAACAGCGCTCCCCACTCCTGGCCAGGGGAGGGGGATGAATACAGCAGCCACTGCTTACAGGAAAGCAGCGCAGACCCCAGTTCTGCTCCTGTTCTGGCTGCCTTGGGCTGGCAGCGGGGGCTCACAGCTTTGACAGCGAATCTCAGCATATTCAACTCCTAGCTGTAAGTGGGTGCCCCACGCATGGGGGTGGGGATAAGGAAAAGGGTGGGGACAGGCAGCCCAGATGTGCCTACCTTTAAGATGCAATAGAGGCACAACACAGTATTTGCTTTTGTTGTTCTTTGCTGCCTGATTGGTTACTTCCGGTTTCACATGGTGTCCGGTTGACCGGTCAGTCTGTAACTCTGGTGTTTGTATCTTTGAGGTTCTACTGTAAGTTTCACTGGCACAAGTGGTAGTGTGCATATCCTTATGTCAGAGGGAGAGCCTCTCCTGCTGGCATAGCTACCGCCGTTCATGGAGATGGTTTTATTACGTCAATGGGAGAGCTCTCTCCCTTCAGCATAGAGCGGCTACACGAGCGATCGTACAGCAGCATAACTGTATCTCTGTAAGCTTGCTCTTGTAGACATGGCATCTGGGCGGTGGATCACCTACAGTGACAGGAGAACCCCTCCCATTGCAGTAGTGTGTGTCTACACTGAAGCGCTACAGTGGCACAACTGCAGCTGTATGCTAAAGCATTTTAAGTTTAGATATACTCTGACTCTTAACCTCCCCGCTAAGCTGTTCACTCAAGCTTTGTAGTGGAAGGGGTGAATTAAGCCCTTTTATTGTCCACAAAGAAATAACATGCAAGCTGGTCCCTATGACAGGGCAATCTGCCTCTTTGATATCTGGGGGAAGGAGGGAGAGATGGAGCAGCACCCTGCCCCAGAAAGCAGCCCAGCAGACAGGTGCTGCGAATCAGCTGACATAGATGATCAGCCCCTCATGATTGGCCCACACTTTCACCTGGACAATAGAAAGATGAACTCAAGTCCCTAAAGCGAGGGGAAAACCAGGAGAGAGGATCTGCTCTGGAAACCAGAGCAGGAGTCTGCCAGTCACCTGCCTACCCCCTTCCTGTGAAGCCTCCGGTTTCAGAAAGGTCCCTACCCACTGTGAACCCCTAGTGAGACTGTTTGTGTTTCTTGCTGTGCACTTTTCTTTCTTTGTGAAGACAATAAACAGAACCCCGAAGAAAGGGACAGAACCCTACCCTGGGTGTGGCTGACTGTCTATCCCCAGCTGGTGATTAGAGCCACCTGAGTACAGTCCCCTCTAGAATCCAGCAGTGAAGGAGTTAACTCCTTGCTCAAGTATCATGCAGGTGGAATGGATTTTGGGGTAATGAGATGAGAGAGCTCCTGAGGGAGGGGAAGCTCGTGATGAACAGGGCTCATTGCCTAGGAGAAAGGGAGATAGGAAGCAGCCATAGGAACTCTGTGACAGGTTAGATGGGGGCTGGCTTTGCAGTGGGTTAAGTAGTGCTTGTTTATTCTCTAGTTTGTGGTATATTCAAGTTAAAGCTTGTCTTATGCAAGCTTATGACCAGCATTTGAGAGAAAATCTTTCTTTGTGAAAGCCTGCAGTTGAACTGTACTGCCTGACTGGGCCCTTTAGAAGAACTCCTTCATCCAGTTTGCATATGTGGTCCCTTCTCCCTGGAAGAAAGTGTGCTCCAAGGTATTACCAAAACACACATCCTTGCTTGAACTTTGGGAAGGTAACTAAGGGAGAGTTATCCTAAGGGGAAGTTTTAAGTGTAGTGCCCCCTTCCCTGAGATGCATATACTTTTTTCCTAGTGTCAAGCAACTGGTATAAAGCAGTTCTTTGTTGTGGGCAAATAGTATGTTGGCATGTTTGTTTGGTTTATCCAAGGACAGCTAGTTTTTCAGTTGGAAGAATAATCTGAACTGTCTAAAGCGGAGAGTAAAAAGTTTGACTCCTACATGCTGTGAACCTGTAAGGTAATGAAAGGCTGTGATACACACTGTGTGTTAGAACTGCATGCCATAAATACTTACTCAATATGCAGCCCCTTAGAAACCAAATTAGGTTAAGAGAGAACAGACAAATGCTGACACAGACCAAAAAGCCCAAGGCACTAGGAGTGGTGCAACCAGGGAGTCTGTTTTCTCCTATGTGTGTCAGGCAGTTACAGCAAGTCCTAGCCACGTATTTGTTTGCTGTTTCAGAGAGGCTAAGTAGGACAGTAGGTTTCTGATAGCTGCCTAGTCAAAGTTGCCAACAAAGCAAATCTGGACAGTTACAAAGTACTGGGTTTCTGTAAAGTTTCTCTTATTACAGTGAGTGTTTAAATATGGGAGGTACATGCTGTTTCCTTTTTCTATTGAAGGAAATCTGTCATGTTTGTAACAGGCCTATGGGATGTGTCTCTTTAACGCTCTAATTTGCAGGGACATACGTGACATATGGATTCAATTCCCCACCAGAGTAAAGACCCCCATTAGAAGGGTTGATGCCAGTATGCTAGACTGAGGCAGCACAAAGCAGCCAAGTTTCTGCTTATAGTGGTGGCGGAGGAAGGGGTCAGAAAGTGGGTGGGGAAAGGGATGTGGCCAGGGCAGCCAGAGAATGTGTTGTTAAAACAGCTCTCATCAGGGTGCTGTTTCCAGAAGTGGAGTTGCTGTGGAATTGTGTGGTAATTACAGCTCCCACCCCCAACTGGCAGAACCCCAGAACCACCCATTAGGTCTTCAAAGTGATGCACCTTGCTTCTGCATTTTAGGGTTTATAGGGCCAGGGATCAGCATGCAGAGAGGAGGTGCTTTGTTACCACAGTCCCCAAGCACAACTCCAGTATTCGCTGCACAGAGGTGGTCTAGCCACCAGACCTTTTATCCCCATAGTGTGAAGGTGTGGAGCTGAGTCCATACGACCCAGGGTGACCCCTTTGCAGCGCGGGGAGGGGGCATTAGGTCAGCTAATGTCCCCTTTGTGCCCCCAGGAATCTGACTCTCCTTTTTGCAATATAGCAGATTCTTCAGTTATAGGAAGTTGTGTTTCTGCAACACACCACAGTTGGGCAAATTGACCGGCCACATCTTTGGAATCTACTCTACAATAGCTGCCAAACATTTGCTTTCATAATCTATGCACTGCCCCATCTGACTACAACAAAGTACTTTGGGATACCTGGATTACGGAAGGCACTAGGTATATAATTCCAAGTTCTATTCCATATCATACTAGCATATGAATGTTGGTTTTGCTTATCCCACGTCAGTTAAAAAAGTACTCACAATTGGAGCTGGTTGGGGAATTTTTCAGTGAAACTTTTATAGGAAAATGCTGATTATACTAAAAAACATTGGTCAAAACCAAAGCATCAGTTTCAGTTAAACTTGTCAGGAAGGTTTCTCAGCTCTGAGACCCACCTCGCACTAGCTCAGTGATTAGGACATTCGGGATGTGGTAGACACCCAAGTTCAAATCCTTGCTCTGCCTGATTCAGAACTAGGTGGTGGGAGACCTGGGTTAGTGCCCTAACCATTAGGTATTGGCTATTGGGGGTGGGGGGTGATTCTCTCACTCATTTTTTGCACCAGATTTAGAAAGATTTTGGTTTTGTCCCTGTGTGGAACAGGAAACGCTTCTTTGAAACCTAAAAAATGTTCATGAAATGGGGAACCCATTTTCCCCATAGCTCTACTCATAACAGGGATAGAAGGGACTTAGCTTTGTGTTCTTCCTTAATTATATTCTGTGCATCCCCTGCCTTAGCTCATGTATTGTACATTTGCCTAAAAACTTGAAATTTGCCTAAATAAGTGCTTCCTGAAGTGTGCCATCCACTAAATGCAGAAGTTTCCTGGCATGCACAGAACAGTTATTTCCATGATTAAACATTATTTTTGTAAATAAGCTAGTACATTGTTTTAAAAAGTGCTATCTCAAAAACAATGAGAGAGCCACTTAAGTCGCCTACTGGAGAAGCACAGAATCCTTTTAGATGGAGCTCAGCTGTTCTCAGTGGTGGCAGATGACAGAACGAGGAGTAATGGTCTCAAGTTGCAGTGGGAGAGGTCTAGGTTGGATATTAGGAAAAACTATTTCACTAACAGGGTGGTGAAGCACTGGAATGGGTTACCTAGGGAGGTGGTAGAATCTCCATCCTTAGAGGTTTTTAAGGCCCAGCTTGACAAAGCCCTGGCTGGGATGATTTAGTTCAGGGTTGGGCCTGCTTTGAGTAGGGGCTTGGACTAGATGACTCTGAGGTCTCTTCCAACCCTAATCTTCTATGATTCTAAAGGGGATGACCAAAATCTAGCAGAGGAAAACCTCAGTGTTAAAGGGAAGTATTTGTGAATATCCAAAGAGTGACTTTTTAAATGTTGCTTGCCTCCTTTTCTCCATTTAGGGCACTAAAAATTAGCAGCTGCTGCTAAATTTCTTCTCATTTCTACACCCAGGTACTTTTAACCGGACTAACTCCATTACAACGTTTTGTGTTGTCCAAGAATCTATATCAGTGCCACTTAAAATGTAACTTAGATCATCCAAGCACTGGCCATAAAAATATGCACGTACACTCTGCCAAGAACACTTAGGGTATTTTTTAAAAAAAATGGTTTCCTTGCCCTAATATCCCTTTTAGAGAAGGTAACTTAAGAATTCTTGCAGAGAAACTTGTAGTTGCTTTCCAGACTAGCCCAATACTATGTGTGTATTTAACATGTGGTTTGCTCCTGAAAGAGAGAGAAATAATGACCAAGTATAGGCAAACGCTTCAATACACGGTTAACTTAGGCTAAACTCCCATTGACTTCTGGGGGGCAGGAGCATGTAACTTGATTTGCAGGATGTGGTAAATTTGTGCCTGTTGGAGAGAAGTTAATCTGCTTCTTCCTCCCTTACTTTGAAAAGAATTAATTGGCTAAACTATTATTTATCTGCCTTATATTGGTAAATTAAGAAGCATTCATCTTACCTAGCAAATGCCTGTCTCGTTAGCAGAGGTAATATATATTGAAAATTCTGAATCATGCTTTATCACTTACTGCTGTGATTACCTAAAATATGAGAATTGAAAAACTAAATTAGGTTAGAATTGTGCATTTTAAAAAGTAGGAGACTTAATGTTTTCATCTGCAAATCTTTGGGCTAGAATACTAGATAATTTGGCATTATCACTTTTTGTTCGTAAGGATAAGAAAAGCCATCAATCTCTTTAAATTGAATGACATTTTATAGGGTCGCTGGGGAAAAACTGCAGCATGTGTCCGAGTTAAAAGAAGTGTATGAAAACATATTTCAAACATATAAGGAATCAGCATTTAAATGCACATGGTCAGGATTTTCTCATATGCGCCTGTGCAAATTTTTAAGCAATTTTCTGAATGCAAAATAACACTCAGGATTTGTATCTTCTAACTGTTTTATAATTATTCATCTACTAACCCTCACAACATCATCTGGAGGCCACCAGTCGGAGAGATCCCCATTTTGCAGCCCAAAATCTCAAATGTGGGTGTCTAAATTTGGGGTTAGGGCCCAAGTATAGATACCTAAATCAATGGCATGCTTTCCCAAGGCACTGAGATGTAACAGCTGATGTGCTGAAGTGGCTCAAGACCTTTTAAAAAAAATCAGGATTTTAAAAAGGGTGTGTAGATTGGGGAGTGGGGGGTCCCTTCAAAATGTTTCAACTTTTCCTTTTAAAACCCCACCATGGTGGCAGGGCTAGCTGCACTGTTTCTCCCCTGGTCTCTGAGTGCACCCCTTGGGTGTCAGGCCTCCTCCCTTCCCTTATCCCAGAGGATAGAATTCCACAATTCTCCCACTCTTTTAAACCATGCCCTGGATTAGTGCCCTATGCATGCTTATCCAGCAGCTGTATTTCTTTCGTTCCGGAGCCTGTGACTAGTAGGAAACAGTGATCAGGCAGCTCCATAAACTAAATTAACCTTGTTTGTTTTAATGGTAGAAAAAAATCATTTAGAGGAAAAGGGATTTTAAAAACAACTGATGGTAGTTCCACAGTAAAGGGCTGATAGCAGACTTTGCCATTAGCACTTAAAGATCTACAGGGATGCAGCCCCTATCCTCCAAGAAAGATCAGATACCCAGATCCACGTCTCCTGTGTTTACATTGTGGACACATGCCTTCTTTCTCTACAAGGACCCAAACCAGACAGGGCTTAGTGTTTTGTATTGATTCTATTACATCACCAAAAAAGCAGAGCTGGAAGGTAGAGATTCAGCATAGATAGCCAGATAGATTTGGCAAGAGTAACTTGCACTATTCAGCAATCGCATAAGCCACTTGGTCACTAAGGCACGGTTAAGCAACACATACGCTAGCAACTACATGAGTGCTCCAAATGTGAGATCAAATTCTTATGAACGTTCAGTGATTCTCTGTCACCGGCTTCAGTGGCCCCAACAATAGAGATGCTATATCAATGCTATGAAGCAATGGAGACACTTTATCAATGCCTTCCTGTAAGGTATTCATTCACTTGTCAGATACCATCATGCCAGTATCATTCATGTTTTACAAAGGAGAGCTTTCAGATGCACCTTAAGGTTGTAGCACCTAGATTTTTGCAAGGTGCTACGCTGCTGAGCATCCCACTAACTTGAATGAGATTGCAGAATTGGGCCCTAAGGATTGTATCTCACCATTATTGGGCATCCTCTTTTTTACCTTTTGTGATGAGTTAGTTTTCTCTGCTGTAAGAAAAGCTTTTCAACTAGTTGCTAAGAGATTTTAATTACACAAGTTACTGATATTAGTGCCATTTTTTTAAAATCAGCTGATTAAATTTGTAGCTAGGGCTTCAGAATTCTTAACCAAATTACACTTCAGCAATGAATTGCCACCCTATTAAAAATATAAAATGTCACCAGGTTGGTCTCCCACAGTCTGTGTGTTGCCTACACATCAATAATAATTTGCCTTTGCAATGATATTGGATGCATGTATCACTGAGTGAATTTTGAGTGCAATGAGTGAAGAAGCAAAGGTTTTAATTCACATTATTTTTAATAGGATTGTCTATTTAATGCCCTGTGTATTGCTCTGAAAATGGACCTCGTGCATCAGAACTGCTTTCAGCCATTATAATCAAGGCTTTTGCTTCTCCATTGTGCTTGCTGTTCTGTCCTTGCAATTAATGTAATGTTTGGACATACTTGCTGCTTCTGACAACACCACAGGCATGGGTGTCCTATATAGTGATATGCCTGGCCGCAGGGGATAGGAACTGTTTACATTCATATAGCGCCCTTCATTTTGAATTATCATTTTACAAACAATGGCCCCAATTTGGGATGGTACTTGGGGCTTGTCTGCACAAGGAAATTGATCAGAACAGCTATAGTCCAGAGCAGCTGCCCATGTGGACATTCTGTTTGAGAGTAAGAGTGGCTTTTATTCCAACTAATTAATGCATTTCAAAAGTAACAATCCACACAGAGAGCTAATCCAGAATAGTTGTTCCAGTCAATTTTGCCATATAGACAAGCCCTAATTTAAAGCGTGTGAATAATCCCGGTGAAGTCCGTGGAATCACTCATGTGAGGGAAGTGCTCAAGTGACTTGCTGAGTCAGGTAGATTCTGGCTTATGGATGTTCATGCATCTTTCCCATATATGTCACTTGGGCTTAGAATATGGGGTTCTCTTCCCCCATTGTGGCTGTAACCCAGAGAGGTTTCTGAGTCTGCTACTGGCTTATGGCTAACTGATCTGGGCCTCTTAAATCCAGAGGTACAGTCCCCAACACCAATGACCCACCCTAGGGTGTCACATTACATATCTTTGCACATATCACCTCACTGCTAGCTGTTTGACAACACCTAGTGACACTGCAGAACAGTTAAGGCCACTCAACACCGCCCCTCCTTATTTATCTACTCTTGTCTCTTCCTGCAGCTTTCTCCCCCAACTTCCCCCACCTCCTCTGCTCTGTCAGTCTCACCGACCTTGTCTACCCATTTATAAGCTTCTACCTAAGCTTCCCTATGTGTTCTTCCACAATAGCTTTTCTGCAAGGACTGTTCCCTCAATCTGTTTAAAACACCCCTGCTCTTTCACATCTCTCTTCCAGACATTTCTCTGCCATTGTGCCTAAGCAAAACTATCCATCAGTTAATGATGGCTATGCTGGGAGCAAATGGGGATAGTTGGCAACTCCTGTATCTCTAAAATATTGCAAATGTACATTAAAAGTGTAAATGCGTGTACCCTTCTCCCCTCACTTACATCACTAGTTTACTTGGATCGTAAGATCTAAAGGTGTAGGACAGACTCTCGCAGAAGAGCACAACACAGAATTTACTGCCATGTGGGAGGTGAGACTAAGGTGGCTGCAAGCTATGCTGGTCTGCGCCAGCATCTGGAGAGCCATTCCACATACTTAGGCAGCACCTGGGGAGGCTAAGTTATACAGCCACAGTGCTGCCATGAATCTTCACAATGCCTCACCCCAGCACACCCCCAACCCTAGGACTTGCAAGTGGGTCCTTGGGAGACAGCCTTATGATGGTCTTCTGCAGCGTCTGCTCCCAGGAAAATTCTCTGCAACCCAGCACCAAGGCTTTTAGGATCCCCTTACACTCAGCTGTCCCAATACCCACAAAAGGCAGGGTCCCTCTACATCATTCTGGCCTTCTTATCCAACTTACGATGGCCAGAGCAGCCTGACTCATGTCTTCAGAAATGTTTGTAAAGCACCTAGCACAGGGGTGGCCAGCCTGAGAAGGAGCCAGAATTTACCAATGTACATTGCCAAAGAGCCACAGTAACACATCAGCAGCCCCCCATTGGCTCCCCCTCCCCCATTCCCAGCACCTCCCACCCCCAGCAGCCCCACTGATCAGCATCTCTCCCTCCCTCCCCACACCTCCCGATCAGTTGTTTCGTGGTGTGCAAGAGGCTCTGGGGGGAGGAGCAAGGGCACGGCAGGCTGAGGGGAGGGGGGCAGGAAGAGGTGGAGTGGGGGCAAGGCCTGTGGCAGAGCCAGGGATTGAGCAATGAGCACCCCCCGGCACACTGGAAAGTTGGCACCTGTAGCTCCAGCCCTGGAGTTGGTGCCTATACAAGGAGCTGCATATTAACTTCTGAAGAGCCGCATGTGGCTCCGGAGCCACATGTTGTCCACCCCGACCTAGCCTAATGTGACCCCACTTGTGAGTGGTTGCTGTTGCAATACTACAAATTAATGGTACTGAACTAACTTCTATAAAGCCGTAGGACAGCCCTGCCTTTAGTCCTGCTAAAGACTTTCTGGGCTATGGTATGAAAATGACTTGAAGCAATTGTCTAAAGAGCTACGTTGTAACTGTTGCATTTGTATATGCGCTCTAGGTGAGTGTATAATTTAAGAACACATTTCATATAAAACAAATGTGATTTGGTGGTAGAGAATCTTACATTCCCCATCCTTAAAATCCACATGCACCCCAAGAAAAGACTCACATAAGGTCTTATCTTAAGTGGGGCTTTGCCCTATATTCAACCACAGAGAGCCAGGCATTCATGTAGCTGCATCAATGCAAACCCTTAGTGGAGGCAACGGGGAAAACTGCTATTTGCCTTGGTGGAGCTTCTCTTTGCTTGAATCCAGGATAAACTGCACTGCTGAAAATAGCAACATTACCAGTCCAAAGTAGATACTGGTGTAGGTACTGCAATAGCTGAAACTGGGGAAATCCCCTGTCCAGACTTATGCTAGCCTGATGGGCCTTGCAGCCTTCAGTGAAGTTCAACAAACTTTGGCTATGTCTACACTAGCACTTTTCTCGGTATAACTTGTGTCACTGAGGGGTGTGGAAAACAAACACCACACCCCTGAGCGACACGAATTACATTGACTGAAGCGCTGGTGTGGACAGCGCTATACTCTCCTGCCGACATTGGGGGTGGTTTAATTACGTCATTGGGAGAGCTTGCTCCTATTGGCTTAGAGTGGCTACGTAGAAAATTTTACAGCGGTGTAGCTGCATCAGTACAGCTGTGCTGCTGTAAGGTCTCTAGTGTAGACGTAGCCTTTGTCTCTCAGACCAACAGGGAAAGGCAGATGCAGAGTTCAAAGCACCCAGCCTAGAATCCCCAGCCATTTACATCTCAGGACTGTTAGATGAAGGCCCTCAGCATCAGATCACGTCTTAACCTAATAAATGTCATTCATTATTATTTAAATATAAATAAATCCTTACTGTCAACAAGCTTAAATCAAAGCTAGTGCCTAGTGAAAGTTTAAATACAGTCCAGCTTTTTATGCATGAGCACAGGAAATGTTTAATCTAGCCAGGGCAGAATGCATTAGCACCAATAAACATTGGCTGATTTTCCTAGCCATAAGTTGTATTTGTAGTGGATGCTGTATAAAACAGAAACAACTCCAATGCATTTTCCAAAGCTTGATTACACGTCTGGCTTCCTTTCTGGATGAACAACGAAGCAGAGAATAATTGGTGCACTGAGGTTTTATTTCTTGCCCAAGCCTCTGAAGAACTGTAGATACTGACTTGCGATACTCCTAGCTTCAACCCCAACACACCTTTAGTGTTGCTAGTGAAAGCCAACACCTTATTCACCATCTACAGTAGCCTGTCTGATCTTAACAAAAACTTTCCTGACCTCTATACTATGCTTGCCATTAACTACGCATGGAGGCTACCTTATAAAGAATGTAACATCCACAGTAGTTCATACAGTTAGCAAAGGCAATCCCACTGCCATGTAAATAGCTTTGAAACTGAAGGGAGATGTCATTCTGTGTACTGCTCCTTTAAATTTAGAGTTGTCTTCCTCCCCATTGTGGAAGCAGCTGCTAGTTTTGCGTGCTTGCTCTCTCATTCCCATGGAACTTTACATACGTTCTTTCTTTAAGGCTGCCTTAAAATAAGTTGCAAACATCACTGGCTTGGCCTATCCATCACACAAACATGTTAAACTTGCATTGTTTTCCCCCTTTCTCCCCGCCCCCCCAAATTGCATGAACCTGATCATTGGGTGGCATAAATCAGGGTAGCTGCATGGAAGTCAATGGAACTACAGTATCTTACTCCAACTCAAGTTCTGGCCCTCTCATTTCAGGGAGTTGAGCAGCTTCAGCGACTGCAGGAAGGTGCAGCGACTCAAACTGCTGTTGAGCGCATGCAGTACATGATTTCCCACAGCATTACTCTGACCTTTATCTCGGCCAGCTGGCTGACTCTGCTGAAAGAGCCACACGCCTCATAGCTGTGCAATACTACGGCATCTTATCAGGCACTTTCAGGCGCTGCCTTTTGTTTCTCCGAGTTTACTGATGATTAATAAAGCTCAGATCATTGAGCTCACTAGTTCAGGTGAACTTCTGCTTGCTTTGATACCAGTCAATAGGGGAGAATTTCACTTTCCCACGCTAAAGGGGGTGATGCAGGGGAAGGAAGGTTGGCACTCGAGTAGGACCCAGAAGTTCTAGACTGCAGTCCTAGCTCTTCCCCAGACCTCCTCTGTAATGCTGTACAAGACACTTAAGGCCCAGATGGGATAACCACACTTCACTGGGGCCATGATGTAGCAATGGGCATGGGAGCTAGGTCCCCTTCCCTGTGGTCTTTTGAGCACTAGATGAGGTCTTGCCTTGTTGCTGTGCAGTGTCCCCAGTTGGGAGATGGAGGAGAAGGAAGAGATTATGCTTCCTCCGGTGTCAGAAGTTAAGACTGGGCCAATTGGGGCTTTGTTTCATTGCCTACTGGCTTTTGAGCCTTAAGTCATCCAGGTCACGTTTTCTAACTTTTCTCTGCTACTATGAGAGCGAGAAACTTTATAGAGAGAAAGAAAGAAACAAAGAAAGGTGAGATTTTCTCACACAACCACCTGACTCCAGGAGCTGGGACTTCAAGAAAAACACTGAATATCATGAGACTCACAGTAAAGTTGCTAGCGTTGGTATTCTGAAACTCCCCTAAGTCAATGACGTGGCACCAATTTACACCAGTTGAGGATCTGGCCTTGTATCTAGGGGAATTTATTTAGTCACTGTAAAATCACCAGTTTAGTCTGGTCTTTCATTGCCATTTAGAGTTTCTTCCAGGGAGTTTTGGCTTTCATCCTTGAGTCTTCATAATCAGAAGAAGACCAGACAAGGGAACAACATGTCCTAGTTCGTTCATTGAGCATCTCTTTAGGAGGGAGTAAAAGAAATAAACAGAGGAATCTATGTTAATGTTAGAGCTATTTTTCTGCCCTTTGCTATTGGAGACTCAAACATTGTGTCTATTTGAAGGAATTCCTGGCCACCTCCCTGATTCGGATTAGATTATCAGACTGGAGTTGTACACTCTGGAGAAACACAGTTGTGCTTAGCTATCCTTTGAGTCATTATCCTGTCACATTTATTTGGAGTAATGTGTTTATATAGATAGGCAGATAAAGATGTTTAGGAAAGTTAGCTTTACAAAAGTGACACGCTGAATTTTCTGCTTACAATCTGGATTTTGTCTCTGATCCTGACCCTGCTGAAAACAATGGGAGTTTTGTCATTGACAGCAATGATAGGGGGAAATCAGCCCTTTTAGTCTCTAATGGCTCTTGCTATACTAAACAGTCGTTCCAAAGCTAGAAAGTTTGGATCCTGGCACTTCTCCTTGTGTGATACTGCAACAGCTGAGTCCAGCTGGCACAAGAACTAATAGTCCCTGATTTAAGCAGATAATAAGTCTCCAATTGGGGAGGTGAGCCTAGGGTTTAAAGTCACTCCTTGGTCCATTCTTTCTGGCATTCTACAGAATGGAACCATTGGGGCAGGAACACCTTGATGTAGAAGCTTTGGGACTGGGCAAGGACGAGAGGAATCTGCTAAAGTGAAGCTTCTCAGCCAATCAGCCATTTGAAAAGAAGCTTGTGGAGGTCACCAAGTGTCTGTGAGCACTGCTGGAGCCCCACGGGTGCTGCTTCATGGAAAAGATTCCCATAGGCGATCACAGCAGCACGTTGGTTCTGAGAGAGGGGCCCCCACATTGAATCTCTCAAACACCCAGGGTTGTTTACATGCACTGACGTGGATCATCTCTACTCATCTGTCACTCTTTTTGGTTTTGATAAACCCCAGCAAATCCCAAGGGAATGGACCATTAGAAATATAGAACAGTCTTTGTGAGAATAACCACAAAACTGAGCAAGAGCAGGGCCCCCTCCTTCATTTCAGAGCTAGGGACAGGCATACAGCAACCCTATCCCATATGTCCTCCAACCCCCATGTGACACTGATAATATCCTGAAAAAACCTTATGGAATTAAGATAAACTCGGTTGAATTAGGGTTAATAACTTTGGGGTATATGACATTAAACATGCAGTTGTGTGTGTGTTCTTGTGGCATTGTCTGTCCCTTCTCTAGTAGTGAGGGGGAATGCTCATGAACATCCTCCATTATCAGCCTTTCAAGCCACTTCCCTGGAGGGATACACATACATTACAGCTATGTCTACACTACACATCTTTCAGCGACACAGCGGTGCTGCTACAGCCGTGCCACTAAAAAGCGCAGTGCAGTGTAGCCGCTGTTTGTCAGCAGAGAGAGCTCTACCGCCAACAAAAAGCTTCCACCCCCCATGAGAGGCAGCGCTTTTTGTCGGTAAAATTTTTATCATGGTGGGGGGTGGTTTTCACACCCTGGAACGACAAAAGTTTTACTGAAAAAAGTCCAGTGTAGACAAAGCCTAGTTCAAACTGGATTCTCCAGAGCCCAACAGACAAAGCAGAGACTTTTGAATAATAGCTCGAGTTTAAACAGGCTCATGGCCTTCTTCCTGATTCAGCAACCAGACAAGACCCCTGCCCCACAGAGGGCCTTAGGGGAGGGTTGGAAGGACTGGGCCTGCCAGAATCCATGTTAGGGTGAACTCTGGTATGCTCATTAGCATGCATGCAGGTTCTTTTATTGGTTTTAGTATGTTTTCCTCTGTAATGCTTTTTACCTTAAAAATAAAGTAGAAAGAACTGTGTAGGAATTTATATCGATAGCAATCACTCTTATCAGTCTCTGAAGAAGCAGTAAAGAGGTCTGTTTAGGCACACTGACTTGGCTGGGAAATGCACAGTGAAGGCAGGGAGCTTTGCAGCTTGGCCATGCCCTGGTCAGAAGGGAGAGAGACATGGGTCTCCACCCACAAGAGGCAACAGCTGGGGAGCTGGAAGCCTAAACATGGGTGTCCTAGCTGAACAATTGAGGGGAAATACAGAGGCAGTTGTCCTGTATGGTGATACCATACCTCCCACACTCATGAGCCTAGAGGGAAATGTTTTATTTCAAGTGAAACATTCCACAAACTTTTTTTAAATTGGAATAGAAGTTTAGTGAGTTTTACAGAAGGGGCACTTACTGCCTCCCCCCTTCCCCCCCCCCCCCCGATGTTGTATCATGAGCAACAGGAGCTAGAGTGAAATGATTTTTCTGAATGTATTACTATAGCTTTCACTTTTTAAATGCAAAACATATCTGTCACAAGGTAGGTACACGCTGTCACAGGGTAGGGTACACCCTGTCACAGGGTGTTGGGTCATGGGAGGGGGGGACAAAAATGGGGATTTGAGGGTCAAGGGGTCTAGTACCTCATGTCAACATGGCAGCCCTTCTGCTCAGGGCAGCACAGCCCCGTGGCAAAAGTCTATAAAATTGTCCTTTGACAATAAAGCCTGCCTAATCGTATAGCCAGAGTAGGGGGACCTGGCCCCAACCTTCTGCACCAGGTCCCAAACCAGGGTCCAGAGGAGCCAGTACTTTTGTGATCAGTCTTAGTCGCTCGTTGCTACAGTCCCAATCCCTGAGTTGCTTCCTACCCTGACTTCCAGGGACAGCAATCTCACGGCCTTGTCAGCTAGGTGTCCACCGGGGTCTCAGTACGGCTGGCCTCTGTGGCCTGGGGCTCTGGGCTCACAGCTTCCCAGTAGGAGCCTGCAATACACATCTGGTCTCCTTCCTGGCAGATCAGCCCAGACTGAGCTGAGCTACTCCTTTTTTATACTCTGGTTCCAATCTGAGCATGCCCAGCAAGGGTGAGGGGGCGTGGCTTCTTCAGCCCACAAAGTGTGGTTAACACCTGCGGAACCAGTGTGGGATAGGTACCCCGTCACAATGTCAAGTAGCAGATCAGATCATTTCTTCACTCATCAAAGGAGAGAAAAGGTGTAATGGCCTCTGAGGGGGATTGAGCGCCAGGAATTCTTTTACATTAAATAAAAATACTTTATCAGTAATAAATATTTATGCTCTGGTAATGCCTAAAGGCCCTGATCAGCATTGAGGCTCTATTGTGCTGGGTGCTGTAGCAACATAGTGGTCTACGCTTCAAAAAACCCCAGCAGCAGCGAGTCTCTGAGAGCCCAGGTCAACCAACTCTGCTCATGCCACAGCACTAAAAATAGCCATGTGGGATGTTCCAGCTCAGGCTCGAGCATGGGCTCTGAAGCTCACTCCACTTTGCCTGAGTTGGAACAGCTACAAGGCTGTTATCAGCACCATAGCACAACCCCCAGTCTGTAGACTCTGAGACTCACTGCCGCTGAGTTTTTTGTTTTTGCAATGTAGACATACCGATAGGATAGAGATAATCCTTGCCCTGGAAGGCTCTTATACAGTATTTTCCATTTGTAGCTGTCAAAGCACTTTACAAAGGAGGGTAATTATCATCTTCATTTTATAGATGGGGAGACAGAAGCACAAAGATGAATTAAGTGGCTCACCCAAGGTCACAGGAGGTCAGTAGCAGAGTCAAGAATACAACTCAGGTCTCCAAACTTCCAGTCCAGTGCCCTATACACCAGACCTCCATTTGGGGAAGTCACTTTACCCCTGTTTGTCTCTGTTTCCGAGACTGAAATGTAGTAACACCACAACCTCACAGGTGAGATGTGAAGCTTAATTATGTACAAGTTGGTAATGACCTTAGGAGGTAAAAAGTGCTAGGTATTACTATTAAAGTAACCATTTACAGTTGCTATTCCAGAGTTTGGAGCCCAGCGCACATTCTTGCTATGGTGGATTTTATACAGTAAATGATTAATTTAAAATAGATATTAACTATGGGCAAAGTCTCACTAGGATGGTGTGAGAGGAGAAGCAAGCTCTTCATAAAGTCTTGTTCACAAATGTTTCCCAAAAAGGTCTGAAAGATAAAACAGTTTGATTTTGACAACATACTGGTAGAAAACTATATGAATAGATCTTGGCTCCTGTAGAGGATTGAAGTGCCCTAGTTCAATCTCAAGCTATTGGGCTTTGTGCAAGAATCACTGCATGAAATTCTATGGCTTGTGTTCCGCAAGATGTTTGACTTGACGGTCATAATAGTCTCTTCTGGCCTTTAAAATCTGTGAATTTATGAAATTCTCACAATTACAGAATGCAAGTATGTTTGGGAAAATAATGTTTCAAGTCCAATTTTAGTCCACAAAAGGCTAAGAAATCCAGAGATAAATTTGGTAGTCCATCTCCTATTAAGATGAAATAAAATAATTATTTACATAGCACGTAGGCAGAACTACGGTCATTTTAACGTAATTGTAATATTGGTTAACAATGGAAAAGCCCTGGTGCCTGGACTCTTGCATCTTTTTATTTTCACAAATATAAACATCTGCCTCTTTTCAACCTTGTTCCTTTAAATATTTGCCATGGTTTACCTATAATATCACACCTCCCAAATCAGGGCTTGGTCCAACAATAGAAATTTTCCACTGGTGACAATGGGAGCTGGATCATGCTCTGACAGACTGGTCTTGCAAACTTCACAAGTAATCCATACACACGGGAACTGTTCCATTGAATTCACTGGGATATCCCGCAAGAACAGGGCTTCTGGGAGAGGGCACAAATCACATTTTAGTTGTATGACTGTATTTAATGAGAGCCCTGGTTTAGCCCAAATACACAGAGACCAGGTCCTTAGTTGGTGTAAATCAGACTAGCTCCACTGATTCTAATAGACTACACCAGTTTACACCTTCAGAATACCTGGCCTACTGTATTTTCAGTCTCGTCCACTATCTAAGCAGCATTGTTCTTGCTTACCTTCATTATGAGCTTAGAGCAGTCAGAAATTTTAAGGAGCACTACGCTTTACAAATGTTTACCCTACCAACCTTTTTTAAAATATTTTTTTCTACAGCAAAACCTCTGACCTTCATTTATATAAATAAAACCTATTTTACTTCACTATTGTAACTCCTGTAATTATGGTATGCCAGTTCTGTTTCCGATAAGACTTCTTTAATGCTTCTTAGAAAGTTTCTAGTCCTTTCTTGCTTTCTGCCCCAGTTACTCGGAAGAGGCGATACTCTTCTGTTTTCCTTCAGAAAGGAAGACATGGCTATTTTTCATCCCCTTTTACATACTTGTCAAGATCACTCAATAAATAGCTGAAAATAAGTTATTTTCCACTCACTCTGTTTCAGCTAAACTAGCAGCAGCTGCACTGATTAGAAACAAAATGTAGAAATCATTCATAATTTTCCTCTCTGACATTAGCACCCTGCCACAGGCTCTCTACTCACCACTAGGGCACCTTCTTGTGGGAATAGCTTCACCTAGTCTGATGCCCCCTTCAGTCTCTCATTCACATTGCATCTCCTCTCATGCTCCAAGATTTGCAGTGCTTCCTCTTCGTAGCTTGGGGTGCTCCCTCTCCGAGGCTTGGCCCTCCAGCCAGGTCACTATAGTTTCCCCCTTCCAGGGTATCAAAGTATCATCGGACAATCTGTCTCAAGCAGTCTTCCATTCTACTGCCCAGACCGTGCCACTTCCCCAGGGGCTGGTAGGGGGACGTGGGCCCACCCACTACTCTGGATACCAGCCAAGGGATCCTACAGCTAAGGTCTGCTCTGTCCCAAAACTTGCTGCTATTTCCCTGGGCTGTTTCCAACTCTGTCTCTATCAGGCTTCCTTATCCACCACCCTTCTGGGTAAATCCTTCCCTCAGGGCCAGGCTCACAGGGTTTCTACTCTTTCCTCCTTTCCTTCCCTAAGCCCACAGAATGACTGCAGGCTTCCACACTGCAGCCCCCTCCTATCCTCACTCCCTGACCTTATACCAGCCCTGCCTGCTCCTGCCAAGCTGGGATCCATCCTCCGTCAGTGCTTGCCTGTCAAGCCTGTCTTTTCTTCAGGGTGTGGCCCATCCTCTTACCTAACTCCTTCTGAGCCACCTTAACCCTTTCCAGGCTAGTATAATGATGCTGCACTTGATAATGCTGCACTTAATGTAAACTGCATTACAGTGCATCAGATCCTGCTCACCTTACAAACCGTCAGTCCCATTGGGACTACATGCATTCGCAAAACCAGTAAAATTTGGCCCATTGTGGACTTTTTTGACGGCCTTACTTGCTGCTGCCATAATACGTGCCCACTTAGGACCTAACCCTGCATTCTGTTCACATGCACTTCAAATGCCCGCTCAAGTCAATGAGAGTCTGAGATGCTCAGGGACGGTAACAGGCCTTAACTTATCAGGCAAAAAAGGGATAACTTAAGAACATTCTCCCATCCTGGAGAAGTCCTATAGAATGTAATAGAAAATGATAAACTTTTTAGAAAAAGGTTTGGAACATTATGTGGAGTTGAATAGAGAGTTCCCTATTATAGAATTATATAGGATTATGCAAAAACCTATTGAAAGTATATCATTCTCTATTAAAATTCTCTAGGTTCAGCTCTTCTGCTGGCTTACCTCAGCAAAGATCCACCCATTTCAGTGTGGGGCTCTGCTGATTTAGACCGATTGAGGATGTGGCCCAGAATTTTTAGTAGAATTTCTATAGATCTGTTAATTTCTATGTAAACCAGTGGTCCCCAAACTGTGCGGCATGACCCCTAAGAGGACGTGGGGAACATTGGGGGGGGTATGCAGTGGGGCCTGAACCAGCCCCCATGGGGGGAAAGGGAAGGAGCGCCCACTAGCCAGTTCTTGCCCCAGCCACAGCTCCACACCACCCCCTGCTCTGCCCCAGCCTAGCTCTGCCCTGGTTCCCTCTCTGCCCCCAAGCCAGCTCAGCCTCTATCCCCAGTTCCTCCCCTATCTCCAGTTCTGCCCCAGGCTTCATCTTCTGCTCCAGCTCTTCTGCTGAACCAACTGTGCAGTAATGGGTGTATGTGGGGGGGGAGTGCAGATAGATTCCATTACTGGTAAGGGGGGGTGCGACAGGAAAATTTGGGGCACCACTGGTAGAACCCCATCAGTTGCATTTACATTAAATTCCATAAGGCCAAGATTTTCATAAGTGATGAATGATTTTAGATGCTTTCATTTATGGGTAGCCAACCTGAGACACCTTAAAGAGGCCTGATTTTCAGACAGTGAATACTCAGTGCTTTATGAAAATCATGTGACTTTAAAGTATTTGAAGCTGGGTACCCAAAATTACTAGTCACACTTGAAAATCCTGGCATGAATCTTTTCCATAAGGGACAGCAATCTGCCTTATAAAACTGCCATATAAGAAACTCCCTAACTATATCAAATGCATTTTGAAATCTTTTTTGAGTGAATATCTTATTTTGAATTAAGTTTTCCTACAGCAACTTGAGTAAAAAGAGGATAGAGGTCTAGTCCTATGTGAATTGCTTGTTTACTTTGGAATAGAGATGATATTTGAGAACTTTCCCAGCAATGACTCTCATATCATGTTGCCCTCAAACATGCAAAGAGCACAACAGTCTGAAAGAATTCTGAATGTTAAAGAAATTTGACAGCTTTAAAGCATGGGATCATCAGCTGTCTCATGAAAAAAGCTATCCCTGTTTTATAACCTTTTTTTTTTTTTAAGTTCTATAAAGTTCACAGTGAGAGATGATGTCTAGATTGTAGTGGCTGTGAATGAAACTCCATTGGGCCAAATTCAGCTCCTGGGATAAACAAGTATAACTCCATTAAAGCGTAGAAATAGATGGAGTATGGAGTATTTGAGCCAGTCATACTTAGGTTAGTAACTGTGAGAACAGTTAAAGCCAAAGGGAAAGATTCAGCCCTGAAGTCAATGGACCATTTTCTCATCTGTTAAAGGTCCTATTCCAGTCTGTTGTCTTCAATTATTAGTTATTACTATTGGTTATTTTGCTTACAGTTGTGACCAGAGGATTCAATTAGGGCCTCATTTTGGTAGACCCTATACAAGCACGTAGGAAGGTATAGTCCTTTTTCCATAGAGTTTCTAATCTGAGTCCTGCTGCTGCTCACTGAGAAGGGCTACACTTTAGTTCTTAATCTTACTTGCCTTAAGTTGTAGCTTCCATTCACCACAGTGTAACAATTGTACATACCCTGCTGTGTACCAGGAGCAAGGCCTGATGAGTTCTCTATCTCAAAGGGGTGCTGAATTTTCTTTGTACTCAGCATTCTTGATTTCACCTTAATTTGGATCCAAAACAACCCATTAAAAATACCCATGACCAATGGAGAAGCTGAATAGGTTTCAATTGAATGTTTGAGTCTTGTGCTATCCTTAATTGCTCCTGTGAACAGCAGCTCTTCACAATAACATAGTTACTATGGTAAAACTATGGGGTAGTTTTTTTAATAAACTAGATACAGTAGAAATTCTCCAGCTTGCATGCTAATTGTGGGGAAGGAGGAAGATGAGAAGGAGGGAAGGGAAGGGGCCAATACTGCTTCTGTTGTACACTCAAATCTGAAATGGGTCATGAGTTTATTCAGCTCAGAGTTCAGTAAAAACTTTTTTCTCAACTCATGGAAAACAGAGTCTTTAGAATCTTCCAGCACAACTAATTGTTGAGGACTCAGTTCTATCCTTCTATCTCCACAGCCAAAAAAGTGGAACAGGTTATGGGGGCTACCATTGGACTTAGTGCTAAATTCTGCAGTCATCCAGAAAGCAAAGTAGATCATATACTGCGAAGATCCCCGACTGGTAATTTACTTGAATGATGATTAAAGATTTTGGCCCTTGGTCCTTAAATATTCATAGGAACTCCTTTGAAAAGGGTCCACCAGGACTCAGGTTTGTCTCTTCACTAACTGAGGTATAGCTATGCTAACAATTTGAAGTATTTTGCCAAGTCTAATTCCCGGTGATGACATACTAGATAGCCCTGTGGAAGAGCAATATTGTGACTCAGATGGCAACATCCAAACCCAGGGCTGGTTTAGCACCTTGCAGTCCACCCTGAGTAAAGGACACCATGCACCTGTGTGGCCCAGGGGGAGCTCAGGGATTTGGGAAGCAGGATGCATCAGCCTTTTTCTTGGTGGAGCTCTGTGATGATTCAGCAGTGCCAGATAGTGCAGTCAGGTCTGTGCAGCCAAGGCTCTGCCCATGTTCCTGCTCCGCAACAGTGCAGAAGAGGGAGTAGCAGCCCAGTAGCAGGGACTGGGACCGTGGGTATCCCACACCGAGGAATAAGGGGGCTCTTTATACCCGCTTACTCCCCTGCACAGTCATGCAGCTGGGCTCACAATCAAGCCCCCAGTCTAAGGGCAAACTGAAAGCATCAAGTGGCTGGAGAATGGACAAATGCAGGTTTGCATAGGCCCATACAGAAATATTACACTAAGCACAGCATCACTGCAGTTTCACTGGCTTTTGGTAGTAAAGCAAGCTGACACCAGAATCTGTCATGATCACAATGTCCTAGGAAGCAGTAGGGCTTCACTAAATTACCTCCACCTCTAGCAAGTTGTTCTTTTGTCTGCTCACTTCAGGGTGAAAAGTACCTGCGCATATGCGCTTGACTGCCTTATCTGAGTTGGTGACCAGGCAAAGAAAGAAATTGACTTTGTGACTTCAGAACAAAACCATTGGAGTGGCTGGGAACTTGCCCACTGATTTCCAATCACATTGTCCCAAGGCTTAGAGAGCTTCCTTTTAGGTAGAAAGGATCGTCCTAGCTGGTATTCTTCAAGTCTCTTTAATCTTTACGTAACTTTAAAAATATGCATGGGTTTTAAGCCCAGAAGGACAATTACATCATCTAGTCAGACCTCCTGTGTATCGTAGGCCCTTAAAATTTCACCCAGGTACCCCTGTATTGAGCCCAATAACTTGGGTGCGACTAAAATATCATTTTCAGCAAGGCATCCAGTGTTGATGAGAAGACTTAAAGAGATAGAGAATCCACCACTTCCCTTGACAGTTTGTTCCAATTGTTAATCCCCCGACTGTTAAAAATTTGCATCTTATTTCCAATTTGAATTTGTCTGGCTTCAGCTTCTAGCCATTGGTTCTTAATACGTAATGAAGCTAGTGTTTCTAGTCCTTGAATTGGCAAAAAGAAAAGGAGTACTTGTGGCACCTTAGAGACTAACAAATTTATTAGAGCATAAGCTTTCGTGAGCTACAGCTCACTTCGGATGAGCTGTAGCTCACGAAAGCTTATGCTCTAATAAATTTGTTAGTCTCTAAGGTGCCACAAGTACTCCTTTTCTTTTTGCGAATACAGACTAACATGGCTGCTACTCTGAAACTAGTCCTTGAATTGTAGATGTTTCCCAGCAAATTCAGCTCTGATGATTGATTGATTAACAGCAAAGTCATTTGTTCCCAGATATTTACACATGAAATGAGCACTAGCTGCTGCCTTGAGCCTGCTGCTCCCTATGCCTGGATTTCCTGACGGGAAACAAAGGATCTTTATGTGCTCAGTAAAGCAGAGGCCAAAAACATGATCTCCCTGAAACCATTTAATTATGAAGGTGACATGGAAAGATAAAAAAATGTTTGTGCCTTTTTGTTTGATTTCTTTACCATGTATAAAGACCTGAGTGCTGGGAGAGAGTCAGCAGCGTATTAACGCCTAGGCCGACAAATTTGCCGGGGCGGCAAATTTATAATAACATCCAGAGGCTGCTTCCCCTGGTGCCGGTTCATGCCCTCCACCCCCGGCCCCACCCCAACTCCACCCCATCCCCACGCCCTCTCTGCCCCATTGGTCCCCTTCCCCAAATCCCTGCCCCAGCCACGCCTCCTCTCCTGAGCGCACCGCGTTCCCCCACTTCCCCGCCTCCTTCGCGAAGCTGTTTTGTGCACAAGCTCTGCCGCTCAGGGGAGGAGGTGGAGGTGGAGCGGAGGGAGGGCGGCAATTATTTCTGGGCCTAGGGGTGGCAAAATCATTAATCCACCACTGGAGAGAGTGTTTAGGGGGAAGGAAGAAATTACTATTTTATATTGGAAATATTGGGTCTTGTCTCCTCTGTTTTAACAGAAGAATTCTGTAGACACCTCGTGGATTTAGAACCTCACAAGAAGCTGAAGACTGAACAAATAAGAGGGGAAGGGGAAGAAGAAGGAGGAATTATTATATATCTTGCAGGGGAATCATGTAGTACTTGGCCATTATGGCTGCAAACCTAAGGACACTCACAAAACTGGTGTGGACTGGCACCAAGAAGTGTATTTTTTTAAAATTTATTGCTAGACAATTTATATTCTTCTAATACCAGGAGATACACTGCATTTTGGAAATCAAGAAATAAAAGGACAAATTGGAAGCTGAGTTTACAGTGATTCATGAATCTGCAGAGCAGCCCAGGGTTTCTGATGCAACTAATAATGAAAAATGGTAGTCACAAAATAATTTCATACACACTTTCCACAAGAGCTGCAAGTTAAAGTGTCCAGAGCTTGGGACAAAATTTTCCATAGTTTCCTAGAGGCTTTGATGTTCACTTAACTATCAGAACACTCCTTGTTATGGAAGAGTCAGACTACCACCAGTCATCAGTAATTTGGGCCAAATTCTTCCCTCATAACCTCAGTGAAGTTTGACTCAGTTTAGTAGATGCAGTGCTGGCAATTCAGCACCAATTCCTGACTTAAGTGGTGCAGCCCAGATACACACCAGTCCAGGATCTGGCCCAGAATATCCAGCACTGCATTTATTGAGTCATTTCATTTATAAAATAAGGCGTTACATAGTGACAGCAATTTTTAAGCACAGCTTCCCCCTGACTCCAATGGGGAATTTGGTTAAGGACATAGGAATTGCCATATTATATATTGCCCTTCACTGGCTCCCCCTTCTGCATTGCATCCAATACAAACTTCTTGGGTGAAATCTTGGACCCCCTGAAGTCCATGGCAAAATTCTCATTGACTTCAATGATGCCAGAATTTCACCTATTGTCTTTACCATTAGGGCCCTTCACAAGTTATCTCCTCCCTAGTTACCCACATCTGCTCCTCTCCACCAACAGTATCTGTCTCAATAGCCCATTTGTCCACTTCTCCCGCAGATGTCTTTGTGCCTTCATCCTTGGTAGTATTTTATGCACGGACCTCCCTCCCCCAATTATTTGATAAAGCCATTCTCCTGTCCCTGTTAAGCCCCACTTCATAGAGACTTCTGATATCTATTGTACTGATGTCTCATTCAAAATTAATTGACTCGGAAACATTTAGCAGTTCCCATAGGGGACTGAGGTAACTATTATGTGTTTCACTCATTTTTCCATTTGTTTGTTGTACAGTACACCCACTTGTCACGGCTATCTTAAATTAGATTGTAAACTCTTTACAGCCATGACTGCCTCATTTATTATGAGAAAGGGTAAACAAGAGTTTAAAATCAATGGCACACTATGGCCAGAAGCCACTAACTTGTATAACTTTCTGCATGCCACTGTCTGGGTCCTGGGTCACTTTCATAACTTCATGGAGAATCACAATAATTTTGAGTTAGGCTGGAGTTTCAGTAGCAAACTGATTGAACAAGTGTCACCCCCTCACTGAATCCATCAGACACCACTAAATAAGGTTTCAGAGTAGCAGCCGTGTTAGTCTGTATTCGCAAAAAGAAAAGGAGTACTTGTGGCACCTTAGAGACTAACAAATTTATTAGAGCATAAGCTTGAAGTGAGCTGTAGCTCACGAAAGCTTATGCTCTAATAAATTTGTTAGTCTCTAAGGTGCCACAAGTACTCCTTTTCTTTTCACTAAATAAGGCTGTTCCCAGCTTAACTGCTGAAGAAACAAGCATCCTTGAAAAGGGAAAAGCAAAAGAACTGAAGTTGCATCTAATAAATGAGATGTGGGGCACAGAATACACCCTCTGTTCAAGGAGGAAATGGCAGCTTAAGTGATATGGGAAAGTTTGTAGATCAGCAGCTGGATCTTTCCTGTTTATTCTGGGACAGAAACAATTCATCATAAATAATAGCATCCTTCTGGCCAGATGAAAGGCAGGACTTTTAATCTGTATGCAAAAGTAGAATGTGTCTATACCGAACAAAACTAACTCCAAGCCGTGAAACTGGGAGCCCGTCGGTCAGGAACAGAGCAATGTGTGTAGCAGGCTGGACCGCTGTTTCTCACAGCTCTGCTCTAACCTATGATGCTTTCACTCAGAAATAAAAACTCTCTTCATTTTCTTTCCAACCTTCAAGTCATGGGATAACTTTTTTTCATGCTCCATTTCCCCAGACACAAGGTCGCTTAATTGTCCTTCATTCTTGGGCTGGGTACTCTGGTCCAGTCTAGCTGTGCTCAGTCCAAGACTAGCCCCTGGTTTAAAGTAGAGTAGCCTCAGGGCTGCTATACTTTATGCCAGCTGCCCATAGTCCCCAGAGACCATTCTGGCAGTCAGAGATCACCAGGACATAGGAACACCCATGCAGCAGGAGTATAAGGTGGGTGAATGATACAGATGTTGCTGCAGTTTCTCGACACCAGGTGGGGATTCTCCTAGGCAGGGGGAATCCTCAAAAGTACAGTTAAGACAAGTTTACAGCTGTTTTGTGCCAGTGAAGCAGTGCAAAATAGCTAGGCTCATATATTAACTGGGTCCATTGTGTTTTGGGGAGCAGTCTTTGGTTTATATTGTGTGTTTCCTTTACCTCTGTGTGACTTTGATTATTATTAACCCTTAGAACACTGACATTTTCCAAGCTGGCTTCACATTACTACATAGGAAGACAAACTTATAAAATATGTGATGTGTGTGGTATAAAAGGCATATTTCAAGACTCTGGAATGGCCACATTCATAGGCACTGACTTCTTCTGGCCTTGTCTACACTACCAAGTTTTGTAGCCAAAACTGCCGTCTGTCGACCCAAACAGTGAGTGCATACACACTGCAAGGCGACTTTTGTCGGGGAGAATGCCCAGTTTTGGCAACAAAATACATCCATCCTCATGAGAGATTTACATCTTTTCCCTCCACATTTTTGTCGACAAAGTGAAAGTGTAGACACCACGCTTCATTTCATCGCTTTGATTGGCCTCCAGGAGATGTCCCACAATGCCCATCCTGACCGCTCTGGTCAGCAGTTTGAACTTCACTGCCTTGAGCCCCTCCTCCTTAGAAGCCCCAGGAATTTTTGAAATTCCATTTCCTGTTTGCTCGGCGTGGAGAGGTCCCATCGCATCTTCCCAGGTGACCATGGCAGGTTATCTCAGCAAACGCTCCCTGGCTTGGACCACTGCAGAGCTGTTGGATTGATCAGTATATGGGAAGAGGAGGCTGTGCAGTCCCAGCTGCACTTGAGCCACAGGAATTGGGATATCTAAGGGCAGATTTCTCTAGGCTAGTGCAAAAAGGGCTATGATCGGGACATGCTGCAGTGCAGTGCGAAGATAAAGGAGTTGAGGCAGGCGTACCATAAGGTGAGGGAGGCAAACCATTGCTCAGGTGCTTCACCTAAGACCTGATGGTTCTATAAGGAGCTGGATGCTATCTTCGGTGGTGACCCCACCTCCATTGCCAAGAGCTCCATGGATACTTCTGAGGGCATGGAAGCGGCGAAAAGAGGACCTAACCAGAGGACAAAGTTATTGATGAAGAGGCGGAGTTAGATGAGGATGTGTGGCTCCCGGCGGGGTCACCTCTTGGGGCAGGCAGCCAGGAACTGTTCTCCACTCCCAAGGTATCTAGCCAGTCTCGGGAGTCGCTCTCCGGTGAGCAAGAAGCAGGAGATGAGACTCCTGGTAAGTGGCTGTGGCTTGTGTAGTGCGGAGGTGGGTTCAAGGCACAGAAATTTGAGAGGTTGGCTGTGTTTCTGTGAGCTGGACATTTCCCTGTGCAGCTAATCAGTACAGTGGAACAGGATGTTGATGCATGCCAAGATCTCCCGGGAATCCTCCAGAGAGATCTCCAGGAAATTTTCCTGGAGGTACTAAGCAATCCTCTGCCAAAGGGTCCGTGGCAGAGCTGCTTTGTTCCTTCCCCCATTGTAGGAAACTTTCCCATGCCGTTTGGCAATTACTTGTGCAGGGACCAAAGCAGCACACAGGCGAGCAGCATAGAGAGCAGGGTGGAAGACACAAGCATGGTGTAGATGTTCCCCCTTTCCCTGCTTACCCTTAGCAGTGAGATGTCTGCTAGAATTACCCCTGCCTGTGGAAAAGTGTGGGAGAATTTTAGAATTTGTTCCCTAGAATAATGACAGGTTTCAGAGTAGCAGCCGTGTTAGTCTGTATTCGCAAAAAGAAAAGGAGTACTTGTGGCACCTTAGAGACTAACAAATTTATTAGAGCATAAGCTTTCGTGAGCTACAGCTCACTTCATCCGATGAAGTGAGCTGTAGCTCACGAAAGCTTATGCTCTAATAAATTTGTTAGTCTCTAAGGTGCCACAAGTACTCCTTTTCTTTTTCCCTAGAATACTGCATCATGACCCTTTCAAAGAGCGTGTCCTCTTTTCCCCAGGTGCCCACGCACCTCCCCCACACACCAACACTCATCATGCTTTGGGTATTCGCAGAGATGTGTGCCTGGCTAGGGTCAGTGAGAAAGTGATGGCAATGTTGCAGAAGATTTATTTAACTGAAATGTTTCAATGCTGCATTTAACAATCCCGCTTCTGTGCATCGTCCCCTGTGCTTCACCAGATGTGGCCTTCAGGAACACCCCATGCACCCTGGCCAACCATCTCTGGCAGATAAGAAAGCACCAAAGGTGCAGCAAAGAAGACATGTTCCAGGAGGTCCTGCGGTTCTCCAATGCAGAAAAAAGGGAACAAAAGGAGTGCTGGGGAGCCAAACAGCAGGACAGAAAAGAGAACCATGCATTTCTTAAGGGCGCTACTGAGCGGAGGCTAAAAATTATGAATGAGCAAACTCAGATGCTGAAAGCCTTAATCATGCCGCAGACTAAGCAAATCAGTGCTCAACCTCCACTGCAGCATATTCAGAATTCTTTTCTATGCCCCCTCCCCAAACTCCACCCCCACAGTCCTTTCCACCCTCTGGGACTTCTCAGTTCCCACTCTACTACAATCCCTCAGACAACTTTCACAATGATAGCTGGACCTACACACAACTGTGAAAGTCAGCCTTTCCCTGGTTCCTCCTTTCCTGCCACGCATTGTGTCTTTGTGTGTGCTGTTTTTTTGTGCAATAAAAGCAAACTTTCACAATACTAAATCATCTTTATTTTGTTTCTACAAGGTGAGATTGCAGCCACTGCCAATACATGCACAGGCATTATAATCACTTTATTACAGGAATATAAGGCCCCAAATGTCACCATTACCCCCTAGGAAAACTACATGGCATGTAACATTGAAGCAACTCACACAGCGATGTGAGTTGTTACTGGTGGTCATTGTCAAAGTGCTGCCTCAAAGCCTCCCTGATTCAAATAGCCCCCCTCTGGGCTCCTCTGACAGCCCTAGTATCTGGCTGCTCAAAATCAGTGGCCAAGGTTGCTCCACTCCTGAGCAAACCTTTCACCCTCAGCTTCACAGAGATTATGCAACGTACAGCAAGCAGCTATGACCATAGGAATATTATCCTCAGTGAGGTCCAACCTGCCATAAAGGCATTGCCAGCACGCCTTTAATCTGCCAAAGGCACATTCAGCTGTCATCTGGCACCTACTGAGCCTGTGGTTGAACTGCTCCTTATTGCTGTCCAGGTGTCCCATATAAAGTTTCATGAGCCACAACTGTAAGGGGTATGGAGGGTCCCCCAGGATCACTATGGGCATTTCAACACCCCCACTGTAATCTTCTGGTTAGGAAAGAAAGTCCCCGCTTGCAGCTTTCTGTACAGGCTGGTGTTCCTGAAGATGCATGCATCATGCACCTTCCCAGACCACCCCATGTTGATGTCAGTGAAATGCCCATGCTAATCCACAAGCACCTGCAACACCATGGAGAAGTACCTCTTCCTATTAATGTACTCCTTCGCAAGATGGTCTGGTGCCAAAATTGTAGTGTGTGTGCCATCTATTGCCCCTCCACAGTTAGGGAAACTTATTTCTGCAAAGCCGTACACTATTTCACGCACATTTCCCAGAGTCACAGTCCTTCGTAGCAGGATATGATTTATTGCCCTACACACTTGCAGTAATGCAGCCTCAACAGTCGACTTCCTCACTCCAAATTGATTTGTGACCCACCAGTAGCAGTCTGGAGTTGCCAGCTTCCACACAGCAATTGCCACACACTTCTCTACTGAGAGGGCAGCTCTCATTCTGGTGTCCTTGCGCCACAGGTCCAGGGCGAGCTCCGCTCACAGCTCCAGGAAGGTGACTTTCTGCATCCGAAAATTTTGCAGCCACTGCTTATCATCCCACACCTGCATGATGATATGATCCCACCATTCAGTGCTTGTTTCATAAGCCCCAAAGCGACGGTCTACCCTATGCACCTGCTCTGTGAATGCCAAAAGCAATCTAAAGTTGTTCCTATCCATATCATGCAGAATGTCAGGCATCTGTGAGTCTTCTTCAGTTAGGAACTTCATGATTAACTCCACTGCCATTTGCGATGTCTTCATGACAGTTAACAGAGCAAAGGAGAGCCGTGTAGGATCCATCCCTTCTCACAAAGATGCTGGGGTGCACAGCAAAGAAGGGCCATTGAAAAAATGCTCCGAAAGAAAGCCGGAAGCCCATGGAGTGCTGGGACAGAAAGCAGTGCATCACGGGACGTTTGGCACTGTCCCAAGATGCACTGTAATCTGCTCTGTCATCCCACAACACCTAGCGAGAGAAGGACTGTGGGGTAGGTATCCACAGTTCATTGCTCATACTGTCGATGATGGTGGCCCCACTGTGGATGCAATCTGTTGACAGAGGGAGCAAGTGTGAACACGAAATTGCAATTTTTATTATGTCGACTTTTGGGTGTTGACATCACTTTTGTCGACGCAGATTGGTAGTGTAGACATGGCCTCAGTTCCCAGAGGATGCTCAACCCCATCTCCGCCTCAGGCCCCACCCTGCCTCTTTCCACCCCTGTTCTGCCCCTGCCCTGTCTTTTCCTTCCCCTGCCCACCTTGCCCTGTTCCGCTCCCTCCCCCTTCTCTCCCTGCCCTCGCTTCTCTCCCTCCCCGCCAGCACCTCCTGCACGCCGCTGAACAGCTGATCGCAGCGGGAGGCACTGGGAGGCGCTGGGAGGGAGGGGGAAGGCACTAATCACAGGGCTGCTGGTGGGTGCCGAGCACCCACTATTTTTCCCCTGTGCGTGCTCCACCCCAGGAATGCCCACGGAGTCAGTGCCTATGGCCACATTGCTCATGAATGCTTTTGTAAGGGAATGGAGAATTAAACCCAGTAACTTTAAGGAATGATATTATTTTCCTTATTCTAATAAAATTCCTTGCTCACTGTCAGAAGAAAGTGATTCTTTCTGTGATTTTTTTACCACTAATGCATGATTTCCCCTTCTCCCTGAGCTATGGACCCCAAAGCCATTTATTCTGGGTTTCTAAGGGGTTGGATTGAGGGTGGGTTGGTTCATTCTTTGTAAACAAATGCTTCCTCAAATGTTTGCTTAAGTTTGACATGTGTATTTAATTTTGTCCCAGCAGAGGAACATGGTCATGACTAAAGAATTTGCTTGAAGTTTTGGAAATGAGATGGTGAAAACAAGTTGCTGACATGATGTAATTTTCTAGAAAAACATGTCTAGTACAGAAGAAACACACGAGCTATCCATGTCTAGAACGCCAGCTGTCCAGACCTAAACTGCTGGTTTCTAAACACACAGTTGTTAAACTTTTCACGTGCTACAATTTAATTTATTCTGAAGCCATACAGTGCTATTTTACCCCTGAAGTGAAATGAACAGGGAAAGATTAATTCCAAAGTGCTTGCCAAATGCTGTGCCAGAAGTTGTCTTTTTTTAAATGACAAAGAAGGAATCACATTCTTAGTTGTTACAGATTTTTTTGAAAAATCTCAAAATCTTACAAAACAGAGTAGGAAACAATGACCCCATGTGGTACAATGGTGCAATCTAGCAGTTAAACATTCAGTAAGTAATTCTAATATTATGCTCCCTTTTTATTTTCCAGAGAAAAACTAGGGTTTTAGTCCGAGGTCTGACTCACCCTGCTTTGTTGAGCAAGTCACTTAACCTCTCTGCCTCAGTCTTTCAATCTGGTACCTCAATAATGTCTCTCAGTAATGTGTACCTACCTCACAAGAGTATTATGTCTATTAGATCAGTGGTTCTCAACCAGGATACACATTCCCCTGGGGGTATGCAGAAGTCTTCCAGGGGTTACACCAACTCATCTAGATATTTGTCTAGTTTTACAACAGGCTACATAAAAAGCACCAGCGGAGTCAGTACAAACAAAAATTTCATACAGACAATGTCCTCTATATACGATACACTGAAATGTAAAAACAATATTTATATTCAAATTGATTTATTATTTTATAATTATATGGTAAAAATGAGAAAGCAATTTTTCTGTAATAGTGTGCTGTGACACTTTTGTATTTTTATGTCTGATTTTTGTAAGTAAAGTAGTTTTTAAGTGAGGTGAAACTTGGGGTATGCAAGAGAAATCAGACTCCTGAAAGGGGTACAGTAGTCTGGAAAGGTTGAGAGCCATTGTATTAGATTACAGGATTGGTGGGCTCTATTGAAAATAATAGAGCCACACTAATTTGCATCAGTTGAGGATCTGGCTTTATACCTTTAGTTCTACCTTTCTGTGCTAAGTATTATTATTATGGAAGCTGTTGCTTTTTTGTTGTTGTTGCATTAAATGTGAAACACTCCCCAGGCACAAGACTCAATTCTCCATGTTAAAGGTTTGGGTGGTGCACTGGGACAAATTTTACCAAAGAAAAGCAAAGCACTGGGAATATCTAGCCTGCTTCTGCAAGGTGCCTATATCCTCAATTCCCACTGCCTTCACTAGCATTTGAGGGTGTTCAGCTTCTCATAGGACACACTCAATTTCATGCATTGCTGTGGATGAAGTTGTGTTTTACTTCCTGATTTGACAAATAAGTCAAAGTTAAGTTACGTCAGATGTTTCTAACACAATAGGCAAGTAGTGGTACTTGCCACTTGACCCTCCAGGAGCTCACAGAAACAGCAATCAGACAAGACCCGGATAGAATATACTGCATATGACCAATGGAGAATTAGTTTATAGGCTGTGAATTAATGCTTCAAGTAATTTGGAGTCCTTTGCTTGATACAATGGTAAACATTCTTTTCCTAAATTATTAGCACCAGTTTTTTCATCACCTTCGTTGGTATTGAACCAAACTGGTGTCTACCCTTATCTCATAAATTAATCCCTTCTATCCTTTGTCTTTCAAGATTTTCAAGTTCCCAGTGATTTTTAAAATGTTGCTCTTGCCACTGCTCTCTGCTCTGTTGAGTTGACCAGTAATTGTCAGCGATGAATTGCAGCAAGAATGGAGGCGGGGGATATTTATTAAATTTGATCAATTCCCAGTGTGCACAGAACTGGAGGAGGACTTTTTAAAACCATACTAGGCAATTTTGTATAATTGGTATAAAGACACTTCCATCGATTTTCCTGTATCAGGTTTCTATAGGAAAGTTGTGACCTTGACAATCAACCCCTGAAGGCTTGAAGCACAGGTGCTGACTTTTGTTTTTGCGGGTGGGTGCTCCTCTCTGCCCCCCCTCCCCTCATGTGAGTGGCAGGTGAGGCCTCGGGGGGAAGAAGCTGAGTGGGAGTGGGGCCTCGGGGCGGAGCCTGGGGGAAGAGGTGGAATGCGGACAGGACCTCAAGGCAGAGTAGCCGGCAGGGCCTTGGGGCGGAGCACGGGCAGGTGGGGCCACAGTCCGGCTGCTGGGGCCCACAAAAGATTTAATCCAGCCCTGCGGGTGCTGAGAACCCCCTATTTTCTTTTGGTGGGTGTTTGAGCCCCAGAGCACCCATGTAGTCAGCACCTATGGCTGGAGGGCAACAAGAACTCAGATCGTGCAGAATGGGCCCCATGCTATGAATGTCACAAAGACACGGATTGATAATGGGCATCAGAAAGCTTTTTGTGCTAGCAAGGTAGAGCAGGGTTGGGATGGGCCTTGTTCCCATTTATAATTCATACCCTAGTCACTATAATCTCATTTGTCTAATAATGTGAATTTCGGGTTGGTGATCTACAAGGGTGTCTTATTCTGAAGTTCCCTGCTGTGTCAGCTTTTCAAGTGTGTCCCTCTGTACGTTAAAACAGGCAATGCAAGTACCATCAAATGGGTCTGAGAAATCTCAAGAGATGCACTAACACAGGACCTGATTTGAGTACATTGAGTAGTACCTTACTCCATTAGTAGCCCTGCTGACTTCAGTGGGACCTGTTTGTGGAGTAAGGAGCTGTCCAGGGTGTGTAAAAGTATCAGACTCTGGCCTTCAGTGATTTATTTTTAGAATACAGACGCTCCCTGGGTTACGCAAGACCCGACTTACGCAAATTTGCACTTACGGAAAAAGTTCCATAAACTAGAAATAGGAGGGGTTGTTTTTTTTTTTTTGCATAATGTTCGGGTATACGTTTTCGACTTATGCAAAATTCAAGTTACACAAGGCTTTCTGGAATGGAATGATTGCGTAAATCGGGGAGCGTCTGGATTATGTAATTCCTTTAAATTCTGGTCTTAAAGATGAGAATAGAAATGGTACTGCATGCCCATTTGGAAGCTCACTATTCATATATCATTCCCTACAAAGCTCTGTCTGGAACTTTCTTGAATGGTCACAGCAATTTCAACATGCTCTGGAATTCAGCATTAGTTTTGCTGCAAAAAAGCTGGATTTAGGTGCAATGTGCCACGGAATACACAGAACACTACTCGTGCCTTAAAATCTTATGGCAGGCCCGCAAACAGTGGGGGCAAAAGGGTCAAATTGCATATTTCAACTATGCTACTTTGGGTGACGACCACTGCTAACACTTCAGGTACAGCAATGGAAAAGCCAAACAGGGCTGATGGCCCTTCAGCCAGAACAATGGACTGTGAAAAGGCTTGGCTTTCCTGGGGACACTCCATACTACCCTTGACTCATGGATGCTGTGATCCCTCAGAGTCAGGTGGTCTTGTCACCTGATACTAAAACATTACCTGGGACTCCTTGTAACTTTCCACTGTAAGGGAAGGGGGCGAGGGGGGTCAAGTTTGAGAAACAAAGGATTCTCACTTTATGTAAATCCTATTTAAGAGTGGAGATGAAGGCAAATAGGACTCCTTATCTCCTTGGCCTGTCTGCACAAGAAGAAAAACTGAAGGCAAGGGGGGAGTCCAGACTAAGACAGGGGTCCAGTCTGAAAAGGAATATAACTGGAACTCTGAACCACAGAAGTTTTGCAAACTGCCTGCAACAATATCTAGGGTGAGAAATACTATTTGTAACCAAGTTCTTTAGTGAAACCAGCTTAGTTTGCATGTTTGATTTTATTTGTGTAGTAATCTGTTTTGTTCTGTTACCCCCTTTTACCCCTTAAAATCTGCCTTTTATAGTTAATAAAATTTGTCTTGTTTATTATTAAACCCAGTTTCTATAATTTGTAATGGGGGTGGGGGGACAGAAGAGAGTGCACACCTCTCTCCTCATTGAGGTAGGGGGCGAATTTTATAATGTATCTTTGGGTCTGTACTCCAAGGGAGGTGGACATCTGAGTGCTGAAGCAAGTCCCTTAAGATGAGTCTTCCCAGTGCTGATTGGCAGCTGGGTGTGGCCCTGCCTGTGTGTGTGTTAGAGGAGGTTTTAAGAGCCTGGCTCAGCAAGATAGGTTAAAAGGGGTCCATGCTGGCAGAACAGGTAGACTCAGTGGTGTCTCAGCACATCAAGTAGCTTCCCAAGGAGTCCAACCTGTCACAGTCAGCACCACTGAAAACGCAGGCCCTTATTTTGTCAAAGCTCTGGCACTTTTGTTAAAATACCTTTTGCAAGGGCTCTTATTTACTTTCTAAGGATTAAATTCCCATTGGAGTGGTTGGACAGGTATCTTCCATATCAGGATCCACTATTATGGAGAAATGTATAGTGAAGTACACAAGTGAAACTTGAAGGAGCACTGTTCACATGGGTGGTGACTGTTCATACAATCAACAAAGCAGAACAGCCATTTGAAGAGATGCTTTTTATTGAAAGGATCAACAAAGGTTATCAAGAAGTTTTTGTCCTGCTACAAAAGGCCTTTAACTGGTTTTAGACTGAAACATTTGCAGCTCTATACCCATAAATCCTTTGATTTTGAAAGATTAGTCAAATCAATCATGTAATAAACTGAGAAATGGAAACGAAGAAGTTTGTTTAACAGGCTGTGCTTCTGAGCTTAAAACCATGCAGTGCAATAATAAAGGTTTGTGTTGGGTACAGAATTATAAAAGAAAGCTGACGCTCTCCTGACTCTCAGTCCTGTGCCTTATCCACTAGATCATATTGCTTCCAGCACATACATCATCTAACATGAAATTGTGAGATTTTGTCTTGTCTTTTTATTTGTACCGTAAAGTGCCTCCCAAACCGGAGAACTGGGCAAATCATCAGACGCAGACTCGTCACGCCAGTTCTCTACATATAATTTTAAGCATGTTCATAGTTAATCCCAAAATTCATCTCTAGTAGATTTCAAACTCACAGGCAACTGGATAACTATCTCTTAGTACTTAGTAATAATGTAGAACATATTTTGACACAGTATTTCCTATTAGCCTTTTCAAAGTATTAATGCAATACCTGTTTTGTTCAGCAGATGGCACCAACGGCATATTAATAAGTACAGAAAAGAGGAGGAGATAGGGTACACCATCATTTTTGTCAGTTTTGAGCTTAGAGGAGCTAATTATCACTCAACAAGACAAGGTGAGTGAGGCAATATATTTTATTGGACCAGCTTCTGTTGGTGAGAGAGACAAACTTTCGAGCTTACACAGAGCTCTTCTTAATATCCTGGGACTCATGCAGCTACATTCCTGCTTCTCACATTGTAAACCAGGAACAGAACCAGAATCCATTAATCCCAACTTTGATTACACCTTTGTAACTACTATTAGACAATGACCCCCCCCCCCCATTATGTTGCTTTCTGTTTGGAAAGCTTCTTTTTTCTCTCTCTCTCTCTCTCTCTCTGCATTTTGATCATAGTTGTTGTTGCTTTTAATTAGGGCTGTCGATTAATCGCAGTTAACTCACATGATTAAGTCAAAAAAGTTAATCGCGATTAATCACAGTTTAAATTGCACGGTTAAACAATAGAATAGCAATTGAAATTTATAAAAAAATTTCTGCATTTTCATATACATTGTATTCTGTGTTGTAACTGAAATCTAAGTGTATATTTTTGATTATAAATATTTGCACTGTAAAAATGATAAACAAAAGAAATAGTATTTTTCAATTCACCTCATACAAATACTGTAGTGCAATCTCTGTCATGAAAATGCAACTTACAAATGTAGATTTTTTTGTTACATAACTGCACTCAAAAACAAAACAATGTAAAACTTCAGAGCCTGTAAGTCCACTCAGTCCTCAGCCACTCACTAAGAGACAAACAAATTTGTTTACATTTACAAGAGATAATGCTGTCCTCTTATTTACAATGTCACCAGAAAGTGAGAACAGGCATTTGCTTGGCACTTTTGTAGCCAGCATTGCAAGGTATTTACATGCCAGATATGCTAAAGAGAAGAAGTCTTAAAAGAGAAACAGTCTGATGCGGAAACTACAGAACCCAAATCACCAAAAAAGAAAAAAAAAACCTTCTGCTGGTGGCATCTGACTTAGATAATGAAAATGAACACGCATCAGTCCGCACTGCTTTGGACTGATATTGAGCAGAACCTTAATCAGCATGGACTTATGTCCCCTGGAACGGTGGTTGAAGCATGAAGGGACATATGAATCTTTAGTGCATCTAGCACGTAAATATCTTGCAATGCTGGCTATAACAGTACCATGCGAATGCCTGTTCTCAGGTGACATTGTAAACAAGAAGCGGGCAGCATTATCTCCTGCAAATGTAAACAAACTTGTTCGTCTGAGTGATTGGCTGAACAAGAAGTAAGACTGAGTGGACTTGAAGCCTCTAAAGTTTTACATTGTTTTATTTTTGAATGCAGGTTTTTTTGTACATAATTCTACATTTGTAAGTTCAACTTTCATGATAAAGCGATTGCACTGCAGTACTTGTATTAGGTGAATTGAAAAATACTTTTTCTTTTGTTTTTTTACAGTGCAAATACTTGTAATCAAAAATAAATATAAAGTGAGCACTGTACACTTTGTATTCTGTGTTGTAATTGAAATCAATATATTTGAAAACGTAGAAAATATCCAAAATATTTAAATAAATGGTATTCTATTAATGTTTAAATGTGCGATTAATTGCGATTAATTTTTTTAATAGCTTGACAGCCCTACTTTTAATTCTACTTTCTTGTGCCTCATCTCTGTAAATTACACAATTCATGTGCCCTGCTCAGAGCGTAGGGAACATGGCCAGTGGAGACTCCTCCCAATTCACTGTGTCTCCCTTGAGTTAGATATACTCTGATCTTTCCCAACTGCTGTGATGATGGCACTTGCTGTTCCTCAGCTGCTCTCAGAACCAGAATCCTCATTAGCAAGGGGAAGCAGGCAAGTGAAACAAATCAATTATTATGTGTACACCAGGAGTGCCTAGAAGTACCAGTCAGGTTCAGGGCCTCATTGTACTGGATGCTGTACAAACATGCAATGAAATAAAGTCCCTACCCCCAAAGCATGTATAATCTAAGCAAAGACAAGACACATGAAGGAGAGTAGGGGAAAGACAAAAAGTGATAGTAAGAGAAACATAAGGTTACATGCATACTTAGCTAAGATCCTACTAATCCTGCAAAGACTTATGCATCAGAATAGTCCCACTGACTTCAGAAGTTAGGGTTAAGGCCATTGCTAAGGCTTAGGATTGGGGCTGGGCTAGGGTTAGGGTTGCTTCAAGTCAATGAGACCATTCACAAAAAGTAAAGTGAGGCACATACATAATTATTTTCATAATCATCGCCTGTGTGCACAGCTTCTGTCAAAAGTTACTAAATGCACAACAATATGACATGAGGTTCATGCTCAGCTCATGTTGCATTCTTCAACAACACAACACAATACAATGGACCTGATGCTGCAATTCTTACTCAGGTAAAACTCCCAAAACTTAGAGAAAGGTTTTGGTTTGTTTTTTTTCTTAAGGAAGGACAATAGAATCAGATCCCAAATCTTTGCAATATGATAATAAGAATGTGGATCAAACTTCACTCTGAAGGGGTGAGTAGTGTGTAGAGGGGGACTGCTAAATCCATAGGAAGGCTGTGAGGAATCTGAACACTAACTACTTGTCGGGTGAGAACTTTGGAGCTACCTCCTTTTAAATCAGTTTTGAAACCCTTTTCATTTCAGACGCTCTTTGTATTAACATAATGAGTGTGGTTTTTACCCTTATATAAGTTTTTTTTATAGTAAGCTGTGTCAGGTGCCTAGGAGTTGAGCTGCTGGATATATACAGAAAATATCTGAAAGTCTGAGTTGTGTGCAGTTTTTATTAGGTTTAATTTTGGGGTTATCACATTGTTCTTGAGTAGTGAAGCCATGAGTATGCTACACAGATCATCCAAAATTAGGCCTTTAGAGCAGTGGTTCTCAAAGCCGGTCCGCCGCTTGTGCAGGGAAAGCTCCTGGCGCGCCGGACCGGTTTGTTTACCTGCCGCGTCTGCAGGTTCGGTCGATTACAGCTCCCACTGGCCGCGGTTCGCCACTTCAGGCCAATGGGGGCTGCAGGAAGCGGCACGGGCCAAAGGCAGACCGGCTTTGAGAACCACTGCTTTAGACCACACCAGCATGGATTTTGCTTAGGGTGCATATTTTAAACAAAAAACCTTTATACATTTTCTATACTTTAAGAGAAAGGCATTGGCAGTAGTTTTTCATAATCTTCCACCCTTAAAGCAAGTTGTCTCAGTTACCATGGGCCAATTTTAGAGCAACAGCAAAATTAGTACTAATACATTTTCAAAAACTCTGCATATTTTCTAGCGCAATGTCTCACCGCCAGCCAGCACAAATGCTTTAATTATATCACTGGAAACACAGAGGTTATAGGTCTAATTTCTAGTCACGCAATAGCCGACATGAAAACTGTCACAGGTCATACAGGTGCAATCTTCATTGTCTGTTTTTCCTGATCTATGTTTGTGAGGAAGGAAAAACGTTTTGTAATAGGTTCTTTTTATTAAAAATGAGGCATCTGAAAATGGCTCAGAGGCTGGGTATAAGTAGTATGTACCAGTCGAGATCACGCTTGCTATAATGGGAAATTGAAAAGCCTGATGTTTTCCTCCTGATGGATGTACTCATAGTTCTCTTTGCCATTTAAAAAAACCTGCATCACCTCTTTATTTTTTTAATTGGGAAAATATTGTATCTCCTATAAGAAGATTCAGACAATGGTAAGTCTCAAGAACTCATTCATGTTTTTAGATGACTAAAACGTGTTTTTAGATTAGACATGATAAATTGAACCCTGCTGGATTGATTGCTGCCCGTCGATCCAGCAGGTAATGTAGACAAGCTCTGAGTCTCTGAGTGAGGATAACAAAGGAAAAGAACAGAAGCAATGTTGTTGGGGAGGAGGTCTATTATAGATCACCAAATCAGGAAGAGAAAGTGGATGAATCATTCTACAAGCAGGTAACAAGATTAGCTAATGCACATGAGCTAGTATTAATGGGAGATTTTAACTTCCTTGATATCTGCTGGAAGACTATTGCAGCAAGACATAATATGTCCTGCAAATTCTTAACATGTGTAGGGGACAGCTTTCTGATTCAGAAAGTTGAGGAAACAACTAGGGGATCATCCGTTTTAGATCTGGTTTTGATCAACAGGGATGAATTAGTTGCAAACGTGAAGGTGGTTGGGAACTTGGGAGGAAGTGATCATGATCTGATAGAATTCAAGATCCTATGGAAAGGAGGACATGAGAACAGCAAAACAAGGAATTCAGAAAGGTGGATTTCAACCAATTCAGAGAAATAGGCAAGGTCTCATGGAAAGACCAATTAGGAAGAAAAGGAGTTGAAGGGGGCTGGCAGTTCTTAAAAGATGTAACACTAGGGGCTCAACATCAATCTATTCCAATGGTCATTGATGACAGGAGAGATCCTGGAAGGCTGGAGAAGGGCTAATGTAGTGTCCAACTTAAAAAGGAGGAGTCAGGGAACTATAGACCAGTCAGCCTGACTTTAATACCTGGGAAGCTATTCAAGCAATGTATAAAACATTCAGTTTGCAAATAACTGGAGGATGACAGGATAATCACTAGCAGTCAGCATGAATTTACCAAGAACAAATCATGCCAAAACAGCTTGTTTTTCTTCTTTGACAGGGTAACTGATTTGGTGGATGGGGGAATGCAGTGGACATAATATACCAGAACTTCAGAAAGGTTTGTGACACAGTCCCACATGACATTCTGATAAGTAAACTGGAGAAATGCAGGCTCAGCGGGACTACAATTAAGCGGATACATAATTGGTTAAACAACCACAAACAATGAGTAACTATTAATGGAATGATGTCAGATTGGAGGGAGGTCTCAAGTGGGGTTGCACAGGGATCTGTTCTGGGTCGGGTGTTGTTTAACATTTTTATTAATGACTTGGATGGAGGAATAGAGAGCACATTGATCAAATTTTCAGATGACACAAAGCTAGGGGGGGATTGCCAATACTGTGGAGGGTACAGCTAAAATTCAGAGGGATCTTGATAAATTGGAGAGCTGGACTTAGACAACAAAATTAAATTCAGCAAAGACAAATGTAAAGTGCTACACTTAGAGAAGAAAAAACAAATGCATAAATACAGAATGGGAGAAAACTGGCTTGGCAGCAGCACTGCTGAAAAGAATCTGGGAGTTGTAGTGGATCACAACCTCAACATGAGTCAGCAATGCGATGCTGTTGCTAAAAAAGCAAATGCAATTTTAGGTTGCATTAAGAGAGACATAGCCATAGCATGCAAGTCATGGGAAATGATAGTACCATTCTACTCAATGCTGGTTAGGCCTCAGATGGAGTACTGTGTCCAGTTTTGGTCATCAATGTGTATAAAGGACGTAGAGAAACTGGAAAGGATCCAGAGGCAAGTGATGAAGGTGTTCAAAGAGATGGAATGCAAGCCATATGAGCAAAGGCTGAAGGAACTGGGTATGTTTAATTTAGAAAAGAGGAGATTAAGGGGGGATATGATAGCAATCTTTAGATACAGTACTTGAAAGGCTGCCATAAAAAAGATGGAGAAAAATTGTTCTCTTTTGCCACAGAGGGCAGGACAAGAGGCAATGGGTTCAAACTACAGTATAGCAGGTTTAGATTAAATCTCAGGAAAAACTTCTTAACTGTAAGGACTTAGGACAATGGAACAAACTGCCTAGGGAGTTCATGGAAGGTTTTCAAAAGGAGGCTGGATAGCCACTGGTCTTGGATAGTTTAGACACAACAAATCCTACATCTTGGCAGGAGGTTAGACTGGATGGCCCTTGCCGTACTGTCAGACCCTATGGTTCTATGATTCTATGACTAACTTAGTATATACACAAGTACACCATTAGAAATTGGCCTCAGAACATTTGTAAAGCTGTATTGATGGGCCCTGCTCCCAATTGCTTTCTTCAGCTTTGTGATATTGATCACATATTGTGGTTGATGCTTTTCTAGTTTTCATCTGCCTCTTGTGTTTTGTCAGTTGATAGTGTCAGTTAAAGTCTTTCATTATCTCATGTTTAGGCACAAACTTCTGTTTTTCTTACATTTACATTTGTAACTTGTTTATCAATTGTCCTGCCAAAACTCTGTGATATTAAGCTTTTCTCCTTTTTCCCTTTTTTTAATATCTTAATTTTGAGTTTAATTTTATCTACTGTTGAATGAGTTTTCCTCTCCCTTAGGAAGTTCTCAGGTTTGGTGACAGGCTTTTTCAGAGGTGCTGAGCATTGGCAGCTCCCATTGACTTCACATGTACAGTAATTGTGTGTGCTCACCATGCCTGAAAATCTGACTTCAGGTGTCTCAAATTGGATAGCCAAAATGATAGAAACACAGTTAGTGGCCACCTTCAAAATTTTTGGTTAAATAACTTGCTCACATCAAATAGCAAGTCTGTGGCAGAGCCCAGGAAAAAACCCAGTGCTCCTGAGTCACAGTTAACTTTCTTAATTACAGGCTTTTTCGTTTGGAGTGTCCTATGTTGTCCATTACAGATGAGGCAGGAGTCCTAAAAACCATTATCATTCACACACATTCTCAAAAAGAAAAGGAGGACTTGTGGCACCTTAGAGACCAACAAATGTATTTGAGCATACGCTTTTGTGAGCTACAGCTCACTTCATTGGATGCATTCAATGAAGTGAGCTGAAGCTCACGAAAGCTTATGCTCAAATAAATTTGTTAGTCTCTAAGGTGCCACAAGTCCTCCTTGTCTTTTTGCGGATACAGACTAACACGGCTGCTACTCTGAAACCACACATTCTCAACTGAGTCAATCAGCACAGTACATTCTGTATACTGACTGAGGAAACAATAATACGTGATCATATAACTAAAGACTATATCCTAATGCATATGCACAAAGGGACAGAATTAAGGTTGCATTGATTTAAAAAAAAATTCTGGAGGTCCCAAGCGAAATCTAAACTCTCCAAAACCCAGCAAAATCAGAGGGGGATAAAAAGTTTTACTCTGATTTTTCCAAAATCAGCAGCTTCCAAAAGGAGCAAATACAGAATTGTTTATGCTTTAAACCAGTGGCTCTCAACCTTTCCAGACTTCTGTATCCCTTTCAGGAGTCTGATTTGTCTTGCGTACCCCAAGTTTCACCTCACTTAAAAACTATTTGCTTGTAAAATCAGACACAAAAATACAAAAGTGTCACAGCATACTATTACTGAAGTATTGCCTACTTTCTTATTTTTACCATATAATAATAAAATAAATCAATTAGGATATAAATATTGTACTTACATTTCAATGTATAGTATATTGAGCAGTATAAACAAGTCATTGTCTGTATGCAATTTTAGTTTGTACTGACTTTGCTAGTGCTTTTTATGTAGCCTGTTGTAAAACTGGGCAAATATCTAGATGAGTTGATGTACCCCTTGGAAGACCTCTGTGTACCCCCAGGCTACGTGTACCCCTGGTTGAGAACCACTGCTTTAAACTGATCCCCCTTCTGTATTTAAAAAGGGGAACAATCATAACTGAATTTTATTACTGGACAACTGAAAAACATGGAATAGGAACTGCAATACTGGATCAGACCCAAGGTCCATCTAGTCCAGTATCCTGTCTCTGACAGTGCCCAGCACTAGGTACCTTAGAGGAAGGTGTAAGACCCACACAGCAGGCGGAGGTGGTTCCCTAAAGCAGCAATAATTAACCAATCTAAGTCAAGGTGGGAAAGATTTGTCATGAGAATCTGACAGGTTTCAGAGTAGCAGCCGTGTTAGTCTGTATTCGCAAAAAGACAAGGAGGACTTGTGGCACCTTAGAGACTAACACATTTATTTGAGCATAAGCTTTCGTGAGCTACAGCTCACTTCATCCGATGCATTCAGTGGAAAATACAGTGGGGAGATTTATATACACACACAGAGAACATGAAACAATGGGTGTTACCATACACGCTGTAAGGAGAAAGAAAAGGAGGACTTGTGGCACCTTAGAGACTAACAAATTTATTAGAGCATAAGCTTTCGTGAGCTACACGTAATGCATCCGATGAAGTGAGCTGTAGGTCACGAAAGCTTATGCTCTAATAAACTTGTTAGTCTCTAAGGTGCCACAAGTCCTCCTTTTCTTTCTCCTTACAGTGTGTATGGTAACACCCATTGTTTCATGTTCTCTGTGTGTGTATATAAATCTCTCCTCTGTTTTTTCCACCAAATGCATCCGATGAAGTGAGCTGTAGCTCACGAAAGCTTTTGCTCAAATAAATGTGTTAGTCTCTAAGGTGCCACAAGTCCTCCTTTTCTTTTTGCGAATACAGAGTAACACGGCTGCTACTCTGCAACCTGTAAGGGGGAAGGAGCTGCCCATCCACCACCCTGTACCAGTTACATCTGGTGCTGAGGCCGGGCGGGCACCTCTAGCCGCTTGACCCTATCATGCCAGCTGGGCCTCTCTCCTCTTTCTCCCCTTCCCAGTATTTCTGCCCCAGCTTCTTACACCTCAATGTCCCCCCCCCCTCCCCAAGTCATTAAATCTCCTTCCCAAGGTAGGTTTTTCTTGCTTTCCTCGTGTCCTCCTGCGATCCTTCGCTCGTCCTCCCTCCCATGTCCCTTTCCCTAGGCAAACTCTTTCCTTCCTCCTAACCGTCTCCCTTTCTCCAGCGATGACTCCCCCTGTCCTCCTTCCCTCGTTTTCTCCTTCCCCCTCTCCTGCTGTCCTGGTCTCTCCTGCCCCCATCCCTTCCGTTCCCCAAGCGCCTCATTTATTTAAACCCGCCCTCTCCTGCCCCAGCTCGCAGCTCCGCAGCCCTGGCTCCGCTCTTGCGCCAGCCTTTGCTGGGGAGGTGACGCCACCTGCCCCAGCCCGCTCCCGAGGCGGCGGGACGCTCCCCTGCAGGGGGCAGCAGAGGGCAGGGAGCGCCGCTTGCCGCCGCCGCGGACCCGGCGCCTATCGCCGCGCCCGGGGGGGGGGGGGGGCGGAGCCGCCGGGGCTCCGCACCGGGAGCGGCTCCCGCCCCGCCTGAAGAGCCGAGGCCCGCGTGGAGCAGGCGGGCGGGAGCTGGGGCCCCGCTCCGGAGCAGCTGCGCCGACTTTGGGTGCCCGTCGCCGAGCGCTGCGGAGACTCGGCTCGAGCCGCCATGCAGCCCCCGGCTGCCGCTACACCTGGCGAGCCCCGCGGGCCAGCGCCGTGCGCCTCCGCCGGGCAGCAGCAGCAGGAGCCGCCCTGGCTCCTCCAGGAGCTCGGCGCCTTCGTGGCCCGGGCGCTCTTCTGCCTCGCCCCGGTCTACCTGGCCGGCTCCCTGGGGCTGAGCTCGAGCTGGGTGCTGGCGGGCTTGGTGCTGTGGATGTGGTGGCGGCGGAACCGGCGCGGGAAGCGAGCCCGGCTCTCGGCGGCGTTGGGGCGGCTCGCGGAGGAGGAGGCGGCGGCGGCGAGGCGCCGGAGCGTCGCTTTGCAGCACCTGCCTGCGGGGGTGAGTGCGGGGCGGAGCGCCCGGCCCGCACGGGGGGCCCCGCACCTCTCCGGCTGGCGGGGTCCGGCCGGGAGCCGCTGGGTGGCGTGTTGGAGGCGCGAGCTCCTCGCTCTGCCAATGGCCCGTGTCGCCTTCATAGGCTGCCGGGGAGCCTGGGTCAGCGCAGCTTCTGCTGTTGGCCGTCTGGCTCCAAATGACAGCCCTGGGCCCCATCCCTGTAACTTGAAGGGTGTTTCTTGTAGCAGGACCCAGGTTTGGGGAGGAGGGTTGGATTGCCTCTGTTGGGGAAACTTGTCGCTTGGCTCATTGTGAAATACCTGAGAAATCTCTTGGGGCTGGGATAAGTCCGTTCTGCCAGGGGGAGTCAGCTGTGACCCAGAAGCGGTGGAGCAGCAGCAGGGTGATCCTGGCCATCTTCCTTGACTTGGGACTTGTAAAACGAACAGAGTTGTGTACACGACACAGTTCTCCGCTGCCTATGGTTTTGCCCGACTCTGAAACGGGGACACCATTATCCCGAAACAGTCAGTTTCTGACTGTCCGATGCATCCCACGAAGTGAGCTGTAGCTCACGAAAGCTTTATGCTCAAATAAATTTGTTAGTCTCTAAGGTGCCACAAGTCCTCCTGTTCTTTTTACAGTCAGTACTATACCTGCCAGTAAGCCCTCCTGAGAATTTTTACAGCTTTACAATTCTGTTTCCCCGTTTTAAAATGTCTTTCTGCTTTCTTGTGGGAAAGGCCCACATAAACAGTTGGTTAAGTGAACGATATACAGAGGAAACAGCAAAACTGGCTATACACATACTCTGAAATGTACAAAATAAATGTAAAAATAAATACTTTCTCTCCAGTTTTTCAACTTCAGCAATTGTTACTTATAACCATAGTAAGGAAAACGCTTTCAGACGTCAGTATGACTTAAGTTGCTGATGCCCCATTACCATGAACCACATCTGCCCAATGGAAAGGGTTTCCTACATGCCTGACTGTAGTTACTGGATCTGTCCTAAGTAACTTTATTATCATCAAAATCCTTTTTATAAAATGAGAAGCTGTTGTAAAATTCCTGGCCTGTAAAGTGTATCTCTTGCGCAACAGCTTGGGCGATAGCAACCAAAACAACTAGTTCCCACACGAAGGTATTGACAGCCTGTGTCTAGTTCCTTCTCTCGAAAGTACTTCCTGTCATTAGATCATATGGAGGCATCTGGCTTTGCCTTTATGCAGCTATTCAACTTATTTACATATGATGGTGACTGCTACAAAAGGAATTTGTACATCAGACTTTTTGATAAAGAGTTCTGCTACTTTGAGGCCCTTGTAAAGGTCAGGTGTTACCTTTGCTTGCTTGCAACACATGGGGAAATAAGTATTTATGCTGGCTACAGAGTTGCTGGATCTGTACATGCAGACATTTTCCTCCTTGCTTAAATAAACTGGAATATGTACCAGGATATTGTTGAGAGGTGAAATAAACCCAACAGTAGTTTCTTAGGGCAGAAAAAATGTCTGTCTTGCATTACTGTGGAAAGTGAATATTAATCTGAAAGCTTTAATATTTAGTAAAAAGAAAAGGAGTACTTGTGGCACCTTAGAGACTAACAAATTTATTAGAGCATAAGCTTTCGTGAGCTACAGCTCACTTCATCGGATGCGTTTGGTGGAAAAAACAGAGGACTAATATTTAGTGAAAGACACTGTATGGATTCATGTAACGGGTAGGGGATGATGCCTCCCCGCCAGTGACTCCTGTTTCAGATGCACACTATTGAAATATCTGGGATGCATTGTGTTAAGTGTATTTTTCTCCAATCTTAACTATTTATTTCAGAATCTTGCTCATCCAAAAAATCTTTTCTATCCTCTATATTACCATTAACCTCCAATCCCCATAAACATAACTTCTGCATTTATAAAACATTTAACAAACTGATGCTGTCAGGTTACGACTTAGACAGACAAACTTCAAACAGGTTTCTGTATTTTTTTTTTTTTACCAATTTCTAAATTATTCAACTTGAAATGCCATAAATTTAAATGTACTCCTAACTCTGTGTGTTGTTTTGTTTGTTTGTTTGTTTGTTAGTTAGTTTGTTTTGGTGGCTCATTCTCTGTAAAGTCTGTTTGGATAATGAAAACTGATTAGTCAATTTCTCTTATGGTCAGCATGGCTTTCTGACATAGCCGGATACTGTTATGTTCGCTTACACATGCAGCAGAGGAATGTTTTGTCTTTTAGAAAATAAAAGAATAATAAATGGAGGCATTTCCACTGATAGAAACATGTAGCAAACTCTCATACAAAGGCTACGTTTTGGGCTGTAAATTGACATGGCAGTAGCCCAGATCCTGGAAGGCTCTGGTGGCCTTCAACTCTCACTGTCTTCAGTGGTTTCAGAATAGCAGCCGTGTTAGTCTGTATTTGCAAAAAAGAAAAGGAGTACTTGTGGTACCTTAGAGGCTAACAAATTTATTTGAGCATAAGCTTTTGTGAGCTACAGCTCACTTCATCGGATGCATCCGATGAAGTGAGCTGTAGCTCACGAAAGCTTATGCTCAAATAAATTTGTTAGCCTCTAAGGTGCCACAAGTACTCCTTTTCTTTTTTGTCTTCAGTGGGAGAGGAAAGTGCCTAGCACCTCACAAGACTGGGTCCGGGGTGTGTGTGGGTGTGTGTTTGTGGTGTGTTTAAACTAATCTTATGCTTCTGCCCTACAAGGATTTTCTGCCTCTTTTCTGCTGGCCCCAGTGTTCCATTTGTAGGCGGGATTTCTGATTTACTTTGGAGCCTTTGCCCATATGAATACAACTTGAAAGATTAATAAATGCATTGTTGCCAATGATTGCTACTTAATCATGAGTCTCAGGATGTTTGGTGTGTCTTAAATCTCATCTGATGGAATCAAGAGATTCCCACGTAATCTCAACTATCCTTTTATAAGAGGGTTCAGTTTAGATAACTTGTCTCAGTTAGTGTAGATTAATCAGATAGATTAGCACAATGCAGAAGGGGTCAATACTTTATCCAAATTGGGGAAACAGATTTGCAGCTCCTTTCTATTCCAAAGGTAGAAGTGAGTTTATAATTTTTTTTTTATGCCCAACTTGTTTACAATAGATAGAAAACTCCCCAGGTGTTACCTCACTAACACAAACCCTTTAATCCCTTTTCTTGTGTGGCTTCATAACTTAATTTCAGGGTACCAAGGCATCTGCACCAATTATTCCTAATACTAAATTTTGTCTTGGTATACATATACCAATTATCCTTGCACCCAGTTTATATTTGGTATCCTTTCTAAATGGCTTTGCATACACAAACAATAGAGGTTATACAGTTCACCTGCTTTATGCACTGAAATGTGGCATAAATGAAAAGCATGGTGGGAATCTAATTCATAGTTACACAAATTACCATAAGTGTGGGGAATACTAAACATTCTAAAAATATTATGAGTTTGGTTAACAGGCCAAACAATGTGGTATTCTTTTAAGTAAGCTTCTAGTTTTCATGGTTGTGGAGAAAAGCTTGAATATAAGCAATGTGCCCTAAAAGCTTCACAGCTAGAAGATAAAGAGAGAGAACACAAGTTGTTGGGGGTTTTTTGAGGCTTGACTCTTGATTTTTTTTTGAATGGTTGGGATTGGCAATACTGATGGGTAAAAACAGAACTTCCTTGTCAAACGATGCTAGGAACTAAGATTTAATAATAAAACAAACAAAACCTAGCATCTACTTATTTTTCACCTTCCTTTCTCCTGCTATTTCTGGTCTGTTTCTCTTCCATATATGTGGTTTTTATTCAGCCTTCTAATCTTTGCTCAGTTTTACATTTGAGACTTAGATTCTAGCTTGCTTTTTAAACTTTAGTTTGCCTCACTTTCTAGCTCTCTTCTTTCCTTCTGACTTTTTTTCTTTTGTCCATTTTTCTCCTTTTTTTTTTCTATTTACTTTTTTTCTGTTTAGCTGTTCCCTAGCTATTTTTCATCTCCTTTGTGCCACTTATCTTTACTTAGTTTCTCTTTAGATTTTGCTTTCTGGTTATTAGACCAGTTTTCAAAGTTCTTCTTAGGGTTCTTCTTAGACCCTTCCTCCCTCAAGGTTTTTGAAAGCCTTCAGATAGGAACACACCTTTATAGAGCTATCTTTACCATAATCTCCTTCCCTTCTAATATTCGGAGGTGGGAGTGTGAATCAGACTCAAATTGTGTCAAGCTAGGATTTCAGGAATAATTTAATTATGGTGTAAAGTCTACTAAAGACATTGAATGTAAAACTGCAGTGCTGGCCTAGGTGTGCTCTGTAATGGGCTTCCCTTGGCTCAGAACAATACTTCATTATGGTAAGATCTGAAAGATCAGATGAGGGAGCCCTGCTAATTTACAGGGATAAATGAAAAAAATCATGGCATGTAATTAGGTCCATTAACCAGCAACAATCAGCAGGACACCTGACTAATCAACAAGAGAAAACTAGCCTACATTTAGATGTGGCTCAGACTTAGCATTGTAAGGGCTCTTGAACCTAAACATGTATCTGTCTTGAGAGCTGACCTATAATGGATCAAGCTAAAAGATTCCTAGGTTGTAAAAATGGCTCTAAGCTGTGAATTTTGACTCTGGAGTCTGTTCACCACCTTTGACTCTGGAGTCAGATCTAGGGTTTGGGAGTATTTGCAGTGTCCAGTTCTGGCTTTGGTCCATCTCTGAGGATACAGTTTGTTTATAAATTGACCTTTGCTATAGTATGAAATGTATAGTGACTTTAAAGTTACTCTCTAGCCTATTGCCTATCCTTGTGCATGTGCACAAGTTGTTTACAAAGATTGAAAATGGTCTTTGAGAATAGTCCTTCCCAGCTCTCAACATACTGAGGCTCCAACTTGGGATGTAGACCCAAAATGCCAGACATAAAAGATAGTATAGTGCAGGAGGCTTCAAACAATTATCTTGTGCAAAGTGACATCAACTGAAATCTAGTTAATGCTACTCCTGCTGTTTTCAGTGGTTTACAACCACATATTCCTGTTTTTAGGAGATCTCCTTTCCCTCTGTGTGAATGAACAAACACTGTTTGTTTTGCTTTCTAGACAGAGAAAATAGTCAAACTGACTTTGCAAAATGTTTAATTTCACTTTCGTCCCCATGTTGATCAGCTGTCATCGTAGCATTTGCAGTCTTGGAAGAATACAGGCAACAATGTTCAAATACACTCACTAAGTCTCATGCTAATGTAAAACTACATGTAACCTAACTATGGGAATTCCTTGCATCACATTATCAGGTATACAGTGTGAGGCCTTTTTTAAAGGCCTATTAGCAACTCCTTATTTAGGCAAAACTGGCCATAAAATCCACAAAGAACAGGAGTACTTGTGGAACCTTAGAGGCTAACTAATTTATTATTTAGCCTCCAAGGTTCCACAAGTACTCCTGTTCTTTTTGCGGATACAGACTAACACGGCTGCTACTCTGAAACTTAAAATCAGCATGGTTTTGTTTCCTGGGCATAGTGCTGGTTGTGTACCACTTGCTGAAATCAGTATTCCTAGGAAACCCTACAGGCGCACACTTGTGTAATATTTGAACAGATCACTTTATCATTTCAGACATGTCAGAATCTCTGTTGTTTTGCAGCCACGGCCATAAATAAGTGTTTCCAGCCTCTGGGGAAGGAGTGGATGTGAAAAAACTAATAGTCTTTTCAATGAATAATAATTAGCACTTGCCAAGTATTTTGATCTTCAAAGCTCTTTTCAAACACTTGCTAGTACTTTCAGCATTCCTGATACGTTGGCAAGTGTCATCCCTATATTACAGATGGGGAAACTGACTTTGACCATTTAAACACCTATGTAGACAATCTAATTCTGGTATGGCATTGAGCTTGTGAGTACCTGGCTGCTAATCCTGGGCTTACCTGTCTAAGATTTGGTTCAGGGAATGTCTTGTTGTATGCCTTCCCTCGCCCCTCCTCTATGCAATGCGTGTGATGCTGTTACATTGTCAGAGCTTGCTGCCATTGAAGTCACTTGGAGTTTTGGTACTGACTTAATTAGGGACAGGATTTAGCCTGGAATCTGTACTGTGTAGTGAGAAAATGGAGACAGACATGTTCTTCTGCTTGCAGCTACTGCAGGATCCAGGTGTAGTTAAGATCTCTGTTCTTTAAAGTGGATCTCATGAAAATCTCTAAATCATTTGTTAGCCTTCAGTGATATTGTTGGGGTAGGCGAATGGCCATTTGAAATCTTTTTAAAAGTAGTTTAAAAACTATTCTTCTAAAAGGCTATAGCAGCAACCCAGTGTGATACATAAACTCAGCTGGGGGGGGGGGGAGGGGATGAAGGATTTTTTTTTTATATAAAATATATTGTAACTTTGAAACATGTCTCTCATATTAAGAAACCTAATAAAACAGCACTTCTGTGTTAACAAGAAGTTACCTTTGGTCTTGCCCCACAGTGCATCTGAGATATGCACCAATAGCCTGCTAATCAGTTTATTTTAGGTAGTTGTATGGCTTCCGTTACAGTAGAGCACCTCACGCTCTTTAATGTTTTTGTCCTTACAACACTGCTGTGAGAGAGGGCAGTGCTCCTCTTACAATTTTTGCAGATCTCACTAAGGCAGAGACACTATCCAAGATAACGGAGGAAGTCTGTGGCAGAACAGGGTCAGAACTTGAGCCCAGGCCTCCAAGTCCTAGGCTAGTGCCCTAACTACTGGGGAATTCTTCCTCTTTAATGCACCTACTCACTTACGACTTACTGCTACAATGGCCCATGCTGGCCAGGCAACCCCTATTTCAATATCTGAAACAATGCTACGTGGTTATCAGAATGCAAATGTGAGGGTGGGGAAGGAATGAAAAATCAAACGTAGGTTTCTTAATCTTCAAAAAGATACTTGCTCCTTTTGTCCAAGAGCATTGGTAATCTAAAGTAATCTATTAATCTGCAGAATGAAGGGCTGTAGCAATACAAGCTTCTCGGTACCAGCCCATTAATGCATCTCAAACCTCACCTGGAGACACTGCCCCCAATGAGGACTGTTCACCGAACACAAATATAAATTTCTTAATCCATTCAACTAGTGATCAAATATGGGATGGCTCTGGGGCACCTCGCTATAAGTAACTATTGCCTTGAAACTGACAACGGGCTGACTCCATGACTCTCCAAGGACCTTTCCACGCATGATGACAGACTGACACTAAAGGTGGAGATCTGGTTCCTGTAATCCTTCTTCATGTTAAATGTCAGTAGTGTTTCATCTGTATTGATCATCACCTCAGATGCAGTGTTCCTGCTTTGTGTAAATTTAGCTGGGTAGATTGGCATTTCAGTAAACCTGGGTGCCTGTCTCTTACTGAAGAAGAGTGATTACCATTTAGAACATCAAAGCAAATCACTTTTAAGAAACACCCTTGACACCACTTTGTTTTCAATATAATAACTGGAGCTGATGGTGACTTTAAAAAAAACAACCTAACTAAATCCTAAGGCAAGGTAGAATAAAAGGTAAATAATTTGTACTTCTGCTTGAAGATCTCAAAGCACTCTATAAACATTCCTGAATTGAGAAGCATGCTTTTGATCGGTTGGGTACTATTCATCTCTATTCGGAAACGAGGGAAAGTAGTTTTATCTAGTTTCTTTATCTTAGAGAATGAAACCTCCATGAAGTAGAGGGTTTGCATGCTTATTCTAAGAAGCATGACAGTCTGCCACTCCTTTCTCTCTTGCACGTGCATGCTCTTTCTCTCTGAATACTGTGTGCCCAGTAGAATCATAGAAGATTAGGGTTGGAAGAGACCTCAGGAGGTCATCTAGTCCAATCCCCTGCTCAAAGCGGGACCAACCCCAACTAAATTGCCGGAACTTGGAATGTGATTGAATTAGGCTGAATATCCATCCTTGTCCAGGAGATTCAGTTCAAGTTATGCTGCTGGTTTTTGAAAGAACCTGGTTTAATTATACCCATCGCTTCCACAGAGTGATAATTGGACACCTGCCTTCACTAGCAAAATTAACAAAGATTTATTTGTGAGACAGGCCTATCCTGCAACATGATACAGAAACTCTCAATAGCTTGCAAGAGTAGAATTAGTTACCTGACCACTACCTTGTACATAGGGCTTCTGTTTTTCTGGGTTTATTAATTTCATTGGGGGTGGAGGGTTATTTTCAGCAATTTGAGTTCTGTAGGTATTAGGGTTTTTCAGGGCTTTCTTTCATAGTAAAATGAGAAGATTTCATTGGGCACGTCCCAAAATTTTTATCTAAATAGGATCTTTAATTTTTATTATGAGTATAAAAATGATGTAGTTTGTTGTTTTTAAGCTCTATATCCTGGTTAATGAGCCCCTGGTTTAGCATTGAGTGTATTTGTTCCCTAGTGTGCTTTAATGTAATATTGTTTCAAACAGTACATCATCAAGATCGTAGCCTTGGTCAGTCTAAACCCTAGTACTCATGTGAGGCCTTGCAGGGCAGGCACCTTCTCCCTTTCTTTAGCACATCTACTTCTGTTTTCTGTCACACTCCCTAGAGGGTCTCCAGCCCATTCTTCCTCCTTTTGGGTGCCCTGCCCCCACTTCCCCCTTCTGCAGGTAGTTTTGCAGCATCCCGTTTGAGCGGTGGGGGGTGTGAGAGAGACAGACATGCTTGCCGGGCAGCCGCTGGAGCTGCTGCCTTAACTGCAACCAGTGTTAATTTAAGAGTTGATTGAGTGATGATATGGTTTGGTTACAGGTGAAGACTGTCCCCCTGCCTGTGTGGAAACAGCCATAAACATCTTCCCTGGCAAGCCTGGGGCTAGCAGAGTGGGATGCCTGGAAAAGTGATCCCAGTAAAATAGTTCTCTATTTGCCACGGCTGGGTGCCTCCGTTTCACCACAGCCTCGGGACTTGTGCTCAGCACTTCATGGCCATACTGAAGAACCAGTGTCTGTGTTTCATAATACTGTTTGTTTCATTCTGTGAGAACAACTGGCATGTTCAGAAAGTAATCAGAAGCAAGGAACATCTCAGGAGAATCTGTAAAGCACAGTGAGATTAAAATAAGTGTAGTGAGGGTGAATGGTAAAACTAAGACATGCAAAAATATTTTGTGAGGGCCATCACTAAGGCTCTGGTGGCAAGGGGTGAGGCGAACCAGACCTCTAGTGTAGAAATAAGTTAACTTGCTTTCTTGACTATCTTGCTTATAGCCTCTGAAGTCCACTGGCTCTTCTGGGTTCACCTGAAATGCAGGATATTTATGATATCCCACAGCAGTGCATTTTGGAGCATCTCTAGTCAATGTGAAGTATCCACTCTAGAGCATCACTAGTGAAGGCAGAAGTCTTTCAGAGGCTGTAGAGCTTTCAAAAAGGAAAGCTCAACATAAATTTCTGGCCAAGCCTGTAAGTGGAAACACAGATTTCTCTGCTCACCCAAGTTTTTTCTTTTTGCTGACTTCCTTGGGTTTGGCTGAGAGTGGTGTTGTGCCATTTAGATGAGATGGCAATCTGTAAATGTTGGGAAGTTTCAGAATTCTGTCAATCTGTATGACAGTTAGCCTGGTACTGGCTGTATGCATTTGAATGGTAATAAGATGTCAAACTGCATAAAATCTTGTTAGTCTCTTTGGCAAATCACTTTTTGATCACCTTCCCCAAGAGTGAATTCTTTTGGTGGCTGTTGGGGTGGAGGGGGGAAGAGAAGGGGAGAATGGAGACTTGAATTGCATACATGTTAGTATACTTGCGAGAATTCAGAATGGATACTAAAACAATGAGAGACCAACTTAATTGTGTCAAATGAACTACATTTGTCCAAGCCATTCTCTGTTCTCCTATGGAGCACCCTCCTCAATGGGGTACTGTATTTTCAATTGGCTAGGCACGTCCTTTTCAGGTCATATGTGTCTCGGGTACATATGAGAAGGACTGAGACATGGGCTAAAACTCTGAGCTGATAAGCTAAAAAAGACCAGACCAGTCTTAGGTTGAGAGGCCAGCTTTGTTCATCTATACTGTAGCTGTTGTTTCCATGCTTTGCAATACTAGCTTTGTGCCCGTCTTGTCCTGTCAACTAGTTGAAATTCATTTGTAACTGTGTATTCTGTGGCTTTTTCCCTTTATTGTGTATGTAATCTATTCAAACAATTTTTTTTTCTATTAAAGATCACTGTAATTGGCTGTATAGAGTGTGATGCTGGGATGGCTGTCTGTTTCCTGCAGGGAAGAAAATTGACTCCACCTTTTAAAGAAGGTGGCAGCAGAAATATAGCAATAGCTTGGCTAGTTTGTCAAGGGAAAAATAGGTAAATAGGTTTGGCATTTTGTCGTACTCTTCTTCCCCTCCTCCTCCCGAATATCACCATCTCTTGCTCCCCCACCCCACCCCCGAATGGTGCTGGGGAGAGGTGGTCTAAGAGGTGGGCATGCGACACAAGGCTTTCTTTAAAAGGAGATTTTTAACTCTGGGTTTTCTGTTAGCCCATAACCTTCTAACACAGCTTATTCTTGGTGAATTTCTATTAAACTCGACTGTTTTATAAATGCTGACTTCTGAAGAAGGTTATGAGAGAAAATGCTGCAATGGTGTGGTTTTTTGTTGGTTTGGGTTTTTTTGTTTTTGTTTTTTGGCATGAATCCAGGCTACTCAATAGACTTTTCTCATTGTTTTTTACTGCCTGAGTTAGTCAAGTAGCATCTTCAAAGATCTGAAGCATAGATGTTGAATGTATAAAAATGCATATTATATTTGTGTGACCGGGATCCCAGGGGAGTCACACCAAGGTTGGTTACTTGGGGCAAACTGCAAATAATGGGGCAGACAATCCCCAAAACTGGTGGTTATTCCAGTACTTAGATCCACCAAGCTAGCCTCAAAGAGCATCTGTAATACCTTACTGATTACCCAGAAGCCAAAACACCGTTCACTTAAAGCAACCCAGCTTTAGGCCTTTACCCAGACATCCAAGTCAGATATGATGAGGATTACTGAAAATCTTCTTCATCCTAAAATAAAATTCTGCCAATCCCAAAGGATCAGACACATTACCTCCCAGGTTAGTTAATATTTCAGATCTTGCCCAGATACATGCTTGCAGCCAATTCTTAACTAAACTAAATTTTAAAAAAAAGTATTGGTAAAAAGATCAGTACAGTTCTGAGATCAGATATGTAGTAGAGATGATGAGCTTTGTAGTTGCAAAGAGTCCATAGGTTATAGTCCAATGTTCATATTCAGGGTGATCCAGTCCCATGACTCAAGCCTCCCCTGCATAAAGCGTCAAGCATATCTGAGATAAAAAGGATCAGGACCCAAGTCACCTTTATACAGTTCCAGGACTTTTCTTCACAGCTCAGAGTCCTGAGGTAAACAATGGGCAATCATGGAGACTTTGAAGTATCCCGGTTTCCTAAGCATCACCAGTAATTAGCTACAGGGAGTAACATAAGGCAATTGCCTGTTTTCCACCATTCACAGGTGACTTGCTATATGTTTCAAAGAGAGATGAATGCAGTGATAGCACTATTGTTACAGTTCATTTAAATGTGAAGATCCCCTTTTGATCTCTGAATTAACAGAATGCAGCATAGACGGGAACCCTTTGGTTACATTGTTAACCTCTAACAAAATATATATATAATCTAAAATATGTCCCTAGAGATTGAATATGGATCACTTATCCTGCAGGATGCTTAATCCTTTCTGGCCATGTGTCACAACTTGCAATTTTTCAGATAGTGTTTATTGTTCCCACCATGTCTCTTGCACTGGATTACTTCACTAATGGCAATGGGCTGATCTATTCACAAACCACAAATTAAATGTCTGAAACTGATTTTTCTCTCTCTCACGCGCGCGCTCTCAAAATATACTGTGGCCCTGCTGTGATCAGAACTGGGTTAGTGCCTCAGTTTCCCATTGCATGATGAAGGGGAAAGGAACTCTTTGCTAATGCGGCTTTATTGGTGGTGGTATGTAGTTTTCACACTAATCATGTGAATGGGCCCAAAGGCTATATGATATGAATAAAGAATCATAGAAATGTAGGTCTGGAAAGGACCTTGAGACCAGTCCCCTGCACTAAGGCATGACCAAGCAAATCTATTGTAGCCCATCCTTGACAAGTTTTGTTGAACCTGTTTTTTTAAAAACCTCCTCTAAGGGGATTCCACAACCTTCCTTGAAAGCCCATTCCACAGCTTAACTAGAAGGATGATTAAAGAGTTTTTCCTAATATCTAACCTAAATCTTCCTTGCTACAGATTAAGCCCATTACTTCTTGTTCTACCTTCAGTGGATATGAACATTGATCATTGTCCCCTTTCCAACAGCCCCTGACATGTTTGAAGACTGTCATCAGGTTCCCCCTCAGTCTCCTTTTCTCAAGACTAACCATACCCAGTTTTTTTCAGTGTGGATTGATTTAAGTCAGCCATTTAAATCAAGTGGGAAGCCTTGATTGAAATAATCAATTTGAATCAACTTTTACATTTGTACTTCTTTTTCTCAAGAAAGGTGCATTCTCATTGGTTGATATAACTATTAAAATACGTTGATTGACAAAGCCAAATAGAGATTTTACACTAGATTTGGTACTTAGGAGGGTACACTAACTATATACGTTTATTTAAGCAATTATGTAGCTTAATTTCAGAATTGTACGTTTTAGAAAATGGTGAATGATATAATATACTATTGCTTTTTTTTGCTCATGATTTGCATTAATCTTAATTAGAATGGTAAATGGAATTTAATTAAACACACAATATAACTTTTATTTAATAAAATCCTTTTAAATGTTTGATACATAAGCTTCTCAACATTAATATTAAAATTCAGATTTTCAACAGGTTTATTTTTAAAAAGGAACTTATTATAATTTTTTTATTTTATTTGCCAAAAATCATGGATTTGTTTTTTGTTTGTGGGGGGTGTGGCATATATATATATATATATATATATATATATATATATGTAAAATATAAAATTTTTTTTTTTTTGGACATTGCCTCATGTCACTTCTGTAGCTCTCCTCTTGACTCCAGTTTGTCCAGAACTGGACATAATACTCCTGCTGAGGCATCACCAGTACCAAGTAGAGTGTGACATTTCTTTCCCATGTTTTATATATGACACTTCTGCTAATACTGCCCACAATAATAGCCTTTTTTGCCATTGCACCATGTTGTTGACTCGTATTCCATTTGTGATCCCCTATAGCCCCAGATCCTTCTCAACAGTACTACCACCTACCCAGTTGTCCCCCATTTTGTATTTGTGCATTTGATTGTTGTTGAAGTGTGGTACTTTGCACTTGTCTTTATTGAATTTCATCTTGTTGATTTCAAACCAATTCTCCAATTTGTCAAAGTTGTTTTGAATTCATGCCATTTCAGAAGTAACCGTGTAATAATAAAAGGCAAATGAGGATATGAGATTGTCAATTGACCGTATGCCTCCAAACCTGAGCTGTTTCCACATCCCAGCTACTCTTACATAAAGCTCCATAGTTATGTGTACTGTGCGATGTAATTCTTTATTTTTCTTTGTCACTAGGTCCTCTCCCCTGATGTTGAGCGGGTGGAATGGCTGAACAAGGTGAGAAGGTGTTAATGGAGCTGTATCTGGAAAAGATTTTTAGTGAACGGACTCCACTCTGGAGTTGCTCCTTAGCACAGACTTAAACGTACAAATATAATAAAAACAACTTGCTATTTTAGGGAGAGATCAGATTTAATGCCTCTGCTCAGGGCCGGCTCCAGGCACCAGCAAAGGAAGCAGGTGCCTGGGGTGGCCAACAGAAAGGGGCGGTACTCTGGCCGTGATTGGGGCGGCACGTCCGCGTCTTCAGCAGCAATTTGGCGGCGGGTCCTTCACTCCCTCTTTGGCAGCAATTCGGCAGCAGGTCCTGTTTTTCCTTCCCCCCCCCCCCCCTTGCCGCTTGGGGCAGCAAAAAAGCAGGAGCCAGCCCTGCCTCTGCTTAAACCTTTGAGCACACACAATCTGTGCAGATTCAGTCTGAGTTGAGTGCTTGTCTTGTTCATAAGGGCTGGGCCTTCTCTCCAGGAGAACATAAGAAACCCCTCCTGAAAACTCAGACTTCCAGTCTTCCTTCCTTAACCACTGCACTACAGATGCTGCTTAAAACCTAAATACCAGGAACGAACATGCTTGTGTACCAGTAATTCATCTCATGATCTTTCCTACCCCTACTGCACACCTGGCCCCCACCCCCTTACATTGTCACCCTTTGTTGCTGTCTCATCCAGTCTGAATTGCCAGCTCTTGTGGGAGGAGAACTGTCATGTTGGCTTGTTGAGTTAATAGGAACAGTTAGAAGTAGAACGAGGCCAACATTTTCAGAAATGATTTTTATTTTATTTTTCTAGGTGCCCAATATGAGGCACCTCAAAGGGGCCAGATCCTCAGAAGATCAGTGTCCAGAAACTTCCGAGGCTGAAGTACCTTGTAAAATGTCTCATGTTGGGCACCACCAAGCTCTAATCAGGTGTGGAAGCTTTGCTCTGAAACAAAGCTCCTGGTTCAGAAAAATGACCTAGGTTAATAGTGTTACAGTTCCTGAGGTAACTGCATCTCTGACCCCTTTATGGCCTTCTTAAGGCACCCCGCTTAGATGACAGCTAGAGGCCCGAGACCTTTCTCCGGTCAGAGTCCCACAGCTCCCTCCTTTTAGACCAGCAATTTAGATTGTGATTCCTCTTGCAATGCACAACAGGTTGGAGTTTAACTTGGCATCTGTAGCTCTGGTCTCTCTCGGGCAATGACAGGGTTAATCAATGACCAGCCACCCTTCACAAAGCAAAGTACAGTACTATATATTCAGAACAAAAGCATTACATTTTTCTCTGTATCTTACAACAGTGAACAACTTCTATGCAGATCTGAGTTCACCAGGAGTCCACCATCTTCCACACAGAGACCCTGATGGGGATACAGTGCTGCAAGGTCTGACCCCCTTGGTCATAATTCAAACTAGAGCTTGGATGTGGTCAGAGCCACACATCCCTCTTCCCACCTCCATTTCGGGGTGGTCACAGATTTTCAGTCCTTTGTTTGCCAGACTTTTCCAACCAGCTAAAAACAGTCTCTTTGGTGCACCCCTCCCACCTGCCTCAGGTGAAGCTTCTCCAGGCTGGCTACCTGCCTAGGGATTTGCATTAATCTTCCCCAGTTCCCCAAATGTAATCCCTAGCTCATAAAGATACAAAGAACATTTACAAAGTTGATAGGCTAGTCTCATGGCTGTCATGTATCCATTATATCTGTCACAAACAGTATGTGTTAAATCTTTTTTAACCATCATCTCAGGAACTGGAACAAATCCTCCTGAAGGTATGAATAAAAACTAGTTTTATTAGAAAGTAGAGGGCCAATAGCCATATGTGCTGTGTAGCGTGGAGTTTAGTTTTTCTTTAACTAGATGCATCTTGTACAAAGAATCCACACTCTGTTTTTGTGCTTTCTGTAGGTCCTTGTGCAGGCCTGGCCGTACTTTGGGACAGTCATGGAAAAAACACTCAAAGAAAAAATTGAACCAAAGATCAGAGCCAAGAATGTACACCTGAAAACATGTACCTTTTCCAGAATTCACTTTGGAGAGAAGGTAGGTGAAGTCACCAGGAATGGTTACAGACCAATCTTGTTCTGCTTTGCTCCCAAATTGGGGAGGGGGGGGGAAGGTGAATGTTGGGATTCTAGTGTACAGTTCCTTTATTTTTCTAATACTAGAAAACTAACTGCATCAGTCCTAATTCAGCTGCCATCGGCTCTCTATTCTATTGGAGTCATCCTGTCCTCAGTTTCCTTTTTAAATAAGCCCTTATTTAACCAAAAAGAAGGAGGACTGTATCTGGATTCGGAGGACACAACACCTTCCCAGTGACTGTAACCCTAGCCTGGCATAACCTACGACTGATGCTAGGCAATAAAGGTGGCCCTCTTATCAGCATCCCTGTATGTCACCATCGTTAAAAGTTTTAAAGAAGTTTCCTTATGATCCTTGAAATGTGGCATCACTCATCTGGAACCAGGCTTGTGTCTGAGACTATCAAGATTGCCCAGCAGACTTGGATTCGTGTATTGATCTTGCGGAATAGTAGAGCGAGCCAGAGGGTATTGCACTGTTGAGGCTCCCATGCTTCTAAATCTAGCTGTGCAACTCCTCTCAGATTTTGGAGGAAATCAAGGGTAAGAAAAGTGAGCCCAAAAAAAACACCAATTAGTTTCACTTTTTCAAGTTTGTGCTACATCTTCCTTTAAACTTTCCAGTTCGCTCACTATTTTAGAATATTAACAGGTAATTTTTTAATGAAAGAATGTACCTGGGTTGAATAAAGCAGGTAGAAGTCTTCAGTTGGCCCTAATTTAAAATGTTAACTGTGCCATATCTTGTGTATGTCTCTCCTTCTTTCAGTGCCCTAAAATCAATGGAGTAAAGACTTATACTAAGGAAACTGATAGTAGACAAGTGGTCCTGGACTTGCAAATAAGGTAATATTGAATTATTCATATCAAACTCTCTCTTAATTTGCTGCCCTTCAAGCAGTTACATCGGAATATAGCAAGTGCTCCAGTGGATCAGACCTGAGATCTATCCAGTCTGGTATTCTGTATGATGGTGTCCAGTGCATGATGCTTCAGAAGAAAGTACGAACTGTGCAATAGGCAGGTCTCTTCCTGACTTGTGCTAGGTAGAGATTGGCTTACTCCCTGAAGCATGAAGCTTAATATCCCATCCATAGAACTTTTGTTATCTTTAATTATAACATTGCTGGATATTCTTTTCAGAGTAGCAGCCGTGTTAGTCTGTATTTGCAAAAAGAAAAGGAGTACTTGTGGCACCTTAGAGACTAACAAATTTATTTGAGCATAAGCTTTCATGAGCTACAGCCCACTGAATGCATCCAGTGGGCTGTAGCTCATGAAAGCTTATGCTCAAATAAATTTGTTAGTCTCTAAGGTGCCACAAGTACTCCTTTTCTTTCTGGATATTCTTGATATCCATAAAAATATCCAATTCCTCTTTTGAATCTTGTCCTCAATGACATCCTTTAGCTGTGAGTTTCACAGTCTAATCATGTTATGTAAGAAAAAATACTTCCTTTTGGTTGGCTTTAAATTTCCCCCCCTTGGAGTGTCCTCTTGTACTTGTGTTATGAGATGGAGGGGAGAGGGGAACTGAAGTTCCTAATCCTCCATCTCTATACCATTCATTATTCTATTCATCCCCTTTTTAAGGAAAACAATTCTAGTCTTTTCAATCTCTCTTCATATGAGTCTTTCCAGGCCCTGGGTTATTCTCATCTTCCTTATTCTCCTCCCCTCTAGTTCTGCAATATTTTTTTTTTAAATGAGGTGATTGGAATTCCAGATGAGGCCGCTCTATTGATTTGATTTTGCCTATAGGAAGGCATTGTCACAATATTGTTCATCACCCATTCCTTATCAACTCATCTTGGGGGTTTTTTTTTTTTAACCTCAACTGCACACTGAGCAGAGGATCATCCATAGATCTTTTTTTAAATTCAGGGACAACGTTTTCTACCCTTCAGTCCTAGAGTGGCTATTTTTAATGATTTTGTTAGCAGCTCAACACTTCAAACTTAAGCTCCTTCCTCAGTTACATTGAAGGGGTAGGATCCTAGAGGAAAATGTTTTCTTGTGAATGCCTACAATTTTGAAACTTCTGTAGGGTGATAGTCCCCTAATGAAAGCTGCTTTCCTGCATGGTAATTTCACAACAGCATTGTGTACCAAAGAACATGTAGTGATGTGGACGGCAGCATCACTCAAACAAGAATTGCATCTGCCTTTACATTGTGTGTCTGTGGGAAAACCTCACCAAAACTAACAGGAAGCGTGCATTTCCCTTAGCAAACTGTAAATTTCCATGCTGTTTACTCTTATACCAAGACTGGCAATATTACAACATGCTCTCTGATGTAACAATTGTAGAATTCCCTCTGTTACAGTCAGACCATTTTGAGGACATTTAGCAAGTCTGTGTTTGTGTATCATGCCTTGCACGGCAAGGTCAAGGTTTCCTGCCTGCCTTTAAGGCTCTGCAGAGTATTTCTGCAGCTTACATCACACCTAGCTGTCCTGCAGCTCTTAAGCCTCCTTTCTCTGCTCCGTCTGAATCGTCCCACTCATGCAGTTGTGCTTTTTTTAGATCTGCACCTTTATCCTGGAACAGTCTCCCTCTTGTGCCCTAGTTGGCCACCCCACCCCTTATCCAGGTCCCTCTTTAAGACATGTTTCTTCCATGAAGCCTTTCAGCATTGCTGAACCAGGTCTTACACCATCATGTTGACCAAAACATAACTGAACTGTCATAGGATCACCCAGCATATCTTGTCTATTCAGGCTTGTCTTTTGTGTCTCTTGTATGTCCTGGACAGTGCTGTGCACCCAACTGCTCTAAAAATAAGTTAATATATTGGCTTTTGTTTCTGCAAAACAGCTGTGTATTGGATGGGTTGGACAATTGTTTCAGGAACTAATGCATATGGTGGTGATGAGAAATAGCACAATAAGCTATGTTGGTTTTTGCCCCTTGGCTGTTTCCCCAGGATGCAGAAGAAAAGCTACGAAAATGGGTGTGCTTCGATATTGCTGAGAGGTAGACTTCCATTGTAAATAGTGTAGCCTCTGCTAGGATGAAACGTTCAAACATCCTCATGTCTCACTGAAGTTATTTGTGAGTTCATCTCTTTTAAATTAAGAGAAAAGGTGAAGGTGGATTCAGGTGGATAGAAAAGCCAGCCTATCCAGTTATGCACCCCAAAGAATGCAGATGATAAATGCTGCTATTGTTACCTATGAACTCGGACTAGCTTGCTAATTTCCCTGCGCTGTCAGAGCTGGTAATAAAAAGGAGAGACCTGCTTGAACTGTGCTAGCTTCTCCATTATCTTCCAATGTGGAGAAAGTGCAGCAGCTTACACTGTCTGAATCTGACCCACTGATTCTAAACACAAAATTGATTAAAGAAATCATGATTACACCTAATCTTAGCATGGGGAGTGTGTGTGGGGGAGGTGGATTTCTCGTCTCTGTTCATAAGATGCTAGCGGCTGTTGGTCAGACAGGAAATTTGGCTCAGTGTCTATTCAAGATTCAGCTGGCACTCTAAGATGGAGTTGTGTGCTACGGGCCTAGTTAGATCAATGGTGTCAAGGTTCCTTCCCCACTCTGAACTCTAAGGTACAGATGTGGGGACCTACTTGAAAGACCCCCCCCTAAGATTATTTTTACCAGCTTAGGTTAAAAACTTCCTCAAGTTACAAACTTTGCCTTGTCCTTGAACTGTATGCTGCCACCACCATCAAGCGTGTTAAACAAAATAGGGAAAGAGCCACTTGGAGATGTCTTCCCCCAAATTATCCCCCCAAGCGCTACACCCCCTTTCCTGGGGAAGGCTTGATAAAAATTCTCAACCAATTTGTACAGGTGAACACAGACCCAAACCCTTGGATCTTAAGAACAATGAAAAATCAATAAGGTTCTTAAAAGAATTTTAATTAAAGAAAAGGTAAAAGAATCACCTCTGTAATCAGGATGGTAAATATCTTACAGGGTAATCAGATTCAAAACCTAGAGAATCCCTCTAGGCAAAACCTTAAGTTACAAAAAGACACACAAACAGGAATATACATTCCATTCAGTACAGCTTATTTTACCAGCCATTAAACAAAAGGAAATCTAACGCATTTCTAGCTAGATTACTTACTAACTAACAGAAGTTCTGAGACTGCATTCCTGATCTGTTCCCGGCAAAACCATTACACAGATGGACAAACCCTTTGTCCCCCCTCCCCCTCCCCCTCCAGCTTTGAAAGTATCTTGTCTCCTCATTGGTCATTTTGGTCAGGTGCTAGCAAGGTTATCTTCGCTTCTTAACCCTTTACAGGTGAAAGGGTTTTGCCTCTGGCCAGGAGGGATTTTATAGCACTGTATACAGAAAGGTGGTTACTCTTCCTTTTATATTTATGACAAATGGTACCTACCTTTTCACTGATGTCAGGCTTGGGAACAGACCCCAGTGAAAATAAGCAGGAGCGACATGTATTTTGCCAATAAATAAATATACACAAATATTGGGTCTGTTTTGAGATTTAGCCATCAGCTGTGCTTGTAAGTTGACAGTTTGTTTGCTCGGTGAGAGTTCTCTGTCCTTCAGTGATATCTTCTGCCCGTTCACATATGCCACTCCTCTGAACTATAGTAGCATCAGTAACCCCTGAGCTTCCCATCTCTGGGTGAGGAGGTGTTAATCAGTTTGGTCCAGGTAGTGACAGACCCCTGGCCCTATCCTTCCCTTTACCCAAACTAGTGCCACGGAGAGACTGCTATAGAACACCATTTAAACATGCGGTGGAGCAGAGTCTGCTCTGGCTGGCCTTTTCATAGCTGGGAGCCCCTCATTCAGTAAAACTGCATCCGTTCCTCTGCCTGCTTGCAGACCCTGGCCCCCTCTCAGAACTAGAAAATAATCCAACTGTGGAAGATTTTAGCTTCAGTCTTTCTCTTCTTTGGGCTCGTGCAGTGAAGAGTTCTAGTCAGAACATGTGCATGTCATGGTGAAGTGTGTTCGGTGTCTGGTTTTTCCTGTTCACGCATCTCAAGCAACTGAACCTGTGTCACTCAAACGTTCTTCAAACTTCAGATCACGTGTGGGGAGAATTCTTCCTCAAAGGAATTCTATTCCAAATAGAAATAGAGACTGAGAGGGAGGTGGAGCTTGTCCTTAACTCTAGCACTCGTAGTTGTGGAGGCAAGATGTCCATGCATGTGATACTGCAGCTAGCAGAGGAAGTGCCCTTCAGATTGGGACATGCGTAAAGCTCATGTATTTAATATACAGAATTGAATTTATATTTGTTCAGCTGGCCATTGCTCGTTAGTGATAGTTCCCTACGGCTGCTTTTTCTCCAGTTAAAGTACTTTCCTCTCATGGTTTCCTTTTGGTCAATGACACTTAGTACACATGACTAAGTTGATTTTAAACAATTCCATCACACTTATAATAGAAGATGAAATAAAATTAAGATGTTGGCAGTCTGAAGAGGTTACTAATAAAAGGGTAGCATGTTTATTTTTTTTTAATGGTAATCCATCTGTAGGTAATGCTATGGTAGTCTGATATCCCTCCTCCTCTAGTTCTGGGTTAAAGTGACTGACAGCAAAAATGTATTATTTCTGATCAATCTGTTTGCTCTTTAGACTTCAAACCCAGGCCTTTGAAAAGAGGTGGATAGGTGTGTATGTGTGGACCCATGCAGACTTCAGTCAAGTCATTGGGACTCTGCATGGGCATAAGGCTTTGGGAACACTCTCTCTCTTTCAGGTCTCTGTACTGGACAGTTATCAGTCATCTCCATTAGTCATTTGGCCTAATAGCGGGGTTACTAACAGGGTAGTAGGTGTTAAAGAATGAGTGACTTGAAATTTAAAAATAAACATGACTCCTTTATCTTGGCATTTGTTAACTTGAGCTGCAGAAAACCATTATCCAGTAGTATCATTCCTTTTCCCTTAAAAATTGCTCAGGCCCTGCCATCGGTTATTAAGATGCTTTGTGTCTAGGTAACATCCAAAGATCTTGAAGCATCCTGTAAACGCTAATGAATTTTGGCTGCACAGCATCCCTGTGAGGTAGGATTATTGTCCCCATTTTACACACAGGGGCAGCTAGGGTACCGAGACTGTGCCTTGGCCAGCATCCCTCAACAATCAGTGGCAGAACTGGCAGTCGAAACAGTTTCCTGACTCCTAGCCTGGGTGGGGGAAGGACTTTTTGTCTTAGCTGTTGCTTCCACCTCTTCTTAGTAAAGTTTAATAAGCATCACTTTGTGGTGGTTTACCTTTAAGAAAGAAAACTCTCAGTGACGTGTGTGCTCAGCAGACTACAAGTGTGACCCATAACTAAATTTCTGGTCTCCCATATTACTCATAATTACCAAGGGAAACAACAGATGCTTGAGAAATGTTGCTCAAATTAAGTCTGTTGTTAATAGCTTGCATTTACATATCATCAGAGTATCACAAGGTGTTTGATAAACACCAATTAATTATTTCTTATGTTCTTGAGACATAAATACAACCCTTTTTCCAGATGGGGAAACTGAGTCACAGAACTTGTGACTTGCCCACAGGTAATGCATGAAATCTTTGGCAGAGCCAGGAATGGAACCCAAAGGTCTTCTTTCCCAATCCCCTGCTCTGCCTTGAAGGCCATGTAATCCTCTAGCAAAGGATGTATAGAGTCCTTGGTTGCATTAAACCCTTCTGTGATGAAGTAATCGGAAGGGAAATTATTCTTTGGGTTCTCCTGTTTACACACCTGCTTGTGATTCAGTCTTCTGCAGCCACGGGGTTGTAGGTGTATGATAAATACAAGTGCAGTGAACTCATCTGATTGCTGGAAGAGAGGAATGGGGTGTGTGTAGGGATGGGGGGGTTGTGGTTTTTTTTTTTTGGTTTTTTTTTTTTTTACCTCCCCCCCCCCCCCCCCCCCCCCACCACCACCACCACAGTACCCATCAATAGACACTATGGTCATGCAAGAATTTAAAAGGAAATTGAGAGAGCATTTTATTTTTTTATTTTTTTGCAGCACAGTATGGATAAACCACTACCCTGAAGAGTTTCCAATCTTGCTTCTCACACATGACCAGTCAAGCAAAAGAGTAGACAGGATTTGGGAGAGGTAGGATGGGGATCAGAGCAGTAAGAATTGTTCAGCTAATGCCTAAAGCCGCATGATAGCGAGCAAACATGTAATCTGTTACTAACTGAACAAACCAGTTTTGGTACCGAGCAGGATATGACAGACTCAATTCCTCCAAAACACAGGAAGAGATGCACGTGTATGCAGAGAGGAAATACACCCATGTAAACTATAGATCAACTGTGACAGACACTAGTTCCAGTGAGTGACGAACTAATAGTAAGAGGTGAAGTTTACGTAAAATGAATGAATCTTTAGCGCTGGCATGGGCTGCTGCTTCATTTTTAAATAGTGCAACTAATGGATTGTAGGGAATAGAGCTGATAGGAAAATGCAGATTTTCAGAAATTTTTATGGTGAAATGAGGACTGCATGAAATCTTTCAAAAAGTCTAGGAGCTGGTTTAAAGACTTCCTTGCAGTAAATTTTGTAATTCACAGTTTTTTGACAAACTCTAATAAGGAGAATATGCTTTCACCTGAACGCCCAATGGTGTGTGTTCTTCTTTCACTCCTGAAATGGAAAGCTGACTGGTAGAATATCTTAAAACTAGCCTGTTCCAGTTCAGGGCAGCTGCTCCTGTATTTCCCCTTAGTGGTCCAATAAGTCTTAAGATTCCAGCTCCCCAGTTGTAGCCTCTCTTGGAGGAGACCTCTCACTGCCTTCTGACTACAATATGTCCAGACTGTACAGTTCCTTACCTTCACTGTGCATTTCCCAGCAGAGGCAGTCTGCTTAAACAAACCTTGCTCATAGACTTGAAGGCCAGAAGGGACCATTATGATCATCAAGTCTGACCACCTGCACACTGTAGGCCACAGAACTGTCTCCACCCGCTCCTGTAATAGACCCTCCCCCAACATCTGGCTGAGTTACTGAAGTCCTCAAACCATGATTTAAAGACTTCAAGTCACAGAGAATCTACCTTCTTCCTTTCTCTTCAGAGACTGATAATGGAGTGATTGCTACAGCTATAAATTACCACACCATTCTTTCTAAGCAAGCCTACTTTTTATTCTTAAGGTAAAAACCATTACCAAGAAGACCTATTAAAACAATAAACGCACCTACGTGCATGCTAATAAGATTACCGGGCATCACCCCACCAGAGGGGTTTCTTTGCAGTTACAAGTTCATCGAGCTTCAGCTCAGAACAAGCACACACGCTTATTAGGCCTCTGTAGGCCTAATCCTTCCCTAAGGATTGTGGCCCTCCATGGACCTGTCTGTTTGCTGGATCAGAAGGTCCTGGGCCAGTTTAAACATAGGCTATTTAGCCAAAAATCTTTTCTTTGTCTATTTGGTCTTTTGGAGAATCCAGTTTGAAGTAATATATTTGAATCTCTCCAGGGGTGATGGCTTCAAAGATTGGTAAGGAGGAAGTTCATGAGCATCCACCCTCCCTACTAGAGAAGATACAATTCCATTTTTAATACCATGTACCCTGAACGTATTAAACCCTAACTCAATAAGGTTCATTGAACTGAATTACCTTAATTCCATAAGGTAAATGTTCAGGAAATTCCAGGATAGTGCCAGTCTGTTAGGCATCCCTTTTAGCTTCCCAGTGTGATGCTACCATTATTCAGAGCCTGTGAATAACAGTAGCATTACCACAAAGGCCATACAACTTATCCTTGTGCTGTCCTATTCAATATGCGGAGAACCGTTCTTTAACAACACATAATTAACCCATGGCACTCATTACCCCCAAGCTGTTAGACCTAGATTTGAGACAGAATTAGGCATTCATATAGATAAGATTAAAATAGGGGTTTTTGGAGGGCTATCAGCCCTCCTGCTTCAGGGCGTAAACCAACCTTTGAGGGAGATTGAGAAGAAACTCCCCATTTGGGCAAGACATTCCATAACTCTCCTTAGTGGAGTTTGTTGCACTGTCCTCTGAAGCATATGGTACTGGCCATTGTCAGACAGGACAGTGGGTGAGGTGGACTGATCTGACTTGGCTTGGCAGTTCCTACATAATATTGATTTAGAACTGCCTAAACGATGATAATCTGATGGTACAGATCACACTGAATAGTTGACAAGAGAACTTCTGTCATACAAATCTCTGTCAGGAAAGAATATTCTGAGAGAATATTAAACACAGTTCTGCAGCTAAGTGGTTGCTAGAAATAAAAGGTATTAATGACTGGAAGAGTTTCTGATTCTGCAGAAAGACCAGGGATTTTTATAAACCAAAATAGTGTCTTCTGCATCACATACTAGTCATAACTGCCTTCTAAATTCCTAGTTTGTTTGTTGCAAACTTGGGGGCTCACTTCGGGCCTTCCTCTGGGCTCTTCAGTCAGACAACTCGCTGTGAAGTCAGTGGGAGCTCTGCCTGAGTAAGGATTGCAAAATAGAGCCCAAAGTTTATTTGTAGAAATGCATCACTTTACCAGAAAACTAAGAATTTTTTTAATATGGTTATCACTCAAGATTAACTAGTATTACCTTACAAGGTATACTGAAAATTGACATGCAAAATTGCACGGCTACAACATTTAAGCTTTCAATTTTTATTATAGAAACCTCTTAATCTGGTAAATATTTCTCTCTTCCTCCACCCTCCTTCTCCAAGTAAATACATTGCATGGAATTTTGTGTGGTTTACTTTTCAGATTTCATCAGGATTTAAATTGGCTGTGTGCTTTCATCTTGAGTGTATAAATCCAAAAAATAATTCTTTATCTAGAGCCTGTAGTGTCTTGTGAATTTGCCAAAGGTTATTAAAATCTGGGACTTGTTCCTCAGATGTCGTGGTTGGTTTTTTTTTTTTTTAAATATCCGGCAAAATGGAATCTTTGTAGCATACTTGAAAACCACTCTGCGCAAGGCAGCCATGTTTTAAAAATCAAGAAGTTGTAGTCTTAGTGATCAGTATTAAAAATAGTTTTTTCAGGTTATTCTCAATTTCCAAAACTATTGTACTCCACGTGAATTTTATTCTGGGTCTGATACTCTCAATGGTAACTGCCCAATAATTGACCTATTGTTTCATGGGTCTGCCTCAAGGCCACTGGGTTATCTTTAAAGTTTATTTTTTTGCCCCTGTATTAGGCATCTCTGGCCCAGCCTGCTGTGATGACCTGAAAGGTGTGACATGAGCCAAGAGAAGTGAAATAGTGTATTAGGCTGGGATTGTGACTTCAGTAGGACTCTGCATGGGCACAGGAGTCTGTTCTCATGGCTTCTGGTGCAGGATCAGAGTCTTAGAAGTGGTTGTGAGAGCACCATGCTATTTCTTTACTCCCTTCTACCCCAATAACCCTCCTTATTCCCTTAGTAGAAATGAGCGCACACTGTCGTCTCCAGGCCTAAGGGTGGGGAATTAAGCATGAAATAAAAATGCTGCTCCATACTGCTGCTATGCTAGCATCCCCAGTTGATATTTAGGTTTATAATAAATTAAAAATTCCAGTCTTTTTTTTGTTTTTTTTTTTGTTTAAGAAACTTAACTGCTGCTTCTCAGCAACATGTGCACACTCATCCAGTTCTGCAATATTAGGTTAGGGTTGATGTGCTCATTTCCCTTGTATTCTTTACAGCTCCATTTTGTTCGAGTGTGGGTTTTGCAAACACTGGAATAATGTGAGAACTTTCTCTCAGTTATATAGGGGATTGCGAGATTCACATGGAAGTATCAAAGCTTAAAGGAGGAGTGAAAGGAATACAGGTGGGTATAATGCAAATGTTCATGTGATGCTGTATTTTATATTGAGGCAGTGTGGCTCTGTGGTTAGGGCATGAGACTGGGGATCAGGAGACCTGGGTTTTATTTCTGATGCTGCTCCTGGCCTGCTGCGTGACCTTTGACAAGTTGCTTCACTGCTTTGTGGCTCCATTTTCCCATGTGTAAAATGTCTCCTCTGGAAGCACTTTAAGATTTTCAGACAAAAAGCACTATCACCTAGTGAGATGATATTAAACCTCTTGGAACTTCACAGTGAATGTGGAGAGAGAAGATTGAACCTCACGGTCCATAAGCATAGACCCTGTGCTACTTGAGTTAATGGAGTTATTCTGAGGCTTGGATTTTCAAAGGAGCGTAGCAACTCCCTTCAGCCTGTTTGAAAATCTCTGCTTTTGCCATTAGCAGCATGTGATCTCAGACACACAGGGGAGAAGTGCTGATTCTGCCTAGTAAAGGGCAGTGGTGCCCACATATAGTTAATCCCAGTATTACTGGGGTAGATTTAAATCAATTTTAGGCTCCAAATTTAAACTCTGTGGAAACAAGATTCTACAAAATGTAAGGGGTAAAATTCTCAAAAGCATCCAAGCCCCATTTTCAAAGTGACCTAAACACTTGGGAACTTCGGACCCCAACCCCATTTTCAGAAGCGATTGAAGTCACTTTTTTGATACATTTTTTTTAAAAGCACTTAAGATGTTTGTGTTTTAAAATGCCAGTGAAAAGCATTTCACTTTGGATTGCCTCTTAATATAACTTGTTACAAACTAAGTAGATGTTGTTCCAGCCCAAGCTTACCACCGAAGTCAGAGAAGATAAATGTTCTGTAAATTCATTGCTCAGGTAAGAGGGGGTGTGGGACCCTGGCAATAGTGAATGGGTTTTGAGAAGTGTATCATGTGATCCGGGGTACCGATGTTAGGGCCAGAATTCGGGAGTTCGATGTCCCGTCTGTGTGCTTTGATCACACCTCTCTGTAAATGAGGCAGCAGTTCAGGTTCATCCTGGACGTTACCTTCAAACTAAAGTTTCCCTTTGTTCTCTGTACAGTTGCATGGAACATTACGGGTGATCCTGGAACCTCTTATCACAGATGTGCCTTTCTTTGGAGCCTTGACAATGTTTTTTGTTCAAAAACCGGTAAGTCTGTAGTAAATCCCATTCTGCAGCCTGATTGACTCTTGATCTTTGCTTATATGACAGTGAGGGCCAATTTGCCTTTTAAATATCTGTCTGTAATAGCTTGGTTACTTAAATACAATTTTGAACAATAATGTGATTTTTTTAAAAAATGAGGAATGTTACTCTTTTTAGAGATCTAGATAATATAATGAACAGTGTTCTTTTGCATTTTGTTCTCCTGCAGTGTTGCAAGCCAAGTTAGTCTTTGGCTTCTATGAACGCACAGACTCCCTAGTGACTGTGGTAGATAGTCTGTCCATATGCCTTTTATTGCAAGACCATTGACAGATTACTAATACAGTTAATAAATGCAGCCAGCTTGGGTGCCAGTCTGTGTTCTCCTTGCATTGAAGGCCTAATTGTGTAACCTTGTGAATGCCATCTGCTGTGAATTAAATCCCAACACCCAAATGAGGAGCATCTTTCTCTTCTTAGTGACAGTTTATAACATGACTCTCTTTTTTTTTTTTTTTTTAAATGTATTTCTGGCTTGTGTGGCTTTTTTTTTTTTTTTTTTTTTTTTTTTTCTCAGTGTAAAGGTAGTTAGAGACCAAATGCCCACAATATGTCACACTTATAAATCCTTCCATGAAGCATTGCCCTTTGTTTGGCATTAGCTATAATGAAGATACTTCAAGTTCCCAGTGACTGTAGCACAGTATTGGACTAGACAAAATTCTCACACTACCCCCACACCCCATCACTGAATTCAGTGTGCTGCATGGTTGCAACAGCAGAATTTTGATCATTATGTATTTTGGGATTATAAGGATTCCTGGTACATACTGTGGGAATATCCAGTGGCCTCTGGTATAGGCTAAGAAGAACATGGCTGTGGGGAGGAGGCTAGATGTGGAGCAGATTGACTTCTGGGGAGTGGATTTCTGAGCTGCATTAAAATTTAAAGAAATTTTTGCTACTGTGTGCCTCTGTTGTAGTCACAAACTTAGCATAGTATCCGCTTTAGTCCATAAGTGACTGTATAGGTTGGCCATGTTGTTGGAGAGGGTATACTAAGACACTAGTATATTTTACCAACATTTTAAAATATTTCCGGCAATATAACTAATATGGTACATAACTAAGAAATGATCAGCCCCAGCAATCTACTACTTGCATGAGATGGCAGCTGGTCCTGGGCTCTGAGTAACTCTGGCAACAGGTCAGCAAGACAAAAATGGTGCTGGATGTATTGCCAATGGCGAGAATGAAGGCAAAACATAAAATCCAATAAGAGGCATATGTGGTGCATAGGCAGAAGGGAAATCCCATTGAGCAGTAGAGTGAAGCAAAAACGAAATCCACTCTTGCTGAAAAGCCCTCTATTACTAAAGATCCTTGCCTTAATCAACTGGATTAGTGCATAGATGAGGTCATTGCCTCAAAGATCTTAGTTTTCAGGGCAAGATCCTCAGCTGGTGTAAACTGAAGTTAGTGGAGCTACGCAGTTTACATCAGCTGGGGATTTTACCCTTGGAGTAGAGGCTAAATAGAGGAAACCTCCATAGGCTAGTAAAACGCAAGTTTAAAAATCAGAAATGGAGTCTTCTAGCTCTGGGGATTTTGTTTGTTTCAAACAAAGGAAAGGTGCAAAGGAAGATGGTAGAGGGGTGTGTGTGAGAAAATAAGGCAGTGGAAGGTAAGGTGGACTGCATGACATGTAGGCAGTGCTAGACTTTTCTATTTCAAATAGATTCCAAACTCTGTCGGAAAAGTTAGCTGTATCAGTAGCGGTACAGCAGAGGGACACGATAAAGGTCACATTTATGATCCAAGAGCGGGAGAAGGTAGCAGCAGTTATTGAGGATGAACTGCAAACATTCACTTCAAACACCTGTAAATTTTTTGCTGTAGCCCATATAAGGGAGAAGAACGTAGTCACGTATCAAACAAAACCAGCTGCTCTGGTCTAGTCCTGAGCTTGTATGAAGATCCATGAAACTCCAGTCCTCTCTGGACTCACTGTAAAACCTGTTTTCAAAGGCCTTTCAAGGGAGGTGGTTCCAGAGAGTTATTGCACTGAGCAATCAGTCTTGCTAGTCTGGATTGAGCGTTTTGGGTTCTCTTTAGCACTTCAGCTCATATGTGACTCTGCTGGGTCACTCTAGCTACCCAGGAATGTGCTTTCTGAACACATGACTTGTTCAAGCTGACCTAATGGCATGGCGCAGTTGGAGAATGGCCTCAAACTGAGGTGTTCTGTGGGGTTTGGCGGGGGGACGGGGCACACTAGATTCCTTAGTAAACATCTAGCAAAGGAAGTATGCAAAGTCCCTGATTGCTCATATGCTTCTGAAGGGAGCTAAGTCAGAAGACATGAGCCAGTTAAGGACGCCTGCCTGATGGCTGTGATGCCTAGTTAATCTGTGGGGATGGAATTTGTGATGATGGTGGGGTGTAGTAATGTGGTTTTATCAGGATGAGTTTGAGATGGTCACATGACTCACTACAGCTTCACTACTTATAAGTAATCCGTGTTCATTTGGGATGACTTGCATAAAACCTTGATACCACGCTGCCCAATTGCATGTTCTGTAGCTGCCGCATCTATATTTAAGGCACTGCTAAAATAGTTTGAGCGTCTTTAAAAAATATTGAGCCATATTTCCAGTGTCTCTCAGTTAGCTTGCCTGTTAGGGCTGTCCTCTTTAAATCCTTCTGCATGTAAAGCCCATTGCTTTAGTTGGACCTGGTACAACTGAAAGAGCTCTTCCTAGAATTCCTTTCCTACTGGGATAGCTATGTTTCTGACTCGGCAGAGCCATGAAGTAGTGGATTTTAAAGCTGTGACTTTTTCTATACATTAAAAACAAAACAAAAAACAAAAAAAAAACTGTTACTATCACAGGGCAGAATAACTTTGGGGCACAGAAGGAGGAAACAATACTCTGACATCTTGAAGGTGTTTTTTAAAATGATGGCTCTCTGAAGTTGCTGGGGTATTTGGATTGTTGGACTATGTCCTATGGGAAGTCAGCAGGTGATAAATTAATTGATCACTTGGCTCTGTGGCATTCTCCTCCATGTGTGATTAGAAATATAAACACCACACAAGTTTGGATGGACTATACATCTTTGTGCTTCAGGGCATGAGGTAATTAGGAAGGCACTTCCTGGATGGGTAGATTACTCCACAGTTCTCCACTACAGGATTGCTTGCATCTGTGTGTGAAGCCCTTGGTAATGCCTGCTCTCAGATGGGACACTGGATTGACTAGTCTGCTGCTCTGATACCAGATGGCAATTCCTATGTTCCTAAGTCTTTGGAGGATAAGACCCAAAGAAACACTGACTCCATGGAGGTCTTGGCAGCTCAAATAAAGGAGGAAATGTCTCATTCTCAGCCATTGTTTTTTTAGGTGTAAACATAATCCAGTTGGTTTTCTTTAACTAGCTGGATATGTCTTTTGTGTTTTTAGGCTCATTAATCATTTGTTGCAAATTCATTAACACGGTTCAGTTTGGTGTGTGTGTGTGGTTTTTTTTCCCCTCCTCTCCTCCCCCCCCCCCGGTTTACTGTAGCACTTGGAAGTCAATTGGGCAGGCCTGACCAACCTCCTAGATGCCCCAGGAATTAGGTGAGTGTTCACCTTTTTTCTTTTCTTTTCTTTTTCTCCCCCTTTAAAAAACAGGCAGGGTGGCAGGGGGAATGGTCTAGAAACGAACCCCTTTCCTCTAGAAACTGAGCCAAAGGATTTTCAAGAACTATGTATCATAGGGGTTTATATTGTTGTCCATAACAATAGTATCTGTAAAATCTGAACTCAAAGCTCTATTGCAGGCATCAGAATTGCTTTTCTACCAATTCATCACGCTTGAGACTCATGATGGAAGTATTATGGCTAGCCAACTCTCTTGTGTCAAGTCACAAAAGACACTGAGGCCATAACAAGGCCTACATTTAAAAAGCTGGCCTTAACTTTTGCAGGTACAGAAAGGATTTTGCATTGATAGTTTATAAGGCCAGATATCAAGAGTTAAGGGATTTGCATACTGTATTTTGAGGTGAACAAATGTAAGCCACCTCTCTTGGGCTTTGTGTACTCTCTTGTAGTTTTCTTAATCATGGAATCTATTTTTAAATTAACAACAAAATGGCAGAAAGTCCCCTGCTTTTCCTACAACAGGTTGACTCCTCAGATTCCCAAAAGAAACACAACAAAGTTGCCCCAGCACTTCTCAAATACCTATTTGGTTGATTGTTTATACTTAAGTTACACAGTGAATGTGCACATCTCTCTATTTGGCTCCACTAGTCTGGATTTTCAAGCTGTTCATCAGGAACAAAGATGCATTTCCTACTTCTGAGCTCATTCAGCTTAAGCAGAAAACTGTTCAAGTCACAAGGAAAGGAAAAGTAACCTACCAATTGGTTACTCATGAGTTATTATTTTTAAACTAAAATGATTTTTAGGGGCTGCTTTTCTATCTCCTCCTCTTCCTGCTGAAAAAGGCTTAGGACCAGATGGAAAGACACTTGTGCATGTTGAGTAGCTGCTTACTCCACTGAGTCAAATGGGACTGTGCTGCTACTCAATGTGAGTAAAGGTATCCAAGCCTTTCGATGTACAGTGGCAGAGAGCTCCTTTTGAGGCTAGAGCAGCTGTATGCCCTGGAGTTTACCCTGGGAGGAGGTGTCCTTTTTAACTTGGGATCTAATCTCTTTTCCTTTCCTTCCTTTTCTAATCAATTCTCTTAGCCCTTGCAGGAAAGGCCTGTACATACTGCACACTTACAAGCAACAATTCATTTGGCTCGCTGCAAAATGCTGGAGCCTGACTGCTTTGCTCCTGACTGCTTCCCTTATAGTTAAATATAAAAACACTCTGATCATGAAAGCTTTATGAACAAACATGCCTGGATGTGAAACATGCTGAAAGACTGGTTGAACCAGAACTCTCTTCCTTTAAATGACTCTCTGATTTATGGGGAAGAGTAAAGAAATACAAAATCCTGCCAATCATTTACTTGTTAAAAGCTACACAGAGTTGGATACAGGTCCATGCCAAAATTCACATGATTTCATAACCTTTCTGTTGATTGGGGGGGTTGGGCAGGAAATGATTGTCCTGTCATCAAACCCTCTTTGAGTCTGAGCTCTGCATTTGTACTTGGAAGGACGTAGGATTTCAGCCTTCTGTTCTGGTCAAACTGTGCACCATGACCAGATCATGGAACAGCCTTATCCAGCATATTCCTCTTTCTGCTAGCACTTTACTTAACAATGGGATGAGGTGGGAAGGGAGTAGTGGTGGGGTTTTTTTGTTCTGTTTGTTGTGGTTTTTTGTTTTTTTTTTTTAGTCTTTCCCCCTTAATGGTATCCTGCCCTGTAGGTACAGACCTGTTCATGCCAAATTGCTGTTCATTGAAAGCACTTCATTCACCATTAGTAAGTGGAGAGCACAATAGGGGGCCAAGTATGAGGCTAAAACTGAAAGATCAAAAAAAGCATTGATTTTACTGCATTTCATAAATTCCATAGGGTTTAAGGCCAGATCATTCTAGTCTAACCTGTATATCACAGGCCATTAAACTTCACCCAGTTACCCCTGTACTGAACCCAAAAACTGTGGCTAAAGCATATCTTCCAGAAAGGCATCCAGTCTTGGTGGATTCTCCATGTTGTGAGGTCTTCACATCATTTCCTTTGATAGTTTTGGTCCATTGGTTATCACCCTCACTGTTAAAAATGTGTGCCTTAAATTCAAATTGGAAATGTCTGGTTTCTGTTTCCAGACATTGGTTCTTAATATATAATGAAACCCAGCAAATTCCGCTCTGATGATTGATTAGCAGCCGTCATTTATTCCTAGAGACTTGCACATGAAGTGAACAATTGCTGCTACCTTGAGTCTGCAGCTCCTGTGATTTGATGGGATGCAAAGGATCTTTGTGCTCAGTAAAGATCACATGATCTCCTTGAAACCATTTTACTTTAAAAAGGTGACATAGAAAGGGGGTTGGGGGGAGCTTATGCATTTTTGTTTTAATTCTTTATAACCTATAAAGACCAGAGTGCTTGGAGGGGACATTGTAGATTGTTCCATTGGTTAATCATCATCCTGTTTTTTTAACTTGTCTGGCTTCAGCTTCCTATTTACAATAGTGTTACTGTTTTTTGTTTTTGTTTTTTTTTATTGCTCTTCAATAAATCTAGCTTGGGAAAGGGCAGTACTGGACTCAAGGCTCCAGTAATTTGCCTGCATCACAAAAAAACACCTCACAACTCGCTCACTTTCTTGGCAGTTTTAGTAGAGACACTAAGGGGTGAATGGAAGCTGAATTGCCTAAAGGTGGCTATTCCTTGAAGCGTATGGATTAAGACAAGCTGGTGGAGAAAGGTGGGAGAAGCTCATATTATTACTGTACATGCAGTGCTTATTCTGGAGATACATGAAGGGCTTCAGTCTCTAGGGCTGTCAATGCAACAACTTTCAATATAAGGATAAGCTGGGGATCAAATTCTAGACACGGGGGCTCTAACTGAAGTCACCCATGGCCTCATGCATGGATCCAAGGTCAGAAATTGTCATTTTATGCTGCTGTGAAGTTGTTACTTTTTTTTAAGTTCTCCAAACAAAATACTCCAAAATTGTGGAAACACTATGAACATGTGTACTCTTGAGGTAGTGGCAAAGATACCCCAGATTTGGACCTCTTGTTCCCCCCCCCCCCCCATCTCATCCTGCCTCATCTTTTGTATCCTCTTGTTCATTATTTAGTCTTCTAAGGTCAAATTTCCAGCCAACCTTTGTAACTGCAAGATTTGGACGCACTGCACTGCGGTTGTGCATGCAAATAGCCACTTGTATGCACGCTTCTGGATTTGCACATCCAACTCAGTTATGCATGTGCAAACATAAATTTTGTGCCCTTGCGCATGCACAGCTGGATGAGCAAGATTACCGATAGGACTGAAATCTTTCTTCCTTTGAGAGTTAAAGGCATTCTCTTTCAAGGCGTGGGGAAGGCAGAATGATAAAATTTGCAATGTCTTTTGTTGTTGAAGTCATGACTTATTTGTTTTTGTTTAAATTTTCCCTTCAGTTCAATGTCAGACACAATAATCCAAGACCTGATTGCTGCCCGGCTGGTGTTGCCAAACAGAATCACAATTCCACTGAAAAAGAATATGAAAATTTCCCACCTGCGATTCCCTGTCCCATATGTGAGTATGTTTTGAGCTGGATGACTTAATATATTGACACAAAATCATCTGAATATGCTGTACGCTAAGACTGGAGGGGAAATGAGTTGTGTGCACAGCAGGTTTAATGCATCAACCTCTAAACTGTGGGAACTAGGATAGTTGACATTGTCCACCTACCAAAACTGGTTGAAGCATGATAGCAGGTATCTGCTCAGACAGTTCAGATTGAAAACACAAGTTACTGCAATATTGAACTGTGGTGCAGTGCCTCAACTTTAGGGGAAAGCCTGCTCATACCATGTATAATACCAACCTATATTTTTCTCCCATTCATGTTTATTAAAACTGAATGAAGTCAGCTCAAATGCACAGGAGAAATCTGAGCCAATGCTGCTAAAGATGCTGGATACTGAATGCTGTGACAGTAGTAGTTGATGAGGGCTGTGGTGGGTGAAAGGAGAGGTATTTGCCTATCTCGGGTATTTCTAGTGCACCCATCACAATGGTGTCTGGGTACTCTTAATCTCTGACCCCACACTGGGAATATTGCAGCAATATCTTCTACATTCGGGGGGGGGAGGGTAGTCAATAGGCAGACTGTGGGCCAAATCTGGACTGCCAGATGCTTTTGAACGGCTCCTAAAATCTTTTAATTTACTTATTATCATTATTGTTGGGGTTCTTTTATTTTCTCTGGAGGATGGACCTTGACTATCCCTTTGACCAATAAATTTGGACCTTGACAAAAAATAGACTACCCATGTTCTACATAGACCTGTTCTGATCTTCATGTAGTATCCAATAGTTTTAAGGTACAAAAGTAGATATTGGCCAGATATTCCTCTTGGTCTTTGTATATCCTGTACATACAATAAATAAGACTTGTTTAAGAGATTAATCAGTAATCTCCCTTACCAAGTAAAAGCTTTGGGTTAATGAAGGAATATGATGAATCTTCAGTTTGTGCTTGATTTGTATGCTAACCCAGCAATTCTTTATTTAATAATGAAAGACCTTAAATAATAGGTAGGAAGGCATAAAATCACAAATCTTTTTACTAAATAAAATATTTTACAGAAATTCATCCAAAACATTGTCAAATGTAAATCTCTTAAATATACTATAAATATTCTAGATTTTGGGTAAGGAAAAATGGATAGGTGGCTGTTTTCCACCTACATTTAATCACCACATGGAAGTTGAATGGCCACCTCTGCAACAACTAATCAAAAATATCATACCATCATGCCTTACCAGTGGATGCTATTTTTTGTCCTTTCAGGCTCTGGGAGAAGAGCACATCCTAAGAGGTCTGAGCATGCTCAATTCCCTATGAAGTCAGTGGGAAATCAGGAGCTCCGCTCCTTGCAGGATCAGGCCCTTATTTACAATTGTGTGTGTCGTGTAGTGTCAACCGGAGACCTTCCCTGCCCAATTATAACCATATGAAGATAGCCTACATTAGATTGTGCCTCAGTATAAACTGCTCTCTTCTAAGTATATGAAATTGCACATTAAAGATGTTTCCTGTTTTACATCTCAGTTATGTAAACCACCATGGCAGCCTTGCTAAATGATGATTGGAATCAACACCCAAAATAGCTCATTTTAAGAGGCAATGTATTGAGATTATCAAGAGGCCTGTGTTTTCATGTTGATCTACGATGCCCTGTTTTGTTCAGGGAGTAGTCAGAGTTCATCTGCTAGAAGCTGAAAATCTTGTCCAGAAAGACCACTTCCGGGGGAAGTCTGACCCTTATGCTATTCTTCGAGTTGGCTTGGTGCAATTCCGAAGCAAGACCATTCAACGAAATCTTAATCCCATCTGGAATGAAATGTCTGAGGTATAGAATCTATTGATCTTTCTAACAATATGAAGTTGTAATGTTTATCTTTATATGTGGATTATACTTGGTTTGGGCACTTTTTTTCTTCTGTCCTTCAATAAGTGCTTGGAAGGAATTGGGGACAACACTTTTTTTCAGAAGTAGAGGAAGTAACCAAGGGGACAGCCATTTTAGCCTTGATTCTGACCAACAGGAAGGAATGGGAAGCGAATCTAAAGATGGAAGGCAATTTCAGTGAACGTGATCATGAAGTGATAGATTTCATGTTCCTAAGACAAGGAAGGAGTGAGGGCAGCAAAATAAGTACACTGGACTTCATAAAAAACAGACTTTAACAGACTCTGAAAATGGGTAGGTAAGATCCCATGGGAAGAAAATCTAAGGGGAAAAGGAGTTCAGGAGAGCTGGCAGTTTTTCTCAAGGGACCGTATTAAAGGCACAACAGCAAACTGTCCTGATGTGAAGAAAAGATGGGAAGAATAGTAAGACCAATATATGGCTCCATCAGGAGCTCTTTAATGACCTGAAAATTGAAAAGGAATCCTACAAAAACTTGGAAACATGGACAGATTGCTAAGGCTGAGTACAAAAGAGTAGCACAAGTAGGTAGGGATAAAAAGAGAGGCTAAGGCACAAAATGGGTTACAGCTAGCCAGGGCCATAAGGCAATAAGAAGTTTTATTAATATGTTAAGAGCAAGAGAAAAACAAAAGAAAGTTGTAAGTGGGGAAGGAGAGCTAATAACCGATGACCTCAAGAATGCTAAGGTGTTTAATGCCTATTTTGTTTCTCTTCACTGACAAAGTTAGTGGTGACCACGTACTCAATACAATTAATATGATCAGTGAGAGAGGTGGAATGCAAGCCAAAATAGGGAGAAAACATGGTAGACTGTTGATAAAATAGATGTATTCAAGTTGGCCGGGCCTGATGAAATTCATCCTTGAGTACTTAACGAACTAGCTGAAGCATTCTCCATTATCTTTGAGAAGTCCTGGAGGACTGGGGAGGTCCCAGTGGACTGGAGAAGGGCAAACATAGTACTTGTCTTTAAAAAGAGAATCTGGGGTACTATAGACCAGTCAGCCTAACTTTGATACCTGGAAAGATAATGGAACAAATTGTTTGCAATCAGTTTATAAGAACCTAGATGATGATGATAGGGTTATAAGGAATAGCCAGCATGGATTTGTCAAGAACAAACCATGCCAAACCAAGTTTCCTCCTTTGATCTTTTGGCCTACTGGATCAGGGGAAGCAGTAGATGTCAAATGGGAGGAGAGGGGTGTTTATCTTGTGGGGTTTTTTTAAGAAATTTTTCAAAGCAAACTAGGGAAATGTGGTCTAGATGAAATTACTACAAAGTGAGTGCATAACTGTTTGTTTGAAAAATGGTACTCAAAGAATAGTTATCAATGGCTTGCTATCCTACTGGAAGGGTGTATCTAGTGGGGCCCTGCGGGGGTCAGTCCAGGGTCTGGTACTAATCAATATTTTCATTAATCACTTGGACAATGGAGTGGAGAGTGTGTTTATAAAATCTGCAGATGACACCAAGCTGGGAGGGGTTGTAAACACTTTGGAGGACTGGATTAGAATATAAAATAAACTTGAAAAATTGGAGAATTGGTCTATAATTAACAAGATGAAATTCAAAGTACTTCCCCTTAGAAAGGAAAAAATCAAATGCACAACTACAAAATGGGGAATAACTGGTTAGACGACAATCCTGTAGAAAAGGATCTGGGGATTCTAGTAGATCTCAAATTGAATGAGTCAATGTGATAGTTGTGAGAGAGTCTAATATTCTGGAATGTATTAACAAGAGTGTTGTATGCAAGACATGGGAGGTAATTGCCCTGCTCTGCTTAGCACTGGTGAGGCCTCCGCTCTGTCCAAATCTGGCACCACACTTTAAAAAAAGATATGGACAAATTGGAGAGAGTCTTAGGAGAGCAACAAAAAAATAATAAAAGGTTTAGAAAACCTGACCTATGAGGAAAGGTTTAAAAAACTTGGCATATTGAGTCTTCAGAAAAGAAGACTGGGGGGGAGACCCTGATAATCATCTTAAAATATGTTAAGGTCTGTTACAAAGAGGATGAGGTTCAGTTGTTCTTGGTGTTCACGGAAGGTAGGATAAGAAGCAATGAGTTTAATCTGCAGCAGGGGAGATTTTAGAAAGTGAAATCCTTTCTAACTGTAAGGGTAGTTGAGCTCTGGAATAGGTTTCCAAGGGAGGTTGTGGAATCCCAATCGCTGGAGACTTTAAAGAATATCTTAGGCAAACACCTGTCAGGGATGCTGTAGGTTAACTTGGTCCTGCCTCAGTGCAGGGGGTTGGTCTTGATGATTTCTTAAGGCCCCTTCCAGCTCTACATTTCTGTGATTTCCCGGGTCTATCCGTTCCAATACAATTAGGCTATTTTTATGTTACCAACTGAACGAACAAGTTAACTAGTATCTTCAGAACCCCTTAATCAAATGGGCAGATGTTTGCCCTGCAAACTTGACCCTGGTCCCTGAACTAACACACCAGCTTGAAAATGGATTATATGTATGTGTATTTTAGACAAGATGCAAACACATCATGCTTATGCTGACCCTGCATTAGCGCATATTTCCTCAATATACCCTGAGAAGTGCTGCATTCTTGTCACTAGCCTGAGGCTTTTAATGTGGCCTGTGAATGTTTGTATGTAAATGCTATGACTCTCTCTTCCCACCCTTGCAGTTTGTTGTTCATGAAGTGCCTGGTCAGGACTTAGAAGTGGACTTGTATGATGAAGATCCAGATAAAGATGACTTTCTGGGCAGGTGATGCACATAATTTCCTATTTTTTTTTCTCTTTTCAATAGTACATGCATGATCAATTTTTAAAAAGCAGTCCCCTGTAAGAATAAAGGCATAGACAGTTCAGTGGTGATGTAAACCTTATGAGAAACGTAGCTACTGCTTGTAAAATAACTTTGGGCGGTGGAACCTTCCTCTTCTAGGTTTCTAGTTCTAATCCATCCCAGACTAATCATGATGATGAAGTCCCTACATTTGGATGCTGTCCGATCACTGATGTATGTGAAACTAATGTGATGCTCTCAGTCAGGTTCCTAACAAAGGGGGGTCCCGGTCATAAAAACAACCACAGCATTTGGCATTCAATTTTTGTTTTTTGCCATCCTAGAAGAGACCAAGAATCTGAAATGACCTGAAGCCTGAGCTCTGCAAGCCAGGACTGAAGGGCAAACTTGCATTGCTACTTCATGAGCTGTACCTGTCCTGCGGACAGACAGGATATCAACATGGCAATCTTAGATAGCAGCACATTAGGGAAGCTTTGCAGAAGACAACTGAGAAGAACAAAATCCCACCTGCCTAAGTACAGTACATCAGAGCTGGCTTCTTAAAAAGACGTGCTTTACATTTATGAAGCACTTCAAAACATACTACTCAATTTGCCACCATCCAAAAATGGCATGCGACCAAGATCCAAAATAATGTATTTGTATTAATTTTGATGGAATGAATGGCCCAAAGAGTTCAAGGTGTTAACATGAGCCTGTCACTGTCCAACATGAAACAAGGTTCGGGGTTTGGTATACAGAATTTAGTCTGCTTACAACCATGGCACAAACACCGTTAAAAATCTTTTAAACTTTTTTTATTGAAGATACTGAAAAGGAAAAATCGTTAAAGCACTTGAAATGGGAAGTATTAGCTAAGGGTTTCTTAACATCCCATGTTCGTTTTCGTTCTCTCTCTAGCTGGATAGTTTGTAGAGAAACACCCCTCCCCCTTCCTCCATTTCACAGTATTAAAAATGATGCTCCTTTTTCCTGAAAGGACAGATATTACGTTTAATTGACATGGGCTGGAGCCATTACTGCTGTTTAAAGCCCGATCCCATTTCCTAGAAGACAAAACAAGGGGGGCACGCGCACATGATTTGGGGGGGAGAATATCAAAGATATCAAATATCAAAGAGAAGACACCTCTTTGGTGTTGGTGTTGCTGGAGAAATGCAGGCAAGGCACGCAATCCTTTATTAGCCACTCTGAGGCCTTGCAAACTCGCATCCGGCTGTTTAGGAGGTTGCCGTTAGCTGCCTTTTTGGTCACAGGTTTACAGCCGTGTTGCAAAATATACAGTCATGGCCAACTAAGCCAGGCTGTCCTGAAACAGGAGGAAAAAGGAGTGAGATAAGAAATAAGGTGGGGAAGGAACAGAACCATGTCTGTCACTGTCAGACAGAAAGACATCTTGGGTGATGAGTTGGTATTTAGCCAGAGCCAGTGGAGGTGGCAATGTCATCTGGGCTTCTCTCTCTGGCACAGTCTGTCAGCACATCTCTTAGAATCAGGATGATGAGGGCCCAACTGTGTTATGGAAAATCCCAGGAGACAGTGGGGTGGCAATTCTGATGGTAGAGCTCGCTGCAGTGGTTGCTGGCAGGAAGCTTTCTCTTCTGCTAATTTGCCCCTAAAAGGGAGTGATGTGTGGAATAGCCCATCCCCTTGTTGTTTTTGTCCGCCAATTAGCCTAATTCTGACACCAGTTTTGGTTCACGGATTTTCAGTTGTTTGTCAACAATGGTAAAGACAAAATAGATGGCTATCAATGTCCTCAAAGTAGCCATAGAATGGATAAAGGAAACACTAGAATTAGTCTGTCATCTTACCTACCTAGGAAGCGAGATGTGCAGTGATGGTGACATCATGCTAGATGTCAAGCAACAAATCTCCAAAGGGGCAAAAACTCTTCCAAAACTTGCAAAGTTTTGGGAAAGTAGCATGATTTGCACTGATACAAAAATGATTTTTTTTTAATGCCAGCGTCATGTTTGTCCTCCTTTATGGAGCAGAGCCATAAAAATCTCTAACAGAAATTGATAAGATGACCAACTCATTCCAAAGTAAATGCTTGCAGAAGATCTTCAGAGACCACTGGCAAGAGTTTCTTGCAAGATCAGAAATTCTAAGTAGAGCAACCCAATCTAAGGCATTAAATATGGTAAAAAGACAACATGGATGCATTTAGGACATGTTTTAAGGATGCCAAGAACACTACTTCCACTGCAAATGATATGGAAATCACCTAGAAAGAGGGGAACCTAGAGAAACATATGCAGAACGAGAGAGAAGCCAAATCCAGCAACATGACACTCAGAAGCCTGAACAGTCCAGCAAAAGACCAAAATAAATCGTGGAAACTGGTGGACGCTTTCTGCACCTGAGGGTTCTGGAGGAGAAAGAAAAAGGTGGTGGTGGTTTCCAGTTCCACTTTTCTTGTTTACCAGGCACGATCTTAAGAGTCCTTGAATTCTATAAATAGGCCTTTCTGTTTATAATAATTCAGTCTGTCTCCCATTTTCATATTTTTTCCCATCAACATTTGTTATAGTGTATATTTGTTTTATCAACTTTCACTAACAGTTAAGCTCACAATTAGAGTATATTTGTAGGCCCAATTATTACTACTGAGGGATGCATAAATTCATGCAGGAAACTTAACATTGAGGGATTAATTCCTTTAGTCCAAATAATTGTCTCTAAACCACCTTTTAAAAAAAAAATTGATTGTGATGCACATATCTCTGAGCACTAAAAATGATGGACCCTCAAATTTGTGTGGAACATCGGTAACAGACTAAAATAAAATAAATGGTGATTCCAAAAATGAGGGACACTTGAGTGATTCAAAGGGTCCTTCAGATGTGTTTTATAAGCATTTCCACAGGGAGAAGATTCATAAAAGCCAAACATGTTCAGTTACACATGCTGAGGGTAACATGTAGCTTTTGTCCATACATGAATATTTCACCAAACAGATCTATAATGGAATCCATCTCTTGTCTATTAATTATAATATTCTGTTCACCAAAACATACAGAGTAGTAATGGATATTGTGACATGTTCACTTTTTGTCTTGCAGCTTACTTATAAACCTTGCTGATGTAATGAATGACAGAATTGTTGATGAGGTAAAAATTTGTGGTCCGTTTCCAAATGTTGTTATATGGACCTTGCATATTCAGTGATGTTTTTGAACACTTGCTTGTTAGTTATTTTAATTTATTACAGGAAAGGGAAGTGACAGCTGGTTACTGTTGCTCATAAAACTTGAAATACCCAAAGGAATGGCTTTTCAATTAAACTGGCAACTCCTGCCAGCACAGTACAAACTCAAGTGCTATTTTTCATTTGTGTTGCATATGCAGAGTGTGTCCTGAATGTTTGTACAATTCTCTAAATAAATCTTTCTTCCTGGGCAAAGAAACAATAAATTGTAGTATGACACTTTTGTTCTGGAATCCAGCACAATGCAGAGATTACTGCCACCAGTTTCCAGTACTTATTCTTATTGGTATTGTTAATTCCATATGATGATCAGTATCTTATTCAATATGTTAATGTTTCAAGTCTTTGTTTCTAAATACACTTAAGTAGGTCAGTTTATGCATAAATTAAGCTCAAAATGCAATTTAAATTGGCACTTGTACATAATTCACAGTATGATTGCAACACAAAATGTGTCTTTCTGCAAACAGTTCTCAGGTTGTTTTTTATTCTCTTCACTTAGTGGTTTCCCTTAAGTAAGACTGCCAGTGGACACTTGCATTTAAAGCTCGAGTGGCTTTCATTAGTAACTGACCAAGAAAAACTACATGAGGTGAGTTTTATTTGTTTCAGGTATTCCGACATTGTATATCAGTCTGATAGGCTTCTTTGCAGAGGAATATGACCCAGCTATGAACCAGAAGTAATCTACCTGGAGTTTATATTTGTTTGACGGAGCTTAGATATGAACTTTCCCCAAGACTGAATTTGTTTGCATCAAGAGAGCTCATCTAATTCCTGATTAGGTTAAAATAAGGAAAATGATGCAACCCTTCTTACTTTTTAAAAAAGTAGTAGCATTTGACAGCAGTGGCCCAATAATCTCTCTTCTCCCTGCTTCCTTCTGCCACCCCCAAATCACCACAATATCTGAGCCCCTGTACATAGCATAAACCAACTTCCAACAGTGAAACTAGTTTGGGGCTGTGGCTATAGAACACTGTAGTAGTACTCTTTTTCTCTTTCTCCCCCCCACCCCCCCATGGGCTAGTTTGCATCACTCTCATTTTCAAGTGTTCCCTCTTGCCACAATTCAACCAAAACATGTAAGCACATGCTTACGTTCCAGTGAAGCCAATGGGACTTTATACATTTGAATAGAGATGGACACATCCAGGTATAAAATTAAGCATATGCTTGCGTGCCTTGCTGAATGAGGGGCTCAGTTTTTAGTAAAGGAATTGTATAGCACTGAGGTCCTGACATTGAAGACTAAACCCTAATTGGCCACACTTTCACTATACGTTTTTTGAGAAGTTGAGTCATTTTGAACCTTTCAACTTCATTTTAAATGTGTGTTAAAATGGTATTACAATTGTAATTAGAGACATGCTACACATCTTAAAACTTCCATCACCACTGACTGGATTGACTTGATCATGTTCTCACTAATGTGTATATTTTGTGCCTAATGTATTTAAATGTGCACATGGCAAATCTGATGAGGAAAGACATCTAGATAATGTGGACTGCAAATTGATGATGTGCAAACATGGAGAACAGAACCTTGCTGGCCCTGGAGCCATACAATATCCTTACGTTAATCTAAACCTTGATGACATGGCAATGAATGAGTGATACAAGTCACTCCAGTTGTATTTGGCTGTTGGCCACATCCAGTTTCTCCCTAGTCACTAATTTCATCAGGCTACAGTCATCTGACCTGAACATCACTTGTCTTGAAACAAACATGTTCTGGAACATAATTTGTGCACCCAGCTTCATAATTCTCCTCACCTCCACTCCGCTTTTGGGGTGCAGATCTAACTGTGTGTGAAATCATCTTGCTCCCATTAACTTTAGTGACACAACTGCATTTGAATGGGAGCAGGATTAGAGTGTACAATGCTGTGGTTTCCGCTAGTGTGACCTCAATCCTTTTTGAACAGTTATACATTGAGTTGCATGCTCCTAAATGCCAGGTTTTAGGAGCAAATTGAAAAGCTGTTTGTTTCAGTCTAGCAACTCATGTCTTAGTAGGTACCCTGTGCATTTGTGCTCCACCATGGTTTTGTCCCTGATGAGTTTTGTTTTTGTTTTCTGATCTTCACAGGATAAGAATGGTCTAGCCACAGCATTGTTAATAGTCTATTTGGACAGTGCTTTCAACCTTCCGGTAAGTACAGTAGTAACAAGCAGCCTATGCTTCTAATGTTTTTTAAAAAGTAGCACTAACTATTGTAAAATATATTCTCCACTGATACAGAAAAATCACTTTGAATACTCAAATGGTGAATATGGTGCAAAGAAGTTAAACCAGAAATACCTCAAGGTAAATGCATGTATTTTCTCAACACCCCATATGCTGCATTACACCATATTTAACAGGTTGGGCTGGTTTCCACTAAAGGAAAACCATTTTAACTATCTCAGAAATTGCAGTCTGAATAACCACTGTTCTCTACATCAGAGCCATCCCTGGTATAACTCCATTAGCTCCATCAATGGATACAGCCTGCTGCTTTTGTGATTTCATTTTGACACTGTGTAAGTGAGGGAATGTGAAACAATAGAATACTCAACTACATTCTTACCAAAAAAACCCAACCCCACCATCTTGCACAATAAGAGAACCCAGCCATTGGACTAATTCCTACCCTCATATTCACAGCTGTAAGGCTTTCTACTCTTATGGTGTCCTTGCAGTTCAATCTCTGCAAATGCCCATCCTTCCAAAATGGGCTAACAGTCATTTTTCCCCCCCCCCTTCCTCAGAAATGGTCACTGGCTTCCTGTCTGCTTTAGAATCTAGTACAACCCCTTTCTCTTAGTATTCTCTTAGCTACCCTACCATATTGAGCTCCTCCTTCTTTTCCCTTCCACTTATTCCCTGTACTCCTCAAATGTTGTGTGTCTGTAAAGCACCTACCTCTCTTAGCTTTCTGTAATCCGACCAGGACACATCTCCAACTATACCCGCTTACCCTTCTTTCAAACCAACTGTATATCCATCCCACAGAATCTTGAGTTAATCCCATTTCTGATCGGTTGACCTCAAGTGTGCTGAATTACACAACATAGACGATAAGATTTCTACATTACTGTGCCCATTGGATTCAATCTTGCTTCCCTTCAGGATCACTCCGAGGCTATTTTTGTTGTCAGATACTTAGGACTCAATTCTCCTTTCCCCATCTATCTTCACCCACCCATCTTATTTTGGTCATTCCACAGTGGGCAGTAGATCCCTTTTTTCCTATGTTTGTTTATTACCTATACCAGAGTTGCTCAACGACCTGTCTGTGGACACAGGGAAGGCAGCAAGCCGGTTCCTGATAACAAAAAGGTTGAGAAACACTGACCTATACTACAATAAGTGGGGAAATCTTGCACAGCCTTTCAATAGGAGTCCAAACAGGATCCTATGGGTGTTCTTCAGCAACAGGGAGAGGTTGTTGATGTGAGGGATATATTGTTTCCTTAATAGTACCATTGTAGGCTTTTTGAGTGAGAAACGATAGCCCATGGGGGGCCTCTGGGTTTTTTCCTCTCTTTGCTGGAGGCTGCTGCTGGAGGCTCAGTGTTATCCATCTTGGGAAGGAACTATCCTCTATTGGAAAGGTGCATCTTGTCATGAAGTTTCAAGGGCAGGCCCTCTAGCTGCGTACACAATGAATCCATATTCTAGGAAAATCCCTAAGCTGGGGCCTGAGCTTTAGTGAATTGTGGGTAGCTTATGAATGTGGGAATCTTTGCTGACGGGAAGAATCTTTATCTGTTTTTATTTTTTCCCCACTTCTACATTAATAGCTGCCATCTATTTATATCCAGAATGCACAACAGTTTGGCTTAAATCTGAAACTTGGATGGCGGAAGTTCAAAATATGGTGGTTAAGTTGTAGCAGCATGCCATGGAAATCCAAAACTTAAAAGTTACTTAAGAATGGTCTAGAATGTAACTTACGTTTATATTCAAACTAGCACATGATTTGGCTGTCGGTTTTGTACCATTTTTCATTCCTTACTGCATATGTGCCTTCCCCTGCAGACAGTTACTCAGTTCATGCTGAACTGACAAAGTTGGTAAGGTGGTGCAAAAATACCTGAGCAGTATCTGGCGCAAGGAGGTGGCCAGACTACTTGTAGGTAACCATCCTCTTTGGGGGGGGGGGGAAACCCCAGAATAGTGAAGAGATTTCTGTTAAATATTTTTAGAGTGGGATTTAGGAGACCTGGCTGCTTATTTCCAAATCTCAGCTTGAAAGTTAAACGTCAAGTTAGGGTTGCTTTTTTTCCTCCCAGCTGAATATTGCAGATTAGCTAAAGCAGAAATGGCTTTGTATTGCTGGCTGAAAATGACTAACTGTCTTCTCCCTTCTATTAAAAAATGGGGAAACAGAAGATGGACCGAGACCCTTCCTCCTATGTCCAGCTCACAGTGGGTAACAAAATTCAGAAAAGTAAGGTGAGAGGCTGTTGAATCCTTTTGGTTTATCTTAAAACATTACTATTTACATGAAGCTATTTTGATGCTTAGCTGACTTTAAAAAAAAAAAAAAAAAAAAAACTAGTGAAAGTGATCCATCAGTTATACATGAAAACGGCTGTATGGCATATAGATTACATATAGGATGACTGCACTACTTCAAGCATGGCTTTAGGTTTGTATTTCAAGTAAAGCTTGAATTTAGAGGTAGCAATTTATGTTTTTAGCGTCTGCTGTACAGACACATTTTATGTGGTGATTGACAGGTCACATGGGCCAATACAAGCTTGTTACCAGAACATAGTGGCTTGCCAAATTTTTTCATCATGTGGCTCGCGTCTCTGTAGTGTGGTCATCGCATGGATTACATCCCTTCCCTCTGGTGTCAGGCTTGTATCTGCCCCTGTCATCAGAATAAATTCTCCTCCCTATTATATCTGAAACAAATTCCCATCAGTTTCTTTCCTTCACCCTCAGCAAAATTAAAATGAATCTCTTCCCACTCCCCTCCTGGATCATTTTCCTCTTTACAATAAAAATCCACTTGCAATAAGTTTCTTCTCCTCAGTTAATCAGTTCTCACCCTGACAAACATAATAAATACCTGCTCAAGTCAGTCCTTCTCTCCCATTAACTCCATTCAACTTGCTACCCTACAATCACTTCTATCACAAATACATTTCTCTCACCTCCCAGACAAATTGGAGTGAATCCTATTCCTCATGCACACAAACTCAATTTGCCTGCACTGAAACTCAAATATTCTCCCATTATGCCTGTTCCACCCACCTCCCCGCCCCCAAGAAATTTGCTTTTACCCTAATCCTTGCCCCTTCAGATGCCTGCAGCCCCTTCCTAGGTTCTCCCTTCAGTTGTCTTCTGCCCCTTTCCCCGAAACCAATTCTCCCTTCTCGGAGGTCCTTGGTGCTCCTCTTTTCCCCCATTCCCAGCCAGTGGGCCCTTCTGGCTGTACTCTGGGGTTGGCTGAGGCAGCTCTCTTTGCCTCTGAAGTAGTCATGCACAAGGGGTTAGAACCTGCAGTATCACATACAGACCATTGGATGGGCTTCTGTGCATTCCAGTCTGAGAATCTCTGCTTCAGCCTCTGTATCCTTCATTTCTACCAGCTGTACCTAGTGGAATTCAGTGCTGGTGACTGTGGAAGCCGCTTCCTGTTCTCTGTGAGGTTCCATTTGGAAGCAACTAGTTTCCTTTTTATTTTGAAAGGCAGAGAAGAATCCTGATGATGCAGGTCGTGGGAACGCTAGTCAGAGCCGATTGTAACCCGACTGACCTGTCTCGGCACTCTTACGTTCTGCGGAACTTGTTCTGGCTTTGCCAGCCAGTGACCTTGTTTCTGTGCACTCGTCTGACCTGGGAATTGCACTGTCTTTATGGCTTGGATGTAGCATCTTTTGGATAAAACCACAACAATAGAGGGATTTCCAATCCTACATCACTGTCCTATGTCTGTGTAGAAGTCCTAATAAACACTTGGACAAGAACAAAAATCTAAACTACCACAATCCTCTTCTCTTTCTACAGACCTGCAACTTCAGTAAAGATCCTGTGTGGGGCCAGGCTTTCACCTTCTTCGTCCACAGTGCACAATCCCAGTCGCTTCATTTGGAGGTGAAAACGGGAGTTCTCCCTCTGCCGTTTCTGAATTTATAGTCTGTCTTTGCCTGTTTACAGTGGATGTGATGCAGCCTTGATTCAGCTTCACTCTGCCTGCCTGCTAGGATTTGTGTTTGAGCTGGAACAGTCTGTGGACTTACGTGCTCCCTTTAGGGGGAGGAGGACTGAAGGATTAATGAATTCTCCAGCCCCTGCCAAAATCTGTGTCCGTTCTACTGCTGTGGGGGTCTCCCCAGTCACAGAGAGATATGTGGGATTTGCCCTTAAAATACATTAACTGGTTGTGCTTTCTGGAATGTTGGCATGGCCTGTCTGAATGCATCCATATTCAATAGTAGGCCCTACAATAGACAAACGTCTTCTTTCCACATTTTGGCCTGTTAGGTTATTCCAAACGTCTAGCTTTGCTGTATACATAATACATACCATCTTGCCTTCTAATAAAAACCTCCTCTTTCCAGATAAAAGATAAGGATCAGGAGAATGCTCTGGGAACCTTGGTTGTATCTCTCTCCCACTTGCTAAAGGATTCTGAGATGACTCTTGATCAGAAATTTCAGCTGGATCATTCTGGTTTAGACAGTTTTATTAAGATGAAACTTGTGTTGCGGGTATGTTGTTCCTCTTTCATATACCTTTTTTACTCTGATTTCCCCAAAGAAGCCTTACTGTCACTGAAATAAACCTATAAATCTCTACTCCATGGCCTGTGTAGATACTTTTTTTTAAAATCTGTACATCCCAACAAATAATGCAACAAACTGCTAGCAGTTATGAAATTATATGCTCAGATTTAACTGCAACTCAACAGAAACTACGTTAATCTGTCCTGAAGGATAACACCCAAACTGAAGGTTTCAGAGTAGCAGCCGTGTTAGTCTGTATTCGCAAAAAAGAAAAGGAGTACTTGTGGCACCTTGGAGACTAACAAATTTATTTGAGCATAAGCTTTCGTGAGCTACAGCTCACTTCATCAGATGCATTCGGTGGAAAATACCCAAACTAAACTGATTTGTATTTCCTAATTTAGTCATTGCGAACAAATATAAGAACTACATCAGATTGAACTCGTGTACTGTATGTGCCCTACCCAAAAGGATAGGATTTTTTCTTTTACAAACTGTTGCCAAGTGTTTTCTTAAATATACACACTCTGTTTACTTTATCATTTAGCTGCAAGACTCGTGTGCAAAATGATGTAGCAGCAGTAGTTTTCATATAGTTAAGATTGAAGCTAGCTTCTCAGTGTAAGCCTGATTTCTCCCCCTTACTTCCCCTAAAAGAAACTGGTCCTTCTGAAATTTGGTATGCTGCATTTCATCCCAGTTAGAGGGGGTGTGTGTGTTTGTCTCGTGTATTGTCCTCTTCTCCTCTCCCCCTCGGGGTGGGGAAAAACTGGTAAAAGTCAAGAGTTTTGAAGGTATGGGCCAGTGGTATTTTCTTGTTTTTGTTTTGTTTTTTTACTTAAAGTAGTGATCTGATTTTCAAAAGTGCTGGACACCCATGAGCCCCAGTGGCAGTTTAGGCCACTTATATAAAGGCCTGAATTTGCATTCAGTAACCTAACCCTAAATGCTTCCTCTCCCTGCCCCCAATATTGGCCATGGTGTTTTGAACATTTTTTCCTAACCTCTGTTGGCCCGCTGGCCACCTTTCCTAGCAGGAGTCGGGGTGCTATAATGCTAGTAGGTACACATATGCACAGCAAGCGATTAGTCCATACCCCAAAGCTTCCAATTTCAATAGAGAAGATAGGAAGTAGATTCCCATTTTCCAGATAGGGGAACAGTCACAAAAACATTCCCTATTCCAATGTCTCATAGGGAGTCTATATAGCAGAGCTGGAATTAGAACCCAATTTTAGTGCCAGTTCAGCACTTTAAGTACAAAATCATCCCTTTACTTGCACAGGGAGAGAAGGGATGAAACGGGGGGGGAGTGTAAGCCACTGAGAGCAGCTTCCTAGAGTTTGGCAAGTGTCCTAAGGGCAGTAGTGGAAGCCCCATTACTTAGCACATATCGTATCTAAGAACTCCTATGAGACAATCGTGCTGGGAGGATGGTCTAGGATAATCTAACAGGAAATCAGTAGTATTGTGCTATTCAGAATGAGCATGCACTTTAATATTGGCATTAATCACTAGCTGACTTTTTTTTTTTTTTTTTTGTATTTTTGTTTTAGGTCTTGTGCATCAAGGAACCTGATCCACAAAGCAACTACACCAGTGTTAATGCCTTGAAGCAAGTTCCTTTACTGGCAGCAGAGAAGGGAGGAAACCAATGCAAAAATCCCCTACCATCAAAACCAGAACCCTCCAAAATGCCCCACGTGAGCAAAGACTCTGGAGTGCCTGAATCCAAAGAAGCTAAGAAGGAGAGCAATGCAGATCTTACTGGATCAGAGAACCCAGCAGGCCCTACCATAAATGAGACTATCACTGAGCTTAATGCACCAGCAGGGGCACAAAATCTGGAAACCCAACCACTGGAGTCTTTGCCCACAAGAACACTGGAACACAATGCTGCCCCCAGTGTTGCTTCATTGGGCTCTCACGCCTCTTCATGCTTTGAATTAGATCACAGCTATCCCAACCTTCTTAAGTATGTATCTTCTTATGCTTGAATTTTGCTTTACCTAGACACCCTTCTTTTTATAGGCTTCTACTATGTACAAAGGAATGTTTGAGGTCTCAGCCCACAATACTGACTCGAACTCCAAGGATTTAGCAGGGAACTTGTGTAAACATTTCAGTCAGGAGCAGGTCAAATTCAGATCTGTGTAAGCAGATGCAACTCTTTCAGAGGAATTGCATCTCCTTACATGAAGGCTGAATTTAGCTTTATGCATTTAAGGCACTCCACAGGGTTCATGTAGTAAGTCCCACATCATTGAAAAATACACTTGGCTCATATCTTTAATCCCAAATATGCTTATTGTAAAGGGTAGAACTTCAAGTGTAATACACATTAAAGCAAAACCTTTGAGAAGTGATGCAAACAGACTAAAGATCAGGTCGGTTTGGCTGACTTTTTTCCCAGCCACTTCTGAAAATGGAATAACTTTGAAAAGTTTTCACAAACGGTGCACGGATGGTCTCGTTTGGAGGCTGGAAAAGTGTATGTGAGCCAGTTCTGCCATCAGGTAGGGCCTGTCCCATAGGAGTCAGTGGGAGCCCCATGCATCTGGCTTTGTATAACTAATTCCCTTTTGAGAAATTTTAGCCACTGCGTGTGAGCTGAAAGAAGCACGGAAGTTTCTGTCAATCCAAGTAGAGCATCAAACCAGTTTCAGCTGTTAGTTTTAACCTTTTAAAGTCAATACTTCCATATATATATTCCATAGATGTCCTATTTATTTTAAAATACGAATTTGTTATGAATCCTTGCTGCTGTAGGACGGTGCCTGTGTCTCAGGGACCATTTTAACAACATTCCAGGTGATGTACGGAGACATGACCTTCAAACAAATCCACTAAACAGAGGATTACACACGCATATTGTACTTTAAAGAGCACTTACAATAATCTGATATTTATTTAAATTATGGAAGCATGTGCTGTCGTCCCTATGCTACACTAATACCAAGAGCAGATACCAATATAATAAACACAGTGACCATTCTCGGCTTTAAAATGAGCATTATTTCTGGTAGAGGCCTTCTGGATCACTCCTATTTTATAAGAACAAATGGAGGATACCAGAAACAGGTAAGTGCTGTGCTTTGAAAACTGGGTTTACATTTCTGAAGGTGAGATGATGTATTCTATGTTTTGGTGAGTGACTGATTTAATGATGCACTGGATTTAAATGCATTTTAATGTTTTTCCCCATTGTTGTGACTTGTTCAATTGAAAATGAACCTTGACCCCTGTATCTCATAGCACACACCTTGTGTACTGATCTTATGTATGCATCCTGATGCTAAATAGTTGAAAATCCTGAATGTATAACTGTCTTACAGTGGAACTAATCTAACTGCAGTGCTCCTGGGGGAGATCCAGCTCACTGTCCGATATGCCTCTTTGCGACAGAGTCTCATTGTGACGGTAAATAGTTGCAGGTAACACTTGCATACTATTGTTTGTATTTACCTCTAATCTAAATGAGAACGTAGCTTTTCTTGTACATGTTAATGCTTTGCTTTAATATATCTCACATGCAACATACATAACAGTTGGTGTAGGAAACATTTGCTGACTCTTAAACTGTGCAACTTTGCTAGGCACAGGAACATATCACCACCAGATTTCATCAACCTAGTATTCTGTCTCTGATAGTGGCTGGTACAGCAGGTTCAGTGGAAATGGCCACTATAGGATTTGTTAAAATTATTGAATAATCTGCTAATACAGTAACTTGCTTACCAACCCTAATGGTTGGTGTATACCCTGGAACACAAGGTGTATTGGCCTTGATTTTTTTCAAGAATAGATGCCTACAGTTAGATTACTACATCCCCGCTCAGGCACCTATATAAGTGGCCTCATTTCTCAAATGCAGTGTGCCCAGCAGCTCCCACTCAATTCAATGAGTCTGGAAAATTTTATATAACTGAATTTGAAACACCTAAAATAACTTCTTGCTTACAAACCAGCCACCAAGACTATTACTTTTATCCTCCAGCCTAAGTTTGGCCTGACTTTGACTAGTTCAGAATGTACATAGTAAAAAGGCTCCCTGTCATATCAACACAGACTTATGTTCTTTTAAAAGAAACTTGATGCCAGCTTCTAATCGTGGAGTAGATCCATATGTTCGTGTCTACCTGCTTCCAGATAAAAGATGGGCAAGCAGAAAGAAGACTACTGTTAAGAAAAAAACACTGAACCCCCATTATGACGAGAAGTAAGTAGGAAACTTCATATCACAGCTGAACTATTAACAGAAAATATTAAACTGATCTTTAGCAGGCACTCACTGTACCTAATAAAATACTTTGCAGAGCTGTATATATCTGTTGTGTATAAAGGACTATATGGTGCAAAGACTTACAGCTTTTCTACAAAACTTACTGTTAGGGGCTGGAATTTGCCAGTAATTAAAGTACTTGGGCAGAACCAAACACCAGCCTTCCCTGTATTTCTAGGGACATCCCTCCCTCCTGCCTTTCCAAAGTTCAGTAAATGCTGTTGCTTGTCTCTTAATGTGGCATGTTCCTGTTGTATCCTCTTTTCTTGCATGTGACTCTCTTCCCTGTTAGTCTCTTTCCTTTGGTGCACCAAACCAGGCTGCTACTTGTCATCCAAACCCTTCCTTTGAAGCCCACTGATTCCTCTCTCTCTTCCGCAAAGACTTTAAAAAGTCACCTTTTTGAGACAGGGCCGTAGGCTGGGCCAGTTGGCTTATCTGTCTAAATTACATGATCTAGTTTAGGTTGTAAACCATATTTTCTGTTAGTTTGTATGGAGCCATGCCCAATAGTGCTTAAAACATAGATACAAGTAAGTAAAACCGCTGCTACTCAACTGTTCAGCCAATGTTTTTGAAAGTGTCTTTGGGTGCTTCAATTTTTGGAGCTCCACTTAACACTTCAGAGGTTCAGCACTTTCTGGAAATGGAGAGACACTTTGTCTCAAGCTGGGCATGCAAAATCAGAAACTATTGAAAAATCTTAACCCTGGACTTTTTAAAACTGTGGAATTGCTGTTTCTTACTCCCCTGAATGACCGCTGTGTATTTGCCTCACTGCTGCTGTTAGTAACGCTTCCTCTTCTCCCCCATCCTTCTTTCCAGTATCTCAAGGGTCCTGTAGTACTTGTAATGCAGTTCACTAAATACATAGTATTCACTATCTCAAAACACTCCACCTTACAAACCTGACTTTTGGAAAAACTTTAGCCATGCTGAAACTCATGCTTTCATACACAGCACCTCACAGACGTAATTTTGTCTTCAGTTTGGATGACTAGCATAGCATATGCCAGAATTGTGACTAAGAACTCTATTCCCCTGCTTCTTCCTTCATCTTGCCTTAATATAACCCAGGGTTAGTTTATTTCAGGAACATCCCCCCACATGTAAGGGTTTGATTGTGGGGTTCTTCCATTTAATGATGGCTTTCGTCCTGTGGACATTCCCATTCTGCATGTGGGAGAAAATGGCCATAAATAGAAGTTCATCCCAAACGTGTCTTCTGTATTGCGCATGTTCTCTTGCAGTGGTGGAAAGTGCTAATCAGCCCTCAAATGATGTATTCTGTCATTGATCTAGAAGGGACTTGTTGTAACAACTGCTAAGGTTAGTAGTATTTCCATAGTTAACTCCTATTACCACAGACAAGAAGGAATCTAGTCTCCACTGAACAAGCAGTGTGGAAGGCTAATACCCTGCCACAAGTTGCTCTGATCAAATATAAAACTCCTGTTTTGGACACTAATATTGTCAAGGTTTGTATTCAAATGGATAGTGAGGTTCTCAAGCTGTGTTGTTGACTCACTTTGTACAGTATACCTTATCCTGTAAAGCACATTTAAATGCATTTTAATGTTTTTCCCCATTGCTGTGACTTGTTCAATTGAAAATGAACCTCGACCCCTGTATCTCATAGCACACACCTTGTGTACTGATCTTATGTATGCATCCTGATGCTAAATAGTTGAAAATCCTGAATGTATAACTGTGCTTTACATGCTGACTCTCTGCAATACTAGTTTGTTCTGACCATTGACACTTGTCTAGTTTTTGGTTATTAGTACTGTTTGACTTCATTGATTCTGGGCCCTTTATTGGCATGCATTTTTTGAAATCTCTTTTCTAGATTTGAATTTTTTGAATCTTTGGAAGAAGTTAAGAAAAGGACACTAGATGTTGCAGTGAAAAATAGCATGCCGTTTATTTCACGTGAGAGAAGGGAATTGGGAAAAGTAAGTTTTAAACTATAAAGTACTATTTGATATTAAACATTTATTTTAAATGTCTTTACTGTGGAAGCTGACTGTACATCTAACTTTTGTATAAGACTTACACTTAAACTGTTTTCTGGCCCTCAGTATCACCGGTGATGAAGCTTTCTGCCACAAAATTCCTGGCCAGCCCTAGCTGCTGGAACTACAAACAATATTTGGAATTTTTTTTGTGCCAAAATAGGATGAAAAGCCACAAACTCAATTTTTTGTGGAACTAGAATTCTGCAATACTTAGTTTACTAAAGAGAAAAATGACAGGTTTCAGAGTAGCAGCCGTGTTAGTCTGTATTCGCAAAAAGAAAAGGAGTACTTGTGGCACCTTAGACTAACGAATTTATTTGAGCATAAGCTTTCGTGAGCTACAGCTCGCTTCATCGGATGCATTTGGTGGAAAATCTCCCCACTGTATTTTCCACCAAATGCATCCGATGAAGTGAGCTGTAGCTCACGAAAGCTTATGCTCAAATTCGTTAGTCTAAGGTGCCACAAGTACTTTTATTTTTTTTTTTTTTATTAAAAGAGAAATGTTTCCACTGCAAAATATGTTCCCTGGCTGCCAATGCACCAGGGCTCCCCTTGCAACTTGCCTGATGGGCTGCTGAGGCATGGGAATAATTTTCTGATGGGAAACTTTAGTTTTGCCAGTTTATTTTCCCCAAAAAGAGAGTACTTGTGGCATCTTGCAGCCTAACAAATTTATTTGAGCATAAGCTTTCATGAGCTACAGCTCACTTCATTGGATGCATTCCTGAGCAACTGTTCTCAGTGCTGAGGGTGGTAACAGAATGCTTAAAGCTCAGCTCCTTGGAACAGGAGCTATAGCTCTAGAATTTTGACTGGAGGAGAGGTTAACAGTTATATATTTAAACTTTGCTAACAGACTTGTAAATTTTATGTTGGCTATAAAATTATGGTTTATTTTTTTAAAGGTGCTGATTGATTTGTCAAAGGAAGATTTAATCAAAGGCTTTTCACAATGGTAAGTTTGTTATAGCTTCAAAGCATGCTCATAAGGGAAACACCTTTATTACAAATGTGCTACTTTCATTTTAAAAATTATGGGCCACGTTTTGTAATTTTGGTTGAGCGAATAGTCCATTACCAATTGCAAATATAAAACTAACTAGAACTAGCTTGGACCAGGAACCAAATTTAAATGGTTAACTTGTTAGTACAAGACCTACTGCTTGAAATGTATTCAGAGAGGATTAATATAAATTTAAGAATATCTTGTATGTTAATGTAATTATTCCACATTAATCTGCAAAATATCATTAAAGCCTCTGGGGGAAAACAAAAGTAGCACCTCAATGGGGTAGTGTTTGCTACAAAGCACTTGGTTTCTTTCATAATCTGGAGACAATATCTTAATTTGCTACATCTTAATCAGCAATACTGATTTGACAAATTTCAAATGATAGTATTACTGTATAGGAATTACTCAACATTAAGGTGACCAAGATCATGTCTGTCTAGTTTAATATTTGAAAACTTTAGTTATCATGGTTGAGGCTACAGTAGCAAAAAGAAAACACTGCAGTATTAGATACTTAGTAGAAGTACCCGCTCCAATTTTCAACATGACTTGCGTGCACAGTTTTGCAGTTTGAAATCAGAGATGCATCTATATTATTTTGGTTACAAACTTTAGTTAAAGTTCAGACAGCTCAAAAAGGCCTCAACCTAGTTCCTAAGTTCTTCTATTGCCAATTTTCCCATATTGCAAGTTTACAGTGCTTTGTTTTAAAGTTTCCAATGAGTACTGGAATTAATGGCTTCAGCTCTCTTCCCCTCCCCCATTCCATGCATGTTACATAAAGAAAAGCAGAAGAGCTTCAAAAGTGTCGCTATTTCCTACTCCTGCAGAAATGAATGTTGCACATTAAGAGAAAAGTTTGAGTAGCAGCTGTGTTAGTCTGTATTCGGAAAAAGAAAAGGAGTACTTGTGGCACCTTAGAGACTAACAAATTTATTTGAGCATAAGCTTTCGTGAGCTACAGCTCACTTCATCAGATGCATTCAGTGGAAAATACAGTGGGGAGATTTTCTCACACACACACACGGAGAGAAAGAACATGAAACAATCGGTATTACCTTGCACACTGTAAGGGGAGTGATAACTTAAGATGAGCTATTGCCAGTAGGTAGGGAGGGTGGGGGGGAGGAACAAAACCTTCTGTGGGGGTGATCAAGGTGGGCCATTTCAAGCAGTTGACAAGAACATCTGAGGAACGGGGGGGGAAAAACATTGGGAGTGGATGGGTCATTACACAAAGTAAAACTATTTCCCCGTCTATATTCAAGCCTAAGTTAATTGTAGCCAGTTTGCAAATTAATTCCAATTCAGCAATTTCTTGATGGAGTCTGTTCTACTCTTCTGGCTCTTTCAATCTGTTTCTTCACTTCAGCAGGTGGGTATTGTAGTTGTAGGAATGCTTGATAGAGATCTTGTAGATGTTTGTCTCTTGAGGGGTTGGAGCAAATGTGGTTGTAGACAATGGATCGTGTGGTGAGATCTGGGTGAAAGCTAGAGGCATGTAGGTAGGAATAGCGGTCAGTAGGTTTCCGGTATAGGGTGGTGTTTGTGTGACCATCGCTTATTAGCACCGTAGTGTCCAGGAAGTGGATCTCTTGTGTGGACTGGTCCAGGCTGAGGTTGATGGTAGGATGGAAATTGTTGAAATCATGGTGGGGTTCCTCAAGGGCTTCTTTTCCATGGGTCCAGATGAAGAAGATGTCATCAATATAGCGCAAGTAGAGTAGGGGCATTAGGGGACAAGAGCTGAGAAAGTGTTGTTCTAAGTCAGCCATAAAAATGTTGGCATACTGTGGGGCCATGTGGGTACCCGTAGCAGTGCCACTGATTTGAAGGTATACATTGTCCCCAAATGTGAAATAGTTATGGGTGAGGACAAAGTCAAAGTTTAGCCACCAGGTTAGCCGTGACATTATCGGGGATACTGTTCCTGACGGCTTGTAGTCCATCTTTGTGTGGAATGTTGGTGTAGAGGGCTTCTACATCCATAGTGGCTAGGATGGTGTTTTCAGGAAGATCACTGATGGATTGTAGTTTCCTCAGGAAGTCAGTGATGTTTCAAAGATAGCTGGGGGTGATGGTAGCATAGGGCCTGAGGAGGGACTCTACATAGCCAGACAATCCTGCTGTCAGGGTGCCAATGCCTGAGATGATGGGGCATCCAGGATTTCCAGGTTTATGGATCTTGGGTAGCAGATAGAATACCCCAGGTCAGGGTTCCAGGGGTGTGTCTGTGAGGATTTGTTCTTGTGCTTTTTCAGAGAGTTTCTTGAGCAAATGCTGTAGTTTCTTTTGGTAACACTCCATGGGATCAGAGGGTAATGGCTTGTAGAAAGTGGTGCTGGAGAGCTGCCTAGAAGCCTCTTGTTCATATTCCGACCTATTCATGATGATGACAGCACCTCCTTTGTCAGCCTTTTTGATTATGATGTCAGTTGTTTGAGGCTGTGGATGGCATTGTGTTCTGCACGGCCGAGGTTATGGGGCAAGTAATGCTGCTTTTGCACAATTTCAGCCCGTGCATGTCGGCGGAAGCACTCTATGTAGAAGTCCAGTCTGTTTCGACCTTCAGGAGGAGTCCACCCAGAATCCTTCTTTTTGTAGTGTTGGTAGGAAGGTCTCTGTGCGTTAGTATGTTCAGAACTTTGTGACTTTGTCCTTCACCCATAACTATTTCACATTTGGGGACAATGTGTACCTTCAAATCAGCAGCACTGTGATGGGTACTTCATGGCCCCATAGTATGCCACCATTTTTATGGTGGACTTAGAGGATGAGAGCTGAGAAAGCGTGGTTCTAATGCCCCTACTCTACTTGCGCTACGTTGATGACATCATCTGGACCCACAGAAGAAAAGCCCTTGAGGAATTCCACCATGATTTCAACAATTTCTGTCCCACCATCAACCTCAACCTGGACCAGTCCACACAAGAGATCCACTTCCTGGACACTATGGCGCTAATAAGCGATGGTCACAAACACCACCCTATACCAGAAACCTACTGACCGCTATTCCTACCTACATGCCTCTAGCTTTCATCCAGATTATACCACTCGATCCATTGTCTACAGCCAAGCTCTACGATATAACCGCATTTGCTCCAACCCCTCAGACAGAGACAAACACCTACAAGATCTCTATCATGCATTCCTACAACTACAATACCCACCTGCTGAAGTGAAGAAACAGATTGACAGAGCCAGAAGAGTACCCAGAAGTCACCTACTACAGGACAGGCCCAACAAAGAAAACAGAACGCCACTAGCCATCACCTTCAGCCCCCAACTAAAACCTCTCCAATGCATCATTAAGGACGACCCATCACTCTTACAGATCTTGGGAGAGAGGCCAGTCCTTGCTTACAGACAGCCACCCAACCTGAAGCAATTATTCACCAGTAACCACACAACAGAACCACTAATCCAGGAACCTATCCTTGCAACAAAGCCCGTTGCCAACTCTGTCCACATATCTATTCAGGGGACACCATCATAGGGCCTAATCACATCAGCCACACTATCAGAGGCTCGTTCACCTGCGCATCTACCAATGTGATATATGCCATCATGTGCCAGCAATGCCCCTCTGCCATGTACATTGGTCAAATTGGACAGTCTCTACGTAAAAGAATAAATGGACACAAATCAGACGTCAAGAATTATAACATTCAAAAACCAGTCGGCGAACACTTCAATCTCTCTGGTCACTCGATTACAGACGTGAGTGGCTATACTTCAACAAAAAAGCTTCAAAAACAGACTCCAACGAGAGACTGCTGAATTGGAATTAATTTGCAAACTGGATGCAATTAACTTAAGCTTGAATAGAGACTGGGAATGGATGGGTCATTACACAAAGTAAAACTATTTCCCCATGTTTATCCCCCACCGTTCCTCAGATGTTCTTGTCAACTGCTTGAAATGGCCCACCCTGATTATCACCACAAAAGGTTTTCCTCCCTCCCCTCCCCCCAACCTGCTGGTAATAGTTCATCTTAAGTGATCACTCTCCTGACTCTGTGTATGGTAATACCCATTGTTTCATGTTCTGTGTGTATATATAAATCTCCCCACCGTCTTTTCCACTGAATGCATCCAATGAAGTGAGCTGTAGCTCATGAAAGCTTATGCTCAAATTTGTTAGTCTCCAAGGTGCCATAAGTACTGTTCTTTTTAAGAGAAAAGCTTTTGAGCTGTTTCATGCTTTTCAAGCTCGAAGCAGTACTCAAAAGTTTGTCTCTTATTGGACCAACTTCTGTTGGTGAAAAATCTCACCCACCTTGTCTCTCTCACAAACGAAATGAGTCAAACCCCTCCTCAAGGGCACTTGTTAAAACTACACTAGGCTTGTTTTCTTATAGGTGCTTTTTTCAAATAGAGTTTTTAAAGACCTATCACTTGCTGTCCCTTGCAGGTATGAGTTGATAGCAAAGAGACGGAGCAGAAGATGATGTCCTGTATCATGTGCCTTGTATGCAATGACTATTTACTCTTTATATTAATGTATATATGTATATTCTGTAACCTATTTTAAAACTTCAAAATACTGTATCCAAAGCAAGTTGTAAGGTGAAATGTTTATAGTTTACCCTTGTCAATGACTGGCTATCATTTTATAAAAGGCAGGAATACAAAAAATTTAAAGCTTCAGATTTAGACTGGGTCTAAAAGTACTCCAAACTCAAGCATTTGTTCCTGGATTTGTCCTACAAGGCATATCTTCAAAGAAACTTTAGTTTTCCATATTTGATTCTTCCTTTAAACAAGAATACCTTTTAGTCCCAAGAGTATAGCAGAGCTGACTGACTTTTTTTTTTTTGAGAGAGAGACTTCACTTTTCCAGGCTGTCAGTTAATGCATTCTGTTAAGATACAATGGGAGTTGTAATGGAGTGTTTCAAAAGTCTATTTTGCAAGATGATAGTGGCTCAAAGCTATTACAATCCCTATAAGAGTCTAGATCCTATTGTGCTACCATTCAGCTGTTCAGGGGCTTTTTATAAAGCAGATTTATAGGTGCTATCTGGGAAGATGAGCCACCAAAGCAGGGTGAATAACTGTGCCAAATTATCAACAGGGTTTTTAATGTGATGCCTTAATATTGAAAACTTTCTTACTGTACTTTGTCTTGTGAACCTTGCTGCTAATGCACAGCCCACTTTAAATAAAACCTGCAGTTATTTTTAAGATGAGCCAAGATGTACCAAAATACTTCCAGGCATTCAGTATATTTTTAGTTTCAAAATGTACAATAAATTGTTTAAAGATGGCAGCTCAGGTTGCATTTGTCTCCCGAGCAAGCCTAAAGCCAAAATCTAGTGCTCAGCAGCAAAGCTGGCTCAGAAGACCAGCACAGGCTTACCACTACTAAATCTGCATTTGAAAGCTAGCAAGTTTCAAGTATCCGTTTTTAGCTGTAAGACATTACCAACTTAACCCAGTCTGCCTGAATCACAGAACATCAAACGCCTGCTCCCCAGAACCATGACTGTCAATATCCCAAAAAGCCTTTACAGCAGCCAGCCATGAGTCTAATAGTAGGTAAGCATCAGCTAACATGGGTCACTAATTCATACAGCAAGAATAGGCTCTTATGCTTCAATTCTAATACAGGTTTCAGAGTAGCAGCTGTGTTAGTCTGTATTCGCAAAAGGAAAAGGAGGACTTGTGGCACCTTAGAGACTAACATTTATTTGAGCATAAGCTTTCATGAGCTACAGCTCACTTCATTGGATGCATTCGATGAAGTGAGCTGTAGCTCACGAAAGCTTATGCTCAAATTTGTTAGTCCCTAAGGTGCCACAAGTACACTTTTTTTGTAATTCTAATACAGTATTTTCTGCAGTGATTAGTGTGAAGTGGTTAGTTGTACATTTGAGTAGAATTAAGGGCTTTACAGCGTAGTTCTACATGCAGTACTTGAGTTTACAACAGAGCTAGAAGCCCAAGGATTAATAGTTTACCCAATCCAGCCAGGGATGGTCTGAAGCTGTTTTCTGTTCCTTTTTTCAGAACCAGGATCTCTTCCCTAACCTGCTCATGGACTAAAAGTGCAACAGAGAAAAGATTTTACTCAACTTTTATTTTAGTCAAAACATTATAAAACTGTACATTGATCAAACAGGGTGGAGGTAGCTGTAAATGTATTGTTAGTCTTACTTACAGCTGAGTTTTACACATTTAAAATCTTCATGGAGCTAGCAATTTCAGACTGTGCACAGCAGGTATAATGTCATCCAGATTACTGATTTCTGAAAACAAGAGTACAGGAGTGACACACACATACAGAAAGAAATGATATGGCTACAAGTTGTGATATGGCCTAGGAGTTTAGTTTAGTGTTAGAAATGACCTTAGCAATGTCCTATTTCAGAGAACAAAACCTTGATGGTTCTAATCTAAAACTTAAGTTCTCTCTAGTGATGGGCTGTCAAGTCAAGGTCATTCAATGCTAGTCTACAAACAAGGGCTTTAGGTTGCTAGTGCAAACCCATCTCATCTACTCCTGAAGTTGAGAGCAACAAGTCATGGTCAGGCCTACTGTTTCCATGCATCCAACTGCTGTATGTTGCCTAAATCAGTTTCAGCAGTGCTACTCCTATTACTAGTAAATATCCTGCAGCAAGGCCTGGGGAAGTGTGTGTACCCTCAAGATTTTGTTTATGCACATTAGGGGAAAGTTTAAGCACAGTAGGTGTAAATCAAAAAGGTTGTGACCCTCTAAAAACAAGTAGAAATGCAACATGGAGCCAGTTGCAGTATGCAGCTCACAGCCAAGCTGTAAGCCCTTTTAACTAGCAAGAACCTAGACATTTTCATCCAAACTCTTCAACCAGCAATCAGGTGATAGCTAATAATGCTGCACATGTGTGGGACTAAATTCTTCACCCACCTTCACTTAAGTGACAAACTGATCTCTTCTGCATGACTCACTATATACTTTAACAGCAATTCCCACCCAGGAAGGCATGATCAAAGAATGGGTTGAGAAGGGGCAGCCATACTCAACCTATGTCACTGAGACTTCTAAGAACAGTTCCACTTACTGCCTCAGATTCTGTCCTAATAAGTTTCTAGGCACATAGGGGTCTTGTAGGACTATCAGCATTGTGAGTGGCTTAGTCTCTCCTCACTGCAGCATGGGTAAGTTAGCAGCCCACAGCTCCAGCTAAACTGGGATGAAAGCACCACTAAACTTGGGCCAGATGGGTGGCATGAGGCTGTTATGTTTCCCTTAGCTCCCATGTTAACTCTGGCTGGGCACACACCATGTCTTCACTACAAACCTCATACTTAAGATCCAGGATCAACTTGTTCTACCCCACCTGCTCAGAGGCTCCCCATCCTAGTGCCCTGCAATAAGCAGCATGCTAGTAACAATAGGAGATGTGGAGGCATACCTTCAATCACTGGCCCCACTCCTGCACCTTGGAATTAACAACACCATGACTGTGTACACATACAACACATTAAAGTTTCCACTAAAAGTCATTTTGGGTTGAGGAAATTCTGGCTGAAACCATTTTGTAAAAATGACTTACCTAAAATACAAAGTAAATCTTGAATAAGTGCCTGAAATACTGGAAAGAAGTCTTCATGTTCTTCCAGTTTGTTGATAATACTGAAATGAGTCAATTGTAATTTTAAGTTTATAGTCCTGCACAAATGGACTTAGACAAAGGAACCATGCAAACTTATTCTGTTTTGCCATAACCAAGGAAGAAGTTTCTGTAAGTGACATGGCTTTGTTCTTTACAACGGGGGTGGGGGGGAAAGCTGCGGCCTGCCTCTTCATTTCATCTGGCCCAAGGCAAGGCTCCATGGCCCCCTGCAGGGCTGGAGCGGTGAGCACTGGCTTGACCTGCTGCAGGGGAAGCCCCAAGCCTCCACACCCCCTGTGGAGCTGTGTGTGGCCCACAACTGATTTTTTTCTGTGGGTCAGTGGCCCCAATAGAAAAAAAGGTTTCCCTACCCTTGCTTTACAGGATTGGATTGGAGCAGTGGTCTGTACATATAATCCAGTATATTGTTTGACAGGGACTAGTACCAGCTATTTCAGAGGAAGGTGCAAGAAATCTTGCAGTAGGGGACTGCTACTGACTCTGGCTGTTCTTGTTATCTATATAAATGTCCTGTTTAAAATTCCTTTCTCCAATTATATCTTGAGCCAGTGAGTGTCACAGGCTGCTTGTACACTGAGTGAAAGGATTTCTTTCAGTTAACTTTGATACCTTTCATTTTCACTGAATGTCCTGGAGGTAAAGAGGAAAGCCTGATGTACCATTATCTACCTGCAGCTGCCTCCTGTAACATTCTTTCCCACTGGGGGTTCAATCACATAGACAAACCTCAAAGCCATGACATTTTTCACAAGTGAAAACACTATGAACCAGAAAAGAAGTTTTAAAAAGTATTTACAGGGAGCTCGAGGCCTGATCAATTCAATGAACTCAACCAGCCAGTTTCCCAATGAGTATCCCATTAAGATGTTTCAGCTGTAATAGTTCTTCCTATCTCACACATGCAATATTTGTTTTTTGTCTCCCTTGTAAAATTCACAACTTTAATAGGATATTGGTTTAAACCAACTATATTCTCAAGTAAAATACAGAAACTTTAGATCTTGACTGTAGTCTTAATTTTTAGGTCCGTCCCCTCGCCAGTGTAGCCTGGAAACATATTTTCCTGAGGCAAGTTCTCCAGTCCATTTGTGTAGGAGTTTAAAATGGTGATGCTGAAAGTTATAAAGTAATCCTAACCGGTTCTCATAACTCAATCATGTGTTATTACACCTGTTATAAAAGCCCAAATACCTTTGGATGTCTTCGGTCCCCAGCAGCTGCTCTACCTGTCCAGTCACATTTTCATTAATTACCTTACATAGCTTTCCAACAGTGTTCACCAGTACAGCGGGTGGGGCTGAATGATCTGGAAAGAGCAAAAGGTGTCATAGCTTCCAAAATAGCAACAACATGGAAGTACTGTATTCTATACACAAAGCAATTCTAGTATCCCTGCTTTCACTAACCTTTTCACACCTTTCTAAATACACCACATCTTAGTATTCACAGGATATACCAGCTGTAGAATTTTTAATTCTTCACTTTATTAGCTGAAAACATGGTGATCAGTATGGCTGTTTTAGAGTAAGGAATCTCCTAATGGCTCAGAAAGCACTTCTGCTGCAAGGGTGTCAAATTCAGTGTAAAGAATAAAGTGTGTGAGCTGTTAAGTCTTCTAACTGCAGCAAGGAATCTGACAGAAGAAAGCTCCATTCTTCCCAGTCACTCACTGTAACATTAATTCCTTCAGTCACCCAAGGTCCTCCCTTCCTATATTAATTATGATATAATGCAACTTCCATGGCTACACAAAATTGCTAGAGGCAATGACCACAACCATCCATTTTGCCTCTAAAACACAGGCTACACAACTGACCTTCATTCCCCAATATAATGGCTGATCAGTATTTTACTCTGACTGATTTACATATGCACCCCCAGAGCAGTCAAACAGCTACTGGTAAGTCAAATGGGAAGTGTGCTGGGAAAGAGTCTTGCAGCAGCTAGTCTATGATCACACAAAAACCAGTAAGCAAGGTAGTTATTCCCTTCTGGGAGTAACTGAGTAAGTTCTCTTGAGTCGGATAGATCCATTTTTGACATTCTAATTTTTTGTACAATGAAGAAAAAGAGTTAAGTAAGCAAGCTCTCGAAAGACTGAAAATTGGGCATGGAAAAGCAAAGTCACTGAGGAGAGTCATAAAAGATGTCTACAACAGCATGAGAATGGCTGTTCTTAAGGGGACAGATTCAGTTATTTAAGTTGTAGTAACACTCAATACGTGCTAGAAGATCTCCAAATGCAGACAAAAATTGTCTTTTTAGACTCTATGCCCTTCAGGTAGAGAAAGGAGTATAATGTACAAGTAAAACAATCAGAGGGTCAATAGATAGAGGTAATATAAATTGTTATTGTTTTTAATTAAATATTTTGAAAAAAACAGAAGCTTCCTCACTTTGCTTCCTTTCATTATTCAATCACCACCTCTTCCCAGTCACAGAATGCTGCAGGTCAAACAACAATCACACAGATGATGGTGTGACAAAGTAGGAATTTTCTGTACGTTTTTCAAAGCCTATGTGTGCCTCAGTTTCCTTCTATTTGCATTGCTCTCCAGTGGGGGTGAACATTGCTCCTGCACAGGTGCGAGTGTCACCTTGCTGTCTGGGTGCAATGAAAAGTCATTAAGGAAGTGGTTGAAATCGATCCAGATCGACATGAGATCCAGAGAGACAATGCAAGCGCCAACGACTCATGAACTGACACACTCGGCAGAGAAACCGAGGAGAGACTCTAGCTCGATAACGAAGGACTGGGATGTGACTAGCAAAGGATAAGTGCAGACTTCTGGTTCTGGAAGAGGCTGGCTGTTCTCTCACGGGGATGACTAAAGAGGTCAGAAAGAGACAGAGCCTAAGATGGAATCTGCTACAACTTAACTGGTGGTTTGCTCTGGCTTGACCAGAATGGACTATGCTTTTACCTTTATGTCTTTATGTTAAACCTAATGACTTTCCATGCTGTGTTCCAGTTGACTAATAAATCCTGTTTTGAAAAAGCTGCTTGGGTATCACTGTAAATATTTGCTGAGGAGCATTAGTCTCTGTACAAGTCTCTAAAGGGAGCCTATTTCAATTAGGCTCGCTAGGCAGAGCTCCTGGTGAGCTGGAGCCCAGAGCCTTGAGTCTAAGAGGCAGTGGTGCTTACCCTGAAGGAAGAATGGGACTCCTTGGGGGTCTGGCACAGTGAAGGGTTCCTCCAAGAGACTGTTAAAAAGCTGTGGCATAGCACTGATCCTTTCGATCCATAACAGATGAGTTTCCAGTCTTCAGACTAATGGGTGATGGCCGTGCCATGTTTTTATTTTTCTTCTCACAAACCCTTGTGACTGACTGACTACTCATTTCACAACACAGCTAGTGCATCCTCTTCTCTATGTCAAGACCAACTTCTTTTCAACCAACTTTTAGTTACTTGTAAAGTGACTAAGTGAAAAGCAGTAAGTCCTTACCTAGTTCTAAGAGCTCGTGCAGGTTTCTCATAGCATTGGTCATTTCTCCAAGCTTTGTGTAAACTTCATTCATTCGTGGATAAACTCCATTCAGAGAACTCACATCAAACAACTTCTGGAAGTGAGACACAATTGCATACAATGTTTGTAACGAAGGCATCTGGCCATTCTGTAACAAGCACAAAAAATAACTTGTTAGAGAAAGTTAGCAACACTCTTTAAGCAACGGAACATATTTAAACTAGGCTCTGAAGAAAAATAGACTTCTCCTATGAAAGGAACATTAGGAATGAATTTATTCAGATGAAAGACATACTTTAAAAGTTCTTAGCCAGAAATGTCCAATAATGTTCTTTTTTAATGGTTTGGGGAATATATTTAAGGATTCTCTTTGCTGATTTAGAAATAGACAAAATAAGGGAAGAGCTGAAATGATGATTACACATCTTAAAACAAATCCATCCCTTGTCTAATTCCTTTGATTTAAATAGAGTTACACCTGGGATTAAACTATTAATATATTAATTAATTATATTAATAGTTTTTGCCATAATATTTATTTTCATACATCTTGCTCCAAAACCTTGTACAGGCTTCCAGATGCACAACTCTAATCAATATACAAGGAATACAAATAGGAATTTCAGAGTAGCTTTTGATATGGAAAACATTAAACTTTGAAAACTTACCTTTTCCTTATTTTCTACTTCTTCCAAGATTGTATCTACTATGAATTGTAGGTCTTCAACTCTAATGCTTTCAGTGTTATGTGCATCTACAGTGTGCCAGGGCACCAACTCCAGTGATAGCTTTCTCAGGGATCTATGCAAGTCCTTTAATAACAAACAATTTAACTGTTAAATAAGGCACAAGTCTTAATAAAGTAAAATACCAGGCAATTAATACTTTTATAAATAAGAATTAGGTAGATTGACTTAGTGCAAAATGCATAATCCAGGGGTACAGATTGTAGATTTAGTTTCCATGAAACCAGTGAACAGAAGCTCTTTGTTTATTCTCAGACTCAATTAAACCATCACTGTTCTTTGTGCATGTGTGATTTTTTTTTTTTAAAAGTGTAGTTGATATAATTTTGTTAACAGATAGTAGTTTGTTACAGTGGGATTGGATTAAAGCATAACATCTTCATTTACATCAAAAAGCCAACCGTCTGGCAAGAAGGAAAAGAGAGAACACTAGAACATAAAATACACAGAATATAAATCCTATTATTTTTTTCCAGGGACTCTTAAGCTACTTAACGAGTAACACAAATGTGTTGTATGATACAATATTTGGGTGGAGGAAGATATTTAGTCCTTTTCTATACCATAGGATTATAGCTTAGTTAATAATTGATTTTTTCAATTCATTGGTAATTTTTTTTTAAACTTTCTGAAATTAGTTTCAGGTCAAATGAAAATCTGTTTCAATTTTGATCATTTTTACACAAATGAATTAAAAAAAAACTACAGGAAATTTTCAAACAAAAAGTTGTTACAAACTGAAGAATTGAAACCACTTTTGAAATAAAACAAAACATTTTGATTTTAAGTTGTTTTGGGAAAAGGGGTTTTCCATGAACCATCCGGCAAAAGACATGAATTTGTAAAGTGCTTCAGTATCACCAAATTTCCATTAAAAAAAAAAAAAAAATCAATCACCTAGCTGTAGCCAGGATACACATTTTAAAAGGGTACGTAAATGAAGTGACTGGAATAACAACATGAAAATTTTTAAAAAATAAAATTAAGCCATAATAGATTTGGAAGCTACATATGCTGACGTAGAACATGGAAAAAAAGGGATGGTCACCTGTTAAGGAATGCAAAGCAAAGTACAATAATTTATTACCTTTAGGGACATTAGCTGGTCTGCCCACATTTCCACTGTAGGAGGAAGGTGCTCAAAACCACATTCTTGTCCATTTTCTTTCATGTAATTTTGGACTGGCCCTTTACTCCGCTTATATATTACCAGAGGAGCTCTTGGACTATTTATAACAGAATCAATCCTGGACAGCACCTTTAAAACCAAAGAAATGTTTTTATTACTCAAATAATTAACACAATGCTGTTATTTAGGCCAGGAAATTATATATAGTTTCAATAGTTACTACTGTACAGTGTGAATGTGTATCTGTATACTTCAACACTAATCTATGTAACTGATTTAAAGACAAAGATCTAGTCAGTCACATCACCATTTACAAGCCTCTTACTAAAATGTTAACTAACAGTTTAAAAAAAAAAAAAGAGGACTAGACAAAATCTTACAAGAAAAGCTTCAAAAAGTTATTTTGCCCTCAAAACAGGTGTACACAAAGGACAGAGCCTCCACTCACTGAGGTTTGGTATGCATTACAAGACATCTCAACATCTGCTGCTATACAGACCTAAATTCAACCAATGAAATGTGCAAATTTTAGCCAGAATTTTTACATGCTATTCCATTGCACATAACCACTTGTTTCCTTTGGAAATTGTTTTCATGGCACTTACACACACCATTTTATGTTTGTTCAAATGAACATAAGAACCTCGCTAATCCACACAAATGGGGGAGGAGGTAAAGATAGGTCACTGGTACAGAACAGTGAGGTTTATCGAATAATGACTGCCAAGCAGGCTCGGGGAAGAAAAAGGGAGCAGTAATAGCAATGTTGCTGACTACACATCAGCCCTGTTCTAGAGCATTACTGCTTGCCTTTGGTGTTACGTGGTGATGGAATACATCACCAATGGCCAAGCAAAACTACATAAAAACAGTCATACAGAGTCAGACCAATGTCCATCTAGCCCAGTATCTTGTCTTCCAACAGTGGTTGGTGCCAGATACTTCAGAGGGAATGAACAGAACAGGCAATCATCAGGTGATCCATCCCATTGTCCAAACACAGTTTCTGGATTAGGATTAGGGACACACACAGCATGGGGTTGCATCCCTGACCATCATGGGTAATAGCCATTGTTGGACCTATTCTCCATGAATTTATCTAATTGTTTTTTGAACCCAGTTATACTTTTGGCCTTACAACATCCGCTGGCAAAAGTTCCATAGGTTGACTGTGTCTCAACTTTATAACTCTTCGCAGTCAGCTTTGGACTTAACTATCTTGAGTAATTTTGTATTGTCTGCAAACTTTACCACCTCACTCTTTATGCCCTTTTCCAGATCATTCATGAATATTTTGAACAGCACTGGTCCCAGTACAGATCCTTGGGGGACCCCACTATTTACCTCTTTCCACTGTGAAAACTGACTATTTATTCCTACCCTTTGTTTCCTATATTTTAACTAGTTATTGATCTATGAGGACCTTCTCTCTTATACTATAACTGCTTACTTTGCTTAAGAGCCTTTGGGGTGGGACCTTGTCAAAGGCTTTCAAGTATACTATCTCAACTGGATCACGCTTATCCAAATGCTCATTGACCCCTCAAATAATTCTAATAGATTGGTGAGGCATGATTTTCCTTTAAAAAAAGCCATGTTGACTCTTCCCCAACATACCATGTTCATCTAGGTGTCTGATAATTCTGTTCTTTACAGTAGCTAGACATTACCAATCACTATTTGAGTTGTTCAGAAACATTTGCAGCATTTGATTGACAGCCACTGGATAAGTGGTTGTGTAGATGGTATGAAGTGTACTTCTCTGGAAGTTACAGAAGCCATAGATGGTGGTACCATCTTGGGCCTTTCACAATTTTCTGTCAGAGCAATTTTCATGTGTTCAAATGGAATTTCATTTGTAAAGGGCTTGAAACTTTGAAAAATGTCTTAAGATGCTTCTTTTTGTCTCCTACTTGTGCCAAGCAGCAAGCAAAACAGCAGGAGCTAAACCTGTGAAAGGAGCACTGTGCTGGCACTTCCTTGTCAGGATGGGGAAAGGGGAAAGTCAGAATGCTTACTTAGATTGTAAGTTCTTTGGGGGCAGGAACCATATATTTGTTCTGTGTTTTCACAGTGCCTAGCGCAATGGTGGGCAACCTGCGGCCCGTCAGGGTAATCTGCTGGCAGGCCGCGAGACAGGTGTTTACATTGACCGTCCGCAGGCACAGCTGGCTGCAGCACCCATTGGCCGTGGTTCGCCATTCCCAGCCAATGGGAGCTGCAGGAAGCAGCGGCCAGCACGTCCCTGCAGCCCGCGCAGCTCCCATTGACTAGGAACAGCAAACCGCGGCCACTGGGAGCTGCAGCCAGCTGTGCCTGCAGACGGTCAATATAAACACTGTCTTGCGGCCCTCCAGCAGATTACCCTGATGGGCTGCAGGTTTCCCACCACCGGCCTAGCGCAATGGATCCTGGTCCATGACTAGGGATCCAAGACACTACCATAATACAAATAATAAAATACAAAAATGCAAACATACCTCACCTTGCATGTCACAGTAACACTTGACCCTCATTACGCTGTTACCCCCAAGTTCACATTTAGCTAACCCACTATATTTTTTGTAGGGAGAAGTTTCCCACAGTACAGAGGAACAACTTCAGTCCCTCCACACCTCTTAAGCCCTTAACGTGGAGCATAAGTATTGCAAAGGGCATTGAGCAGGCCTTTTGTCCTGGAAAGAGTTTCAGGGACTGTCATTTCTGTGTTCTGTCAATCCATTCTCTCTGCCTCCTTGCAATCTGATATGGTAATTTACACTATAATAAGTTCATGCTGAACAGCCTTATCCTTAGTGCAAAAATGCTGACTATTAGACAATATGAGGCATGGGACTACATATGAAAACTCTGAATCAAAACACTACATGCTTAAGTTTAAATAGTTATATGAGATTAGTCTTTTGTTTCACTATAGAACAGTTAGATATAATTGAACACAATGCATTTGAAATGTGTATCTATACCTGTAAGTATCTCCTGCAACCTGCTTGTAGCTGATCTTCTCCTGTCATACTCTCAGATTCATTGTTTTCTTTTATCTTTTCTCCCCTAATAATCCCATATGATCTACATGCAAAACAAATACAGCATTTCATACAAGGTCTCTCAAAGCAGCATTTAGTTTCAACCTGAGTAGAGGAAAAATACATTGGCATTTACAGCTAAAATCTTAGTTTTTTTAGTCTTCTTATAGTTGCACAAACTGCCTTATACATGCACTTTTTCCAGTTGCATCGTATTATTGAAATCAGATCATCTTAAACAGAAAGTTTTAAAGTTAAAAGTTGTGCCCTAAACACTAAACATATGAAAATTAAAAAGTAAAAGCTGACACTGAACTCACTAACACACTATTCCCCAGTTGTGATTAGATGGTGCAAGGTAAGTATGCCCAGTATTATACAACAGAGTACCCAAGGATGAAACTGTGCTAGCACCCACCAAATTTAAACTATGTTTAGCATGAATTAGCAAGAGCTTGATTGTGTTACCCTCATTATGTTGAGCAGTATCTGACTATACAATAAATCCCACAGACATCAAGTATTTGAGGAGTAAGACACTACTAAACTCGAGTATCATATTCTAACCTCACAAGTTTCTGCTCTTAACCTTCAAGGTACTACACAATTCTATTCCAGTCTACATCTCCACTGTCATCCCTTTCTAAACTCACATGCACACCTGCTCTTTGCAAGCTGTCCCCACCTTTAATGGAAAAATTCTTGCAGTTCTTACAGTGGTCAATTAATTGAAATTAATGAGAATTTTACTTGTGTAGGGACCACAGAATTTGGTCTTCAGTTTTTATAGGCATTTGAACATTTTTATAGCACTCTTTGATATAGTATTAGAATGCCTTCCTTACATACTGCCTCTTGAACACCTTCTTTTTCTTACTGTGTGACGCAAACAACCTCTCCTCAAGATGCACTTATTCTGAGAAGCCTGTCAGTAAAAATCCACCACCCACATTATATATTAAAATTAACAGATGAGAAAATGTTGCATATCTCTGGAAGTTCACATCCTGAAGTTGTGTATATAAGCTATGTGTCTTCCAAGTTCTGTATAACTAGGTGCGCAGATGGCACTCCACATATACACAAAAAGAAAAGGAGTACTTGTGGCACCTTAGAGACTAACAAATTTATTAGAGCATAAGCTTTCGTTAGTCTCTAAGGTGCCACAAGTACTCCTTTTCTTTTTGCGAATACAGACTAACACGGCTGCTACTCTGAAACCTGTCACATATACACAGATGTGCATGCAAAAACAGGATTACTTTTTGAGAAAACATCTGGTCAAATGATGCTACAGATAAAAACTTCCTCCAGCTATGCTAGGTTTCTAACTTTTAAAACTCTTGCTTAACAAGGTTGCAACAAAAATTGTATCTAACAGCTTATTCAAATCAGTGCGGATGTGACCTAACTGGGTTAGAAATAGTACCCTAGCCTAGATAGCTGGAACAGTTTGTAAACTTCCCAAAAACACCAGAACGGTTTAGCGCTTCTCTCATGTTGTCTGAAACTATGTTCAAAACCAATGGAAATAATATTGTTTTAAACCAAGGGTAGATGGGGCCCAGAGCTGAACTGTCAGCTCTCTTCTTTGGATGATCATCCATCATTTCAGAGATGCACCAGCTTTCTCCATATGTACAGCAAAATATTGGTCATAAACCACAGTCTCATGAATGACAACGTGGAACAGGTTCATGAGCCAGCATATAAATTGTACACAGTAGAACACCTTCACTTTTAAAAGACTAGAGAATGTAAACTTTCATTACTATATGTTTCAAAGTTAAATATACTTACCTGATATTTTTCTTTAGCATTTTCTCCAATTTCTTCACTTGCTGCTTGCAAAGTTTTAAGTCCTGTGAAGTTGGTCTGTTGGAAAGAAAATATTTTATTATACCTCATACTTTACTGGTGTCTAACTGTAAGTCAGGGTTACACTGGAAACGCTTGCTAGTATAGCAATGTCTATTGGGAGTATGATTCATTTTGTAGTATTTCTGTATCCACAAGAGGACTGTTTAGACAGGGTTTTGGGGGATTTGCTGGTATAAAAGCGTTTTTATTGCTATTAGCTGTATATACACTAGGAGGATTTGCTTGTAGAGCTATACCAGCAAACCTCTTCTAGTACAGAATGAGCCTCAGCAGTAACAATGCTACTAGTGTAGAGATCCCATTCTTACAAGCTGCTTCTGGCAGTCAGCTCATCAAGGGGGTCTCAGGCTCCCACATATGCAAATGGCTTCAGTTCCTCAGCCTCTGACCACTAAATGAAGGGCAAGTACCCAACTGGGGAGGACTATCAGACAGGATGCTCAATGCAGTAACTGATGGTTCTCTTTAAAGCTTACAGCAAATTATTGCTGCAGCATCTTAGATAATTCTATGCGTTGTTTTTAATAGCAGATTTCTTGGTACATTTGTACAATTTCTGGGGCATCATGATGGTGTTTGTTTTTTTTTCTTGTAAAGCTGTAAAGTCTGTTAAAATGTCTTTTGCCAAAGACAAATTTCCACTTCTCACCTTGTTTCCAGATCTTTCTTGAGATCTATATTTTCACACATAAGTTGTTCATTCCTGGTTTTTGTCTCAATGAGCTGATTCTGGAAAGACTGCAATACAGACTGCATCTTTATTTTTTCAATCAATACATAATCAAAGCACACATCTAATTGGTCTGTGCACTTTTACATCTATAAAACTGTAAAATCAAGATGATATTGTAATATTTATATTATGATAGCACCTAGAAACCTTAGTTTAGATAGAGAACTCATTGTGCTAGATGATATGTGAACAAACAGCTAAGACAGTAACAAACCTAGGAGCATACAATCCCAGACATCAAGAGTGGGAGTACAAGAATAAAATCAAATAAATACAGAACAAGTAATTATTTTTTCCCCACATGTAACTATTGTTTTAACATCTGAATTTATTACCATCTAGCAGTTCCATACCATAAGCAGTGCTCTATAGTTAGGTGTGGCATCCAGATTGAAGAATTCTTCTTTGCTTTTTCCTTCTCCTTGTACATGACCTGGGTCTTTTTTATATCTGCTTTGAGTGGAGAAGAGGGAAAATAAACAAACTCCATCTTACTGAAATTCAATACACATCAATAAATTGCTTAACCAACAGAAGTTACACTAAATGATGTGACCACAAATGAAAGATGAAAAGCAGAACAGCATTCCATTTTCAGACCACACACTCCTCTTAATTTCTCTCAAGCTGCATTTCATTTACTGAATCAAATGCCCTGGAACAACTAGAAGGAAGCCCAATGCAAGCAGATTACACTGCTCAATTTCTAAGCAGGTTATCTCAGATGATTGGGTCAGTTACATGCTGGATGTTTTGCACTACCAGCTAGAACTCCCCGGCATAGCAGTTCTATCTCCTGGACCCTCGCAGGGGGAAATGGCCAGAGGAAAAAGCAGCAGAGCTGGGGCACATATATGCTCTGCACTTCCTGACTGCAGAACGGCCTCCTGACTGTGGGCAGCCAGATACAAAACTGGAGTAATCTTTGGGCCACTCTAGCTTATGCCATGAACAAAGCTTGTTGCCAGACCTCTCCATGATCTAGGGCCTGAAAAGGTGGTGTCCCATTCACTCTTCCATTACAATGGATGCTGATGAGACTCAGGGCATAGTATCTAAACCGGAAGGACATTATAGTCTCTTGCTGCTTCTAACATGCTGGTGATTTTTGGAACACATATGTAACATTTAACCACTTTAATTTTCAATTAGGGGCAAACCCTGAAAGGTGCTCAGTGCCTCTCAAGAGGTGCTGAGCTCCCTCAACACCTATGGTTTCAGCAGTAGCTAAGGATGCTGAGACCTTTAGAGCCTTTCCACTGAAGTCCAGGGCAAAATTCCTATTGGGCTTCAATCGGAAAAGTACGTAATGTAACTTTATATACCATAAATTCAACAGTGTTACTAATGAAAGGATTAATCCTACCTTCGTTCCTTTTTCATTTGATTAATCTGAGATTCATAATAATCAATTAGACTAAGAAACCTGAAGGAGGAAAGAAACATATTTTAAACTTTAAAAATATTCCACAAGCAATTATTCTGTGTAATTTTAAAATATAGTAATCAAAGTATTGTGACCAAAAATTGTTTGATGCAATTGCTTATATCCCAAATTTCCTGTCTGTGCCATTTCTTGCTTATATCAGTTCAATGAATGCAGCACAAAACAGCCATAACTTTCTAGGCTATGCAAACCAGAGGTGCTAGCCCTGTACCAGGCTGAAACTGGTAACCATTCAAAAGAAGGTTGACTCGCTGTGCAGAGTTAAAAGCCAAATCTGTGGCAGTAAGGAGCACTTCCATACTAACAGACTGCAAATAGATCTTCACCAGGGCTAACAGCCTGATGAAGTTCTTCAAGTCCTAGGACTGGAGTACCCTAATAGGGGGGATTCTGATCACACAAGTGCCAGCTAGCCTATGAACACTCGTTTAAAAAGAAACTAGACATGAACTGGAGATGAAAGGCTGTCTTATCTACTAAAAGAAATAGCAAGGCACAATTATTGAACAATTCTCCCAACAAATAGTCATCCTGAGGAACTACCTCACCCCTGCTTATCCAACATTAACAAGGAAGTCGGGGAGTACAGAGCTTGCCAATTGAATTTCTATGGCATTCACATTAGCCTCTGTGAAGGCAACAGTCTAGGCGACCTCCACAAACTGCCTTGGATGTCTATGGATAGGCTGTAGAGGCTGATTTCTTAAAAAAAAAAAAAAAAAGCTTAAATCCTAATTTTTAGAAATACAGATTGGGATCAACCTATGTAGTGACATACTTTACACGTCTCCATTTAGAATTCTATTCATTATGGAAAGTGTGTCACTTTCTTCCCTTTGCTTCCACCTAGTGTACAAGGTCTGTAATTGTTGTTCTTCTCTATGAAACTACTCACCCAACTCAGTTTTATTATACATAAATAATTATACAGATATGTAAAAAGGACCTGTAATTTCTAAACTGGCCATGCTTTCTACCCAATAATATAATGAATAGCTATTTAAAAACGGTTTCTTCATTTTACATAGAATATTATCAGGCTCGCACTTATGACCATGGTGGTAAAGAGTTGCTTACTGTTGATCCAAGAGAGACTTTGGGGCTCGCTTGCAAAACTGGCAGAACATTTTGTTCTGTGTGGCAACACGCTGCTGCTCTTCCACCCCAACCTTATGGAGCTCCTTCTGCAAATGTGCAATAGTCTCTTCCTGTTCATGCAACTTTTCATTTTGGTGATGGTACTTTGTCTGCAAATAGGTGATATGAAAATTCTAAAAGGAGTATGGCACATTGTGTGTAAAACAAGATACAGAGTTGGCAAACTACAATTGTTTCACAAAATGTAAGTTATTGCAGTCTACATGTAGTGACTAGGTGGGAGAAGTGGGGTAATTTTATTCATTATTACAACCCTACTCTTCAAAGAATTGTATAGGGGTTCAAAATCATAAATACGAACAGTATAACAATTTGCAGTGACTGTTGGGTTTAGTGCAAGGATGATGGGTAGTGTGAATGGTGGCCTGTGATATACCAGAGATCAGACTAGATGATCTGGTGGTCCCTTCTGACCTTAAACTCCATAACACTCTCACATCTGTTATTTTGATCACTGAAAATATTTCAAAAGCCCTTTAAACCAGTCAAAAGCATTTGTGGTTTGAGTCCCCAAATAGTTACTGTCAGAAGCACCTGTGAAGCTTGCTGATCTTTCTGAAGTTCTTTCACTTCATTCTGTTGCTGGCAAACTTTAGCTATACACTCATCTTCCAGCTGACAAATTTTGGATTTGATGTTCTCCACAACATTTTCCAACTCTTTGGCTCGTTGTTCCTGTCGACATGCTCGACCTCTCTCCTGGTGTATATCATCCCTAATTTAAAAAAAAAAAATGGAGCCCTACCTTCATTTATAATAAACTGACTTCAGTAATGTAGTGAAATACTGGTACTTCTGGAGGATAGGTCCCAAAGACATGGCACAAGGGGACTCTCAGTAGCAGCCCATGCAAGTAGGGTAGTGAAGAAGGCCAGCTCCATTGGCCAGAAACCCCTGAGTAAGGGGACTACAGAAGCAGCAGCTGTAATGGCAAAGCAGCTGATCAGGTACCACCATGACCCATAAATCCCACATGGCCCATGTGAAAGAACTAAGGATTTGGACTTAAATGAGGATAAAAACACCAATACTCAGAAAAAGGAAAGTTGAACTAATGGTTTGGTAATTTTTAAGAAAGTGTGCCTCTTGCACACATTTTCACATTTGTGAAAAACTCCTTTTCACTGACAGTAAGTCTTACCTAAGCTGGCGATTAGCCTCTATAAGGCCATGCATCATTTTCTGTTGTCGTTCAGTGTCTTCCACCAGTGTTTTCAATGCAAGTCTAATCCCCAGTGAAGAGTGCTTGTCTAAAACAATCAAATCTGTAGACATTTAAGATAGACAAGACAGTGATAAAAGGAGTGGCAACTTGCACCTCCATAAACACTGGAAGTAGAAGGTTAAATCAAAATATGATTTATGAAATTAAGTTTAATTTTTTAAATAATAAAAGTTACTGGAGAACAGCACTTCATTACCTGACAGACTTCTGCTGTTTCTTGGTTTAGCAAGGCACACAGGTTTTAAGCCATGTCGCACTAATAATTTGTTTATGTTTTCCCATTCTGCTTGCTCCTGCTACAGATGGGAAGAGAGGTAGAAGAGATAAGACTCTGAATTCTGAGAGTTATCTAATAGTATTCAATAATTCTACCATTCCCTCTAGTTGTGTACACAATGGAATGTTTCTTTTAATGCCAACCAACAAAATACAACATGCCACAGTTATAAAAGGAACTCAGCACCTAAGCTCTTTCTTGGCAGTTTAAAAGATTTCAGTTCACCTTCAATGATGATGTGCAAGTAGTAAAGAAAAATGCACCAAACTGTATACTAAATACTGTATGCTAACTCCCCAAACAATCTATATTCACATTTCAAAGGGGGGAAAAGCTTTGCAAATTTACACATTCTACTGTTTTTAAAAAAGGACTTAACTGACACCCTATTGCATTCCAGTTCCATGATTCAGTGGACTTTTGTGCCGGAGTCACCAGCATAGAGCCTGCTAGGGCACTACTTGACAATGCACAACTTTGTGGGACCTGAACACGAACAAAGTAAAAGTTTCAGAGTAGCAGCCGTGTTAGTCTGTATTCGCAAAAAGAAAAGGAGTACTTGTGGCACCTTAGAGACTAACAAGTTTATTAGAGCATAAGCTTTCGTGAGCTACAGCTCACTTCATCGGATGCATTTGGTGGAAAAAACAGAGGAGAGATTGATATACACACACACACAGAGAACAGGAAACAATGGGTTTATCATACACACTGTAAGGAGAGTGATCACTTAAGATAAGCCATCACCAGTAACAGGGGGGGGGAAAAAAGGAGGAAAACCTTTCATGGTGACAAGCAAGGCAGGCTATTTCCAGCAGTTAACAAGAATATCTGAGGAACAGTGGGGGCTGGGGTGGGGTGGGGTGGGAGAAATACCATGGGGAAATAGTTTTACTTTGTGTAATGACTCATCCATTCCCAGTCTCTATTCAAGCCTAAGTTAATTGTATCCAGTTTGCAAATTAATTCCAATTCAGCAGTCTCTCGTTGGAGTCTGTTTTTGAAGCTTTTTTGTTGAAGGATAGCCACTCTTAGGTCTGTGATCGAGTGACCAGAGAGATTGAAGTGTTCTCCAACTGGTTTTTGAATGTTATAATTCTTGACGTCTGATTTGTGTCCATTCATTCTTTTACGTAGAGACTGTCCAGTTTGGCCAATGTACATGGCAGAGGGGCATTGCTGGCACATGATGGCATATATCACATTGGTAGATGCGCAGGTGAACGAGCCTCTGATAATGTGGCTGATGTGATTAGGCCCTATGATGGTGTCCCCTGAATAGATATGTGGACAGAGTTGGCAACGGGCTTTGTTGCAAGGATAGGTTCCTGGGTTAGCGGTTCTGTTGTGTGGTGTGTGGTTGCTGGTGAGTATTTCAGATTGGGGGGCTGTCTGTAAGCAAGGACTGGCTTGTCTCCCAAGATCTGTGAGAGTGATGGGTCGTCCTTCAGGATAGGTTGTAGATCCTTGATGATGCGTTGGAGAGGTTTTAGTTGGGGGCTGAAGGTGATGGCTAGTGGCGTTTTGTTATTTTCTTTGTTGGGCCTGTCCTGTAGTAGATGACTTCTGGGTACTCTTCTGGCTCTGTCAATCTCTTTCTTCACTTCAGCAGCTAAGTACTGTAGTTGTAAGAACACTTGATAGAGATCTTGTAGGTGTTTGTCTCTGTCTGAGGGGTTGGAGCAAATGCGGTTATATCGTAGAGCTTGGCTGTAGACAATGGATCGTGTGGTATGATCTGGATGAAAGCTAGAGGCATGTAGGTAGGAATAGCGGTCAGTAGGTTTCCGATATAGGGTGGTGTTTGTGTGACCATCGCTTATTAGCACCGTAGTGTCCAGGAAGTGGATCTCTTGTGTGGACTGGTCCAGGCTGAGGTTGATGGTGGGATGGAAATTGTTGAAATCATGGTGGAATTCCTCAAGAGCTTCTTTTCCATGGATCCAGATGAGGAAGATGTCATCAATGTAGTGCAAGTAGAGTAGGGGCATTAGGGGACGAGAGCTGAGGAAGCGTTGTTCTAAGTCAGCCATAAAAATGTTGGCATACTGTGGGGCCATGTGGGTACCCGTAGCAGTGCCACTGATTTGAAGGTATACATTGTCCCCAAATGTGAAATAGTTATGGGTGAGGACAAAGTCACAAAGTTCAGCCACCAGGTTAGCCGTGACAGTATCGGGGATACTGTTCCTGACGGCTTGTAGTCCATCTTTGTGTGGAATGTTGGTGTAGAGGGCTTCTACATCCATAGTGGCTAGGATGGTGTTTTTAGGAAGATCACCGATGGATTGTAGTTTCCTCAGGAAGTCAATGGTGTCTCGAAGATAGCTGGGAGTGCTGGTAACGTAGGGCCTGAGGAGGGAGTCTACATAGCCAGACAATCCTGCTGTCAGGGTGCCAATGCCTGAGATGATGGGGTGTCCAGGATTTCCAGGTTTATGGATCTTGGGTAGCAGATAGAATACCCCAGGTCGGGGTTCTAGGGGTGTGTCTGTGCAGATTTGTTCTTGTGCTTTTTCAGGGAGTTTCTTGAGCAAATGCTGTAGTTTCTTCTGGTAACTCTCAGTGGGATCAGAGGGTAATGGCTTGTAGAAAGTGGTGTTGGAGAGCTGCCTAGTAGCCTCTTGTTCATACTCCGACCTATTCATGATGACGACAGCACCTCCTTTGTCAGCCTTTTTGATTATGATGTCAGAGTTGTTTCTGAGGCTGTGGATGGCATTGTGTTCTGCATGGCTGAGGTTATGGGGCAAGCGATGCTGCTTTTCCACAATTTCAGCTCGTGCATGTCGGCGGAAGCACTCTATGTAGAAGTAGTTATATGCTGAATGCCCTCTAATCCTTGCTATACAGTCAAGCCCTTTGTTTTCAGTTTTTACCAAAAATGTTCAGGATTTTACAAAAGCCTATGTGTTTTTTTACCAATATTCACCTGAATTTTACAGGAAAATACTGATTATACTATACATTATACTATTTATGTTAACAATAAACTAATCTAAGTGTAAATGTGAGGCTGTCTATTAAAGGCAGGCAATCGTACAGAACATACACGAGTACGTGCATGAGTAGAGATCAGCAATCCAGTCCTAACAAAATAGTAGTGCCAGAACTCCCTGGACCCAGCTCCCCACTCTGGAAAGATATGGTGGCTCAGCATCATCTCTCCTTCTAAAATGGGCCCAGAAGCAGAAGAGGTGGAAGAGGCAACATAAGGAGGCGGCTCCTTCACGTCCTTCATCTCTTCCACTTTTCTCTATCTGTTCTTTTTTTCCATCCTCCCGTCCCCCAATATTAACCCTGATATTTACCCAGAAAGCTGTGATGTAAATTTTTTGCACCAATTTTCACCCATTTTTATTTTTTTTTATAAATATTAACAAATTCCTGGAAAAACTAAAATAAATTAAAAATAAAAACCAAGAGGCCTTGTATATGGCACACACCAAGCACTGCATGAACCAAACACAGACCTAGCCTGAAGAGCTCCAAAGATGTAATAATTGTTCTACCACTGATTCACAGCGACCTTTTTTCCATTTAGGAAATTTGTGAAAATACTAGGTTAGATCATGTTTCTGCATACGTAAAACATGAACTAGATTCACCCTACCTCATAGAAATGTTGCAAGTGCTTGTCTGTCAATTGGCCCAATCTTCCAGTCTTTCTGAATGCAAAGACCTAAATTTTCCAAGTGTGGTTAGTTATCTGGAGCAACTTAGTTTGGGGGCGACAGCTTAGAAGGGCCCAGATTGTCAAAAAGGGCCAAGTACCCTACCTCAGAAAATCAGGCTCTTTTAGGAAAAGCTGAGATACCCCAAATAATTACTCTTTCTTGAAAATTTAGGCTAAAATGCCTATTGACATCAAAACGGACTGCAGTATGAGGCCAAATGTTTTTATAAACTTCTCACACTGAGGTCTAAAAACTATAATTTTGAAGCAGGCATATTTTTCTTAATTCAATTTACAGAGAACCGTTAATAAAAGGCCAAGAACTTTAAAAATCTGAAATCAATGAGGGATGCTGGTTGCTCAGCATTTCTGAAAATTAGGCCACTTATTTTGGTAATTCAATATGGCTTTAGGAGTCTAACTTTAGGCACCTAGGCCCAGAATCTCAAAGATATTTAGGCTCCTAACTTCCATTGATTTCAGTGGAAGTTCAGATCCTCAAAAGTATTTAGGTATTGATTTCAATGGAAGTTAGGAGCTTAAATGCCTTTGAAGATCTGGACACTATTCTTGAAAATCTTTGCCAGAATCATCCATTCAAAACAGATTTTAGTGTAATTCTTTTAATTTAAAAGTAAGAACATCGATTATGAGCAATCCTACAAATAGTGTGGGCCAGGGGCATTTCTATAAACTCAGTGCTTTCTCTCTTCCTTCCTATAGTGATAATTGCCTACATTTTCATTTGGTAGCTAGAGAATGCAACAAAATACCACAGTGGCTGTATTTATAAAGATAGAGCCTGATTTCAGAACTGAAGTGAATGGCAGTTGTGAGTGTTCAAACCTCTTAAAAGTCACACCCAGGGCTTGTCTACACTACACAGCTTTTAGCGACAAGGCTGTGCCGACACAGCCTTGTTGCTAAAAGTCAGTGTGTGTAAATGCTTTGTCGGCACTTTTGCTGACAAAGGTACTTTCAGTCCTGCAAACAGCGTTAGCTTTGTCAGCAAGAGAGTGCTCCTGTCAACAAAGCCACGTTCACATTACCACTTGCGCTGCAAAAACTTTTGTCTTTTGCTGGGGGTGGGGTTGGGGTTTGGGCTTAAGTACCAGTGAAAGATAGAAAAGTTTTGCTGACAACTTCGCAGTGTAGACATATTCCCAGAAGTATTTTAATGAATTACCATGTGGAAGTGTATGGACATGCAGCAGTTCATACTGGAAAATTATTAGTCTTTTTGGTTTATCATGTTCTGTGTTTGCAATGTACTTTAACTTTTTGTTTAGGGTGAAAGGCTAGGGTTATTTTTTGCAAAACGATTGTGGACCTACCATCTTTGACAGTTCTGTTCACTATAGCCTGCCAATTTGCTAATTCCAGAAATTTTGACACAGAGAAGCATCCAGCAGGTAATCTTTAATAAATACATTCTATGTGGTGTAATATAGAGTTTAGATTAATTAGTACTATACCTCAGTCATAAGTTACTCCTCTGTTGTTGGTTTTCACTGCCAGATTGTTAAAATAGCAAACTGGTCTCTGATCTGAAGCTGTTCAAGTATCAAAGGAGAGAAAACAAAAAAAGTCAGAAAACAACACTGAGTTGTGCCCTGCAATACATATTTTGTACAATCCTCTCGTTGCCAGACAATGGCAATTATAGGTATTGTGCAGAAGAGGTTTGGCCAAAGACATCATGATTTTGCATCACAAAAGATGCCAACGCATTTTAACTGTAGACAGATCATAGAATCATAGAATATCAGGGTTGGAAGGGACCCCAGAAGGTCATCTAGTCCAACCCCCTGCTCAAAGCAGGACCAAGTCCCAGTTAAATCATCCCAGCCAGGGCTTTGTCAAGCCTGACCTTAAAAACCTCTAAGGAAGGAGATTCTACCACCTCCCTAGGTAACGCATTCCAGTGTTTCACCACCCTCTTAGTGAAAAAGTTTTTCCTAATATCCAATCTAAACCTCCCCCATTGCAACTTGAGACCATTACTCCTCGTTCTGTCATCTGCTACCATTGAGAACAGTCTAGAGCCATCCTCTTTGAAACCCCCTTTCAGGTAGTTGAAAGCAGCTATCAAATCCCCCCTCATTCTTCTCTTCTGCAGACTAAACAATCCCAGCTCCCTCAGCCTCTCCTCATAAGTCATGTGCTCTAGACCCCTAATCATTTTCGTTGCCCTTCGTTGTACTCTTTCCAATTTATCCACATCCTTCCTGTAGTGTGGGGCCCAAAACTGGACACAGTACTCCAGATGAGGCCTCACCAGTGTCGAATAGAGGGGAACGATCACGTCCCTCGATCTGCTCGCTATGCCCCTACTTATACATCCCAAAATGCCATTGGCCTTCTTGGCAACAAGGGCACACTGCTGACTCATATCCAGCTTCTCGTCCACTGTCACCCCTAGGTCCTTTTCCGCAGAACTGCTGCCGAGCCATTCGGTCCCTAGTCTGTAGCGGTGCATTGGATTCTTCCATCCTAAGTGCAGGACCCTGCACTTATCCTTATTGAACCTCATTAGATTTCTTTTGGCCCAATCCTCCAATTTGTCTAGGTCCTTCTGTATCCTATCCCTCCCCTCCAGCATATCTACCACTCCTCCCAGTTTAGTATCATCCGCAAATTTGCTGAGAGTGCAATCCACACCATCCTCCAGATCATTTATGAAGATATTGAACAAAACGGGCCCCAGGACCGACCCCTGGGGCACTCCACTTGACACCGGCTGCCAACTAGACATGGAGCCATTGATCACTACCCGTTGAGCCCGACAATCTAGCCAGCTTTCTACCCACCTTATAGTGCATTCATCCAGCCCATACTTCCTTAACTTGCTGACAAGAATGCTGTGGGAGACCGTGTCAAAAGCTTTGCTAAAGTCAAGAAACAATACATCCACTGCTTTCCCTTCATCCACAGAACCAGTAATCTCATCATAAAAGGCGATTAGATTAGTCAGGCATGACCTTCCCTTGGTGAATCCATGCTGACTGTTCCTGATCACTTTCCTCTCCTCTAAGTGCTTCAGGATTGATTCTTTGAGGACCTGCTCCATGATTTTTCCAGGGACTGAGGTGAGGCTGACTGGCCTGTAGTTCCCAGGATCCTCCTTCTTCCCTTTTTTAAAGATGGGCACTACATTAGCCTTTTTCCAGTCATCCGGGACTTCCCCCGTTCGCCACGAGTTTTCAAAGATAATGGCCAAGGGCTCTGCAATCACAGCCGCCAATTCCTTCAGCACTCTCGGATGCAATTCGTCCGGCCCCATGGACTTGTGCACGTCCAGCTTTTCTAAATAGTCCCTAACCACCTCTATCTCTACAGAGGGCTGGCCATCTCTTCCCCATTTTGTGTTGCCCAGCACAGCAGTCTGGGAGCTGACCTTGTTAGTGAAAACAGAGGCAAAAAAAGCATTGAGTACATTAGCTTTTTCCACATCCTCTGTCACTAGCTTGCCTCCCTCATTCAGTAAGGGGCCCACACTTTCCTTGGCTTTCTTCTTGTTGCCAACATACCTGAAGAAACCCTTCTTGTTACTCTTGACATCTCTTGCTAGCTGCAGCTCCAGGTGCGATTTGGCCCTCCTGATATCTGTCCTACATGCCCGAGCAATATTTTTATACTCTTCCCTGGTCATATGTCCAACCTTCCACTTCTTGTAAGCTTCTTTTTTATGTTTAAGATCCGCTAGGATTTCACCATTAAGCCAAGCTGGTCGCCTGCCATATTTACTATTCTTTCGACTCATCGGGATGGTTTGTCCCTGTAACCTCAACAGGGATTCCTTGAAATACAGCCAGCTCTCCTGGACTCCCTTCCCTTTCATGTTAGTCCCCCAGGGGATCCTGGCCATCTGTTCCCTGAGGGAGTCAAAGTCTGCTTTCCTGAAGTCCAGGGTCCGTATCCTGCTGCTTACCTTTCTTCCCTGCGTCAGGATCCTGAACTCAACCAACTCATGGTCACTGCCTCCCAGATTCCCATCCACTTTTGCTTCCCCCACTAATTCTACCCGGTTTGTGAGCAGCAGGTCGAGAAAAGCGCTCCCCCTAGTTGGCTCCCCTAGCACTTGCACCAGGAAATTGTCCCCTACGCTTTCCAAAAACTTCCTGGATTGTCTATGCACCGCTGTATTGCTCTCCCAGCAGATATCAGGAAAATTAAAGTCACCCATGAGAATCAGGGCATGCGATCTAGTAGCTTCCGTGAGTTGCCGGAAGAAAGCCTCATCCACCTCATCCCCCTGGTCCGGTGGTCTATAGCAGACTCCCACCATGACATCACTCTTGTTGCACACACTTCTAAACTTAATCCAGAGACACTCAGGTTTTTCCACAGTTTCGTACCGGAGCTCTGAGCAGTCATACTGCTCCCTTACATACAGTGCTACTCCCCCACCTTTTCTGCCCTGCCTGTCCTTCCTGAACAGTTTATAACCATCCATGACTGTACTCCAGTCATGTGAGTTATCCCACCAAGTCTCTGTTATTCCAATCACGTCATAATTCCTTGACATCACCAGGACCTCCAGTTCTCCCTGCTTGTTTCCAAGGCTTTGTGCATTTGTATATAAGCACTTGAGATAACCTGTTGATCGCCCCTCATTCCCAGTATGAGGCAGGAGCCCTCCCCTCACAGACATTCCTGCCTGTGCTTCCTCCCGGTATCCCGCTTTCCCACTTACCTCAGGGCTTTGGTCTCCTTCCCCCGGTGAACCTAGTTTAAAGCCCTCCTCACTAGGTTAGCCAGCCTGCTGGCAAAGATGTTCTTCCCTCTCTTCGTAAGATGGAGCCCGTCTCTGCCCAGCACTCCTCCTTCATGGAACACCATCCCATGGTCAAAGAATCCAAAGCCTTCTCTCCGACACCACCTGCGTAGCCATTCGTTGACCTCCACGATTCGACGGTCCCTACCCAGGCCTTTTCCTTCCACGGGGAGGATGGACGAGAACACCACTTGCGCCTCCAACTCCTTTATCCTTCTTCCCAGAGCCACGTAGTCCGCAGTGATCCGCTCAAGGTCATTCTTGGCAGTATCATTGGTGCCCACGTGGAGAAGCAGGAAGGGGTAGCGATCCGAGGGCTTGATGAGTCTCGGCAGTCTCTCCGTCACATCACGAATCTTAGCCCCTGGCAAGCAGCAGACTTCTCGGTTTTCCCGGTCAGGGCGGCAGATAGATGACTCAGTATGTAATCCAGGATAGCATACAGACCAATGCACATATAGCAGCAGACTCTAGAGCCTCAAGACAGACAGCTGGCATACAACACATGGGGTATTTTGGCCAAAGACAGGATGGGGTATTTTGGCCAAGGACAGCTAGTTAAATGCCTGCTTCTTTACTCGCCGTGTTACCAGGCTAGATGGCTAAAAATCTCTATTCCTTTACCAAACAAAACTTGTCAAACTACTAGGCTGTTTTCAGAGTAGCAGCCGTGTTAGTCTGTATTCGCAAAAAGAAAAGGAGGACTTGTGGCACCTTAGAGACTAACAAATTTATTAGAGCTTAAGCTTTCGTGAGCTACAGCTCACTTCATCGGATGCATTACTAGGCTGTGTGAGTGTGCTCAAGCTTGGCCATACATGCTACCTCCTCTCCTTTGGTCTCTGCCAAAGTTACACTCTCCAGTCCTTTAGGCACCTAGGCCCAGATTCTCAAAGATATTTAGGCTCCTAACTTCCATTGATTTCAGTGGAAGTTCAAATCCTCAAAAGTATTTAGGTATTGATTTCAATGGAAGTTGAAAGTTACACTCTCCAGTCCTTTCTACCAAGTGCCTGGTACCTGCTGGCGCGCTACAAGGGAGGATACTAGCGAGATAAGGCGGGGGAGGTACTGCCTTGGCCGGGTCAACTTCTCTCGGTGAAAGAGACAGAAGTGGGTCCAGGACAAGATCTTGCCCCACCTTGTCTCACTCAGCTGCTGGGCCCAACACGGGAGGAGGCTGGGCGGGTGGGCGTCGGGCGCTAATCAGACGCGCGGAGGGGTCAGGCCAGGCGGCACAAGGCCTGGCGAGGATGGGAAATACACTCCGCGGGCCAGGGCCGGGCCAGGGCCGAGCCGAGCCGGGCCGGCTGTGGCTGTACCTGTACCAGCGGGAGGTACCTCCCTGTCCGGTCACAGCTCCCCTGACACGTTCCCTCCCGCTCCCGGCTGTTCTCGCGGCCACCAGCCCCGCCTTACCGCGTACCCTGGCCGCTTCCCGACCCTCCCCACCTGGGCTGCCGCTGCCGCTGCCGCTGCCTCCAGCCCCGCCACACGCTCCGCGGCCGTTACAGAGGCGGGGCAGAGGGAGGCTGGAGGCGGGCGGCGATTGGCCCCGAGCCGCGGGACGGGGAGGGCGGAGCCGCCCCTCCCAGGGAGCCGAGCGCTGGGGCCGGCGTGAGGGAAACGCCCCCCCCCCCCCGCCCGTAGGGCCGCGAGCCGCCGCGGCGCGGCGCGGGGCGGGGCCGCACGCTCCCAGCCGCCCCGCCCGAGGGCGCGCACACCCTGGCGGCCGCGGGGCTGCCGCTGGATGCGCCGGGCGGTCGCTCGGATCGATGCGCTCCGCGTCGCTTCCCTGGCCCCTGGCGCCATTTTGGCCGCGGGGGCCGGAGGGAGAGAGGCGGCTGCGGGGAGTGGTGCGGAGCGAGACCCGCCCAGGTATGAGAAGCCCCCGGCGGGCTGGCGCCCTCCGTCCTTTCTGTCCTCCGGGGCGCTGCAGCCTCCTCGCACCCCCAGAGCCCACCGGGGCCTGGGCGGCCGCGGCACCCCTCCGAGTCCCAGCGGCGCCTGTCCGCCTCCGCCACACAGCCTGGCCGGCAGCGCCCTCCCGCTCGGCGAGCCCCGGCCCCTGCGCTCCCCCGGCCACCCGTAGCGGCGGGACCCGCGCCCGGGCGGGGCGAACAGCCCCCCGCTCCGCGGTAAATGTCCCGGGCTAGCCCCGCTTGGGGAGAGCCCCTGACCCGCTTTCTCGGAGACCTTCTGCTCCCGCATCCTAATGTGATCTCGCAGGAGCGCCCCTTCCCCTTCTAAAAGGGGTTCCCGATTATTGGCTCCCATGGCCAGCAGGCCAGGGGAGGACGCACGGGTCATTCCGCCTCCCTTAGTGATGCCTCTGTTAGTACTAAGAAAAGGAGGACTTGTGGCGCCTGAGAGACTCACCCATTAATTTATAAATACATGGGGGTTTTTCAGCCTCTCGGGCGCCACAAGTCCTCCTTTTCTTTTTGCGACTACAGACTAACCCGGCTGCTCCCCTGAAACCTGTTCGTATTAACAGCGATGTGTATGTCTCATCAATGGAGAGCGTGGGTTGGCTGGGTCAGGCCGAACTTAACGTGCCCGTGAGAAGCAGCGCTGTGTTTGGTAAGCGTGTCTGGTTAAATACCGCACAGAGCTTGTCTCTGGCCCGCTGCTCTTATTTAGAGGTAGGTAGTAAAGCCAGCACCATTGCTGCTTTCGGGTCCAGAAAAGTAGGGTAGTACTAGTTGCCATCCACTGGGAGGGCCTGGGGGGGGGGGGCGGGTATTGATGTGGGCAGGACGTCGTCTCCCTTCAGCCCCCCTCCAACAGAAACGTTCTGCTTAATCTCATATTTCACTGTCATTAAAAACCGTATTCTTTGTTGTAATAAGCTTGGTAGCAGTGATGTTTTCTCTCCCTAAACCAACAAAATAAAATAAATAGCATTTGCATGAATGAAGTGAGCTGTAGCTCACGAAAGCTTATGCTCTAATAAATTTGTTAGTCTCTAAGGTGCCACAAGTCCTCCTTTTCTTTTTACTCCATTGGTAGAAGTTTTCTGGAATTTGAAAGATGGTACAGAGAAGCGGGGGAAAGGAGTGGCAGCAGAAGGGGTATACTGAGTGCTCTTTTTAAACTGTTGGGTTTTTTTTTAACCTAATCTTTATATAAAATATAAACATAACAGAAAGTATAGAAATACATGCACACGGTGGAAATAGGATTTAAATAACAAAATTCAATGTTCATTATTTGGGAAGCCTGGGATTAAAACAAAAATACACACACAAACCCTGAACCTGTAGAGCTCATACAGGGCATCCGTTATTGAAGTGACTAAACAGATAAATAAGTGACAATGTGTCCTATGAGTATTTGGGACTAATATATACTAAACTGCAAAAGTATGCAATAATTTCATGTGTGATCAAATATCTTTATAGTTTTTCCAAGCATGTCTATTAATTAGACCATCATTTTTTTCAGTTAATGCTGTAATAAAGAGGTCATTAAGCCAGTCTGCCTAATTGCAGAGTTCCATTTTCTCAAAATAACTCTTTTGGACACTAAAATTGTTCATGCAGTCTATTTCTTAATGGATTACCATTTTTAGTATTGCCAACTCATCCAGCACCCCAAGAACACACAAGCTTGGAGAAGGAAAAAATAGTGACACAGTTTTAGAGAGAGCACTTGAATATGGTGTTCCAGAACACATGCATTTTTGACAGGTGTAGAGGATGTGTGAAAGGTTGGCATGTGGCTATTGCATCTCCAACAGTTGTGAGTTGCCAATCTAACCTTAAATAAATGTTCTGTAGTCCAGTTGTACCTGTTTAATATCTTGTTCTGGAAGAATCACAAGGATGAAAAACTTGAAATATCTTTCACATTAAGCCACATATCCTCCCAGGTTTCTGTTGTGATAGTAAGACTAAGTTCCTTTTCCCGTTTTTCTTTGAGACTGACTTCCCTAAAATTTCTGTGCATTTGTGTATTATTTTTGTGTAAATTCTGTTTTTTGGTATGGATGTCCTGTAAATTTTCACTACAATTACATATTCAGCTGCCAAATCTCAAAGTGAGATATACCTGAGACACAAAATTTTGATCTGGCGTGAAATTCCTCCATAGGAGAGGGATCTTAACCTTTTGACCTGAAGTTAGTCAAAAGGACTTCCATCTAATAAGCTATGAGTCACTATGTACCCTTAACCTATGTGGATAAATAGCAAATATAAATTCAATGAAATATTCAGATCAGGTATTGATTTATATTTCAGTGTTGTGTCTAACAAAAGTCCAGAGCTGTATTACATTACATTTCATACATGTCATATGTGTGAAAGCTCCCTATGTTTTTGTGAAAATATCCGTGGACATTAAATGGAAAGAACTAGGAAGGAATTACTTCTTAATTAAGATGGAACCGCAGTACTCGACATTTTCTTTGCTGCCATTCTGCTTTTCTCTTTCCTTGCTGCTAATTGGATTTAAGGCCGTTTTGGTTGCTATGGCATCCCGTGAAGAGATTACTCTCTATGAAGATGAAGTAAGGTAAAAAAAAACCCCAAACCCTCACTACAGTATAAACTGGTCTGGAAAGATGTCTGCAATTTGAAATTTAATGGTAGTTTGTGATCAGATCTATGGATGTACAGATTATTCTCTTTAAACAAATAGTGCATCATAATAGATGCATGTACACACGCATCAGATATTACCTAAGCCAGTGGTTTTCAACCTTTTTTTAATTTGTGGACCCTTAAAAAATTACAAAGGGAGATGTGGACCCCTTTAGAAATCTTAGACGTAGTCTGCAGCCTTCTAGGGGTCCGCAGACCTCAGGTTGAAAAAGAGTGACCTGTCAAAATTTACAGTTTTTTTTAACTTAGTCACACTTTTTGTGTGATATTTATTAAACAAACTGTTACGGTTGAGTTTATAGTTAATAGTAGTAGTTATAATACTACTACTAGTTATAATATAGTAGTTAATAGACTAGAAAAGATTTACAGTAATACCACAAATGGTTATATAAATTCTCTGAAATGTAAAAACCTAAAATGATTTGTAATGGGTCACTCAATTTTTACTGTATATTAGAAGATGCCAACAAACAAGATAATTTACTGATGAGCATGAGGAATTAGGTAGTTTTGTAACTACTGTTCTTCTGTAGTTAGACGTTTTAGCACTTACATGGATGTATATCATAGAATCGTAGAATATCAGGGTTGGAAGGGACCTCAGGAAGTCATCTAGTCCAACCCCCTGCTCAAAGCAGGACCAATCCCCAACTAAATCATCCCAGCCAGGGCTTTGTCAAGCCTGACCTTAAAAAAACTTCTAAAGAAGGAGATTCCACCACCTCCCTAGGTAACGTATATATATGCATATAGTATTTGTCAAAGTAAAACTATGTTTGCCTATTTGTGTTCTATCTGTTTTAATTTTTGTGGTCAACATAACTTCATTGTGTGCCTCTTAATTTGTTACAGTTTTAAACTTTTTTGCTATATTTGATTGTGGATGAGAAAGTAAATAAATAAAAGCTAAACCAATCATTCCTACAATCTACAGCTAAGTCAGTTCTGGATCAGGTTATGTCAGCTTTAACAAATTAAAAATAAAAATCCTGAAGTAATAAAACTTGGAACAAAATATACAGCACATTAATAGAAGAATAATAAGTCTTTTAAATTGTCATTCTCTCAGGTCTCGCTACGGCTACCTGGAGAAGATGACAGATCTGGTGGCTGTTTGGGATGTTGCTTTAAGTGATGGTGTTCACAAGATTGAATTTGAACATGGAACTACATCAGGAAAACGTGTTGTATATGTAGATGGAAAGGTAAAATGAATATGTGCAAAACACCCAATACTTATGTAAATGTATCTTTGTGTGTAGAAAGTACTATGACTAGTTAAACATAATAATAAATAGGACACAGGCTTTTTACCCTTGTAACAAAGTTAACTGAGTAATACTTAAAAGGAAAGAATGTATTTCAGGCTGCACTATTGTACCTGGGTTTGCAATCTTCATTTCCCAGATATTGTCCCTTTGGGACAGCATGGCTGATAGCTTGCTGCCTTATTGGGAAATAGTAGTTCTATTTGCATTGCACATGAGAATCGTCGGTATAGCTTCTGGCATCTTGTGTTCAGTACTAACATTAGATTCTACCACTATCTGATGTCATTCACTGGTAGTGCTTCTCCAGTCTCTTATTGACCTTTTCACAATATAAGAAGGGCAGGGTGCTATCCACTTTGCTGTCCTTTCTCTCTGTCTGTCTGTCTGTCTCTCCCCTTGTTTGTCTTGCAGCAGTGGTAATTAACAGGCAGACTGCAAGCCAAATCTGGACTGCCAGACGCTTTTGAACAGACCCTGAAGTCTTTTTATTTACTTATCATCTTTCTTTATTATTTTCTCTGGAATCTAGACTTTTTCTATACCTTGACCAAGAAATTTGGACCTTGACAAAAAAATAGACTACCCTTGTCTTACAGTATGAGTTTGTAGAAATACTAACAGGGATCGATGTCTGATACCTGCCATGCATTCTCACATGCTGCAGCTCAGATCCTGCACACAAATGCATCCTTGTGTTTACAGAGAACCCCACTGACATTAATGAGACTATGCATATCTCGCTACAGGTCCTGGATCTGATACCATGATAATAGTTTGCACCAGTTCCTCCGTATGCTACTTGGCTTGATATTTTCCGTAATGAGACAAAAATATTTGACTTTTTATTAACACCGATTTTCTTCTTTTTAATTATTTTATTCTTCAGGAAGAAATAAGAAAAGAGTGGATGTTCAAACTAGTGGGTAAAGAAACATTTACAGTTGGAGCAGCCAAAACAAAGGCTACCATTAACATTGATGCAGTCAGTGGTTTTGCATATGAGTATACATTGGAGATCAATGGGAAAAGCCTCAAAAAGTACATGGAGAACCGGTCAAAAACAACAAATACTTGGGTATTAAGCTTGGATGGTATGGATTGTAGAGTTGTGTTAGGTGAGTTAATATTAAGTTAGTTCTCATCACTGTGCTTTTTATGTAATCTTATATGCCTTTTTTAGGACTTAGGAACTCTAGGTTCAAGTCCCTGCTTCACCACAAAGTTCCTATGTGACCTCGGTCAAGTCACTGGGGGAAGTCATTTCAGAAGTATTTAGAACCTGCTTTTTGCATCTGCATCTTTCTCTTGGTGCCTACTCCCGGTGGGAATAACTCTTAACTGAAGGTGGTAACCATGATACCCTAAGTTTGTCTTGTTTAATGTGATCATTTAAACAGCTAGCCTATTTCGAAAATGGCTTTTTTGATAAGTATTACATCTTCCTGTGGTTGAATTGTCTTTTAACTTGTTTTAATTAACATGGGAAATGTTTTGGATCCAAGATGTGTATTTATATTTGCATTTTACCTTGATATTTACATAAATAAATAACCCTTCCCTCCACATTTCAGTAACAGGTAGAGGGCTCACATTAGGGACTCGATCCTTATACTCATTGAAGTCAGTGGTAAAGCTCTCAATTGATTAATGATACAGGATCAGGACAAGGAGAGGAGAGACCTGGAGACATGTTTTCTTCTAGAGGCTCAAGACAGAATGACTGACAGTACCAAAAGCTGTATTAAGATCAAGTGGTATGAAAAGAAAGGGGGATCCATGAGTAGGAGCCAAATCCTGCTCTTTTGATTGATTTTATATGGCATGGCAGAGGCAAACATGATTTGGTCCTAGGACACTAACCACTCCCAGATAAAGACAGTTTCAGAAATATGAAATCTAGAGTGAACGTATTCCAAGAGGTTATGTTGGGTAATGTAATCAGAACGGTGCTTTACAACAAACAAAAATTAATAATTGTTTAATAGCAGCCTATTTCCTTCTAATTAGGAAGGTGCATGAGTTTTCAAAAATTTAAGAACATGAAACGTTTGAACCGTAATTAACAAGCTGTGTGTTAGTTAGAGGGACATCCCCCCAAAAAAGTTAGGCAAAAGTCAGAATTTCAAATCATGGTAACTTACTTACTGTCAGTAACTCAAAAATCATTAATTTTTTTTCAAACTTTGCAGAAACAACGTTTTTTGGTTTCAGAAAAATCACATTGATTAAACCATTTTTTTGAGGCAAAAATGGGGCTCTCTAATAGAAGCTAGTTGCAACCTTATGAGAGAGCCTCTCCTTATGGAGACAAACTTTGTAATTCAGGATATTACTATTTATTTGGAACACATTTATGGAGTTACAGCTAAAATTTCATGGCAAACATTTGGAATTTCTATATCTTTTTGGTCTATAAAGAGGCATGCATCTATTGTTATGTTTTCTCATTTTTACAGAGAAGGACACTATGGATGTCTGGTGCAATGGTAAAAAAATGGAAACAGCGGTATGTGATCATTTACAAAGGCTTTTGTTTATTATACTGATTCTGATTTAACAACTGAAATAAAACACACCACCGTTAGAACACTAATATTGACATTATGTATCAGTGAAATAATTCAGATACTATAGGCAAATACCTGTGGGCCTTTTAAGTGAAGTATTTTGTGGAGGAGGAATAGGGAGCCGACTAAATTGCCCTGTGGATTATAGAGCTAGCCAATTCAAATCTATCCAGGTCAATAGTAACTGAATGTTAAATGTTTAAGGCCTGATGTTCAGAGTGGCATAAAAATCAGATTACTTTTTCATGCCTCTAAATGGTCCCTCCAGTTTAGTGTTTAGGCCTCTTGACAGAACAGTGTAGGGAAGTTTGCCATGTTGTACCTATTCCTGTGGATAAGAAGAAATCCTCAGTCCGTCATTTTGGTAATCTTACCGTTACTGAAAATTAGAGTAAAAAGGAAAAAAATATATTTTCTGCAGCTTTCCCTATACAGAGAGACTGCAAAACCTATTTCCTCACCAGACATTTGATCCTGCATCTGTTACTGTCATGAGTAGTCCTATTGTATTAAATTAGAAAGGGTAGGGAAATGAGGTCTTCGTTTTGCTATACTTTGAAACTATTTTTCACCACGTTCCCAACAATTCTTCTTCCGGAAACTGTTAACAGTACAACCTTCTGCCTCCCGTGGAGCACAAATTCTGACTTACCACTCCAAGCATTCTCAAATATTTCCATACTGTCATTCCCCATTATAACAGAAAAAAGGTTTGGGATTCCCCTCCCATCTAACTAGGCACAAAGGAAGGGATGCGGGGAGTGGTTGAGTCCCTCTGAAACCTGTTTGCAACTTCTAGACTGAGAACCAATGCACTGTTTCTAGCTCATGGGTTCTTAACCTATTAACTCCTGCAGGTAGTGTGCCTGCATGATTGCCTTCTAAACTGTGCTTATATGTTAGGACAGCATTCTGGCCTCTCATTGTATCAGAAGATATACTTAAACTCAATTTGGCCAAAATGGCATAATTCAAAACAGGAGATACGCATCTGGAATTCTTTAAGCATCTGCAGTACAAACATACTCCAGAGTTATCATTGTTAATTCAGGGCACACATGAAGCCTTTTGCACAATTTAAGTTCCATTTAAACCATATAGACCCTCTAAGCCTTGTGTTAAAGATCTTATTCAAGTCCTTTGACTTAATTTATGGCCAAATTCAGCTATGGTGGAAACCAGTGCAAGTTAATTGACCTCAAGTAGAATTACACCAGAACCCAATTTGGCCTGTTTTAATTAACTTTATCAGTCACAGTGCTAGCAGAAATTTTTCAAATGTCACAAAACTCAGTATTTTACAAAACTTCTGTCTTTTTTTTGACCACTGCCTGATTGTAACACACATACATAAATAAATAAAAACTGCTGCATAATCAAATGCAATGATTTTTCAGCCACCTAAATACATATCAGGTTTCTTCTAATTCCTGGAGCTGCAGGTGCACCGCACCTCTGAAAATCCAATAATAGATGCCTTATGAACACTGCAGTATTTTGTTAGCCAACCATATTGTTCCTTTTCATGATATTTTGTTTCCCGACCACAGGGTGAATTTGTAGAAGATGGAACAGAAACACACTTCAGTGTTGGTGATCATGACTGTTGCATTAAGGCTGTCAGTAGTGGAAAGCGAAGGGAAGGAATCATTCATACTCTTATTGTAGATGACAGAGAAATCCCAGAGGTTTTGGAGTAGCCTGGAGTTAATCTGTTATAGAAATAAAGATCAGGGATTTTCAATTACTGTGATAATTAATGATTTTAATATGTACTTCCAGGTACATTTAGTTTGTGCTTTTTATTTTCTGGTTACTGTATATGAAATTATTATAATCTTTTTGAGGACCAGATGAAAATATCCAATTATGTACAGCCTCAGATATTAGCAGTTCTTTTGTAAACTATATAAATATATAACACTAAGTATAAGGAGGGGAAGGTGGACTTAAGTAGGGATTGTTTCAAGGAAATCTTTGTTACAATAATAAAATGCAAAATAAATAAGCAGTGTAATATTGAATTTTGAGAGGTTTTTTAACGTGATGTGGTTGTTTCTTTTCATGTTCTACATTCAGCTGCTCTGCACAATTTTTACAATAGTACACCCAGCTCTGAGCTGTTATTTTTTTATTGATAAAATGTTTCTTGTAACATGCTAATGTCACTTTAAAATTCCTATGGTTGCAGTTAGGAAAATAAATAGCTATGTAATTGCTGAAGTTAATAAAACAAAATATTGAAAATGTAGGTATTCCATATTTACAGCAACTATACTAATATATACAACTCTTAAGAGTAAAGGGGGAGAGAAATGTACTGTACAAAAAAAGGGAATGGACATCTCATTAGTTTGTCTAACATCTGTACATTAAAACTGTTGTAATGACTAAATAGCTTCCGCATTCAAAGTAACTATTTACTTTTAAAAATTCACTGTGGTGCTAAGACACTTCTTAAATGAAATATTTTGATGAAAACTGACAGTAATATGAAAGCCCCTTCCAATCCATCATCTAGCTAAACAAAACTTAAACCTACATTGATGTGTGTGTGAACAAGGGAATACAGTAACTCTTCACTTAGTTATCCCTGTTAACATTGTTACATTGCTGATCAGTTAGAGAACATGCTCATTTAAAATTGTGCAGTGCTCCCTTATAACATTATTTGGCAGCCGCCTGCTTTGTCTACTGCTTGCAGAAAGAGCAGCCCGTTGCACCTAGCTGATGGGGGCTTGGAACCAGGGTGGACAGGCAGCCCCTCATCAACTCCCTGTTCCCCCTAAGTTCCCTGTGCAGCAGCCACCCAGCAGGCTACCAGTTGCTGACAGTTCAGCTGTCCCTCCCCCCACTGCCACGTGCGAGCCTCCTGCTTGCTACTGGGGGGGGGGGGGAGAGAAAGGGCCTAATGTCAGAGTGTGTCTCTTCCCCCCTGCTCTGATTTCCCGCTTACCCCATCTCTATAGAGCGGGGGGGATGGGGATGGGGACAGGGACTTGTCCCCAGGGAGGGAGCTTGCTAGCAGCAGCTGCTGTCAACTTCCTGATCTACTTAAATCAGCAATGTACATAGTGGGGTCAATGCACTTAAAGGGGTGTGTGTGTCTGTCTGCCATGCTGTCTCCCCTCCCTCTATTCTAACTGCCTTGTAGAGTGAGTCTACATTAACAATGTGTTAACCCTTGAGGGCTCAGCCAAGTGCTAGTTCATCATTTGGCAGTAAGGCATTCCCTGGGAAATATCCCACCATCTGACTTCACCACCTCAACCAAGCTTCACAATCATCATTGATGTATATAGTATTAAACTGTTTGTTTAAAACTTATACTGTGTGTGTGTGTGTATATAAGTCTTTTGTCTGGTGAAAAAAATTTCCCTGGAACCTAACCCCTGCTATTTACATTAATTCTGATGGGGAAATTGGATTTGTTTAACATTTCACTTAAAGTTGCATTTTTCAGGAACATAACGACAATGTTATGTGAGGAGTTACTATAGTATGTACTGAAGTCCTTTTGTGAGACAATAGCTTTATAAAGCATTGACATCTTATACTTTAGGTTTCAGACTAACGTGCCTAATGCATTGCTATAGTTATCATTGGGATGCCTTTTGTTCCACACCCTGTTTTGTTGTATTAAACTGTAACAAAGATATAAATCCTTTCTGGCGGTAGGTACTTGTTTCTTTTCAGGCCAGAAGCAGACTTTATATTGGATGATAATCCCTTTGACTGTTGCTGAACTATTACAGCATCACAAGCTGTTTTTAAAAGTTGATTTTTTTTGTCAGCAGGTATATAAACCAATTTTAAATTAAAATGTCCTAGTAAATGTATATGTAGTTCTTGGTGGTCATAACTGGTCAGGCAATAGAGGTTGAGCCAACTTCTACTCTTATGTTTATCAGTGAGTGCATTGAAATTAATGGGTTGCTCAGGTGTAACTAACAGCAGAATCTGGGAATGTTATAAATGTTGCAGACTACACAGTCTTTGTTTTAAAGAAAAACATGAATGCAAACCAGTGCTTGAGATTTGACTCACCTAGTAGCCTTTTCCTTTGGGCCCTCAGTTCAAATCCCATTCTGGCAACCTGTCTCACACCCAGAGCTTGTACTTCTAGCTCCATTAAAATGAACTGGAGGGGTTTAAGCCTTTACTAAGAGACAATTTTGCAAGTATCTGAGGACAGGGATAAGCTGATTTTTTTTTTAAATCAGTTCACAGCTTTTTCCATACTATGACTGCAACTTACAATGAAAAAGTTTCAGGCCACAGGCCCCTGCCAGCTAGCCATAAAGCAAGCCCCTCAAATGTGTGGCCCCCGATGATAGCTAGTCCCAGGTTCAGAACTATGCTTTATTTTTTCATAAAAATCTTTCATAGAAGGCCATGTTGAACACATAGTGATAGCTAACTGAAGTTTGACTATTGTCAAAGTCAGGAGCCTTAATGTCCTGTTAAGAGGAGAAAAATCAGAACACGTCAACAGGTTGTCTTATTTTTGGTCATGCAATTTTTTTATTTCTCAAACATGTTACCTGCAGCGGTTGGCACCTTGTACAGCTAATAAAAATGATTATAGCAACGCAATTATCGCTATTAACACCGCAAATAAATTCACTTTTTATAAGCATGTAAACTTGTTTATAAAATAACACTTCCAAAGATAATGACACAGTTGTTGAAACACATGGTAGATGGTTAGCTAAATAAGTGAAAGCAGAATTAAAAATAAAATAAATGAACAACCTAAATATGTGTTTTAATCTCAATGGATTACTTTGGACTAGATGGTTTTTGCTAATGTGTGATTAAGTTTATAAAGTAGTTTCAGGTTTTTATAAGACATTTCTGTGACTAAATATATATTTACTCATCTCTGGTGCCTTAGTAAAATAAAATGCATAGTGTGCTTACTGTGGCTATTTATAGAAAAAAAATTTCTGCATATTTTTGAAGCTGTATATTGTAACCACCACAGGAATGGTGAACTGAATTCTGTATCTAGTACCTCTTCCGATATAAAATTATATATAGTTTTAACTTTCTTAGGTTATCATACTGGTTAAGCTCTTGTATGTACCAACATGGATGTGTCAAGATTGTTAGGTGAGGCACCATCACCACACTACTGTAGTAGAGTCATATGCTACTATTTGGGTTTTAGCAGTAAGCTTTCTGTACTCTTTGTTATGGGGGAGGCTCTGTGCCCACGGTCCTGGGGAACGCCTAAGTCCCATGGTTCTGATGAACTCTCATCTACTGGACCCCTGGTTGCCCAGTAAGGCCCTGACCCCTCAGCCCAAATCTGGGAACATGTCAATATATAGTGAGGAACAGCCTGATTACTGTTAAAAATGACAAAGGTTTCAGGCCTATGAACATCATCTACGACACTGTCATATACATTCATGCCATCTGCATCAACTACTGGTGGCATAATATAAGACTGTTTTCCCTCAGTGTATAAGCCTGTTACTACCTCAGCCTCAAACACACAAATTAGATGGTCCAATTCACACTTTTCCTTGGTATCCTCCACTAGGTTTCTGGGGTTCCTGATAAAGTAGATGCCAGCTCCATATTTTTGTTCTGGAAATAAAAAACAAAAAATGAAAATGGTAGACTCCAAAGAATGAGTTTTATTAGGGTTTGCAGTGTTGTAGCCATGTCGCTCCTAAGATATTTGAGACAAGGTGGGCGAGGCAATATCTTTCATTTGACCAACTTCAGTTGGTGAAAGAGAGAAGCTTTCGAGCCACACATAGCTCTTCTTCAGCTTCTCTCTTTCACCACCCAGACCTCAAGAAGAACTCTCTGTGGGTTAAAAGCTTGTGTCTTTCACCAACAGAAGTTGGTCCAATAAAAGACACTACCCCCCTCACCCACAATATGTCTCTCTTAATAGGGTGACATTTTTTTCTCATGACTCCAGCCCTAAAGATTGGAGATACCTCTTGATTCTGGATTGCATTTCCTATTACTTTTCACAATGCTCCTATGTTGGTAAAAAAAAACTGAAGAAAAAACATCTGCTGATACTTTTCTCTATTCTAAATATTGATGTACATATTCTGCCCTCAGATACCTGCATACAATTCCCACTGACTTCAGGAACAAAGGGTTACTAAACTGTTCCATAACTATTGTTCTTCTAGTTGTGATGCACATGTCCATTCCATTCTTGTAGTATGCATGTACTGTGCACTGCTGTCGGAAACTTTTTCCCTCCGTAGTACCCGTTAGAGCAGCTTGAGCACCATCTGCCGCTACATAGCCCTGTGACCGTCATAAAGAGTGGAGCCACCCTAACCCCTCTCAGTTCATTCATGCCAGAAACTCCGATGCAGTGGGGTAGGAGGGCAAATCATGGAATTGACATGTGCAACACTTCTCTAAGAACAACAGTTATGGAACAGGTTAGTAACTGTTTTTTCTTCTTCAAGTGATTGCACATGTGCATTCCACCCAAGGTATGTCTACACTGCAATAAAAAAAAAAGACGTGTTGCTGACTCATGTCAGCTGCCTCTGGCTCGCAGGGCTCAGGCTGCGGGACTATAAAATTGCAGTGTAGACATATGGGCTTGGCCTGGTGCTGGGCTCTGGGACCCTCAAGATATGCTGGAATGAAGAGTGTGTCAGCAAGACTCCAGATTGTCTGGACCAGAGAGAGAATCATTTCCACTTCACCAAGTAAATAGAGCTAGTAGATAGCTTCCTACTATTTAAGAGCACATCCTGAACCTCTTTGGAACAAGACTCTTCCTAACGATCTATCCCTGAAACATGTAGGCTGTTAAATGAAGTGCCTGCAAGTTTGGGTGGAGTAGGTGACCATGGTCTTGAGAAATCACGTTTGGGTCCAATGGAAGCAGTATCAGAGCTTTTACCAAAAGGGAGAGGAGCGTGGAGAACCAGTGCTCCCGAGGCCAACCTGGAATTACAAATACGAGTTGAGCATGTTCCTGTCTAATTTTTAGCAAAACTCTGTGAAGAAGTGGGATTGGTGGAAAAGAATACTGGAGTTTGCTTGTCCAGGAAAGTGTCCATTACGGAACTTTGACTGTGACCTTGAAGCAGGGGTGGCCAACCTGAGCCTGAAAAGGAACCAGAATTTACCAGTGTACATTGCCAAAGAGCTATATTAATACATCAGCAACCCCCACATCAGGTCCCGTCCCCCCCGCCCCGCTCCCAGCACCTCCCGACCATCGTCAGCCCTCCCCGCACCTCCTGATCAGCTGTTTTGTGGCATGCAGGAAGCTGTGGGGGGGAGAGCGAGGGCATGGCAGGCTCAGGGGAGGAGGTGAGAAGAGGTGGAGTGGGGACAGGGCCTGTGGCAGAGGCAGGGGTTGAGCAGTGAACACCCCCTGGCACATTGGAAAGTTGGCGCCTGTAGCTCCCGCTGTGGAGTCGGTGCCTACACAAGGAGCCGCATATTAAACTTCTGAAGAGCCGCATGTGGCTCTGGAGCCACAGGTTGGCCACCCCTGCCTTGAAGAAAGCAAAAGTGCCAGCACTTCCTCTTGGTTCTTGTTGCAAACTCTACAGACAGCTGGAAAACGCACCTGGTTACAATTGGACATAGAGACCATCTGGGTTGACGCAAACAATCTGCTTAGGTTGCATGCAAGCTCATTCTGCACCCTTGAAAGGTAAGAGGCTGTGAGGTTGATCAAACTGGCAATACAAAAATCCCAGAGTTCGACTGCCTTGTGCCAGAGCTGGAATGAGTGAGCCCCTCTCTGCCTGTTGAGACAGGACATTGCCATTGTGTTGTCTGTTAAAATATGTGCAGGCTTTTACCCTTGATATGGAATAAGAAACCTTGACATGCTAGACAGACAGCTCTCAACCTCCTGACATTTGTGTGTAAAGACAAGTCCTTTGTGGACCATAATCCCTGCATCTGAAGGGAACCTAGATTACCCCCCCCCAAACCCAGAGAAGACATATCTGTCACTAACATCAGCAAAGGCTGAGACAGAACAAACATACACATGTTTACAGGATTTGTCCACCAGTGCAGAGAAGCTAAACCCTGAAAGGGTAACCCTCACCACAGGCCTTAGAGGGTAAGACAGCTCAGAGATAATATAAGTCTGTAGTTCCATGAGGCGCAATCTGGCATATCGGACTGCATATGTGCAAGAGGCTGCCTGCCCCAGAAGCTTCACGCAATTCCATGCTGTCATAGTTGGGTGAGCCTTGACATCTAAAACAACTGATTAAGTTGTCTGCAATCTTGAACATGGAAGGAAAGCTCTGGTTTGAGTCGAGTCCAGGAGTGCCCCAGTGAATTCTAACGTCTGAAATGGGGAGACAATAGATGTCTCCGTGTTGATTGACAGTCCCGGAGCTTTGAAAGTTGACTGGATAAGAGAGATGCTGGATAGACCTGAACTCTGGATTGGCCTCTCACCAGTCAACCATCCATGTAGGGATACACTTGCACACCCAATATCCTCAGAAACTCAGCTACCACTGCCTTGCGTTTTGTAAAAACTCTGGAGGCTGCGGGCAGGCCAAAGGGTAGCACTGAACTGGAAGTGAAAATGGTTCACCAGGTACCTTAAATACTTCCTGAGGCCCTGGATAGATCACCTTATAGAAGTACACCTTCTTTAAATCAAAGGCAGCATACCAGTCTCTAGGCACCAGGGAAGGGATAATGGAAGCAGGCAAGACCATAGAAAACTTATCCTTTTCTGTTGAGTTTATGCAGGCCTAAAATTGATCTAGACCTCCCTTTGCTTTCAGGATAAGGAAACGTAGGGAATAAAACCTCTCTATGACACTGAGGAACTTCTTCTATGGCTCCCATCCAAAGCAGAGATTGCATCCCCTAGAGAAGGAACTCCTTGTGACAGTAGTCACCTAGATGAACTAGGAGCTGTTGCAGTAGAAAGAGGTGGTCTGCATCTATAATCTCTATTATTTTTCTTGTTGATGTGAAAGAATAGCATATAAGTGGGTCTGATGCAGATGGAAGTGCTTTCTTTTCGAGGCAGGTTTATGTAGGCCCCACAACTTTAGAGTTGCCTTGGAATCTTTTAAACCATGAAGTTTGTCATCAATCTACCCTGAAAATAGAGATGATAGTTCAGGCCCTGCCATTTGAAGTATCTGCTGGACTTTCTGGGCAGCCCCAAAGACTGCAGCAATGAGCACAAGCACACGGTAATAGCAATGGCTGTGGCCCTAGCAGCCAAGTCCAAACTGGCTTGGAGTGATGTTCTAGCCGCCAGCTTTCCTTCGTCTACCAGTGAAAGAAACTTGTTTTGCATCCTCTGGTAATTTGTCCTTAAACTTTAATATTGAGTCCCAGATATTAAAGTCATAATGCCCTAACAAAGCCTGTTGGATGGTGATTCTAAGTTGTAACTCAGCTGTAGAATACATTTTCCTACCAAAATGAGTGAGGTTTTTTGGTTTCAGAGTAGCAGCCGTGTTAGTCTGTATTCGCAAAAAGAAAAGGAGTACTTGTGGCACCTTAGAGACTAATAAATGCTCTAATAAATTTGTTAGTCTCTAAGGTGCCACAATGCTCTAATAAATTTGTTAGTCTCTAAGGTGCCACAAGTACTCCTTTTCTTTTTGAGGTTTTTTGGTGTCCTTCGGCTGTGGTTCTCAATCTGTGGGTTGGAACTTCAAATGGGGTCACCAGGACTGGCTTAGACTTTCTGGGGCACCAGGCTGAAGCCCAGGCCTCACTGCCCGAGGCCGAAGCCTGAGGGCTTCAGCCGTGGGTGGGGGCTCAGGTTACAGCGCCCCTCCTCAGGATGAAGCCCTTGGGCTTCAGCATTGGCCTCCGCACCTGGAGGGGTGGGGCTCGGGCTCCCCTCACTGCCCAAGGCAATGGGGCTTGGATGGGCTCAGGCTTCTGTCCCCTCCTCCTGGAGTCGTGTAGTAATTTTTGTTGTCAAAAGGGGGTCGTGGTGCAATGAAGTTTTTTGGTCCTAGGTTTGAAGTTCCTATAAATTTGATAGCAATCTGATATGAGAGATTTACTCAGGCACTTTAAACAACTGAAGTGTGGGTCACTCACAGGCATCTGCTTGGAACAAGAAAAATAAGGCTTGAATCCCCTTGACCGAGGCATTCCTTGGTACCGAAAAAAGAACTGGAAGCAGGGGAACTGAAAAAATAACAATTAAACAAAAAACTTAATCACTAACACTAACTATCTACCAAAAAAAAAAAAAAAGGCATACTGAAAGAACTTGCTAAGGTAAGACCAAGAGATTCAGCAACCATCATAGGCAGTAAGAAGGAATTGAGGGGAATCAGGGGCATCTCTGCTCTTTAGACCTGCTTGAAAGGGCGCACAAAGCCAGAGGGCGCTTCAGCCACTCCACAAGGACTGCTGGGGGGAAAAGTTTACAACAAACATGTGCTGGGCACGCACATATCAAGAGTGGAATGGACATGTGCAGTCACTTGAAGAAATTGTGGATATTGGTATCCAAGGGAAGAATTTCTCCCATAATATTTAACTATGATTCCAGTGTGTAGTGTGACAAAGCAATAGGTTTTTTTTTATAGTAGACAGAGGCAAACTTGAAAACGTTCTGTGTCTAAACACATTCTTTCCAAATCTTATTTTGCTTTGGGATAAAATTAGACTTAGATGTTGTCCTATTTTTCGTTTATTATTTTGAGCACCCAAAAGCATCTTAGGTATTTCACAGAAACATGGAAAGGCATGACTCCTGCTTTCTGAAGATCTTACAATCTTAGACCTGATTCTGCAATTGATAGCACACAGGAAGATGGCTGCATACTATCACTTGTAGGATGGGGCCTAAATTCTTATTCTCTTCATCTGTAAAAATTTCTAGAATAGAAGCTATGTGGATTGTTATGGGAGCTAGAATAATAAACACCTTTAGGAAGAAAGTAAAAGAAACACCACCACCAAAGTCCTGCACTGTGCTTTATGACAAATCCACCTTCTACATCAGTGGTCTCCAAAGTGGGGTGCACACACCACAGGGGGTGCACAGGACCATCCCTGGGGGTGCGCGGCAGCAGGAGTGCCACTGAAGGAGTGCCGCTGGCACGGTGGCAGCTGCACTCCCAGACCTTTGATTCTTCGGCGGCACGCCGGTGGCAGCTCGGCTCTCCCCGCTCCGTCGATTCTTCGGCGGCAGCTCGGCTTTCCCCGCCCCGTCGATCCTTCGGCAGCACCTCTTCTTTTTTTTGCGCTTCCCTAGAGCTGGCCCTGGGGCTGCGCAATGGAGACCACTATTCTACATCACTTGTCTAAAAGGCACTATCTGTCTATTTAGACTGTAAACTCCTTAGTCCAAAGATTATCTTCTTCTATAGTACATTTTGAAAAGCACCAAAGCTTATTGCAGAGGATTCTTAAATGATATTCCAAAAACATTGGATGGATCCTTATATGTATATAAAATTGCTTTATATCAAATTTGTTCAGTTTTCAAGTGAAAAGATGCTGGACCTGATTCTCCACTCTGTTAAGCAGTCTTCACCACTGTAATGCCATCAACTTCAGTGGATTTACACAAGTGTAAAACCAATGTAATGGAATAGAGAATCAGATATGGCTTTTTTTCTGTCAATGCCACACTCAAGCTGGGATCTGAAAGTAAAGCTGGGTTCTTTCTAACTCATACATCATCATCAGTAATAAAGATTCTGCAATTAGATCTGTGATAACAATTCTGTTGATGATGCACAAACCAGAAGGGAAGCCAACTCATTCTCCCAGAGCTGCATGGGCTCTGCTGTACGAACAGGAGTGAAAAGCGTAAAGTAAAATTTTATTGTTCTGAAGGTAAGTGGATATGACTGAACACATATAAAAAATAGATCTCTTGTGTAAGAAGATGCCATTTTTCTGATTTAAGCTGAACTTTACTAATCAACTACTGTATTACACACTAAGTGAAAATACTAAACATTCAAATATCCAGTCCAGTGATTCTAAACCTATTTACCATTGTGGACCGCATATGCAGCTCTCTATGAGTTATGCGGTCCACATTCATACAATATACATACTACCTCTATGGCCTGAGGATGCCACAGCTGTGTACTGATTGGGTCGCAAGCAGCCTGCAGGTTGAGAACCACTGGTCCAGTCCTTACTCTTCTGTATGGAGCAATACTAGCAAACTGACACATGTAGAATGGCTACATTATTGTTTGGAGCAGAATTATATAAACACTATTAAGGGCACGTTTCTGCAATCTTTCAACAGCATTGTAAAAGAGGAAAGCAGTAAACTACCTAGTGGAGGGGAGTATGTTCTCTGAAATCCAGCTCTGCATACCAAGCTACAGAACTGAGCGGGAACACGCTGGTATAATCTATGGCATATCTGCTTGCCAACAGTTTTTCCTTCTACACATTTTTTAATCCGTTGGAAGGCAGTTGATAAAACAGAATTATGTATTTTTTCTATCTGTAATATAAACAACAAAAGAGTAGTATAAACAGACAGTTATAGATCCATACCACTGAAAGCACACGCTGTCACTAGTATAATTTACAATCTTCAATCTAACAAGCATTTTTTTTTTCCATTTTGAGCTAATCAGTAGTACAGCCTGCATATATCTAAAGTGTGCGATTGCTCAGGAGAAAAAGTACCATGACCCCAGTGCTTCTCATTGAACTCAATAGGAGCACCACTGTGCCCTGTTCCAGTGATTTCTAATGGGTGAGTTGTGTTGTACAGATGTAAGTAACAACCATAAATGTTAATGAGAGTTGTGTATGTGGTTAGGACCTGATCCAGCCAGGGGCTCAGAGTATCCTGTGAGGGTCCCGAGTTCAGTGAGAATTAAAGTTACTCAATCTCTCACAAGATCAAGTCCACACTGAGAAAAGTCTTTGGACTGAATTGTGCCTTTCAGGCACAGTTCTGCATCACAGAGGATGGGGGTTTTTTTGTTTGTTTGTTTGTTTACGTAATCTTATCTACTGGAACTGTGAATGATTTCATAAACATAGCACTGAACAATTCTGTTTTGAATCCTGCTGAGCTCTTGACCTCAATGATACATTGTGGCAATTAATTCCACAGGCCAACTGTACAATGTGTAAAATAGCATTTTCTTTTTTCAGATTTATATTAGCTGCCTTTCAATTTAATCAAATATCAATTGTTCTTGTATTATGAGATGGTAAATAGAAGTGTCCGATTTACCTTCTTTACAAAATTCATTATTCTGTATATCTTTATCATGTGTCCTCTGTATCATCTCCACTCTAAATGAAATAGTCCCTGTTGCTTCAATCTCTCTTCCAATAAGAGAGAGATGTCAATGCACTTGACCAAGGTCATACAGTGAGTCAGTGATAGAACTAGAAACAGAATCTAAAAGTCCTGGCTTTTAGTCACCTGCTATATCCATTAGATAATGCTCCCGCCTCCCCACAGAGAATATATCTACCACAGAGACTTATATTTCTCTATGTATATGCTATACATCTTCATGTGCTCTTTGCGATTAAAGTAGAGCCTGGAATCTACTACTGACTACATCAGGAGCAGAATAAATCCCTTGATCCCTGAGAATTTGCTATAACCGAGGATTTGAGGCTGCAAAATATAAAATAAACATATAGTACCTTCTGAAATAGTAAATGAAGATTTAATTACATCTTTTTGAGTGATCAGCTGTAACGTTTTTTAAACAGTCATCTTAATTGAGCACTAAATCTAGGTTTCATTTGCAATTTCACTAAAGTTCATTCAAGTATTATAAGAAGCCAACTGATTTTGATCTTGTTCTTTTTTTAAGATGTATCCTTATTAATTGCATCCAGGTTCTTCTAAATGTCTGATACCTTAAGATTCATTTTACCAAGGATACTCTCTTTACCTTGAGAACACGAAGCCCAGCTTTTTCAAATAGTTTTTCTCGGTCCTTGAATTCCTGGCAGTATGATTCTACTGGAGAGATCTGGTAATACATTTTTGTACCCCCTGTCTTGTCTCGGAGTCTTTCTGGAGGATAATCAGTTTCCAGTTGGCCTGGATACAGGATATTTAATAATAATTTAAGACTTTTAGCTTGTTAAATTCACCCTAAATGCAATAAAATCAGAGGAGGAGGAAGTTAATAGTTTATTTAGGTTGCTTAGTTAACAAAGAAGAGCGTTACATATTCTCTGAAGCAAGCTATTTGGGTCATCTGGATCAAGGCTCTTCCTTTACAGAGACCTTTGATAAGGGCAGTGATGACTTAGGAGTTCAGTTGAGGGAGGCTGGGATACTGTGCATTCTTTTGTGCTATAAGGGTCAACTGGTTATTGCCAGTAAGTCATGAGTTTACTGCTAAATTAGTTTTAATTTTAAGATTTCTGTTTTAAAAACATCAAGGACACTTGGGGCTTGATCCAGAGCTCACTGAAGTCAGTGAAAAAGCTTCTACTGAGTTCAGTGAACTTTGGATATGGACATTACAGCACCTTTTTACACTTTTGTACATTTAAATAAAATAACTATCTGTCCAGATCTAGAAATTCTTTAAGTGATTCAACTTTGCTAAGGACGTTACAGCTTACATTTACATTTGCTGAATATATTATGCCTGTTAAATCAAGTTCTACTAAAGGAATCAATGAAAAGTCAGAAACAGAAGAGATACAGGATGTATCATCTCCATTATATATCTCCGCATTTGTTTATCTATCTTTTATACAATGGAACCCATCTTAAATGACCAATCACAATGACCAGGAAAAATGGTTGCCTAATAGGGTTGGCTTTTAACTACAGGCCAAATAAAACTGACCTGGAAAAAGGGGATATTTCAAAGACAGGAAGTTGACCTTTGAGGTAGTATTTGGCACAGGTTTCAAATTCATTCTTATTGTAACTCCACTGAAATAAATTAATTGACTTAATTGACTTCAGTAATTTCTATATTGAAGTCAAAGGGTCTGATTCACTCCCACTAGAGCAACTATCTGTGGGACGCTGATAGCACTAGGTGTGCTGCCAGGAGGGGAGTGGCAGCAAGTAACCTACAAAGTATGCAGGACCAGTTCAGCAAGGGTATGCACTGATTCAACATATCTCCCAGGGAGCCTCAGATGGCTAAGCCTTTAGGCTGCCTTTCCTGGTGGAACTCCCAGAGTGAGGACTGGCAGCACAGTCATGTCCGCCTCAAATAGCATGGCTAGCCCAGTGAAATAAACTGCAACCCATTGGAACCTTGCCCAGTGAATCAACTGAAGTCAACAAACTAACACATGGTCTTTCAAGGCTTTGCATAGTGCCTATTACCATAGTATCTAAGCACACAGACTAATCTGACCCTACTGTATATTCATCATACATACAAACTGAAATACAAGCTTATCTAAATATTGGTAACCCACATACATATTCTCTGCTTCATATTTTTTTTATTCACTGAACCATACTGACCCTCTGACAGCAGCAGTTCCTCTTGTTTGGCTCTATTATTCTCTTGCACATCACACAGTAAATTTTCAATCATGAACACCGCATCAATTACAGCACCAGGAGGACCTTGAATCTCTAATCTTGCCTTTCCACCAACCACTTCTTCCGATATGGATACACCAAAACGCTGCAGACGAGACAGTTCTGCATGATCTTTTTTACTAAGGTTAAAAATGTGATTGTTTTCTATAACGATAAGATGACTTTCCTGGACTTCCATTATGTTTTTGATCCATATTTTTGCTGCTTCCAGTGCTTCACAGCGGTTTCCAGTAAGTTCAATGGCCGGTCCAGTTTTTTTATTCTCTGTCTCCACTTGTCTGTTAGAGCGTGACCCTGAAAGAAATACTGTTTATACAAGTGCAATTGGTAGACTGAAAAGTTCACAAGTGCTGTCACAAGTTTCTGTATGCAGCCTGAGATTTTGCAGCACAAGGAAACCTTACTGCCCTTATGGTACGTTCAGAATGGGGATATTACGATAGACACTAAGGGATAGATTTTTAAAGATATAAATGGCAGTTGGCCATGTAACTCTCATTAACTTTCAATTCTGCCTTTGAAAAATCTCCCTGTAAGGGCCTAATTCCACTCCTATTAAAGTCAATGGCAAATCTCTCATTGATTTATGTGGGACCAAGATTTGGCCTTAGTAATAATTAATAAATACAGTTTCATCCCACATGTATAATATCATTACATTTTGAAATCAAATTAAATGGTAGTTCCTCTACTGTGAGACATTTAGAAACTTTTAGACACTGTCCTAAATATAAAGGAGCCCTTTTAAATCCCTTCTGGTGTTTGGCTCTGGATAAATGAAGTACTTTTTGCATTTTAACTACATCTGGGTTCTCCCTGGATTTTTTAAGTACAATGTAAATCACTGCTAAAATCAATATGTTTCATTCACACTTACTTTGCATTAGCTAGCTAGACTATGTTTCAAATGACAACATTCTCAGTTTGTAATAAAGAGTCCATTGATGGAAATAAATGGTAATGGGCTGGATGCTGCCTGCAATCATTTTAACATAGGAGGCACAACACAAATACAACTTGCCTGCCTACAAGGAGGGAAGGAATGCCAACCCATGTTGCCATCCTCACATCTCCTGAACTAAAATTTTACCCTTTGGCACCAGGGCCCAATCACATGAAGTACTTTGTGCCATCAACTCCCACTGATTGCAGTTGGTACTGACCGTGTTCAGCATCTCACAGGACAAGGCGAAAAGTTGAACAAAACTGCTGGAAACTCTAAAGTGTTAACTAAAGACAGGGCACTGTCTATTGCTGGTGCAGGTTTTACTGTTAATTAAACATATAGAATAAGCTCTGGAACTTTATAGTAGCTAAAATGCACTCAGCCAATGTCCCTCAAAGCTTAATTATTTTTTTAAAGTTAAAGTCAGATGTACAAACTTCTGGGCATGGTTCAAGGAAAACTGAGAAAAAATAAGGAAACAACTTTGATCACCACCATGCTGAATTCATGCTCTCAGCAGGGGGCCTCTGGTAAAGCTATCTATTACAACCTCTCTGAGTTCTCTCTCAAATCAACTAATGATGATGATTTTTACATGGACCCCTTTCAGATTCATTAGAAACCAAAGCACAGGGCACAACTCAGGCCTGGATTATGTCTGTTTCTAATAGCATATCCCAGAGATACGTTCAGGGGGCATCTTCCCTCCCTCCCTCAGAGTTGGGGTACGCAGGGGCTGAATCAAGTCCCACTATACCTAACTTAAAGGGTGCTGTTCGTCTTTCTCTTGATTTGAACTGGTCAAAGTTTATTTTTGTTCACTGGATCAGTGACTATTAACTAGGCTGAGGAAAGGACTGGCTAGATAATTTCATGGTCACTAGCTAGACTTGTAGCCATTCAAGCCAGAATGCATAAGGGTGATTAAAACTTGTGCATCAGGATCAGAAAGGAACTCCTCTTGCCCCAGAAAAGGCATGGCACAACTGGCTAGGTGAGTTATTGGAGGCCAGAAGGGCCTCTGAAGCATCAGCTACCCAAACACTGCTGGAGGCAGCAAGGATCTGAGTCTGATACAACAAATCCTATGTTCTACAGAAGGATGGTGCTGATCATGTTCTATATCTGTTTGCATGAGCTGGAATGAAGGTGCCAAAGCAGAGTAGTTAGAACTTTCTGTGTCAACAATTTACCATACCCATTGGCTCCTGAAATGGAATGAATTGGGATGAAGATGATTGATTAAAGAGAATAATTGATAACTGTCAAAGCTCAGCTTCCTCCAGTTTGTATTCACATTTAAGAAATCCTGCTGTTGAACTAGCAAACCCAAAGTTCAGTATTCAGCCCTAACTCCTGATAACATCAATATCAATGACATGGGTTCTTCAAGGGGCAAAAGACTGCAAAGCGTCTGAAGAGTTGAATAGTTAGATCAACAGTTACATTTTTCTTTACATGAATGAGAATCCGGCAAGTCAAAAGGAGTCTAAATATTGTAATACTAAAACAAGTTTTGCAAAACACAGTTTTAGAAGAGGTAACACATTTTCCCCATTATATCAAAACCAGTCTTGTCTTCTTCACCTCTTATCACCCAGTCTGACAAACAAGTCAAAAATTAAACACAGAGCTCCTGTGTAATGATTTCACCCCCAGACAATAGATATTAGGAGAGTATAATTTTCAGAACTTTACTCACCCTTTGTGCTCCTTACCTACCAAAATTGTCACTTTTGTTGCATTTCACATCTTCTCCCAGTTTGCTTTTAGCTAAATAAAACTTGGTTCGGAAAGCCTTGACAAAGAAAGATTTAGAATCAGTTTACAACCAACTACGTGTTAAACCACTCACAAATGAACAGAGTCTGTCTCTCCAGATTTCTGTTGGGAAAGCAATTTTAGTCAGTCTCCTTAAACACAGGGCCTGATGCTGGTCTCCTGTGCCAAACCTGGTTCCAGGGCTTTGTACAGGGACATGGATGGCATGCATGGGTGGCACTCTCTCCAGTTCCATCTGGAGTAATATGTGGGGAACCCATGTGGCCAGGCTGTGGCTACTATTATAGTTTATGGGCCAGAGCAGAAGCAATTTCTTCTACTTACGGTTTTATGCTGATGGATCCATGCTGCGCATTGAGGCACTGACTCTCCCCTTAGCTAACTCACAAAAGCTCCTCTCCATAGTCTCATGTGGAAAACCACTGAGGAGCACTGTTCTGTGCAGTGGGTTTGGGCTTCCTGCAGACTGACCTCCCTGAGCAGTGAAAATACACTATTCATGTTGGTTTTTAGCCTTCAAGGCCTGTGGCGAGGAGAGGACAGCTTTTGGCACATTAGTGAAACAACTGGCAGTGTGAGCATGTGGTCCAAGGAAACATGGAGACAAATGATAACCAAATGTAATTTGTCAGTGTTCTGACATACAGAAAAAATGATAAAAATCATCTTCAAATGCCATGAAAAGTACATTGCAAATTAGTATTACATTAGAAAATAAGATTTTACACTGAATTATACTGACAAAATGAAGAAACTGCACTATAGATCTAAAGCATAGAGGAGTAAAAGTCACTGTAATTAAACTTGGAAATTCTCATTGTAAATATTTCTAAAACTGAGGGGCAACATGAGAGTTTACATGCAAGGTAGTAAGAAAAGGAGTACTTGTAGCACTGTAGAGTGCCACAAGTACTCCTTTTCTTTTTGCGAATACAGATTAACACGGCTGCTACTCTGAAACCTGTCATTATGCAAGGTAGTGTAAGTTACATGTCAATGAGTGGGTATAAGTCCATTTATTTGACTCTAGTAGTCAAAACTGATGTAACCTACACATCAATGGCATGGAAGAGATGGTGTATCAGGAAAAGCAACTAACAGGAATGACCAAGAGGTAGGAGTGGCTTCCCCTTTTTCCAGATCTTCAGCATTCAAATTATGTTCAGACTCCCTTACACCCAGTTACTGATACCACATTACACTTTACATCTGAATTTGGTCCTGAGTATGATTCATGATATTATGATAGCCTTTCAGAGCAGAAGCAAGAGCATAATGTAACCTTTTTGCCAGCCCACACTCTATTGTGCCGAATATTACTTTTGCTATAGTATACAGGCTCACTCCTCACCTACTGAAGTCAGTCGGAGTTTTGGGTTCAACGAGAACAGCATCAATTTATAATTGTATTTTTATAATATATGGATACCTAAAACAGCCATGTATAAATCACCTGGGCCAAATTCTCTGCTGGCATAAACTGGGATAGTTCCATTGAAATCATCAGCAGACAATTTGGCCTCATGTGTCTACAGCCTGGTCTACCATAGAATGCAAAGTCCTTTGTAACAATACATTGCTATAGGAGATGATTTGACAGAATTTGCTAAATGCATTTCCCATGGCATAACTTCAGTAGAAGTACTTTAGAAAGTCCCCGGTAAGTGGGAAGCAACACCTTCACTGTATACTCCGTCAGCCCCAGGAACTGCAGGAGGCCTAAGTGACAGCCATGCTGTTGGGGCTATGGATAGGAAGACAACTAAGTAAGTTCCCCAGGGGACTGGTGGATTTCCAATCAGAGTTTGTCTGGAGTTCCTGCCAATTGAACCAGCAGAGACACTCCATCTGCACATTTTCCCTTCAGCAGAGCCATGCATCAGTAAGCAAGCTGGCAACTGGGCAAAAGAGGGGATAGCACTCTGTCACGCTAGACTAGAATTCATATTCCCTGAGGATCTGTTTCTCACATAGGCTGATTCCTATCCCTTGCCAGGATGCCATTTATTGTCTCTTTCAGGGAAGGATGTCAATCAAATTCCCAGTCCAACCTTGCCAGGTTTGATCTTCCCCTGGGTTTCTTCACAAGACACACCAGAGTCTTGCTATCTATTGTTACAAATGTTACATATAGTTTGGTATGTAAAGTACTTTAGCTTGTAGAAATTCAAGGAAACTTTCTTCATGGTTATTGAGGGTTCTTCTACTTATAGTTAATGCTAAATACTTTACCTTGTAGACAAAACTGTTATCTGGATGGATCACAAAATACACATCTAATTTCCTCCCAGGATGTTCCTTTGCAAAGCTTAAAACTTTGTCAATCATAATATCTGCCACTTCATCCTTTGGCAAACGTAATACTCCAGATCCAATTACTGGAAAGGAAATTGAAGGAAATGGATACTCCTGAATCTTAAGCAAACATCCTGACATTGCAGTTTTTAGTACCTGCAGAAAAAAAGGAGAGTTTTAGACCTTATTTTATTTTTTGACATGAAAAAGAGGAGTGAAAATCCTCTCTAACAGAACATCACCTTGCGTGAATCACTGCTGCTTTGTGATGACCATACTACGTGGAGCACAGACTTGCAGGCCAGATTGTATCCTTTTGTAAATATGAATTTCTCACAAGATGGAGGAAGTTTTTGTAACTCATACAGAAATTCTTGCTGAAGAGATGAGCCTGCTTTTTGCAGAATTGCTCTTGAAATGTTTCCTCTTGACAGATCATCATTTATGAGCACAGAATTAACAATAATTGCAGTCTGGAAAACAAGAACACAAGCTTTCAGTATATTTCACTTCAGGTAATGGGATACTCTACCTGCACTGCAGTCAGATCCCCACTTCAAATGTACCTGTGCAGCTGATGGAGTTTTTCTTATAAAAACTCCATCCACCCAGAAACTTCATCATTTAAGGGACGTCTACACTACATGCTTCTTTCGATGTTGTGTAGAATGCTCTCCAATTGACTTAGCAGGTCTTCACCAGACCCACCAAATCAACACTGCTGCATCAATCGCAGCAGTGCCAATTTAGCCAGTAGTATAGACGTCTTCAGAGGAGCATTCGTCCCATTCCAGGAGGGGGAAAAAAAAAAAAAAAAGGCAGGACATGATAGGAACTAGGAGAGTAAACTTCTTGGGGATACATGAAAAAATGTTAACTATTAAAATATTACATTAAAAAAAAGTAAATGTTAACAGAGTCAGGACAGTCAATAACTTTATTCTATCTGTTGTCTTCTATCCTCTCATAGCAGGGCTCACTCGGAAAGAAAACTTTTCAAACTCAAAAGACGTATTATAAGAAGACACCTGGGTATATAACGTATTGGTCCACTGATTCTAATGTTGGGTGGCTAAAGACAAGAGGGCAAGAGGCATATTTACTGGATCAATACAACATGCCCTCTAATCTCTTAGGATCCAATCCTGCAAGGTGCTGGGATGCAACTCCACACTCAGCACTTCACAAGATCCGGGTCCTCAAGGTCCACTGTGATGACTTACTTTCTGATCTTCAATTTGTCCTCTTATGATATGCAGGTGGAGACCATTGATTGTGATGGAATCTGGAAGCTGGTTTGCTGAAGCTGGTGGAGTCTCCTGAAGTGCATTGATGTCACTCCTGCCCAGCAACTTTTCACAGGCCATTTTCATTGCTGCAACTGTGGGCTCAGCAACGTTCACCAAGTGGATTTCTTTGACCCAGCCAAATAATGGAGCTAGCTCAACAAAATTCTTTATAGTCTTTACAATCACTTGAGCACATAAATCTAGTGGGAAGCCAAAAATTCCTGAGCTCACTGCAGGGATAGCCACAGACTTTATATTATTCTCTGGAGCATTAACATAATGCAGGACATTTATAATGGCTTCTTCAAGTGTTTGACAACATCTCTGACTTTCATATACAGACCATCTTGGACCTACTGTGTGGATAATTTTCTTACAAGAAAGCCTGCCTCCACCTGTTACCGCTATTTGACCAGTAGTGAGTGTTCCATGGCGCTCAATGTAACGTTTACTCTCTTGTTTAATTTCTGGCCCACCAGCTTTCACCAGGGCAAGAGCAAGGCCTCCAATATGGTGCAGATGTTCATTGGCTGCATTCACCAAAGCATCAGCATTATGTCTTGTCAGATCATCCATCCAAACAGATATCTCAATTCCTTCCTTCAGGCTTTTCCTGTATACTTCAAGAGGACATTTTATACTCTTAAGAAGAGATAGACAACCAAACTTCTTCTCAATGAGGTCACGTAGACAGCTCTCTCTTCTTGTAAGGATTTCATAAACATCTTTACTGATGGGAATTGTTAAGCTTTCCTCCTCGGTTTCCATGCTGGATACTAGATAATAAAACAATTAAGAGAAATGCAGTGATCCAATGTCAAACACATTTTTAAAGCACAGCATACTTTAAAGCTTTCAATCATTATTTTTTAAATTGATTTGGGATGATAAGGGAAAATTACTTACTGATCATTCCTTTTGTCATAGTCTTCTCTTTTCCCACTCTACCTTAGGGTATGTCTACACTTATATTTTATAGTGCTCTAACCTGCTTGCTCAGGGTTGGGAAAAATCACCCCTGAAAGCAGCAAAACTGAGCGCATTAAAGTGCTAGTGTAGACAGGTTCCGAGCGCTGGGAGCTGTGCCCCTCGTGGAGATGGATTACCAGGAGCGCTGGGAGAGCTCACCTCCGCCTCCGGTCCGCCTCCTTCCCTGAGCATACTGCATCCCCGATTCTCCTCCCAGCGCTTGCCGTTGCAAAACAGTTGTTTTGCGGCGTAACAAGCTGTGGGAGGGAGGGGGGAGGAGCGGGAACGCGGCGCACTCAGGGGAGGAGGTGGGGAAAAGGCGGGGCCGGGACAGGGATTTGGGAAGGAGTCCAATGGGGGAGGGAGGGGACGGAGTTGGGGCAGGGACTTTGGGGAAAGGGTTGGAATGGGGGCGGGGCATGGGTGGAGTCCAGGCGGGGCCAGGGGTCAAGCACCCACTGGCACCAGGAAAAGTTGGCGCCTATGCTGTATAGAACTAGCAATGAAGAGCTGCAAAGGTCTTTATACCATTACCAATCCCCAGAGATGTATATTCTTCTGTGTTGGTAGATTTCTATAGAACTACACACAGTAGCATAGGTGCCGACTCCGTGGGTGCTCCAGGGCCAGAGCACCCACAGGGGAAAATGAATGGGTGCTCAGTACCCACCGGCAGCCAAGTTCCCCGCCCTGCCTGCCCCACCTCACCTCCGCTCTGCCTCTTCCCCTGAGCACGCCGTGTCTCTGTTCCTCCGCCTACTTCCCAGCATTTGCTGCCACCAAACAGCTGTAGCAAGCTCTAGGAAGGAGCAAGGAGGAATGGGAACATGGCACGCTCAGGGGAGAAGGCGGGGAAGAGGCGTGGAATTGAGGAAAGAGTCGGAATAAGGGCAGAGTTGGGGCGGGCACTTTGGGGAAGAGGTGGAGTCAGGGCAGGGCCATGGGCAGAGGGGTGGCGAGCACCCACCGGCATCAGTAGAAGTCGGCGCCTATGTACAGTAGGTATCTCGTTAACTTTTTTGTGTAAATCCTTACAATTTGCATGAGTTTACCACACTTTTCAGCTGAGCTACAGTACCTATTTCTTTGCACAGTTATAGTCTAAAAATAGACTGTTCTGCCTCTTATTGTTAGTAAGGTGCACTGAATTTAAATGGCTTTCCATCAAAACATCTTTTCTTTAGCACATTGTACTTTTAAAAGGTGTGAAGAAACCACATAAAACTAACGAAACATAAAATTGACATCCTTATCCAAGTCATACATTTTGGTTTGCTTTCAAATAAACCATTTGCATGCTTTCAACTTTACTTGTTTTAGCTGCAGTCCTGGTGGGTAAAAATCACTGATTTTTAAAAAAAATTATTAAAAAATCGGATACATTATAGCTCAAAGATATCTCATCATGGAATAAGGATTATAAACTCTAATTCTATAAAAAGAAAAGGAGTACTTGTGGCACCTTAGAGACTAACGAATTTATTAGAGCATAAGCTTTTGTGAGCTACAGCTCACTTCATCGGATGCATTTGGTGGAAAAAACAGAGGGGAGATTGATATACACACACAGAGAACATGAAACAATGGGTTTATCATACACACTGTAAGGAGAGGTTTCAGAGTAGCAGCCACGTTAGTCTGTATTCGCAAAAAGAAAAGGAGTACTGGCACCTTAGAGACTAACAAATTTATTTGAGCATAAGCTTTCGTGAGCTACAGCTCACTTCATCGGATGCATAATGCTGTAGCTGTAGCTCACGAAAGCTTATGCTCTAATAAATTTGTTAGTCTCTAAGGTGCCACAAGTACTCCTTTTCTTTTTACTGTAAGGAGAGTGATCACTTAAGATAAGCCATCACCAGCAGCAGAGGGGGGGAAAGGAGGAAAACCTTTCATGGTGACAAGCAAGGTAGGCTATTTCCAGCAGTTAAAAAGAATATCTGAGGACCAGTGGGGGCTGGGGTGGAGGGGGGGGAGAAATAACATGGGGAAATAGTTTTACTTTGTGTAATGACTCACCCATTCCCAGTCTCTATTCAAGCCTAAATTAATTGTATACAATTAACTTAGGCTTGAATAGAGACTGGGAATGGGTGAGTCATTACACAAAGTAAAACTATTTCCCCATGAAGAAAAGGAGTACTTGTGGCACCTTAGAGACTAACAAATTTATTAGAGCATAAGCTTTCGTGAGCTACAGCTCACTTCATCGGATGCATTTGCTAATGCATCCGATGAAGTGAGCTGTAGCTCACGAAAGCTTATGCTCTAATAAATTTGTTAGTCTCTAAGGTGCCACAAGTACTCCTTTTCTTTTTGCGAATACAGACTAACACGGCTGCTACTCTGAAACCTGTTATTTCCCCATGGTATTTCTCCCCCCCACCTCACCCCACCCCCCACTGTTCCTCAGATATTCTTGTTAACTGCTGGAAATAGCCTACCTTGCTTGTCACCATGAAAGGTTTTCCTCCTTTCCCCCTCTCTGCTGCTGGTGATGGCTTATCTTAAGTGATCACTCTCCTTACAGTGTGTATGATAAACCCATTGTTTCATGTTCTCTGTGTGTGTATATCAATCTCCCCTCTGTTTTTTCCACCAATGCATCCGATGAAGTGAGCTGTAGCTCACGAAAGCTTATGCTCTAATAAATGTGTTAGTCTCTAATGTGCCACAAGTACTCCTTTTCTTTTTGCGAATACAGACTAACATGGCTGCTACTCTGAAACCTCTAATTCTATAGTATGAGACAATATATTCATGTAAAGTTTAAGAAAAGTTTTGTAAATGAGTTCCAATAGTTCATGGAGTAGGGATGTAAATTGATGGGGTTCCAGGGGCTTCTGAAGAGATTATTTAGGTTAATCTTTTTATCTACCCAATGGGACTCAGTGTTCAGTCTAGAAGATACCATAAGAGATGCTTAGTTTTGCAGTTCTCAAACTGTGGATTTATGTCTCCAGAGATAACATGCTTGTTAACAGCAAAAATGTTTTAAAATAAATAAATAAATAATATAGAGAGGTGAGAAATAACAGACCTCAACCCTACTGTCCCTCTGCAAATTTGTGTACACAGAGTCGATCCCTTACCTCTCTCTACAAGTGCAAAGTTTCAAAAATTCAATGAATAGAAGATTGTTGGGGGCGGAATAGATCTGGACAAGGAGAAGAAGTCTGGAGATAAATGTGAGAAGGGAGGGGCAGGCAGTAGAAACAAAAGTGAAACTGTTTGAGCAGCATATTCCAGAAGTCTTGAGGTCTTTCTGATTGTAGCCTTCATTGAGCTGAGATCTACCATACCATTCTCTCACTAGAAGGGGAAACCCATAATGGCAGCAGGCCATAAAAGAGACCCACTTTGGGAATATTTTAATGAAGTTCCTCTACCTGTGGGTAAGACAGGCATGCATGCAAAATGCAAACAGTGCAACAAAGAAATGCAGGGCCTGGTTGCCCTAATGAAACAACATCGTGAGAAGTGTTCCTTCTCAGGAGGAAGCTGCACTGAAGATGATGAAAGGAACATGTCTGAACATGCAGGATCTTCAGGTTGATAAATTTTTTATGTCATACTTCTTTCTTAAGGACTGCCTGTCTTCCTTCTGGACTATTCTTGAATTCTCATGTTTGAGCAAAAAATATAGTTGTTACTCTATGGTACTATCATTTTAGATGCAGTTGTGATAAAAAAATAAATAGCTGAAATAGGCAGATCTTCCTTTTACAATTTCACCTTTAAAGTAGTACTGAGTGTCCGTGAATGCAATGAGTAATACTAAATGAGCAATTTGTTAATAATAACTAAATAACTGCATTGACTTATTTTGTTTAGGAGAATCCATCTTCAACATACAGGATTCTGAAGACTATCCACCTTCAAGATCACTATCATTTTCTATAGTTTCAGAGTTATCTGACAATGATAGTGTTTCAGTCACATCATGTGTGACGTTATTCACAAACTGGGACCATATAAATCATTGTTGCAACCAAGTTCCTATAGTAGCATCAAATCTTGTATAAAGGGGGTCAAATAAGGTGTCTAAGACAAGGTTATGGTTTGCTGGTTATGATTATGCTATCTGTATGCGTGTATCATTTTTGTAGATGAAGTTATGAATTTTGGCTCCATCCTGTCTGTATTTCAAATACATGCTATGCCAGTGGTTCTCAAAGCCGGTCCACCGCTTGTTCAGGTAAAGTCCCTGGCGGGCCGGGCCGGTTTGTTTACCTGCCACGTCTGCAGGTTCGGCTGATCGCGGCTTCCACTGGCCGCGGTTCGCGGCTCCAGTCATTGGGGGCTGCGGGAAGCAGCATGGGCTGAGGGATGTGCTGGTCGCCCTTCCCGCAGCCGCCATTGGCCTGGGAGCAGCGAACCGCGGTGAGTGAGAGCCGCGATCGGCCAAACGGCGGACGCGGCAGGTAAACAAAACGACCCGGCCCACCAGGGGCTTTCCCTGAACAAGCGGCAGACCAGCTTTGAGAACTTCTGTGCTATGCTTCTGGGCGACACGCCAGACAAGTTGGTGTCAGATCTGCCTAGCCCGCTTGATGGCTCATTAAGGACCATCAGCTATACAATTGGCCCACTGAAAGAACGCAGATACACCTTGTGACTCAGCAAGGTATGCAGGGACATGCTTATGGACAGAACTCTAAGGTTTTTTCTTGCCATATGCCCGAATGCTTGTCTTTGGAACAAAGAAAGAGAAGCCACATGACAAGAGACTATAAAAGCCTGCTGCAGCTCCTCCATCTTGTCTTCAATCCTGCTTCTTGCCTCTGGAGGAACTTTGCTCCAAACGGAAGCTCTAAACAAAGGACTGAATGACCAATCCCAGCTGTAGATGTACTCCAGAGACTTGATTTGAACCTGCAGTTTATTCTATCGCTGCTACAAGCCTGAACCAAGAACTTTGCCATTGCTGTATGTAACTGATTCCATTTAATCAATTCTAGCTCTCATCTATATCTTTTTCTTTTTATGAATAAACCTTTAGATATTAGATTCTAAAGAATTGGCAACAGCGTGATTTGTGGGTAAGATCTAACTTGTATCTTGACCTGGGTCTGGGGCTTGGCCCTTTGGGATCGGGAGAACCTCTTTTCTTTTACTGGAGTATTGGTTTTCATAACCATTTGTCCCCATAACGAGTGGCCCTGGTGGTGATACTGGGAAACTGGAGTGTCTAAGGGAATTGCTTGTGTGACTTATGGTTAGCCAGTGGGGTAAAACCAAAGTCTTCTCTGTTTGGCTAGTTTGGTTTGCCTTGGTGTGCACAGAAACCCAAGCCTTGGGCTGTAACTGCCCTCCTTCAAGCAATTTGTCCTGAATTGGCACTCTCAGTTGGGTCCCACCAGAACCAGCATTGTTTCATCATGTATGTCACATAGCCACGGTATATCACCCGGAGCAAAAAGAAAAAAAAAATCTCCATCATCCAGAAACAATCATAGATAAATTCGTGAAAAGAACCAGCAGATTACAAAATGAGGTAATTGATGAAAAAAATTGCCTGGTTTGTTTATGCAACAAACTCTCCTTTCTGTATGATTGAGAACCCACACTTCATTAACATGGTTCAGTCATTAAGACCAGGACAAAGTCCACCCAACAGAGCAGATGTTGCAGGCAAATTGCTGGATAAAGTGTATGAAAGGGAAATTGAGCAGTGTGCAAAAGGTCTAGAGGGTAAAATTGTTAACCTGAGTCTTGATGGGTGGAGAAATGTCCACAATGATCCTGTTGTATGTGCTTGTGTGACAACAGAAGAAGGGAACTGATACATCAGGAAATGCGCACACAGCAGAATGCTTACAAGAAGTAGCAGTAAAAGCTATAACAAACTATGAAAAAAAATGAAAATGTCTAGTACACAGCTTGGTCACAGACAATGCTAAAAACATATCCAAGATGAGAAGAAATTATTTACAAGAGAGTCCCAAGCTAATAACATACGGTTGAAGTGCTCATTTGATGCACCTCCTAGCCAAAGACTTCAGTGTTCCAGAAATAAAGGCTAATGTTGTTGAAACTGCAAAACAACCACTTTGCAGAAGCTGCTCTGAAAAAAGTGGGAGGAACCAAGCTAACTCTCCCACAAGACGTGCGATGGACTGTTTTGAGCACTATATCAAGAACTGGCTTAATCTGATGACAGTTTGTGAACAAAATTGTGAAAAAAATAGATGGCACTGTCACAGCCAAAGTTCCCAACATTGGGATTAAGAGAAAAGTTGAACACATGCTGAGTACCCTTAAGCCTATTTCTGTAGCCTTGAACAAAATGCAGGGAAATAGCTGTTTTATTGCAGATGCTGTTGAAATTTGGAAGGAACTGAGCGAGATCTTAAAAAGAAAAATATGCAATGGCGGAATTAAATTACAAGCATTACAAAATCGAATGGGAGAAGCACTATCTCCAGCTCATTTTCTTGCAAATATTCTCAATACTCGGTACCAGGGTCAAACCTTAACTGCTGAAGAAGAGGAGTTGGCTATGACATGGACATCCAGCAATCATCCCTCCATAATGCCAACTATAATAAACTTCAGAGCTAAGGGTGAAGCATTCAAGAAATATATGTTTGCTGATGATGTTTTAAAGAAAGATACACCAGTGAACTGGTGGAAGTCACCTAAGCACTTGGATTCAGAGACTGTTGAAGTGATAATCTCACTTTTAACAGCAGTAGCTTCTTCTGCTGGTGTAGAAAGAATATTTTCTTAATTTGGACTAATTCATTCCAAATTGAGAAATTGTTTGGGACCTGAAAAAGCAGGAAAGCTTGTTTTTCCTTTTCCAGATTAAGAACAAACAGGAAAACAAAGGTGAAGACGACTGAGTTAGCTACAGAAGCCAATATTTTAAGTTTCTCATGTTGACCTGGCTGACATAGGTAATTTAATTTTTTTTTAAATATTTCATTTAACTATTTTAGTTAAAAACAATTTTAACAAAATTTTAAATCATGATTTAAATCAAATCCACCCTGGCTGCAGTGAAATTTCAGTTAAAAAAAGAAGGGTATAAATTCAAATCTGCTCTATACCATGAAAAGAAAGCAGCCTACCTGAATCGTAATCCTCCTCAGGGGTCCCTGGATTGGACGTCTGTAAAATAATACAAAAAGTAAGGGGGAAAAATTAAACATATTTTATTACATATACATATAAATATACACTCTAGTGAGCATGTGCAAACTAAGATTTTTCAAAGGTTTATAATTTAGCCAAATGTGGACAGATTTTCACATGGATGGCAAAAGGACAAAAGGCCACTTTCCTGCCAAATTTCAAGTCCCTGCTCCAAGCCCTGGGAGAGCTACAGCTTTTCAAAGAAAAGGTCACCTGAATTTTCTTTACATTACAACAATAATCTTCTTAACATTCAACAAATTAAAAGGCAATGTATTTTTCCCTAGCCTTGTTCTTGGAAATGGCTCAACATTTTGGCTGAAATTTTCCAAACAAAAAAAAAAACAAAAAACAAAAATCAGCCTGAGACAGACATTCATCATGGAAAATTTCTGCCTGAATGATTAAAGATTGGCAAAGTTACAAGCAAATGAAATCACAGTCTTATAATGGGAAATGTCAAACAAATTTAATAATAGGCTGTGCTACCAGCTCCACCTATAATATAATATAAACACATTCATAAATAATTAAAAACACTGATATACAGTGGAATTTCTACAAACCACTGTTCAAAAACGTTTATGTGAACGTTTGTTCCTGTTATTCAACCTACGATCAAACTGATGTGCACACACACACACACACACACACACAAATGTTTCATTAAAAATCATGGAGCATTTATTTTGGGGAAAGGAGAAATAAAAACTTCAATATATATTTATACTACACTACTTACACATTTAATTTAACACAATACTGAAAGACTCTGCCCCCTTCACATTAGTTGGGTGGAATCTTGCAAGGCCAAATTCAACTCAGTGCAATTTTATTGACTTCCTACACATCAGCAGGGAAATACTGAGGGGACAAAATACTGAGGGGAGTTGCCCTGCTTCAACTCCACTGAGGTCAATACAATTGCACTGGCGTGAATCTGGCCCTGCAAGATTCATCCCGGCACATTCCCTGGCCACGTTGGTTATTTTTCCCACATGGAGCATGTTTCAGTTTGGGATAGGTAGCTTCCAGAAGTGGATAACATAACCAATAGAAAAGTTAATTTGATGTTCTGATCATTTGTTTATGTTTCCTCCCTGTCCCTCCTCAGGAGTAATCCCTTCAATATCCTTACTCCCTTAAATACCCTGACTCTGGCACCCTTGCCCCCGAATATTTCTTTGACTCTCCTTTCTTCCTGGTCACTTACCAGCATCTTCATCATGTTCCCCATCTTCAAGCCCCTTCTCCTCCCCAACCCCACTGAGCCCTCTCCTCCCCTCCAGCTCCAGCACCCACGGTCTAGGTCTAACTGCCTTTCCCCAACAGACTTTTCCTAACTCCCCTGGAACCCTCCAGGCAGGTTGCCATGGTGCCCCCAGATGACTGTCAACAGGAGTCTCGGCCTGCAGGCTCAGCATCTTATTTTGACAGGTCTCAGAGTAGCGGCCATATTAGTCTGTATCTGCAAAAAGACAAGGGAGGACTTGTGGCACCTTAGAGACTAACACATTTATTAGAGCATAAGCTTTCGTGAGCTACAGCTCACTTCATCGGATGCATGCAGTGGAAGATACAGTGGGGAGATTTTATATACACAGAGAACATGAAACAATGGGTGTTACCATACACACTGTAACAAGAGTGATCAGGTAAGGTGAGCTATTACCAGCAGGAGAGAAAAAAAAAAAAAACCTTTTGTAGTGATAATCAAGGTGGGCCATTTCCAGCAGTTGACAAGAATGTGTGAGGAACAGTAGGGGGGAAAATAAACATGGGGAAATAGTAGGGGGGACAATAAACATGGGGAAATGGATGGGTCATTACACAAAGTAAAATTATTTCCCCATGTTTATTTTCCCCCCTATTGTTCCTCACACGTTCTTGTCAACTGCTGGAAATGGCCCTCCTTGATTATCACTACAAAAGGTTTTTTCTCCCCCTGCTCTCCTGCTGGTAATAGCTCACCTTACCTGATCACTCTCGTTACAGTGTGTATGGTAACACCCACTGTTTCATGTTCTCTGTGTATACAAAATCTCCCCACTGTATTTTCCACTGCACGCATCTGATGAAGTGAGCTGTAGCTCACAAAAGCTTATGCTCAAATAAATTTTTTAGTCTCCAAGGTGCCACAAGTACTCCTTTTCTTTTTGCGGATACAGACTAACATGGCTGCTACTCTGAAACCTGTAAGCAATCAAGGAACGGACCGAGATAAATGTTATAGAACTCTTTGCATTCATGCCCAGGTGAGATTTTTGTACTTCTGCTACATGAAGAGTTTAGCAAGTAAAAGGCCATCATGTGCAGGTTTCAAAACTCCTTACCTACAAAGTATATTGAGCAGGGAATCAGCATCACAGGACAGTAAAGTGTTTAATTAGCACACCCATTACAAATGTCCGTGCTAGTTAAAAGTCTGAGGCTTGATCCTTATCATGTCCTTGTTTCTCCTGACAATTTATATAGTAACATAACTCTGGGTTTAACCACCTGCTGTCATTACAATGACCGAGGTGGATTAAAACTAAAACATTGCCCATTTGGAGTCATAGGACTCAGTTGCTGCCTATTGTAATGCAGTGAGTAAGACAGTATGTATGGGGAAGGAGGAAGGACAAGTGATATGTTGCCCTGTACTAGCTAGGATGTGTAAGCGGCTACCAGCAGTTTCACAAGTTCTCATTTAACTCAAGTGCTAGAGCGATCCGTTTTTTGGAGCTGAAGTCTATCTTTAACAATATCAATAACTTATGCCAACTGTTCATTTTCTTAAGACCAAATATCTTCATCTAGATGAGCCACAATTTGATGGGGTTCTGATCCAAATCCAGATGTTACTCTAGGCCCTAATTTCTTTCTTTAGAAACCCCCCCACTATTTATTTAAGAAGTTTTAACAAGTTTACAAATTCTTACCATGTAAACATCAGCAATAAAACAATCATTACAACAGTTAGCTTTTGTTTAAAGAGACATACAGCAATATATAAACATCATATCTTTATATTTCACAGGGTGCTACCATATTACACAGTAAGAAAAGGAGTACTTGTGGCACCTTAGAAACTAACAAATTTATTTGAGCACAAGCTTTCATGAGCTACAGCTCACTTCATTGGATGCATTCAGTGGGCTGTAGCTCATGAAAGCTTATGCTCAAATGCATTTGTTAGTCTCTAAGGTGCCACAAGTACTCCTTTTCTTTTTGCGAATACAGACTAACACGGCTGCTACTCTGCAACCTGTCATATTACACAACGAGCATCACCGCAATACTTATAAAGAAAAGGAGTACTTGTGGCACCTTAGAGACTAACAAATTTATTAGAGCATAAGCTTTCGTGAGCTACAGCTCACTTCATCGGATGCATTTGGTGGAAAAAACAGAGGAGAGATTTATATACACACACACAGAGAACATGAAACAATGGGTTTATCATACACACTGTAAGGAGAGTGATCACTTAAGATAAGCCATCACCCACAGCAGGGGAGGGAAAGGAGGAAAACCTTCCATGGTGACAAGCAGGTAGGCTAATTCCAGCAGTTAACAAGAATATCAGAGGAACAGTGGGGGGTGGGGTGGGGGGGAGAAATACCATGGGGAAATAGTTTTACTTTGTGTAATGACTCATCCATTCCCAGTCTCTATTCAAGCCTAAGTTAATTGTATCCAGTTTGCAAATTAATTCCAATTCAGCAGTCTCTCGTTGGAGTCTGTTTTTGAAGCTTTTTTTGTTGAAGTATAGCCACTCTTAGGTCTGTGATCGAGTGACCAGAGAGATTGAAGTGTTCTCCAACTGGTTTTTGAATGTTATAATTCTTGACGTCTGATTTGTGTCCATTCATTCTTTTACGTAGAGACTGTCCAGTTTGGCCAATGTACATGGCAGAGGGGCATTGCTGGCACATGATGGCATATATCACATTGGTAGATGCGCAGGTGAACGAGCCTCTGATAGTGTGGCTGATGTGATTTCAACAATTTCCATCCCACCATCAACCTCAGCCTGGACCAGTCCACACAAGAGATCCACTTCCTGGACACTACGGTGCTAATAAGCGATGGTCACATAAACACCACCCTATATCGGAAACCTATTGACCGCTATTCCTACCTACATGCCTCTAGCTTTCATCCAGATCATACCACTCGATCCATTGTCTACAGCCAAGCGCTATGATATAACCGCATTTGCTCCAACCCCTCAGACAGAGACAAACACCTACAAGATCTCTATCATGCATTCCTACAACTACAATACCCACCTGCTGAAGTGAAGAAACAGATTGACAGAGCCAGAAGAGTACCCAGAAGTCACCTACTACAGGACAGGCCCAACAAAGAAAACAACAGAACGCCACTAGCCATCACCTTCAGCCCCCAACTAAAACCTCTCCAACGCATCATCAAGGATCTACAACCTATCCTGAAGGACGAGCCATCACTCTCACAGATCTTGGGAGACAGACCAGTCCTTGCTTACAGACAGCCCCCCAGTCTGAAGCAAATACTCACCAGCAACCACACACCACACAACAGAACCACTAACCCAGGAACCTATCCTTGCAACAAAGCCCGTTGCCAACTCTGTCCACATATCTATTCAGGGGATACCATCATAGGGCCTAATCACATCAGCCACACTATCAGAGGCTCGTTCACCTGCGCATCTACCAATGTGATATATGCCATCATGTGCCAGCAATGCCCCTCTGCCATGTACATTGGCCAAACTGGACAGTCTCTACGTAAAGAATGAATGGACATAAATCAGACATAAAGAATTATAACATTCAAAAACCAGTTGGAGAACACTTCAATCTCTCTGGTCACTCGATCACAGATCTTAGAGTGGCTATACTTCAACAAAAAAGCTTCAAAAACAGACTCCAACGAGAGACTGCTGAATTGGAATTAATTTGCAGACTGGATACAATTAATTTAGGCTTGAATAGAGACTGGGAATGGATGAGTCATTACACAAAGTAAAACTGTTTCCCCATGGTATTTCTCCCTCCCACCCCACCCCCCACTGTTCCTCTGATATTCTTGTTTACTGCTGGAATTAGCCTACCTTGCTTGTCACCATGAAAGGTTTTCCTCCTTTCCACCCCCTGCTGCTGGTGATGGCTTATCTTAAGTGATCACTCTCCTTACAGTGTGTATGATAAACCCATTTTTTCATGTTCTCTGTGTGTGTGTGTATATAAATCTCTCCTCTGTTTTTTCCACCAAATGCATCCGATGAAGTGAGCTGTGGCTCACGAAAGCTTATGCTCTAATAAATTTGTTAGTCTCTAAGGTGCCACCGGTACTCCTTTTCTTTTTGCGAATACAGACTAACACGGCTGCTACTCTGAAACATTCAGAGAGTTCTTGGAATCATTCATAATGCCAGATCAAAAAAATCAATTTCTCTTGTTATCACTAGATGCCTTTGGTAGAATAGAAAGGAACTTCTTATTTCAAGTCCTGTCATATATGGACTTTGGCTACCAGTCCTTAAATGCATAACTGGTCTTTACATCAGCCCAAACGTAGTGGTGCAGATTAATGGGATTAAATCTCCCCTTTTTGAATTACGCTAAGGGATTAGGCAGTGATGTCCATTGTCTCCTTTACTTTTTGCACTGGCTGTGGAGCCTTTTGCACAGAGGATAAGGAATAACTATTCAGTAAAGAAACTTTTCTAACTTCTTTAGAGATCAAAACTCATTTTTTATTGGTCCACTCTTCACTGGTACCAGTACTTTCAAGTCAGGCACTATGTTTCTCATCTTTCTAGAAAATGTTTTTTAAACAGAAAGCTAACCTTAATAAAGTGGTCAATTAGGAAACAAAAAAATAATTAATTTATATCAATCTTTGCAGACAGCTTTCCTAACAGAAAATTGTCCATATGAGGCCCTCTGGGAAAAGGCACTGGATAGACAAGTTACTCCAGAGGAAATGGGTTTGATCTGGAAAAGAGGACTAGCGTCCTCAGTGTTCCAGTAGTACCTCACGCCAGTCAGGTTAAAAATAAACGTATAGACTGATAGGGATAAATGTTGGAGAAATTGTGGTGAAAGAGGAGATTTTTTTGCCTATATGGTGGAAATGTCCAGTCATTAGAGAGTATTGGGCTGCCGTTCATAATCAAATATCACAAATTATTGGTTTCAGAGTAGCAGCCGTGTTAGTCTGTATTCGCAAAAAGAAAAGGAGTACTTGTGGCACCTTAGAGACTAACAAATTTATTAGAGCATAAGCTTTCGTGAGCTACAGCTCACTTCATCGGATGCATTTGGTGGAAAAAACAGAGGAGAGATTTATATACACACACACAGAGAACATGAAACAATGGGTTTATCATACACACTGTAAGGAGAGGTTTCAGAGTAGCAGCCGTGTTAGTCTGTATTCGCAAAAAGAAAAGGAGTACCGATGAAGTGAGCTGTAGCTCACGAAAGCTTATGCTCTAATAAATTTGTTAGTCTCTAAGGTGCCACCGGTACTCCTTTTCTTTTTACTGTAAGGAGAGTGATCACTTAAGATAAGCCATCACCAACAGCAGGGGGGGGAAGGAGGAAAACCTTTCATGGTGACAAGCAGGTAGGCTAATTCCAGCAGTTAACAAGAATATCAGAGGAACAGTGGGGGTGGGGTGGGAGGGAGAAATACCATGGGGAAATAGTTTTACTTTGTGTAATGACTCATCCATTCCCAGTCTCTATTCAAGCCTAAGTTAATTGTATCCAGTTTGCAAATTAATTCCTATTCAGCAGTCTCTCGTTGGAGTCTGTTTTTGAAGCTTTTTTGTTGAAGTATAGCCACTCTTAGGTCTGTGATCGAGTGACCAGAGAGATTGAAGTGTTCTCCAACTGGTTTTTGAATGTTATAATTCTTTATGTCTGATTTATGTCCATTCATTCTTTTACGTAGAGACTGTCCAGTTTGGCCAATGTACATGGCAGAGGGGCATTGCTGGCACATGATGGCATATATCACATTGGTAGATGCGCAGGTGAACGAGCCTCTGATAGTGTGGCTGATGTGATTAGGCCCTATGATGGTATCCCCTGAATAGATATGTGGACAGAGTTGGCAACGGGCTTTGTTGCAAGGATAGGTTCCTGGGTTAGTGGTTCTGTTGTGTGGTGTGTGGTTGCTGGTGAGTATTTGCTTCAGATTGGGGGGCTGTCTGTAAGCAAGGACTGGTCTGTCTCCCAAGATCTGTGAGAGTGATGGCTCGTCCTTCAGGATAGGTTGTAGATCCTTGATGATGCGTTGGAGAGGTTTTAGTTGGGGGCTGAAGGTGATGGCTAGTGGCGTTCTGTTGTTTTCTTTGTTGGGCCTGTCCTGTAGTAGGTGACTTCTGGGTACTCTTCTGGCTCTGTCAATCTGTTTCTTCACTTCAGCAGGTGGGTATTGTAGTTGTAGGAATGCATGATAGAGATCTTGTAGGTGTTTGTCTCTGTCTGAGGGGTTGGAGCAAATGCGGTTATATCGTAGCGCTTGGCTGTAGACAATGGATCGAGTGGTATGATCTGGATGAAAGCTAGAGGCATGTAGGTAGGAATAGCGGTCAGTAGGTTTCCGATATAGGGTGGTGTTTATGTGACCATCGCTTATTAGCACCGTAGTGTCCAGGAAGTGGATCTCTTGTGTGGACTGGTCCAGGCTGAGGTTGATGGTGGGATGGAAATTGTTGAAATCATGGTGGAATTCCTCAAGAGCTTCTTTTCCATGGGTCCAGATGATGAAGATGTCATCAATGTAGCGCAAGTAGAGTAGGGGCATTAGGGGACGAGAGCTGAGGAAGCGTTGTTCTAAGTCAGCCATAAAAATGTTGGCATACTGTGGGGCCATGCGGGTACCCATCGCAGTGCCGCTGATTTGAAGGTATACATTGTCGCCAAATGTGAAATAGTTATGGGTGAGGACAAAGTCACAAAGTTCAGCCACCAGGTTAGCCGTGACAGTATCGGGGATACTGTTCCTGACGGCTCGTAGTCCATCTTTGTGTGGAATGTTGGTGTAGAGGGCTTCTACATCCATAGTGGCTAGGATGGTGTTTTTAGGAAGATCACCAATGGACTGTAGTTTCCTCAGGAAATCGGTGGTGTCTCAAAGATAGCTGGGAGTGCTGGTAACGAAGGGCCTGAGGAGGGAGTCTACATAGCCAGACAATCCTGCTGTCAGGGTGCCAATGCCTGAGATGATGGGGCGTCCAGGATTTCCAGGTTTATGGATCTTGGGTAGCAGATAGAATACCCCAGGTCGGGGCTCCAGGGGTGTGTCTGTGCGGATTTGTTCTTGTGCTTTTTCAGGGAGTTTCTTGAGCAAATGCTGTAGTTTCTTTTGGTAACTCCCAGTGGGATCAGAGGGTAATGGCTTGTAGAAAGTGGTGTTGGAGAGCTGCCTAGTAGCCTCTTGTTCATACTCCGACCTATTCATGATGACGACAGCACCTCCTTTGTCAGCCTTTTTGATTATGATGTCAGAGTTGTTTCTGAGGCTGTGGATGGCACTGTGTTCTGCCTAATCACATCAGCCACACTATCAGAGGCTCGTTCACCTGCGCATCTACCAATGTGATATATGCCATCATGTGCCAGCAATGCCCCTCTGCCATGTACATTGGCCAAACTGGACAGTCTCTACGTAAAAGAATGAATGGACATAAATCAGACGTAAAGAATTATAACATTCAAAAACCAGTTGGAGAACACTTCAATCTCTCTGGTCACTCGATCACAGACCTAAGAGTGGCTATACTTCAACAAAAAAGCTTCAAAAACAGACTCCAACGAGAGACTGCTGAACTGGAATTAATTTGCAAACTGGATACAATTAACTTAGGCTTGAATAGAGACTGGGAATGGATGAGTCATTACACAAAGTAAAACTATTTCCCCATGGTATTTCTCCCTCCCACCCCACCCCCCACTGTTCCTCTGATATTCTTGTTAACTGCTGGAATTAGCCTACCTTGCTTTCATGTTTCTTGCTTTTCAGGTTTCATGTTCTCTGTGTGTGTGTATATAAATCTCTCCTCTGTTTTTTCCACCAAATGCATCCGATGAAGTGAGCTGTGGCTCACGAAAGCTTATGCTCTAATAAATTTGTTAGTCTCTAAGGTGCCACCGGTACTCCTTTTCTCTGAATGTTGTCTGACATTTGTCTATCCTTAATTAATCCAGTTTGATCTGGATTTATATAAGCTAAGAGCATAAAATGCAATTGGCTAGTTAGTATTTTTGCTAAAATCTTAATTTCACAATACAACAGAAGGCCTAGAGGAACTGCACAAGGTAAGATCTTTTCCATCTTTAGGGGAAAACTTTCACAGTAGCTTCTTTCATAAGATGTAGAAGTTCCTCCCTAACAATATGTCATGGAATTCCTCTCTCAAAGGACCCACTAACACCTCCTTAAATACCTTGTAAAATTCAGCTAGAAAGCCATCAGGTCCTGGAGTTTTACCATTTTTCATACTTGCTACTGCCTCTAGGATTTCTTCTTCTGTTATTTCTTAATCAATTTTTCTCATCTTTGGCAAGCCTGCTACTTCCAGATATTTTTGAATAACTTCAATGCTTGGAGTATCTCAAGTATAGAGATTTTTATAATAAGCGGCAAAGATAGCACATATTTCATTCAGGTGTGTATCTAGCTTTTGCTGATTTTTCTTAATTGATGAAATAATATTTTGCTCTTGAATTTCTCTAAGCTTTCATGCCAATAGCCTATCATTTTTATTTCATTTTTCATTAAACATCTGCTTTGCATACCTAAAGGCTTTTTCAGTGGGATTTGTCATCAACATATTCAATTTCCTGCTAATATTAGTTAATTTTTTTTTCTTCTGAACCTGTATTTTTATGACTATCTTGTAACGTTTTTAGCTTCTGTTCTGGTTCTGTTTTTTCTTGAGCTCTTTCATTCTTCAGTTGAGAAACTGCTAAACCAACCAACCTCTAAATACTGCTTTAACTGCCTCCAGGAGTCCGTATCATTTAATTGGAAATGTTGAACAATCTCCCTTTTAATTTCTGCTACCCATCTTTGCCCTTTTGGAAATGCAAAGCATGCAGGGGGGTGAGGTGTAGAGTCAAACTTCTGCTAAAAGGAAACTTCTGCAATTTGGTCTCTAAAACTGCATTAAGGCTATGTTATTCTGTCCCCCTGCTGGTCTTCTCCAGACCCTAATTTCAGTACTAGACAAAATCAAAACCGCAGGTCCAAATGCTTCTAAATCTTGGAAAACTTTGTTTCTAAAAGCAAAACACAAATGCTGTGTAGCTCATTAACAACAAAAGCACAATCAGCTACCATCACTGATGTAAGGCACAATATCAAATCTCCTCTCACTTAAATCAGTTGTGTATCAGTGGAGTGACTCTTGATTTTCACAGGTGTAAGAAGAGAATCAGGTCGTCAGATCATGGAGGCCATCAAAGAACACCTCAGGGCCAGGTTCATAGAAGCCCTTGAAGTGATATTAAATACAGGCAAAAAGAAAAGGAGTACTTGTGGCACCTTAGAGACTAACAAATTTATTAGAGCATAAGCTTTCGTGAGCTACAGCTCACTTCATCGGATGCAGCGTTGCTGATGTGCTGGCACACCAGGAGCAGTTATGCAACTGCACATAGTAGCATAGGCACATCTGCACAGTGAGATACATGTAGTCACATTTACCCAAATGATTTCAAGAATGTTCAGAAAAATCCATCTGCGACCATTTCAGTAAATGCATCTACACACATTCAGGGCCCTGATCCCACAAGGAGTTCTTCATGAGCAGAACTCTGTACCACTGACTTCACTGGGGATCCACACAGATGCAAAAGTATTCCCCCCCAAAGCTCACTGCAAGATTTGGACCCAAAACTAGTGTTGCCCATCTTCCAGGACTGGCCTGGAGTCTCCAAGAATAAAAGATTTATTTTAATTAAAGATTATGTCATGTGATGAGACGTCCAGGAATACATCCAACCAAAATTGGCAACCCTAGCCCAAACACGTAAAATATACCAACACGAAAATATCGGGAACGTCACACTTTAAAATATCAGATGCATTTGTGATATATTAATTTATCGTAAAATAGTAAAACAATTCAATGCAAAATAATACTCGAATGCAATATTGTGGGTGAGAATTTAAATATATGCAACTCAGAAAAGTGTCATATGGTTCCCAGGTCAACCCTAATTCAGCCTCAGTGCAAGCCAGACATAACAACGAAGCCAGACACCATGAAGATAATAACAACTCTGTTAGTCTCTAAGGTGTCACAAATCCTCCTTTTCTTTTTGCGAATACAGACGAACACGGCTGCTACTCTGCAACCTGTCATGAAGATAATGCTAACTGTTGATGCCGCAAGAGACCACCACCTACCTACTGGCTGTCAGAACCCTGCCCGGGGCAGCATTCGCTCTCACGTCAATCGGTTAATGGAGTCACTCCGATTTACACGGCGCATTATCGAGATCAAAATCTGGCACCACAAACCCACCCCTACGTGCCATGCAGCTCCTGGGGCCAAACTCTGCTTGCTCCCTTGTAGTCAGGGCTGCACCGGGGTAGATCAACACCGAATTTGGCCCTCTCTGCACGCCCAAGGCTTTGCTGGCAGGGGTCAGTTGGCTGCTCCGGAGGAAGCACCGTCCGGGCGCAAACAATGCGCCCTACCCCAGCCCGGGGGCGAACGCGGGTGCCCGGGGCCCGCGCCTCAGCAGCGGCCGGAGGGGCCCTAGCGCGCCCAACCCGTCTCCGCCACACGTGCCGCTTGACGGGGTGGCCCCGGTACCTGGCAGGCGAGGCGAGGCGAGCCGGGCCGGCGCGGGCTGGGGAGTTGAGTTCCTGTTGTTTGCAAGCGACGCTGGGAATCGAAAGCGAAAGTTACCAGGGGCGCCGAGCGAGCCGCCAGCTGCAGGCCCCGCGCGCTATGGCCGCCCTCCCGGCCCCGCTCCTGGTGCGGGTCTCTCCCGCGGCCCGGCCCAGCGACAAGCTGCGGCTCAAGCTGGAGAGCTACTTCCAGTCCGCCAAGCGCTCCGGGGGAGGCGAGTGCGAGGTGGAGCGGGGCCCCGAGCCGGGCACCTACTGGGTGTGCTTCTGCTCGGAGAAAGGTAAGGGGGTGGGGTGCCCGGCCCGGCCGGGCCTCGGGTGCTGGCTGGTGCCCTCGGCGCCTCGCTGAGGGGAGGGCATGGCCCACTCCACGCTGGCTTCTCGAGGGGGGCGGCGGGGCCCAGGCTGGGGAGGGGCGGGCCGCCATTTAGCTCAAGAGCATATCAGCGCATGCCAGCCCCAAAGGGGGCTGTGGGGTGTGCCCTCGGGATGGTGGTTCACAGGGTGTGTGCAAGCTGGGTGTGTCCCAGGACGGGGAGGGGTGCAGCCCGGGACTGCCAGCCATGCCCTAGAGGTGGGAGAACACGGGGTGTGCTACCCATGCCCCCAGTGATGCAGAGTGCCGGTCATGTCACTCAATAGCATGGCATGGCGGCAGCACACCAGTTGTGCCACAGGGATATAGTGTGCCCATTGTGCAATGTGACAGCATGCCAACAGCATGTCAACTGTGTCACTCAGCATGGCAGCAGCGTGTGCCACTTGAAACATTTGGCAAGCTGCTACTCAGCAGGGGCAATGGATGGCATAGTGGCTATGACATTCAGCAGGGTGGTGATGTGCTAGCAGTAGCCACCTGTGGGCATGTGGATGGGAAGGTGATATACCTGCTAATGGCCCAAGGCAGCACCCCAGCTGTGAACCTCTCTGTGTCAGTGGTATGCTAGCTGTGAGACATCACTCAAAATTTGCTCTACACGGCATAAAACTCCCATAACTGCTCCTATGTTATCCACGTCTTGGTCCTTGGTGTAGGGACATGGTCAGGGAGAAGGGAACATGGATGGGAACCTTAGTAGCCATTAGAAAAGGAGTACTTGTGGCACCTTAGAGACTAACAAATTTATTAGAGCATAAGCTTTCGTGAGCTACAGCTCACTTCATCGGATGCATTTGGTGGAAAAAACAGAGGAGAGATTTATATACACACACACAGAGAACATGAAACAATGGGTTTATCACTTAAGATAAGCCATCACCAGCAGCAGGGGGGGGAAAAGGAGGAAAACCTTTCATGGTGACAAGCAAGGTAGGCTAATTCCAGCAGTTATACTGGAAGTTATACTGCTGGAATTAGCCTACCTTGCTTGTCACCATGAAAGGTTTTCCTCCTTTTCCCCCCCCTGCTGCTGGTGATGGCTTATCTTAAGTGATCACTCTCCTTACAGTGTGTATGATAAACCCATTGTTTCATGTTCTCTGTGTGTGTGTGTGTGTGTGTGTGTGTGTGTGTGTGTGTGTGTGTGTGTGTGTGTGTGTGTGTGTGTGTGTGTGTGTGTGTGTGTGTGTGTAAAAATCTCTCCTCTGTTTTTTCCACCAAATGCATCCGATGAAGTGAGCTGTAGCTCACGAAAGCTTATGCTCTAATAAATTTGTTAGTCTCTAAGGTGCCACAAGTACTCCTTTTCTTTTTGCGAATACAGACTAACACGGCTGCTACTCTGAAACCTTAGTAGCCATTGACAACCAGCATAGATCTCTTTGAGATGCACAGATGAAAAGTGCTATACAGTATAACAGTTAGATGGATTCAGAGTAGCAGCCGTGTTAGTCTGTATTCGCAAAAAGAAAAGGAGTACTTGTGGCACCTTAGAGACTAACAAATTTATTAGAGCATAAGCTTTCGTGAGCTACAGCTCACTTCATCGCATCCGATGAAGTGAGCTGTAGCTCACGAAAGCTTATGCTCTAATAATTTGTTAGTCTCTAAGGTGCCACAAGTACTCCTTTTCTTTTAACAGTTAGATGGTGAGCCCTAATTTGTGCCATGGACTGGGCCGGCACCTAAGGGCCCCAGCACTGGGACAGTACAGAAGAAGCTTGAACTCATCATTGCAAACCTTAAAATTCACAGTATATACTGTATGTGTGAATTCCTTGGGGGTTGTTTTTCCTCTTCCTTTCCCCTTGTGTAATTATTCATAGGTGTGCAGAGTGGGTGTAAAACCATACCAGATCAGAATGTTAGCCTTTTACACTCATTTTGCACATGTGAAAATGACTACACAGGGACAAAGCAATAGAGAATCTCACTAACTGTTTAGTGTTCTTTGATACACCAGAATAACCAGAGGTTCCCCTCTCCTCCCCCAATTTATTCCCACCTCACAATAGATAAGAACTGTGTGAAATCACGTAAAGACCATGCCCTAGAAATTGATGGCAGAAGTCTGAAGATATTTATCCAGGCAGATTCAGAGATAGAGGATCATGGAGAAAGCCAGCCTACAATACAATCCTCGGGCCAATCTAGCACCTCAGGCTTTTCACAACTTCAGAAGAAATCTGATAAGAAACAGCTTGGTGAAAAACATGATGCCAGTTCATCTTCTAGAGCATTTACTGAAAAGGTATGTTTAATATAGAAAAAAATAACTCACCAGGCTCTCATGTTCTCATGACTTACACACGTACATCTCTGCTGCCGTACACCAGTTGGAGAGAAAGAGCTCATTTCATCTTCTAGCCAGAATAGAAGAGTTGGAAATTGTTACTATGCATTAGATTTATAAACTTCATAGTCAGCAAGCACTGAGACATGTCCATACCCCTAATTAACAAATAGGCACACAGTATGGCATGGTGACTTGTAATGCAGTGGTAGGGATTTGCAGTCATAATTATGTTTGTGGCATGTGCATGTCTTCTGAAATCGGGGGACATTTATATTTTTCAGAACCAATTTGTATGCCTGGCTGCTACTGAGGCACATATAGGAACCCTTTCAAAAGGAACTAATAAATACAATCAGATATTCTATTCCATATAGGTTCTTACACTGCTCTTGTCATCGTAGAATGTGAGCATATTCCAGTATACAATAAGTGTCAGGCACATCTATGACAAGTGGTTCATTCTCTCATAGTCTCCAGAGGATAATTGTACATCTAATGTAGTGCTTTGTTTTGGTGGGGTTTTGGTTTTGCGTTGTTTGCTTGTTTATTTGTTTTTTAATGTCTGTACTGCTCTGTGTTTTTGGTAGGGAAGGCAGGTCAAAGAAGTGTGCCTTGCACTTAGAGTCATGAGGTTTGTGATGGTCCTTAGTTCCTGTGGGATAAGGAATAATACGTACCAGCAAAGTAGATCATGAGTTGCTTTTTATGTTGTGCTAATGTGCACTGGGTCTCAATTTAAGAGAGAGCTGTGGATGGCCTCTACGTTGCCCCACTGCAGTTCCCATTAGAAGATGAGAGTTTTTCCACAGATTTCATTAGAAGCAAGATTGGTTCTCATGCATGTGTACATAGGGATACTAATGGCAGTATATCAGTATGCATGAGTTCAAAGAAGACTATATGCAAAAGTGTTTATATATAGTAAGAACAAAATAATCTTGGCAAACTGAGAACTAGTGTAGAAAGATTTAATTAAATATTTGAAAGAACAAGCTGAGAATTTTAGGAAAGCTGCTAATGATCTCTGCTTGTTCTTTCATTTTCAGGTTTTTCTCTCTGTGTCTGCAACCTTGAATACCGACCTGTTCACTGAACAGCAAAGACAACAAGTGAGCATTCTGTGCCCAAACTTAAAAATAGAAAAAAATTCTAGTGACCACAGCATCGAGAAAGTGACAGGAGACTATGCAGATGTTGAGAAAGTGTATCACTATTTTGATGAACTCCTTATAAAAAATGGCCAACACATTGATTTTTCACACTTTGAAAGAAAGAATGATTTGGAAGATGTGAATGAGAATTGTTTGGATGAAGTGAACAATATTGAAGTTCCATCAGCTCTCTATGAATACTTTAACCATGTCTATGAAGAACAAATTAAAGAATTACAGCAACATTTCAACGTAAAGATAAAAAGCAAAGAGCGTGACAATGGACTCACTTCAGTATACTTCATATCTGTTGGGAGTTCTGGATTAGTAGAGAGAGCTCAGCAATCTTTTATCACTGATTTTCAGAAAGGAATAGCAGATTTAAAACAAGAAAGAGTTTCTTTGACAAACAGTTCCCAGTTAAATGAAACACTACAGAAATTAAATACCAGGTATCGGAATCTTCTTGCCAAAAATGAAGGAAATACAGTAATACTGCGTGGCCCAGCAAATGAGATTTTGGCTGCGAAAAAATTTCTTGATGAAAAAAATGTGAACAGCCCACTTGAAAAACCTGTGAAAATAACATCTGAAGCTTACACATATAGGAATGGAATTGAAGTTGATTCTGTTAGGCTTAAACTCTTGGAAACAATATTAAGTAAAGAAATTGAAGAGATAAATCAAACATTTGATACCATAATAGAAAACAAGGGCTCTCCAAAGAACCAGAGAGCATGCATCATATTTAAACCTAAGAACAAAGATTCAGATATGTCTGCACATGCTTATGAAAGTTTCATTAGTGCATTTCAGAATGCCTCAGCAATGATAACTGAAAAAGACCTCTGCTTGAAACTTTCAGGTGATCAGAAAAAACAGCTGAATAAACACTTTAATAAACGACAACTGGAAAACCCAGGTATAATACTTAAGAAAAAGGAGGAGAAACTCAGTTTAAAAGGTTTACCAGGTCTTCTGAATGCTGCTGAAAAGCACATCAGGAGCTTTCTTTACATTGAAGACCCTGTAAAGATTAAAGAAGGGACAGCTCTCAGCAGCTGGAGAAGTGCTACAGGAACTTCCCAGGATGCAGATGATGATAGGAAAATGAACAGAGTTCCTCCCAAAGAGCAACCTAGTCCAAAGTTAGCAGGAGGAGCGGAATCCAAAGATGAGTGTGCCATTTGCATGGATAAAATCCATCAAAAAGAAGTACTGCAAAAGTGCAAACATGAATTTTGCAAAGCATGCATCCAAGAGGCAATGAAATATAAGCTTGCCTGTCCTGTCTGTAATACATTCTATGGACTCATACAAGGAAATCAACCGGAGGGAACAATGTCTTTCTCAAATCTTTCTTATCCAGTCACTGGCTATCCTCAGTGTGGGACTATTAAGATTGACTATCATATGTCAGGTGGGGTTCAAACGGTAAGTATATTTGAAAGTGTGTGAAAGCTGTTTGTTAACAAAACCGAACGCGAAGATAGAATCCAATATTTTTCCATTTTTATATTCTAAAGAGACTTATTTTTAATCCAGCAGATACTTATTCCAATATTTTTGTTAGGATCTGGTACTCTGAATATACATTACAAATGTCAGTTTTCCAAATAGGATCTCATATCCCATCACATTATATTATATTTCTTTATGGACTTCCATTAATATGCAGTACTAACACCCAATGCTGGATCAGAGCTACAAGGGAAACACAAAAATATCAAATATTAATCAATACAAATGAAAGATAAAACCAAAATGGTAGCCCTCACTGTTATACACAATGAGCCTGTTTTTCCTTTCATGTAGGTGTAAATCTGAAATAACTCCATTGAAATCAGTGAAGTGATGCTGGTGTAAAATTGCTGTGAGGGGAGAATCAGGCCCAGCACTTGGCTACAGAAGTGTGTAGTGCATTGAGGGGGAGGAAGTGATTGTAAGGGCTTTGGATTATGTTATGTGTTTGTACAGCACCTAGCACAATAGGGCCCTGATCAAGAGGCTTAGGTACTACTGCAGACCCAATAACACTTGCAGTGACATCAGTGAGAAAAGCAAAGGGAGAGGAGGAAGAGAGAATTCCAGAGAGCTAGGAGAGCAAGAACATGATATTTAGAAACAAGAATGAATGAATGAATTGAGACAAGAAAATATGAGAAACTGAATGAAGGGGATGGGCAGGGAGGAGAGGAGAGATGAGATGCCCTAACAAGGAACAGTTCTGGTGAAGCTATTGAAAGTGAGGGTGAATTTCAGTGATACCTCAGATACACAGGAAACCAGTGAAGAGGTGAAAGAGAAGATGCGTAAATAGAAAGGCAAAGTCAAAATTTAAGCATGCAATGTGATTTTGAACAGACTGAGGGAGTTGGAAAATGGATTTGGAGAGATGGGAATAAATAGCATTGCAGAAACTGACGTGGCAGATTCATTTTCACACATTTGTAGTATATCTATGGTGTATATATAAGGCCCTTTGTTTTGGGTATTTACTGATTTTCTCTGAAAAATTCTGGGGTTTTGAAAAATTCAGTTTTCAGGCATTACCAATTTTTCACCCAAACTTTTTGGCTTTTTTGGAACCCAGGAATTTTTCAGAGACAGAAGGGAGCTGGGTCCCATCAGTCAAGACTGCCCAACTGCAGCAACAGGCCTACAGGGAGCTGAATGCTGCGTCATTGAGTACTAGCCTCTCTATCGGACAGACACCCTCCTGACCCCAGTCCTTCAGCATGGTCCCTTCCACTTTCTCTAAAGAGTCAGGAGGGAGCTCTGTCTGGCAGGGGAGCCAGTACTCACAGGGCACAGTCTTTCGCTCCCCTCCTGGCCATCACCCTTCAGCATGGCTCCCTCTGCTCAGTGGGAGAGCAGACCTGGGAAGGGACCTGGGTCCTGACAGCTGAAGCCACCTGACCACTGCAGTGACAGGCCCATAGGGTGTGGAAGGCTTCCTCAACTGCTATATCATGAGGTCCCCTGCTGCACCCTGTAAGTACTTGGCATTGCTCCAAACCTGCTCGCTACATCCTGGTACTGGGTATCCCTCTACTCCTGTGAGTACCAAGCATCACCCTCCTGCCTGCTGCCCTTCACTTTTGATTTTTACTGATTTCCCCTCCTGCCGCCCTTCGCGTTTGATTTTTACTGATTTCCTGTCCTGCCGCCCTTCTCCCGATTTTTTTTTAAATTGTAATAAACACTGATACATTCTCAAGAAATTTTTTTTTAAAGAGCCAAAAATTAAGGGCTTTAGGTTTACAGACCATTTGTGTTGTGTTCTTTACAAAACAGAAAAACCATCCAAACCCAGGCAGACGATATTCTGGAACAAGTAGAACAGCATACTTACCTGACAACAAGGAAGGAAGAGAAATTTTGCAGCTGCTTAGAAGGGCCTTTGACCAAAGATTGATCTTCACGGTGGGGCAATCACGTACTTCTGGTGCAAATAATATGATCACCTGGAATGATATTCACCATAAAACAAGCATGTCTGGGGGACCTGAAATGTGAGTATTTTTAAGTGAATTTAATGCTTACCAAAGATGCTGGATTGACAGGCCTGAACCTTCTTTCTACTAAAGAATTTTGGCATTGCTAACACCATTGCAAGTTTTTGGCACTTGTGTAAAACATTTTGGGTCACACTCTCCACTTCCTTGTACATTGTGTTTTCATTTACGCCTGTGAAAAGTTGGTTGCTGTAAGAATTCTGATTTGATACATTTTACACTCAGTTTGCACAGGTGTAAATAACTACACAAGGTGCAAGGCAGTGGAGAAACAGGCCCCTTGTATCCATGCACAAAACTTCTTTCAGTAATGCACAGGCATTAACACCACCATAGCAATTTCACCTACTCTAGGCAAGGCTAAGCACCATTACATACTCCATTCTGTCACTGTATTGTTGCAGAGCCGGTGTGGTCAGAGAATGCAAGCACAGAAGATACAACAATGCCGTTATTCCTCCAAATACAATTCTACATTGCACCGTGTCAGGGTTCCCTCCCCACTCTGAGGTACAGATGTGGGGACCCTCCTGAAAGACCCCCTAAGCTTATATTCTACCAGCTTAGGTTAAAAACTCTGTTGCAAGTTGCAGCAGTTCACTTCTCGTGGACAGAGCTTTGAAGACTGTTTTTATCCATAGAAAATGGTACAACATAGATGGGATGTGCAAACATCCCCACACCCGCCTTCAAATGTATCCCATCTCTGACTAAAAGGTAGTAGCTCCTTGGGTTTTTCAGTCTTCGTGTCCTTGGCCTCTTTTCTGAGGTTGCCAACAATAGTTTCAGTTGTCATTGACAGTTTTGGTGGTATGAGTGCTTGTGATTCATGGTCCCTATAGACCTAACCTGAGCCATAGTCATACCAGTGACCTATCAGTGAAAAGCTCTTATCTTTTTATGAGTCCTTTGAACCATCCAGTCTTCTTCATGTTTTTAGTTTTATTCTGAATTATAAACTAGCAGCCCATGGAAGTAATTTTTTTCACAGAGTGAGACATCCTTCACTACAAAATGTACAAATCAGGCAGTTTTTTTTTTTTTTAAATTACAGCATTAGAGTTTTTTATGTTTTTAACAAGAAAACAAGTTACTGGAGCTCAGAAATTGTATGTACTATCTACTGGGTTTAGTGCAACTATTTGTGTAACCCACAGTATTACAATGGTTAGCACTATATTAATGAACTTCTCAACACAATCATGAGAAAATGGTAAACTATATTACTGTATAAACTATCGAGGAGAAAAGATGTTCTTGTGATAAGGGATAAGACTAAAAGAAAGAAGATGTGGGGCCAAACCTGGCTCCCGTTTTGGCCCTCTTGTACCAATTTGCTGTCACAGGCCATACAGCAGCCCTACTAGAGCAAGGGAAGTTTCCCCCTGCAGTGAGGAATCCCTAGGTGCTGTAGAATCTGGGTAATTGGCCGTACCCCACTGCTCTTTGCAACCTAAGGCATATAAGGGCCATGTCAGTGTGAGAGCAGTGCCAGACAAACTCACTAAAAATGAATGAAAGTAATAGTATATCCCTGGCACAGGAAAACAATACAACAGAAATACTGAAATAATTGAAATGCTTTGATATGGACACAATGATAATGTCCTCAGAGGAACAAAAGATAGTCAAGAAGGGTATACATAGCAGACAGTAACTGAATTACATCCTTCTTATGATGAGCTGTTAATTAATATGCTGATCTTACGCTACCGGCCCGCTCAGCCCACTGCCAGCCTGGGGTTCCATTCATCTAGGCTGGCAGCAGGCTGAGCAGGGCCTGCAGCCGGGACCCCTGGCAAGGGACCGGCAGCCAGAACCCCAGACCGGAAGCAGGCTGAGCGGGGCCAGCAGCCAGGACCCCAGACTGGCAGTGGGCTGAGCAGCTCAGCCTGGGGTTCCTTCCATGGGCTCCTGCCAGCCAGGGTCCCAGCTGTTGGCCCTACCCAGCCCGCTGCTGGTCTGGAATCCCAGCCCTGCCCACATAGAGTGGGTACCTACCTTCTCCCTAGTTCTAGCCCATTCTCTTCCTCTCTCTCTGCACTGAGCTGAGGGTGGGAGTGCACTGAGCACAGGACTGGGGGTGAAGAAGCAGGCTAGGGATGGGGGTGAAGGGTCTGGCCAGGAGCTAGAATGAAGGAGGGGGCTCAGGGTTGGGGCAGGAGGTTTGGGTGTGGAGTACTTACTTGGGCATCTCCCATTTGGTGTGAGGGGTGCAGGTAGGAGTGTGGGGGGGAGGGTTCAGGAGCTCCTGTTTTGTGCTCAGGGTGGGGGTGAGAATGTGGGGGTGCAAGAGTGAGGGCATAGGGTGTGGGGGGCTGGGTATGTGGGTGGGGTGCAGGAGTCAGGGCAGGGGGCTGGTGGTGTGTGAGGAGGGTGCAGGAGTCAGGGCATGGGGGGCTGGGTATGTGTGGGGGGTGATGGAGTAAAGGCTGGGGTTGGGGGGTGCAGGGGTCAGGGCAGAGGGCTGGGTGTGTGTGAGGAGGCTACAGGAGTCAGGGCAGAGGGCTGGGGGAGTGTGAGCGGGGTACAGGAGTCGGGGCATGGGGTGTGAGGAGGGTGTAGGAGTCAGGGCAGAGGGCTGGGGGGCTGGAGTCAAGGCTGAGGTTGTGGGGGGTGCGGGGGTCAGGGCAGAGGGCTGGGTGTGTGTGAGGGGGTGCAGGAGTCGGGACATGGGGTGTGGGGGGTGCTGGAGTCAAGGCTGGGGTCGTGGGGGCGGTGCAGGGGTCAAGGCAGAGGGCTGGGGGTGTGGGCTAGGGTCATGGAGGTGGTCCCAGCCCCCTGCCCAGAGCAGCTCATGGCAGGGGGCTGGAGGGGATATGCCCTGATTCCATCTTCCCCAAGACACCATCCCCACCTTTTCTCCACCTCCTACCCGGAGCAGGAGCATGCTGCTTCACTTCTCCCCCTCCCTCACAAGGGCCATCAGCTGATCGGTGGCAGGGAGGGAGAGGAGGAGGGGCAGGAACCCAGCACCTTGGAGGAAGAGGCGGGGGAGGGGGGAGCTTGCCTGATCTGCAGCAGCAGCCGGCAGGACCAAGCTTCTTCACCCTGCCCCTGTGGGGGGCAGGGGGCGCAAAGAAGAGCGGGCCGGATTTTTAATGGCACGCTGCTGCCTGCCAGGATCCCGGCCTGGGTTCGGCAGCGGGCTGGTGGCTGGGACCCGGCAGGCAGCATTGTGCCATTAAAAATCGGCTTGCGGGTCGTCTTTGGCACACATGCCATAGGTTCCCGACCCCAGATTTAGAGCAACTCTAAGGATGCTATAATTTGTACCAGGATTCACATTTGTTCCTGTATGGCCTGAGATCAAAAGAGACGAAACACCACTTTTGTAGCCTCATCCCATGGCACCCCCAGGTCTGCCTGAGTACTGTACCTATTGTGAAACAATTAGGGCCTTATTTTCAGAGTTGCTGAGCGCCCACAGTTCCCATAGATTACAAGTGGAATTGTAGGTACACAGCAGGTCTGAAAATCCAGTTCAAGGTGTCAGTTTGGGCACCCAAAATGAATGGCTGCTTTTGAAAATTTTAGCTTTAACCTTTCTGTGCTGCACTTTTCTCATCTGTAAATTAGGGCCTGTTTGTTTCACAGAGCATTGCAAGACTAATGTTTGTAAAAGTGCTTTAAGAGATTTTAATGGAAGATGCTGTAGAATTGGGAAATATTGTTTCATTATGTAAATGGCCCAAACAAGTCTTCTCTCTTTCCCCTAGGTTTGGTTATCCTGATCCTAATTATCTGAAACGTGTTAGAGAAGAACTGAAATCTAAAGGAATTGAATAAAGATGTCAGCCAACTGCTTTTAAGCTTTATTCACTATAATATATAGCATTTACTTAATTATATCAGTTGATTACAGATGCATATATAAAGTTTAGAGGACTTCTTCAAAGAAAAGCACAATATTTCTGTATTGCCCAAAACTCCCATTGAATCCAGAAGCCTGGCACTTCTGAAAGTCAGGACCTGGTTCCAAGTCTTTGACTGTATGTACCACAAGCCTATAGGCATTGCATTTTAAATTGCTTTTAGCTTTTTATTTTATTTTGCTTGTAATCACAATGTATCTTCCAGCATGTGGATGAAGTACTCTCTGCCGATATAGATTTGATTGTTGTAGACATTTTACTTTACTGATGATATTTTACATTAACAAAATAATTGTTAAATTTATAGTTATAAAACATATAGCTCTGACTTAGTGCACTTGGATTATTAGCTAAGTAGTTTTCACAAAGTAAAAACGTGGTCTCCTTCAGTCGTCTCATATTGTCTCTGCAGTTCCATGCAGTCTTTACTGCACATACAGATAATATGTAAAAAAAGATATTTTACTATTTTTACAGTGGCATAGGTGTGCATTGTGCTATCCAGCAATATAGAAGAGAGAGAGTTCCTGCCCCCAGGATTTTACAATCTAAGGGGCAGGCAATAGTCAGTGAAATCAATGGGGATAGTCACATGTGAGCTGCAGGATCAGGCCCATCTTTTGATGAACAGAGTCAATTATGACAACATACAAAGGATGGAAGGAATGGGTGAGTGTTACAACAAAATGAGGTTTTGACATAACTGTCCACCCTTGCCAAAAAAGCCAAAAGAAAGTAGCAGAGATCCCAGAAGATTCTGCAACCTAGATGTCATTGTAAATGAATCACATGCAGTGGCTCACCTCCAAGCAAGTACTTTAGAGTTAATTTATATTGCTGATAAATAAACTCATTTGTGTGGTGTAGGGAAGTGCATTTTCAGTATATGAAAGTATTTTTTATACAGTACTTGGTGAGAGGCCACTAGGGAAAATAAGAATTAGTAAACTTGCTTATTTCAGAGTAGCAGCCGTGTTAGTCTGTATTCGCAAAAAGAAAAGGAGTACTTGTGGCACCTTAGAGACTAACAAATTTATTAGAGCATAAGCTTTCGTGAGCTACAGCTCACTTCATCGGATGCATTTGGTGGAAAAAACAGAGGAGAGATTTATATACACACACACACACACAGAACATGAAACAATGGGTTTATCATACACACTGTAAGGAGAGTGATCACTTAAGATAAGCCATCAGCAGCGGGGGGGGGGGGGGGGGAACCTTTCATGGTGACAAGCAAGGTAGGCTAATTCCAGCAGTTAACAAGAATAGAGGAACAGTGGGGGGTGGGGTGGGAGGGAGAAATACCATGGGGAAATAGTTTTACTTTGTGTAATGACTCATCCATTCCCAGTCTCTATTCAAGCCTAAGTTAATTGTATGAATCACATATTCACCTATTAAAGGGTGACGCTGACCCTTTAAGAAAGAGCCAGCTCAGTGCACTTGTGCCACATCAACTGACCAGATTAGTTTTAAAAGAGGGCACCTGGGCCTGAAGAAAGGAGACTCACTGAGTCACAGCTAGGAAGCTGTAGCAGTCTGATTGCTAGGTCCCTCTGGGAGGGGAAGCAGTGAGATCCTGAAAGGTAAAGAGAAAAAATTCCCTGGAAGTTATAGCCTGAGGTGAGCTGAGGAACTGTTTTTGTTGTTTTGGCTTAAGTTTGGAAAATAAAACGGCCTAAAAGAGACTCTGGATGTGGCAATGGGCCCCTTGGGAGAGAAGGGGAGAAGCCCTGTCTTGTTACACCATCCACTACCCTGTACTGGACATGCACAGGAGGGCACTGTGGGTGGAGCCTTCACGTAGGTCTCACCAACATTTTCTGTGCACCATATAAGTGGCAGTGATTCAATGCATCAAAAACATTCAACCACAGTGGAGGTGGTTTACTTTTCCACTCATCTTACAAAGGCCCAAACCTGCCAAGATATACTACCATGAGTCGTTTCCCTGGTGGGGGGTTCTGGTAGTACTGGCACCTGCCCGTTCAGGCCTATACCACAAAATAATTTTAGTTAAAAAGGAAATAAGGGTGATGTGACAAAAACAGATCAGTGGTTAAAAAGTGGAAGCATTGAGAAGAAAAGTATACTAGAGAAAAAAATTAAATCAACCAGGACATAAGTGACAACACAAATGTAGTCAACGATAAGGAAGCACACTCAATAACAGTCACTGGGGTGTAATGTAAAAAATATGGAAGGTGACAAAATTAATGAAAGCACAAAGAAGAACAGGAAGTATGAGGAACTTTACATTAGATTTGGCTTTATGTGCATTATACAAGAAAATATACCATCACTTAGTCCTGGGGAAATACAGGGCCAAAAAATTCTGCAAACAATATTGCAAAATTCTGCATATTTTATTTGTCAAAATAATGGGGTATAATCATGCCCCTTTCAATTATGTTGGTAATTTATTTAAAAGTACCTGTCAGCAAGTATGTCTATAACAATACAGGCAACAAAAAATATTCCAGTAATAGAGTTAAAGAAACCCCTATGACAACCCAATTCCTGTTTCTTTTTCATGCTTTTGTTGGGCACCTTTGTTGGGCACCAGTCTTTGTGTGTCATATGTGCCATCTGGGCACATCTTGGGGAAAAACTCTGTCCCTTTGTTTTTTTAGTTAATTCTCCTTTTTTCATTCTGACACTGCTGGCGGGAGGGATTTGTGTTTACTGGGAGAGGGTATTTGGGGGGTGCTGGAGGGGGCTGCATGTGCCACCCTGGCCCAGACACCCTCACCCCCAGAGCTGAGCAGCAGGGCCAGGCACCTGCATCCCCTCCCCCAAAAAGCCCAGCTACAGGATGCCCCTCAACCCAGACATCTGCAACCACACACCCCCGCCTCTGAGTCCAGTCTCAGGCCAGACACCCGCACCTCCTTCCCCCAGAGCCCACGGATCCAGAGGGAGAAACAGCCTGATGCTGGTCAGAGTGGGCTTGTGTGGAGTTTCCTGCATGCTGCGTCCTTCCTTCAGGGTGTGCCAGGAACAGCAGCTGCTGAGAACCCTCCAGCTCCGAGTTGTCCCCCACCATCCCAGCAGTGTCCTCTGTTTGGGGGCTGAGGAGCCAGGCACTGTGTGGGCCCTAGTGGCAGCCAACACCTCTGCAATGTCAATTCTGTGGGGGTGGGGGGAATGAAATTCTGCACAGGATTAATGTTCTGCACAAATTGTGCAGTGGTGCAGAATTCCCTCAGAAGTAGATAATCGCTGTAGTGTGTTCTGTGTTATAAAATGCTTTCTATTTAGTGTTTAATACAGTAACTTCTCACTTGAAGTCTTCCCGGTTAATGTGGTTTTCTTGCTGATCAATTAAAGCACATGCTCATTTAAAGTTCCACAATGCTCCCTTATAACGTTTGGCAGCCCCCTGCTTTACATAAGAACATAAGAATGGTCATACAGGATCAGACAAAAGGTCCATCAAGCCCCGTATCCTGTCTTCTGACAGCAGCCAATGGCAGGTGCCCCAAAGGGAATAAACAGACAGATTCTCATCAAGTGATCCATGCCCTGTCACCTTTGTCCACTGCTTGCAGAAAGAGCAGCCCATTGCAGCTAGTTGGTGGGGGGTTGGAACCAGGGTGGAACAACAGCCCTCCTATCAGCTCCTCGCTCCCCTAAATTCCCTGTGCAGCAGCCACCCAGCAGGCTATCAATTTCCAGCAGTTCAGCTGTCCTTCCACCCACTGCCATGTGCTGCTCCTACCCTTTGCCTTGGAGCTGCTCCTGGGAGCCTCCTGCTTGCTGTGCAGGGGCAGGGAGGAAGAAGGGTGCTAATGTCAGGGTGTCCCCCTGCTCCTGCCCCCCCACTTACGCCATCTCCATAGAGCATGGAGGGGGGACAGGGGGGACACAACAAGGCTCAGAACAGAGGGAGCTTCCTGGCAGCAGCTGCTGTCTCAACTTGCTGATCTACTTAAAAGGGCAGTGTACTTAAAGGGGCAATGCACATCTCTTTCACACACAGTGTGTATGTCTCTGTCTCTCTCTACCATGCTGTCTTCCCTCCCTCCATTTGTGCTGCCTTGTAGAGTGTGAGGCTACATTAACAACAATATGTTAATCCTTGAAGGCTCAGCTGAGTGCTAGTTTATCATTTAGCAGTAAGGCATCCCCTGGAAAATATCCCAACCTCTTACTTCACTATCTCAACCAAGCTTCACAATCATCGTTGCTGTGTACAGTATTAAATTGTTTAAAACTTATACTGTGTATATGTGTATAGTCTTTTGTATGGCAAAAAAAAATTTCTCTGGAACCTAGCACCCCCTATTTACATTAATTCTTATGAGGAAATTGGATTAGCTTAACATGGTTTCGCTTAAAATAGCATTTTTCAGGAACATAATTACAACATTAAGCGAGGAGTTACTGTACCAGCCAAACTCAGCCATAATTTAGCTACAAAACACGCGCTCTGTATACAGATAAACCTGCAGAATTTTTCAAATGAAAATTAAGCGAATTGAAGACTGGAAAAGCGCATGTTATTAACACAACCCATGTCAACAATAAAGCACTCAAACTTCATACAAAGTTAGCTACAGAATTGCTAAAGCTGGGAAACCTCACAATTGCTGAAGAACTGATTCTTCCAGCAGTGAAGGATATGACAAACATAATGCTAGCAGAGAAGCAAGGAAAGCAATTAGAAATTGTTCCCCTAGCAAACAATATAGTATCTAGCAAAATATGTGACATGAGCAGTAATATGGAAAAACAGCTGGTGTCTTGCTTGCAGCTGAGTCTTTATATTGCCTTCCAAACTGACAAATTGACAGATGTTGATGGAATGGCTCATCTGTAGGGGGCCTTTCAGCAACCAGCCAGGTGTCCTAGCCACTGCCAATTACTGGGCTGGACTATCAATTATTCTGCTTGTTGCATTAGGAGGCCTTTGCAGGAACTTAGCATAACAAATGCAAGCTGGGGGGAAGGGAGAAGGGAAATAGCTATCACATTTATCACCCTCTCTGTACATACTAAGGTAAATGTGAAAAAACAGGAAGTCTGGATATATTCTAAGATGATTGTAATAAGGACAGGTTTCAGAGTAGCAGCCGTGTTAGTCTGTATTCGCAAAAAGAAAAGGAGTACTTGTGGCACCTCAGAGACTAACAAATTTATTAGAGCATAAGCTTTCGTGAGCTACAGCTCACTTCATCGGATGCATTTGGTGGAAAAAACAGAGGAGAGATTTATATACACACACACAGAGAACATGAAACAATGGGTTTATCATACACACTGTAAGGAGAGTGATCACTTAAGATAAGCCATCAGCAGCGGGGGGGGGGGGGGGGGAACCTTTCATGGTGACAAGCAAGGTAGGCTAATTCCAGCAGTTAACAAGAATATCAAAGGAACAGTGGGGGGTGGGGTGGGAGGGAGAAATACCATGGGGAAACAATGAAAGTGAAAGTGAAAGGTTTTCCTCCTTCCCCCCCCTGCTGTTGGTGATGGCTTATCTTAAGTGATCACTCTCCTTACAGTGTGTATGATAAACCCATTGTTTCATGTTCTCTGTGTGTGTGTATATAAATCTCTCCTCTGTTTTTTCCACCAAATGCATCCGATGAAGTGAGCTGTAGCTCACGAAAGCTTATGCTCTAATAAATTTGTTAGTCTCTAAGGTGCCACAAGTACTCCTTTTCTTCATGGGGAAACAGTTTTACTTTGTGTAATGACTCATCCATTCCCAGTCTCTATTCAAGCCTAAGTTAATTGTATCCAGTTTGCAAATTAATTCCAATTCAGCAGTCTCTCCTTGGAGTCTGTTTTTGAAGCTTTTTTGTTGAAGTATAGCCACTCTTAGGTCTGTGATCGAGTGACCAGAGAGATTGAAGTGTTCTCCAACTGGTTTTTGAATGTTATAATTCTTGACATCTGATTTGTGTCCATTCATTCTTTTACGTAGAGACTGTCCAGTTTGGCCAATGTACATGGCAGAGGGGCATTGCTGGCACATGATGGCATATATCACATTGGTAGATGCGCAGGTGAACGAGCCTCTGATAGTGTGGCTGATGTGATTAGGCCCTATGATGGTATCCCCTGAATAGATATGTGGACAGAGTTGGCAACGGGCTTTGTTGCAAGGATAGGTTCCTGGGTTAGTGGTTCTGTTGTGTGGTATGTGGTTGCTGGTGAGTATTTGCTTCAGATTGGGGGGCTGTCTGTAAGCAAGGACTGGTCTGTCTCCCAAGATCTGTGAGAGTGATGGGTCGTCCTTCAGGATAGGTTGTAGATCCTTGATGATGCGTTGGAGAGGTTTTAGTTGGGGGCTGAAGGTGATGGCTAGTGGCATTCTGTTGTTTTCTTTGTTGGGCCTGTCCTGTAGTAGGTGACTTCTGGGTACTCTTCTGGCTCTGTCAATCTGTTTCTTCACTTCAGCAGGTGGGTATTGTAGTTGTAGGAATGCATGATAGAGATCTTGTAGGTTCTCTGTCTCTGTCTGAGGGGTTGGAGCAAATGCGGTTATATCGTAGCGCTTGGCTGTAGACAATGGATCGAGTGGTGTGATCTGGATGAAAGCTAGAGGCATGTAGATAGGAATAGCAGTCAGTAAGTTTCCGATATAGGGTGGTGTTTATGTGACCATCGCTTATTAGCACCGTAGTGTCCAGGAAGTGGATCTCTTGTGTGGACTGGTCCAGGCTGAGGTTGATGGTGGGATGGAAATTGTTGAAATCATGGTGGAATTCCTCAAGAGCTTCTTTTCCATGGGTCCAGATGATGAAGATGTCATCAATGTAGCGCAAGTAGAGTAGGGGCATTAGGGGACGAGAGCTGAGGAAGCGTTGTTCTAAGTCAGCCATAAAAATGTTGGCATACTGTGGGGCCATGCGGGTACCCATCGCAGTGCCGCTGATTTGAAGGTATACATAGTCACCAAATGTGAAATAGTTATGGGTGAGGACAAAGTCACAAAGTTCAGCCACCAGGTTAGCCATGACAGTATCGGGGATACTGTTCCTGACGGCTTGTAGTCCATCTTTGTGTGGAATGTTGGTGTAGACGGCTTCTACATCCATAGTGGCTAGGATGGTGTTTTTAGGAAGATCACCGATGGACTGTAGTTTCCTCAGGAAGTCAGTGGTGTCTCGAAGATAGCTGGGAGTGCTGGTAACGAAGGGCCTGAGGAGGGAGTCTACATAGCCAGACAATCCTGCTGTCAGGGTGCCAATGCCTGAGATGATGGGGCTGCTGGAATTAGCCTACCTTGCTTGTCACCATGAAAGGTTTTCCTCCTTTCCCCCCCCCCCCCGCTGCTGCTGATGGCTTATCTTAAGTGATCACTCTCCTTACAGTGTGTATGATAAACCCATTGTTTCATGTTCTCTGTGTGTGTGTATATAAATCTCTCCTCTGTTTTTTCCACCAAATGCATCCGATGAAGTGAGCTGTAGCTCACGAAAGCTTATGCTCTAATAAATTTGTTAGTCTCTAAGGTGCCACAAGTACTCCTTTTCTTTTTGTAATAAGGAAATATCACAGCCAGACTTACTGCTTGGAAAACTGCTTGCTTAACAGTGTATTTTCGTGATTTTTTTTTTTTTGTGGTAACTCCTGCTTTTTGCCCAGCAACTGATTTTGTTTGGTCAGCATGTAACACTGATGTTTGCTTTGACTCAGCTGCAGATTTGAGACCAGTATTTTTATTTCCATATATTTGTTTTCTTCCTAGATTGGTTTTTGGTTTTGTGTATGGGAGGGGAAATAAAAAATTACAACAAAAAAGTGTTAACTATTAACTGTTGTAATAGAGAGGGAGGTGGTGTGGCTAAAGGGCAGAGCAAGAGCCAATAGCTGCAATTCTCAGTTATGCCAATTTTGCAGGCTCTATATTCTCAGGCTAGCCAGGGACTGGACCTACACACTGCCACTTTCACATCTTACTGTATCTCTCTAATATCCTAGGATCAACACAGTTACAACATTGCATACTTTCACATATGAAACACAGTCTGTCCCCACAACACAGCTGCTCCCAGCAGGAGGCTCAGAAGTGCCAGCTGTAATGAAAAACTTTCAGCAAATCTAACCTTTTCCCATTTTATTCGTAGGGTGAAGTGCTGGGACTTACCAGACTGTATAGTGGAAATTCCCCTTCCTAGGGATCCTTGCACTGCAGAAGGATGTAGAAGGCTATAAAAGACTAGGCCAGTGAAAACTCCTGTTGTCATAGGGGTGTAATTCAGAAAGTGTAAAAAAGCTGAAAAGGGCTAAGAAGTTAAAAAATTGGACAGTAACAGATCATGAATCCCCATGATGTTCTAACCTGGTGACAGTCTCAACAAAAAGAGGTCTCCAGCATGCTTGTAGCTGTTTCCATCCCCTTCCACTAGCTCAACCAACCTTCAAGGGTTTACAATGACAGAGGAGACAATCCTGAAATCTCATTACATAGATGAGTATATTTCTAGCAGATTGTCCCACAACCACCGGGGTCCTTGATTTCTTTCATTTTACAACCCTTTAAACCGTGCGAGGGGGGAGGGTGTCCCCAGCTGTGCTGTTTCACGTTACTGACATAACCTATGATTGTATAGATCATTGTTGCAACCACTGTTATATATTTGCAGCAAATATTGTACAAAGGTTGTCGTGTAAGGTGTCTATGGAAAGGTTATAATTGTCTGGTTATGATTACGCTGTCTGTATGTGTGTATCATTTTTGTAGTTAAAGTTATGAATATCGGCTATGTTCTTGTATCTCAATGTGTTTTGATTCTAAGAAGCCTCAGTGAAGCATTTGGTCAGCTTCTTAAGAAAGGACTATTCTCAGTAAGTGCCCAGTCAAGAAACACTTGTCAAACAGTGAACTTTGGGAGATGCCAATCCACATCTGAGTTTTCCTGGGAACTTTCAAACTAACATGTAAACAGTGGGGGTCAGCCTGTAAAGAACTGTATCATGCATGGATATGTGGCTTGCCCATGTGACGACAGGCTCCCTCTTGCTGCTGTGATGTTCCACAGGGCAGAGGACATAAAAGGCCCTGAAAACACCTCCATTTGGTCTTCAATCCTCCTTGTCTCTGGAGGAACTTTGCTACAAATGGAAGCTCTGAACAAAGGACTGCATGACCCATCCCTGCCATCGACGTACTCCAGAGACTTGATTTAAACATGAAGCTTATGCCATCACGGTTACAAGCCTGAACCAAGAACTTTACCATTACTGTATGTAATTGATTCCATTTAACTAATCCTAGCTCTCATCTATACCTTTTTCCTTTTATGAATAAACCTTTAGATTCTAAAGGATTAGCAACAGCGTGATTTGTGGGTAAGATCTGATTTGTATATTGACTTGGGTCTGGGGCTTGGCCCTTTGGGATCAGGAGAACCTTTTTTCTTTTACCGGGGCCATTGGCTTTCGTAACCATTTGTCCCCATAACAAGTGACACTGGTGGTGACACCGGGAAGCTGGAGTGTCTAATGGAATTGCTTGCGCTCTAAGCTTATGCTCTAATAAATTTGTTAGTCTCTAAGGTGCCACAAGCACTCCTTTTCTTTTTGCGAATACAGACTAACACGGCTGCTACTCTGAAACCTGGAATTGCTTGTGCGACTTATGGTTTGCCACTGGGGTAAAACCAAAGTCCTCTCAGCCTGGCTGGTTTGGGTTGCCTTGGTGTGCAAAGGAACCCCAGCCTTGGGCTGTAACTGCCCTACTCTCAGCAATTGGTCCTGAATTGGTACTCTCAGTTGGGTCCCACCAAAGCCAGCACCCTTACACGCTGCTTTATCCTTGTTGTGCTTTTTTTGGTACAGATGCACGTAGGGCTGCGCTGGCAGAGGACGGGGGGCCCGGGGTGAGGTTGGAGGCTTGCAGGGTGCACCCGATAAACCTCCCCACCTTGGGTCATGGCACCCCTACGAGGGAGGCGGGGAGACGCTGCACGTGCAAAGCGAACGCCTGCCCCTGCCGCCTACCTCGGAGGCGGGCCCGGATCACGCTGCAGACAAGAAACCCTGGGAGGCGCTTTCTGAGAAGCGAAAGCGAAAGCAGCTCAGCAGCTGGGGCGTTTTTCTTACCCTGAGGCGACAGATTTCCTCCGGCGGCCGGTTTGCCCCTCTGCAGCAGCTGGTCATGGCCGGGCAGGCGACGTGCCCCTTCCCGCTGGTGGTGGAGGGGGCCTGGGGGGGCTCGGGGCTCCCCAAGAACCTCAGGAAAAAACTCCTCTGCTACTTCCAGAGCGGGAAGAAATCCGGAGGGGGGGAGTGCGAGATCCAGGAGCGGCCCGGCCAGGTCCTGGTTTGCTTCGCCCAGGAGGAAGGCAAGGCGGCGTCGGGGGTGGGGGGGGACCCTGACCCTGACCCGTCTCTTAATGTTCATTTTTGGCAGTTTGGGTCTAAGCCGGGGCGGCGCAGCTGAGATGAGCTACACAGAAAATGGCGGGGGGGGGGGACTATGGAGCTTGTGGGTACACCCGGGGGGGGGGGCGCTGAGACTCCCCCGCCCCCACGCAGGGCCTGAGCATGCGGGCTCTGGCCCCTCGCTGCCTGTCTGGGCGGGGAGGGCCCCCGAGCCGCCCGACCTGCTGCTCGAGGTCAGCCCCGAGCCCGCGGTTAGCAGCCGGCCCCGGCCCCCGGCCCCGGCCCCCTGACGGCGGCAGCGTCCCGCGCGCTCCCAGCTGGGGCGCGGCTCCTCGCAAGGTGGCGGCACGTGTGGGGCTCCTCCCCGGCCCACGCTCCCGCTGCTCGGGGCAGTCCGCCCCCGAAGCCTGTCCCCTCACCCCGCTGCCATTCCCTCTTCTCTGTGCATCCTCCCCCAGCCCCGTGGTTCGCCTTCCTCTGTGCATGTCCCCCTTCCCCCGCCTGTGATCCCCTCCCCATTGAAGCTGCCCTTCCCCGTCTGTGGCTTCCCGCTCCCCCGCCTGTGAACCCCCTCTCTTGTGCACACTCCTCCCCCTCTCTCTCCCTGGATGCTCCCTCTCCACCTTTGTTATTTCCCGCCCCCTTTCCCTGTGCTCCTATGGCCCCCATTGCTGCTGCTGCTGGCCACGCTGACTTCAGAGCTGGGCGGTGGGAGTGCAACGCCTGCTGCCTTGGCACCCAGCTCTGAGGGTAGCACCGCCGCTAGCAGCAGCGCAGAACTGCAGAAGTAAGATTTCAGAGTAGCAGCCGGGTTAGTCTGTATTCGCAAAAAGAAAAGGAGGACTTGTGGCACCTTAGAGACTAACGCATTTATTTGAGCATAAGCTTTCGTGAGCTACAGCTCACTTCATCGGATGCATTTGGTGGAATGCATTTGGAATCCACCAAATGCATCCGATGAAGTGAGCTGTAGCTCACGAAAGTTTATGCTCAAATAAATGTGTTAGTCTCTAAGGTGCCACAAGTCCTCCTTTTCTTTTTGCAGAAGTAAGAGTGACCTTTGCACTGGGAGGGGTGGCTATGGAGTGGACAAGGCAAATTTTAGGGTGGCTACTGCCCCTGCAGCCCCCTTCCCTGCTGCCCCTGGAAATACATGTATTCTAAGAGAGTGTGTGTCAGAAGGTCCTGTTTCAATTAACTAGGCTATTCATCTCTTCCTGTCCTTAAAAAGATACCATCAATGTGAACTCTAGTCACTTTTGAAAAGCCAGTTGCAAGTCCTTTCAGTATTGCGCCTGCCCCTGACTCCCCCTGCCAATTTTTGTGCCACTAGAATTAAAAAAAAAAATTTCAAATATTTTTCTCTCTCCTGTTCTGGTGTGAGATACCACCCTAAACAAGGGAAACTGACTGACTGTGCAGAAGAAGTAGTGAAAATGATTCTAAATAGTGTTGGAGAAGTTGAGAAAACTGGGGGGGAAAAGAATGATTCCCCCTCCCCCCCAATCTTTTGTTCTTATAACTATGGGAGCGGGAGAGTTCAGACAGAAATATGGGGTTTTTTTAAGTCCGTGGGATCCCTGCAACTCTTGTGTCATGTGGCTGTGTGCTGTTAAACGGTTCCTGTGTATCATCCCTGAGGTGGCTGCATTTCAGTGCTGGGTGAAATGTTTCTTGCATATATACAAGGGGTAGATGGAGCCTTTGCTCCTGTCCTGATTAAGGAGTAGTGTGTAAGCACATTGTCCCATGAAGAGTCTTGGGAAGAAATTATGATCTGGAGGATAAGGGAAGTTACTGCAGCCTTTTACAGGGCAGAGCATACTTTCCTCTTGTCAGCTCAGCTCTGCTTGTCGAAGCTCTGTGGGGGTTAGAGCCGCAGTATCTGTCTCCACCATTCTGCACCTAGTTGCTGACAAGCAGGAGGTTGTATTGGCCTCCACTTGCTTGACTTTGGAATGGGACAGGTTGCATACAAGCATGGAGGAAAGCTTATAACTCCCACAGTCCCACGCATAGCCGTGTTTGAGCCAGACTGTCTCTGTCACTAACTCTGTAAAGCACTTGGGAGGAAAATGCTATGTTAATGTCCAGTAATATGTTGATATTTATTACAAACTTTTTCTCTACAGAATTTACACCTGCTAATGTTGGGCCATAACTCTTGACTGGAGAGAGGGTATCATCGATATGCCCACTCTTCCTTTCCTGTGCACATCAGACTGAGTCGATCTCAGACTTTCTGATGCTCATTTCTTGTCCTTTTGTAATTTTTGAATGTCACCCTGGAAGACTGTGCATATTTGTGTTTTCTTGATTAAAACCTTTCATTTGTCCCTACCACAATCCTGCCACCTAAATATCTTTTACTTGGAACACATCTTAAAAAAAAAAAAAAAAAGAAAAGAAAAGAAAAGAAAAGAAAAGAAAAAGCAATTGCGAGATGGAGCCAATTGTGCAAAAACACTGTACTACGAAGTAAATGAGTTCTGGTTTCATGGCACGCTCTGTATCCAATATCAAGGATGGAGTAATCCTCTGGTGTGCTCTGAATGATGCCATGATACTTATGTTGCTATGCACAGCGGAAATTCTCTGTGATGGGTTCCCCTCGTAATGCATTGACCAGATCCACCTAATGCCCCAAACCTGCATATATTTATGCTCATGCTTAACTTTACACATATGAGTAGTCCTGTTAGTATTACAAAAGTGCACGGACACCCCAGTCACATCGGGCCCAGTTACGCTGAATGATTTATGAACACATAGTAAGAGATGGTCCTTGCACTGAAGAAGTTACAGTCATAGGCCCTCTTGTTCATGTGAGTTGATCATTTGCTGCAGTATTTGTGAAGCACTCTGATTTAACTGGTGTCACTGTAATACAAATAACAGGCTTATATATATTTCCCTCTTCTCTGCCCTCTTCCAAATAAAACACTTTTATGATACTTTATGCTTCCTGCAACCCCACAAGATCAGAAATCCACTCAGAAGTTACTACTGGCTAAGATGAATAACTCCCCACATATATTTATTCAGCACCCCTCCAAAGGTGGGCTCTGGAGCATCACCCAGTGGGGACCATGCTGCCATGGGGGAAGGGGTAACCCAGGGAGCTGTGTAGAAGCCCCATGTGCCTGCAGATTTCTCAAGATCCTCACAAATCTATGGGCTTAGGGGATCGAACACCCTCCCAGTTCCATGCCTCTAGTCACCCCACTATTACTAATGGAACAATTGGAAGGAAGTTGTGAGGAAACTAATGTAGGGTATGTATTAATTATTTAATCTCTTATTTATAGAGCACCAACAATGTGTTAGGCGCTTTAGAGACTGGTGTGACAAGGTCCCTTCCCCAAACTGCCTGAAACCTAAGGGCTTGATCTTCCTTGTCCTGAAGTCAATGGGAGCAAAATTAGCTTTAACTAGGCAACACGTAAACAAGGGGAAAGAAATGGGAGGTAATGAAGAGCAGTTTTATTGAATGAAGTTTAGCCCATCAGTCTAGTGCCATGATTTTTTTAAATGTTCTTATTTAATTGTTGAAGTTTTGTTGTATGATTTGTTAACAGTGCTCAGCAGGGAGGAGTATGTTGCCCATAATGGTGCATAGATCTATAGACTAACATCCCGTCTACCAAGATTATAATAGTTTTCTTTATTTGTGCTTTAGTGAGGCAGCGAGTTCTTAACAAAGAGACCCATGAGCTTGACTGGGCAGCGAAAGGAAAATTAAAGCTGGTTGTCATGCATCCTGAAACAGGGGCAACCAAAAAAGACGTGTCTGGGGAAGTGCCGGGTCCTAAAGAGGTAAATAAATATGAAACAGAATTCTAACCTGCAGTGTTCAGAGTTTTGAAGTAATAGCAAGAATGTCACATGCTTTTTTTTAGTTGGCTTACTGTACTTTTTGTTTTAGGATTCCAAGACACCAAGCAAACACCAAGAACCAGGTAAGGTTTTATTCAAAACAAATCTGAAATATTTAATGTTTATAAAAACTAGAATATTATTTGTGAGAAATGAAGCTTTTTCCTCTGTGTTGAGGAATGATGTATGGAAGATAAAAACTACTTTTAAGGGAGAGAAAACACTTTTCACAATGACTGCTAACTCTTGGCTCAATGTGGAACCCATTGAAGTCAGTGAAAAAAATCCAGAAAAGCTGAACTGCATCCTCTGTGGAGATTTATTCATCAGAAATTCTAATATGTGATTTTTCTGCCCGGATTTGGGTTGTGCAGCCTGGCTGAATATAGTTAGTTATTCAGAAAGGCAGTTAACTTAGGGTATGTGTACACAACAGCTGGAAAGTGGTCAAGCTAGTGTGCTAAAACCAGAAGTGTAGCCACTCATGGCAGGAGGGGCTAGCCATCCTGAGTATGATCCCATCCAAACCCATAACTATGTACCTGAGGCGGCTATGTCACCATGGATACACTATTTATAGTGTGCTAGCTCAATCACAGTTAGTGCGGTTACGTCTCCTCAAGCTGGAATTTACATTTTCTAGTTCCAGTGCAGACAAATCCTAAGAAGGGAGTAGTGTTTTGGACATGATCAGTGAGTTCTATTATCTCTTGCTGTAGGCTCTTCTCAGGCTCCGATGTCATGTCCCAGTCCAGCAAAGTACTTACGTACATGGTTAACTTTTAGCACTGTGAGTAATATCATTGACTTCAAAGGGATTATTCATGGGCTTAAAATTTATCATATGCTTAATTGCTTTGCTGGATTAGCACCTATAATGCTTTGCTCTTCCTCTCTAATTCCTGCAGAAAGTTTTTAATTTGTTACTCTTGTGAAAGCTATTTTTCTCCTCCAGTTTTTATCGTTAGTCTAGCTCTGAACTACAGCAGCCATAGCATATTTCCTTAACTGGTTGATTGCAGCTGAGAAACCACATGGGAATGGTAATATCTATCATTGCACCAACTTCAGTTGGTGAGAGAGACAAGCTTTCGAACCACAGAGGGATTCTTCTTCCTGAAGCTCGGTGCAGCTCGAAAGCTTGTCTCTCTCACCAACAGAAGTTGGTCCAATAAAAGATGGCTACAACTACACTACGTACAGGGATTGCTGCTGAACATTCCAGGTGCCCTCAGGGCCCAGCTGTGCTACTCAGTGTGATCAACACTCAGTCCTCATCTGTGAAACATCAGTGGAACATTGGCAGCAAAATAGTTGCCGTGGAGAAACAGTATTAAAAGTGTTAATGCAGTTCAAAAGTTAATTTATTTTTAAAGAGGCTTGATGAAAGATAGCGTAAGCAGCAGCACTTTAAAGGGACACTGTCAACATTGTTTTGCTTTAAAATTAACATGCAACTCTCATGCTAAACCCTGGTATCTGTGCTTCATAGTCTATTTTTAAAACTGATGTTTGCTTTGTCAGTTCCACCCATCAACACCTGAATTCACTGTGAGTCACAGAGGAAACAAATCTATGCATAAAGGATCCCTTGTCTATTGAAAGAATTGCTCATTGAAAACTATCAATGGATGATGATAACTTTGTTCTCGATATGAGCTAGTATTTCAGTAATCAATGTCCATGTGCCTAGGCTCTCAACATGAAGTCATACATATGAAACTCCCTTCAGCCCTTTGTGAGCTGTTGGTGGCTCCTACATGTCACTACAGCAACATTTCAGGGCCAGATTGTGGGGTGTATAATCATCAGAAATATTTGTTTAAACCTTTGGCTTTTAGGATTCTTTCAAACCTGTGCATATCTGCATTTTTCTTGGCCTAATTAGACAGGTAATTCCACACCAACTTTTCTTTAATCCACATTGAAGTCTTAACAAATAACCCTCCCATTTGATAAAACAAAGCTCCTTAACTAATCTCCAGTAATTGAATGAAAATTAAAGAGCCCCTTGTGCTACAGGACTAGAGAACTCATCTGGTATGCAGTTTTTGTTGCAAGATTTTTAGCTAAGAGACAGGTAAGACTCTCCATTCCTATTAGTTAGCCTTCTGCATACCCCTACATCATGAGTGCTTACTTGAGTAATCCTTACTGGCACGTGAGAAAGGGGTCAAAGTTTCATGCCATAAACGGAGTTTGGCAGTTTTTGTCATTTACCTTCTCTCTTCTGTGTTACCATTATATATTTGTATTGTGGTAGTGGCCAGGGATCCAGTCAGGATCAGGAGCCCTTAGTAATGCTTCTCACAACAAAAAGATTCTTTCCCACAGATCTTTTGTTCAACAGCATCCATTTCGTAAGAGCCAGAGTTTACTTTGAAGTGCTGTAACAGATTGCAAAGGTTCTTAGCCATGTTTCTGACAAAGTGGATGGATACAATCTAACAGGCTGTTGGTGCACTAGTTTGTTTTTAATATGATGCATCATAATTTTTGAGGTTGTGTTATTTTTGAGTGACATAATACTTGGTTTGAAATAAAAAGATATATCACAAGGTGTAATTCTAAGGTAACTGCAGTCAAAGGAGACAACAATCAAACAAGTGATCAATGTGTGATAGTGATCAATGGTGACCAATAGTGATCAATGGCTCCATGTCTAGTTGGCAGCCGGTGTCAAGTGGAGTGCCCCAGGGGTCGGTCCTGGGGCCCGTTTTGTTCAATATCTTCATAAATGATCTGGAGGATGGTGTGGATTGCACTCTCAGCAAATTTGCGGATGATACTAAACTGGGAGGAGTGGTAGATACGTTGGAGGGGAGGGATAGGATACAGAAGGACCTAGACAAATTGGAAGATTGGGCCAAAAGAAATCTAATGAGGTTCAATAAGGATAAGTGCAGGGTCCTGCACTTAGGATGGAAGAATCCAATGCACCGCTACAGACTAGGGACCGAATGGCTCGGCAGCAGTTCTGCGGAAAAGGACCTAGGGGTGACAGTGGACGAGAAGCTGGATATGAGTCAGCAGTGTGCCCTTGTTGCCAAGAAGGCCAATGGCATTTTGGGATGTATAAGTAGGGGCATAGCGAGCAGATCGAGGGACGTGATCGTTCCCCTCTATTCGACACTGGTGAGGCCTCATCTGGAGTACTGTGTCCAGTTTTGGGCCCCACACTACAAGAAGGATGTGGATAAATTGGAAAGAGTACAGCGAAGGGCAACGAAAATGATTAGGGGTCTAGAGCACATGACTTATGAGGAGAGGCTGAGGGAGCTGGGATTGTTTAGTCTGCAGAAGAGAAGAATGAGGGGGGATTTGATAGCTGCTTTCAACTACCTGAAAGGGGGTTTCAAAGAGGATGGCTCTAGACTGTTCTCAATGGTAGCAGATGACAGAACGAGGAGTAATGGTCTCAAGTTGCAATGGGGGAGGTTTAGATTGGATATTAGGAAAAACTTTTTCACTAAGAGGGTGGTGAAACACTGGAATGCGTTACCTAGGGAGGTGGTAGAATCTCCTTCCTTAGAGGTTTTTAAGGTCAGGCTTGACAAAGCCCTGGCTAGGATGATTTAACTGGGACTTGGTCCTGCTTTGAGCAGGGGGTTGGACTAGATGACCTTCTGGGGTCCCTTCCAACCCTGATATTCTATGATTCTATGATTCTAAGATTAATTCGGAGCTCTAAAAACTGTGACAGTGTTCCTTCAACTGCAGTAAGCACCAAGCAATCACATTTATTTAACCTTATGAGATTTTTTTTTTTTTCCCCAATTGCCATGTGTCTTTTCCAGTCAGCTCTGATGATGGGAATTCTGTGTCTGTAGAGCAGGAAAAGAGGAAAAGAGGTATGTATGCAGTTTGTTAAATAGGACAATCACAAATTCTACTCTTGCATTAATTAATGGTTTTCATCGAAATTTAAACTATAACAGCTTCATGGAAAATTTAATGGCTGTTTGTTTAATGCAAAGTAGGCTTAATTACACGAGTCTAAAAAATACAGACTATGTCTTTTGTAAGTTGCCACTGTCCTTGGGGAGCCTGCCCACTCTTTCTTTTTGGGGTCTCTCTGACTGTACCCCACAGGTATCAAGCATTGAGCCTTCACTTCTCCTAGGGCGGAATTGAACAGTTTGCCCACTCTCAGACCAGGGTCTGGGTTACAGCCCCCTGGTATCAACCATGACTAATGCAGCAAGCCCATCTGGGATTGGACCCTGCAAGGCTTTGACTTTAGGAGCCTGTGACATCATACATTTGCAGAGAGACAGAAACCACTTCTTCAGAACAAAGCGTGATTTATTTTTGCCCAGCGGTACACAACACTTTAAAAGTGGATTTAAAAGCAAGATCTGCATGCATATTCCCTTATATTAGGTTAACCTCTGTTTCCACAGCTGAGGCAGGTCTGGTTTATTCCCCATCTCTGAATTGAGAGAACCAGCCTACGCTGCTTGCAGCCTGTCTCAGGGCTTTACTACACTACAAAATTAAGTCCACTTAAGTTAAGTTGACATACAGCCACCGCAGTAAATAAAGCAATGGTTCAAATCCACACTTGCTCTTTCTGTCAGTGGTGCACATCCTCACAGGAGCGCTTCCACCGACTGAAGTGGGACATAGTGGGACACTGACAGCTGGAGCCTGGCAGTCCTGCATGGAGCTGACAGCTGCTTTTCCTGTCCCACTGCTGACAGTCACTCCAGGGCTGACAGCCAGAAGCTGTCAGCCAGGCATGGGCTCACAGTTGGGCTCCTGGCTCTGACAGCTTGAGTTGTCAGCCAGGGGCTGCGTGATCCCTGCATCCAGCTGAAAGCTCAGGCTGTCAGCACCCAGGGGCCGGAGGCCAGCTGTGTTCCAGTGCCCAGCTGATACCTCAGGTTGTCAGTGGTGGGGGGGAAATGGGGAGCTCCAGCTGTCAGCCATCAGCCACACTCGGGGCTGACAACCAACAGATGACATAAGTAACACAGTGTTTTAACAGACACTGCATCGCCCTAACTACATCAACATAAGCACTATGCCTCTTTTGAAAGTGGAATTATTATGTCGGTGTAGCAGGGGACTTACTTCAGTAGACGCAGCATTCTAATGTAGACACTGATGTAATTAGGTCAACGTAAGCCACCTTGCATTTACCAAAGTCTGTAGTGTATCACAGGCCTCAGTCAGCCTGTCAGCCTTTTCACTGACACATCACGGCTAACCTCTCTGACCACCTCCCATATCACTTTCTGCAAGGGGCTTTGAGGGGATTGGTCTCCTTTGTTTCCAGTTTTAGCCTGTAGGGAATCAGGTGAGCTCACCTACCAACTGATGACCCAGCCATTGTTATCTTAATTCCTTTAAAGATCCTTAAATGAGGCTGACTTCTCTGTATCATTGTTTTACCTTTCTTGGGAAGTTCCTTAACAAAGTGCATCGAAGGAGACTGTAAAGGAACTCTATGCATTCACTTAGGCAGCAATATAAAATTGAAAAGGTAAACCAAGTCATACAAAATATTGCTAAAAAATAATCCAGAGACAAGGTAGATGAGGTAATATCTTTTATTGGACCAACTTCTGTTGTGAGAGAGACAAGCTTTCAAGCCACACAGAGGTCTTCAGGTCTGGGAAAGGAACTCTCAGCATCACAGCTTGTCTCTCTTACCTATAGAATTTGGTCCAATAAGAGATACTATCTCACACACCTTGGCTTTCTAATATCCTGGGACCAGTATGGCTAGAACTAATACTGCATGCAAGAAATAATCCAGACATTTTCCCAGTTTGCCACATAAGTATTCACAGCACAGAACGACTAGCCTCACTGGCAATCTCAGAAGAGACCAAGTATTGAATGAGCCTGAATACTGACTTCCTCTCTCTCTTTCTCTGTTGGCTGTGTCTACACAAATTTCCCATTGTTTCCACTGACAGTGGTGGACATGCATTGTTATCTTACACTGATCTGAATGAGTTAGACATCATGGTGGTTTAAAACACCAGTACCCTGTTTATGTTAGAGGTCCCATCATTGCTGGCACTGGTGGAACTGCACTGGTGATGATAATAGTGGGAAATGTAAGAGGAAAATGTCTTGTATAATCAAAGTGTTACAGGTGGTCCTCTTTGTCATGGTTGAGCCAAACTGGGCATTGTGGAGAAGTTTGTACAGCCATCCCTCTGCTGGTTTTGTGGAAGAGACATTGTCTCCAGGACTGTGGATCCACAACCTTTCACTAGCATACATTCAGTTTATTTGACTTTTTAAAAGAATTTTGTGAAACAAATTTAAGGAAAGTCATTTTAGAAATAGCTCTCTGTTTCCCTTTCTTCTGTCATTATATTTGTGCTGATAAGCTTGATATTAATACTGAGAAAGATAAAAAGATCATTTTTCCTTTTTAATTTTGTTCAGTCAGTCAGATTTCTGATCTTTGATTTCATCCTCTCAGGAAATTTGGGAAAAGAGATGACATCCTCTGAGCAATCCACTGTAGTAATCATCACTGCCCCAGGGGAGGAAATTGATGATGACCTTGTGAGCATGTACTTAGAAAATAAAATGCGGTCAGGTGGGGGACCCATCAAATCCTGCGTCAGAAATAATCAAGAAATAATCATCACCTTTGAAAATGCTGAAGGTATGATATAGACCTACTTCTCAAAAATATGCCCTCTTTGGTAATGGGTCTTTGAAATTCCATGTTGTAGTAGGAAGACAGCCTGAGACATAAGCCCTTGTATCTGAGGCCTGAACTAAAGTAATGGCCAGAACTTGCTAATATAAAGCAAAATTTAAGTTGTGAGCAAGAGGCAGGCCTTGCTTACAGAATCTGGCAAGAATAGGGCTGATATTGCAGAAACACACATTCCTAAGTAGTGCTAGGCATAAGAATATATACACAAACACATTCCAGAAAGGTGGTACCAGAATACCTCATTACCAGCACATTCCCCAAAGATAACAGAAACACACTGACCCATCCTAAAAATAAGGTCAGGATGACAGCATGATGGATAGAAATGTTTTGATAGAACCATTAGGTACAAAGTAATGGGTGGTGGTTAGCCACATCAAAAGGTGGCACCTAACTACGTCAGAGGGGTGGTACGTAATTTGTTGGTATCTGTGTATAAAGATGTATCTCAGAGGGAGTGTCTTTGGTCAGCCGAGGGAGCAGGGGAAAGTCCCACCATTGACCTAGCTGTGTCCATTACCACAGCATACATGTCTTAGTATCCTCATAGAGTCTGCTAGCTGCTATTACCATGCTTCATCGACAATAAACTTAACAGATTTTTGTGGTCATTGGGCAATTCGCTCAGGATCTGCTGCCGCCAGCTATCTGCGCTGAGCTGGGACAGCACACAGGGAGAACACACACGCAGCTGAACATTTGATGACACGTTATTCCTGGATGACTGGGTCTGAACAGAATAACTGTACCTGTACCCTGTGTGCACTGGAAATGTGGGAGTCATGTCAGCTATGAATACACTAGTACTGGGATAAGTCTAAGGAGAAATCACTGGATCCATGTAGATCTCACACATGGAAACCACTGTGTAAGGTGCATGGCAGGGCAGCCTGTTCAGGGGCTAAAATAGCAAGTGGGGAACTATCCTACATACTGGCTGCAGATAGGAGGTAAATTCTCTCATTGGCCTTTTGCCCCACACAAGTCCCATTTCTTTTTAGGTTTTGGAAGTTGGGAAAGGAAGGCAGTAAGTTTCATGCCATTGTGAAAATCGGAGAAATACTACTGCTGTTTGTCAAAATTCTTCATATTATACTCAGTCTGCCATGGCACCATGTACAGGGAAAACTTTTCCAGTTGGCTGAGGAGTTGCTGGAAATTCTGGATACATGGTACAGGGCAGCAGCTAAGATAGGGATAAGGAAGATGAAAGGGGTTATAGTCATAAATAAGATTCAGATGGTTTTTCTTTAGGTTAGGTTAGCTTTGTACTGATGTGGTAGCTAGTTATTCACCTGATAATATGGAATCTCAACAGAATTAAAAAGGAGGTAAAGTCAAAAGAGTTTTGGAACCAAGTTACCATCCTAGGCAAGTAAACTACATCCTCATCTGCAATTAGCAAATAAATTACCCCCTTGTCTTTTTCTCCTCTTCTGCAATTAGGCCCCCGTTCAGAAAGGTCTTTATTTACCTTCCTGAACTGGGGGCCTTGAACCTGAAAACCAAAAACATCTATACAATGCAGCTTCCAAGAGAAACTAGAATCTCCTAACTCCTTGTTTCACTCTCCTGTTTAAGGCAAGTTGCTGCATAGGGCAGAAAGACTGATTAAGATAAAGTACATAAATCTCCATGGCTGGCATCTGTGTGCCTCCTTGAAATTGTTTTTTCTGCAGAACCGCTGAGCTGGGTGCAGAAGCCAAGTCTGTTGAAACTCACAGGTCTTTAGTGGAAAACAGACTCCTAGCATATCTCAGGTTTCTCACCTACAACTTTAAAATTTAAGACCTACTTTTCCCTTACTATAATGACAGTATTCAGGAGAGCTTTTCAGATTTTTTTCCCCCTAGAATCTTGGTCAAACTAGGCATGTGGTGCATCATTTGTCTTCCTTTTGGACCACACTCTAGCTGCTTGTTGTCTGACTGTGGCCCTCCCAGGCTGAGCTGGCTCACACATTCACCTCTTGTGAGGCTCCACACAGCCTCAAGCAGGCTCACCGACAGCAATTCTGGGCCCCCCTAGAAAGGTATGGCTGAGGTTTACGACGCAATCGAACAAAGTACGACTGCCCTTCTTACTTTTTTCAAGTAGGGCTTCTTTGTCTTGTTTTTCTCTCAGTTTCTGAGCTCGGGACTTACGTTTGTACTCCATAATGAACAGTAAGGACCGATTCGAAATTCCATACTCCACATTTCATTTGAGATGTCACACGCTTACTCAGGCTGCTGTTGCTGATGCTCTGCCAGACCAGCAGGATGTACCAGCCCTCTGGCAAACTGTTACTGTCACAATGAGGAATGGCACTCTGTACAGATCAGCAGCAGGAAACCAGATTTCTTTCCTTTTTTTTTTTTATCTTACTTTTTTTTTTTTTTTTAATAAAAATTATCTATCCCATCTGCTCAGGCCCTTTTAAATTGCCGGACACCTGGGCAGTTGACCCCTTTGCCCCTCTGTCAGCAGGCCTGGCCTCAAGTACTGCCCACCTTTCACTCCACATGATTTACCATTAGATAGTAATTAGGGAAGCAACAGAGAGATTAATTCTAATACTTAAACCAAGAGACAAGAAGAGAAATGACCAAGTAGAGAAAAGAGAGTGCTATAAGAGATCCTGTGGCTGCCAGGTCAGGAATGTGTGTGTTTGTCTGTATAGTGAGTGAAGCCTTATGTGGCATAGTCCTACAGCCATCAAGAACAATTTTATTAGATAATATTTGCTTGACTACATAGTTCAGTAGCAGGTTAATGGGGCACCATCTAAACAATTTCAAAAAATGAGTTTAAAGTAGCCTCAGGTTTTACACCTGTCCCCGAATTTCCCCTGACCTTTTCCATGGTTTTATAGTCATATTTTTATATGTTCTAAAATGCTTTTCTCTGCTTGTTGCTGTGTGAGGGATCCAAACAAACAGGAGAAATTGGCTGCTATGCAGCAAAATGGCAAAACGGACTATACACAAAGTGCTGTCAAATAAACAGACTAGAAAAATATGTTTTCTCTAGTCTTACTAATAGTCATTTTAGGTGGTGTAAAAATAATGGTGAAGAACATTTCAGACAAAGTGTGATATTTAAGTGTGGCACTGTCAACTTCAAGTCCAGATCTAGCAAAGCACTTCAGCTAGTTTTCTCAAAGGAGCCTAGTGAAATTAGGGACACGTTTCCTGTTAAAACTCCAAAGGGATTTGGGCACCTAACTCCCTTTGAAAATCCCAGCCTGAATAACCTGATTAACTTTAATGGTGCCTGTGGTAACTTTGCTACACAGGGTCCTAAATACGTATATTGTAAATAAATTAATATATTTCAGGAATAAATTAATCTGCTTCATTAGCCCTCACTGAACGTTGTCATTTCAGATCTAATCTAGAGAACAATATTTGGCACTTTAGGATTAATTGGCACTAATAACATTTAGTACTAGGGGTAACTGCATTTTTTAAAAGGAGACTGGGATACTCTGGATATCCCTTTATGGGGCTGTAGAATAACTTTTAACTTGATCATAAATTTTGATCACATGACTTGTGTTAATCTTTTCTGTAACAAGAGAAAGTAAGAATCCACTTGAGAGAAGATTTTAAAATATGTCAGAACTTAATATATTGATCCATTCTGAGTAAGTACAGGTATATAACAGAGATCTCCATTTATTTGTGTTTCTATGGAACTAGATGCACAAGAAGTCTTGGGAAAAAAGGATCACTCAGTAAAGAAAATTGCACTCCATGTGAAACCATGGCAAGCGGAGAATATCCAAGAACTCCCACAAATGACTTCATCCCTAGTTGTACTTGAAAATATACAAGAGACTTTAAAACAATACATGTTAACTATGCTGGTGGAAAACATCAGTGGCTTATCAGAAGATGACAATGACTTCAGTATGGAAATGATACCTGAAATTAATGTGGCTGTAGTTACATTTATCAAAGATATTGGTAAGATGGAATGTGTGTGTACAATATGTTGTCTTCACTTGATGCTTTAAAAGGGGCTATTCAGCTAACACATTAGCTGAGCTGAAAAACAGAGGAACGTATTCTGTCACAGGCTTCAGACAAAATCCAGTCTCACTTACATCATCGTAAATCAGGAGTAACTCCACTAAAGTAAATGGAGTTACACCAGAGTAAAGATCAGTTTGGTAATTGAAGGGGGAACTACAGTCATTTTTAAATTATCGTCCTGTGTACAGAAGTGCTGGGCAGCTGCCAGTGTGTAAAAAGAACTATTGCAAATTATATAAAATAGTATTTTGTGCCTGGTGAATTATAATTATGGGCCATATGATGCCATCATTTTATCAGCAAAACTGTTAATGGAATGGTGCATGTTTACTAAGTCAGAAGAAATCATCAAATATTCATTAAGGGCCAAAACCTTGTTCCATTAAAGTCACCGCGACAGTTTTGCCATTGACCGCAATGGGAAAATTATTTGATCCTATGTAATGAATGGTCATTAAAAGGTGATTTTTTTTTCAAACGTATACACATCTATTCTCTGTGTGTCAACATACGCATAGATAGCAGTCATAGTGTACTCTCTTGAGTGATACTTTAGTCTATTTTATATAATATGTTCTTATTTACATCAGTGTCTCTGATCAGTATGTATGATAGGGAACATTATGATTACAACCATTCCAGAAGACATGCATTCCCTTGTATTATATAGCAGTGAGAAGTGTATGTGAATTTGTCCTGAACAAGAATTGCAATTGATCTGATTAACAAATCAGATCTGATGGTATGGAGAACAATAGCCACTATGCATAAGACCAAATTCATGTATGGTATAAGCAGGCAAAACTGTTGTTGTAGTAAAGGGAGTAGCACCTGCTTATCAGTAGGGTTGAATTGAGCTGATAGTTTTATACTAATTACAGCATCCATAGTCCCTGGTATACATGAATTCTTTTAGGACAACATAATTCCAGTATTACCATTATACCGCATTTCAACGTGTTTTTGACTTAAAAAAGAGAAATACCCTATATAAGAAAACAACAATTTTTTTTTTTTTTAGAAGATAGAACTTGAGCAATTTAAAGTGGTACATAGCTATCTTATTTTTAAAGTAGGTTGAATAAGACAGTAGGGTTATTGATGATACCAAAGGATTCCAACTGCCAGACATACTAACTGCAAAAATATTAGTCCGATATAAGTAACCCACTGTATAAAATAAACTTCTCTGGGGGAGTATATTCTATGGGAATTAGCATCCAGTTGGAAGTCAGGAATGTCTAAATTCTCTAATCCTGGCTCTGCTACCGATTTCCTCTGTAGCCTTGGGGAAATCATTTTACATTTGTAAAACTGCTATTTACAGGACCAGGCACAAAATCTACTCATCCACCCTCTACCATGATGGCTGATGACAGTGAAAAAATTAATGATATTTTGCTTCCCTGTTTAAAAATAAATAAATAAATAAATAAAATCACTCAGGCAAGTGGGAAAGTAGAATTTTGCAAAGCTGGTTAGTAAGGATTAATTATGTATAACTGAACATTTTTGATCCCTACACCTATTGCTTATTTTCTTCTGTTTTTCTAACGTCATAATAGTAAAAATCTGTCCAATGTTTTTCTTTTCTGTTTATAGATCTAAGGGAATTTGTTAAAAAGTTCAACCAAAACCATAGGGCGAAGCAACAAAATATTACAGCACGGCATCTTGAGGTGACAAAAAGCATTAAGGCTGAAAATTTACCACCTAACATATCTAATGACTATATAACTGTCTACTTTGAAAGTAAAAGAAATGGAAGTGCACAAGTGTCAAATGTAGAACAGTTACCTGAAGAGAATTCAGCTATCATTACTTTTCATTATCAGAAAGGTAACATATAAATATGTATCATTTATTTAATCTTGCAGTTAAAAGATCAACATGAAAATGAACGTGCTCTTTTAAGAAATAGCTAACTTACCCTTAGAAAAAAGTTAACTGGTTTGATGGTTTGGCAGGTTGTTACTCTGTTAGGTTAGAAACCTAGATTTGGGACTGGATATAATATGACTAATATGAGGCACTTAGTTTCCCTGGACATATATTACATTGTTAGGATCTCTGCAATGTCTTTTGAGTCTGCACGAGGATTCTGTCCTTTCTGTTTCTTAAATTAGGGACTCCAAAGCCAACAGCAGTGCCACATAAGTTGAAGGTGAATTTTCATCAGGCATTCTTAAGAGCCTGGATAGCCTCTTCTGTCTTTCTACCTAGATTTTTAGTCTACATTCCTCACCATGGTATCCAAGTTCCTTTCAGAGGCTCAGTTCTTGTGGGCACTTGAGCTGAGCTCAGCTCAGTGAGCTCAGTACATCTGAGGGGTGGCTGGGTGGGCAGAGATGGTGTTATTACCACATTTCTTCCCTGGGCACTCCTGGAGCCAGTGGGTGGTGAGCTCAGCTCCCAGCTTCATTACAGCAGCCCTGAGCCTTATGCTCCCTTAGGCCAGAGGTTACTCAAATTTACGTCCGCTGCAATGGCTCCCTGTGGATTGGTTCAAGCTGTGTGCAGAATGCAGAGTATAATGCAGAAGCCTGTATACTAGCTCTGCACCAGCTGAGAACTTCTCCTCAGGTGACTTCAAGAATGCAATGAAGAATCTGGCCCCAAATTTTTATAAATTAGGCACTAGTACTGAGCACTCACATCTTTTATGTAGGTTTCAGAGTAGCAGCCGTGTTAGTCTGTATTCGCAAAAAGATGAGGAGTACTTGTGGCACCTTAGAGACTAACAAATTTATTAGAGCATAAGCTTTCGTGAATTTGTTAGTCTCTAAGGTGCCACAAGTACTCCTTATCTTTTATGTAGTTGCCTAAATGTGGATTTAGGTGCCTAATGTTAGACACCTAAGATTATAGATTGTGTTGTAGATGACTGGCACTGTAAGAAAGTAGTTAAGGACTTTTTAATCTGTTTGGCTAGATGCCACAGTAGTATTTGAATTAATTCTGATGCAATATTAATTTTGGCTATAATTATGCCAGATCTTTAAAATAATATATATTTGCCCAGTTACATTTTAACCAGTCTCCTAAAATGAGAAGTGTAGCTCTGTTTTGTAGCAATAAACAAACAGCTATGGGAGAAGTCTCTCATGCGCGAAGTTCCAATAGCTTCAATATAGGACCAGATCCTCAGCTGGTGTAAATCAAAATAGCTCCATTTATTTACCCCAGCTGAGGATCTGGCCTTAGGTAGGTTTGGCATTCTCACTCCCCAGCCAGGAGCGTGGGAGCTGTCCTCTTCAAGGAACTGTTAAGCAACAGAGTGGCCTCCTCCTCCTTAAAGTGTTGGCCGGGGGTGGGGGTCTCTGCTCTGCTGGACCAGGACAACCACACCCTCCAATGTACTTGTATCTGCAGAGGTCGGGTGTCACCAGCCCTGTGGGAGCGCATGCAGTTCTGATGTCATGGAGCCACTCCCGAGAGCTGCACAGGGCTCCCTGCAGTGCAACAGAGCTGTGACACCCGATCCCTGCAGGCGCACCGACCCATTGATTTTTATTTTTCATCAGTTTCAGTGTGTCAGCTGACATAGATGTTTACCTACAGTTATCGATTATAATTGAATCCTGCCAAGTCTATGTATAAGTCAGGCAAGCGGCAGCTGATGCTAATAGGTTAAAAGTATAGAACACCAATGTCTGTGTTAAACTTCCATGTGGAACGTTATAATTTTGTAGGTCCACCTAAAATCCCATTACCATAAATCAATTTTTTTCCTCAGCAATCTGATTTGAATATATTTGGTCTGATTCTGCAATCATGCAATAGTTGCACCTGTTTAATCATACTCTTGTTCGTTGTTTACACAATGGATATGCTGTACATAAAAAAGAAGAGCTTTACAATGTAACTTTTTTTTCTTTTTCTGGATGGAGTGTCTCAGATTTATTTATAACATGGCAAGAGTAAGTATTACCGTTGTGTAGTCCTGTCTAGTATGATGGCTTGTTATGCTGTGGACATGTACTGTATATACAATCCTTTGGGTACTTAGAAAAATGTCAGTTGTCAATAACTTGGGAATATTCTTATTCAATTTTAAAAAACTTATTCAACCTAAAAAGCACTCCTGTCAGAATCAAAAGGAAATGCAGTAATTCATGAATTGCAACTTTTTAAAAAAAATCTGAAGCTAATTAGCTGAGAAGTGTTACAGTTAATAGATTTGACTTTGGGTAATTTTTATTTTATTTTATATTTAGATGTAAACACTGTCTTGGCAAAGCAGCATTCACTCAACAAAGTACCAATTTCTGTGTATCCGTACTACAGCTCATTGGGTACAGCTCTATATGGAAAGGAAAGGCCTCAAATAGAGATGCCAGAACCAATGACAATGTCTCTGGATCCTTACATCTGGCAGTTTTTACAGATGGATAATAGGCTAATCCAGGAAATAAATCATGAAATGGCAGATTGCAAATGTGAACTAATGTGGCCTCAACCCAACTGTGCAAATCCAGAAATAACACTGTGTCCCTCAAATGCCTTATCTAAACAGAGATCAATGATCAGGTTGATCAAGACATGGAATGAAGATGTTGCTAAAAAGTTCTTATGTAGCATGTCAAAGTACAAGGCCATTAAATGTGAAGTAAATTCAGTGGTGTGGGAAGCCATAAGAAACAGCTTGGTAAAAGATGGTGTTTTGGTCGTACCTGACATTCCCAAGAACGTGGTTTTCTTAGTAGGTAAGACAGAGATTGTGAAGGGTGCAGAGCAAGAACTGAAGGAGCAAATAAAAAATGCCAGGAAAAAAATTGAAAGAGAAAAGCAGAGCATAGAACAAACTCTGTCAGTTGGCCCAGGAAAGTATGCAATTTTACACCTTGCTGGTCTAGAGGAGAATGTTTACAAGGAGTACCCGTCTCTGAAGATATGTTGTGATGCATCATCAAAGAGTATTCATCTGTGTGGAGCAGCTGCAGAAGTATTTAAAGTCAAAAGTGAAATACTAGAAAAAGTGCACAGAATGGCACAGAAATCAATCAATGTCCATCCTTACATTTTCCAGTTCCTACAACACGTAGATAATGAAACACTGTCACAGCAGTTATTTATGTCAAATCAAATTATTGCCTTTTATGAGCTTGGCACTGATAACATAATGCTGATAGCAGGTTCTCCTGACGTTCTTCTCGATGCAGAAGAAGAAATGAAGAAGGATTTGATTTACAAATGCATTGACCTGGAGGACAACTCAGTCCTCAAAAAGAGAGAATGGAAGGAGCTCATCAGTCATTTGTCCAAGGCACATAACTGTTCCAAGGAAACTGTAATAATTATTGAGTTGGAGAATCAAGTAGTCATTGCTGGTTATTTCAGACCAGTAGCAGAAGCATATCAGCAACTTTCTGATTTTGTAGATAAACACACTCAGGTACAAAAAGTCATCATCGCTAAGTCTGTGGCAGTTGTAATGTTTGTGGAGAAGGCAAAGTTCAATATTTGGCTTGAATTAAAAAAGAAAGGTGTGAAAATTGAATTTGGCACACAGAATAAACGTAAAGGTATTTTCCTGAGTGGACCAAGAGTGGAAGTGTTCCAGGCGGTCACCAAAATTGAAGAAATTCTGTCTTCTCTACATTCAGAAAATGTGGTAATTGATAAACCAGGGGCCAAGGTGTTTTTTAAAGAACAAGAACACTTGTATGTGACTGGTGTGAAACAACAATTTAACTGTCTGATCAGGCTGCAAGAAGCTGGAGAAGAACAAAGAGAAGATGGTGAAGTTAGTAATGTGTATAAGAAACAAGGCCAGCCCCACTGTGAAAAGATCCTGCAAAATGGAGTTGTAGTAGCAGTTTATAAAGGGGACTTGTGCAGTCATCCAGTTGACGTTGTGGTGAATGCATCCAATGAGGACTTAAAGCATATTGGTGGCCTTGCTGAGGCCCTTTTAAAAGGTGCAGGGCCAGAACTACAAACAGAATGTGACCGTATTGTGTGGAAACGAGGCCCTTTGCAGCCTGGCCATGCTGTTATTACAGATGCTGGGAACCTCCCATGTAAACAGGTGATTCATGCTGTTGGGCCCAGGTGGAGAGATCATGAAGCAGAAAAGTGCATGCGCCTGTTAAAAAGAGCAGTAAAGGAAAGCCTACACCTGGCTGAAACATACAATCATCATTCCATAGCCATCCCTGCTATCAGCGCCGGGATTTTTGGGTTCCCATTAAAATTGTGTGCACATTCAATTGCAACATCTATCAAGGAAACGTTGGAAGATTCTCCAGGGGAAAGCTGCTTGAAAGAGATTCATCTTGTGGACTCTTCAGAGAAAACAGTTCAGGCTTTCACTGATGCCTTCAAAGACGTGTTTAGAGATCAATCACCCCGACACATTTCGTCACCTCCATCTGAAGCAGCCTTCAAGCCCAGAAAAAGTAGAAATGCTCGAAGTAGAAAGGGTCTCCAGATGGTAACAACCGATGAAGGATTAAGCATCATACTGGAGAAAGGAGGCATCGAAGATGCTACAGTAAGTATTTTAAGTTATCAGCTGATATCCAACTTTATGTAAAGTTGGTTTTCAGTTATATGAAAAGATACTTAGCTTTTCAGTTATAATTAACAATTAAACATAGACAATATGTTAATATAAGACATAATTGATTATTTTAACACAATTGTATAGGTTAGACAGGTTTAGTTTTTCATGCTGTCTATACCTATATAGAGATGAGCAAACATATTTTAGACTGACTGTATTTTGTTGTTTGAACTGTATTCATTGTCACATTAAGCTGTTGCAACCACGTGTTTCTCTTCCATCATTTCTTTATGGTTTTGCCTGTGTTTTATAGTTCACACTGTGATATGAGCTGAAACCAGCTGTGAAACGAGGACTGCTAGTGCTTTCAAGCTGACCTTTGTACTCTTGTGCTCTCACCAGCTGTGTGAGAATACCTACTTCTTAGTCTATGGGGGGAGTGGGTAGCAACTGCCTATAGTCTCCATGAGGGGAAGTGGCAGAACTTCAGATGTTTAAACAAGTAAAAATTAAATTGCTGATCCTGAAAACCCTTAAATGCCATTGAAACTTGGCCCTGGTGGCATATGAGCCTGTAACAGTGAGCTATCTTCTATCTGTAAACGTACATGGCCCAATTGCTGCAGTATCTCCGTGTCTTAGTGGTGCTTTGGATCGTGTCTCTCAAAGATTTGTTACCGGGGAAGGTACCTGTAGTGAATGGGTCTTGCATATTCCATGCAATGTTAACTGCCTACCAATTTTCAGATTCCACCAGCATTGAATTATTTTAACCATTAATTGGACCAACAGCCAAAACTCCCAATTAAGTAACTCACTTATGTCCTTCTCTGTTTTCTAATTCTCTGTTCTTTTTCCTTAAAGTCTTTGTCTTTTCCCTCTGGATTTCAAGTTGATGCATTTCTCTTCCATCTCTACCACTTTATTTCTATCCAATCTTTATCTCCTTGTTTTTTATATCTGTACTCTCATTCTCTTTGATTCAGCAGCCTCTCCCTTTGTCTGAGGCAGAGAGCATCTTCTGAATCCTTATTTTTGCCTCTTTTAGTGCCACTCAGAGGATCCACATGATAACCAGCTGGCCATCCTAAGAATGCTGGCTGTAGCAGCCACAGCCTGTAAACGTAACATCCTCCTTTGGTCAGAGAGGTTTATTAGAGCATGATGTACCGCACTCCTCTCTGGGACTGATTGTGCTGTTTGCACATCATTCATAACCCATGTTGACCTATGGAGTGAGAGAATTAACCCTTTCCCTCTCCTCTCTCTCTCCTTCAGTTTATTCCTTCTCTTTCTTTTTTTCTCCCTCTTCTGTAACTCCTCCTTCACTTCCCTTTCCACATAACTGCACCCATGTGGTTGCTCCTACTCATACCGGTTTACCCTGTGGTGCCAACAGGAGCAGCAAGGCATCTGAAATTCAGTAGTAGCATCATGTCAGTTTTACTCTGCTGATGGGGATGCAATATGGGCAGGACCATTAAGAGTATGTGATCCCCCTGCAGGAGAATCCTATATGCGGGTTTTTCAAATGGACACAGAGTAGAGTAAGAACACAGGATTCTGACATTTCCATGTAAAATATAAATTGCTGCATAAGGAACAAATTTCACTCTGTTATACACAAGGTACCCCATAAAAGTCAGGGGGATGAGGTAGGTATAACCGAGCATAATTCGGCTCATTTTGTTCAAAAGATTTGCTTTATTCCAGATTGCTACTTTTTAAATTTGCTTTATTTCTTAAATCTGCAGGTGCTCTTATAATCACTTAGCCTTAAATGTTTCAAGTTTAATCTTATAACAGATATTTGATTTTGTTTAAGACGGACGTCGTCGTAAACAGCGTTGCCCGAGATCTACAGCTTGATAAAGGTCCACTCTCTAAAGCCTTGCTGAGCAAGGCAGGTCCGATGCTCCAAGCACAATTATATGAAGAAGGCCTACCAGAAGTAGCTAGTGAAGGGTCTGTGTTCAAAACAGATGGATATAATCTGGGCTGCCGTTTCGTGCTTCATGCCATTGTTCCTGGATGGAAAAATGGGCAAGAATCTGCACAGAAGGTAGAAGGCTATTTTCCTAATTCTCATTTGATTGAATGGGTTTCTCAGTTGGCAGTAATGTCGATTTTAATGTGAATTCTCCATTGAAATCAGCGGAGCATTTCTTAGGGGTCAGCTCTGTTAATTTTGATGTAACTAAGCTCATTTTGAATTAATCCATGGTTAATTATGACATTTTAATATAAAATATACTATTAAAAATATTAAACTGCATGTACTAACACAAACTTTGTTGTGATTCACAGCTCCTAAGAGACATCATCACAGAATGTCTTCAGACTGCTGAGCAACTGTCTTTAAAGTCAGTCACATTCCCAGCAATTGGAACAGGGAATTTAGGGTTTCCTAAGCCTGTTGTTGCTAAATTAATGTTTGACCAGGTGTTCAAATTCAGTCGTAAAAAAAATATTCAGTTTCTTCAGGACGTTCACTTTCTGTTGTATCCAAATGATACAGATAATATTCAGGTAACTTGTATCCTATTACTGTTCTTTCTGTTACACATGGGCTAAGGAAATGATGTCAGGCCCAGACCTAGATTACACTGTTTTTGTCAGTAGTTTCCTAAAGTCTCATCCTTCCTTCTCTCCCTCTTGCCTCTACCCCGGGAATGGTCAGTCCTCCTTGCACTGTTGGTCTAGCACCAGTGCAAGTCCACTACAGGTAGCAATGGTTGACATGCTAATGTAAGCCAATCACGGGCATTTTTACCACTAAGAGTTAAATAATAGAGTGGCGGAAACACCAGTTGCCAGTCTACTTTGTGCTTCCACCATTGCTAGCACTGGTAGAGCTTCACTGGTGCCAGAGCAATATTGGGAAAAGCACTATTGGAGAAAAAGACAGCGTATCTCATGTCACTGTCCAGTGTCAGATTCCTGTTTGGTCTGGAGGCCATTAAATTAGGCTTCTTCTGATGTGGGTCAGTATCAACATGCTCATTAACATGCTAGTCAAGAAAGTATCCTTGGATTTCCATCTTGATAATAATATTCAGGCACTGTCCTGTGAGGTGATCGCTGCTCCTGCTCTGATTGAATTGCCATTGGACTCCACCTAGAATGTAAAGTTGCCCTTTGATTCTTCCATATACAGTAACCTGCCTTTCGTGCACAATTTTTTTCTCATTTGCTGGAGCTGGCACAAGTTAACACTGAAATATTCCTTAGCCCATGGAGTCATGTGAATCTTTCATGCATAGCCTCAGGTAGCATTCTCTTTCCCCCTCCTCTCTCTGGCTCTGTCTTCACTGAATAGTTAGCTCAGGTTATCTACACTTGAGTTTAACTCCTCTTGAGTTCACCTAGCTTGAACGAGAGCAGCCACGCTGCGCTGCTGCAAGCAGCATACAGTGATTGTGTTAGCAGCTGTCGAGTTGTGCTAACTTGAGCTGCCGCCTATACTCCATGATGGGCCATCCAACTTGAGCTAAAGGCATCACCCAACTTGAGTTTTAAGGGTTTTTGCGTGTGGACAGGAATTGAGTTAGAGGTATCGCTCATGTTAGGAATAAGCCCTCTGTCTGTGCACCCTATTACATGCTAATTAGACTTTCACTGTACTGCCTGAAGGTGTTAAACCTGAAGCAGTTTACTAGTTTCTCTCCCTTGCTCATAATTTTGAAGGAATCATGATTCCTTTATGATTCCAATTTATCAATATTTCCATTCAGTGTTGAATAAGATTGCTTGGTGGACAGCATCTAGTCCATCACCTTTTGTTTTTTCTAAAAAATTTTAAATTTAATTTTTATTTTTCAAATCTATATTACTACTGAGAAAACTCTAAAGAAGTGCCTACAGGTGATTACTATGGTTCTCTTTCTAGGCATTTTCAGATGAACTGCAAATTAGAGCAAGTGGAAATATTACCAATGTCAAAATGCACAAGCTGGTGCCCGAGAATGCCAAGCAAGGACAAGGTAAGTTTTTGTTTTGTTAATGTTTTGTAAGTTTTATAACTATTCTAGTGATTGAAAAAAATTCTTAAAATTTTCACCTAATATATATTATTTTGATATTGGTTTGGTGAACACGTCAGTCCCAGTGTTCAAAGTAAGGCGGTGATAATCCTATTAGTAAAAATCAGTTAAAGCAGAAAATTGTCTCTCTCCAGCAATAGGTTTGTGTACACTTGTAAAAATCATGCCCATAATTCATCACCACTCATAATAGTAGTAGAAGCTGTAGTGTAGACAGAACACAGGTATTTTTACCAGCGTACTAACTAACGAAGACTCTGAGCAGGTAAACAGTCTTACTACCACCTGTGATGCCTGGTGAATTATTGGATCATACATCCCACGGGGCCAGTCTTGCTCCTATTAAAATCAGAGGACATTCTGCAAGAAAGTAAGACTGATGAGAAACAAATGTGAAACTAAATAGTTTTTTTTCATTGTCCAACCTGACAGGATTACAAAGAACAGGATAAATATTGCAAACTTAATTAGATTTTTTTAAAAATATAATATTCAGATCCTCCTCAAAGGCTATTGGGAAAAAAAATGAGAATCCACAGGCTTGCTTATTTTCACACTAAGTCACATTTCCACTCGTATGTCCTGCAGTGGGCCCATATGGTATGAGTGTACAATCACACAGGGATCTCTCCACTCCATATACATTGTAAAAGTGGTTTCTGTGCCACCCCAGATTGGAGGGCAGTGATGGGAACAGGTAAAGACAGAGACCAGGGACTTTCCATTTACAAAGAGGCAGTGGCTCCAACACATTGGTATTGCGGGGCTATAGCTGCTATTTGTGCCTACATATTGGAGCAGCAGCTATAGCAGGATAGGTAGTTTTGAAGCTATGTGCCCTAGACCCAGCTTGGGGGTGGATCTCCTTCCTGGCTCAGCTTTCTCCCACACAGTTACCTGGGCTTTGTGTGGATGAACACGATTTAATTTTATATTGTAAACTGGGTACTTTTGTAATCTTCTCCATGTGAATGTGACAGACTAAGACCAAAATCAAACTTTTTGTGAGCTCTCTACTAAATAAATGCACATAGAGGCAGGTGAGTCCCTCACTCTAGGGACTAGAACCTTTGCTGAGATACACTTTTATCATTTTAATTTCTTTTCTCTTACAGCTTTCTTTGGGCCCATTTCAACCCCAAAACAGGGAGTGCATGAAATGCAGATTGGTTCCATTACATTCCAAATAGCAAGTGGAGACATTACCACACAAAAGACGGATGTCATTGTAAACATATCAAATCAAACGTTTAACCTCAAAGCAGGTACTTTAGCCTAGTGATTGAGATTAATGAGAAATACATTTTGAGTGGTTTGAGGGCATGCGTAAGGGGGTGGGGAGGAAGAATTTTCAATATATACAAGTCTTTTTTTTTTATACATTGTGCCGTGGCATTTTCAAACTGGGAAAGCTGTACTAGGAAATATTTTAATATAATTTGTTACTGTTCGCACCAGTATATAGAAAAATCCTATAAAATTTAATAGAGAATGAGAATCTTTCTCTCTAGAATGTTTAAACCTGCCTATAGAATTCTATAGCAGGGAATCATTCATTGTCTTATATTCTGTGCAATGAGGTCAGCTGCCTCCCATGTATCCCTCATGGCCGGGGGTGCCTCTGCAGTACCTACTAACAATTTCTCCCTCAAAGAGCTTTTTAAACAAACTCCACACAGGCATTTTGGATCCATTCACCACCACCCCTTCTCAAGGGTCCTAGTTTATTCATCTAAATAAAGCTCCAAAATAAAACCCAAGAGTTGCAAAATGCAGTCGATCTGTTTTACGCTCTTGTCAGGTCACTCCCAAACTTTTCCTGCCTGTAGCTTCAATAGGGAAACCTTATGTCCCAAGTTTTTCTGCTGGAGTCTGATCACTCCCAGCAGACTCCAATTCACCCTACAGGCCTTCCTGCCTGGGGCCTTTCCTACTTTGGCAGGCGACTCCCAGGCACAATCTAGTTGGAGCCTCAGGTTTGGAGCTCTTGCTTCCAAATCCCAGGGGGATTTGTTTCTTACTTGCAGAACCCTTTTTTACTTCCTGAAGTTTCCTGAACTTCCTCCTGCACTGCAGCCACTTGCTGCCCTTTATTGGGAACTACCTGATCTAATCTAGGTGTGCATCTTTAGTAATAAGGATTCACTACCCCTACGCCCTCCAGCCCTCAAGGGGCAAGCCATCCTGACCTTTTACAGTCTGTATGAAGTTTAAACATTACATAGGAAGGATATCTTTCTCTCTCAAATATTATAAGCTTTATAATATTTATAAACCAAGTTATTGGTTTATCCCTATTACATTTTATAAGACTTATCTATAAGGATGTAACAGTTTTATTTGACCTCATTGGAAGCTGTTGGGTATTCAGCACTTTTGAAGATCAGGCAGATGCCTTAACAGCCATCTGATGTAGGCTTCTATTTTTTAAAAATCTTGGCCTATACTTTTGCCAGATGTGAGAGGATATTGTGTACTCGGTCTTGTTGACCTCGGTGAGACTTTGAATACTCTTAATTTGATTTGTCAAACTAATATGGCTTTTCTTGTTTCAGGTGTCTCTAAGGCAATTCTGGAAGGTGCTGGACCACAGGTTGAAGCAGAATGTGCTCAGCTAGGTATAAATACAACATACGTGACCTGCTTTCTAGAGGCACTGAGCACCCACAGTTTCCACTGAAGGCAGTGGGAGCGGTGGGTGCATACCACTGCTGAAAATTAACCTACTATTGTATTTGTGTTTATCCATGATCTCACAACTCCTTAATTAATTAATATGATGCGTGTAAAACATCTTAAGAGATGTTAAAATAAAGTACAAAGCAGAAGAAAAATACTTAAGAGATGACAGCATCAAGGTAAATGAAAAGAACCTGCTCTGCTATATGACTCTTCCTCTTGTGCCAGTAAAACCTTCAAAACAGGGCAAAAGTACAAAGGGTTAGATGGTACCGTTGGTCAGAGCCTGAGCACTGGGTGGTACATATTTATATGTAAAGAAATGAGCTGCACCAAAAGTTTGCATTATGGATAATTAAAGGACTTATCACTTTCTGTCATGCCTTATATATTTTCTTTCATCTTTCAGCCTCACAACCTCACGATGACCTTATAACCACACAAGCAGGAAACCTGATGTGCAAAAAAATAATTCATCTTGTTGCCCTGAACGATACCAAATCTTTTGTCTCCAAAGTGCTCCAGGAGTGTGAACTGAAGAAGTACACATCGGTTGCCTTCCCAGCAATTGGAACAGGTTTATGTTTATATTTTTGTTGGAAAATGAAACTAAAACCAATCAGCCTTCTTGAGACCAAATTCATCCTGTGCGATCCATTGACATCAGTGCTTCAGGGATTTGATTTACCTGAAAAGTTTATTCTCCTATATTAAGAAAATTGTTGTGACGTTTGGGGCATTCAAATAACAGCTAGTGAAGCTCAGAGCAAGGATTTTGAAATGATAGGGAAGCTGGAGATCACTGTTGTTAACTTAAATATAAAGTGATTTAAGACTGTCATGTTTTAATGTTAGAGACTTGAGAATATCCATATATTACCATCTAGAGAACCATGAATACTTGTCTCAACTGATGTTCATGGATATCCCACTGGAAGGTGTCTATGTGCCTATTTCTGCTCCTACTGAAGTCAGTGGAAGTTTCTACTCTGACTTCTGTAGGACCAGGAACAGGACTTAGATGGATAGGATATGAACCTATCTCTGTAGGCCGGATTCTTCCTTAGCCCTGCGTCTGCATTCCTTGATCACTCAAAATATCCATACAAATCAATGAGAATCATTGGAATTAAAGAATGCAGGACTGGGCACTGTGTTTAAGATCTAGTTGTGCATGGGTCCATTACTTGAATTAAACTATATCTGTATTAAATTTCTTTCAACACATTGATATATGTATTTTTTTTGTATTGTTACATTTGTTACAGGTCAGGCAGGCCTTGATCCAGCAGTAGTAGCTAATAACATGATGGATGCTGTAGTTGATTTTGCAAGTGATAAATCTGTTCAAATTGTGAAAAACATTAAAATTATCATCTTCCAGCCACAACTACTAAGTGTGTTCCATGCAAACATGCAGAAAAGAGAAGGTACTGCTAAAGTACCTGATGCACCTGCATCAGAGTCCTTCTTGTCAAAATGTGCTTGTAAGTAGATGTCTGGTTGTTCATTTTTAAGTGGAGGCATAGATAACCCTTACTTAATTTTAACAACTGAGTAACCGCAAATATTTATACTTCATTACAGCATTCTTCGGCTTGGGAAAACGTGCTACAGAAAAAAAGCCTGCAATGGTTTTGCAAAAAAAAATTGAGAGAACTGTTTTTCAGATTTGTGGTGAAAGCCAAAAAAACATGGAAGATGCTATATCCTGGATTAAAAACCTGATTTTAAAGGAACAGCATGAAAGCAGTATCTCAGATGAATGGATTTCAAGCTTTGATGACCAGGAATATAAGGAACTGGCAGACCTCCAGAAGAAACTGTCCATTCAGCTGGAATACAAGTATCCTGTGCCTTTAATTCGAGTTTCTGGTGTTACCAAAGACGTCTTGCGTGCTTGCTTGGAAATTCAAGGCATGATCAAAAGAGTTAGCTCGGTTCAAGAAGAACAGTCCAAGGCAGAACTTCTCAGCAACCTAGTTGAGTGGCAATATATAGAAAATAATCAGTACCTGCCTTTTGACAGCCTAACAAATCTACGCTTAGAGGATGCTGCAGCATTAAACCAAAAAGAGATTAACATCACCATTTGGAATAAAAACTATCAAGTGGATCTGGAAGCCAAACGTGCTATAGATGACAAAGGGAAAAGTATGGCCATTCTACGAATCTCAAAAGATGAAGGTGACTGAAAGCTGTTTGGTGTTACTTAGGGCCACATTGTGTCTAGCTTAGCATGAGTGAGTTGTGGGAAGACTATACAAGGGACAAACAAAGTAGCAGTTCCTGTGCACATCTGAAATACTAACAGTTCCGAGCAGCCATATGAAAAAGGTCCTGGATTCAGAAACAAAGATGATAAAGGCTCTTGGATTTATTAAAACTGATAAATACAGAAAATAAATACCATGATGCCTACGAAGAACTCAATAATAATTCGGCAGCTAGTGTGCAGTGACCACCACTTCTCACATAGATCAGAATCATCTCATTCTTACCCTGAGATTCCCTCTTTAGTTTGTTGTATCCATCTGCTGTCTCTCTCATCTTACACTTGAATTATATAAACTCTTCAGGGCAGGGGCCATCTTTCTATTAAATATGTACAGTGTCTAGCACAGTGGCATTGTAGCCTCTAAGTGCTACTGTAACACATAGGAGATGCCTAATGAGAGCTGTTCATCTTCCGCCACCAGAATAAATGTTTAAGGAATACTGCAATTGCAGTCATGAAGGGTGATCGTTCTCTCAGAGGCCCCTGCTTTTTTCTTTCTTTTTGTTCTTGGAGAGAGTTTCAGTTTTTATGAAATCTTTATCATTCTTGAAAAGACATGATTGAGGAGGACTTAAACAGAGGGTTCCTTTGCTTTAAATCCAAGCCAGTTTCACATTAGCTGTGTTGTCAGTCAATGTCTTAGCCTCTCTGACATGAACTGAGAAATGCAGCTGCGGTGGAGTTTGGCCTTTATATTTTGAGGGGAGGTTGTGTTTAGTTTAATAAGGAAACTCCCTTGTTCTCCCAGATGCCAATTGACCACCTGTATATAGTGTTTTTAGATTTTCAGAAAGCCTTTGACAAGCCCTTACCAAAGGCTCCTGAGCAAAGTAAGCAGTCATGGGATAAGAGGGACGGTCCTCTCATGGATTGGTAACTGGTTAAAAGATAGGAAACAAAGGGCAGGAATAAATGGTCAGTTTTCAGAATGGAGAGAGCTAAATAGTGGTGTCCCCCAAGGGTCTGTACTGGGCCCAGTCCTATTCAACATATTTAAAAATGATCTGGAAAAGGGGGTAAACAGTGAAGTGGCAACATTTGCAGATGATACAAAACTACTCAAGACAGTTAGGTCCCAGGCAGATTGCGAAAAGCTACAAAAGGATCTCTCAAAACTGGGTGACTTGGCAACAAAGTGGCAGATGAAATTAAATGTTGATAAATGCAAAGTAATGCATATTGGAAAACATAATTCCAAATAAACATATAAAATTATGGGATCTAAATTAGCTGTTACTACTCAAGAAAGATCTTGGAGTCATTGTGGATAGTTCTCTGAAAAACATCCACTCAATGTGCAGCAGCAGTTTTTTTTTTAAAGGCAAACAGAATATTGGAAATCATTAAGAAAGGGATAGATAAGACAGAAAATATATTGCCTCTATATAAATCCATGGTACGTCCACACCTTGAATACTGTGTGCAGATGTGGTTGCCCCATCTCAAAAAAAATGTATGGGAATTGGGAACAGATCAGAAAAGTGCAACAAAAATGATTAGGCGTATAGAATGGCTGCCGTATGAGGAGAGATTAATAAAACTGGGACTTTTCAGCTTGGAAAAAAGACAACTAAGGGGTGATATGATTGAGATCTATAAAATCATGACTGGTATGGAGAAAATAAATAAGGAAGCATTATTTACTCCTCATAGCACGAACTACGGGTCACCAAATGAAATTAATAGGCAGCAAGTTTAAAACAAACAAAAGGAAGTATTTTTTTCACACAGTGCACAGTCAGCCTGTGGAACTCCATGCCAGAGGATGTTGTGAAGGCCAAGTCTATAACAGAGTTCAAAAAAAAATTAGATAAATTCGTGGAAGATAGGTCCATCAATGGCTATTAGCTAGGATGGGCAGGGATGGTGTCCCTAGCCTCTGTTTGCCAGAAGCTGGGAATGGGCGACAAGTAATGGATCACTCGATTACCTGTTCTGTGCATTCCCTCTGGGGCACCTGGCACTGGCCACTGTTGGAAGACAGGATCCTGGGCTAGATGGACCTTTGGTCTGACCCAGCGTGGCCATTCTTATGTTCTGACCTGTGAACCTTCAGAATTCTGGCTAAGGCCATGTCTACACTCCCCACCGGATCGCGTGTAGTGATCGATCTATCGGGGATCGATTTATCGTGTCTAGTGTAGACGCGATAAATCGATCTCCGATTGCTCAGCCGTCAACTCCGGAACTCCTCCACGGCGAGAAGCGGAAGCGGAGTCGACGGGGGAGCGGCCAACGTCGATCCCGCGCCACGAGGACGCGAAGTAAGTGATTCTAAGTCGATCTAAGATACATCAACTTCAGCTACACTATTCTCGTTGCTGAAGTTGCGTATCTTAGATCGATTTCCCCCCCTCAGCGTAGACGAGGCCTAAGATAGGTTTATGGCTGCTTTGAGCTGCCAGAAGGGTGGAAAGCAGCCTGGGTGCATTAGTAAATATGATCCAGAAGCCATGGATTATACATTCTCTTGACAAAGAATGGCATTAATTAGCGAGTGAATAATAAATGGGTGTTCTACTTACAGAAAGGATTTGTAATAAGGTATATGCCTACATACCAGCGGAATCTAGTGCAAATAATATTAACAGAATGTTTACTTTGCAGGTAAACAGTTAATAGCTCTCCCTGAAGAGTGGTGTGATATGAAACAAGAACGTGTCAAAGTGATGGAGTTACATCAAGAAATGAAAGAATATCGAGATGTTCAGATGAAGTTTCAACAGACGTGTTCAGCATTCAAAATTGAAAAGGTAAAATGCTGCCCTGGTTTCTAGATATCTTGGTGACTGGCACTAGTTTAGATAATAACGAAGGGTTGGTTTAGCTTTCTAAATTTGGATAGCTCCTTGTTAGGAGAGGAATGATTAATAGATTCATACATTCCAAGGTCAAAAGGATCATTGCGATCATCTAATCTGACCACCTGTATAAAACAGGCCATAGAACTTCTGCAAAATAATTCATTTTGAACAAGAGCAGATCTTTTAAAAAACATCCAATTTTGACTTTAAAATTGTCAGTGATAGAGAATCCACTAGGACAAACGGTAAATGTTAATTACCCTTGCTTATGCCTTCTTTCCGGTCTGAATTTGTCTAGCTTCAACTTCCCACCATGAGCAGACGCAATGAAAAATATCCTTTCCTAGTCTGTTTTTATTTATAATATATGTAAATCCTATTATTGCTTTGAAAAGAAGCTAAGCTATCACAGATGTAGCACCAGCTTTCAGAAGTCTAGCAAAGTCACTCTGCCCAACCTTATAGTGAGACTGTTTCTCAGAACAAGACTTCTCAAGACGATGCTGAGAAGGGGGGCTGGTGATGGAAATCCATCAGCACTACCTTTCTTCCACCTTACATCTTGGACCAGAACCTCTGCTGGTGTAAATCAGCTTAGTTCTATTAAAGCCAATGAAATTATGCTGGTTTATATCAGCTGAATATCTCGGTCCTGATCTCCTATGACAGGTCTTCTTTGGTGGGAAGCTCATCAGTCTGCTAGCATCTATCAAAAGAATTTAGGAGATCATCTCTCCTCTCTAGAGTCTTTATGAGGTCGTTGATGGTCGCTCCCCTGTCCAGTGCTTTTAGGGAGTGGCCAGCATTCCCCTTTCAGAAACTTCAGATGTTTCATGGAAATTTCCCCTGGAATCTCCAAATTCCTTCTGAGATCTTCCTAGGTGTAACTAGTCAGGAAAAGCAAGACCCAATAGCTCCTCTAATTGGTTCCACTGCTGTGCTTTTTTTTAAGAGCTAACTGCACACTAGAGATTACTACACACAGGGAATTCCTTACAAAAATATAATAAAAAGGGACTTGACCATGAAGACGGTTGCTACCATTATATCTACACTAGCTTTCTTCCTAAAATCTCTCCGTATTGCAATACATGCAGCTCTGCCAGTGGGAGCATACTATAGACCAGTTGCTGGGGTTGTAATCACTATGTAGTCTAATCCTGCTGAGAGCAAGACAAGGCAACATGGGGTCAGATTTTTAAAGGTATTTAGGTGCTGAAAAATGCAGATCGGCACCTAGTGGTTGAAATCAATTGGAGTTAGACACCTAAGTGCCTTTGAAAATCCCACTCAGCTCCTATCAGCATCTTTATGTGCCTAAATGTCTGTAAAAATCTGGTCCATGGTGTTTAAAATGCTGGCTGCCAGTACCTTGTCTGCACTAGCACTTCCACTGTTACTACCAGCAGTGCAGTTGCACCAGTGGTACTTCAAAGATGGGAGACTTTAGGAAAGTTGCTAGTGTAGACAAAATCAATGTCTCACCTACTGGTGTGTGCATACAACCTGCTAGCTAGATGATTTGGGAGAATATTAATGATCTATAAAAAGAATCTTACACTGGCAAAGCAGATGGTATCAATATCACCATAATACTAACCATTATCAAAGTTAACATCACAGTTAAGGTATTCAAAGCAAATCTTATGCAGCGTATAAGTCATATGTTTAGTACACAATGATATTAACCCTTTCATAGTAGCCTTTCTGCTACAGTGAAGCATAGCAATGTACTGTTTAATTTCCAGCAACCAAGAAGCTAAAATAAGAAGGATAAGTTCTCCTTCCTCTTCATCCCACTGGTTTGGGGGAGCTCCCACTTGTTTCTGGCTGGGGTAGTGAGAACTTTCCAAGTAAGAGAATCTGAAGTGTGAGCAATAGGAGGAGGTACCTTTCCACTTCCTCTCCTATAAAAGACGTTCTGCCTACTGGCCATCTCCCTCTCTTTTCCAGACCAAATGCTGTCTGTTGCTTCTCCATTTGCAGAGGAGAAAAGACAGATAAACAATACATAATCATTTAATTTTATGCAAAATCCCTCTTTTGAAATACCTTTAAATCCTCTAACCTGTTCTGAAGCAGGACTTTAGACCTACCAGTTATAATAATTGTTACATCAGTACAGATGTACCATCCTTCTCAAGTCTAAATGATGGCAATTAGAGGAATTGAGATGTTCTGCTACACAGATTACTACATTGCTAATACACATATGTATACACTTGTTTAGCTGGATATAGGCCTGGTGGGGCACTGTTTCCTTTCAGAGACACTTCTTTGCTGGTCTCTACTCTTCTTTTTTTTTTTTTTTTTCTTTTTGATGCATGCCAATCATCACAAGAAGCTACCACGTCATCATATAATAGCAAGACAGTTAACAACATCCACCAAAACTGATGATCTGCCCCATCATATTTTGATATATTTTAACCACTGCAATGTGCCATTTGAAAGCTAGCACCTCACTGAAGATGTATAAAAGATATGGGACAGCAGTGAAATGGTACAGAGAGAATCTAACTAACGAACCTTTACCTAAATGGATATGTTATTTTTGTAACTACTACTTGTCTTACTGCACATTCTATATATTTTTGATATCCTGTTAACCAACTATAAAAATGACACATTGGTCACAGAGTGAGGCTCTGAAAGCAAAATATTTTGTATCACATTGTGGGCCAGGTGCTCCTCTCAAGTGATGCCAATATCAAGCTCTTTTATTTGAAGATGTTGGTCATTATCAATATCATGTCTCATTTTTAACTTTGTAGATTGAGAGCATACAACATCATTACTACTGGCAGGCCTAGCTAATAAGGAAGCAGCAGATGGATACCAAAAATGGCAGCACAAATAATGAGAAACTTCTATTTCATGGAATACGTAGTGCTGCATTTATCATAACTAATCACAACACAATCAGCGCCAGTCACACAACCAGTTATACCCATGTCAATTTGGAGAAATTGCAGTGAATTTAGTGAAGTTATTCAAGAGAAATATCAGTATAAATAGGGCTAGGAAAATGCCCCTTTGTAATTAATCATCCTGTCTTTCTGATTTGATGCCAAGGGTGTTAGTCATTATCAATAATATTTTATTTTTCTTATGTTGTAGATTGAAAGGATACAAAATCCTTACTACTGGCAGGCCTACCAAATAAAAAAGCAGGAGATGGATTCCAAAAATGGCAATACAAATAATGAGAGGCTTCTATTTCATGGAACAACAAGTGGCTCATTAACCATTATTAATCATAAGGGGTTTAATCGCAGTTACGCCGGAATGAACGGTAATGTAAAATCTAAAGCATGTTGCTTTCATAAGCATGGGATAAAATAGGATGACAAGGTGTAACGTTATCATGCTGTCAAAATACAGGTGCCCCCGATGCACAGTGATTCCTTATTGGCCCTGGAGACTATTCCTTTCTGTACGTAGGTCGGGGCGGGCAAACTTTTTTTTTTTTTTTTTGGCCTGTGGGCCACATCGGGCTTTGGAAATTGTATGGAGGGCCAGTTAGGGGAGGCTGTGTCTCCAACCCCCTTGCTTCTCACCCCCCTGACAGCCCCCCTCCAGACTCCTGCCACATCCAACCCCCCCGTTCCCTGATGGGGGAGCCCCCCCAGGACCCCTGCCCCATCCACCCCTCTGCTCCCTGTCCCCCTGACCACCCCTGGAACCCCTGTCCCCTGACTGCTCCCCACCCCCCATTGTACCCCTCCACCCCCATTCCCCACCCTCTGACCACCCCATCCACACCCCCTGCCCCCTGACCACCACCCCGAACTCCCCTGCCCTCTATCTGACCCCCCCCGGCTCCCTGCCCCCTTACCGTGCAGCCCAGAGCACCAGTGGCTGGCGGTGCTACAGCCGCGCCGCCGAGAGCGTTGCGCCGGTGTAATATAGTAAATTGCTCTCCGTACCTACTACCAGTAGCACATTCCTACGTGGAGCAGTTTAATACACTACATGGGCAGCATGGCGCACTGAAGCTGCAGGGGAGGGGCCAGGGGCTAGCCTCCCGGGCCAGGAGCTCGGGGCTGGGCAGGAGGGTCCCGTGGGCCGGATGGGGCCTGCGGGCCATAGTTTGCCCACCTCTGACATAAGTTGTATTCTGGTATGTGCCTCAGCTGTTCTCCATTACAGTCATGACTCAGCTTTAGAAGTAATAATACAATAATGATTCTGAACACTTCTACACTTCCTTTCATCAGAGATCTCAGAGCACATCACAAACATTAATGCATTTAGCCTCCTACCATCCCTGTAAAGCAAGGAAGTATCCTCGTTTTATAGATGGGGAAACGGAAGCATAAAGACTTTCAGCATCTTCCCAAGGGACCAATAGCAGAACTGAAAATAGACCTTGGGCATTTTGACTACCAGCCCTCTTTTTGTGTGTGTGCTAACTAGTGCATCAGAGATGCATGTGTGCAGCCAACAGAAAATAAAATTTGAATGTGACCAACTGATTAAGTTCTCTGTGAGCCTGGAATCAGCAAGGTGATTTTATGGGACAGTATTACTTTAAAAGTTAAACTAATTCAGGGGTCTCAAACTCAAATGACCATGAGGGCCACATGAGGACTATTGCATTGGCCCGAGGGCTGCATCACTGACGCCCCCCCCCCTTGCTGCCCCTGGACCCGCCCCCACTCCTCCCTTCTATGAGGCCCCACCCCTTCCCTGCCCCCATTCTGACCCCTTCCCCAAAGTCCCCACCCCAACTCCGCCCCCTCCCTGCCCCCAGGGGGTGCAGGAGGGGTCTGGCAGGGGCTCAAGGTGCAGGGTGCGGCAGGGGGTTCAGGGCAGGGAGTTGGGGTGCGGCAGGAGGCTCAGGGCAGGGGGTTGGGATGCAGGAGGGGTGTAGGGTGTGGCAGGGAGTTGGGGTGCAGGAGGGGTGCAGGCTTCAGCCCGGCACTGCTTACCTAGAGTGGCTCTGGGGTGGCAGCAGCATGCACTGGGGCCAGGGCAGGCCCCCTGTCCTGCTCCTGCTCCTGCTCCTGCTCCTGCTCCTGCTCCGGGAAGCAGCCGGAACCACGTCCCTGCTGCCCCTGCGGGAGGGGGAGCACAGGGCTCCATGCACTGCTTTTGTCGCTCCTCCAGGTACCTCCCACGAAGCTCCCATTGGCTGCGATTCCCCGTTCCTGGCCAATGGGAGCTGCGGGGGGCATGCCTGGAAGCAACGCACGGAGCCCTCTGCGCACGGCCCCCCAAACCCTCAGGAACGTGGTGCCAGGAGCAGCGTGGGGCACTGCCTAACCCTAGCCCGGAAGTAGGCGGGGGGGCACGGGGCGCTTGGTGGGCCACAGGAAATAGCCCCATGAGCCGCGTGTTTGAGACCCCTGAACTAATTGTTGTGCTAACAGCCCCAATACAGTCATCAGTGGAGGCATTTGTCTTCTATTAATATCAGTCTGGATTGTCTCCCTCCACATGCAGACCTCATACCTGCCATGTTGAAGAAGGATAAACCTCCTTTGCAGAATGGAAAGGGGTGGAGAATGGCAGATCAGAGAGATTTGTAAATTGGATAGAGCGTATAACTATTTTGTCCATTTGGCCCTGTGAAGGTTAATCAGAAAAGATAATACAGCATAGTACTAAATGTTCTTTTTGGTATGGGGACAACTATGATCGGACTGAGTCCCTGGTGAAGCGGTTCTAATGAATCTGTGCTTCCAGGGAGCTGTGGAGGACCTGACTTCCTGGGATCGCCCAAAAATGGAAATGAGCCCCACAGTCTGTTCTGTAAGGTTGAACCCCAATCCTCAAAACAAAATGATAGAGGAGAAATTCTGCAGGGAGATTCTCTAGATGTCCTGTCTCAGAGTCCTCTCGCAGGCCTCCAAGTTTGTGGAGTACTGTGAGACAATACTATTTACTGCTGTATAATTGACAATATTATGTCAGATCATCCATCTTTCTGTCTCTGCTTCCCTTCTCGGCCCCAGTGCCCCTCCAGAAATTTCCTGTTTGTTTCCCATTTTCAGAACCCCCCATTTCTGCCTTCTTCCAGGAAATACCCCCTCATTTTCCATGTTGATGGGTGCACTAGATACACCTGAGACAGAGAGAGCCATTAAAAGATAACATTTGCCAACCTACCATACATCCGATTTATTTTCTGTTCAAGGTGTCAGAAAAAAGTGGTATCTCAGGTACTGCTGTCTGGAAAGTGCTGTTGGCAAATAGTGATTGATTTTTTTTTATATATATATATATATAATTTTTTTTTTAAATAGTATTCACTGTGGACAAATAGTGCATCTCACATGGCTATGACACGTAGCTCTAATATTTGCCTGTTGTTTTTAGAATGATGTACTGATGATATCTAACCCTTACAATACTACCCAATTTCCGGGTAGATGACACTTGGAAACTGAATACCTCATGAGGGCTGGAAGCAGTTCTTGCCTATTTGTTTATCTAGGATTTGCAGGACTGTTGGGCGTGGGGTGGATGGCTCTTTGTGTTTATTTTTTTGATGTGGAGAGGTTATAGGAGGAGAGTTTAGGCAGCTGGTAGGTGCTGTGTGTTGGGTGGGGGGGTATGTAGTAGGAGGTTTCAACAGCTGGGCTAGGACTCAGATTTCTTATTGGAGTGAGGGTAAGGGGAGAATTAGGCTGCTTTACCATCTGTGAATCAATATAGTTGTCTGCAGAAGTTCAATGTATTTTAATATGCTCATCTTCAGTGTTCTGCTCTGCCTGTTTTAGCTGATGACTCACTGCTCCAATGGAAGCTCTAGGAGGCATTGTGTTTGAAGCAGAAAGTGTCTCTCAGAGGTCTGGGGAGTGTGGCCAATGCATTAGCCTTGGAGAGTATGCAGCATCTGCTCTCCTCTCCACCTAGACGGTTCTTCTCAGGTCTACTTTTACCTTCGACAGTGTGTCTCAGATCAGGACACAGTTATTCATAACCAATGAACAAGTTTTTATTAATTCACCCAGAACCCCACAGGTATATAATCAACAGTTGTCAGTTCTTCAGTATTTCTAATGCATTTATCAATCTTCAGGTCATTCTGCAAGATGTAAAGATGCACTTTGTCTAGGGTTTGATTTGAAATGGACTAGTTTAACACATCAAAAACAATTGCTTAAAAGTTTTCTTTGACATTCTACTAGTCTAGTTTGCTTGAACTTACAAAAGAGAAACATTTTTATAGAATCACTTAGTTAAAATCCCCAAATAAATTTCCTTTAAGTCTGACTAGAAAGTGTGCAGACTCAACCAGTTTCTTATTCCTGGTGGAAGAGAGCTTCCAACTTCAACTTATCTGGGATTCCTTAGACATGCCTCACACATTAAAGATGTGGATTGTTGGTCTTCTGTTGTGAGCAAGCAGAGGTGGGGTGAACAAAGGTACATCTTGTAATCTCGTCTTGTAACAATGGAACGGCTGCCATATGAGGAGAGATTAATAAAACTGGGACTTTCCAGCTTGGAAAAGAGTCGATTAAGGAGGGATATGATTGAGGTCTATAAAATCATGACTGGTGTGGAGACAATAAATAAGGAAGTGCTATTTACTCCTTCTCATAACACAAGAACTAGAGGGTCAGCAAATGAAAATAATAGGCAGCAGATTTAAAACAAACAAAAGGAAGTATTTTTTCACACAATGCACAGTCAACCTGTAGAACTCCTTGCCAGGGGATGTTGTGAAAGCCAAGACTATAACGGGATTCAAAAAAGAACTAGATAAGTTAATGGAGGATAGGTCCATGAATGACTATTAGCCAAGATGGAGAAGGGATGGTGTCCCTAGCTTCTGTTTGCCAGAAGCTGGGAATGGGCGACAGTGGATGGATCACTTGATGATTACCTGTTCTGTTTTTTCCTTCTGGGGCTCCTGGCATTGGCCACTGTCAGAAGACAGGATCCTGGGCTAGATGGACCTTTGGTCTGACCCAGTATGGCCGTTCTTATGTTCTAGCCTTTTTGTATACTCAATGGAGTGATCATTTTCCTGATTATGTATAGTTATTAACAGTATATTCAAGCCATATTTGATATCTCTGCCCTTCAGGCCCATTCTGCTTATGAAATACTATTTGTTTTAGCAATTTTCTCCAGATATCAGTAAGAAGGAATGGGCCCCAGTGCAAGAAACATGGTTCCACTGCAATCGTAACATCTGTAATACCAATATATTAAATTGTAATAGTGTGAAAGATAGATTCCATAGATTCTTGGGTAAACCGAGAGAGAGTATAATGTCCTGCAGTGAGAGAAGAGCCTGGAGCTAAGTAATAAACTGCCAGCTCGATGATATTACGCTTGACATTGGTAAAAGGCTACATGCCAGGTAAGTCTGGAATGGTGCTGTGGCCCTAATTTCAATTCCAGATGTTCTTTTTTTTATTCATGGCAAGGTTTGGCGATGGTTGTAGGCATCTTGGATATAGAAAAGTGAAAGACAAATGATGGTTGCTCATGAAAAATTCTCAGATCTTTCTTTTTCCGATCACAGCTGCATGCTATGGGAATGGAACCTACTTTGCTGTCAATGCCAATTATTCTGCCCATGATACCTACTCAAAACCAGATGCAAATGGGAAAAAATACATGTACCTGGCCCGAGTCCTCGTTGGAGAATATTGTGCTGGACAAAAAGGAATAATTGCACCACCATCAAAAAACAACACTGATCCGACAGATCTGTTTGATAGTGTGACTGACAATAAGACAAATCCATCAATGTTTGTCATATTTAATGACATTCAAGCTTACCCAGAATATCTTATTACTTTCACTAAATAAGCATTCTTTGTTACATGCAAGAGACTTTTAATCTTTATTTTGTAAGATTACCTCAAAGACCATAAATTAATGAGAAAAAATTTGCAATGAAGGATGGTAAAACATATTTTACTATGTTAGCTTTTTAAAGTTTGATTGTTATGTATATGCCCAGTTGCTTAAATATAATTCTGTAATAGTCAAAAAACAAGAGAGCCTACTTATAAAAAAAAAAAAAATATTTGCAACTACTGGAACAGGGGTGAGCAAACTACAGCCCGGGGGCCACATCCAGCTCTTCAGACATTTTAATCCAGCCCTCGAGCTCTCGCTGAGGAGCAGGGTCCGGGGCTTGCCCCGCTCTGGCGCTCCAGCCAGGAAGCGGAGTCGGGGGGTTGCCCCACTCTGCACGTGCCATGGCTCCGCATGGCTCCCGGAAGCCATGGCATGTCCCCCCCTCTGGCTCCTACACATAGGGGCAGCCAGGGGGTTCACACAGCCAGGGGAACCGCGGCCAATGGAAGCTGCAGGGGCAGCACCTGTGGATGGGGCAGCGCGCTTGGCCTGGCCGCGCTTCCACATCGGAGCCAGAAAGGTGACATGCCACTGCTTCCAGGAGCTGCTTGAGGTAAGCACTGCCCTGAGTCTGCATCCCCGACCCCTTCCAGCACCCCAACTCCCTGCCCCATCCCTGATCCCCCTCCCACCCTCCAAACCTCTTGGTCCCAGCCTGGAACAGCCCCACCCCAGAGCCCACACACCCAGCCGGAGCCCTCGCACCCCCGCACCTCAACTCTCTGCCCCAGTCCAGAGCCCCCTCCCACACCCTGAACTCATTTTGAGCTCCACCCCAGAACCCACACCCCCAGCCAGAGCCTTCACCCCCTCCCACACCCCAACCCCCAATTTCGTGAGCATTCATGGCCTGCCGTACAATTTCCATACTCAGATGTGGCCCTCAGGCCAAAAAGTTTGTCCACCACTGTACTAGAACATGCTAACAGTTTACACTGCATGAAGTTTCGAGTTCAATTTTCAAAAATGAAAACTGCTCAATTACATTACATATCAACGAAATGAAAAATATTCTTGCATTGTAGCCAAACACATTTTAATTATTAGTCTTTCTTATTCAGAATTATGACTGAGCACAACTAATAATTCTACAAGCTAGGTATTCAGTTCATGGGTTTGTATATTTTACAGCAGTGTCTGACATTGTAAATCAAGGAACAAATAAACTTAGAATAGTACCAATTAATAAGTGAATGTCCTAAGCCTTATGATGCTAATATACTGAACAATTGTACTTCAGACAGTTAGCTTCTTACTCTGCATCTTTAGTCAAGATGTCATCATGTTATATTTATAGTACCTGCAATAAAGCTGAATTAGTTACAGTAAATGGTTGTTGCATGTTGTGTTATATTGATAGCATTTGTTCGGGGGTAGTTTGTATTTCTGTTATAAATCTCTGTCACTGTGTTTTCTTAATTCAGCTATGAAAATATGGACTGCAAATTCTCTAATCAGGTTTTGCTTTTTTAGAAAAACTTTACTCTCAGGATTTTTCTATATGAATAGACCATAACTTAAAAACAAAATGACATTTAAAAGCTGTACATAACAGCAATATCACATTCCATAATCTTTCATTCAGCAGCAGCACGTAGCGTAGGGTCTGACCTTCCAAAAGCTTACTTAATGCAGTAGTGGATGGTTGCAAGATTGGACCCATTGTTCGCATAATAATTTATAACACTTTTTCTGGTATGGTATGCCACAAAAAAGCACTCACTCTGAAATAAAAGTGGGGAGATATACTAGCACAGCTATAACAGTATAATTATACCGGTATAGTTCTGGCAGTAAATTTCCTCATGTAGACAAGCCTGAAGGAGTTTTGCTCCATGGTAGCTACAGTGATGTACCTGGTTTATCGGGGTAAGTTGCACTATTGCAAATCCTTCTGTATGGTGGCGCAGTTTTTCTGCGGTGCAAAAATCCCTAATGTAGACAAGCCCTTGGAAAATTCTACCTGTGTTCTAAATCTTAATACTTCACTTCCACTGTCTCTCTCCCACACACATTCACAATCATAATTTGGCTTTCACTTCTTATAGTTCATATAATTTACAAGAAAATCTTTTGAAAATAATCAGCACATTGGAATTGGAAATGATGGGGTGAGAGGGGATGAGGACAGTTGGGGAGGAAGGTTGGAAGTTTGACTCCTGGGTGAGGGGTGGGGATATAGGAGTGCGTGGAAGTTTGCCTGGGATAGAGGAATGGAAATGTGAGCAGTAGGCTGGGGTTTATTTGGAGGAGGAAGAAAATTGGAGGAGAGCAGCAGCAGCTGAGGTACTTTATGAAGGATGAGTGCTGGATCATGTTACAAAAAGGAATAGGAGCAGGGAGGATCCTCCTACAGAGAAATGAAAGTGAAACACACAGTAACTGGGTGTGTTACAGAAAGGAATGAGAGCGAGAGATTAATTTCCTGCAGAGAAATTAATAATTTGGTGGGTTTGAGTGATTGGGGGAGGAGGGAGTAAGGCCAGGATCCCTAATTTGTCCCTCAGAAGTAGCTGATCATGGTCAGAGAGGTGAAGGACCCCTTCCTTGTGCTGGTAGAGAGGTTTGTGGTGCGGGAGGTCAGATCTCCCCAAGAGCCAGAGGGAAAAAACTCCTCTGCTACTTCCAGAGCCAGAAGAAATCAGGGGCTAGGGAGGGAGATCCAGGAGTGGCCTGGACAGGTCCTGGTTTGCTTTGCACAGGAGGAAAGTAAGGGGTGACAGATCTCGTTTCTTTCTTATTTTTTTGTTTGTAGTTTGGGTAATATAATCATAATTAGATAATCCTTTTTTGTCTCAATATGTTAGTACAAAGTAATGAACTTTTCAGTAGAAAAGTTGAACAGTGGTAGAAGGTGTAATTTTTCTCCGCCGTGATGAGAATAATAAAAAACGGGAATGGAAGGCTGCATGATTAGCAGTGATAATGAACAGTCATCTTAGTAGACTTGTGCTTAGGCTAGAACAATTCTGCAGCCCTAAATTTCAGTCTCAGGTTATTTTTATTTAACAAGGTTTAGAAAAGGTTGGTGATTTCAGGGGCTACATCAGTGTAAAAGACTGATTATTGATCATTAAAATGTTTCAAAACTGGTGTCTCTTGCCACAGCCACAGCATTTGGAAGTGGAACCTATTTTGCTGTCCATGTACGGTACTCACTTGAGCAAAAGGCTACTGATGTAGTATTTTATTTCCAGGGTAATCACAGATGCCCAAGGCACAGAGCTTCTTTGAGTGATTGCTTGTGTCCATTCCACAATAGGTGTGCATGCTCACCATGTGCACCGGTGCCAGAATTTTTTCCCCTAGCAGTACTCGTAGGGGAGCACCCCTAGCGACCCCTGGAGTGGCGCCTCCATGGCGCAGTATAAGGGGCACCGCACACTCCCCCGACCCTCAGTTCCTTCTTGCTGCCAGTGAAGGTGTGTTGGAACTGCTATGCTCCAGTGTGGCTGCAGCTTCTCTCTTGAACTCTTGTTCATTCATAGTTAGTAGTACCTGTAGTTAAAGTAGCTTAGTTTAGCATTAGTTTAGTGCGCCCGGGTCGGGGCATGCCCCATGTCCGAGGCTTTAAGTCGTGCGACACTTGCAGGCAGCCGATGCCAGTGAGCGATCTGCACGCGGACTGTTTACGCTGTCTGGGGGAAACTCATCTCAACGATCAGTGCAAAATTTACAGATCCTTCAAGCATAGGACCAAGAAGGAAAGGGACATTTGGCTCCAAGCCATTCTGATGGAGTCAGTGTTGACCCAGACTCTGGTGCGCCACTCCGAGTCGGCACCAAGTACCGCGGTGTCTGTGCATGGCGATCTTTCCGTGCCTTCCACCAGTCAGCACCGTTCCCTGTCCGTGGGGCATGTCAAAAAGGCTAAGAAGAGGTCTTCACTGAGACACAGGAGCTAAAGACTTCCTTCCAGATCCAGAGGCAAGCCACTGCTTGGATCTCCGCAGTCACTGCCTGGTCGGTATCGTTCACAGTCTAGGGAATGTTCCCAACACCGTTCGCTGCTCAGCGACCGCCCCGTCCGCAGTCCGTCAACCCCAGCAGGTTGTCTGGCTGGATTCCGACCGGCAGGGGTTCCAGGCACCTCTCCACCTCGAGGGACCATAGACCTCACGAGGAGAGCGTGCCCCGTCGAGACTCGGACAGACGGCACCAGAGGTCCTTGTCTCTGAGAGGCTACCATGGGCCATCACGGTATGGGCATCGATGCCGTTCCCGTTCTTTGTCTCGCTCCAGGACCCTGCCGCGGCACCGCTCCCACAATCTCAGGCGTCGATCGCCGGCACCTTGCCGTCGCGGATCCGCCCATCGGAGCAGATCGCAGAGCAGCTGCTACCGGTGGTGGTACTGCTCCTCCACGCCGGGATCACAGTCTCATAGTTGGCACCGTTCCTGACACCGCCGCTCCTTCTGGACCTCGGACAGTAGCAGGTTCTGCTCCAGCCCGGCCTCCCTTCGCAGTTGTCAGCCGATGGGCCAGGCTAGTCAGGCTGAACAGCTTGCTCCGCCGGTGCCACCGCAGGTGCGGTGGCACCGGGCTCCTTGGCCAGCACCGTGGTACCAATGGGCCCCATGGCCCCCCCGACGCAGCCCCCGGTGGTGGCTTTCTCTGTGGCCGGAGCCTCGGAGAGACTGTTGGCCTCCCTATCTCAGCCTCCAAGGAAGGAGTCAGTGGGGCATTCATCTCCAGTTCCGCGCCCGGAGGGCGACGAAGTGGTGGGACCTCCGGCACTGGTGGGTACGCAGAGTACCACACCCCCATCCTCATCCTCCCTGATGAGGCTATTACAGTTCCTCTTGCACCTGTTCTGCAGGAGGACTCTAAGGCCCACCAGGAACTGTTGAAAAGGGTGGCATCAAGCCTCAACCTTCAAGCCGAGGAGGAGGAACCCTCGGCTTCCCTCTTCAACGTGCTCTCAGCCTCGGCAGTGGGCAGGGTGGCCCTCCCACTCCACGAAGGGGTGGCAAAGATTTCCAACACCTTGTAGCAAACCCCAGCTTTCTTGCCCCCCATCTCTAAGAGGGCAGAACGGCCACCAAAGGGCATGAATTCCTGTACACCCACCCTGCCCCCAACTTCCTGGTGGTTGAGTCAGTCAACCACATGGAGAGGCCAGGCCAACCAGCCCCTACTCCGAAAAATTTGTGGGGCTCTCTGCCCAAATTCAAGGACTCCCTCCACGAGCGTGACAAGAAGGAGTTCAAGGCTGTGGTGGAGGAGGGTACAGCGGCTGCCAGGGCGACCCTGCAGGCAGCGTCGGATACCGCGGATACGGCTGCAAGATCTATGGCCTCTACCGTGTCCATGAAGAGGGCGTCATGGTTCCTGCTGTCTGGGCTGTCCAGCGAGGCACAGAACTCCTTGCAGGACCTTCTGTTAGATGGCAAGGCCCTGTTTGCGGAACAGATGGACATGAAATTGCACGACCTGAAAGATTCCCGCACAATGCTTAAGACCCTTGGCCCCTGTGTCCCGGCTCCAGCCAGGACCAAGTTGAAGCCTCAGCAGGCTCCCACCCACTCTAAATATGAGCCCCCTTATAAAAAGTCACGGGACTATAAGAAACGCCTGCAGAGACAGTCCCTGTCTGCTCCCCAACCTGGGCCTTCCAAGGGCAAACAGGCAGGAAAATGTCAGTTTTGACGGGACACGCGGGGGTGACTTACCAGTTCATACCAGGGATCCACCCACAATAAAGTTTCTCTTCTCCAACCCGTTGTGTGCTTTTTTTCCTAGAGTGGTGGTTGCGGCTGACCTCAGTCCAATGGGTCCTCAACACCATCTCTCGGGGCTACATCCTCTAGTTTACCTCTACCCTGCCCAACACTCCCCATCCCCATCCCTCCTGGGGGGACCCCTCTTATGAGGCCCTGGTCAAGCAGGAGGTGGGGCAGCTCCTTGGCCTAGGAGCGGTGGAAGCGGTGCCAGCGGAGTTCAGATGCAAGGGTTTCTACTCCTGCTATTTTCTTATTCCAAAGGCCAAAGCGGGGGCTCAGGCCCATCCTGGACCTACAAGGCCTGAACCAGTACATGGTAAGCCTCAAGTTTTGCATGGTGTCTGTGGCCTTCATCATCCCCTCCCTGGATCCTGGGGACTAGTACGCCACCCTCGATCTGCAGGACATGTACTTCCACATTCATATATTCGAGGGGCACAGATGTTTCCTCCGTTTCACGGTGGAAAACTACCGATTTACGGAACACTACCAATTTACAGTCCTCCTGTTTGGCCTGTCCACTGTTCCCAGGGTGTTCACAAAGTACATGTCTGTGGTAGTGGCCTACCTCGGACGCTGTGGGGTTCAGATCTTCCCCTGTCTCAACGACTGGCTGGTCAAGGGCAGCTCTAGGTCGCAGGTGCGGGATCATGTGGTGCTCCTCCTGTCCCGTGCACCACTCTGGGCCTGTTGTTAAATGACACCAAGTCCACGTTAGTCGCGGTGCAGCACATAGTTTATTGGGTCAGTCTTGGACATGACATCGGCCAATGTGTGTCTCCAGCTCCGGGTCACATGTCAGCGTGCACATATAGGTTCGCCACGCCAGACTCAGGATGAGGCCCCTCCAGCTCTGGTTGGCCTCGGTGTTCTCCCAGGCCAGAGACAGGGAGGACAAAGTCCTCACTGTACCTGAACCAGTGATCGCCTCCCTACAATGGTGGTCCTCCCCTGAGAACATGTTCCATGGGGTCCCATTTAGGGGCAGGCCCCCATTGGTGGAGCTGGTGTCCGATGCGTTGGACCTGGGGTGGAGAGCCCATGTAGGGAACGTTCAGACCCAAGGTCTGTGGTCCGCGTAGGACCTTGCCCTGCATATAAACGTCAAGGAGCTCAGGGTGGTCAGTCTGGCATGCGCCGCCTTCCACTCGCACCTGGAGGGCAGAGTGGTCACGGTTCTCGCGGACAACACGGCCTTGATATTTTACATCAACCGGCAAGGTGGTGCCCACTCCTCTGCCCTCTGCCAGGAAGCCCGCAGGCTGTGGGACTTCTGTATAGCCCACAATATTTGCCTATAAGCCCACCACTTACCTGGCACCCTGAATTACCTGAGCCGAGACTTCTCCTCTCAGAATGAGTGGTTGCTACACGCAGAGGTGGTGCACAGGCTTTTCCAAGTGTGGAGCACTCCCCAGGTGGACCTGTTCGCGACACGGCAGAACCATCCGTGTCCCCGCTTCTACTCCGAGGTGGGGGGTTCGGTGTGGGCACCATCTCCGATGCTTTCCTCCTATCCTGGTTGGGCCAGCTTCTCTATGCCTTCCTCCCGATCCTGCTGATCAGCAAGGTCTTGGAGAAAATAAAAACAGAGAGGGCCCAGGTCTTCCTGATTGCCCCGGCATGACCCAGGCAACATTGGTACGGGACTCTCACAAGCCTAGCATTCGCCCCGCCGTGGCCGTTGCCATCCCGCCCGGACCTGCTCTCCGAGGACCAGGGCTGCCTCCTGCACCCCAACCTAGCAGCACTCCACCTCACAGCATGGCTGCTCAATGGTTAGGCCGGGAGGAAAGGACGTGCTCAGAAGGGGTTCAGCACGTCCTCCTGGAAAGCAGACGGCCCTCCACCCATCAGGCCTACCTGGCAAAGTGGTCTCAGTTTTCCTGGTGGGCAGCTGATCAGGGTGTTTCACTCGTGGCTGCTCCAATCCAGCTCATTTTAAACTACCTCCTTCACCTTAGAGCCCAGGGCCTTGCTCCCTTGTCCGTCAAGGCGCACTTGGCAGCCATATCACCTTCCACCCGCCGGTGCAGGATCACATGTTATTTTCCCATGCTATGACTGGCCGATTCCTTAAGGGATTGGATTGTTTTTTCCCTTTTGTTAGGCCCACAGTCCCACAGTGGGACCTGAACTTGGTGCTGGCCTGGTTGACGGGTCCCCTGTTTGAGCTGCTAGCTACATGCTCCTGGTCACACCTCTTGTGGAAGGTGGCCTTCCTGGTGGTGATCATGTCAGCTAGACAGTTTTTGGAGCTCAGGGCCCTGATTGCTGAGCCCCCGTACATGGTGTTCCACAATGATAAGGTCCAACTCCAGCCGCATCCTTCGTTCCTCCCTAAGGTCGTCTCCAACTACCACAGGAGTCAGGACATCTTCCTGCTGGTCCTCTGTCCCAAGCCCCATGTGTCCAGGGAGGAGCGCCGCCTCCACATGCTGGATATGAGACAAGCTCTGGCCTTTTACCTAGAATGGATGAAGCTGTTCAGGGAATCCTTGCAGCTGTTCATTGCCTTGGCCGAAGGCATGAGAGGTCGGCCGATCTCCACTCAGCAGCTATTCAACTGGATCACCTCGTGTATTCATACCTGTTACGACCTGGTGGGAATCCCCCCCGCCGTTGATTGTGAGGGCACACTCGACTAGGGCGCAAGCCTCGTCGGCTGCCTTTTTAGCCCATGTCCCCGTTCAGAACATTTGTAGGGCTGCCACATGGTCTTCAGTCCACATGTTCACCTCGCATTATGCGATTGTCTCCCAAACCAGGGAGGATGCTGGGTTTGGCAGGGCTGTACTCCGTCCCAAGAGTCTGTGAACTACCCACCTCCAACAGATATAGCTTGGAATCACCTATTGTGGAATGCACATGAGCAATCACTCAAAGAAGAAAAGACAGTTACCTTTTCCGTAACTGGTGTTCTTTGAGATGTCTTGCTCATGGCCATTCCACGTCCCACCCTCCTTCCTCTCTGTTGGAGTTGTCTGGCAAGAAGGAACTGAGAGTGGGGGGAGCGTGTAGCGCCCCTGATACCGTGCCATGGAAGCACACCTCTAGGGGTTGCTAGAGGTGCTCCCCTACAGGTACTGCTAGGGGGGAAAAACTTCCAGCACTGGTAGATGTGGCGAGCATGCACACCTATTGTGGAATGGACATGAGCAACACATCTCGAAGAACACCAGTTATGGTCCTTTCAGAGCTAGTTACCATCTTGAATCCTTCATCACATCTAGCCATCCCAATGGCTCCTGTTTAGTCACCTGCGAGGTGATGCCTCAGTGCTTCCACCATCCACTAAACAGCATCACATCCTTTCTTGATGGTGGAATATTGGGTCTCTTATGATAGTGCAGATCCCAACTCGACATCAGGCTGAAGCACTGGCTTGCAGTATAAACTGTCAAAAATCTGGGTTGTGTAAAAAAGGGTTGTGTACTTACTATTTCCTTTTTCTTACGGAATACCTTTTCATAATGCTCAGTCCACATAACCCATTTGAGTGCCAACTATTTTATCAGGTCAGCCATTGGGACAGTTATTCTAGTGAAATGGAAGCCAACCCCCAGTAGTAACCTTCTAATCTCTAGTCTAAAGGATCGTGTGTGGGGGGGTTGTGGAAACAGGCCACTCTTTAAATGCGTTTTCCTTGTCTATCAGGGTGTGAACTTGACCATTTCCTGCTGAATACTCTAATATTTGGTGTCTTTGTTCTCTAATTTATACTTCTCCGGATTTGCTGTAAGACCAGCCTCCCTTAGAGGGAGGTCCATCTGCTGAGAGGAAGACTAGAAAAGGGGAAGGAACTCTGGGTTCACTTGTAATAGGGCCAAGAAAAGAGTCTGTCAGAGACTTTGGAAGAGATCTTAAGACTTTTTTAGGACTAAAGAAACAGCCAGACAGCTGAGTAAAATATCCCAAGAAAGCTATTCACTTGCCCAGAGACCCAGACAGCCAAGTCCTGAGAAGGAAGCTAACAAACTGCAGCAGAGCAAAAGAAAGTATCCTCAGGGAAGGAAGGAAGGAAGAAAGAAAGAAAGAAAGAAAGAAAGAGTGTTTGTGGTCATCTGATTGCATCCGATGAAGTGAGCTGTAGCTCACGAAAGCTTATGCTCAAATAAATTTGTTAGTCTCTAAGGTGCCACAAGTACTCCTTTTTTTTTGTGGTCAAGACAGGGGCCCAAGGGTGCAGCTCATGGATGGTGTAAGGGGGCAGCTTCTCTCGGGCTATGTCACACTGTAAGTGTTTCAGAGGCACAGCTGCACCACTGCAGCTGTTCTGTTGTTGTGTAGACATATGCCTCAGCACTAGAAGGGAATTTTCTGTCACTGCAGTAAATCTACCCCCTTGAGAGGCATCAGTAGGTCAACGGAAGCAGTGTCTATACTGGGTCTTAGGTCGGCGTAACTGGGTCTCTCAGGTGTGAATTTTTCACACCAATGCTTGGTCAAGCTACATTTAGGTTCAGGCCTTAGTCTAAAGGATCACCAGGAGTATTGCAGTTACACCCTGAAAAAGGGAGAAGAGCTGAAATGATTTGCTTTTATTTGGGCTTTTGTTACTTTGACCGGTTGTTAGAAAGAGTGGCATTTTCAGCACAGCTGGAGACATAAGCTGAGGAGACTGCTGCATTCCTCGCACTAGAGGGTAAAGTTCTCCCTCAGAGCTAAGCCTTCAATATCTGAAGAATCTAAGTTTTCCTTTTAAAAACAATTTTTATTAAGAACATACGTTTTGCAATGGAACATTCTTTTTCATCAATACATTTTGGTAGCTGTTGCAACAGCAAGACAGGACTGTCAGAACAAAGAGCCCCCTTCCTTCATGAGGCATATTGTCTACTTCATCAGGACCACATGGTTCTTTTAGAGTAGCAGTCGTGTTAGTCTGCATCCGATGAAGTGAGCTGTAGCTCACAAAAGCTTATGCTCAAATAAATTTGTTAATCTCTAAGGTGCCACAAGTACTCGTTGTCTTTTTACATGGTTCTTTTTACTCCTTGGTATTTTCTGAGCAAGTTTAGTTCTTCTTTCCACGCATCTCAAGGAACAATCGTATCATCCAGAGCACAAACAGGAAAAGTTGTGGCTCACTCTAGACATGGTCAGAGCATTAAAATTCCACCTCAAACAGACTGAGCAGTCAGAAAATAGGATTCCTGGTTCATTGCATTCACACACAATGCAGAAGGGACAATGATAGTAACATGGAAAAGGGGTTGCATAAGTTCCGTTTATAAGGCTTCATATCAACTATTCCCTGAGGTTATTACAGCCTGCCTCACCAGATCAGTGTCTGCTCGACATGGCGGCTAGATCACTAGAATCTCTGGAAGATATTTGTAAAGTGACAACATAATCATCACTGCCCACATACCATACGAAAAGCTAGACGTCCAGTCTCCCAGAGAAGCATTTTTTGGAAGGAAGGTACTTCAGGGGATGGTCCCCAGATAGGTTCTAGTCTGTTCACAGTGGTGAATTGAATTGCACACAATGTCCTTTCCCTTCCTTGGATTCTGATGCCACTCAGTACTTCCAAATACTGTGGACAAGAGGAGAAAGGAAGATTTCTTACCAGATCATTTTCTTTCTGTAAGTAATGTCTTCATTCGTCTGACCCAACCAGTTTTATTACGTGACAGAAGTTGGGTGTGGATTTATCTACCAAGCTAGTTGTCCAAGAATTCAGTTGATTGCCTATAAAGAAATTTTAATAAGTTAGATTTTTTTTTCACGTACTGTCATACGGCTTTGGAAGGACACAACTGGGCAGCACACAGAACTGGTGTAGCTGACAGAAAATGTTGCTAAGCACCAGCTTGAGTTGCCCTCCAATAATCCTTTGCAGAGCAGAAAAAACCCCATCATGCAGACTAGCGGAGCTGTTACTGAAAGAAAATAATCAGGGAAAACATTTGCCATACCCTCCCTCTCCTTTGTCCCTCCAGTCTCTGTCCCCTCCCCTTTTCACTGCTTTTGCCCTTCTCCCTTTCCCCAATTTCTTTCTGTTCAACTTCCCTTTCTCCCTCCCAGCCAGTATTCTTCTTTATTCCATCCCTTTCTACCATCCCTCAGGAAACCCCATTCCATAAAATCCCTTTTCCTTATATCTGCCCCACCTCCTAGGATCTCCCTTAGTTGGGATTTCAGCCCGATATCTTTATTTCTCTTAATGTATTTAGTGTAGTTATTTCCAGGTTTGATTTAGCCATTGTACATGAAAAATATTAAATTCTGTTTACATGTTTAAAAGTATATATTAGCTTGTACTGAAGGGAGGAGTGTGATTTAAGGTTAGGGTGACCCTGATTCTGAACTGAGGCCAAGCTGAGCAGGGCATAGTTTAATTAGTTTAGGTTAGTGGTTCTCAACCTTTCCAGACTACTGCATCCCTTCCAGGAGTCTGATTTGTCTTGCGTACCCCAAGTTTCACCACATTTAAAAATTAAGACATAAAAATACAAAAGTGTCACAGCACATTATTACTGAATAACTGCTTACTTTCTCATTTTGACCATATAATTACAAAATATATCAATTGGCATACACATATTGTACTTACATTTCAGTGCATAGTATATGGAGCAGTATAAATAAGTCATTGTCTGTATGAAATGTTAGTTTGTACGGACTTTGCTAGTGCTTTTTATGTAGCTTGATGTAAAACTAGGCAACTATCTAGCTGGATTGATGTACTCCCTGGAAGACTCTGCATACCAACAGTGGTCTACATACCCCTGGTTGAGAATCACTGAGTTAGGTCATAGGATGAAGCAAGGTGGCTTTATATGACCTTTGTGTCCTCTCAGATTCTTGGCTGGGCTCCCACACTTCTAGTAGTTTCATACCTCACATTAGGGTGACCAGCGAGCAAGTGTGAAAAATCAGGACAGTGTGTTGGGGGTAATAGGTGCCTATATATGAAAAAGCACTAAATATTGGGACTGTCCCTATAAAATCGGGACATCTGGTCACCCTACCTCACATGCATTTTCCCCCAGTGGGCTGCTTCCAGCAAGAGGCCTAGAAGTGCGACCTGTAAATAACAGCTTCATAAAGTCAAACATCTCTTTTCTGTCATAGTGAGAAGGACGTAATGGAACTTTCTAGGGTGTGTATTGGAAATTCCCCTGCCCAGGGATCAGGCCTTGCACTGCGGAAGAATATGTAAGCAGAATCAGGATGAGCTCTACCCTGACATCTGGTGGTGAGTCGTGGGTTATGGAAAAGAACTTCAGGGGCTGATTCATTTGCATAGTCCCCCCCCATGGTCACTTTGGCAGCTGTAGGAGCCCCAGTTTCTCTGTTATTGGGGCAGGAAGAATAAACTGTTATTATCCTGATTATGTGAATAGTGGAACTGTACTTGGCCTTTTATTATGATGGAGGGCCTCACCATCAACTAAGCAGCACTTGCTAGGCAAGGGTCATGGGTTCCAAAACCTAATGAATTTAGAGAGGCTGGGGATAAGTATTAATACATTACATGCTAATTGTACCTTCTTCTTTCTTCACAGTAGAATATCAGAGCTAGTTTTGATTCCATTAGGAGTCTAGTTACAGGCTGCTGAGCTGAATTCACTTTGGGCCAATGGCGTACCATCACTGAGGCTCCCCTACTACAAGCTAAAATTACGAAGAGCTGAAATCACTGAGTGTTGTGTTAAGTAGTGGGGGGCTGAAGATATATTGTGGAGCACTTTGTGGGATGGTGGGAGTGGCTCATGGGATGGCTGGCAGAGCCATTTGTGGGGTGGCTGGTGGAGCAGAGCCCCACTGAGAGGTAACCCCCCATTTCCACCCAGGTTGGGAGGTAAAACTCTGCAGATAAACTTTTGAACTCTGGGGCTGCACTGACCAGGGACAGAGACTTTTGGCTTGTTGGACTTTTGGGACTATGGGTGACTTTTGGGTTGTTGGACTCAAGAACCAAAGAGAAAGGACATGGCCCAATTTGCTTGGGGTGGGTTTTGGCTCATGGGTTGTTATGAATCCTGTTGGTAGTGGCTGCTACTCTGAAACCTCTTATAATGCCATATTGTTTCTCTCTGTTATTAAAAGGGTTTTGTTACACTCAGACTCTGTGCTTGTGAGAGGGGAAGTACTGCCTCTTAGAGGCGCTCAGCGGGGGTGGTATATATTTGTCCCAGGTCACTGCGTGGGGGCTCGAGCCATTTGAACCCGGCCCTTGTTGCTGCCAACTCTGATGTACAGATTTATACAAATATAAAAGACGGACATAATGATATATATCACTGCAGATTATAGAGTAACCAACTGTGAGCCTTGTATACTTATTCACTCTGCACTTTGTAGAGCACTCCTCCCTGAGGGGGCTATTTTGTGGAAAATAAAACTACAAAAACAGTGGCAGGCAGGGCTGCGCTGGCACAGGGGCAGGGCAGGGGGGAGACGGCTTTCCCTGTGCACGGTGAGGAGCTGTATTTCTTTGCCCCAGTAAAGTTATACACACCAGCACCTCCCTCTCTTTTGGCTTCACCATACCCTGCAGGTCATTTCGTTGCTGACGCTGCACAATCCAGGCAGCTCTTCTCTGCTGAATAACAGGTTGCAGAGTAGCAGCCGGGTTAGTCTGTATTCGCAAAAAGAAAAGGAGGACTTGTGGCACCTTAGAGAGGAACACATTTAGTTGACTTGCATAATCACAGGTTGCAGAGTAGCAGCCGGGTTAGTCTGTATTCGCAAAAAGAAAAGGAGGACTGGTGGCACCTTAGAGACTAACACATTTATTAGAGCATAAGCTTTCGTGAGCTACAGCTCACTTCATCGGATGCTTATGCTCTAATAAATGTGTTAGTCTCTAAGATGCCACAAGTCCTCCTTTTCTTTCTGCTGAATAACACATTTTACGAGGACACCTGGGTGTGGGGGGGGGGAATGAGGGGTGCAAGGGAAGGGATAAGGCCAGGCGGGGGTCCAGGGAAGATGTGTTGCCCGGGGTGGCGCGGGGGAGGGCAGGAGCAGCGGGAGGTTTGGCTTCCCCGGGGCAGGGGCGGCTGCTGTGTCCCCGCGAAGCGGGGCTGGTCACCGGCTCTGCCTCCCGCCCCCGCAGCCCGGGGAAAAGACACTCGGGGCGGGGACGCTCCGGCGGAGAAACGAAAGCGAAACCGGGCCCTGCAAGACGGCGACCCACCCCGGCCGCGCGGAAGGAGCTGGTCATGGCCGGGCAGGCGACGTGCCCCTTCCCGCTGGTGGTGGAGGGGGCCTGGGGGGGCTCGGGGCTCCCCAAGAACCTCAGGAAAAAACTCCTCTGCTACTTCCAGAGCGGGAAGAAATCCGGAGGGGGGGAGTGCGAGATCCAGGAGCGGCCCGGCCAGGTCCTGGTTTGCTTCGCCCAGGAGGAAGGCAAGGCGGCGTCGGGGGTGGCGGGGACCACGGCTCGCTTTGCTTTGTATGTAATGCGGGCAACGAATGTCTGCTCGGGATGTGTGTGTCCGCTCCCGGCAGGAATCCGGCCGAGCGAGGGGCCCACAGGGCAAGACAGTGGGGGTGGGTGGGTGGCTCGGGTCCTCTCCCTCGCCCCAGGGGATGTCTCTCAAATTTGGCCCCGTCCCAGGTTTGATCTGACCGAATTGTGCCCTAGATGGGCAGGGGGCAGCTTTCCGCGGGGGTCTCGGGCCCACTTAGGCCCCTGCAAGCTCTTGGAGTTTTGTTTTGTTTTTGAAGGATACAGTGTAAAAATCTGTCTATTTTTTGAGCATGTGTTGCGGGGATTTCCTGTGTTTTTTTTAATAACAATTTACGTAGGATTCTTCAGGAAAACCTGTAACAACTTTCCAGTACTGGAAATGTTTCAAATTCTAGCTCTGTACTTCCTCAACTTCTCTGGTGAAATTTACCAATGCAATGGTATTTACCTATGTAATGGCCTCATATAACCATCCTGACAATTGTAGTTTATATCTGCCAACCCCTCATGGACATAATCTCATCAAAAAGAAAAGGAGGACTTGTGGCACATTAGAGACTAACAAATTTATTTGAGCATAAGCTTTCGTGAGCTACGGCTCACTAAATGTGTTAGTCTCTAAGGTGCCACAAGTTCTCCTTTTCTTTTTGCGAATACAGACTAACAGGGCTGCTACTCTGAAACCTGTCATAATCTCATCAGTTCATGGAGGCCTTGATTCAGGAAAATCTTCAACTTTTAACCATGTGCTTGAGGCCTGTTGACTTCATTGGGGTTTAAATTCATGCTTAAGCTCCCATCCTAAATGGGCAAATAATCTCCATGCCTGTACATTTTCTTTCGAACTGTGGGTAAGGGTGTGTCTACACTGCAGTTAAATATGCGTGGCTGGTGTGTGTCAGCTGACTCACGTTTGTGGGGCTTAGGCTGCAGGACTATAAAACTGCAGTGTAAAGATCCAGGCTCCAGCTCTGGTAACCAGCCTGTCTGTGTCACATTAATCTCCTCTTGCTGTTTCACTGAGAGACGGGAATCTGTGCCACTTAGTCCTCTATGCTATTCACATCACATCTGGTTGTGTTAGAACTCACAAGCTGGGCAGCAATGGGCTTTATCAGTATTTGGATGAAAGACCTCCATCTTGGAAAGCCATGTGACTTGGGGAAGCAGTGTTGGATGTTCTTCCTTGATAAGTGGCATTCAGAAGTTGTTATATACCAGTACTTCTACTAGGGGTCCAGTGCTGTTAGAGATGCTGGGTATGGCCTTGCACTCTATGTAGTTACATGTGCCTGTGCAAAATGGGTGTATAACTTTACCACTTTGTACTGATTTTGCACAGTAGCACACAAAATGAAAGGCAGTAGGGAACCAGCCCTGCTGCCCTTCAGATGGGATATAAAAATGAGGTAATGACGTCTTGAGGCCATTAAAAATTCCTTGGCATTTTTGCTAGAGTTAGGGGAATGTTGCAGCCCTGTGATCCCGGGCAAATGCCTCAGTGTAATTGTCTTCTCTTTAACTTAAATTTGCCTTGTTGATTCATTAAATAGGATAGTCTTCTCCTCTGTCGCTAAAGGAATATGATCAGCTTGAAATCTAGTGATTTAAAAAAACAAACAAACAAACAAAACAAGTTACAAGTAGTTTTGGGTATTACACATACTTTTGAGTCCCCATGCCAATTTTTGGCTTTTGCAAATTTTTACATTTAAAAAATATTTTCTTCTATTGATGAAATACCTACAGGAATCGGGGAAACAGAGAAAATTACTATATACAAGGTGCTGCCAAATACACAATTTAAGCAAACTTATAAAAAGAGAACTCTTTTTTCTTTTTGTAATCTTAAGTGTTGTATCAATAGGTAAAAATAAGTTCAGATGGAGGTATTATTTTGAAGTCAGCAAACTCTTATTTAGTGTTGCTCTGTGCTGTTAAACAGTTCCTGCATGCTACCCAGAAGTGGCTGCATTTCAGGGCTGGGTGAAATGTTTCTTCCATATATACAACAGTTTACCAAGGGCTAGATGGAGCCTTTGCTCCTGCCCTGAGTAAGGGGCAGTGTGCAAGTGCTTTGCCCTAGAATGAACCTTGGGAAGGAATTGTGACTTGGTGAATGGAGTAATTAAATTATTGCAGCCTTTTACAGGGTGCAGGATACTTCCTGCTTGTGTCAGCCCAGCTCTGTTGGTCATTATATTAAGGGGTGGGGCCTTGGAGCTGGTTCAATCCCCACTCCCTACCTTTCTCTACCATTCCCTATGCATATGCTCCTGTTTGAGGGCTGGGGCAGGAGTATTGGTCCCATAAAGCCCGCTCTCCCAGCATCGATCTCATGATGATCCGGCCAGGCTGCACAGAGGTGTGGAAATAAACCTTACTCCCCTGCGTGGCCACGTTAGGGGCACTGACAGCCTGCCCCAAGTTCTGTAAAGCACTGGGGGTGAAAGTGCTATATTGATGTAATATCTTATTATTTATTACAAGCTTCTTCCCTTTAGAACATATTCCTGTAAACGATCGACTCATAGCTCCTGAATGGAAAAGTGGGTGTCATCTATATGTCCACGTTCCCCATCTCACACACTTTAGATTCACAAAAAGAAAAGGAGTACTTGTGGCACCTTAGAGACTAACAAATTTATTAGAGCATAAGCTTTCGTGAGCTACAGCTCACTTTTTTTTTCCACCAAATGCATCCGATGAAGTGAGCTGTGGCTCACGAAAGCTTATGCTCTAATAAATTTGTTAGTCTCTAAGGTGCCACAAGTACTCCTTTTCTTTTTGCGAATACAGACTAACACGGCTGCTACTCTGAAACCTGTCACTTTAGATTCAGTAGATCTCAGACCTCATGATACAAGTAATTCCTTTTTTTCTTTTTGTAATTTTTAAGTTGATTAAGGCCGTTCATTTGTCCCTACCACAATTTGCCAAATATGTATCTTTGACTCTGAGCAAGCCTTAAAAACAAAAACCAACAAAAAAAACAAAAAAATCCACTAGATGGAGCCACTGGTTCAAAAACGGTGTACAAGAAAGTAAACATATTCAGGTTTCATGGTGCAATCAGTATCTGGTATGGAGGACAGATTAATCCTCTGATATGTCTGGATTGACATCATGACATTTATGTTGGTATGCACAATGGAAAGTCTCTGTGACAGGTTCCCCATCATACTGCAGAGACTAGACCCACCTGATACCCTAATCCTGCAAACATTTATACTCATGCTAACTTCTGCACACAAGTAGTCAGGGGTGCTGGAACAATTTGTATACTGGGGGTGCTGAGAGCCATTGAACCAAACTGTAAACTCTGTATTTGATGGAAACCACTTCAGACCAGCACCCCCAACACCTCTAGGTCCAGCACCTATGCAAGTAATTCCATTAGTATTTGTATTAGGGTAGTGCCCTGACATACCAGTGAGATTGAGGTCCTATTGTGTTGGGTTCTCTGCAGATATGTGATACGAGACAGTCGCTACACTGAAGAACTTAAAGTTTTAGGCCCCATTCCTGCAAACATTTAGGCACTCACTTAATGAGGTAGCCAATAGGACTACTCACATACATCTAGCTGAGAACCTAGGTAAGTGTTTCCGTAACTGGGGCCTATGATCAATGTTCTAGTGCAGGGACTGTCTCTTAACTGTGTGTTTTTACAGCACCCAGTGCATAAGGACCCCCATCTAACTGGTTTTGCTGAGCACTACCAAATGCAAATAGTGACGAGGGTAATATACCTAATAAATAATAATGTGTTTATATATTTTTGTTCTTCTCATGACTCTTCTACAAATGAACAAAGCTAGTATTTATGTAAAGCTAATATTTTATGTAACTGTGTATGCTGCCCCATCTCTGACTTTCTACAGCTCTTAAGATCAAGGGACATTGATCAAAATTGCAGAACTGGAAAGGCAAATTTACCAGAGAAAGATTTTGTGAGATTGAGAGAGCCTTGAAGTGAGCTTGTGCTCTCGTTGGGCCAAACAAGGGATGCCATGGTCTGAATGAGCAAATTTCAGTATGTGTTGCATTCGTGCCATGAGTCTAAAAATATTTTCATGTGATTATTGGATGTTAGTTATATTTTACCGTGTTCAGTGGGGAGGAGCATGTCACCTAGTATTAGGATATAAGAGTGCTGCATAGACCTACATACAGACCATCCTTTCTACCAAGGTTATAAGTTTTCTTTTTTTGTATTTTAGTGAGGCAACGAGTTCTTGACAAAAGGACCCATGAGCTCGATTTGCCAGAGAAAGGAGGATTAAAGCTGGTTGTCACATGGCCTGAAACAGCAGGTGCAACCGAAGAGGCTGTGTTTCAGGAAAAGTTGGATCCCAAACAGGTAAATAAATACAAACCGAATCCGCAGCATCCAGAGCTTTGAAGCAATAGCAGGAGCAACAGGTCATTCATTAATATTCTACTATCATTTTCTTTTTAGACTTTAAAGACAGCAGGCAAAGCCCAGGAGCAAGGTAAAGTGTTCTTCATAATATAGTACATAGAAGAACAATGTGGTTCTTCATAGAATGAAAATGTTGGTGCTAGAGGTAAAACTTCTTTTTCACCACTGAGCTGTCCTATAGGAACTTGTTCAGAACGATGTCTCTCTGGGTTTGGCTTCAAAAGCCTGTCAGAAAGATAGGTGGCTGAGAAACAGGAATATCTGAGACATGATCAGCAAGTGCCTAGTCCACAGTTCTACTGAAAGTGCTCAAACTCTGAGACTTTTATGACACTTTTCTCCTCCCTGTGCAGAAAAGACAACTTCAGTCAGCTAAAGATGCTCTTGAAACTAATAATTTTCCAGTACTTTTTATGCACCTGTCTCAATCAAGGTTTAAACAGCCATGGTGTGTCCCTTAAATACCTTGGCTGTCACTGAAAATTCTAGGCATGACTACATAAAACATACCACCTGTCTGGTCAATGTACCAGATTATCAGGTACATCCAAAACCATCTTTCATATTCCATTGGTTTCAATGGGATGCCAATGGAAGAACAATAGCTGTGGAGGACAGGCATTGAAAGAGTTAAGCATAGGTGAGGGATCTTTGTATACGTCTAGTTTCAAGATTCTTCTACAGAAATATGATGCTTGCAAGTATTTCCTGGTTCTGTGACATAGTTACATTGATGCCCATGTATTTGGGTCAGGTGGTGCAGTCACACACACCGATACTAACTTGAAAAGACACAGTGAAAGCTCCTGTTGCCAGCAGAATGCAGAACTACAAAGGGATAACTTCAAATGTTGTTATGAAAAATTATACATCTCATTAATATGTTAATGAGCTTACTTCGACCCCCTTCCCAGCAGTACTCTGGTAAACTTTCTCATTCAAAGTGTGGTCTAGAGAATAGAAGCTCGGACAGCAAAACTAATCATCACCAGTGAAAAAGTAATGTTCAGTCTTCAGGTTAAGGAAGTTAGGTTAACCAGGAAATTCTTCTGTTGTTACAATTACTTTTATAGACATTTTTGATTTCTCAAAATTTAACATCAATTCTATTTTAGACATTACAATAAACTATAGCAGTAAATAGCTGCCTCTGTCTTAATGTTTATTCAGTGTTTCTTTTCTTAGCTCTTCCCTGCTTCTAACAATGGGTACTTCAATTTAGCATCTATGTTATATTAGTTCATGTTAGAGATGGGCCCCCAAATATCCCCAAATATTGAAAACCTCCAGACTTTGGATCTGCAGCCATATTTTGTATCTTCAGTTTATGCTTGTGTGCTTACTCCTGAGGGAATTCTGCACCACTGTGCATGTGCAGAATTTATGTCTCCTGCATATTTCTTTGCTTCCCCGCAGAAAAATGACTTTCTGACGGGGAAGCAAAGGGAAGCCACAAGAGTGGGGGTCATGTGACCCTTTCCAGCAGTATGTTTCAGATACCCAGAGCAGCCAGCAGAGAGGTAAATCATGGTGGGGCAGGAGGCAGGACTGGGGAAGACCCAGCTGGTGGCTCCTACCCTGCATCAGCCTCAGTTGCTAGTCACAGCTGGGCTGGGGAGGACAGGACTTCCTCTTCCCCTGCACAGCATCCCTGGCTGGGTTGACCTACCCCCAGATTTGTCCCCCGGCTGCAGGAAGTGCTGCAAATTCCCCTCCCCACCTCCCACAATCCCCATTGGTCCTCAGCTGCAACGAGAGTGATCCCTATACCGGGAGCTGCTCCCCCATCCACCCAACCCCCATGCATCCAGACCCCCTCGTACCCAGACCCTCCCGCCGAGCCTTACCCCTCCCCATTAGCTCCATTCCCCCTGCACCTGGACCACCTCGATGAGCCACCCACCTCTGGATCCCCCCAGTACCAAGCCCCAACCAGCTGCATCTGAATCCCCACCCCACTGAGCCCCACTCCCCCAGCATCTGGATCCCCCACTGAGCTCCCCGACATCCAGACCCCCCCACCGAGCTCCATTCCCCCAACCCAGACACACACACCCCACTGAGCCACAGCCACCTTCACTGGGACCGCTCTGCAGCATCCCATTATTGTTGCAACCTGAACCCTCAACAAGCCCCTGTGCATCCAGATCGACCCCCCCCACCGCACGTGGGTCCCCCACTGAGCTGCCCACACCCAGATTGCCCCACACAGAATCCTATCAACCCATAGCTGGATCCCTTCAAATTAAGCCCCTCCACACTTGGATCCTGCCTTGCCGAGTCTGCCTGCCCACACAGAGGGGCAGGGTCCTGAGGTGTTTCTGGGTCAAGCCTGTTCCTTGCGGTGTGTCAGGGTTGGGTGAAGCCTCACCGCTGAGCCCGTGTCCTGGGTGGTGGAGGGGGAAAGCTGCACACTGATCTCCCACCTCTGTGCAGCCAGTGGCCTGTGCTCCCCAATGCCATGCTCCACATTTATGTGACAAATACAATTTGCAGAATTTTGCAGAATTTTAAAATATTGTACACAGACTTTTAAATTTTTTGGCACAGAATGCCCTCAGGAGTAGTGTTCTTTTGATGTTTTATCAGATGTGATGGGTGAGGCTCTATTCCTGTGGATGATTTTCCTGTAGATAGGTATGACAATCCTTTGATGTTTTACAGTATACAGTAACTTAAGCAAAGCTTTTGTCCCCATAATCATTTTACTTTTTCCAGAAGAGAAAGCAAGAGTCTTTTTAAGAGAAAGAGACAGGATGAAAGTTTTAAAAAATGAAAAAAATTAGAAAGTAAAATAATATTGAGTTTGCCCTAATATATTTACCCCATGAAATGTATTGAGTGTGTACAGCTGTGTAACCCAGTGACATCCTTTTATTTGTACTTTTGTCAAACTAGATGTGCAGGAAGTCTTGCAAAGAAAGGAACATTCAACACAGAATAATGCACACCATGTGGAGAATATGCAAGAACACTCCCAAACGACTTCATCTCTACTTGTGCTTGAAAATATAGAAGAGTCTGTCACAGAATGCATGTTAATTATGCTGTTGGAGACTATCAGTGGCTTATCAGGAGACAAGGACTTCAGTATGGAAATTATACCTGAAATAAATGCTGCCGTAGTTACCTTTTTAAAAAGTATAGGTAAGACAGAATGTACACACCAGTAATTTTTATGTGTAGTTTTAAAAGGTAGGTGTTACCTAATGCATTAAGAATTGCCATAAAAGAAATCTGAATCGTAAATTGGGATCTAAATTGACTACAATCACTCATGAAAAAGACCTGGGTACCATTGTGGACAGATCCCAGAAAACATCTGCTCAGTGTGCAGCTACTATCAAAAAGGCAACCAGAATGTGAGGCTGTAGAAAACTTTTGAGAGAAAATAATATTGAAAATATTATCGTGCCAACTTCATAAATTGATGGTGCAACCACACTTGAAGTTCTGTGTTCCATTCTGGTCATTCCATCTCCGAAAAGATATAACAGAAATAGGAGGGGACGGAGTGCAGAGATGGGTTGAAAATATTAGCAGTATGGAAACGCTTTCCTATGACAAGAGATTAAAAAGATTAGAACTACTTATCTTGCAGAAGAGATTAATAGGAGGAGACGTCAGATAAATACAATAATGAATACTATTGAGAAAGTAAATTGGGTGCTCCTATTTTACCTTTATGATAATACAAGAACAAAAGGACAGCCAATGAAATTGAAAGACAATTAATTTAAAACTAATTACTGGAAATAATGTAGTACAAAATAAATAAATACCTTATTGCACAATTGGCCTGTGGAATTCATTGTCACAAACACAGTGGTATTTACACTAGGAAACTTGCCCAGTGCTGAAAATGGTTTCATTCCATGTGTAAATAGAACCAAATCACACTCAGTACCATTTCAGAAATCATAGCTGAGCCCTAAGAATGCTACAGTAAAAAATGTTTCATGAATGCCTATTTTCTGATTTCAGATACTGTGACATTTTTGGACGTATGTGCCCAAAACAACAGAATGAAAAACTTAAAAATTACTGCCAGGCTTCTTGAATTGACACAAAGCATCAAGGCTGAAAACATACCATCTAATGTTCCTAAAGATTATATAACGATCTACTTTGAAAGTCCAAAGAATGGAGGTGGCCCAGTATTAGATGTTAAATATTTCTGTGAGGAGAAGTCAGCTATCATTACTTTTTGTGATCACAAAGGTACTACCGTCTCACTTTCAGTACTTCTTTTAATTAAAAAATGAACATGATATTCTTAGAAAATGGTTAACCATCTTGGCATCTGAAAGTAAATGGTTACACTACTAATAAGAGACCCAGGTCAGGTTTGGTGTCATAAAAGCAAAGTGCTTAGGCCCTGTTCCAAGGTGCTGAGTTCTTTCCAGGAGGTGTTGTGCAACCTCTACTCAACATTGGCCTCAATGTGACTTGCAGGTTCTCAGCATCTCAGAACTTGACCCAATGAAAGTTTATATCTAAATAAAAATTAAGTAGAATCTCATGGGTTGGTTCACTAGAAATACCCACATGTATTTGTTGCCTGTTCAGGATTCCAGAACCATTCCATCCTGTGTACAGAAGTTCTTTATATAACCTTTAATATCTCTGTTATGCATGGATTGATGACTCTCTGATGTTGTTTTCTAATATAAACACATCCATGGTTTTTCACCATAGTTTAATTATATGTGACGATAGGGAAATCAGGTACTTTAAACCACTTTGAGCTGTGATCTGTTTGGATTTCATAAGCTAAGCAGGGTCAAATTTCTTCTGCATCTGGAAGGGATATTAAGTGGTGATGATTCAGTCAGTTGCAATGTTTCCTTTGAATCAGCATGAAACCAATGCCCCATCCTAGTGTTAGGGTCACCTCCAATAAATAACTCTCTGTAGTCAGAGTCCCAAGGTTTCCAGAATAATTTTGTTTGACTTTAAATTGAAGACCTCTGATAAGTGACTTATTTTTGTCTAACATGCTAAATGATTGCTTAAGAAGTTTCAGTATGTTAGACTTTGATGCATAACCTGGCTCATGGTAATGATACTTTTTGTACTCTCATCAATCACATTTTCCTTTGCATTGTCTATATCCTGTTTAAAATGGCAGGAAAATGCACCCAAATTGATGTAACTTTCTGGATGAGCAGTGGACCAAGAGTTCTTTTGATAAAGTTTAGAATAAGAAATATTTGTGGACCAAGAATTCCTTTAGTAAAGTTTAGAATAAGAAATATTTGCTCCTCCTTTTTATATGGCACCTTTCCCTGCCCATCTCTTGAAAAGGCCTCATTGTAAAGCATAACTGTGAAGTTAAATGATGCCCAGGTGTACTTAATGAAACAAATAGAAAACAGATTCCTCCACCCCTCTGAAAATAGTGTTTTGGAAGCCAAAAAACACAGAAATAGACACAAAAGACAAATTATTATTCTACTTAATAGTGTTTCAGGCTGATGTTTTTAATTTTTATTGAAATGCTTTGTAAATTTTAAATTTTAGATCTGAATACTGTCTTGGAAAAGCAGCATTCCATTGATCAAACACCAATCTCTGTACATCCGTACTACAGTTCTTTGGGTACAGCTCTTTATGGAAAGAAGAGATCACTAATACAGATGCCAGAACCAATCAGAATCCCAGTGGATCCTTACATCTTGCAGTTTTTACAGAGCCATGATAGATTAAGACAAGAAATAAACCAGGAAATGGAAAATTGCCAATGTGAGCTAAAATGGCCACAAACCAAATATGCACACCCAGAAATTACATTGTGTCCTTCAGGAACTTTGTCTAAACAGAGAAGGTCAATGATTAAATTGATTGGGACTTGGAAAGAGGATGTTTCTACTGAGTTCTCTTGTGTCATGTCAAAGTACAAGACTATTAAGTGCAAAGTAAATGCAGTGGTTTGGGAAGTCATAAAAACCAGCCTGGCGAAGGACAGTGTTTTGACTATACCTGACATTTCTAAGGAGATGGTTATCATAGCAGGTGACATGTTGGCTGTGGAGAATGTGGAGAAAGAACTGAAAGAACATATGGAAAATGCTGTGAGAGAAACAGAAAGGGAAAAGCAAAATATAGAAATAACTGTGTCAGTTCCCAAAGGAAAGTATGCAATTTTACACAATGCTGGGCTAGAGAAGAATATTTACAAGGAGTACCCATTCTTGAAGATCTCTTATGATGCTGCAAAGAAGTCAGTTGGCCTATGTGGAGTAGGTGCAGAAGTTTATAAAGTCAAAAGTGACATACTGGAAAAGGTGCAGAACATGGCACAGAAGTCAATTACTATTGATCCTCAGATTTTCCAGTTCCTACAGCACATCGATAATGAAACTTTGTCACAGAGCTTATTTGTGACAAATGAAGTCAATGCCTTTTATCAGCTTGAGAATGATACTGTACTGCTGGTAGGAGACTCTCCTAAAGTTCTCTTAGAAGCAGAAGAACGAATGAAGACAGAGTTAGACTATAAATGCATTCCTCTGGAAGACAGAGAGGTCATCAAAAAGAGAGAATGGAGGGAACTCACTAGCACCTTGTACAAGACATATAATGCATTCCAGGAAACTCTAATAATGGATGACCTGCTCTCTCTGAAAGGAGATCAGAAAGTAGTTATTGCTGGTTATTCTAAAGCTGTAGCAGAAGCTTATCGAAAGCTTTCTGAGTTTGTAGATAGAAACACACAGGTGCAAAAATTAATCCCAGTTCAGTCTGTGGCAATTGTACAGTTCATAGAGAAGGAAAAATCCCACATTTGTCATGAATTGAGAAAGAAAGATGTGACAATTAATTTTGGCACACGGACTTCACGTAAAAGTATTTCCCTGAATGGACCAAAGGTAGAAGTATTGAAAGGCATCCACCTGATTGAACAAATTCTATCTTCACTATATTCTACAAATGTGTTAATTGATAAACCGGGAGCCAAAGCATTTTTCAGAGACAAAGAACGCTTGTATGTTAGTGAGGTAAAGCATCAATTTAACTGTCTGATCAGGCTGCAAGAAGATGGAGAAGAACAAAGAGAAGATGGTGAAACTGGTAATAATACGACAAAACAGCTCCGCTGTAAAGTGATCCTGAAAGATGGAGTTGTAGTAGCAGTTTATAAAGGGAATTTGTGCAGTCATCCAACTGACGTTGTGGTGAATGCATCAAATGAGGACTTAAAGCATATTGGTGGCCTTGCTGAGGCCCTTTTAAAAGCTGCAGGGCCAGAACTACAAACAGAATGTGACCGTATTGTGCGGAAACGAGGCCCTTTGCAGCCCGGCCATGCTATTATTACAGATGCTGGGAACCTCCCATGTAAACAGGTGATTCATGCTGTTGGGCCCAGGTGGAGGGATCACGAAGCAGAAAAGTGTGTACGCCTGTTAAAAAGAGCAGTAAAGGAAAGCCTACACCTGGCTGAAACATACAATCATCATTCCATAGCCATCCCTGCTATCAGCTCTGGGATATTTGGATTCCCATTAAAACTGTGTGCACAGTCAATTGCAAAATCCATCAAGGAAACCTTGGAAGATTCTCCAGGGGAAAGCTGCCTGAAGGAGATTCATCTTGTGGACTTAACAGAAAAAACAGTTCAGGTTCTCACTGATGCCTTGAAAGAAGTGTTTACAGAGAAATCACCCCAACACAGTTTATTGCTTCAGTCCAAAACAGGCCACCAGCCGAGGGAAAATAGAGGTGCTCAGAACAGAAGGAGTCTCCAGGTTGTAACAACGGATGAAGGTCTGAGTGTCATACTGGAGAAGAGAGACATTCAGGACGCCACAGTAGGTGTTTTAATTGTCAGATATTACCCAGTTTCATGTGAAGATTTTTCTCAAATGAGAAGATACTAGGTTAACTTCATTTCTAAAATGAGTATTCTGTAATGAAACACACACAGTATGTTAATTAAATCAATAAATGGGAGAGGGACCCAAGCCACAAAGTTTACATCTAGGTCTGAATTTCAAACATTCAGAAGTTCCAGGGTTTTTGGCTCTGTGGTTTTGGTTCAGCTCACTATAAAGATAGCGACCATTTGCAAACTGCCCCGTTTGGGGGTTCCAAACCCCAGTTTTCCTCCAACTACCACAAATCCAGGATGTTTCAATCTAAGTTGAGTGTGATGTTGGGTCTACCTCTAGAGTCAATGTACAAAATAATTGGCTTTTTCAACACACTGTATTGAAGTTAGAAGGGTTAACACTGTTATTCATAGTGCTCCAAGCTGATAGAAGGGAATCCAGGCCATGAGATGCCATTTTCTCTGGTCTTGCTACAGTACAAGGGGTGTCCTGTGAGTTTCCTTCCCTTCTACTTCCACTGGGGAAGGCCATGGTGCTGAGTCTGAGTTGTACAGCTTGCAGGAGTCTTGAAAGAGCAAGACCAGAAGCGGCTGCTTAATTTGCTTTTGCTGAGGGCTGGATTAGTAGGTTGGAAACCTGAACCAATTGCACTTTGGTTTTCACACACTCCTCTTATCCAGAGTTCAGCTGATGCATTTCAGACTGGCTTATCTGGAGTGTCTTTGTGTAGTCCAGTGTGACTCTTTATTACACCCTTAGTGTTTGTTTTTTATATTAGTGGATCCAAGTGCATTTCAGTAGTCTGTACATCTTAACAGTCCCCGATTTTTCTTTTTAATTAAAACTTCCCCTCTCTGACTCACCACAGCCAGTTTTGGTGCTCCTTCGTAAAGTGTGGTCTTATTGCACTGGCTATTGGCTGCTCTCTTTGAAACCTTTATATTTGTAAGTTCTATTGCAGTAACAGCCCTATCTAACCCAATAAACCCTTTAAAAATACCCCCGTATTCAATGTTAAAGGGGAACTACAAAACCAAAACTTGTGGGTTTTGCTCTTTACTGTGTCTTTATGATGCAAACAGACTGCCTCGGTTTCTACCACCCCGGTTTTATATATCGGATATTGCTTTTCTGAGAAGTAGCATCCTGTCCCATCTCATTGTGGGGAGGGAGAAGAGCCCCTAGGTTACAGCTGTATGTGACATCAGAGACATAATTCATGGGTAAGGCTATGATTTGGTCACGGAAGTCATGGAATCCGTGACTTCTGCAGACCTCTGGGACTTCAGCCCGGAGCGGCTGCGAGCTGCAGGGTACCCCCACCTCCCGTGGTGGCTGGGAGCTGTGGGGTACACCTGGTGCTGCAGGTGGGGGAGTCCCCCACAGGTCCTCAGTCCCTGCAGGTGCGGAGAATCCCTCGGAGCTCCCCAGCCTCCATGGGGGGGGGGGAAATCCCCTGCAGCTTCCCAGCCTCCGTGGGGGGATCCATCAGAGCTCCCCAGTCCCCGCAAGCAGCAGGGGACCCCCGCAGCTCCACAGCTGCCGCCGCCGGGGGAATCTCCCAGAGCTCTCCAGTCGCCACGGGCGGGGAAAGTCCTCCATAGCTCCTCAACTGCCATGGGTGGGTCCCTGCTGGTGCAGGGGACCCCTGGAGATTCCCAGCCACTGCAGATGTGGTAGCTCCTCTGCCTGGAGGGGGGCATCCTCCAGAGCTCCCCAGTCCCCAGGCAGGGGGATCCCCCACAGCTCCCAGCCGCCACAGGTGGGGGTCCCTCCCACTTCCCAGCCACTGGGCAGGGGCCGGGGCCACAGCTTCCAGCCACAGCAGGGCAGGGTGCTGGACCCTCCTCCCCCTCCATTTTGTCATGGACATTTGTAGTAAAAGTCAGAGACAGGTCACGGCTTCTGTAAATTTTTGTTTATTGCTCATGACCTCTGCGTGACTTTTACTAAAAATGGCCATGACAAAATCGTAGCCTCACTCGTGGGTGTTTAGTTACTCAAGGCCATAAGTGTTTTGGCTTAAATTTGCTTCAGTTTCGTTTTGGTGCAGCTGTTTCTTCTGTTGGTGCTGCTGGGAAACTGCCCTGGGAAGGAGAAGCTGCACAACAGAAATTCTTCCCAGAGGAATTTAGAAAATGCTGCAGGGAATGTCAAGCAGCAAAATGCAGGATTCCTGTACTCCCATGATGGATTGACACCTCTATATACCTAGTAGGCAGAGCTCTTGTTGAGAACTTCATGTCTGTGTCAACACATTACCTCTTGCAGCATGTTACTTACACAGTCTATTGGTGCTGGTAAACACTTCCATTTAAGATCCTGTTCAAAATATTTTTGTTTTGTTTTTTTTCCAGACGGACGTGATCGTAAGCAGTATTGGCAAGGATCTGCGGCTTGGTGTAGGTCCACTTTCTCAAAGTTTGCTGCAGAAGGCTGGACCAACACTCCAGCTTGAGTTCAATGAAGAAAGCCAAAAACAAGTACCTACTCAAGGGTCTGTGTTCCAAACAAGTGGATGTAATCTGGCCTGCAGCTTTCTGTTCCATGCCGTTGTTCCTGAATGGGATCAAGGAAGAGGCGCTGCCGTGATGGTAACAGTCTATATACATTTTCTTCAGAGCATTAATTTTGTTTGAAGGAGTTCCTCATTTAACATAAAAATGGATTTAATGTGGATCCTGTATTGAAGTTACATAGTAGTGAGCAGGGAGCGTCAGCTCCATTTATTTCAGTTTGAATGACCTCAAGATGTGTGATGCATGTTTAATAATGAGGGGTGGGTTTTTTAGGACCAACAGATACTGTTTGGGATTAAAGAATAAAGACGGTGTTGACAAAAACAAATGCTGCTGGTTTTTTTTATACAGAACCTAAAAGACATAATCAAAGAATGTCTGAAGAAAACCGAAGAGCTGTCTCTACATTCAATCACATTCCCAGCAATTGGGACTGGCGGGTTTAGGTTTCCTAAACCCGTTGTTGCTAAATTAATGTTTGATGAAGTGTTCAAATTCAGTAGTAACCACAATTTGAAGTCTCTTCAGGAAGTTCATTTTCTGTTGCATCCAAGAGATACAGATAATATTCAGGTAATTTCTTTCATGTTAATGTTTTTCGTATTACACAGTTTTAGTTAATTATTATCAATATGATTTAGTTATAATGTTTTTAAAGGCCCAATTTATTATATTCACTATAAATTATTTTAGTGACGGGTTAAAACTGATGTCTCAGTGGGCCTGATCCTGTGACCCTTCCATGGGACATCCATGTTCATGAGAGAGGTGCCATTGATCTCAATATTTTGAATTCTGAAATCATTACTTGGGCAAACTCCTGGTTAGTTCAATGGGAGTTTGCCCTAGTGAAGACTTAGTGAAAAGTGAGTGAGGACCCCAGGATTTGGCCCACTAAGTGAGGATTACAGGATTGAGCTCTGAAAGATCAGCTACTTCCTCATAGAAATCTGAAAACATGCTGTGTGAAATCATGGAGCCACTGAAGTCAAAGGAGGTTTACCCATTTACTTCATTGGGACCAGCATTTCACTCTCTTGAGAAACACTCGTCTTCTGTTTTTGTTGGTTGTTTTCCTTAGCTGATTATTAATAGAGATATTTGCGTGATAACAGATTATTTGTTTAATCAAATCCTTCTGCTTATTCCTCAGATAGTCATTATCTTCTGCATGTGACAGTATAATTGTTTCCGTAGAAATCACTTGTGGTGTCACAAACAGATAATTTTTTACTTAAAGTGTGGAAAACCTCCATAAGCAGATGACCCCTAAACCAAAAAAAATAAATAAAAAAAATAAAATCCTCTTTTCTTTCATATGTAGCCAGTAATAAAACTCTGGGGAAGAGGAATTCAGAAAACCTGTATGTGTGTATCTTTATTCTGTATACACATGAATATAATGTGCATATATTCAACATTGTTTCCAAACTGAGGTCTTGATTTTCAGACCTCATTCTCCACTCATGCTTTTTAAGCACCAGTGCTTCTGCATACAAGTGACAGGTGCTGCACATTAGACGGTGACAAAAATCAGCTAACCAATTCAGAACAAAGTAACTGCTTGGCAGTGTAAAGTTTCAGTAGGCACAGGATTTTAAGTTTCAGTCTGCATTAGGCTCCCAAAATATTTCTCACCTTTGCTATTACTGGCTCAGCTCCATGACTGGTAGAAATGTTGTATTAATGTAGATGAGATTCCCAGGGTTGTAGGCATTTTAAATGCTGTATTTTCTAACCCTGCTCAGAGCAATTCTAGATGACACAGTAGTAAAAATACCTACAACTACCAGCACCTTGTTTCCACAGAAGTTCCCGTTACTCCCACCACTGACACCTAGACTCTGCTGTAAGGTGAACATTATGTGCATGAGATATCTCCAATGCAGATACATAGCTGTTAATTTTACTTGTGAGACTAGCCAGGTTTGAATCTGTCTCTGTTGGGCAAATCTCTGAAACCTTGTCTGCAGCACCTTTGATTCTATTTCTAGGCATTTACAGATGAATTAGAATCTAGGACCAATGGGAATCTCCAGGCTGTATCATCGTGTCCAAGTAAGGTTGTTTATTTGGATTGGGTTTTATAAATACGCAGTTGGCAGGAGAATGTCACAAGGACGTAAAATAGTCTAATGAACTGACATTCCTAAACCCGGGAGGTGAAAAACTCAGGGGAGAAAATCTTTTGTTATGGTGACATTCCTGCTCTTCAGGGGTGCTGCCAGCCTTACCACATGGAGGAGAATCCACTGGTACTATACCGATAGATTGCAGTGGTTGCTGGGATTGTAAAGTTGCAATCACCATGCCAAGCGAACCACAGATAACATGTTACAAGGGCAACCACTAGAATGGGTGGGCTCCCAACAGCATCATTTCCCTTCTTCGTGCACTTTTAGGCCATCTGTGAAGATTACCCCCTTCCCTCTGTAACTTGAATGGTCCACACAAAGGTATCCAGCAGATGTAGTTCCTTTCCATTTATTAATTTGCAGGAGAGAAATGCTGACAGCACAGTATGTGAATGAACAGCACGCAACACCAGAGATTTGTTCAGGAGAATGTAGAACCTATTCCCTCTTCCGTGGAAGTTCATAGCAAAATTGCATCAACTTCAATGGGAGTAGCCGTGGGTCCACAGTATTTAAACTGAAAGAGTTCTATGTCTCCCGGGTCCTATGGACTGAATAATGGAAAGCAGAAATAAAAAATCTGGGTTAGAGAATATTGGAGTCAAAGAGGATACTTTATGTCTGGAGATCCCAATCTGTGAACTCTGTACTGAATGTACAAAGCATACATAAACTCAAGGGAATAGCACTTTTACTAGGACAGACCACTCTTAATGTATTTTTATTTTCCTTGCAGTTTCCTCTGGGCGTGTTTCAACGCCGGTATTGGGAGTTCATGAAATGCAGCTTGGTTCCATTACATTCCAGGTAGCAACTGGTGATATCACCAAGGAAAATACAGATGTTATTGTAAACATATCAAATTCATCATTTAATGCCAAATCAGGTACTTCCTGAATATCTATTAATGTAATGATAAATTCACTGCCACTTATTGGAAATGGAGGGAGCATTTTTTTCACGCTGGGAAAGTGGGATGGCAAATGTCTGTGCTTCGTGTTAGTTTGTTACATTAAAGGCCATTGGTCTTGTCCTTCCATTTCTGGGCTGTGGTTCTCCAACGTTAGTGCTATTCCCAGTGGGAATTTTCCATTGTGAAATGTATCACTTAGACTAGTAGTACCCAGCTTTGCAGCATCTGAGAGCCTCTTCGTCTAATAGAATTGCAGAGAGCTAATAAATAATGGCTGAGTGCTGTCCTGACATTGCGTTGGGATGTTTCAAGATAGAAGCACAATGCCAACACATAACAATACAACCTCATGACACAAAATAATATCAAGGTACCCAGGCATAAGTCAGAGCCACCTGAAGAGACAATCCCCTTGTTCTCCCACTCTCTAGCCTATGCTGTAATGTTGATTCCCCCCCCCCCCCCACAAAAAAAAATTGAAATATATTGGTAGGTGCCTATTCTGCATCCTGGGGGCCTGGCCCATTAGCTCATATATGCAATATGAGGTCATGTAAAGGACTGCCCATAAATAAATTAACATTCGCCATGCCCTGCCAACCCTCAGTCCGCCCTGCTCCTCAGGAGCCCAAGAAATAAGATGGGCCTTGCCCCTTACCTAGAAGGTTAACAAACTTAGGCTCTGGCATTCTGCGGAGGTGAGTCAGTTCTAAAGTCGAGGACCCCACCCTGCCAGCAGCCCTCATTTGTGTCAAAGGGGCTTCAACTTGAACATCTCTGCTGATCCCAGCAGTAGCAGCATGACACAGAAAAAGAGGCAATCTGTCAGGTAACATAGCATGGTGACTGACGTACTGTCAACCAAGAGAGCTATGAAATAAAGTTAATTCATAAATGGAGTATATTCTTTGCAGGCAATAGGAGATGTTATGCAGATTACTGAATACAATGGGGATTGGTGGGGCTCAGCATCTTGTAAGATCTGTCCCCATGGGAGTTTTGGCTATTCAGGGAACACAGAATCTGGCTGTTAGTGCATGAAAATATAGCATGTGGCAGGGCAAAGCTTATGAGAGTTTATTATGAGAGTTTTCATACAGGTGTGATGTGATTTTTGGGTGACAACAGTTAAATTGACTTAGCAAACTGACATGTTTTCTCATTTATTTAAGGTGTCTTCAAAGCAGTGATGGAAGCTGCTGGACCCCAGGTTGAACTAGAATGTGCTATGCTTGGTATGATGCAACATATATTCCATTTGATTCCATTATTAGTATACCTGCTCTTTCCAAAATTTAAATGGCTGCTTATGCTTAGTCATGATGTTACAGTCCCCCAGTTGGATCATTTAATTATAACAGGAAAGCACATTACATTAAATAAAATTGTGCTGGCTTTATTGATTTTTGAAAACCCTGCTCTCAGGGCATCCACGTTATTTTTGCAAAAGGAAGATAATTTGGAAGAGAAAGGCTATTTGATCCTAATGAGTACATGGGAAGTAGTGCAACCATAGGCTCCTATTTATGAAGGTACTTTAGCACATGCTTAACTTTCAGAACTTGAAGAGGCCCATTGGCTTCAGAGTCCCTTTAAGCTCATGATTTAAACTAACCTGATTAAAGTTAGGCATATGCTTGATGTACCTTCTTGAATTGAGGCAATAACAATTTTGGGACTGATCCCGCTCCTGGATAAGATAATGGGAGCTTTGCCACGGACTTCAGTGGGTGCAGCATCAGTCTCTTAGAGATTATCAGTGTCTCTCCTTTGGTATTCAAAAGTGCACAGTTATTGTTAATTGAAATTATGTAACCCAATAGGTACTGTCTGTGAGCTCTTCTACAGTCTTTGGATTCTGCCAAACCAGTGCTGAAATTAAACCATTGCCAACTGTGGTTGGCACCAATTAGTGCAAGAAAAACCCTTAGTGCGCATCCTGAATCACAAAATGAAATAGTATCCCCATGGTTTTGGCAGTTCAGTTTCAATATTGTACCTTTTGCTTCCAAATTTTTCACTTTTGGCAAATCTGTGGATTCTCCCCCTTTATTAGCCTGATCTTTGCCCTCAACTCCCAAGCCAATGGGAGTTGAATGTGTTCTGCACTTAGTAGGATGAGCACATAATCTCACAATCAGTTTCTTTTCTTTCTGCATAGTAGTGCTATTTGTAGTGTTGCGCTCATGAGTCCATCAGTTTTTTGCAGTATTTTTTGATGTGTTTACAACTCATTTTAAATGACCTAGCACTTTTAAAGGATTTTATTACATATGCCTTAGCTTCCTTGCAATAGTCCTAAAATCACTTGGGCTCTTTTTTAGTCTGTCAGTTTATCTATAAAATGATAATTGGAGATTTCTGGAGGTAAATGACATGAATAATGATAGGGAGTTTCTCATGCAGAGGTATTGTGCATATTCCATTGATACACATTTTAAGAAATGTTGATAATACGAATAAAATTATTTAAATTTCATATACGTTAAAAGGTAGGTTGTGTTAAATTGTAAACTATTATTTGATGAGCACCCAGATTTCAACTCATAAGTAAAACAGGAAATTTGGAGCACATATGAAGTTCACCCCCAATTTAAGATATCAGCATAAAGAAATTTTAAAAGCAGAATGTTAGCAGCAAAAACGGTTAATCAGATGAAGCTGGTGGAATGTCAAGACCCTGTATAGATAAAACATTCAAGATGGAGTTGCTTTCCACTTTCCTGTTTGCAAATACCAGGCACGTTTCTCTCCAGAAGTTATATTTTCATCTGGTATAGATCAGCATGGCTCCATTAAAGACATTGGAACTGTTCCATTGTGCACCACTTGAGGCTCTTGTCCTTTGTTATTATAAAGTGTTGATCTCTTTATTTTGTGTGTCATATTTTTTTCTTCTATCTTCTAGCTTTACAGCCTCACAGTGCCTTTATAACCACACAAGGTGGAAACCTGATGTGTGGTAAAATTATTCACTTTGTTCATCAGAAAGATGTTAAAGCCCTGGTCTCTAAAGTGCTCCAGGAGTGTGAACTGAGGAAGTACACATCTGTCGCCTTCCCAGCAATTGGAACAGGTTTGTTTTTTCTTAGTAGATTTTGAAAGGAAAAGCAAAATCAAGATCACTGTAGTAAGTTTACACACAAACTCATACCAGCAGTGTTATGTTAAAATTACAGATTTGTATAGCAAGTATCCATATGGTATTAGCTTCTAAAGGCCTGACACTACTCTTACTGATTTCAGCCGAAGCATATTCTGGTCCAAAAAGTAGCCTAACTACTTGGTTCAGCTGGTTTGCTATAGACAAACTGCATATCACAACATTGGAAGGTAACTGTATGGCTGAGGGGCGTCATTCAGTGGAGAGATATTGAAAAAGCATGCAGTAATGTACAGTGACCTGGCTAAGGGAGGTGCCAATTAATGATACCAGAGCTGAGTGAATAGTTGACTTTTTCAGGGGCAGAACTTTAAATTCTGAAAAAAAATTCAGTTTGGTTCTAATCAAAACTGATTTTTTTTTCTTGCCAAAATAAAAATTTAAAAATTTTTTTTTTTTTATTTGCATCAAATAAAACATTTAGTTTGGCCCCAAGTGATTTTTTTGGTTATTTCATTTTGTGTTGTTTTTCACCTGTTTTTTTTTCAGTTGGCTATAACTTGAAACATCACACCATTTTGAAAGAAAAAGTCAAAATGTTTTGTTTCTAAATGGCTGAAACAATCTGTTTCAACTTCTTTGGGAAAAAAATCAGCAAAAACTGGTCACCAAATTCGCAAGTAGTTTCAGAGCCCTGAAAAATGAAAATTTTTGTCTAAATTATACATTGACACTAATGCAGGGGTGAAAGTAAGTTAGAGGACTTACCGGTATGCTGGAGTCCTGAACAGGGGGAATTGCCTCAATCGGAAGAGGCAGGGCCTTAAATCCACGGGCCCTTTAAATCTTGATTTAAAGGGCCCCAGGCTCCCAGCCACCACTATCGCAGCTGGAGCCCTGGGCCATTTAAATCACCCCCTATACCAGCTACAGAGGCGACTGGGAACCCTGGGGCTCAGGGGCGATTTAAAGGGCCCAGGACTTCAGTTGCCACTACCGCAACGGAGCCCCGGGCCCTTTAAATCACTGAGGAGCCCTGGGGGCTCCTGGCTGCCACTGCTACCCCGGGGCTCTGGACTCTGGCAGAGCTTTAAAGGGCGTGGGGCTCCGCTGTGATAGCGCCTGCTGGAGCCCTGAGCCCTTTAAATCCCCGCCTGAGCCCTGCTGCCTGAGCCCTGAGGCTCCAGCCGCCGCTACCGCCCCAGCCTTTTAAATCCCCTCCAGACCCCCGCTGCCGCTACCCCAGGGCTTTAAATTGCTGTCTGGGAAAGCCAGTCCTGGTACAGCACACCGGCTCACTTTCACCTCTGCACTAATGTGACATTATCCAGGAAAAACATGTTGCATTACAATATTTCTGCTTTGCAAACTGTTTCTCCAAGACACGTTTTAGTCAACCTTTTAGGAATATATTTACATAATAACTTTAAATGTCAGTGAACACTCTGGCGTCATTTTAAAAAAACCCTGTAACATTTACTTAAATGTCTGTCTTCAACAGAACTGTTAGCATGAGCAGGATTATCTGTGTAAGAGTGGCAGGATTGGGCCACTTGTTAGTAAAAAAGCGAGAGATTCAGAACTGTTAGGGTAGCCTCTAAGACCACTTCCACACGGTTCCCCAAGAACTCGGTTCTTGTCACTCAGGTTCCTTTATCTGGCATACAGCAAAGCTATACCGAGTTGTTCATACTCAAATGTAGCGGGTAGGTACAGGATATACCACACATCCAAAGTAATGCAGAAAACCCCCTTCTGTTATGTACATTTATACATTACATTGCATTTACTTTACATTGCATCACATGTTTTTGGATTGGCTTGGACACTTTGTAGGAACCAATCCCTGTACAGTGTTCACAGTCGATGCACGACTTACTCTTTACCTCATCTTAAGTTTTGGGCTTATCTTGTCTATTGTTCTCTCATCCAGTTAAAAGCTGTTAGTATTGTTATAGAAATGTGTTATATTCATTTGTCAGTGAAATTATACTTTATGAAAATGGCAGACTAATAGCTCTTGCTTCAGTTATGGAATCAAAAGATCCCCACTTTAGCAGGGATGTTGGTAATATGGATCTTTTTGGGGAGAAAGACAGAGAATGACATCTTCACAGTCTGCAGCCTGTCAGCTAATGATTGCAACCAGAAAAACATTGGAGCCAGGTTTCTCTTTAAGAGCTTACAAAGTAACTTTCTTTTCACAATGTATTATTTCCTCAAACTGTTTCATATCTGGTTATGCTGACCTCATTATAAGAATGAGACTGTATTGCCTTTAAAAGGATGTTTCAATAAATCATCGTAGTCATATTTATCTGTTGTAATTATGAAGAATGAAGTCCTGTGTTTAGCCACAGAACAAGTACAGCACAGATATAGCAGCAGTGCAATATACCTCAATTTTGACTTGGAGGGATTACCTTTTATTATTATTATTATTATTATTATTATTATATTACTTTACTGTGTTAAGTGCCAACAGTGTGCTTGGCCCTATACAAAAAGAGTTTCTACCCTGACGGCTTGCAGTTTAGAAAATAGACATTTTTTTGATCTTTTTGCTCGGACTGTTCACAAGGTCTTCAGATAGTACAAGTAGGGAGCAGAGAGGTTCTTTGATATAGAGAGCATCTTAGTTCACATACTGTTCACCAGCAAATATGTATTTTTTATTTATTTGTTACAGGTCAGGCAGGGCGGAATCCAGCTGAGGTAGCTGAGGACATGATGGATGCTATAGTTGAGTTTGCAAATACAAAAACAGTCCAGCATGTGAAAAAAATTAAAATAGTCATCTTCCAGCCACAGATGCAAAATGTATTTTATGCAAGTATGCAGAAAAGAGAAGGAGATACAACTTCACCAACATCAGAATCATGGCTTTCTAAGTTAACATGTGAGTAGTGAGTGTTTTTTAAATGGGTACATAAAATTAAATATTTTCTTAAATAAAAGTTACGTAATTACAGACTTTATACTTCATTGCAGCACTTTTAATGGGCAAAAAACGTCCCGCTGGAAAGAAATGTGGATTCGTGCTGGAGAAGAAAACTGAATTAACCACATTTCAGATTTGTGGTGAAAGCCAAAAAAATATGGAAGCCACTGAATCTTGGATAAAAAATCTGATTTTAAAAGAACAGTATGACAACATTATTTCAGATGAATTAATTGACAGTTTTGGTGAAGCAGAAGCTAAGAAACTAAGTGAACTCCAGAAAAGCCTACATATTACCATTCATGTGGAAACCAAGGAAACTCCTCCTTTTGTTAGAGTTTCTGGTATGACTAGAGATGTCTATGAAGCTTCCATGAAAATTCAAAACATGATCAAAATAATTAAAGATAACCAAGAAGAACAATCAAAGGCAAAACTTGTCAGCAATTTAGTACAGTGGAAGTATTCCATAAACAATGTGCATTTCACAGACTTTGACTCTCTGATAAATATGCACTTAGAGGATGCTAAAGTAGCTAAAAAAACTCAAATTAATATCAAACTCCTCAGGAAGAACTACAAGGTAGACATGAAAAATCTACGTGCTACAGATGAACAAGGAACAGTTATAATCATTCAGCGTGAGCCAAAGGATGAAGGTAAATTAAAGCTTTGTTGAGCTGTTCTTCATAGCTTTATTATTAATTATTATTATTTTGTTTGTTATTTCATGAAGGGTCTGACAAAGTACACACACTTTCATTCATATATTTAAAAATTCTAAATAATGCTAGTATATTTTCTTAGAAACTATTAATGATTCTGAACATATATTTAAACATATTGAGCTTGAATCTCTTCTCACTTACACTAGTGTAAAACTAGTGTAACAACATGGATGTCAGTAAAGTTACCCCTGTTTATACCAGTGTGAAGGGATAAAAAGAATTCAGAATTGAAGAGGACATAGGACATCTCCCAATAGGGACTGATCAAAATTCTTAGGATATATCAAAAAGGCTTTCTCAGTCATCCAACAGCAATGCTTCTAGTCTAGATGAAGACTTACGTCCAGAAGTAAACCTATCTCTTGCCATAAATTTTCAGTTGCTAGGCATTACCTACCACTGGCAGTGATTCCACCTAGCAATTTTAGTTTGAAATGTAACAACAACTGTGTCAGAAAGCCAGCACATAATTTTAAACTGAGTTTCATAGAATCATAGGACTGGAAGGGGCCTCGAGGGGTCATCTAGTTCAGTCCCCTGCACTCATGGCAGGACTAAGTATTATCTAGACCCTCCCTGACAGGTGTTTGTCTAACCTGCTCTTAAAAATCTCCAGTGATGGAGATTCCACAACCTCCCTAGACAATTTATTCCAGTGCTTAACCACTGTGACAGTTAGGAAGTTTTTCCTAAAGTCCTACCTAAACCGCCCTTGCTGCAATTTAAGCCCATTGCTTCTTGTCCTATCCTCAGAGGTCAAGAAGAACAATTTTTCTCTCTCCTCTTTGTAACAGCCTTTTATGTACTTGAAAACTGTTATCGTATCCCCTCTCTGTCTCCTCTTGTCCAGACTAAACAAATCCAATTGATTCAATCTTTCCTCATAGGTAGGGCCCTACCAAAATCAGGGTCGATTTTGGTCTATTTCATGGTCATAGGATTTTAAAAATAATAAATATCATGGTTTCAGATACTAAATTTGTGGGGGTCTCAACCCAAAAGGGAGTCATGGGGGGGAGTTGCAAGGCTATTGAACAGGGGTTGCAGTATTGCCACCCTTACTTCTGTGCTGTTTCTGGTGGCGGCGATGCCTTTAGAGCTGGGCAGCTGGAGAGCAGCAACCGCTGGCCAAATGCTCAGCTCTGAAGGCAATACTACTGCTAATGGGGCACCGTGGTTGGCAAGGGTTTCCCTTGGTCGCCCTCCCATACACACACAGCCAGCCCAAGGCCCGTTTAACCCCAGAATGCTAGGGCACTGGGCCTGAGGCCAGGGAGGAGCAGGGCTGGGGGAGCCCTGGCCAAGGACTCCTTCAGTATGCCAGACTCCAGCTGTTGGTCCTGGCTGGGCTGCTGAGGGACAGGATTTCCTCTTCCCCTGCAGGGGCCTCTCCCAGGGCCGGGTCAGACCCACCTCCAGGAATCTTCCCCGACTGCAGGAAGATCTGCAGCTGTCGTCCGGGAGCCCAGCTCTGAAGGCAGCACCACTGTCAGCAGTAGTGCAAAAATAAGGGTGTCATGGTATGGCACTGCTGCTGGTGGTGGCGCTGCCTTCAGAGCTGGGTGGCCAGCCAGCATCCACTGCTCTCCACCTGCCCAGAATACATTAAATTGTAAATGTGTCTCTGTTCTTTTCCATATTTCATTGTGGATTATGTTTTCCAAAACCTTTTACAGTAATGCCAGTAGAAGCGTATTCAGACCCCTGACACAGCAAAAGTACATGTTTATGTACTGGATCAGGACCTCCATAAACAAATATCTCTTACTGACAGAAGAGTGATTAGCTGTAGCCATATTCTTTCTCAGCTTAATCACTTCGCTAATAAATCATTTGATTTACCAATATAACTTTATAAGCCAGAAGCAAATACCATTCCATATTAAAAAGATAAATGTTCCAGTCTTGCCACTGTTTACTCACATGAATTGTCCTTAGTCATGCAAGTTGTCCCATTTACCATAGTTTCTACCCTGACACCCAAAATGTTGAGTGGTCCAGAAGTAATGAGTAAAATTTCCCAACATTTCTAAACTTTACTTTAGTTAATTGTTTTTGTTTGGTAAGTGAGAGCTCAGATTGGTAGCAAAATAGAAAATCTAATCTGTGCTACAGAAGCCATAGTGTATTCATGGCAAAGAATAGGCTTGGCAAAGAATCTGTGGAAGAAAAGAATCGATAATAGGTGCTCTTTTCAGTTTTTAATAAGGCACAAACCCGTATAAGCAGAGTCAGTTCTAGCTGTATTAACAAAATGTTTACTTTGCAGGTAAACAGTTAGTAGCGTTCCCTAAAGAGTGGAGTGATATGAAACAAGAACATGTCAAAGTGGTTAAGATAAATACAGCACAACAAGAATATCAAGATGTTCAGAAGAAGTTTCTAAAAACCTGCCCCACATTCAAAATCGAGAAGGTGAAGTAACATGAGAGTGAAGTTTTTTGTTTGTTTTTTAAACAGAAACTTTCATCTTTTATTTTTTGTTAAGTATTTATTTGTAAGTTCTGTATTTCCCCAACACTACATTATTGATAAAATCCAAAACTTCATTGCAAATCTAAGGAAATTTTCCATTCTAATATCATATGATAGTGGCTGTCAACTATTAGATCAGTGGTCCCCAAACTGTGGGGCCCCTGGGGGGGGCATGGAGGAACATTTGGGGAGGTGTGGTGGGGCCTGGGCCAGCCCCACGGGGAGCAGGGAGGGAACGTCACCTAGCCCTGCTCTGTCCCCAACTCTGCTCTGCCCTGGCTCTGACCCCAGCCTTGGCTTACAGCTCCCAGCCCTGCTCCCAGCCACAGCTGTGGATCTGGACCCTGCCGTGGCTCCACTCCTGGCCCTGGGTTCCGACCCGGGCCACAGTCCCAGCCCCAGCCATGGCTCTGCTCCTGGTAGCGGCCCCAGCCCCCAATCCCAACTGCAGCTCTGCTCCTAGTCACAACCCCAGCTCCCGACTGTGGCTCCGGCCCCGACTCCGCTCCTGGCTGCAGCTCCACCGCTGGCTCCACTCCTGGCCACGGCCTTGGCTCCCAACCATGGCTCCTGCTCCAGCCCCAGCCCTAGCTCCGCTCCCAGCCATGGCTCCCAACACCGGCACCAGCTCCTGACACCAGCTCTGGTTCCCAACCAGCCCCACTCCCAGCCCCCAACCGTGGCTCCAGGGGGGGTGCAGATAGATTCCATTATGGTTATGGGGGGGCACAATAGGAAAAAGTTTGTGGACCACTATCCTAGGGTGATTGGGCATTCAAGCAGTCTGTGTTCAGTATCCCCAAATTATGAGATGAGATACTGAAGGTAATTTATTTATGAAATATAGGCTCACACACATACATAGTCAGAAATCAACTGAAAATCTGTCTGCTGTGAATGTTACAGTAAACCATCTCTAAGAAACAATCAGATTAATCTCCACCAAGTAAATGATTGACTATTGAAGTCCTTACTTATGCAAACCTCTCACTGGGCCAAATCCTGCTTCTTCGTCTACAGTGCATTTTTATTGCTGAAAGGAATCAGGATTAAGGAATCCTGTGCAGGAGATCTACACATATCTCTGCATTGTGGGACTCTGTCTTTTAGGAAGCGAAGCTCCCAACAGCCCATTGTACATGGTGGGAGGCAGGCAAGGAGAACACTGGGTCCAGGAGAATGGCACCTACTCTACACAGATCCTTCTGCAGGTGGAGAGCTGGTTGACCACACACACTTCTGCAGCCCTGAGGCTACAGTAGCAGTCATAGAGCAATTCCTTTAATCCGCAGAGATTAATCCACAGTTTGGGGGACATATTCCTTCCCTGTGAGTCCCATAGGGAGATCTCCGTAAAGCTATGTGCAGTTCCAGGATTCGGGCCACTGACTTCAGTAAGTTTTGCCTGAATGTAAATTGTAAAATACTTTACAAAGGTGTCAGCATCAAGGACACTTTGTAAAGTATTTTACAATTTACATTAGTTAACATCAAAAGGGAATATAAGTATGAGAAATCAGATGAAATTAAGAATGAGGAAGTATTCTGAATATCCCAGGACACTTGCCAATGGTGAGATCCTCTATCCTTGAAGAATAATGTTCTGAGAGAATAGAGGAATGCCACAGCACTTGGCACATTAAAAAAAATATATGGAGCAAAATTAGCATACAGTGGGAACAATTATGCAATGGCATGACCTAAGCAAGCTTAGAATCATAGAATCATAGAATATCAGGGTTGGAAGGGACCCCAGAAGGTCATCTAGTCCAACCCCCTGCTCAAAGCAGGACCAAGTCCCAGTTAAATCATCCTAGCCAGGGCTTTTTGTCCAGCTCTAGATCCTCTTAATGTTAATTTGCCAGTTGGAAGCTTTTATACCAGTGCTCTTTGGGCCAGCTCCAACAGGAACATTTCCTATTGACTTCAGTGGGAGTTGGATCAGAGCTTTGATGCTGATATACCAGGTTGCTCCCTGGAACCATTTCCTTAAAAATAGATTGCTTTCGTGAGTAGGCCAGCAAAATTTGCTCCCTGGAAGTGTATTCTTAAATGGCAGTTTTTAGCGGGCTAAATTATACAATTGAGGACATAATTTTAATCCCCAAGTTGGGATCTAGAAAAGAAGCTTGTTCTTGTAAAAGCATAATGATAGCTCTACAATTCTCCCCTTTAATGGGAGAATTATCAGCAAAGAGTTCAGATGTTCAGGGTGCATCTTATTCAAAAGCCCCTTTTGCTGCTGGTGATACCACAATAGCAGAATACAACAGCATACCTCTAAAAACTTTCATCACTTTGCTGTGAACATGCTAGTATTTGCTCCAAATACTTGGCACATGAAGCAAAACTCAAGTGATTAAAAGGAAATAGTCAAACTAAAGACTTTTTCTAGGTTATCATATTCTGGTTATTTATTGGTTCACATTCTGTAATGTTTGGATTTCCAGCGTCCCAATTCTAAATAGACACCACAGGGGCAGAGTGATCTGAAAACCAATTAATTTATATTTGTTATTTTTTAATGCTTTGCTGTCATCCTAGATATTGGCCATTATCAATAATGTGTTTTATTTTCTAACTTTGCAGATTGAAAGGATACAAAATCCTTACCTGTGGCAGACCTACCAAATCAAAAAACAGTCGCTGGACAAAAAGAATAGCAACACAAATAATGAGAATCTCCTATTCCATGGAACACCTAGTTCCTCACTGAGCACAATTAATTACAATGGGTTTAATCGTGGTTTTGCTGGAAAGAATGGTAAATTATTATTCAAAGCAAGTTAATTTCCTAAACAGGGAATGGATGAGTGAGACATGGTGTGTGATAATGGTGTCACATGCACAGTGCATGGTGAGGAATGAGGTCAGAGAAAGAGACAAAGAATTAGTAAATATGGGGAATAATTCTGTGTGGAGGGAAGGAAGTATTAGATGACCTATTAGACTCTTCTGTGCGTGCCTTGAGCATATCCTAACGGGATGTTAGGAATCATTAAAAAAGGGATAGAGAATAAGAATGAGAATATCTTATTGCCCTTGTATAAATACATGGTATGCCCACGTCTTGAATACGGCGTACAGATGTGGTCCCCTCATTTCAAAAAAGATATACTGGCATTAGAAAAGGTTCAGAAAAGGGCAACTAAAATGATTAGGGGTTTGGAACGGATCCCATATGAGGAGAGATTAAAGAGGCTAAGACTTTTCAGCTTGGAAAAGAGGAGACTAAGGGGAGATATGATAGAAGTATATAAAATCACGAGTGGTGTGGAGAAAGTGAATAAGGAAAAGTTATTTACTTGTTCCCATAATAGAAGAACTAGGGGCCACCAAATGAAATTAATGGGCAGCAGGTTTAAAACAAATAAAAGGAAGTTCTTCTTCACACACCGCACAGTCAACCTGTGGAACGCCTTGCCTGAGGAGGTTGTGAAGGCTAGGACTATAACAGGGTTTAAAAGAGAACTGGATAAATTCATGGAAGTTAAGTCCATTAATGGCTATTAGCCAGGATGGGTAAGGAATGGTGTCCCTAGCCTCTGTTTGTCAGAGGGTGGAGATGGATGGCAGGAGAGAAATCACTTGATCATTACTTGTTAGGATCACTCCCTCTGGGGCACCTGGCATTGGCCACTGTTGGCAGACAGGATACTGGGCTGGATGGACCTTTGGTCTGACCCAGTATGGCCATTCTTATGTTCTTATATGAGAATTGTTCATATGTCACCATCCGTCCAGGCTCTGAAGTGCGCTATTGTATTCAATAGTTATTGAAGTGTCTAGCTAATGAGTTCCGATATACCTGTGCTGATATCTTAATTACGCAGCTGTTTATTCTTATCAGACAGGCAGATCATTCCTTAAGCCAAAGGGTTTTCTTATGTTTTGGAGGGTTTATAAGTCTAGCCAGATAACATGCTTTCATTATTGGTTAATTTGAAGGCTTTTATTTTCAGTTTATTTGTACTGCTTATTGGAGGGGTGGGCAAACTTTTTGGCCCGAGGGCCACATCTGGGTATTGAAATTGTATAGCGGGCCATGAATGCTCACAAAATTGGGGGTTAAGGTGTGAGAGCTCTGGGGTGGGGCCAGAAATGAGGAGTTCAGGGTGTGGGGGGTGGCTCCGGATTGGGGCCGGAGGTTGGGGTGCAGGGGGGGACTGAGGGCTCCAGCTGGGAGTGTGGGCTCGGGGGTGGGGCTGGGGATGAGGGGTTGGAGGTGCAGGAGGGTGCTCTGGGCTGGGACCGAGGGGCTCAGAGGGCAGGAGGGGGATCAGGGCTAGGGCAGGGGGTTGGGGTGCAGGAAATGGTCAGGGGTTCAGGCTCCGGGTGGTGCTTACCTCAAGCAGCTCCTGGAAGCAGCGGCATGTCCTTCCCCCCCTCCGGCTCCTATGTGGAGGCGCGGCCAGGCAGCTCTGTGCGCTGTCCCATCCACAGACACCACCTCTGCAGCTCCCATTGGCCATGGTTCCCGGCCAATGGGAGCTGCGGGGACAGCTTGGGGGGGGCAGCATGCGGAGGCCCCTGGCTGCCCCTATGTGTAGTAGCCAGAGGAGGGGACATGCCGCTGCTTCCGGGAGCCATGTGGAGCCACAGCATATGCGGAGCGGGGTAAGCCCTGGACCTCACTACCTGGTGAGAGTGTGAAGGGCCAGATGTGGCCCCTGGGCCATAGTTTGCCCACGCCTGGTTTATTGTCTAAAAATCGTAAATTGTGAAAAAGATCTGAGGAGTTTATCAATGTCAAGTGGTTAATCCCTTGGCCCGTGCACAATATCCACTGCAGACTAGCACAGAGAGATCATCGTACTTCGCAAATCTAAAATCATTTAAAACTTTGGTGGCCTTTGTGAAAGTTGATATATTATTAAATGTATTACCTACCTCACAAAAACTGTTAATCAGAACAGTCACTGCCTGGCTTCCTTGTTGACATTCTCAGCCGAGACATTACAAAGTGAATGGACCCTAGAGATACAACTGATTATCTTTTCTGCCTAGAAAATGGTGCCGCCTTATCAGATAAGAGACAAATTGGCTGAACCGTGTGGGGAAAGCTTCTGCTGCTGCTTGTGCTGTTTCTGTTCTTGGGGATAATTAGAGGACGCCACTCAATCTGGCACTCTTCACAAGAGTTACATTTAATATATACATTCTTTCTCTTTAACTAGTGTCATGGGCAACTCTGTTCAATCTAAATCAGAGATGTTCTGCACTGATCAGACAGTTGTCTTTGGGTGCTACAAACCAAAATATTGTATTTGGCGCAGAGACTATGTGAGGCCCTGATTCTGCGAAGTCTTGCGCCTGTACTTAGCTTGAAGCATTGAACTCAGTCGGATTATTCAGAATACGTACTTTGTAGGATCAGGGATAGTATTATACATGACAAAATGAACAGATGTGATGAACAGCAAAGAACAGACTGGGCAAAGAAGGATGAAGTCTTTAGCAATAGGATTCAATTCCCTGCATATATTTTTGCTGTTTGCATTGGAAGCTTTCTCCCACTTTCAGAAAAGAAGAGAAACAGGTCCCAGATGAAGAACCATGATTCGTCTGCCTCTGTGAAGTATCATTAGAATATTATAATTACAATTATATAATCTTATAATTAAAAAATTCTAAATGTTTGCCATGTGTTAGATAGAAAACTACACAATGACAAATAGAGGGAGAAAGTTTAACCTCCTTCACCATAAGAAAAGGCAAAGTAAGTCTGCATGATTAGCTGAGTGATAAAGCGTCATCTCAGTAAACTTATGACTGATACTTTGATACAAGGGCCTATTCCAAGGGAAGCTGGAACGATGCTGTCAAACTCTTAATTTTAATTTCAAATGATCCTTTTTCACTAATAGAAGAGAAGGTTGCACATTTTAGGGGTTACATAAGAATGAAAGTCTTGTTCTTTAAAAGTTTTAAAAACTTTGTCTTTCTGATCACAGGTGCAGCAATTGGAAATGGAACCTATTTTGCTGTTGATGCCAGTTATTCTGCTCAGGATGGATACTCTAGACCTGATGGGAGTGGCAGAAAATACATGTACCTTGCTCGAGTTCTCACTGGAGAATATTGCACTGGAAAAACAGGATTAATCACTCCACCAGCAAAAAACTTGGCAGATCCTACTGACCTATATGATAGTGTGACTGATAACACGGGTCATCCATCAATGTTTGTCATATTTAATGACATTCAAGCTTATCCAGAATACCTTATTACTTTTAGAAGATAAGATTTATTTTTTAAAAACAGTGGAAGAGGTTTTTTGGTGCCTTTATTTTGTGAATAATATTGCAAGGATAATTTTGTAACCAGAAATTTGAAGAATGAGAAAAGTACTGGCTTTCTTATAGCTCTTTATATTTTGGTTTATTGACTCAAATGACCATTTATATAGCCAATTGCCTAAATATATGTAAATAATATTAAGAAAAGAGACCAGGTTAAGTAGATTTTATTATGCACCCTAACAGTGCTCATCATTTGGGTGTCGATGAGGGTTGTGAGCAATGTTCCCTCTAATTTTTGACAGGCCGTGTGTGGAAAAAATTACTTCTGTGCAAATTGTGCTTCTGTGCAAATTTTTGTGCATGTGGTGTTTAGGATCTGTGTGCGCATGCACACACACACAGCTTAGAGGGAACAGTGGTTGTGAGAATAGCACATTCAGGCTAGGTAGATAGGGCTTTTAGCAGGAAGGGCTGTTGGATGCAATTTTTTGTTGCCCACAACCTAAAGTAAACTGAGTGTAGCAGGCTGGTGCATCAGTAAGGATGCTGTTCCCCACATCATAAGGCACTGAATAGCTGAAAGAGAGTGTCTTTCAAACCCTCAGACGTGTATGCAACAAGCAGGGGACCCTTGATCTCAATTTTTTCCAAGTATACACATTAATCGCTCTAAGCAAATTACCACTTCTGGTTAACTTAGGGTTCAAGGAAAACCCAAAAACATAAGTTACATTCAGTAAATCACCTTTGCCCCATCCTATTCATCTCCTATACACTAGGGCTCATGTCTATATGGGTATTCTGTACATTTCTCTGTATTATCCAGATGCCTTTCTTCCCAGGTGCCTAGCTGATTGCTGGTGCTTTTGCACTTCATTCAGCATCCTGCAGAATCAATACGTTCAAGTACAAAATCAGTCCTTCTGGAATATTCAAGATAATCATCATATAGAGAAGGCTGGCATTCTTTCTGCACAGTCTTGAGGCATAATAAGCCCTTTTTCTGTAGAATTATAACCTTGTATAGATGGTAACCTCTGAGCATGTGTTAAATTACTGAATTCTAGAAAACAATTGAAAAACCATCTATTGATAAACTACTTTGCTAAGCTTTATAAAGCCAGTTTTAGAATATTTGTATTTCTGAAAATTAGGTACATTCATAACAACAGTGATATTAACTTCTTATGCTGCCACTCATACCACAGGGTCATATTTCTGTGAATAAAGCTGTTAATTATTCTGAATAGTGAATGGTGTATTATAGGGTCATTAGTTATACAACTACTAGAGACACAATCAATTAAAATGAACCTTTGTCTGAACATTTTTGTCTGCTCTGATACAAGTTATACATAGGATCACTATTACTGAAAGAGTTTAGAGAAAAAAATAGTCTCTTTATTCAGTTTGTTCATTTTGTGTATTTGACAGCACTATGGGTGTAGGCCCTAATTCAGCGATTCACTTAGTACAAGCTTAAACGTTTTGCTGAACAGGGATTGACTGATGTGATAGGCCATCGACCGTTTCATCTTTGAAGACATTTGGACAGTTTAAACCACAAGCTCTCCTTTGCCACTTGGTGTTCCTTTCTGCTCTGTTGCAGAAACTCTCCATCAAAGTGAATAATGCTTCCCAGCGACCATGGTAAACGTTTCCATGGCAGTACACTAGAGATTTTATGATGCCCTATTTATTGGCCCTTTGAGAAACCGTTAAAATACTGCATTGCACCTTAAGATTGCTAGAGAACCACTGCACATACACCAGAGATTTACTCTAGTGATGAGTTAATTGCAGCAGAGCCACAAGAACAACCTCACCCCACAGTGGTAAGAAGGAGCAACATGAGGGGACCATCTGGTTGAGAGTCTTCTTCTTTTCTAACACAGTAAAATCATTTTTATTATTTATAGAGCAATGTGTACCTGGCACTTTTCCAAAAAGGAAAGGACCCATAATGGCTGTCCTCCAGATTGCTGTGGGGGAATCCCACTCTCTGGATCCCAGGTGTTTTACGCTTCCCTGGGTCTCAAAAGGCAGCAATTGGCCTCTCTGGCACATTTCTTGTGCACAGACCCTCAGGCTGCTACCCCTTCACGGAGATGGAAGAAGGGGTGCTGGAACGGGGAGGCAGGGCTCTGGGTTGGGGGTCCATGGCTCCCCACAGCTGCCCAGGAGGCTCTTACCATGGCTAAGCTGCTGCTCCAAGGCCCCGTCCACTGGCCAGAGCCAGGCTGGGGTAAGAGTCGCAGAAGCAGCTGTAGGGAGCCATGGACTCCCCATGTGCCGTGGCAGGTGTCCAGGGGGCAGGGACACAGGCTGGAGGCTGCTCTTGGGGGTCCCCCCACCCCTGGCAGGGGGAGGGGCCCTAGGGTTGCCAACTTTCTGATTTCAGAAAACCTAAAACCCTTGTCCTAGCCCCTGCCCCGCCCCTTCCCCGGGGCCTGCCGCACCCCTTCTCTGAGGCACCACCCCTGCTCATTCCATCCTCCCTCGCTCATTTTCAACAGGCTGGGGCAGGGGGTTGGGATGTGGGAAGGGGTGGAGGTGGGGGCTCTGGCTGGGGGTACTGGCTCTGAGGTGGGGCCGGGGATGAGGGTTTGGAGCATGGCAGGGGGCTGAGGGCTGGGGAAGGGAGTTTGGGTGTGGGAGGGGTGAGGGCTCCGGCTGCAGGCTCTGGGCTGGGGCCAGGGATGAGGGGTTTGGGGTGCAGGAGGGGGCTCTGAGCTGAAGGGTTGGGCTAAGGGGTTTGGAGTGTGGGAGGAGGCTCTGGGCTGGGGCAGAAGGTTGGAGTGCGGGGGGGGGTGAGGGCTCCGGGCTGGGGCAGGGGTTGCAGGTTCCAGGCGGTACTTACGTCAGGCGGCTCCCGGATGTAGCCAGCATCTCCCTCCTGCTCCTAGGTGGAGGTGCAGCAAGGTGACCCCATGCGTTGGCCCAGCCTGCAGGCACCATCCCCACAGCTCCCACTGGCTGCAGTTCCCAGCCAATAGGAGCTGTGAAGCCGGTGCTTGGGGTGGGGTAGCACGCAGACCTCCTTGGCTGCCCCTGTGCCTAGGGGCCGCAAGAACATGATGGTCACTTCTGTGAGCCACATGGAGCCAGGGCAGGCAGGGAGCCTATCTTAGCCCTACTGCACCCCCGTCCAGACTTTTAATGGCCCGGTCAGCTGCACTGACTGGAGCTGCCAGGGTCTCTTTTCAACCAGGTGTTCCAGCTGAAAACTGGACACCTGGCAACCCTTAGGGGCCCAGGCTCCCCACCCCGCTCTGGCTTCCAGCTTAGCTGGAGCAGGACCTTGGGGGAAGAGGTGGGGTGGGGTGGAGCCAATGAGGGGGTGGGGGGCCCCCTACTCCCTGACTTTTGGGACAGCTTTCCCTCCCCCCACCATGATGATCAGAAATAATTACTACAAATCACTACAAATACTAATTTCTTTGCTTAATAAATCAGTCAGCTTTAAATGAAAACTATGTTTTGATAAACATTTTTCTTATGTATCCAATCCAGCATATTTAAGGTATTTATTTAATTTACAAAAATAAAATGCTGTTTTTGCACATTTGAGTTGAATTTCCACCCAAATAGAACTTGTCACAAATCTTAAGTAAAAAAAATTAATCATTATCTAGTAAATAAGAATTGCATCATTCACCATTTTCTAACTGTAAAATGCTGAAGAATGTTGCTGCTGCATCTTTGTTACTATTCTTGGAGCTCCGATGTCAGCTGCGTTAGACTAGCAGACGGTGCAGCATGTTAATTCTGCAGACATTGATGTTACTCATAAGAAAGATCACAGGCTTGGTTCAGTGGCGAAGGTGCTCAGCCAGGTTTACTGTCGATGAAGCCCAGTTCCTAGTGCCCCATAGGCGCTATGTTTACACTAACACATGTACGCCTGTGACAATGGACCAGCTCAGTCAGCCACGGGAGTCTCTGCTGTCTCCTCGGCTGGACAAAAGTGCTCCTCCTATGACTTCCCCTTTTATACATTAGTAGAAACAAATTGCATATTCCACTTCTGAAGTGGTTAGTTACCACCCTTATCCTTGTATCTGCTAGTTTGAACGGAAAATCCTCATCCATTATCCTGTTGTCCCATCTTTATCTTACTTGGGGCCAGTGTGTGCCTGTACCTTCACCTAGAAATGTGTTTATGCAGTGTGACGGGGGAAGGCCAGATGGCTATGAAAGAGTAGTCTTATTGGGATCCGGGAAGCGGGCGGACGAAGCCCGTCCACTGCTAAAGGATAGCCTTCTAGGGGCACAAAGCTCTAAAGATATAGAGCAGGTTGCACAGAGGGGCCAAGAGGCCAGTGAAGAAGCTTGGCAACATGTGACCTCCAGAAGAGGTAAGCGGAATGTCCGGGCTCCAGTAACACAGACACAGGTAACTAACCGCTTTCATGTTCTCTCCACAGGTACCAATGCGGAGAGTGGACCAGATGATATGTCTGGGGGGAGAAAGCAGAAGGAGACTCCGCTGGTTGGGAGGCATGAGATGCGATGTCCTGAGGTTGGGGGTTCCACGACCACCACTCCCAGGAGGAGAAGGCGGGTGGTGGTGGTCGGGGACTCTCTCCTCCGGGGGACTGAGTCATCTATCTGCCGCCCTGACCGGGAAAACCGAGAAGTCTGCTGCTTGCCAGGGGCTAAGATTCGTGATGTGACGGAGAGACTGCCGAGACTCATCAAGCCCTCGGATCGCTACCCCTTCCTGCTTCTCCACGTGGGCACCAATGATACTGCCAAGAATGACCTTGAGCGGATCACTGCGGACTACGTGGCTCTGGGAAGAAGGATAAAGGAGTTGGAGGCGCAAGTGGTGTTCTCGTCCATCCTCCCCGTGGAAGGAAAAGGCCTGGGTAGGGACCGTCGAATCGTGGAGGTCAACGAATGGCTACGCAGGTGGTGTCGGAGAGAAGGCTTTGGATTCTTTGACCATGGGATGGTGTTCCATGAAGGAGGAGTGCTGGGCAGAGACGGGCTCCATCTTACGAAGAGAGGGAAGAACATCTTTGCCAGCAGGCTGGCTAACCTAGTGAGGAGGGCTTTAAACTAGGTTCACCGGGGGAAGGAGACCAAAGCCCTGAGGTAAGTGGGAAAGCGGGATACCGGGAGGAAGCACAGGCAGGAATGTCTGTGAGGGGAGGGCTCCTGCCTCATACTGGGAATGAGGGGCGATCAACAGGTTATCTCAAGTGCTTATATACAAATGCACAAAGCCTTGGAAACAAGCAGGGAGAACTGGAGGTCCTGGTGATGTCAAGGAATTATGACGTGATTGGAATAACAGAGACTTGGTGGGATAACTCACATGACTGGAGTACAGTCATGGATGGTTATAAACTGTTCAGGAAGGACAGGCAGGGCAGAAAAGGTGGGGGAGTAGCACTGTATGTAAGGGAGCAGTATGACTGCTCAGCGCTCCGGTACGAAACTGTGGAAAAACCTGAGTGTCTCTGGATTAAGTTTAGAAGTGTGTGCAACAAGAGTGATGTCATGGTGGGAGTCTGCTATAGACCACCGGACCAGGGGGATGAGGTGGATGAGGCTTTCTACCGGCAACTCACGGAAGCTACTAGATCGCATGCCCTGATTCTCATGGGTGACTTTAATTTTCCTGATATCTGCTGGGAGAGCAATACAGCGGTGCATAGACAATCCAGGAAGTTTTTGGAAAGCGTAGGGGACAATTTCCTGGTGCAAGTGCTAGGGGAGCCAACTAGGGGGAGCGCTTTTCTTGACCTGCTGCTCACAAACCGGGTAGAATTAGTGGGGGAAGCAAAAGTGGATGGGAATCTGGGAGGCAGTGACCATGAGTTGGTTGAGTTCAGGATCCTGACGCAGGGAAGAAAGGTAAGCAGCAGGATACGGACCCTGGACTTCAGGAAAGCAGACTTTGACTCCCTCAGGGAACAGATGGCCAGGATCCCCTGGGGGACTAACATGAAAGGGAAGGGAGTCCAGGAGAGCTGGCTGTATTTCAAGGAATCCCTGTTGAGGTTACAGGGACAAACCATCCCGATGAGTCGAAAGAATAGTAAATATGGCAGGCGACCAGCTTGGCTTAATGGTGAAATCCTAGCGGATCTTAAACATAAAAAAGAAGCTTACAAGAAGTGGAAGGTTGGACATATGACCAGGGAAGAGTATAAAAATATTGCTCGGGCATGTAGGAAAGATATCAGGAGGGCCAAATCGCACCTGGAGCTGCAGCTAGCAAGAGATGTCAAGAGTAACAAGAAGGGTTTCTTCAGGTATGTTGGCAACAAGAAGAAAGCCAAGGAAAGTGTGGGCCCCTTACTGAATGAGGGAGGCAAGCTAGTGACAGAGGATGTGGAAAAAGCTAATGTACTCAATGCTTTTTTTGCCTCTGTTTTCACTAACAAGGTCAGCTCCCAGACTGCTGTGCTGGGCATCACAAAATGGGGAAGAGATGGCCAGCCCTCTGTAGAGATAGAGGTGGTTAGGGACTATTTAGAAAAGCTGGACGTGCACAAGTCCATGGGGCCGGACGAATTGCATCCGAGAGTGCTGAGGGAATTGGCGGCTGTGATTGCAGAGCCCTGGCCATTATCTTTGAAAACTCGTGGCGAACGGGGGAAGTCCCGGATGACTGGAAAAAGGCTAATGTAGTGCCCATCTTTAGAAAAGGGAAGAAGGAGGATCCTGGGAACTACAGGCCGGTCAGCCTCACCTCAGTCCCTGGAAAAATCATGGAGCAGGTCCTCAAAGAATCAATCCTGAAGCACTTAGAGGAGAGGAAAGTGATCAGGAACAGTCAGCATGGATTCACCAAGGGAAGGTCATGCCTGACTAATCTAATCGCCTTTTATGATGAGATTACTGGTTCTGTGGATGAAGGGAAAGCAGTGGATGTATTGTTTCTTGACTTTAGCAAAGCTTTTGACACGGTCTCCCACAGCATTCTTGTCAGCAAGTTAAGGAAGTATGGGCTGGATGAATGCACTATAAGGTGGGTAGAAAGCTGGCTAGATTGTCGGGCTCAACGGGTAGTGATCAATGGCTCCATGTCTAGTTGGCAGCCGGTGTCAAGTGGAGTGCCCCAGGGGTCGGTCCTGGGGCCCGTTTTGTTCAATATCTTCATAAATGATCTGGAGGATGGTGTGGATTGCACTCTCAGCAAATTTGCGGATGATACTAAACTGGGAGGAGTGGTAGATACGCTGGAGGGGAGGGATAGGATACAGAAGGACCTAGACAAATTGGAAGATTGGGCCAAAAGAAATCTAATGAGGTTCAATAAGGATAAGTGCAGGGTCCTGCACTTAGGATGGAAGAATCCAATGCACCGCTACAGACTAGGGACCGAATGGCTCGGCAGCAGTTCTGCGGAAAAGGACCTAGGGGTGACAGTGGACGAGAAGCTGGATATGAGTCAGCAGTGTGCCCTTGTTGCCAAGAAGGCCAATGGCATTTTGGGATGTATAAGTAGGGGCATAGCGAGCAGATCGAGGGACGTGATCGTTCCCCTTTATTCGACACTGGTGAGGTCTCATCTGGAGTACTGTGTCCAGTTTTGGGCCCCACACTACAAGAAGGATGTGGATAAATTGGAAAGAGTACAGCGAAGGGCAACAAAAATGATTAGGGGTCTAGAGCACATGACTTATGAGGAGAGGCTGAGGGAGCTGGGATTGTTTAGTCTGCAGAAGAGAAGAATGAGGGGGGATTTGATAGCTGCTTTCAACTACCTGAAAGGGGGTTTCAAAGAGGATGGCTCTAGACTGTTCTCAATGGTAGCAGATGACAGAACGAGGAGTAATGGTCTCAAGTTGCAATGGGGGAGGTTTAGATTGGATATTAGGAAAAACTTTTTCACTAAGAGGGTGGTGAAACACTGGAATGCGTTACCTAGGGAGGTGGTAGAATCTCCTTCCTTAGAGGTTTTTAAGGTCAGGCTTGACAAAGCCCTGGCTAGGATGATTTAACTGGGACTTGGTCCTGCTTTGAGCAGGGGGTTGGACTAGATGACCTTCTGGGGTCCCTTCCAACCCTGATATTCTATGATTCTAAAGGATCCCCCCCAGCCTAAAAGGGGGATCCACAGGACTAGATGCCCAAAAAATTTGAGGGGACAACTAATAAAATAACAGGGACAGGAGTGCAGTCAAAGGGTCAAAAGAAGGGAACCGGATGGGGACACCGAGCAGAGAACCCCGGACGGCGCCCACTGCTCTTCAAAGGCGTCAAGGGAGTCAGAGGACGCCGCCCAGAGGAACTCTGCCTGGATACGTGAACGGACCGAGGATCGAAAATAGGCCCCACAGTCACAGGAGACTCCATCGGCCAACCTCCTCACTCTGGTTTTGTAGATGGCCATTTTAGCTAGGGCCAGGAGGAGGTTGACCAGGAGATCCCGTGACTTTGTGGGGCCACGGATAGGGAGTGCATAAATGAGAAGGTGAAGGGAGAAGTGCAGCCAAAAACGTAATAAAATATTGGTGAGGAGCCGAAATAGGGGCTGCAGCCTGGCACACTCCAAGTATATATGTGCCAGGGTATCCCTCACACTGCAAAAGGGGCAGGTGTCTGGGATTGAGGTGAACTGCACCAAGTACACGCCCGTGCTCATGACTCCATGAAGGAGCTGCCAACTGACATCCCTGGTGGGCCTTGGGACTAAAGTGGAATATAGGCTGGCCCACCAGGGCTCCTCACCCTCCAAGGGTGGCAGGAGGTCCTGGGGTGGACCCTGGGGTGGGACACAAGGATGAGGGTGTGGAGCACGAGCGTGTATTTTTTTTCTAAATAGCACCCTCAAGGATTGAACTCACAACCCGGGGTTTAGCAGGCCAATGCTCAAGCCACTGAGCTATCCCTCCCCCCGCTATAGAAGAGTAGTCTTATTGGGATCCGGGAAGTGGGCGGGCGAAGCCCGTCCACTGCTAAAGGGTCCCCCCCAGCCTAAAAGGGGGATCCACAGGACCTAGATACCCAAAAAATTCCGGGGGACAACTAATAAAATAACAGGGACAGGAGTGCGGTCAAAGGGTCAAAAGAAGGGAACCGGACGGGGACACCGAGCAGAGAACCCCGGACAGAGCCCACTGCTCCTCAAAGGCGTCAAGGGAGTCAGAGGACGCCGCCCAGAGGAACTCTGCCTGGATACGTGAACGGACCGAGGATCGGAAATAGGCCCCACAGTCACAGGAGACTCCATCGGCCAACCACCTCACTCTGGTTTTGTAGATGGCCATTTTAGCTAGGGCCAGGAGGAGGTTGACCAGGAGATCCCGGGGCTTTGTGGGGCCACGGATAGGGAGTGCATAAATGAGAAGGTGAGGGGAGAAGTGCAACCAAAAACGTAATAAGATATTGGTGAGGAGCCGGAATAGGGGCTGCAGCCTGGCACACTCCAAGTATATATGTGCCAGGGTATCCCTCACACTGCAAAAGGGGCAGGTGTCTGGGATTGAGGTGAACTGCACCAAGTACATGCCTGTGCTCATGACTCCATGAAGGAGCTGCCAACTGACATCCCTGGTGGGCCTTGGGACTAAAGTGGAATATAGGCTGGCCCACCAGGGCTCCTCACCCTCCAAGGGTGGCAGGAGGTCCTGGGGTGGACCCTGGGGTGGGACACAAGGATGAGGGTGTGGAGCACGAGCGTGTATTTTTTTTCTAAATAGCACCCTCAAGGATTGAACTCACAACCCGGGGTTTAGCAGGCCAATGCTCAAGCCACTGAGCTATCCCTCCCCCCGCTATAGAAGAGTAGTGGGAGATAGATATATTAGCTCCAGGCTAAACAAATCCCTGGTACCAGGTTAAGTGAAATGGCAGCTGCTCCAGGTCAATTAAGATACCTGGGGCCAATTAAGAATTTTCCAGAAGGCAGGGAGAAGGCTATGTTGATTGGGACACCTGAAGCCAATCAGGGGCTGGCTGAAACTAGTTAAAAGCCTCCCAGCCAGTCAGGTGGGGGTGCATGTCAGGAGCTGTGGGAAGAAGTTGTGCTGTTGGAGAGGCTGAGTGGTACACACCATATCAGGCACAAGGAAGGAGGCCCTGAGGTAAGGGTGAAGTGGAGCTTGAGGAAGTGAGGGCTGCTGTGGGGGAAGTAGCCCAGGGACTTGTACATGTCATGTTTCTAAAAGGTCAGCTACCATAGCTGATACTATTAGGGTCCCTGGGCTGGAGCCTGGAGTAGAGGGTGGACCTGGGCTCCCCCCCACCTTTGCCCCCTGATTAATCACTGAGACTGGGAGACAACGGAGACTGTGCAAGGAAGGATAACTTCTCCCCACCTCCCTTGCTGGCTTATGATGAAAATGGCTCAGTAGACTGTGACCCTTGTCCCTTGAGAAAGAAGGGTTATGTGGAGGGTCACAGTGAGCCTCTGAGGCTAGCGAAATCTGCCAGGAAATGCAGGACCCAAGGAGGCAAGGACAAAGCTTTGTCACATCAGTTACTTGAGACCTCTAGATGTTCCTGTAGCATCCTCACAAGTGAGGAACGTGCTTACTTGGTGTTAGCTAATAACTAGTATGATGTTTTGCCTAGGCCAAGCCTATTCTCGTTCACAGCCTTTGATTCACACTATTAGTTATGCCTGCAGCAAGGCCTATACTAGAACTGGAATACACGCAAGTTAAGCTAAAAAAGGGCTTTAATAAATTTTTATAGATGTAATGAATCCTCCTGGTTAACAAACTTAGTGTAAAGGTGCTCTTTAGTTGCAAATCAACATGTTTTAATGCTTACCAAATAAAGAATCTATCTTTCTTTAGGAAAATAACCAAAATATGATTAAAATTGATTATTTAAATCAAGGTGTCCTGCCTGCTAATTTAAATGATTTAAACAGTTGATTTAAATCTATTCAGCCTGCATGTTTACCTTTCCTCTGCCTGCTGCACTAGTAAAGCTACTTCTTAGTTCACTTGGGTAAAAGCCTGTGCTTCTGAAGCATAGGTTGAGAGTTAACTGATGACCTTGCTGTGCTGTACAAAGCAAGTGTCAAAATAAGGAACGGTCACAGTTGTGCAGGAGATAACTATACCAGACAATGCAAAAGAGGCCTGATTTCCACCACCTCACAGAACTGTTGGTGGATATGCCCATCTCGCTTAGGAAGGGCCTTGCCAACTACCCTATTGGCCAACCCAATCCCTAGTAGCCTTTCCCACTTTCATTTCCCCAGCATTGCTCCAAAGAGGTCAGCCCAGCCCAGTGCATCTCTGCCTGGACTACACACCTCAGCCCAGCACTGCCCAGCAGAGCCCAGCACTGCCTGGACTACTGAGTCCAGCCCAGACTACCTTATCTCAGCCCAGCCCATCTCAGCCTCGACTATGGTTGCCAACTCTTACGGATTTTGCCAGGTGTCTACCAGAATGAGTCTTGATCTCCCGGAGGCTACTGAAACCAATCCGGGAGATTTTAGGCCTCTAAAAGTCCGGTGGGTGGTGCACCTCAGCCCAGGCTACCTACCCTGGTTCCGTGGTAGCTGGCACATCCCTCTAGCTCATAGGCACAGAGGCGGCCAGGGGATCTCCACGTGCTGCCCCCACCATGAGTGCCGACTCCAGAGCTCCCATTGGCTGAGAACCACGGCCAGTGGGAGCTGCAGGGGTGGTGCATGCAGGCAGGGGCAGCATGCAGAGGTGCCTGGTCGCTCCCGAGCCAAGGAGCTGGACATGCCGGTCGCTTGCGGGAGCCACCCAAGGTAAGCACTGCCCAGACGTAGCCCAACCCCCCTTCCAGAGCCTGCACCCCAAATGCCCTCCTGCACCCCTACCCCAGCCTGAGCCCCTTCCTGCACTCAAACTCCCTCCAGGAGTCCACATCCCCTTCTGCACCACAACCCTCTGCCCCAGCCCTGATCCCCCCCCCCCCCCCCGCCGTACCCAAACTCCTTTCTGGAGTCTGCACCCCAATCCATTGCCCCAGTCCTGAGTCTCTCCCACATCCAAACTCCCTTCCAGAGCATGCACCCCAAGACCTCTCCTGCACCCCTACCCCAGACCCAGCCAGGAGCCCCCTCCCACACTCTGAACCCCTTGGCCCCAGCCCAGAGCCCGCACCCCAATCAGCGGTCAGCACCACCATGTTGTGTGATGGACACTTGTTTACTGGACTTAGTGATGGACATTGGCGGGGAGCGGAAGGGGGCTCTGGGCTGAGGCAGAGGGTTGGGGTGTGGGAGGGGGGTACAGGCTCTGAGCTGGGGGTGTGGGTTTTGGGGTGGGGCAGAAATGAGGGGTTCATGGTGCATGAGGGGGCTCTGGGATGGAGCAGGGGGTTGCAGGAGTGTGAGGGCTCCGCTGGGAGTGCAAGGTCTGGGGTTCAGCTGGGGATGAGGGGTTGGGGATAGAGGACGGTGCTCTGGGCTGGGACCAAGGGGTTTGGAGGTTGGGAGAGGGATCAGAACTGGGGCAGGGGTTTGGAGCATGGGAAGAGGTCAGAGGTGCACGCTCTGGGGAGTGCTTACCTCAAGCAGTTCCCAGAAGCTGCCACATGTCCCCTTTCTGGCTCTTATACAGAGGTGTGGCTAGTCAGCTCTACCCCACCCGCAGGTGCCGCCCCCGCAGCTCCCATTGGCCGTGGTTCCCAGCTAATGGGCTGGGAGCCACAGAGTCAGCACTCGGGGAGGGCAGATGGAGGCAGTGTGCCGGCAGAGTCCCCTGGCTGCACCTCCACCAGCAACAGCAGGGGCGGGGAGCTGCTTGCGGGGAGCAGCCCGAAGTGAGCACCCACACCGACCTCAACATTTTTTTTATCACGGACTCATTGCCAACCCCTGCCCCAGCCTGGTGAAAAAGAAAAGGAGGACTTGTGGCACCTTAGAGACTAACCAATTTATCTGAGCATAAGTTTTCGTGAGCTACAGCTCACTTCATCGGATGCATGGAAAAACTTTTTCCACCGAATGCATCCGATGAAGTGAGCTGTAGCTCACAAAAGCTTATACTCAGATAAATGTGTTTAGTCTCTCAGGTGCCACAAGTCCTCCTTTTCTTTTTGCGAATACAGACTAACACGGCTGCTACGCTGAAGCCTGGTGAAAGTGAGAGTCGGGGAGAGCCAAGGATGGAAAGAAGGGGTGACATGAGGGAGGGGCACTTGGTGAAGGGGGGGGCAGAGCATTTGGATTTGTGCAATTAGACATTTCGCAACCCCAGCCCAGCCTGGACTACCCCCCTCACCTCACCCCACCCCAGCCCTGCCCAGCCCAGCCTGGACTACCCCCCTCACCTCACCCCACCCCACCCCAGCCCGGACTACCCACCTCACCCCACCCCAGCCCAGCCCAGCCCAGCCTGGACTACCCCCCTCACCCCACCCCACCCCACCCTAGCCCGGACTACCCACCTCACCCCACCCCACCCCAGCCCAGCCCGGACTACCCCCCTCACCCCACCCCACCCCACCCTAGCCCAGACTACCCACCTCACCTCACCTCACCTCACCCCAGCCCAGCCCAGCCTGGACTACCCCCCTCACCTCACCCCACCCCACCCCACCCCAGCCCGGACTACCCCCCTCACCTCACCCCACCCCACCCCACCCCAGCCCGGACTACCCCCCTCACCCCACCCCACCCCACCCCGGACTACCCCCCTCACCTCACCCTGGCCCGGCCCGGCCTACCCCCCTCACCCCAGCCCAGCCCAGCCCAGCCCACCCCGGACTACCCACCTCACCCCACCCCAGCCCAGCCCACCCCAGCCCAGACTACCCACCTCACCCCACCCCAGCCCTGCCCAGCCCAGCCTGGACTACCCCCCTCACCCCACCCCAGCCCTGCCCAGCCCAGCCTGGACTACCCCCCTCACCTCACCCCAGCCTGGACTACCCACCCCACCCCAGCCCAGCCCAGCCCAGCCCGGACTACCCCCCTCACCCCACCCCACCCCACCCTAGCCCAGACTACCCACCTCACCTCACCCCACCCCACCCCAGCCTGGACTACCCCCCTCACCCCACTCCACCCCACCCCACCCCAGCCCGGACTACCCCCCTCACCTCACCCTGGCCCGGCCCGGCCCGGCCTACCCCCCTCACCTCACCCCACCCCAGCCCAGCCCAGCCCCCAAGGGCAGCGATTTGCTCCTGCGGCTAGCCTGCCCCTTGGGTGTCACCCCTAAGAGCCAATCAGACGCTTCCCTCGGCCGGAACCCGCCTCCTCCTCCTCTCGGTTGGCTGCTTGGGGCGGAACGTGCCGCCACTCACTCGCACCATGGAGCCGCGGCGGAAGATGGCGGCCGAGCCCCACAGCCGGGACCGGGGGCCGTACGCTCGGCCGCCGCTCTCCGCCCTCGCCGCCGCGCTGCTCCTGCTGGGCTGCAGCCCGGCCCCCGCCGCCGCCAGCTGTCACCATGGCGTTCCCAGCGGCGGGGAGGTGAGGGGTCTCTGAGGGTGGGCGGGCTCTGAGTGGGCCACGGGGTGTGAGGCGATTGCGTGAGGTGTGGGGCGGCCGGCGGGGCGGGGCGGGGCGCGGCGCGGCGGGGCGGGGCGGGGCAGGGCAGTGCGGCTGCCCCCTCTGTCATGGGCGGGGGCGGGAATGGGGTGCCAGCGGGGCGTGGAGTGTCCTGTGCGTTATGGGCGGGGGGTGGGGCTGTGTGTAATGGGTTGGGAGGGGTTTGGAGCGCCAGCGGGGCTTGGGGTGCTCTCTGCCTATAGGGTAGGGACGGGGCAGGGAGTGGGTATGGGGTGGTGCCCTCTCTGTAGTGGGTAGCAGAAGGGTGAGGAGTGGGAAGGGGTATGGGGTGCCCTCTCTGTAGTGGTTGGGGAAGGGGTAAGGGATGGGATCAGGGGGTATCAGAGCAGCCTGGATAAAGGGAGCATGGGTGGTCTGGAGTAAGGAGGATTGGTCGAAGGGTGGGAGAAGTGGGGACCAGGCTACCATGATATCTGGGTGGGTTTTACAGAGATCTATGTTAGGAGTCAGGTAGTGGAAGGATGTTGAAATGTAATGGTGCTCCAGTGAGAGGTGTCGCTATCTCAGTAATGCCAGAACCAGCTGCTTTGAAAAATGGCTCTGCTGAAGCTCTGTGGAGTAAACTCAAACTAAAACAAACAGCTGGCAGATAATGAGATCATTCCAAAACAATCGGTTGCAAAGAAAACTGCTTATTTGATATGGCATTCTAGGTTTAAATGCTTTCGTCATGATCCTGTTACTTCTAGGTCTGATTCTTGCTGAAGACATTTGAGGCAGCTACCTTGAGCTTACATCAGAAATTCAAGAGGGTAAATGTAAATAGACATTCAGGGCTTCTGCTGTAGTCAAAATTATACATCTAGCCACTTCTGAAACGGTCTTTTAAAAATTCAGACTATTTTAGTCAATGTATAACTAATCCAAGTAAGAGGAGATATAAGGGGTGTGTGTGTGTCTATGTTGAAGTAAATACATTGACTTTTGGGATGATGTCCAGCATACTGAGTGATCTCTGATTAGGAAGGTGAGTATTATTATTATTATTTATTATTATTTTATTATTTTTATTTTAAATCAAGAGCCTTTCAATATGAAAAGCTCTTGATTTAAAATAATTTTGTAATTCGGAATTTGTAAATACCTGTCAGTTTTTAAAAAAAATTGTAAAAAATAACTTGTCAAATCAAGTTCTCTGCTTCTGTTTTTACCAGGTTGTCTACAAAGTTTATCTTAAGGAAAATCATGTTCTCAAGAGAAATGTTGATCAAAAACTGAGAATTAAGACTATATATGACAGAAGTGTCGAAGAGTAAGTATAGTGGTATTTTTCTGTAGTTTTGAAATGTAAAAATATGTTATCTATATCAAAATGGGGTCTTTTTTTGGTTTTTTTTTGTGTAGTTTGCTCCTTGAGAAACGACACCTTATAAAGGTATGTTACACTTGTTTCCCCTTTCTGTTTATATGTATGGCATTCTGCTGTCCCAAAAGCTAATCCACAATGTGCTGTACATCAGTTATCTGCTATTCTTTACTCCAAAAATGTCTGGTTTCCAGTGGCACTTTGTGTATAGTTTATAAAGCAATTTGGGATCCTTCAGAGTAACTGAGTAGCAGCCGTGTGAGTCTGTACTCTGAAAAAAGAAAAGGAGTACTTGTGGCACCTTAGAGACTAACAAATTTATTTGAGCGTAAGCTTTCTTCATCGGAGCCATCCGATGAATAATATTACAGTCAATATTATTGCTGAGATTTGCAGTGCCATACGATGGCTTAGCTGCACTTAAGACTTCAGCAAGTCTTCGTGTCATGCCATCCGTTCTTCTGCTATGCCTTCATGTTTAGCAAATGTCCTGTAATGTGAGATTTCAGAGTAGCAGCCGTGTTAATCTGTATTCGCAAAAAGAAAAGGAGTACTTGTGGCACCTTAGAGACTAACAAATTTATTAGAGCGTAAGCTTTCGTGAGCTACAGCTCACTTCATCGGATGCATCCAATGAAGTGAGCTGTAGCTCACGAAAGCTTATGCTCTAATAAATTTGTTAGTCTCTAAGGTGCCACAAGTACTCCTTTTCTTTTTGTAATGTGAGAGTTAGTGCTCCTAGGATGCATTTACTTGTATTGCAACAAGGATCCCATTGTTTTTACTTTTGTTTTCGTTAAATTTAGAACAAACTTTTCCCCCAAGCTATTTCTTATTTGGAGAAGACTTTTCAAGTTCGCAAACCAACAGGTACTATTTCACTAAGCAGGTGAGTGAAGGTTTGTTTACTGTTTGCTATGTTGATATTTAAAATAGTTTTGAGTGAACTTCAATATAAATGTGGAACAATGTCTTGTTTTTCCACTACAGTGTAACAATAACCTCTTGCAAGTAATATTTCTCATACTAAAACCTTGTACAGTAATATTGTAGCATCTGTTTATTTCAGTATCTTTAGCTGCCATGAATTATTTTACAGCTTGCCTTTTCACTTATAAAATAATTTTGACTTTAATCTAAATTAATTGAAGGCAATGTGCAACAAACCAGTATTTAAGGAAGAAAGGTGATCCTCATAGATATTGCCGAGGAGCCTGTGCAGAACACACAAGATGTGGCCCAGTTATAGTTCCTGAGGAACACTTACAGGTAGTTCAAACCAAGTGACATTTACTTAGCATTCTAAATTTTATGGTTTGTGAAGATTACTAATAAAGTTAATATTAATATGTTTGATCTTTTCTATGTAGCTTTTACTTGTGGGAGGTGATCAGATTTGAGCAATAAGACAAAATACAATCTGAGGCAATAGTAGAGTTTCTCTGATTATATTATAGAGCCAAAAGTCAAGTGAAGCAATCCTTACAAAAATAGCTGTAATTGCATTACAGTGCATTGGTGTGGAGCATGTGTCAAAATTATGCAATAGAAATGTTACAAATATTAAGGAAAATAGATTCAGAAAGGACATTGTTGAATATTAAGCCCCAGATATTACCAGAGTTCTAAAGTCATTTCATAATACTCCTTATTCAGTGTGTCCAATTTTCTAGAATTTAATTTGCCATCATAGGATCCAGGCTTGAAGTTTTTACTCATCCAAATCTTCTATTGAAGTCATGTTGACTCATTTTCGATTCATACTAAAACACATGATTAGAACTTCTCTTACTTTCTCTGATCATTCTAGCTTTACACCCTTGATATCATTTTTCAAATGTATTGTGTAGCACTTTTACTTTATTTTTAAATTAATTGAAATTTCATTAAAATGAATCAAGGGACACACTTAATGAAATGCAGTCAGAAGCTCTAGTGATAAGTGTGCCTCAGTTTTTGGATGTCCAAGTTGGAGACACCATAAAAAGATCTGATTCTGAAAGTGCTGATCACCACCTTTTTAGTACACTTCGTATTGGGCACCACTCAAACTGAGGAATCAAAATCACTAATCGCTTTTTAAAACTTTGGCCCTAGTGTATTCACCCAGTCCACAACAGGGATTCTAATCTTTACTTGGCTTAAAAGAACAAATATTTGTGAATGGCTTTAAGATTGGCATATTGCATTTCTAAGGATTTAAGTTTATTTAGGCTAATTATTTCATATCTTTCCCATTTTAATTTGCATTATCATAGCAATGTAGGGTATGTAGTGAAAATGAATGGCATTGTGGACCTGCTGGTTTACCAGACCAAGAAGGAGTTCGAGATGCCGATTTTGTACTTTATGTTAGTGCTCTTACTACTGAAAGATGTGGTCAGGAAAATATTATTGCGTATGCAGCCTACTGCCAACTGGAAGCAGAAATGGACAGGTAAAAATTCATTCCAGGCTAATTTTTACTGAGTAATAATTTTTTCAGGTCTTTGCATTCACTGCTGAACTCACTAGATATGTCTGTTCTGCTGAGTGTAATGGGTTGTTGGTTTACGTCTGATGTTCCTAAAATCTCATGCTTCATGGCTTTAGCTGGTCACCTGCACGGGCCTAGAAGGGACTTCCCCAGTGTATTCTGGGTTTTTGCACTGAAGCATCAGAGTTGGTCACAGCTGGAGGTGGGACATTGGATGTGGTGGGCTGGTGCTCCAATGTAGCTCTGAGCATTCTCTCTCTCAGCTGTTCAACTGACTGATTCTTGCTCATGTGCTTATGGTCTAACTGATCACCATATGTAGGTTTGGGAAGGAATTTTCCCTCAGGTCAGATTGTCAGTGACCTTGGGGGTTAGCAATTTCCTTTGCAGCAGGGGTGCGGGTCACTTGTGAGATTATCTGAATGTATATCATTTAATCAGTTCCCTGCCATTGCAGGAAGCTCAGGCATTGGTTCACCTCAGTCCCTCTTATTCTAGGCCTATGGCCCAACAGACCAGTCTCCAGTGACTTGTAATATTTAGGTCTAATTTTGGTTGTTGGGTTTAGCGTGTGAACGCTGGATGATGTTGGTGGCCTGTATTATACATAGATTGGTGGCTCTTAACCTTTCCAGACTACTGTACCCCTTTCAGGAGTCTGATTTACACCTCACTTAAAATCTACTTGCTTACAAAATCAGATATAAAAACATAAGTGTCACAGCACACTATTATTGAACTTTCTAATTTTTACCACATAATTGTAAAATAAATCAATTGGAATATAAATATTGTACTTACATTTCAGTGTATAATATATAGAGCAGTATAAATAAGTCATTGTCTGTATGAAATTTTAGTTTGTACTGACTCCGCTGGTGCTTTTTATGTGGCCTGTTGTAAAACTAAGCAAATATCTAAATGAGTCGATGTAACCCCTGGAAGACCTCTGTGTACCCCCAGGGTTGAGAACCACTAGATGACCCAGTGATCCCTTCTGGCCTTAAACTCTAGGACTCCACTACAGTGGAACATGGTAGTTCAGACAGGTTACATGTTAAGAACTAAAACATTCATTCTCGTGTCTCTCCTTGACACAGTATACTTTGAGATTTTGCAAACCAATATTTTGCGTTAAATATTATTTTTCAAGTACAAATTATGCTAACAGAAATATTTTCAGGTTTCAGAGTAGCAGCCGTGTTAGTCTGTATTCGCAAAAAGAAAAGGAGGACTTGTGGCACCTTAGAGACTAACAAATTTATTTGAGTATAAGCTGTAGCTCACGAAAGCTTATGCTCAAATAAATTTGTTAGTCTCTAAGGTGCCACAAGTCCTCCTTTTCTTTTTGAGAAATATTTTCAGTATTTATTAAAATAAACTAAACTTTATTTATGCGCGCACACGCACACCAAACTACACTAAACCCAGAGAAGCTGGTACATACCAAGTCAAAGCTAAACCTCCTTCCTTAATACGCATACCGTATAAAGCTTCCATTGAAGTAAATGGCAAAACTTCTACTAATTTAAATGGGAGAAGGATTGGGCCCCTTATCTGCAGAATATGTGCACCTTGATCATGCAGTTGTATCCATTATCACCTATGTGGAGCCTCATGGAAGTTGACCTGAGTGATGCACTTTGTCTCAAATGTTCATGCAGACAACTAGCTCCCACCCCTCTGCAGCTGCCTGAAGTTTTACAAGCTTAAGGAGAGCAAAAATCTCTTTATTTTAAAATAGATCAGGGGTTTTCAAACTGGGGGTCGTAAGGTGGTTACAGGGGGTCATGAGCTGTCAGCTCGATGGGACTGACAGCCCAGAGCCCCCATTAAATTAAATTCCCCCCCCACACTTTTAATTTATAAAGGGGGTCACACTCTGAGGCTTGATGTGTGAAAGGGGTCACCAATGCATAAAGTTTGAAAACCAATGCCCTAGAGCTCCTGGGCATGGTAGAAAAGAGGTCTATGTTTCTGCTGCAACAAGTCAGCTTTTAAGAACAAATACTGGCCTTGTGGGGTATAGTTCTGCAGTAAAGCAGTTGCTTGACCTAATTTTTAATTTTATTTTTTAAATAGTGTGTGTGGGGGGGATTTATTTTGGGTGGTCAAGTAAGGGAGCTGAAATAATACTCCTTACCCTCCATTTGAGGTTTTAAGAGTAACTGGTTGTCTCTGTTTTCTCTCTCTCTTATTATGGCTATAAAACAGAAGGTTTGTAGTGGAAATGGACTGACTGACCCTGAGCTTCAGTTGTGCAGTGTCTGCTGCTAGATTGGAATGCTTTTATCCGATGAGTTAACTTTCAACCTGTGATCCATGGACACCTGTGGGCCCACAGACTATGTCTGATTTCCAAAGGTGTCCACACCTTCATTCGAAATCTTGTAAGGGTCCGCAGATGAAAGAAAGGTTGAAAACCATTGGGTTAACTTATTGACCTCCAATAATTACACACTTTTTGCATGCTGTGTTTTAGCGTGTGTGTGCGCACGCGCTATTGCTGGTAATCTATCTATTCAGGAAAAACATTACATGGAAGGGCTTATTTCCAAAAGAGGGTGAAAAGTTATTTGCATTAAATCAGATAAGTGTTTTTTAGGTTTAATTTGTTACCTTCATATTTAATGTGAATTTTTTTTAAGTTGCCCAGCATTTAATCAAAATCCAATTTATAAAACAAAGCAATGTTTGTCTTCCAGGCCAGTAGCAGGATATGCTAATTTGTGTCCAAATATGATTTCTACTCAAGCTCAGGAATTTATTGGCATGCTGTCTACAGTGAAACATGAAATTATTCATGCACTGGTAAGATTTGATATTTTAACATGTCATTTCTTTACAATCTTCCAGCTAGTTTATATAAAAAGGAATGCACTTAGTTTGCATCTTTCAACATATGTGCTAATTGCCTTCAGGTATAATATTCTCAGCATATATTTTGGGGGTTGTATATTGGTCTCTTAATGGCTTTTATATTCTAGATCGATTAGTATTGTCTAAATATGCTTTTTATTTACCTTTTTTGAAGGGTTTCTCTGCTGGGCTGTTTGCATTTTATCACGATGATGATGGAAATCCTTTGACAGCAAGATATACAGATGGGCTCCCGCCTTTTAATGACAGGTTTATTTTTAAATCCTTGAATCCTCTTGATTTGTTAACTTGACAGTGTCCTTTCATTTTTGCAACAATATATTCTGGCTGTCAGCCTCTTGAAAGTCAGAGTTGTTTCCTTTGCAGAAATGTTCTTTCTCTTCACGCTCAAACATTTGTTTCATTTTTTTGTAGAGTTGTTTCATTTGTGGCATTATGGTTTTTTGTGTTTAAATATAATTTTATATACATGAACAAATACACACCCACCCACCAAACAAGGGGGGAGAAAAGGTCAGATTTAGGATGTTAATTACAGGGCTATCTGCAGCTTTGCCTCCATTGGTGGTCTCTCTGGGTGCATTCCCTCAGGTGTCAGGCCTCATGCCTTCACCTATTTCAGAGTAGAGTTTTACAGTTCTCTCACTCTTAGATTGGGCGCTGGGTTGCAGAACACTGTGTATTAACCATTCTTATCCGAATTCAGCCAAACCTGCAGGGATATCTGTTGTGCCATTCTTCCCTTTTGAGAGTCTATGGTTAGTGGCACACAGTGATCGGGCATCCTCTTTAAATCAAAGTATTATTTGCTTTAGCGTAGGAACAAAGAATTTAGAACAGTGGTCCCTAAACTGTGGGGCATGCCCTCCAGAGGGGGGCGCAGAGGAATGTTTGGGAGGTGGGGCCTGGGCCAGACCTCATGGGGCAAGGGGAAGGCTTGCCACTTACCTCTGCCACAGCCGTGGCTCTCAGCTGTGGCTCTGCTCCCATCCCCAGCCTTGGCCCCTGGCTGTGGCTCTGCTCTCGGTCCAGTCCCAGCCTCGGTTCCTTTTCCCCTGTCTGTGCCCCCGCCCCAAGCTGGGGCCCCACTTATGGTTTGGTCAGGGGGTGGGCAGGCAGGGGCAGACAGATGGTGAAAAGTTTGGGGACCACTGATTTAGAGAAAAAGGATTGTAAAACAATAAATACTCTATAAGCAGTGGGGTGTCTGTGTATTTGGTTCCCCAGAACTACTTCCTTTTCTGAGAGCATTCCTTTTTAAACCAGCCAGAGTTCTTTTGACCTGCTGTGTTCCCAGCCTTTTCCTGTCCTGGGATTGTCTCTTAATTCTCAAGTGTTTGCTGAGAAGTTGCTTATCTTGAGCCATTCTTTCTCTTAGGCTTGTGTTTCCCCACAGCCTCCTATTAAACCAAAATATTCATACTATAAACAGCCCAGTAACCAGGTCAATATACAGTATTCATAAACTATTAAAGAGCAACTCCAAATTAGTCATTTAGGGTCTATTGAATCTGGCAGCATAACTTCAGCTTTATTGCCCCCATTCCTCTACACTATACGTAATGCTAAGTAGCAGTAATGCCTACAATTAAACTGTGCTGATCAAACATTGACAGAATCCTATCAATTTTTGTTAAACTGACCACTTCACCTGCTAGTGATTCAAGGGCAATCTATTCAAACTTGGGGACTCTGAATATATGAAATCTTCCTAGACTGCAAAGAGTTGGATGTCCTGTCATATTGAAATGTGACTTTGTCTTCATTTTTCAATAAGATCCCAAATTTGACCTAAACCTTAATCTGCAGTTATTTGGTCAGTTTTCATGTCTGTTCCTTAACTGGTACCACCAATAGTTAGTTAACTAAGGGCCTTCCTGTCATTGAAATACTACGGTAGAATACAGCAGTTGTTCATAACTCTGCCGTATTATTATTCCGTGTGTTCAGTAATGGACAACTATTGTATAATACTGCAGGTTATCCTGCAGTCCTCTCAGGAACACTGAGGTCTTGCCTCTGAGGACTGCATGATCCGTCAGTGTGGATCAATTCAGTGGTTTACTTAAACATACACGTAACTTTAAGCACATAAGTAATCTTACTGAAATCAGTGGTACTATATTCATGATTAAATTTAGGCATATGCTTAATTTCCTTTCTGAATCAGGGTTTATTCTTCATATATATCTTATACTGAGTAAACTCAATCACAATGATGTATCATATGTCAAATGTCATTGTAATTTAATTTACTCAGTATAAGATGTCCATTTTCCAAGGTTTCTAAATATAGAATCACAGAACTGGAAGGGACCTCGAGAGGTCATCTAGACCAGTCCCCTGCACTCAGGGCAGGACTAAGTGTTATCTAGACCATCTCTGACAGGTGTTTATCCAACCTGCTCCTAAAAATCCCCAGTGATGGAGATTCCACAACTTCCCCAGGCAATTTATTCCAGTACTTAACCACTCTGATAGTTCGGAAGTTTTTCCTAATGTACAACCTAAACTGCGCTGGCTGCATTTTAAGCCCATTGCTTCTTGTCCTGTCCTCAGAGGTTAAGAACAACATTTTTTTTTCCTCCTTCCTCCTTGTAACAACCTTTTATGTACTTGAAAACTGTCACCATGTCTCCTCTCAGTCTTCTCTTCTCCAGATTAAACAAACCCAATTTTTTCAGTCTTCCCTCAAAGATTTTCTAGATCTTTAATCATTTTTGTTGCTCTTCTCTTTCTCCAATTTGTCAACATCTTTCCTGAAACGTGGTGCCCAGAACTGGGCACAGTACTACAGTTGAGGCCTAATCAGCGCGGAGTAGAGCGGAAGAATTACTTCTTGTGTCTTGCTTACAATACTCCTGCTAATACATCCCATAATTATGTTTGCTTTTTTGCAACAGTGTAACACTGACTCATATTTAGCTTGTGATCCACTATGACCCGCAGATCCCTTTCCCCAGTATTCCTTCCTAGGCCGTCCATTTCCCATTTTGTATGTGTGCAATATGTAATGGCACTATGTAGGATGATTTCTGCATGCCTATAATTCTCATTTACTAATTTAAAAAAATCACAATAAACTTTCCTGTGTTTCAGTTAATTTAGATATTTTCAGTATAAATAAACAATTTTGCAAGTGTTTTCCCTTTTAGGAGTAAAAACTCATTCCTTCATGCAATTTCTGCAAGTGAAAGTTCTTAGCTTTTTATATTCTTTCCTGATACATACAGTATATTTTATTAGTGCATAATAATTCTGAAAATATCTCCTTAGTAAACTTCTTCAGTTTGGCTTATTACAAAATGTGAATTAGACTTACAACTTGGAAAGTATTACTAAGGGGGCAAGTTGCCGAGTCAAACTACTTCATTTTCAATAAGGAATTAGAGTACATATTAAGAGGATACTGAGCACTGTTCATTTATGGAAGGTAGTGTTCAGTTTTGGAGTGCAGCCTAGGTTTATTGCTTAGATTCTGGTAAAACATCTCTAATTAAAACATCTCCTTACAGTCTAGGTTTGTATCAGTGGAGCAACAAGGTTGTTGATAAAGCAGTGAGGTTATGGGATGTACGAGGTCATAAGATGCTGCGCCATGACGTATTTCTTCTGGTAACACCTCGAGTAGTTGTAAGTACTGATCATCTTAAACTTCTTTCACACGGTATCTGCCCTGATTACCATCAGATACTTCAACTTCAGTTACTATCTTGTTGATAACAAAAATGTTAATTTACTGGAAACTAAAAAGAAAAGAATTCTTGAGCACATAATCTGGTTTGGGTCAAACTTCAAAGAAAATCATACTCCTAGTTTATTGAGGGATATTTAAATAAAATGGAAAACAGTTAATTGGCCTTGAGGTATAAGGGGAGAAATAATTGAAATGCGAAGAGAAAATTTAGGGCTTGGGTAGAAATACCATGAAGGATAGAGTAGAAAATTAAAGCAGATTTGGTAGTGATTAAATGGACCATCCCATCCCACTCACATTTTGTTTCCATAAAGTCTGATCCTGAGGCTTTGATCACTCAGAATTGCTATTGACTTAAGTGATAAGGCCCTTAATCCTTTCTCTGTTCAATATTCATCTTTTTTTCGTATGACCCAAATACCTTTTCCTTGCCCATTTAAATACTACTTGTTTCCATGTTTTCCTAATTCTGCCTTTAATGAAGTGTCAGTTGAAAAATTTAATCATACCTTTCCTCTTGTTTTAGAAAGTATTCAAAAACATTTGAGACCCTTTCTACTCAATGCTCCCTCCACCCCACTCTCTCTTTCCTCTCAAATTTTAACTTTTAATTTTAAGGAATTTGAGGACAGAAACCAATTAATAAATGAAACAGAACGACAGTACTTTCACCCAAACATTAATTTTGGTATTATAGACTATTTTCAGAAATTCTAGTCTAACCTTTACTTTCAGGAAATTGAACTAACTATTTGTAGCCCAACTCTTAAAGCTATATTTAAAGTTGTACTACTAACTATAGTAAGGGGCTTCTGCTCATCCTGGTTACTGTCCTATTGTGTGGTGGGAGCTGGGAGGGCAGGCCACAAATCTTTGACAACATTGTGATGCCTGTTGGCTAATAGCGGTATGTTTTGATTTTTCTGATGGAAAATTCCACCAGAATCTCTCTCTCCTCATGGAAAATATTGATTTTGAGAGAGCCTCATTTTCTAATGTGAAAATGTTTTGTTCAGAATTTCTTGACCATACCTAATCATGAAGGGGGGCTATTTGATGAAAGCTTATTTTCTGTGAAACATTGTTTTCAGATGATCCTAATATGAACTTGGAATAAGTAAGTAATATGGTATGTTACTTAATCTGGCTGTTAGCCACTAATGCTGGATTCAGTACTGGGAGACTCACTAGCTTGTTAGAGCTTCAATAAGGAGAAGTCCTCCTGCATTCAAAGGAAAATAGCAGACTGTGGTAAAAGGAGGACACTTAAAATAGTTGTTTAAAAAAAAAAAATCTTTTATCAAGAAGTGCATATCTGAGTTTTTCTCAGTATTTTTAGAATGGGGTTGTAACAACAGTTCTGTTTTGTAGGAAGAAGCTCGGAAACATTTTGACTGTCCAATTCTAGAGGGAATGGAGCTTGAAAACCAAGGTGGCATGGGTACAGAGCTCAATCACTGGGAAAAGCGATTGTTGGAGGTTAGTGCTGATAAATAATTCTAAATATACCTATCTTATCACTAAAGGGGATAAAAATGTAGATTTTCAATTTTTCAAGTGTATCCATAGATCTATTGGAAACCCAACAGTGTTAAACTTAACTGAAATACATTGCAAATAACTAAACTGTGCACATTAAATCTCTATTCATTCCCAAACAACTCTCATACCATTCTCCAAACTCTTAATTCTCAGAGCACAAGGTTCACCAGTGCCTAGAAAGACAGTATCAAATGATAAACAATTGGAGGTTCACTTTTCTATAGTTGTTTACCTATCTTCCACAATTTGCCCTGTAGAGTTTATTAGTGCAATACAGCTATGCAGTGATCCTAGTTTAATTTGTTTTATGTACTTCTGTACTAACTAGTCTCTTCATAAGAAAACTACATTTATAAGGGCACTCTTGAAGTTGATCTTTGTTTATTAAGTGAATGTATCTGGGGGAGAGGGGAGTGCAACTTCCTTTGAGCCAACTTATCTTTTTGTCATCCGCTCTCCTTCTACCTTTTTGTCTCAAATCCTGGAGCGTGCGGTTTAATCACTACCTTGACTTCATAAAATCATAGAAATGTAGGGCTGGAAGGCACCTTGTGAGGTCATCTAGCCCTTCCCCCTACGTTAAGGTAGGATTAAATATATCTAGACATCCCTGACAGGTGGTCTACAAACTATGGGGCATCCCCCCCCTTAAGGGGATGCAGAGGAACATTCTGGGGGGGCACAGAGGGGCCTGGGCCAGCCCCCACTGGAGGTGGGGAGGGAGCGCTGCTCAGTCCTGTTCTGCCCCCAGCTCTACTTCAGCTGTTGCCCCGCACTCAGCCCCAGCGTCGGCCCCTTACCGCAGCCCAGCTGTGACCCCAGCTGCCGGCCCCCACTGTGGCCCAGCCCTGGCTCCATCCCTGGCTCCAACTCCAGACCCGCCCCCCCAGTGTGGCCCCAGTCTCAGCCCCCTTACCCCTGTCCACATGTCCTCACCTCCACAGGAGTCGCGGGCCAGGCATGACCCTGAAAAGTTTGGGGACCACTGGTCTAACTTGTTCTTAAAAGCCTTCAGTAGCAGGGGATCCACATCTTCCCCAAGTAACCTGTTTCAGTACTCATCTGTATTTCCATGATCCCCTCCAGTCTGGCTTTTGCCATCTCCACTGTGCAGAAATTCCTCTGAACAAGGCAATTGACTTTTCCCTCACTAAGACAGTGGTCATTTAGCCTATTGGATTGTCTGTGGAGCCTTGTTCCTTTTATAGTACAAATGTTAGTGACCTCGTAGTCATGGGTAAAGCCACAATATCAAATCAATGTTGTGGAGGTAAGCAATAAGGGAACAAATTTCAATTTCAAGATTTCCTAGGGAAGTTGGTAGGAAAAAATTAAACATTTTTGGAAAATACTTTAGTGTCCCTTAACTTGCAGTGAAATTTTATCTTTATGGAGAAATAACTTGTCAGGAAAAATGTGCTCTGAAAACACTACGAATAACTTTTTAGAAGCTTCCTAACAGTTACTGGTAATTTTCAGAATGAGGCAATGACTGGATCCCACACACAGAACAGGGTCTTCTCCCGGATTACCTTAGCATTAATGGAGGATACAGGGTAAGAGTGAAAAGACCAAATGTTGTTAGTCTTCAATTTCAGACCTGTGTGTTTTCAAGCTATAAACAATGAAAGTATTGTGGAGTTCATGCACTTAGAGATGTTGCAGTTGAATGAATACAACTTGCTTTATGTAAAAAGTTAATAATTAAAGATATTTGGTATAGCACTATATTGTTATCTTGATTTTTCTTCAGATGTCACTTGAATGCCATCTATTACTCTGTCCATAAAGACTACACCCCCATGTATATCTGGTTTGTATAATCAAATTATGCCTTCAGCGTAAAATTCTCCTTGAAAAGCCATATAGGAGATCTTCACTGTCATTCAGCTCTTTTTACAGGTATAGAATTTCCATGTCTGGAAGGAGGGCAGAATCCATCAAGATTTAACCTGTGGATATGAGAGTAGAATTTCCCCTTTATATATGTAAGCCCTTTGGGCAATTACTCAAATTTTTTTGGCACGTTTTATTCATTGTACAATGCCAGATGTGCTTCTCTTGCTGAATAAATGATGACTACATTAATAAATAAGACAAGTTTTTGCTTTAATTCACTTATCTGTAAAGTCAGAAGGAAATACTCATATAATTTATAGAAATATACACAAGGGGACATAATCTCCTTGTTCGTTCACTAAAAATTTTAGTGTAGGTTATAAAGTTTTTTTTGAACTGTCTTCCGCTGATTGGTCAGAAGACCAGTTTCTCAATTGTATTTCCATTTCAAAATATCTTTACAGCTGGTATAAAGCCAATTACAGCATGGCAGAGAAATTAGACTGGGGACGTGATAAAGGCTGTGACTTTGTGATGAAAAGCTGTAAATTTTGGATTGACCAAAAGAAAGAGAAGTAAGAACACACTATTTTTTAAAATCAGTGTTCATGTTTATCTGTGTGTTTGTCTTCACTCATATTATAAACTTTTTGAAATATGTGGCTGTTTAGTGGTGTGAGCCAAAAGTCCGATGAACTATCCCACTCATTGCAACGCATGGTAGCTTTTAAATCAGAAGATTGGAAATTTTGTTGCAGCTAAAATTGAACTGTCTGTCTCACCAGAGTGCTACAAAATCATTTGACTTGCAACAGAGGACAGATGGCCTTGACAATCCTCTGTACATGTTCCCTGCTTCCCTTTAGCATGTGTCTCAATATGATGCTTTGGAACCTGCTGAATTTGCAGTTATTGCAGGGTGCTTTTTCAGTGTTCATCTACATCTTTCTCTTCTGTTGTGTAGACTAAGAACTCACTTTTATTAGGTTATGCAAGATTAATAGTTTGACTTCCATCACTAATATCCTTGCTTTTACTGTCTTTAATTTTTTTACATCTAATCTTGAAAAGTGGCCATGCTATTACTTTGCCTCCATTGAATTGAAAGTACAAATTTATAGTACTCTTAGAAATCTAAGTATCTGATGCATCTGCAACAATGGAAAGTGGATTAAGGTCCTTTTCAAAATCAGGCCTACTTTGTGTTAGTTCTAATAGTATTTTAGGTAATCCTTGGAGCTCATTGTTCTGACTCATAGGGGGCATATCTCGTTACACTTTTGTATTAGGAGGCCTTCTCAAATTTTTAATCTTTTCACCCGCTTAAAAATTTCTAAAGACAATAGCAAATTTCACATGTTTAAAAATTTGGGAAGACAATAGCAAAAAAATTAGACCTTCTAGATGAGTAAGTGCATCCTAGATGAAAGACTTTTATTTAGAGAATATTGTGTTGGTAAACATATGGATGCGTTTCCTATGACATTCAAGACCAATCAAATGGCAATAATGAGCTTGGCAGCCAACCAAGAGACCAGTGCCCAACACATGATGAACCATATGAGGGTGGAAAAGAGACACCAGGCCTTATAGAATTGCCTAGCAAAAGCAATTGATATAAATATGCTCTAATTCAACTAAGATTTTCTTTCCTTTTTTGAAGGAGGCAATTGGTGAGCCCATACTGTGACACTCTGAGGAGTAATCCACTGCAGTTAACTTGTAGACAGGACCAAAAGGCAGTAGCAGTGTGCAATTTACAGAAATTCCCAAAGCAGTTATCTCAGGAGTATCAGGTATGATGCATCTTACTCCATGGAACAGCTCAAATTATTTTTGTTACTTAGGTCAGGGGTTCTCAAATTTCATTGCACTGTGACCCTCTTCTGACATCAAAAGTTACTACATGACCCCATTCCATTGTAAGTCATTGCCTGCTCCTACATAAATTTCCCTGGAAGATTTTCTATATATGGTATTTCTTCAATTCCTTAACTAAACTGCTACCTGATATTGCTGTGCATTGCTAAAATAGTGTGGTTTCATTCCGGAGGTGGCTATGATTTGGTAGGAAAAGTGATTTATCTCGTGTATGTATATATGTGCAGAGTTACTTAAAATAGACTCCTGTTACCAGTGCCTATGTGCAGTACCACTGATGTTGGAAATTTGTAATTATGATAGATTCAATAAAAGCTAAATATACACTTGTCCTTGCTGAACAAACTATTTCACTGCCTCCTTTTTTTCCCACCCCCCAGTACTTTGACAGTCTTAATGGAGTACCATCAGAAGATTTGCCTTATTATGGCGGCTCAGTAGAAATTGCTGACTATTGCCCCTTTAGTCAAGAATTTAGTTGGCATTTAAGTGGTGAATTTCAACGCAGCTCAGATTGTAGAATAATGGAAAATCAGCCAGGTCAGTTTCCAGTGAAGTATATTTTCGAAGTGTTGTTGTTCTTGTTGCAGAATTCACAAGGATGGTCTTATCTGGATACCCACACATTTCCAGTTAAGAACATTCTTTAGAAAACAAACTTCTTTGCTGTTTTCAGTCCACTTTCTATTGTCTTGTTTGTTGAACAAACCATTTTTCCCCTTCCTTTCTCCACTCCTGACACTTTTCTTTTAGACTCCATTTTTCTTCATGTACAGATGGGGTGAGGTAAATTATATTGAACAGTTGCCATCTGATTCTCCTGCTGCACTCCTGCCTCATTTGATAATCTGAATTTTTACACTGCCAGTGACTCAGTGGCCTTACTGGGGTGGTTAATTAGTATTACTAGTGTACAGTTTAGCTGACAGGCATACATGTGCAGTCAGGTGGAAGACTTGTTTAGTTTAATGTTAACAGAAGTTGATTTATTGCAATGGATATTAAGCTGTTTCAGATAGTATTATGTTCACAAATTGTGGAAATGGTGTTCCGGCACTTTAGTCTAACATCCTATGAGCAGTCTGAAGAGTTGGGTTTTCTTTTTGGTGTTTGTTGAAATTACCCTATGGATAGTTGAAGTTCATTTTCTTTACTAATTTACAGTAGGGGCTTGCTGATCATTTAACAAAGCTGAGTTAACTCTTCAAAAATGTGTTCCTCTTTCCTTCAGATCCTTTCAAAAACTATGGTGCAGAGAAATATGGACCAAACTCTGTGTGTCTCATTCAGAAATCAGCATTTGTCATGGCACAGTGCAGAAAAAAACTCAGTTACCCTGACTGGGGCAGTGGATGTTATCAGGTAAGGATGACATTTTAAATAAATTTAGAAACCGTTTTAAAAAAAAAAATCACACCTTTTATAAAAACTCAGAATTTGTTTAAAAAATAGGTTAAGATTACTTAATATCACAAGCTGTTTTTGTTAAATAACCAAATAATTTTATGCGTGCTTTAAAAATGGCTTCCTAACAGGAGCATGTAACTTAAACCATCCACTGGAAGTTTAATAAAAATAAATAAGACTGGTGTTAAGAACATGGCTAGAGGACAGATCTAGACGTTACAGTTATCTCTACCACAGACTTCCCATGAATGACTTGCCCAAAGGCGTCTTTGTGCCTAAGTTTCCCTAGCTGTAAAATAGGAATACTTATTTTTTTTATGTTTTGTAATTTATATTGGGATGGCATCCTCACAGGATGTCTAGCTTAGTTTGTTTTGTGAGTCGCATAGATCCAGTGCCTTCCTCCTAAACTCAATGAAAGTTATTTTTCATAATCATTATCATCTCAGCTGTACTACTTAAAGAATGGGTTCAAAAATATTCTTGGCACAACTGAAAATGCACTTGTATAAAATCATTGGCAGTATGTAGATGATAGTAATTCTTAATTTGGTGGTTCAGTCAGTATAATTGCATAGAAGAATATGACTAAATCCTTGAAACAAATAGCAGATTAAAATAATTAATTGTTCTAAAATTAGCAAAATGGGTTTCCAGTTCATCTGTGCTGTCTCCAAGCCAGTTTGTGAACAAAATTATTTACTCATTAGAAGAATCTATAAACAAGTTTGGATAATAAACAGTGACTTATGTTTAAACATAACAGACCTAACTCTCAAAAAGAAAAGGAGTACTTGTGGCACCTTAGAGACTAACAAATTTATTAGAGCATAAGCTTTCGTGAGCTACAGCTCACTTCATCGGATGCATTTTCATGAAGTGAGCTGTAGCTCACGAAAGCTTATGCTCTAATAAATTTGTTAGTCTCTAAGGTGCCACAAGTACTCCTTTTCTTTTTGCGAATACAGACTAACACGGCTGCTACTCTGAGACCTAACTCTGTTTCTTTATTTTAAGGTTTCTTGTTCTCCCAAAGGACTGAATGTTTGGGTCAAGGACACAGCATACTTGTGCAGCCGCTCAGGTCAAGTGTTAACTGTTAGCATTCAGATGAATGGATGGGTACATGCTGGAAATCTAATTTGTCCAGCTTGTTGGGACTTTTGTGATTCCTGTCCCCCTGAACGGGATCCTCCAGCTTCTAACATAACAAGGGCACTATCAATTGGTAGGTTGCCTTATGGTTTGCTTATGTGAAATAAAGATAGGTAAAACATCTGAAAACTTCAGAGGATTTTGTCAGTTGTTGGAAAATATTAAGTGCTATAGGATTTCAGCATTGTAACTATTCTTAAATAACTTGAATGGTTTGTACTTTGATTAATTAGATTGAAAATCAAAATGTAGACCTCTTTGTGGAAAGACTGTATTGACTGCCAAGTAAATAAAATGGAGGGGCAAACCCTCCCTTCCTCTCTATTTCAAAGTCCTGAAAACTTTGAGAAGGAAGGGAGCAGAGCCAGAGAGGTGGTATATTAATACTATATGGTCATGTTTCTGCTGGTCTGGGGGATGGTTGGTTGGAAGAAATATGAACAGCCACTTCATATGGTATAATCTCTGGCAGTCCTCCCAGAGATGTCTCTGTAGCTTATGGAACTTCTAGTAGACCACGAGGCACTTGTGTGTTTGGAAGGTTATGACTCTCTTGGAACCTCTATGGACCTGGACTCCTGCTTGTAGTCCCCAGTGGGATGTTTAATTAACACTTTTGTAATTTCACCTGTAAACTTGACCTCATGGGGATAAGATAACACAGAACATGTATAACCACTGTCTAGAGAGGTGGCTGCATGAGCATCGTATGTTAATAACTGGTAGTCTTCCTTTACTGACTTGGAGCTTTCATTTTGTTTCATAGTTTGTTTTGCCTGGCCGCTTTCTAGAATGAAAGTTGTTAACAGAAAATCACATAATTTACCTTATTCACACTAATGGTATACTACTTTCCCATAACTCCTAATATGTTCTTTAGTCCTTAGATATGCTGCCCATATTCTAGCTTGGGTAACTACATTGTCTCTGTGAACCTGCCGTCTAGTCTCAGTTGAATATGCTATTTCTCTTCAACTCCTGTCCTTAAATTTCTATATAATTCTGTTGCAAACTGTTAAAGCTATTTTTGTTCCAACCAGGAAGTGACAGAATTTCAGTGGTTAGTGAAGGAACTAGTGTATAGTTTGTAAAAATTTTCTAGGATGAAAAGAATTATATAAATTAATATAAGGTAAATTAACTTGAGTTCTGGTATCTGCTTTAGGTTTAACTTAGTGTATCCTGTATTCTTTGTGTACAGAGATTATTCAGAACAGATCTCTGAAACTGCTGGTTATGTTAGTATCACCCACCTTCTTATAAATCAGTAGAAAAACATGCAGTGAGAACTTAGAGGGACAGGTATTTTTGCAAGCTCCCTCTTTCAGTTCCCCCTATTTTTCTTCCTGTTCTTTTCTTTACCTCAGTTCTGTGGTTTGGTTTTCAATATTCTGCTTTTATGGCAATCTAAATCAGAATTATTCAGAAAACAAACTCTTGTGAAAGCCTGAGGCACTGTTAAAATGTTGATTCTACCCACTCCCACTTTTACCCCTCCTGCTTCTTTTCTTGCTGTGTTCAGCTATTTTCTGACCATTTTCCTAACTGCTAATCCTTAATCAGCTGTAGAAGCAATACAAAGCACGTCCAATCCTAGGGGCTAATCATGTTGTTACTGCAGAGTTCCTAGCCATGGAAGGCTAATATGCATTAACATAAACAGTATTTCAAATGAAGTTTGTATGTTTTCATGTCTTTTTTTTTTTTTAACTGAAATTCATGCTTGTTAAATTGTTCGCTATTCTGTGTCTTAGGTGTGTGCATTTTGTAAACTGTATTATCTTTATATTTGACTTTAGATTTGTGCTCCTGTTCCTCCAGCCTGGTTGTAACTCTCTGGCTGTTGATGGCTAACTTGATCCCCTTGCTGGCAGGATTTCTTCTGTGTGTATGGAGTTAAGTGTGGGTAAAAAGGTACTTACTCCAAGACTTCACCACCATGCTACATTCCTCGGGTCAAGAGCGCTACCATAGTGCAACATCTCTGCAGGCAGCAGTCTCACACTGAACGATTGCCTTTTGGCCTATCTCACTACTGCTTGTAGCCAAGAAGGTGCTGACAACAGCAGCTAACTTTTAAGAGGAGACAAAGTTTACTATATTTTCTCAGTAAGTGCCAGTATTTTGTGAATTCAGACCTTTAATTTTAACAGTAACAACTTTTGAAGATCAAATGTGTTAGCTGCATTAGGCAACTGGCAACGCAATCGTTAGTGATATACATGTGAAACCGTAAGAATGCTTCTTGGATTTTGTTTTGCTAAATCCTCTATGTAAGTGGTAGCAGGGTGTTTGGGTTGTTTGTTTTAGCATCCTCAAACTGGAGATAAACCTCAATGTTTCTTTAGTCAAAAGCCATGTAAAAAATCAGTTGCCATTGCTGCTAGGAACCTAGGCTGAAATGGACTTTTACTGACTCTTGCAATTTCAGCCACATGCAGAGAGAGAGAGAGACGCACGCGCACACACAACCCCCCCTCCACCCCCCCGCATTGATATTCTGGCATTGCTTCCAAAATACTATTCTGTACTTTGAAACTTATGATGAATTGATGGTGTATTTTTCATGAAATTGGTTTCTTTACATTTATTGAAATATTTTAGGAATCCCACTTCAGCTTTTTGAAGCCCATTCTCATTTAATGTGTGTCAGTTATATGAAAATGGATGCACTAAATATTTGAATCTTGCCAGGGTAATTTTAAGAAGGGGGAACACTGGTGTACTTTTGATGGGATGGTCAAAATATTTCACTTCACTACAGTAGTTTTTGTCCTTTACCTTCAATACCAGTGTTCAGATTGCAGGATCAGGGTGAGGTGGGTGGTGGTGGTGGTGGTTGTTTTTAGACACTTTATGGGTGTTTAGTAGTGAAGTAATGAAGAGTTGTTCTATTCTGCATACATAATGTGAACACACAACACCTGTACTCTAATTTGACTTTCCTTTGAGGGAAAAATAATAGTGATGGCAACTGTAGTAAACAAAGACAATGTTGACTACTTTAGGCCAAAACAAGACTAACACACTAAGAAAACTATAGACTGGCTCTTCTGATGGACATGTGGCTGATCTCTAAAATGATACTGGATATGTGAAGATTTAAAATATTGCTATGAAAACAGCTATTTTTTTTTAAACCAGGGCATACTGTGCTATAAAGAAGCAAAGGTTAGCAGTGGACAAAATCTACTAGATTTAGGGAAATGTGTAGAACTTCTGTCTCTACAGGATGTCTGCTCCTGGGGGCACTTAAAGATGCAAACTTGCCCATATTTGACCCCTTTTGGACTTACAAATAAGTCTTGCTTGCCTTATTCAGTTTGTTCATGCTGATAGTTCTGATTCTCAGAAAACTGTTTCCATTACAGATGTGAGGGGGCAGGAGTGACCAGTGTTTCCAGCATATACCAAGACGAGGAGGATAAATATCTTTTAACCTCCCTTTAAGTTGCTATAAGGCAATGGATTTGTCAGGGACGTGCTCCCTCTTTGCAAGGAAAAAACAGTGGAGATATGGAATAAAAATCCTTTGGTCACAGATGAATTTGTTCTTTAATAGGGAGAGTTTTCATTATGGTTATATGCATGTTAAAGAAAAATCTCTTTATATGGCTGCTGCATTTTTTTTTTTTAACATTATACTTGTAAAAATAGGGTTTTTGTAATGTGGCCAATGTCACTGAACCCTCAATTTGCTACACAAGTTAAAACTGCCTTAAAGAATCACAACTGAGAATCCTTTGCATTGGGCTAGTTCCAAGTTATACACGCTGTTTTAAATTATAGGAGGCCTAAATTAGCTTTAAATATGTGTGTTTTAAAAAATTATAACAATTAGGGATAAAATGTTTTAAACACATACAAATTTGGATTAAGAGTAGCAGCCATGTTAGTTTGTATTCGCAAAAAAAAAAAAGGAGGACTTGTGGCACCTCAGAGACTAACAAATTTATTTGAGCATAAGCTTTCGTGAGCTACAGCTCACTTCATCGGATGCATTCAGTGGAAAATACAGTGGGGAGATTTATATACACAGAGAACATGAAACAATGGGTATTACCATACACGCTGTAACCAGAGTGATCACTTAAGGTGAGCTATTACCAGCCGGAGAGCCGGGGGAACCTTTTTGTAGTGATGATCAAGGTGGGCCATTTGCAGCAGTTGACAAGAACGTCAGAGGAACAGTGGGTGGGGGGGATAAACATGGGGAAATAGTTTTACTTTGTGTAATGACCCATCCACTCCCAGTCTCTATTCAAGCCTAAATTAATTGTATCCAGTTTGCAAATTAATTCCAATTCAGCAGTCTCTCATTGGAGTCTGTTTTTGAAATTTTTTTGTTGAAGAATAGCCACTCTTAGGTCTGTAATCGAGTGACCAGAGAGATTGAAGTGTTCTCCAACTAGTTTTTGAATGTTATAATTCTTGACGTCTGATTTTGAGATTTGGATTAAGACACACTACAAATAATGAACAGACTGATACATTTTAATATATACACAATGCAACGATAGTGTAAAATGGTTCATTGAAAACGCATAATGCTTTGAGAAGATTTCTTAGGACCCAGAGGTTGATATTGTAATCTTTTGTATGTCGTGCAATAATAGAATTTAAGTAGCATCACTCAACAATGATGCTTTTTATACTTGAACATTTTTCTTGGTTATTTTTTCTTAATGTAAAATATTTGCACTGTCTCAACTTTCTGATTAACTTTATAGCTGTTAAGCATTTTTACCAGTGTTAATTTATTGCATTTGATATCCTGATCTCCTGTCTGTTCAAATGTGAAACTTGCTATCTTTGAATGAATAATCTTGTCTTCAACTGAACAGTTATCTATCCCAATTGCTTAGTCTTTTCTCTGAGAATTTAGTGAAACATGTAAGGTGACTTGAAAAGTCAGTGCTTTCTTACATCTGAATCATGTACTATATAGTAAGTGAAAGTGGCCATCATGCATTGTAGAGGGAGAACTCACCTACCTGTCAGAATGCTTCAAGGCAGACTTAACAGTACTCGCTGAGTAGTTGTTTTAATGTATCCGGTGAAGTAAAAATATAATTGCCTTAATAATCTGAGATTTCAGTCATGATTTCTGTGAGCACATGCAAGCAGTCAAGAATCCAGCTATGAATGGTAGAATTGGAAGTGACTTCCCGATTTTTGTAGAAAAAATGTATTTGAACAGGTTAAATCAAACACTTGATATTTTTATATTAGTAAGCTAATGACAGGTTGCCCCATTGTAATAGCAATGTGATGGCTGATAGATGTAATGAGGTCACCTTTAAGGTGAGAGTGAAGGCTGTCAATGCAATGGAAATATCCCTTTCCATCTCACGGAGTAATTGAATAAAACTGCCTACCTCAGTTTTCTATACTGTCTTAAATTTAAATATTCAACATGCTGTTAACTTCCAAATCTCAAGCTGAATAAATAAAAACATCTCAGGTTTTTAAGAGCAGAATTAGAATAGGAAGCATAAGCCATTTCAGAATATACAGCTGAAAGTCCTAGTTTAAACAATCATTTAGGCAGCTTTCAGTGTTGTCTACCTAATGAAATTGTCAGTGTTATTTTTCTAAAATAACCTGCAGGAAGCTACTCTCGTTTTCTAGTTGCACTTATTCTGTGATGTACTTATTATTGCATCGTATGTGTATTATTTCCAGCTTTCTTCCTGGACTAGCAAATAAGTTATTGACTTGCTGTAGCTGTATTTTCTTGATTTATATAATATATATAATATTTATTTTGTAAAACACTACATGTTTGTTTATAGGAAAAAAACTTCTCATTTCTCAAAGGTGTTTCACAATTTTTTCCCTAGTTTTAATCTAAAATGGTAAGAAAGTTCAGGTGACCCTAGATTTGAGGAACGCAATAGTGGCAGTGGTCTCAAAGAATTACAGGGAGAGAGGGATAGTTCTTGGTCAGACAAATTGTATGCAATGAGCAAAATGCTCCAAACAACCAGGCAGTTCTGTTACTTCAGTGTTCTGCTCTCCTAAATGAGCTGACTCCTGGGACTTTGGAGTCTGGATCCATTGCAGGTATCTAAGGAGAATTTTGCTCCGATGTCTTACTTGACTGTTGGTACAATGTAATTTATCTTTTTGATGTGCACTAGTAAACTAGGAACAAATATCTAATCTAAAATCATATGTCAACTATCCTTATTTAGGAGGGACAGTGCCTATTTTCAAATATTTTCTGTCCTGAAATTTTTTTTCTTCATTAATCTATCTCAGTGCATCTGGAGAGGTATATGTTCTTTCTTCTCCAGAGTTCATATTTATGTCAAGTTGGTGAACTGTGGCTGAGCAGTATAAGGCGCTGACTCTGCAAAATGAGATGAGATGGATGGGATGTTGTGGGTGAAAGGGTCTGTACGTATATATTGCTTTGCAAGGTTAAGGTTCATGTGCATACACTGAGTGGTACGTTTGTGTGGTGTGTATATAGTATTGGGCCTATGTGTACAAATGTCACCTTTTTGAAAAATAAAGCTTATTCTGAAAAAAACTGTTTCCTATTTTAGTACAGAATATAAATATAGAGTACATTTTACATAGTTTTTGTGATTGGAATTGAGGATTAAAGGCTAACTTTTGTTTGTGCTGTTGCAAGTGGAAGTTTTTGTTTAAAGTGTTAGGTACTGCCATCTTAAAATGAAACAAATCCTTGTACATCAAACACTTGTCTAGAAAATTTATCTCAGTCTTGCCCTTCTCTGAGAATGGCACACACATTCTAAATTCAAACACTAAACACAATCAAAAAGTAATTTATGTATTAGAATTGTCAATTATTTTAACAGTGCCTTTTGAAAAATGAAATTACAGCAAATATTTATAAATTTAGCAGAGTTAAATTGCTCTATACTTATATGAATTCATACTTGATAAACATTGGCTAAACCTGAAAATGCTACATAATATTAAAATGACTTCAAATGAAGTTTGGCCTGATGAAGGGGAGCAAAGAAAGGGACAAAACTTCAAACCCATGATTGTAATTTCCATTTAAAAATCATGCAACATATTTACATTCAACCCCGAAAAGACATAAGTTGAAGTTTTCAAAGCTGTGTAGGGGATTTAGGCATGCATTTTCCATTGAAGTGGATGGGAGTTTTATGGCTGTTTCCTGATCATCTTTAAGGCTGAGATTTTTGGGTTTTTTTCCCCAAGGTTCTATATTTTTAATCTGAACAAATCAGTATCAAGGATGTAACAGGGTTCTTGTAAAATGTGGAAGAAAAATCTTTCTAATGGAAAAATCTTCTACTTCAGTCTTTGTATAGAGAATTTATAAAACAGTAACTTGTGCCCTAGCATGACTGCAAAATAGAGGCAATTTTGTGCAAAGAGTAGGTTACATCCTTTCTTAATGTACGTATCTTTTCAGAAGGATTGGAATACAAAAAGTACCACAATTCATTCACAGATGGCTTTTAACCCTGGAAAACATCAAGTATGCACAGTTACCCAAATAGTTATACAACAGTGTTCAAAAAGTTAAATTACAGCCTTGAAATCTGGCTGCCAACTGTAGCAAAATTAAAATATTGGTTCATGAGTCAGCATGGATGTCATTTAAGATTCAGAAGTGATGTAGATATTTTTGAGTGTAGACTGCATGATGGAAACGGCTAGCTTAATCTCGAAAAGGAGTAGGGGTGTGGCTGCAATGCTTGCTGTCTACTGGATGATGCATGAAGTTGCACTGGCCTCTAATGGAACCTCCTGTCTGGAGTTAAAATGCAGCATACTCATTCACCAATGTGATCACATAAGAAGTCTGCGTTTATAGCAATTATTTTATACATGTGTAGCAGTGAAACATCAAGGGCTTTAACTTCACTGTCCAAATTCTACACCTCTTTGCACGCTTGTAACCCCACTGAAATCAACAACATTGCACATGGTATACATCAGGGTGAAGCTTGGATCCTAATTATCAATCTTGGATACATTTTACTATCTTGACTAATGGTAATTACTAGGCATCAATTGTTGAGAAATATTGACGCTAAACACAGATGCATTTTGCAGTGTTGTTTAGTCCCTCCAAAATCCTTGTACTTTAAAAAAAGAAATTAACGAAAATCCCTCACCAGGACACTTGGAGCTTCAGAGGTAAGATTTTCATTATATTAAACTTCTTTGTTTGTGTCTATTCAAATATGACTGACTGTTCAGTAGAGTAGCAATTACCCTTTTCCACAAGAGTTTTCTATTAGGAAATCAAATTGAGTAAAAAGAATGAGGAGTACTTATGGCACGTTAGAGACTAACAAATTTATTTGAGCATAAGCTTTCGTGGGCTAAAACCCACTTCATTGGATGCATGTAGTGGAAAATACAGTAGAGAACATGAAAAAATGGGTGTTGCCATACCCACTGTAACGAGAGTGATCAGTTAAGGTGAGCTATTAGCAGCAGGAGATAATAGTGAGTATGGCAACACCCATTTTTTCATTTTGTGTGTGTCTGTCTTCCTACTGTATTTTCCACTGCATGCATCTGATGAAGTGGGGTTTAGCCACAAAAGCTTATGCTCAGATAAATTTGTTAGTCTCTAAGGTGCCACAAGTACTCCTCGTTCTTTTTTGCTGATACAGACTAACACGGCTACCACTCTGAAACCTGTCAAATCGAGTAAGAAATTGTATTGACACCTTGCTTTTGAAATGCAACTGTAGTTTAGGGGAACCGTATAAGCCCATGTTTGGCCACTTGACAACACTGAAGTAGTCTTTTCTTAAGGAAAAGTTAACTAATTTTGATTTATTTTCCAAGTGTTTTTATCCAAATTACATGCATCTTTGCACTGTTTCTGTATGAGAAATATTAGTGGGCAAAGTGATAAGATGTGCGAGAATTAGATTTGATGCGGGTGCGAGGCAGATGAGTATGGGGACTGCTTATAATTAAGGCTCCAATTTGGTCACAGAATCCGTGACTTCAGTCTGCGGTGGTTGGGAGCTGCAGAGTCCCCACCGCCTGCTGGTGAAGGGAGTTGCAGGATACTTCCGCCACCACAGGCGGTCAATACCCTACAGCTCCCAGCCACCATGGGCGGCATGGGAAACCCGGAACTCCCTGCTACTGCGGGCTGGGGAACAAGCTCCCTGCTGGCAGTGGTGGGAAAACCCCCGAGCTCCCAGCCTCTGCAGGCATTGCAGTGGGGCAACCAGAGCTCTTGATGTGCTGTGGCAGGGGAGCCCTGAGCTCCCTGCCACCCCAGCTGGTGAGGTAACCCCTGCAGCTTCCAGGTGCTGGGGTGTGTGTGAGGGGAGCCCCCCCTGCTTCAGGCCAGGGGTGGGGGGGAACCCTCAAGCTCCCTGCCGCTGCAGGCCAAGGGGAACCCTCAAGCTCCCAAACACTGCGGGTGGCGGGCAGCTCTGGGCTTCAGTGGGAAACCCAAGCTCCTGGTACCTGGGGTACACCAGGAGCTGCAGGTGGCAGGGGTATCCTACAGCCACCAACTGCTGCAGGCAGCTCCTACCGTCTGCACCGCTGCCCCACAGCATGGGGATCTGCAGATCCCCATTTTGTCAGGGATATTTTTCATAAAAGTCATGGACTGGTCATGGCGTCCATGAATTTCTCTGTTTTGCCCATGACCTGTCTGTGACTTTTACTAAAAATATTCATGACAAAAATCTTAGCCTTACTTATAAGCAACAGGAAAGAAAAGAATTCTCCTAGGGCTGATTCTGAAAAGACCAACCAAAGTCAAACCCATATTAAGTATTTTAAATCCTGTATCCATCCTACTTCCTTGGAGATACTGAAATATTCAGGCTGACTGTACAAAAAAAAATGTCTACATTGCCTTTACAAGAATAGTTATGTGCCACGTGACTTATTTGGCTGCTTTTATTTACTACCAAGCAGAGAGAAGCCCAGAAGAGATGAATGCACATCCGGATGAGCCACATGAAATTCTTATATGTGTTGTGGATGATTCTGTAGACAAGAGATGAATTCCTGGACCAATCTACCCTCATAGCAGATCTGGTAGACAGTGGAGAACAATGGAAACCTAAAAGAAGAATGAAATTAAAGTGATTTTGAAAGTTTACTTTATGCAAACAGCTTCAATATTCTTGACACCTATGAAAATGGGGGCTGTGGAAAAAGTGCCGCCTTTTTCTGCTTTAGGATGTAAAACAAAGTTTGCAGAGTTTTCATTCTGCTTTTTTCCTCCTCCTTTCACAATTTCCTTTTGTTTTTTCCAGAGATTGTCTGGATAACTGGAGAGCTAGTTGTAGGATTAAGACATCAAGTACAAAGAGAATGAAACTGGCCCAATTGAGAGAAAAGGATGTTACTGTTTATCTTGAGGCAGGGAAGGTGTATGCCTATTTAACATTAATGCCTGACAAACAGGTGGGAGAAAGATGTATGGAAAAAACTGAACAACCCGTGCTTTCAATTAAGGACTTGGAAAGCTCTCCCTTTTGCTCCCTACTCCTCCCAAGGAGTCTTCCAGGAAAGACAAGAAGTGATATTCCTGATATTTCTAAGGTAAAACCATGCAGAACTGAACCTCGCATGGTTTTTCTTACTTAGCATAAAAAAACAAAGAATTTTTTCCTTTTACTGATTGCCTTTTAAGTCAGATATTTGTACAGTCAAGAATGAGAGAATGGAATTGATTTGAAACTAAGTGTATAATTTAGAATATCATTCAAGGGGCACTGGTCAATTATAGGTTCTGTCAAAACAAGCTTTTATGAAATCTAAACCCAATAGAAGTTTTTCCATAATTATTACAATTCTAATGGATGAGGTTTTTTAAATGCATCCTTAGTGCTTCCATCCTAAATACTGCAGCTGTGTGATAATGTAAGAGAACCTGAAAGACTCATCTATTTTCATTGTGCAAGTTGAAACAGAGGCAAAGCCTAATTTTAATTCAAATGTTTTCATTTGTAATCTCAAGTGCATATATAGAATCATAAAAATGTGGGGCTTGAATAGACTTTGAGGTGTCAGCAAGTCTCTTGGGCTGAGGCAGGACCAAGTAAACCTAGACCATCCGACAGGTGATTGTCCACCTGTTCTTAAAAACTTGCTATGATGGGGATTCCACAGCCTACCTTGGATGCCTATTCCAGAGCTTAACTATCTTTTTATAGCTAAAAAGGTTTTCCTAATATCTGACCTAAAGCTCCCTGGCTGCAGAGTCAGCCCATTACTTCTTGTCCTACCTGCAAGGACATGTAGAAGAATTGATCAGTGCTCTTTATAACAGCCCTTCACATATTGGAAGACTTAAGTCTTCTCTTCTCAAGACTAAACATGCCCATTTTTTTAACCTGTCCTCCTAAATCAGGTTTTCTAAACCCTTTATCATATTTGTTGCTCTCCTATTGACTCTGTCTCCAAATTGTCCACATGTTTCTTAAAGTGTGGCACCCAGAATTGGACACACTACTCCAGCTGAGGCCTCACCAGTGCCAAGTGTAGCAGGACAATTACCTCCCATGTTTTATATATGACGCTCCTGTTAATATACCCCAGAATATTAGCCTTTTTTGAAACTGCATCACATTGTTGACTCATACTCAATTTGAGATCCATGATAACCCCCAGATCTTTTTCACTAATACTATACCTGGCCATTTAGTCCCCATTGTGTAGTTGCGCATCTGCATTTTCTCTTCATATGTGAAGTATTCTGCACTTGCCTTTATTGAATTTTATCTTGTTGATTTCAGACCAGTTCTCTAATTGGTCAGTTATTCTGAATTCTAATCCTATCCTCCAAAGTGTTTGCAACCCCACCCAACTAAAAAATTGAATAATTCCAGGCTCAGGATTGAGCACTGCGGGACCCCACTAGATATGCCCTTCCAGACTGACAACGAATACTTGATCACTCCTCTCTGAGCATGGTCTTTCAACACACTGTGCACCCACCTCCACAGTAATTTCATCTAGACCATTTTCTCCCAAATTGTTTGAGAATGTCATGTGAGATTATATCAAAAGCCTTCCTAAAATCAAGGTATCACATCTACTGCTTCCTTCCCCATCCACTAGGCCAGTATCCCTGTCAAAGAAGGAGGTGAGGTTAGTTTGTTATGATTTGTTCTTGACAAATCTATGCTGGCTATTCCTTATAAACCTATTATCCTTTACAAACTGTCTAATAATTTGTTCTAGTATTTTGGTATCAATGTTAATCTGACTGATCTATAATTTCCCAGGTCCTCTTTGTTCCCCTTTTTAAAGATAGATACTAAGTTTATCCTGCTCCAGTCCTCCGAGACCTCACCAGTCCTCCATGAATACTCAAAGATAATTGCTGTTGGTTCCAAGATTGCTTCAGCTGGTTCGTTAAGTACTGTAGGATGAATTTCATCAATCCTTGCTGACTTGAATACCTCTTATTTAAATATTCTCTAATCTAACCTGTTTTCCCTGTTTTGGACTGTTTTTTTTTTCCTTCCCCTTGTTAATACTTTGAGTATCTGGTCATTAACCTTTTTAGTGAAGACTGTAGTCCAATAGGCATTAACCACCTCAGCCTTCTTGATGTCATCAGTTATTAGCTCTTCTTCCCATCTAAATAAAGGGCCTACACTTTCCTTCATCTTTCTCTTGATCCTAGTGTATTTAAAGAACTTCTTGCCTTTTATGACCCTTGCTAGATAACTCATTTTATGCCTTATCCTTTCTCATTGTCCATACACACTTACACTGTTCTTTTGTACTCCTTAGCAATTTATCCTTGTTTCCACTTTCTGTAGGATTCCTTTTTGATTTTTCAGATCATTAAGGAAACTGTTTAAATGGCTCTGTACTCCAATAGCATCCCTTTGTGCCACTAAAATGCTCCTAGTGCATAGAAATTTTTCAGCACACAAGCAGTCTTAGTTTAAAAAGATTATCCTGTATAGCATACTAAGGGAAGGCACTAGTTAAAGTTCATAATGTAGCTAGTATCGATGAAAGGTGTAAAGTGATAGCAGAGCATGAAATCTTATTTATCTACAGACCAGGTACCCAGGCTGCCCCATCACTGCATCTCAAACTTTCCTTTTTTTGGAAAGGACCATTGCTAGGTGAAGTAGTTCATTCTGCATACCATTCAGCCTTTGGCCTGTTTTGTTGATACTGCCAATAAGCATGCAGGCTAATGTGAACAGTGATGGTGCCTTGATGTGGACACCTGTCCTTTATGGACATGGACAGACTATATACTTGTTTCATAAAGACCTTTTTAAACAGTTGTGAACTAATAACTTTTGTTCATAATAAGTTTGTCAACTTGATATTCAAAAAAATCAAACTACTTACTTATGAACCATGTTTTTCAGTTTCAGCATCTTATAGACTTCAGCTGAAGTCTGAGGACCTTGTAGCTTTTGTCCATTCAGCATCTCTTTTTCCAGCTCCTCAATTGACTAGAAGAAATGAGAGCGATCTCACAAACAGAATAAAAGGAAGGTGTATAACAGAACAGTGTTTCAAGTAGAAGGCTTCTGAGTTGGACCTTGCAAAGGGAATTAAAACCAATAGTAAAAAGTTCTATAGCCATATAAATAAGAAGAAAACTAAGAAAGAAGAAGTGGGGCCGCTTAACACTGAGGATGGAGTGGAGGTTAAAGATAATCTAGGCATGGCCCAATATCTAAACAATTACTTTGCCTCAGTCTTTAATAAGGCTAAAGAGGATCTTAGGGATAATGGTAGCATGACAAATGGGAATGAGGATATAGAGGTAGATATTACCATATCTGAGGTAGAAGTGAAACTGAAACAGCTTAATGGGACTAAATCGGGGGGCCCAAATAATCTTCATCCAAGAATATTAAAAGAATTGGCACCTGAAATTGCAAGCCCATTAGCAAGAATTTTTAATGAATCTGTAAACTCAGGAGTAGTACCGAATGATTGGAGAATTGCTAATATAGTTCCTAATTTTTAAGAAAGGAAAAAAAAGTGATCTGGGTAACTACAGGCCAGTTAGTTTGACATCTGTAGTATGCAAGGTCCTGGAAAAAATTTTGAAGGAGAAATTAGTTAAGGACATTGAAGTCAATGGTAAATGGGACAAAATACAACATGGTTTTACAAAAGGTAGATCGTGCCAAACCAACCTAATCTCCTTTTTTGAAAAGGTAACAGATTTTTTAGATAAAGGAAATGCAGTGGATCTAATTTACCTAGATTTCAGTAAGGCATTTGATACCGTGCCACATGGGGAATTATTAGTTAAATTGGAGAAGATGGGGATCAATATGAACATCAAAAGGTGGATAAGGAATTGGTTAAAGGGGAGACTGCAACGGGTCCTACTGAAAGGAGAACTGTCAGATTGGAGGGAGGTTACCAGTGGAGTTCCTCAGGGATCGGTTTTGGGACCAATCTTATTTAATCTTTTTATTACTGACCTTGGCACAAAAAGTGGGAGTGTGCTAATAAAGTTTGCAGATGATACAAAACTGGGAGGTATTGCCAATTCGGAGAAGGATTGGGATAGTATACAGGAGGATCTGGATGACCTTGTAAACTGGAATAATAGTAATAGGATGAAATTTAATAGTGAGAAGTGTAAGGTTATGCATTTAGGGATTAATAACAAGAATTTTAGTTATAAATTGGGGACGCATCAATTAGAAGTAACGGAAGAGGAGAAGGACCTTGGAGTATTAGTTGATCATAGGATGACTATGAGCTGCCAATGTGATATGGCTGTGAAAAAAGCTAATGCGGTTTTGGGATGCATCAGGAGAGGCATTTCCAGTAGGGATAAGGAGGTTTTAGTACCGTTATACAAGGCACTGGTGAGACCTCACCTAGAATACTGTGTGCAGTTCTGGTCTCCCATGTTTAAAAAGGATGAATTCAAGCTGGAGCAGGTACAGAGAAGGGCTACTAGGATAATCCGAGGAATGGAAAAAATGTCTTATGAAAGGAGACTTAAGGAGCTTGGCTTGTTTAGCCTAACTAAAAGAAGGTTGAGGGGAGATATGATTGCTCTCTATAAATATATCAGAGGGATAAATACAGGAGAGGGAGAGGAATTATTTCAGCTCAGCACCAATGTGGACACAAGAACAAATGGGTATAAACTGGCCACCACGAAGTTTAGACTTGAAATCAGACGAAGGTTTTTAACCATCAGAGGAGTGAAGTTTTGGAATAGCCTTCCAAGGGAAGCAGTGGGGGCAAAAGATCTATCTGGTTTTAAGATTCTACTTGATAAGTTTATGGAGGAGATGGTATGATGGGATAATGGGATTTTGGTAAGTAATTGATCTTTAAATATTCAGGGTAAATAGGCCAAATCCCCTGAGATGGGATATTAGATGGATGGGATCTGAGTTACCCAGGAAAGAATTTTCTGTAGTATGTGGCTGGTGAATCTTGCCCATATGCTCAGGGTTTAGCTGATTGCCATATTTGGGGTCGGGAAGGAATTTTCCTCCAGGGCAGATTGGAGAGGCCCCGGAGGTTTTTCGCCTTCCTCTGTAGCATGGGGCATGGTTGACTTGAGGGAGGCTTCTCTGCTCCTTGAAGTCTTTAAACCATGATTTAAGGACTTCAATAGCTCAGACATGGGTGAGGTTTTTCATAGGAGTGGGTGGGTGAGATTCTGTGGCCTGCGCTGTGCAGGAGGTCAGACTAGATGATCAGAATGGTCCCTTCTGACCTTAGTATCTATGAATCTATGAAAATGTTAGACAAAAGAATCCAGTAATTAAACTGCAGCCCATGCCTGCCTTGTACTTTTGTTATAGGCCAAATGATTAATGAACAGAAGGTAGTGGGAGGCTTGAACAGATTCTTTCTCGGGTTCCTAAGCCATGGCTGAGGCATACAGTCCATATTATATAACCGTTTGTTTTTAAAAGCAGAAGGAAGCAGCACTGGATGTGCTGTCCCAAGCAGGAAGAGGATTTTCACTTTATTCTAGAATTGTGGGATACTATTCTCTCCCCTTCCAATTTAGTTTAGTCCATCTTTGTTCAGCCCAAAGCTTTCAACTCTTGGGAAGTGCTTGGAATAATATGTGCTACACCATTCCCTGAAATACTCTCCTTGCCAACTGCAAAGACTAAGAGTCACTTCTGAACCCTCCTCTCTTAGAGCCAGTGTTATCCTTTCATCAGGAAGATGACTTTGTGTGTAAAACACAATTTATTAACACATGCGCTTATGATGCCTCAAAAATGCTTCTTACTTTTCCTGTCTGCACAAAGGTTTCCGCTACTTTCCTGTTGCGTCCCCCGTAGCATGTAGTGATTAGATCAGCAATGCCGCAGCTCTCCAGAAAAGTAGCTATTGATACTGGACCCCTGCAGAACAGCTTTGCAAAGGCTACCATCTCCATGAGGCCCAAACGAATGACTGCTGCTTTAGTATTATCACCAAAGTTCAATCCATCGCAGAATCCAGCTCCCACTGCTACTATATTCTAAAATTAGTTTTATGGAAAAGGTGCAAAAGAGAGAAGGAAACCAAGTTAGATAAGACATGCAGTTCTTTGGTAGCATATGCTAACTGTAAGTGAACACAGTAAGTAAATCTGTTTTTACCTGAGTGCTCTCAGGTATTCCAATTCCAAATAATTGTGAGCATACTTCATGTAGTGTCTAATTAAATGTCTAATTGCTCCCAAATGTCCACTAGTTGGACTTCTAAGGCCTAAAAAAATGTTCCCATAATTATTTCTGGGTGCAAAATGAAGGGCAATGTGTTAAACATTTGGCCCATATAATGCATATGGAATACTTTTTTTCCCCTTGTTGCCAGGTTGGTGTAGGGATCCAGTGACCCTTCTGTTCTTACCTTTAATTGAATCTTTGCCTAGCCTCGGTTTCTACCTCCATAAACAGGCATTGGTTGCAGGAGCTCATTCTTCTTTAGATCAAACTTGGCCTATGCCTACAGGAACATTTTGCTCTCCTTACAAAAGTTTAAAAGAGGTTCATCGGGCATCCTAATCAAATACTTAATCAAAAATATCCCACACTTTGTATTCAGACAGTGTAGTTCACTATAGGTTGTAGTAGTAGGTGTTAGTGTGGCTACCTTTAAGTTTGAAGTCCCAGAAATGCTCATGCCTCAGTTTTGCTCTCTGCACCATTACTGCTGAAATTCTCATTTCAGTAGGAGCGAGGACTGGGCTATTTCTATACAAAAAATACTCCACTGTGGCTGAAAACTGCCTGGGATACATGTTTGTGTCTATAAATAACTAATTTACTTGTAGGTAAACCACACACCGATTCAGTTCAAGCCAACAATGCTTTTGGCAGAATAAGTTGAATGATAAGAATATACATGACTGCGCTGTACGCTGGAGTGCATTTTCAATGTGTTTCAAAGCAAACTCAAGTGCTGCTTGGAACAGGCTTCAACTTCAGTATCATTTCTCATTTACATTGCAATTTAATGCAGAGGTCCCAATCAGGATTAGAGTGCCACTAATCCTGAATTCAGGTTTCAGAGTAGCAGCCGTGTTAGTCTGTATTCCCCAAAAGAAAAGGAGGACTTGTGGCACCTTAGAGACTAACAAATTTATTTGAGCATAAGCTTTCGTGAGCTATAGCTCACTTCATCGGATGCATCGAATGCATAATTCTGAATGTGTTACAAAACCACTGGGAGACATGGTTCCTGCCCCACAGAGGTTACAGTCTGTTACTTCCTTGTAAGTTATTACTTGAACTTTGGAAAGAAAACATTTGCTTAAAGAGGACTATCAATCCTTTTGCCACCTCTTTTTTAAAAAAAAACAAACAACTCTTTGTTAAAGAAATCTAACTTAAGTTGTATATCTAATTGTAGTTTGAATGATAGTCTATTATGATTATATTACCCTGAGGCACCAAATAAGATCAGGGTAACATTGCTAGGTGCTGCATATACACATGCTAGGAATTCCTACCACTAAGAGCTTACAATCTACCTAGACAAGGAAGTATTGAGGATCAAATTCTGCTCTCAGAAGCATGCATACCTACAACAAGGAAAGCATTTGTATAATTTGTTCTGAAATGCTTTACAAACAATCATTCCTCAACACACTTATGAGGCACATAAATATTCCCATATGATTTGCTCAAGGCTATCTAACAGCTTAGTGGCAGAGCCACCACTAGACAGGGAATCTTGAAACGAGACATGCGAGGGTAGAATTTGGCCCTAAAAAAACAATTATTTGGTTTGGCATCACTAACTTTTAAGGCTCCACAGATCTCCACTGTATCACAGTCATCCACCACGGTAATCCTGAAATTTGGGGTCTGCATTAATTCTTTAAAGATCTGCCCATCCTTTTCATTTTTGCACCCTGTGGAAGGAAGGATGGGAGTTACACATTCTTTGTTACACAAGTTACAGGGTGGTCAAAATGTGTATGTTTATAAGATACTGAAGTAGGGGGATGACTCTGAGGGAAGGGTTAGGTTTTGTAATCTGTATAACTAGACTTTATTAAAGGGGGATTTGTGAACCAATACCAGTTCTTACAGCTAGCAGCCAGTATAACCACACAAGTCAAAATGCATTAGCAAAACATGTGTCCAATAACGTCAGGCTGTTACAGGTAGATAGCCCCAACATCCATCTCTGCCCAACAGGCGTGGTTAGTCTGTATAATTCCAAACCTTTCCAAGTGCTGTTTTCTAGTGTACGTTTATAGTCCCTTACAGTGAAAGCACTGATTGACGCAAATATGCCATCACCTCACACAGCCCTGCCCCAGGGCTACTACAGCTTGAGCACTGGGTTGAGTTAAACTCCTTAGCTCTAATCCTGGCTCAGCTGTTGACTCACAGTTTGGGTATGGCCAAGTCACTTAACCTATTAGCAGGGTGGTGTCAGGATCAATTCATGTTTGCACATTGCTTTGAAAATGTAAAACAGCATCACTGCTAAGTATTGCTAACCCACTGGGACAAGTTTCTCATAACACCAAATGCATTCCCACTTATAGGAGGATCCACAGACTGAGGTGTTCAATATTGGCGCTGTGAGGAAAAGTGGTGTTACAGCCATACTGAGGTCATGTATCAGACTATTAAAACACTGTCCTTTCGTATGGAGGAGGGGATGTGGCAGTGCTACTGGGAAAGCTGTGTGGGGATCTTTGAATGAGGCTTTACCTGGCTTTTGGAAAATTGTGTTGGCCTTTGTTTTCGTAAGAGCGATGTGGCCCTGACGTTCAGTGGGCTGAGCAACAGCAGTTCCCATTCCAGTGGGACTTCTGGGTGCTCGGCACCTCTGACAATTAGGCCCTATGCTGTTAAATATCAGAGCAAACCTGAACTGCTTCCGTCCTGCAGCCCTGGGATTAGTGCTCTAGCTCAGCACTAGCTCTAGCTCAGAAGCCTGATTTGGATCCCTCACTCTGTAGGCGAGTTGGGCATGTGGAAATGCGTTGTTTCTCTGAAGTGCCAATCTCTGGCCTGTCTAGCAGCAAAGATAGCTCTTCTAGATGTTCTCTCTCTCAAACAGAAGTGGCAAAAACACTTCGAGGAAGGGCATGAGAACAAAGAGGCAAACTCCTTTGAACCTCACAACCATCATTAAAACTTAGGCAAAGGTGCTGAACTCACCTCCAAGCCTTCAGAAAGATCTACTGCAACAATATTGCTCAGCTAATGTTCATACTGATGTCTAATAGCCTCCTCAGAGAGCAAAAGTTGCCAAGTTGGTATAGTTTTCACTATTAACATTGCACAGGAATGAGCAGTTTGAAATTTGCACATACAATCTGAAACAGCCAATCAAGCTGCAATAAATTGAAGTTGCATTTTTAATTTTCACAACAGATTTTAAGCTACTGTAAAAAGGTAAAGGTAGAGAGACCACTGAAACAGTTTGTGCTTAGGTAAGAAGCATTGTGTGCATGTGAGAGAGAGAGAGAGAGAGAGAGAGAATAAGTGATACAAATTTCAGTTACAAAGAGGTGGGAGGGTTGAGAAATTTAAACTAGGGGTGAGGGAGGGTTTGTGGGGCTGGTTGCACTTCCCTTGTAGTATGTCAGCTGCTGAAGGACTTGACATAATCTCTTTGACATTACTAGGAGTCTCCCATTAACTCATGTAGGAGAAGAATTGAGCCTAATTTTTAATGGACGAGATTAGCTAATAGCTGCATCTACTAGCACGTGCAGTAGTTTGAGTCTTATCCTGTTTCCACTGGAATTGTTGGAAATGTGGCCATTCCTTTAAGGGAAGGGGGTTCAGAGCTAAACACATGGTGTATACATAAAACTGTTCAGAAACCCTTCAAAGGCTTCCATGTTTCAATTACACATTATACTCTGTTGTTATCTTTAGATGCTGTCTTATTCCTCCACTAGGGATTGCTAGAAGTAGAAATTAATATTTGTGGTAGAACCAATCAGAGCTCTTGACTGTAACTCCCCCTGAATGACAATTACCAATGGTGGTTTCACAGAACTTCTCATCAGCCACTTCACTGGCTATATTGGCCCCCATAAGCACGCTGACTTCTATCTTCAGTTTCTCTCGAATGATGTCTGATATGAGCTTCAAGCCTTCAGCACCCTCGTCAACCCCCTGGTTAAACGATAACATTCAAATTCAAGTCATTAGAAAAGAAACACGGGTGACAGAGCATCAGAGTGTGAAATGTAGGCCTCATGCAGTAATCCCTCTGCAGGCAGTTCTCCCTATGATGTTAGTGGGAAACCTTTAAATGAAAGGACTTAGACCAGTGCCACAGTATGTCACAAGATTTTACTCTATGGTGAGGATGCTTTTTCTTTATATGTTAAATTTCCCATAGTTGTAAAATCATTAAGTTTTCATATAATATGTTTTTAAATGTCCTAGGCAAGATTTAAACGTAACACCTATTCTATGAAAGTGGAAACAGCCCAGCCCCAGTTTTGTTTTATATAAAGAAATAAGGCAAGGTGCATTATGCTTTCCCTCTTCTTATGTTGCTGTTTGCAGGAGAATCTTAAAAGGGAGGGAAAAGGCAACAGTTGTAGAATTGTAAGTCTGAAATTTTAATTTTATTTCCTTCAATTCATGTTTTAAATGAGACATTTTCTATAACAATTGGAAAGAAAGAGCAGTAGAATCAAAGCTGGAGGCAAACTGCAAGTTTTAAAAACCTCCTAAATTTTTTTTTTCCTTTTCAGATTACAATGTCTCTGGCTTCTTTAGCTTTTTAGCTGCCCTGATTCCAATTGCAAATCATTTTAACTCTGTAAAACCAGCTATAAATGTTGTTGTCCATGTTTTTGTGCTTTCAGAATCAGCCCTGGAAGGGGAGAGTACATGGAATAGAGCATTAAGGCTTTAAAGCTGTAGCTCTTTGGCATTTCTAGCCCCAGGTTTTCCATAATGCATACTTATTACTTCACTGCATACAGATTGATTGTGGAGATCACAAATTACCTTGATCAGTGAAATGCCAAATGCTCCAGGTTTTATGTGACCAACAATCTGGTCACAAATTCGTGTAATGAATTGATGGGGTATAACAAAGATGAAAATATCTGCCCCAGCCGATGCTTCAACAACATCTGCTACAGCCACCTAAAATGAAAGTGAGGAAAAAATTAACCATCCCTCATACCATGAGTTAACATACTTACAAAATAATTGTACACCTAATCCGTCACAGAAGAACATTAAAATAGGAATCCATTAACTAAAAATAAAGGAATCCTTAAACTAATTAATGCTACAACAGAGTGTTCACCTTTAATGCAATCAGTTATTGTATTCCAGATCAAAATGTCCATGAAGGCAGCATATCCTAACTTCTTAAACCAGTGTCCCATACTAGCCCTGTGGAGATGATCTGGGAAATATAATATACCCTACAGCTGCATTACCTTCTCAAGTGCCCCTCAGAGCAGGGAAGGCCCTTTTAATGCAGTTCTTAAAGGCAGCCAAGTAACCCTGGTAATACAGTTACATTGGAGCCATAGGGTGTGGAGCCATAGGGTCTCTCCGCAGATGACTCTGGTCACCTGTGAATGCCTCAAGATCTATGGGGATCTGCAGGGTTTGTGGGCAGACCCCATAGCTTACCCCATGTGGGTTACTCCTCTCATCTTGATGGAATGATCAAGGAGAAACTCTGCCAGAGGATCCTTATAGTTATCCTGCCCAAACAGGATTTACTGCAGGAAATAGTGATTTGGCCTAGTATTTGCAAAAAATTAACACAAACACTCCAAGGACCTGGCAAGCCCTACCCTGTCCCAAGCGTAAACCATTCCAGTTGGAATTAACAACAAAACCAGGCTTATAAGGAAGCTAGCAGCTGAATTTCACTCTGCCACAGCTGCCAGTAGCTTTATTGATAATAATAAGAGAACATATTCCCCTAAGATTGGGGCCCTTCATCTGTGCCATAGTATGAGCTGAGCATAAATCAAACAGCACTTTCAGGTCAATAGCTAAACAAACTGCAGCTCTCCGCATCAGCTCCTTCAAAGCCAAGGTTTCCCATTCTTTTAAAATAACTGGCCTAACCCAGGTTTCAGAGTAGCAGCCGTGTTAGTCTGTATTCGCAAAAAGAAAAGGAGTACTTGTGGCACCTTAGAGACTAACAAATTTATTAGAGCATAAGCTTTCGTGAGCTACAGATGAAGTGAGCTGTAGCTCACGAAAGCTTATGCTCTAATAAATTTGTTAGTCTCTAAGATGCCACAAGTATTCCTTTTCTTTTTGGCCTTACCCAATTAGACCAATGTGAATGGGGAATTCCACTCTGTCATCGAGCATATTGGAATGAAGTGAGCCATCAAAAACAGGACTGATTTTTAACTAATTAAAACACACCTTTCTAGCAAATTGTTCATGCACACTTCTCCAATAGCATTATCCAGCTAAGATGAAGCGGGATACTTATGACCTAAGCAGTGAAGAGCTACTCATTGTTTAAATTCTACAGTGATGGGTGTGATACAAACCCCAGGATTCAGAGTAGCAGCCGTGTTAGTCTGTATTCTCAAAAAGAAAAGGAGTACTTGTGGCACCTTAGAGACTAACAAATTTATTAGAGCATAAGCTTTCGTGAGCTACAGCTCACTTCATCGGATGCATTTGGTGGAAAAAACAGAAAAAACTGTTTTTTCCACCAAATGCATCCGATGAAGTGAGCTGTAGCTCACGAAAGCTTATGCTCTAATAAATTTGTTAGTCTCTAAGGTGCCACAAGTACTCCTTTTCTTTTTGAGAAAACCCCAGGATGTGAAGTGTCTCCAGTGGAGGTGACAGGGTCCCTGCTGATTATAGCATCTTCCTGCAGGAGCAAAGTAGCCTGCACACACTCCTCTCCCCACAGTTCAAGGAAATCTAGCACCTCCAGCTTGGACCAGCAGGCAGCATGAGACCAAAAGCAAGGAGCCGTGATTTCAGCAAAAAGTTAGCAGATAACAGGAAGAGATGTGGCTGCGAAGGCAGTCCAAGGCATTTAGAAGCAAGCGTGACTTCCAGTCACTGTGATCCCTGGGCAGTGGAGTTCAAAAGTGCTGCCAGAGAATGTATGTTGTATGTATGAAGGGAATGTATGTTGCATTATGGGAATGCAAGTGGAGGACTGCTTATATGGTACAGGTTGTGCATCAACACTGCCACTGTGCTGATAGAACTATACCAGCAGGGGCTTATGTTCCTCCAAAAAGGAGAATAACTATGCTGGAAAAAGTGGAAGGTTTTGTCAATAAAAGACTAAATTAAGCATGGACACCTGCCAAGCTGTGCTGGAAAAAGGCTGGTTTAGCTGGTACACTTTTTAATGTAGGTCAGGTTTTAAGGTGAGTCTGCTACAGGTATAGGAATAAAAAACTGGCTTTTTCTCCTGTTACATTGTTGTAAAAATAATCAAGGTTGTTCATATCTTGCTTGGGGTTGGACCAAGGAGGTGACATCCACCTATGTCAATTTCAAGTCATGGGAGTGCAAACATGCTATTACAATACTAAATTTAGAAAAATTAACTACTCTAAGCAAGGAGGCCACTCATTTGCAGCATGTTAAATTCTGTTTGCATGAATTAAAAGCTACTCTGTAAAGGCTGTGCTAGTTTCTTTACTTTCCAAAACAGGACCAAATAGCAAGCTCCTGAACAAATAAAATGTCACCCTGCTTGCTTTAAATTAAGTAGCTATAAATAATCAAGAATGATCATGTTTCTTTAAGTTTATGAAGCTATAAATTATCTAGTATGATCACACATTTCGAATGGCTGTAAAAGTTATAGTTTTTTGCTTTTGGTAGATTTTATTGCATTACCAATTAAAGTGCCTCAGTTTTTCTATTCTGCAATCACACACATAATCACAGCAATGCTATTCATGCTGTTATATTCCAGAGCTGTTAGCTTTTTTATTGAACTTTTAGTTAGAAAGGGAGGGGGAGTTAAAACAACCTTAATTTTGTTTAGGGTGGACGCTATGGGCCACATACTCTGCTGGTGTAAATCAGCATCTCTCTATAAATGCTATGGAGATGTCCTGACTTACAGCTGGGCAGGATCTGGGGCTTTGTGTACAAAAACACAAATATAGCTGGTTTGTTCTGAAGTTGTATGTCCTTTAGATGAAACATTGGTAAGCAATGCAAACAGTGGGTCAAATTCAGAAGTAATGCAAATGTTAGAGTAAGTTGGGCGGAAAAGAGATGTAAGTAATCTTAATGCTTGGCATGTGTATGTAGGATGAGATAGTAAATCCCCAGATAAGGTCTGCAGTTAAAGCAGGATTAAAGTCCCTCTAATTCATACTTTAATGACTAATTGTAAATGATCCAAACAACAGGGATTCCATTTTAAGAATTAAGGTCTAAACAAAGAACTTTAGCTTCCCCTGAGTCAACCTATCACCTCTTTCTAGTGTTAAATCCACTTTAAGGTATTTTTTAAAAGCAAACCAGGGATTGTGAAATTCTCAGTGTGGTCCCACCATCAGTCCTAAAGCTTTGAAAGAACATTTCTGTTGTTTAGCCAACTTACCACATTTTTAGGTAATGTTTGTCCTGGAAGATACTTCACATTTTCATGATCTTTGTTTATGATCTCTGTGAGTTTCCTCCCATTTATGATTTCTTCAAAGACCCACATCTTCACAACAGGATCAAACCTGTTAGACTTCTGGATATTTTTGCCAATAATTTTTGCAATAGCAGATCCCCTGTATAAAAAAGTAAAATACTTAGAGACAGGATTCTGTATATTCGTTTTGAAACAATCTCCTTAGGAAAGTTGAGTAACCTTAGTTCCAACTGGGAGCACAAACTGCATTGAGCAAAATACTCCTACCTTATTGAAAGGCCTGCATTACAGAAACTATGGCCATGTTTATATGCTAATTAAGCCCAACACAAGGCTCTTCCCTCCCTCAAGAAAATACCCACTAGAGATATACAGAAAATGGATACCAAGTAAAATACAGATGTGGCCAGAAATCCAGAGTAAACATAAACATGATGTAGCATGTTACATCTTGTTTTTAATTTAGAACTTCGAATAATATTTTTTGTTTCTTAAAAAAAAAAATGTAGAGTAACTCAAGTGAGAAGATGCTGCTGAGCAATCTGGATGCACTGAAGTCTGTGCATCTTACCTGAAATGTATCAAACTTTCCTATCAATAGCCACATTCCAGGAGAGGCCTGCTTGAGCAGTGGTCTAGCTTAGTTAAATGGACACTATTAGGTTAAAAATCACTCTTAAAGTCTAACGGTGTGACAAACAAAACCTTAAATGATTAAAACCTGAAACAACTGAAGTCATCTAGTTTACTTTGCATCATTCATGCTGTGCATTTACTTGCTTTTCTGTCAGCTTAGACCAGTGGTTGTCACCCTGCAGCCGGCCGGCCCGCTAGCAGCCCAATCAGCACACAGCTGTGGCCCATGTGACCTCCTCATGGCCATACAGATAGTGTGGATGCGTCCCACATAACACATATGTGGCCCACAATGGTAAATAGGTTCAGAACCACTGGCATAGACAGTGAAATTAGACTAGTCATTTTCCCTGATTTCATTTTCTCATGCACCAGCACAATACTGCCATGTCTGAGTTATGAACACTGCAGGAAAAATATTTAAATTAAACAAAAAACTTGATTTAACTGTAGAAGACGACCATGAAAATACTGGTTAGTGGTCTTTAAGTTTTAAGAAAGAACTTAAAATTTTGAGGCTACTTTGACTTTTAAGGACCTGTCCAAATACAACTTTTGAGTCAGAGGATCTGGTTACAATACTCTTGTCCCCTGACCCAGTTACAACACAGCTCCAATTAGAAGCATGAACAGACCATAATTTGTGTATTAAACAGTTATCTGTAATTGATAAAACCTTGGGTTTATCCAGGGTTAAGTCCAATTAGATGGTGTCCAAACAACAAGTCATAGCTGCTTTGCAACTGGGACAGAGGGAAACTATGTTATAACTGCCTCCCTTCACTCAAATACCGTAGTGACTTAAATCAGCTTGCTCAATAAGCAATAACAGAATAAGTTATCTGTAACTGATAAAACCTTGGGTTTATCCAGGGTTAAATTAAGTCCAATTAGATGGTGTCCAAACAAGTCATAACTGCTTTGCAACTGGGACAGAGGGGAACCATGTTGTAACTGCCTCCCTTCACTCAAATACAGTAGTGACTTAAATCAGCTTGCTCAATAAGCAATAACAGAATAAGGGCCCCTATCTTACTGTCTTTATTCATGCAAAAGTCCCACTGAAGTCAATGGGCATTTTGCCTGAGTATTGGCCGCAGGACAGGTGCCAAGGTATGCAGTGATACCAGGCTACCCAAAGACCATGGGGGTGTTGTGAGGCCTTGTATAATGAAGGCAATTGTTTATTTTTTTAAGCCATTTACAAATGTAAAGTAGATAGGTAAAAATTTCCGGGGGAAATCTTCATTAAAGGGGAATAAGACTTCTCTTTGTGAAACAGATGAGGCCTACCATATTTAATACTACATTTATACCTAATTTATAGTTCAGTTCTTGGCTCCTCCCATCAGAATGGGAGACGAAGAAAGGCGATGGTTTGTGGAAGAACACAGTGACTATGCATTGGAGAGAAAGGTTGCTTTTGTGGTTAAGGCACTGGCCTGGGACTCTGGAGATCAGGGGTTCCTGGTTCTGCCATGCACTTTCTCTGGGACCCTAGATCAATGATTTAATCTCTCTGTTCCCAATCTGTAAAATGAGGATAACAATGTTCTTCCCCTCCCTCCCATCCTTCATTGGTCTTATAAACCCTTGGGAGCTGGGACTGTCTCTTACCAAATGCGTACTCAGTACCAAGTACAATACAGAGGCCCAGATCTCATCTGGAGCCTCTCTGGGTGCTACTGTAACATAAAAAGTTGGCCTGATTTTCAAAGCTACTGAGCATCCACAGCTCCTGTTGATTTCAATGGGAACTAGAGATGGTTGGCATCTTTGCAAATCAGGCCAACAAAGGCAAATCTAAAATTACTTAAGTATAAAAACGTGATGCTGATTATTTCAGCTACCAGCTAAAGAGCACTAAATGTTAAGAGAAACTGCTTGTTCTGGCCTTTAACCAATCCAAGCTCATTTTTTAAAATTGAAAGATAGTACACTGTAACCTCTCTTTAAAATTTTTAATAGCTTATGGTGGACCGGCAGCTCTCAGAGAACGAGACTGCTTTTCCAGCAGAGCCTTCATAGCTCATGTGCTGAGATGCTGCTGGGACACAGTTTTGAAACTGACAAGACTGGAACACAAAGGAATCTAGGTTACTAAATAAGCAATTTTAGAAAAATCTGAGGCAGTGTTCAGCAGTCAGCAGGAAAAGACTCTCACTGTGAATTAATGGGAGACTCGCACATGAACAAAGAGTTCAAAAACTGGTGCTCTATTTTACCTAACCTATTTGAAATTCATAGTTCAGCACTAACCAACCTTTGGAAAGAATTGCTTTATCTGTGAAACCAGTGTTTAGTAGACTATAGGAGCATGGCAGGGAAGGTTCACATACGCAAACAAAGGCAAGGGACACTGCCCCATAAACATTTTACCTCATTTAATCTCCAAAGGTCAATTTATTAAAGATAATAGAAGGCTGTCCTTTTTAATTAGATACCGGTTAAAGGGTCGACAGAAACCCAATTTATAAAAAAATCAACAACAACAAATAGTTTTTCCTGCTAATTCTTAAAACAATTTCATCCAGGATAGATGAATAATAGTAGTATTATGCTTCAAGTGCTGGCTCTCAGCATTAATGGACCGTAGAACTTTTGAATGGCAGTGTTCTGGCTGAAGTCAGTGACAACTCTACCAGTAACTTCAATAGAAGCAGGGTCAATCCCCAGAGGAGCAGGATGACTCATTAATATTAGAGTAGTGTCTTTCTCTTTAATTTGTATTGCAGTAGCATCCAGGAATTCCAGTCATGTATGAAAGTCCCATTGTGTGAGGCTTTGTACAAACACAGAAAAAAAAGACAGCCCCGGCCCTGAGCAATTTATAATCTATAGGTTTGGATATCTGGGGAAGTTATACCAGTTTGAGCTAGGCTTTGAACTACTATAATTTATAGTTATATGGGTATAACTCCCCATGGGGATGGCCACACTTATTCTAGAATAAGAGTGTTTTTTTCAAGTTTAGCCTATGTCACTCTGAAAGTGGTTTATGCTAAACTTGAAAAAAACACTCTTATTCCAGAATAAATGTGTCCAGATATGGGGTTGTACTGGCAGAATTATAGAGGTTTAATTATACTGGTATAACTGGAACAATCTACCCAGGTTTTCTACAGGAGAGACAAGTAACATTTCACACACACACAGAGACAGCGTGTGTCCCCTCTACATTAAATAGACACTTGTTCCTCTACTAATAAATGCTCAGACTTGTAAAGTAGTGAGCACCCCCAACTCCTACTAAAGTCAATGAGAGTGGAAGGCATTCAGCATCTTGGAGGATCAGGCCCCCAGCTACTGTAATTTAGAAATTAATCTATATTTTTAAACAAATAGCAGAACCATTACTAACTAACAAAACCTATTGCTTCTCTGGTTTGGCAGGTAACTTGTATAATCAAATCAGCTATAAGGCTTCCGATACTGTTGGCATAATAAGGATCACTGTGACTCACTGGGCAGCTGGGAGAAGCTGTTGAAACATTTGTGTCATGTGTCAACTGTCTTGCTGAGACTCAGAAATGATCCCTGAACTGTTACCTAAATATCTAGTTTGAGGGCAACAGAAGGAAAGATGAGTCAGCTAGAAGTAAACATTCCACTGTTATGTCTGCATTTTAAAGAAACGCTGTTCCAACTTTGACAAGCTCAAAAAACACCCTTTCCCCCAAATAAAAATTATTTTTTTCTACTTCAAAATGTGTTTCCACCAGCTGCAACTTCCCTAAGCCACCCAGCTTCTGGCTTAAACAATCCAAAGAACCACTGGGAGATTTGTATCACACACACACAGAAGTGTGCATGCCATGCTGTTCAGTCATACTCTGCTCTTATAGTCCAGAAGGAAAGCAAAATCCAAAGTTCACTGAACTTAGAGGAAAGAGACCTATTGATTTCAGTAGGTCTCCTCTAAGTAGAAACACCCACAGTGCTTTCCAGAGCAATGTTCTTGCCCATTTCAACATCCTTCTGATTCACAACAATGGGGAGAGCAGAATGGTAGCACAATATTCACTCACATGATGGCAGCAAACCCAGGACCCATTTAAGGCTGAATTCTCACAGAAATATGAAACCGTATCAGCACCTTTCTGGAGAACAGTGGATTCCTGGGAAAGGTGCTAAAATACTTAAAAGGAAAATGCAAATGCTGTTTTAAATCTCTGTGTGGGCATGTTTCAGAGTAGCAGCCGTGTTAGTCTGTATTCGCAAAAAGAAAAGGAGTACTTGTGGCACCTTAGAGACTAACAAATTTATCAAATGCATCCGATGAAGTGAGCTGTAGCTCATAAAAGCTTATGCTCTAATAAATTTGTTAGTCTCTAAGGTGCCACAAGTACTCTTTTTCTTTTTGTGTCGGCATGGTGTTAAATGAAGGCTGCCCTGGTGTTAGTTCTAGCCCCTTCATGTAAGGAGCACACACAAGGCGTACTGACCTTTTGCTCTCCTTCTGAGCCAGAAGGGGGATGAAATGAGATGGCCTGATCCTGCAGGTTGCTAAGAACCTTCAGCTCCCATTGAAGGCAAGTGGTGCTCAGCTTCTCTGAGGACCAAACCCTAAAATGCTTTGATAATACTTAGCACATTGGAATTTTCCTCTATAAATATTCGAGCGTGCTACAAAGGTGAGTAAATATCAATAACCCCATTTTACAGGTGGATAATTGGAGGCACAGAGTGACAAAGTGATTTGCCTGAAGCCACTACATTCCTGGCAGTGCTGTGAGTGCAACTGAGGCCTTCTGCCTTCCAGTCTGGTTTGGTGCAATAGACCACACTAACAAGAATTTAGAGTGAATAAAGGGGCAGGGTGACACACATAAACCTATTGTATGCAATTGCAGCAAACTCAGTGTCCAGATAGTGGTTTGGGTTGCTTAGGCCAGGAGCTGGAATTTTAACACTGGGCAGCCCTCCATAGTTAGAGCTGCAACAATGTTATTCCCTTGGGGTACAAGGATAGGGACGTATATCGATATTAAAATGCACAATGTAATTTGTTTTGCTGCAGGGGGTTAAATTTTCAAATCACCTTGTTCCCTTTTCAAAGGTGAATTAGGTGTTTAGGAGCCCAAATCCTATCGACTGAAAATGGGATTTGAGCTTCTCAGTTACTCAGGCGCTTTTCAAAATCTGACTTGTCATCTCTAGGGTGAGACAGAGTTCCATTAAAATACAGATGTTACATAATGTGTATCTTGGAGAGACATTCCTTTCCCTAATGCCCAAACTGGATATTAAGATAATAGTTCAGAGATCTGCACTTGAATATACATGCACTGTTCTTCAGAAAACATGGTTTCAAATCCCAGTCTAAACAAGACCTTAGGGAAGAAACTCTGTGTTCTTTAGCAGCAGTGTTGGGGAAGGCAGAGAAATATTTTAAAACGAGTGTACATGCTAGTGAGAGGTATCAGATTTCAGACCTGACCATCAGGATTTGAACTGTGCCAGTATAGGGTGCTACACCTGTCAACTCTTCTCTGGGGACACCATCAGCTTTTGCAAAATTTAAGCTTTCAGTTTAAAGATGGTTGTGAAGATAATGACCAGAATTCTCATCCAATGCTGTCTTACTAAGTCTGCAGATCGTAATACTCAACTCTGAAGAACTACCCTGAAATTCCATTCGTCTCAGGATGGTTACTCTGAAACCTAATGATTTAAATTTAAAATTTAAACATTATTTCTCTGTGATCTTTTTAGCAGGAACAGCTTGGTATTCTGGGATTGCTGGAGTCTTAGTAGTGTATCCCCATTTTTCCCCACTGTGAACCGTGCTCTCAAATTTGTGTCCCTTTTTAGTGTAAAATTTCTTGAAATCTGTGTAAAGAACCAGTTCATTATTTTGAGCACATATTTTGGGAGACTGAACTCCCTCACTGGGGACAGAAGGGAAAATAATTCCTTACAGAGGCCCAATTCTGCACATATGCTGATCCAGATTCTGAAGTCAATGGAAGTATTGTGTTGTATAATAACTGTAAAATCAGGACCCTCATGTTCTCTTTCAGTAGGAGACATAAGGATCCCTGCAATAATTCACTGAGGAATATAGCTGGAAATTACCCCCCCAAAAAAACCCCAACCCTTCAACTGAGGAGAGAAAGAACTGTTTATCAAAGCCAAAGGGAGAGTAGAGAACCTGGCAATCCCTCTAGCAAATTGCATGCACTTGCAATTTCCAGGCAGAAGTAACAATACTACCTATCAAAGCAGGAGAAATTTAATCTGCATTCAGTGGCAGTTCATTACCTGAAAGTTACAAAAAGAAGAGTACATGTGAAGATGGGTGAGCATGAGGTTATTTCACAGTCAGTCTGGGGACTGGGGCACATGTAAAACACTACAGACTCTCCTGGACCTCCATGGAATCCTCCTCCTCTTGCCTCTCCACCCAAGAGGTACAAGGCTCAGAGTAGTCACTTTCTACCTTTAGGTTTCAGTTTGCATTTTACAGGAGCAGCCATGTGTCTGCCATGTGACATGCTTCCCCTCATAGCACAGTCGTGTCTGCCATGTGACATGCTTCCCCTCATAGCACAGTTGAGCAGAGAGGGCACTGGTTGAGTTATCCGCTGACTTGGATTCTGTTCCCAATCCTGCCACTTACTCTGTATGAACTTGGGCAAGCCATATAAGCTCTGTAGCTACCTAGTTTCCCCATCTTAAAAAACGGGGATCATACTGATGCACCTCTGCAAAGCTTTGAGATGTATGCATGAAAATGCTGCTAGTTCTTACTAATAAGCAGCTGGTGTTTCATATTTCTGTTGTTTTTTCTCCCTTCTTAGCGGCATGTGTTCCTCTTCCATGAGCCACCAGCTTCTGATGGGCGTGTACCCCTGATGTAGGAATTCCAAGAACTCTCCTCTGGAGTACCATTGGGTTCTCCTAGCACCCAACTGTAAAATCCTAAAACTAAAGGTAAAAAACAGCTTCTTCCACTAGTCACAGGCTTTCCGCCTATGTCCCATTGCTTATTATTATTTCACATTTATATTACAGCAGTCCCTAGAGGCCAACCAGGTTGGGTCCCTCTTTGCTGTACCCAGAATCTAGCAAACATAAGTCCCTGCCACATAGAGCTTACAGTCTGAGATGAGACTTAACAGGTGGAGGAGCCAAACAAGGAGGTCAGGCTGGGGGACCAGGTAGAAAAAGTAACAAAACTAATAGATGCACAGAGCTCTTAGCCAAGCAAGACCAATGATCTTGTACAGTTCACTAGGAATATTTTAGGACCACAGGTTCCTGGCTTTCCTATCAATAGACACATTCCAGGAGGAGCCTGCTTGAGAAGTGGCCTAGCTTAGTTAAAGGGACACTATCAGATTAAAAATCATGCCTAAAGTATAATGGTGTGACAAACAAGACCTTAGATGATTAAAACCTGAAACAACTGAAGTCATCTGGTTTTCTTTGCATATCTTTTTCTGGCATTTACAGCCCAATCCTAAATTCGTTTTTCCCCCCAACCCAAATATTTAACTGACTTCAAGGGCTCTGGGGTTCCAGGCTGGGAGATGCTAAGAACCTGTTGTAAAGTCCTGAGTACCCCCTTCACTCACTGTCTGTAGTAGCTATTAGGAGTGTTCAGCACCTCTCAGGGTGAACTCGGCCTGTCAAAGGATCAGGCCCCTGTGTGTGTATGTGCTTCTTTCCAACCAATGCTCAGGTTATGTGCAATCCTCAATGTCATCTCGAAACCCCATTGCCTCACAGTATAACTGGTAGTTCGCAGACTTTTAAATACACCCAAATTCTGCTCTGCTACAGGCTTCTGCTTCGGGACTAGCTGCACTGACTTCAGTGGAGTTAATCCAGACTCACATTAGCTTGGGGCGGGGCAGTAGGTGGTTTTGCAAAGGTAGAAATTGCTTAAAAATGCTGCCGGCCAGTACATACACCCCAATAAAACCATCTCGGGTGCCACTTTTTTGTGGTGACTAAAATTGCTAGGTTTTGTGTAAAAACACAATCATTCGCTTCTGCTCCCTGAGAAGGGGAGTCGGAAGTGGGAGGCAGGAGCTGGCTGCGGATTGCCTGGGAGAAGGGCCTGAGTTCCTTGCATTGCTGCAGCCTGGCTGTAAAAGACTGAGCTCCTTGCCCCCTCTCCTCCTCTCCCCTCCCCCAGACTCCAGCTAATAAGACACAATCTCTCTTGCAGCGGAATGAGTCTCAAGCATTGAACAGGTTTCAGAGTAGCAGCCGGGTTAGTCTGTATTCGCAAAAAGAAAAGGAGGACTTGTGGCACCTCAGAGACTAACAAATTTATGAGAGCATAAGCTTTCCTGAGCTACAGCTCACTTCATCGGATGCAAAAACAGAGGGGAGATTGATATACACACACAGAGAACATGAAACAATGGGGTGTGTATGATAAACCCATTGTTCCATGTTCTCTGTGTGTGTGTATCAATCTCCCCTCTGTTTTTTCCACCGAATGCATCCGATGAAGTGAGCTGCAGCTCACGAAAGCTTATGCTCTCATAAATGTGTTAGTCTCTAAGGGGCCACAAGTCCTCCTTTCCCTCAAGCATTGACATCTCTGCTCCTCGGCCCACGCCCCTCCAAGGAAGAGAGAGGAGCTCTCAGCTACCCCGGCGTTGCAATCCCCTCTCCCTTCCAACCCCAAGGGACAGAGCCCAGCTGAGCACTACGGACAGCACCAAGGTCTCCGCGCAAAGCTAGAGCCCAGCGCAGCCCCGCCGCAGGTCCCGGGCTCCAGGCGGGGCACTCACCAGTTTCCAGACCCCACGATGCAGACTTTCAGAGGAGGCATGGTGGCTCACGCGCCCTGGGGCCGTGGCTGGCGCGTGTCACCGACTAGAAAACCAGTTGCGCAGCAGCAGCAGCAGCAGCTTGGTGCCTCCGAGTTGCTCAATCTTCCGCCTGTCGGTGTGTGTGGCCGGGGGAGGGGGGTTTGAACACTCCCCAAAGAGCCGGTCCCGCCTGCGCCCTGAGATCCCGCTCGCCGGCTGCTCCCCCGGCTGTCAGCAGAAATACGCTGCCTCTGGAGACCAATGGGAGAGAGCAGGTGCCAGTGAGTGACAGGGCGGTGTACTGCCGAGGTGGCTCCTACCTTTGTCCCCGGGGCTGGGCGGGAAGGGAGGGAAAGGCAGGGGCTGGGTGAAGGCAACTGTCACAAGCTCAAAACGCCTCTGTGCAAAGCAGGTGCCTTGGGCTACCCACCCGGGGGGGGGGGGGGAGAGAACCTCCCTGCTTAACCCTTTCATTGCTGAACATCTTTTGCTACCCCACATCCACAATGTGCCACCAAAGCACGGTTCTCACGGGCTTACGTGAAACAAAATCCAGGGATAAAAAAATCCGCCTCCCCGAGCCCCGATATGTGCAGGCGCTGAAGCGACCACCCGAAATGGCATAGACAGGACAAGAGGCGCCGTAAAGCCCAGGCGAAGGGCAGAAGACGGTGTTATAATAGCCTGGGACCATCAGCTGCAACCCCGCTGCGAAGTATTTATAACACCCTTTCTTTGCATGCCTATAGCCTCTCTTAGGCAGGGGACACCCCTGTCCCTGTTGTTCCTTAGTTGTCCCCTGTAATTATTTGGCTTTCCAGGTCCTGTGGACCCCCCTCTTAGGCTGGGGGGGATCCTTTAGCAGTGGATGGGCTTCGCCCACCCACTTCCTGGATCCCAATAGGGCTCTTAGGCAGGGGCAGAAAGCCCTCTAGAAGAGCCATCCCTTAAGACAGGCCTTGTCTAAACAGGAAGGGTCTCCCACTATAGTTATACATGGAGAGCTATATCCCTATAAGCCGCCGTGGGGACATACTCCTGGATAAGAGTGGCTTTTTTACTGTTAGCATAAATCCCTTCCCAAGCAAGGTAAGCGAAACCAAGAAAAGCCACTGTTATATTAGACTAAGACCACCCACTGGTAAAACTGTTTAAATTCATACCTTAAATTATGCCAGAAAACTTTCGCATGTAAACAACGCCTTAGTCTTGTAACCCCTATTATACAGTGGGTCAGTGTTATCTTCATTTTATAGGTAGGGGAAACTGAGGCACCAAACAATTCGGTGACTTGTTGAAGATTGGGCATGCTGAGGCAGTGGCAGAGCGCAAGAATCCAGAACAAGTCTCCTAGTCTACCCAATAGTGCCTTTATTGTCATGACCACCTGTGACCTTGCCTAAAATTGCCACGCAGTAACCTCTCAAACCTCCTGCACCCACCTGTCTCCCCCTCACGTGCTTTGTCATTCGCTTACTCCTGCAAGCTCTCTGCTTCATCCTCTCTCTCTCTCTCTCTCTCTCTCTCTCTCTCTTCTCCATGACTTTTCATATTTCCCAGTGTTCTGCCACAATCCTGTGCTTCCCGGTAGTGCAGGGGACTGCGGGCTTGCTCACTATGTGACAGCATATACTGCCTTTGCAGCAGGGTCCTGAGTCAGTGAGTTTCTGGCTCTGTGTGCTGAGGAGGGCTGCCACAATGACTCACAGAGGGAAGACAGGCTGCCAACATCTGACAGGCCTGTGGGTGGTCTGTGAGGTACACATATGCTCAGCCAGCCCAGCTGTCAGGGTCACCAGTTCAAATGGCTGGTGCCTCCTTCAGGTGACTTGTGTCTTTTTGGGGTTACAAGCCAGGACAAACTCTAGACTTTGCAAAACTGACCAGGGGGTGTCCCTGACACATGGCCACCCTTTCATATACACAGGTGTGTGACACTATTATTACTGTATTGTCGAGGCCCCGTGCATGTTCTCCGTTCTGGGCTGACTGGGAATACACCTACACAGCACCTGGGAGGTGTAATTCCCAGCGCAGGCAGCCACACATGCACCAGCTCTGCTTGAGCTAGCACCTAACAATAGCCGTGTGGCCACAGCAGCACAGTCAGTGGCTCAGGCTAGCTTAGCTGCCCAAGTATGTACCCAGGAGGTTGGGTGGGATTGTACTTGGGTAGCTAGTCCAAGCTGTTTCCTGTGTTGCCACAGCCACACGGCTATTTTTAGGCACTAGCTTGAGCAGAGGTAAGGTACGTATGACTACTCATGCTAGGAATTACACCTCCCTCCCACTACTAGTATGTAGACATACCCTGGATGTTTGCTCCTACTCCCTCCTGCCCCCTGCCTTTCAGTCTCTTCACTTCAGCTTTACTCCATGCCTGCAGCACAGATCATTCTCCCCTCCCTCTTCTCACTTGCCCTGTCCCCTTCATCCTTCTCCCTTCCCTTGTCTTTCCATTTAGTTTATCCCCTCCTAACTAACCCACATACCCCAATGTTGGGACACATTGTGGACCTAAATATTTGCTGCCATCACATTGTTCAGTCTGCTTGTATGTTCCCTCTCCCCATCCTGTGTCCATCGTGTCTATTAGACTCAAAGGCCTTCAGGGGAGGGACTGTCTACTCTTCTGTGTTTGCATAGTTGCTAGCACAATGGGGCCCTGATTTGGGTAGATTCCCAGGCACTAAGATGATAAAAAAATAATAGCATTCTCTGTAACAAGCTGGATCTAAAGTGTGCAACTGTTAGCAAACATTAATCTTTCGTTATTCTTTTTATATGAAACTCTCATGATTACTTGACCAAAAACCCCAGAAACATTTCTGTCAGCCAGAGGTTCTGGCTAAACTCTGAAGAGGGTTTTCTTTTGGATACATGAATGTCTTTGTCCTAGTAAGCCTGTCCGTTATTATCCACTCTGTACTATGAACTTTAGTTAATCCTAGTGTGTTATGAATAAACTGAACTTTAGCTGGATTATAGTATGTTATTAAATAATAGATTGCATGTCTTTTGTACTGTAAACTCTTGACCCTTAGGGAAATGTCCAGATATCCAGAAAGGAACTACTTATAACTGATATGGGGCAGGTGCTTTCTGTAACCAGTAAAATAATAATCTATTGAAGGATGCTTTTAGTTTATCAGTAACTACTCTACCAGATTATTTCTGTCATAATGATTTCATTATAGATATTTTTGCAATTGATAAAATAGTTGCTGGTTGAACTGATGTCTTAGTTTATCAAGTATGTAAAACAGATACCATGAAAAGAAGTCCTCAGTTAAGAGTTCACGTTCTTGGTCTCTTTTCTGTGAACATACATAGCATATAAAGAGATGCCTGTTCTAGATGTATGCTGTAATGGACAAAATGGTGTAATTGAAAAGGGAAGCTCATAAGTGCTCTGTAATTGATAAACTTGTAATTGACAAAATAGGCTAGGAGATGTGTTCTATAATCAATGTCTCAGCAAAACATTAAGGTATGGGTTAATGTCTAAGCATTAAGAGCTAACCAAGGTCCTAGCAGTGATAAATTAATTACAAATATCTTTGGCTTATTGATTCAAAATAAGATCAAACATGAGAGGACTTTTCTTTGTTCTGAACAGTCTACAAGAGGTGAGTTTCAGGAAGCTTGTCTGAAGTGAACTCAGGTAGGCTGCCTCACTTCTCTCCTCTTAGATTTAGTATATATGTTTCCTTTACTATATTCTGTATAGTACTACATTAAGTATTGCTTGGTGGTCTGTCTTAACTAACTCAGTTGAAGTTTTATTTATTTGACATCGTGACTTATTAAATCTGAACCTGCAACATAATAAATTCCTTAGTTTATGTGGCACTCTGGTGCAGCAAACCGGAAATTCCGTGACAGCTTCATTTAAATTAAAAAGGTAACAGCTTTGAATTAACTATAAAAATGAATAATTCAATCAGTCCAGTAGCTCCTATGTTTATGCTGCCATACATTTCAGTTTGCAATAGGCTGCTGATTCAGCAGATTCATGGGAACTGTCAGAGAGGAAGCTGGAGGTTTTGACAGCTAGATAGGGGACAACTGGATTCTCTAGCACCTGGGAAGAAATGGGGTGGCAGTTTGGGATTGGGGGGTAAGCACATTAGTTGCATGCTACTGCTGAAGTTATCAGCTTGTGAAATATTTCACTGTCTTGACATTTGAATTGTCATCTTTTGACTGTGATGTCACCAACCCACCAAGATGATCAGGACCATTTACAGTTCATAACTATTGTTTCAGGCTGTCTGCAGACAGCACTGCATTAGTTTATACTTAGTTCACATTTGAAAGGTTATCTTAATGGAAGGCTTAGATTCCAGAAAGAAAAGGAGTACTTGTGGCACCTTAGAGACAAACAAATTTATTTGAGCTATTCATGAGGTACAGCTCATTTTATCGGATGCATTCAGTGGAAAATACTGTGGGGAGATTTATATACATAGAGAACATGAAACAATGGGTGTTACCATACACACTGTAACGAGAGTGAATCACTTAAGGTGAGCTATTACCAGCAGGAGAGTGGGGGGAACCTTTTGTAGTGATAATCAAGGTGGGCCATTTCCAGCAGTTGACAAGAACGTCTGAGGATCAGTTGGGGGGGGGGGGGGGCGGAGGGGAGGAAAATAAACAAGGGGAAATAGTTTTACTTTGTGTAATAACCCATCCACTCCCAGTCTCTCTCTATTCAAGCCTAAGTTAATTGTATCCAGTTTGCAAATTAATTCCAATTCAGCAGTCTCTCGTTGGACTCTTTTTGAAGTTTTTTTGTTGAAGAATTGCAACTTTTAGGTCTGTAATCGAGTGACCAAAAAGATTGAAGTGTTCTCCAACTGGTTTTTGAATGTTGTAATTCTTGACGTCTGATTTGTGTCCATTTATTCTTTTATGTAGAGACTGTCTAGTTTGACCAATGTACATGGCATAGGGGCATTGCTGGCACATGATGGCATATATCACATTGGTAGATGTGCAGGTGAACGAGCCTCTGATAGTGTGGCTGATGTGATGTGGCTATGATGGTGTCCCCTGAGTAGATATGTGGACACGGTTGGCAATGGGCTTTGTTGCAAGGATAGGTTCCTGGGTTAGTGGTTCTGTTGTGTGGTGTGTGCTTGCTGGTGAGTATTTGCTTCAGGTTGGGGGGCTGTCTGTAAGCAAGAACTGGCCTGTCTCCCAAGATCTGTGAGAGTGATGGGTCGTCCTTCAGGATAGGTTGTAGATCTTGATGATGCATTGGAGAGGTTTTAGTTGGGGGCTGAAGGTGATGGCTAGTGGCGTTCTGTTATTTTCTTTGTTGGGCCTATCCTGTAGTAGGTGACTTCTGGATACTCTTCTGGCTCTGTCAATCTGTTTCTTCACTTCAGCAGGTGGGTATTGTAGTTGTAAGAATGCTTGAATGCAGAACAGAATGCCATCCACAGCCTCAGAAACAACTCTGACACCATAATCAAAAAGGCTGACAAAGGAGGTGCTGTCGTCATCATGAGTAGGTCGGAGTATGAATAAGAAGCTACTAGGCAGCTCTCCAACACCACTTTCTACAAACCATTACCCTCTGATCCCATTGAGAGTTACCAAAAGAAACTACAGCATTTGCTCAAGAAACTCCCTGAAAAAGCACAAGAACAAATCCGCACAGACACACCCCTGGAACCCTGACCTGGGGTATTCTATCTGCTACCCAAGGAGTACTTGTGGTACATTGGTCAAACTGGACAGTCTCTACATAAAAGAATAAATGGACACAAATCAGACGTCAAGAATTACAACATTCAAAAACCAGTTGGAGAACACTTCAGTCTCTTTGGTCACTCGATTACAGACCTAAAAGTTAAAAGAAAAGGAGTACTTGTGGCACCTTAGAGACTAACAAATTTATTAGAGCATAAGCTTTCGTGAGCTACAGCTCACTTCATCGGATGCATTTGGTGGAAAAAACAGAGGAGAGATTTATATACACACACACAGAGAACATGAAACAATGGGTTTATCATACACACTGTAAGGAGAGTGATCACTTAAGATAAGCCATCACCAACAGCGGGGGGGGGGGGAAGGAGGAAAACCTTTCATGGTGACAAGCAGGTAGGCTAATTCCAGCAGTTAACAAGAATATCAGAGGAACAGTGGGGGGTGGGGTGGGAGGGAGAAATACCATGGGGAAATAGTTTTACTTTGTGTAATGACTCATCCATTCCCAGTCTCTATTCAAGCCTAAGTTAATTGTATCCAGTTTGCAAATTAATTCCAGTTCAGCAGTCTCTCGTTGGAGTCTGTTTTTGAAGCTTTTTTGTTGAAGTATAGCCACTCTTAGGTCTGTGATCGAGTGACCAGAGAGATTGAAGTGTTCTCCAACTGGTTTTTGAATGTTATAATTCTTTATGTCTGATTTATGTCCATTCATTCTTTTACGTAGAGACTGTCCAGTTTGGCCAATGTACATGGCAGAGGGGCATTGCTGGCACATGATGGCATATATCACATTGGTAGATGCGCAGGTGAACGAGCCTCTGATAGTGTGGCTGATGTGATTAGGCCCTATGATGGTATCCCCTGAATAGATATGTGGACAGAGTTGGCAACGGGCTTTGTTGCAAGGATAGGTTCCTGGGTTAGTGGTTCTGTTGTGTGGTGTGTGGTTGCTGGTGAGTATTTGCTTCAGATTGGGGGGCTGTCTGTAAGCAAGGACTGGTCTGTCTCCCAAGATCTGAGAGAGCGATGGCTCGTCCTTCAGGATAGGTTGTAGATCCTTGATGATGCGTTGGAGAGGTTTTAGTTGGGGGCTGAAGGTGATGGCTAGTGGCGTTCTGTTGTTTTCTTTGTTGGGCCTGTCCTGTAGTAGGTGACTTCTGGGTACTCTTCTGGTTCTGTCAATCTGTTTCTTCACTTCAGCACGTGGGTATTGTAGTTGTAGGAATGCATGATAGAGATCTTGTAGGTGTTTGTCTCTGTCTGAGGGGTTGGAGCAAATGCGGTTATATCGTAGCGCTTGGCTGTAGACAATGGATCGAGTGGTATGATCTGGATGAAAGCTAGAGGCATGTAGGTAGGAATAGCGGTCAGTAGGTTTCCGATATAGGGTGGTGTTTATGTGACCATCTCTTATTAGCACCGTAGTGTCCAGGAAGTGGATCTCTTGTGTGGACTGGTCCAGGCTGAGGTTGATGGTGGGATGGAAATTGTTGAAATCATGGTGGAATTCCTCAAGAGCTTCTTTTCCATGGGTCCAGATGATGAAGATGTCATCAATGAAGCGCAAGTATTGTAGGGGCATTAGGGGACGAGAGCTGAGGAAGCGTTGTTCTAAGTCAGCCATAAAAATGTTGGCATACTGTGGGGCCATGCGGGTACCCATCGCAGTGCCGCTGATTTGAAGGTATACATTGTCACCAAATGTGAAATAGTTATGGGTCAGGACAAAGTCACAAAGTTCTGCCACCAGGTTAGCCGTGACAGTATCGGGGATACTGTTCCTGACGGCTTGTAGTCCATCTTTGTGTGGAATGTTGGTGTAGAGGGCTTCTACATCCATAGTGGCTAGGATGGTGTTTTTAGGAAGATCACCAATGGACTGTAGTTTCCTCAGGAAATCGGTGGTGTCTCGAAGATAGCTGGGAGTGCTGGTAACAAAGGGCCTGAGGAGGGAGTCTACATAGCCAGACAATCCTGCTGTCAGGGTGCCAATGCCTGAGAAGTTGGGGCGTCCAGGATTTCCAGGTTTATGGATCTTGGGTAGCAGATAGAATACCCCAGGTCGGGGCTCCAGGGGTGTGTCTGTGCGGATTTGTTCTTGTGCTTTTTCAGGGAGTTTCTTGAGCAAATGCTGTAGTTTCTTTTGGTAACTCTCAGTGGGATCAGAGGGTAATGGCTTGTAGAAAGTGGTGTTGGAGAGCTGCCTAGTAGCTGGACAGTCTCTACGTAAAAGAATGAATGGACACAAATCAGACGTCAAGAATTATAACATTCAAAAACCAGTTGGAGAACACTTCAATCTCTCTGGTCACTCGATCACAGACCTAAGAGTGGCTATACTTCAACAAAAAAGCTTCAAAAACAGACTCCAACGAGAGACTGCTGAACTGGAATTAATTTGCAAACTGGATACAATTAACTTAGGCTTGAATAGAGACTGGGAATGGATGAGTCATTACACAAAGTAAAACTATTTCCCCATGGTATTTCTCCCTCCCACCCCACCCCCCACTGTTCCTCTGATATTCTTGTTAACTGCTGGAATTAGCCTACCTGCTTGTCACCATGAAAGGTTTTCCTCCTTTCCCCCCCCCCCCGCTGTTGGTGATGGCTTATCTTAAGTGATCACTCTCCTTACAGTGTGTATGATAAACCCATTGTTTCATGTTCTCTGTGTGTGTGTATATAAATCTCTCCTCTGTTTTTTCCACCAAATGCATCCGATGAAGTGAGCTGTAGCTCACGAAAGCTTATGCTCTAATAAATTTGTTAGTCTCTAAGGTGCCACAAGTACTCCTTTTCTTTTTGCGAATACAGACTAACACGGCTGCTACTCTGAGACCTAAAAGTTGCAATTCTTTAACAAAAAAACTTCAAAAACAGAGTCCAACGAGAGACTGCTGAATTGGAATTAATTTGCAAACTGGATACAATTAACTTAGGCTTGAATAGAGACTGGGAGTGGACGGGTCATTACACAAAGTAAGGTTTCAGAGTAGCAGCTGTGTTAGTCTGTATTCGCAAAAAGAAAAGGAGTACTTGTGGCACCTTAGAGACTAACACATTTATTTGAGCATAAGCTTTCATGAGCCACAGCTCACTTCATCAGATGCAAAATAAAACTATTTCCCCTTGTTTATTCCCCACCCCCCACCCCCCACTGTTCCTCAGACGTTCTTGTCAACTGCTGGAAATGGCCCATCTTGATTATCACTACAAAAGGTTTCCCCCCTCCTCTCTCCCTCTGCCCTGCTCTCCTGCTTGTAATAGCTCACCTTAAGTAATCACTCTCGTTACAGTGTGTATGGTAACACCCATTGTTTCATGTTCTCTATGTATATAAATCTCCCCACTGTATTTTCCACTGAATGCATCCGATGAAGTGAGCTGTAGCTCATGAAAGCTTATGCTCAAATAAATTTGTTCGTCTCTAAGGTGCCACAAGTACTCCTTTTCTTATTGCAAATATAGACTAACACGGCTGCTACTCTGAAACCTTAGATTCCAGACTGCAGCAAAAGATGGGTGCTGTAGCAAATTCCACAGTCATGGAATTGCAGACTACAGAGATAGTAGTTGTTATTTTATGAGGTAAGATGAAGGCTCTTTTATTGAATGGAATTATATCAAATCCAGAAAGGCTGTTTAAACACAAGCGCGCACACCGCAAACGTAACTTACTGGGCCATTACGCAGATGAAAGCTCAGTCTGTTTAACAAAGTGAAGACAGAGACTAAACTCCCAAGGCCTCCTCTGTCCCATCTCCTCCAATCAGACCCAGTCCCACTGGTAATCAATTGTGCATCTTCTAAACAGCCATACTTTACAAAGGCAACAGCATCTTATATGGAGCTAAGGTCTTAACAGCTGCTACAGAAGTAACAGGTCCTCTTTAATTGTAATGATACATATCTAGGAGAAGTTGGAGAGGTAAGGGGAATCTCCCAGATTAGACTCCCTGAAGCTAGCATAGGCCTTTTCCTAAATTCTCTCACCGTCATGCTACCATCAGTGTAGCCCCACCAGTGGTTTCTACAAGATATGAGGAGTCCGGTGGCACTTAAAGACTATCAGATTTATTTGTCTTTAAAGTGCCACCGGACTCCTCATTGTTTTTGTGGATACAGACTAACACGGCTACCCTTCTGATACTAAAAGATATGCTCTAGCTCAGCAGAAGATATGGGCTTGATGTAGGCATCATTGGGTGAGGTTCTTTGGCCTGTGTTATGCAGGAGGTCAGACAGGATGATCACAATGGTCCCTTCTGACCTTAAAATCTGTGAATCAATGGAAACAGCTCTGCTAGTGTAGACTATCCTGTGGTCTCTTTAGCACTACTCTGAACAGGGTTATACAACGCAGTTGTGAAATACCTCCATATCTGTGTCTTCTCTATATCAGTGCTCCAGCCACTGATGCAGGTGGAGCTGCAATAGTGAGAGATTTTTAGAAAAATGCCAGAGCAGACAAAGTCACATAGTGTAGGTAAGTTCAAAGTAAAGCTGTGTTGGTATGTTCATTCCCCTCCAATCATAGAATTATCGGACTGGAAGGGACCTCGAGAGGTCATCTAGTCCAGTCCCCTGCACTCATGGCAGGACTAAGTATTATCCAGATCATCCCTGACAGGTGTTTGTCTAACCTGCTCTTAAAAATCTCCAGTGATGGAGATTCCACAACCTCCCTAGGCAATTTATTCCAGTGCTTAACCACTCTGGCAATTAGGAAGTTTTCCCTAATGTCCAACCTAACTCTCCCTTGCTGCAATTAAAGCCTGTTCCTTCTTGTCCTATCATCAGAGTTTAAGAAGAACAATTCTTCTGCCTCCTCCTTGTAACAATTTTTTATCTACTTGAAAATTGTTATCGGGTTCTTCTCTTTTCTAGACTAAACAAACCCAATTTTTTCAATCTTCCCTCACAGGTCATGTTTTCTAGACATTTAATCATTTTTGTTGCTCCGCTCTGGACTTTCTTCAGTTTGTCCACATCTTTCCTGAAATGTGGCGCCCAGAACTCTGTGGTGCCTCAAGCAAGGAATGCAGTGCTATGCTTCAGTGAAAGGAAATCATCTTTCTCTCCCCCTTGCCCCACTACCACTACTGCGGTAAGTATCGGTTACTGATAAAACAGATAGAAGACAATTACATCGGCAAAGAATACAGAGGGCTAGACCCTACTTTCCTGATTCACCCAAACAGTTGTGGTGCCTTCAAAGGAACTACTCTCATCAGTCATGATTTGGGCTAGAATGTCCAGTGGAAATAGAGGGATAAAAGTGCAACATGTATTTTAATTTCCCTCAGTTTAAGGAGAGACCTTTGTGCTGCCACTGGCCCACATTGATGGCTGCAGGTTAGCATTGACACTCAGAGATGCTTAATACAACCTGGAGACTAGATGAAAACTCCCGAAAGGGTAGGAGGAGAAGAAACAGCTGCATAGCAAATGTCTTGTGTTGCTAGACTCTGCTGCCACTTAGGCTATGTCTACAGTACCATGGTAAGTCGACCTACGCTATGCAACTCCAGCTACATGAATAATGTAGCTGGAGTTGATGTACCTTAGGTCAAATTACCGCGGGGTCTACGCCGTGGGGGGTCGACGGGAGAAAATCTCCCATCGACTTACCTTACTTTTCTCGCCGTGGCTAGAGTGCAGGGGTCGACTGGAGAGCGATCTGCAGTCGATTTGGCAGACCTTTACTAGCCCCGCTAAATCGACCGCCGGTGGATCGATCTCAAAGCATCGATCCCCGCTGTAGTGTAGACCTGCCCTTACTGGTGATGGCCGAACAATAACAACATGGATTAAAACAGAGCAGACCCTCAACTGGTGTAAATCATTGTAATCCCATTGAAATTAGTGGGGAGATACTTATTTACACCAGCTGAGAATCTATCCCACAATATCAGTATGACATGTCACATTGTATGGAGTTATAACTGCAGCTAAGGGTACAATTCTGCCTTGTTTTACACCGGTGCACTGTGGGGGAAGAAGGCACAGGGAGCCTCTTCCATTCAGCCAGTACAGTCATGTAGATTGTAGAATATGAATTTAGCTCTCCCTGGAGTGAGGGTGGGGGGACCAGCTGGCTACAGAACATGGCCCCTCTGCCCCCACATGAGTACATGCTTCTTTGGAGAAACAGTAAGCATATACGGGTGGGGGGACCAGCTGGTTATAGAGCATGCCCCCTTGAGACATCCAGCCCTGGACAGACATGTAGCAGGGACCCTCTGCACTACCACTCAACTCCACCCCCAGCACATGCCCCACACTAGTAAAACCAGGATTTTGCCCCAAGGATGTCATCAGCAGATGGATGCACTTTACTTAACATAAGCAGTTAAAACTCAATGGAATGTATCAGCAAATATGAGACAGTAAACACTGGTTCAGTGTAGACCTGGGGTAAATGCAAATTTTAAACAAACAGTGTTAATGCAGTGGTAAGGCTAGAGCAAGGGGTTCACTTTTGGAATGTCCTGACTGAGTGCTCAATATTTCAACCTAAACTTTGTATTGAAGAAAGTTTATTTTTGTTTTCTTTTTTTAAAGTGTATTCTAATGAGAGAAAGAGAAATCAAGAGTTATTTGGCTTGGGTAACTTACTCTGGCTTTATCAGCCATGTTTGTCAATTGCTTGATCAGGACCTACTGCTTTCCTTTTGCAGAGCTTTCAAGTTCTTTTAACAAGCAGACTTTTGCTGAAAGTTCTGTACTTGGGGGTTCTCTCTCCTACCGAGTTTATAAGCATTATAGGCTCCCAGCTGCAGCAGATCACATGGAGGCATCCTTAACTGACCTTAAGAAAGTTCCTTGATGAATAGAGACCTATTCAGCCTAAGACCTTACAAGTCTGATAGCTTCAGCAACAATGTAAGAACAGCCTTAACAAATGTGTACTTGAAATTAGAGCTGGTTAGAAAGCCACAACAAATTACATTAAAAATGAACATTTTAATTTCGATACTTCCGGGGGGTGGGGGGATTGACAATTGTCCATCAGAATTGACATTTCCCCTAGAAATTTTTCAGTTTTAATTAAATCATGTTTTGGGTAGGTACATTTCTGCACTAAAAATTTTGACCAGCTCTACTTGAAATGTGATTTTAAATAAAATTGAAATGCACACTTCCTCTAGAGGCTCACATAGGAGAGGGTGAAGGTGCATGAAGGATCTACAACTTGATTTTGCTCTAACAGTTAGACCTGATTTAAAATTATTATTAAACATTTATATTGTGGTAGTGTCTAAAGGCTGCAGCCAGTTAGAGGCCACTTTGTGATCGGCACACTGCAAATATAGAGTAAATGATAGCTCTTGTTCCCAAGGAACTTACAATCTAAAATGTTTGTAACTTTAAAACTACTGAACTGATTTTTGTCAGGTATTAAGGGGATCAATTTGATTGGATGAAACCTCCGCAAAATATGGCATGGAAATCAGTGCAGAGAAAACCAAGCTGATGACAAACAAACGTGATGGAATCAGCTCACATATCACTGTCCGTGGACAAGAGCTAGAGACAGTGAAACAGTTCAGGTATTTGGGGGCAATCATCACTGATGAAGGATCCAATGCAGAAATTCGGGCAAGAACTGAGCAAACAACAGCAGCAGTGGCAATTTGGAGGAATAAGAACATCTCCCTGGAATCCAAACTGAAACTGCTACACACTTTGGTCATCTCCATATTTCTGTATGCATGCAAGACATGGACCCTTACAGCAGAACTTGAACGGAAAATACAGGTATTAGAGATGAGATACTTCTTTAAAATCCTGGGCATCACCTGCTTTGACCACATCACTAATGAAGAGGTCCGCCACATCATCACCCAATGCACTGGGTCATATGAAGACCTCCTGACAACTGTGAAGAAGTGCAAGCTGAAGAGGTATGGCCATGTAACAAGATCATCTGGCCTATCCAAGATCATCCTCGAAGGGACAGTACAGGGGAAGAGAAGAAGAGGTAAACAGAAGAAGAGATGGATTGACAACATAAAAGAGTGGACAGAATGGACTTCGCAGAGACTCAAGCACTGACATAAAATCATCAGGGTGGAGACAATTGGTTAATTGCTCATCAGTGATGGTGCCCCAATGACCAATGCGGTTATGGGAGTAATGACTAAGGGGATCTATTAAAAAAATCCCAAGTCTGAGGGTTTTAGCTTAACTCATTTAGTCGGTTGGGTGCTCAATTTCTGATTGAAACATATGGAGAAAGTGTTTTTCACACCAGAATGGTTCAAAACCTGTTTATCTGATTTTCCTCAGGGTTCCCCAAAAATATATCTGTAGAGAAGACCAAGCATGGAAATTTTCTGAAATTGTCTGCAATCCAAAAAGTGAGAGTAGAATGGATACTGGAGTTCCACCTGCTATGTTGGCGCTTGCTCTAACACAACAGAGAACATTTTCAGGGCAAGTAAAGTTCGTGGTCAATATTACTGCACTGTTGCAGAACTAGACAAATATTTAGAAAATAGCCATAGCAGACCTGAGAATGGGAAAGTAACCAAAGATAATTCTCTATTCAAAACAGAATTCTGTACAAATAAAAAAGGAGTATTATGGTGTTTCAAGGAAAATGGCCTGTCTGAGGGCAAGGCATTCAGCACTTTTGAATGAAAAGCTGAAGAAACATTTGATCTGATTAGAACAGACCTGCAAAGAATCCCCAAATCTGAGCGCAAACAGCTTGTAGGCAGCACCAGTCATGATGAAACTGAGGAGATGACCATTTGAAGTTATGATGCAGGTACAACTTCAATTGAGCAGGGTAAGGAGAAGAAATAAGGCAGCTGGCAACAGAAAGAGCATAACAGCAAGTTCCCTTAAACGGAGCTGATACAACAACATATCAATCGAGCACAAACAAGCATGAAACACAGGTTTGCCTACCAAAAATACGAATGGCTGATTTTGGCTGATTTTCCAAACTGATCTGGCTGTTGTGATGTACCTAGAAATTGCACTTGAACACAGATGACATGGGGGTAAAGTGATAATGGGAGATGTACAGGAAATGGATAGATACCAACATTGCCATAGGAACCATTCTGCAAAAGTGTGTAGGAGGGCAGCAAGGCATGAAAAGCTTTTAGGAAGGAAGGAGAGGATCGTGACTGAGGCAGCTGAATTCACTCAGTGATTGGTAATTTTAATCTAGATATTAATAAAATGCATTAACTTTCAAAGAGATTGAGAAACAGAATGCAAAACAAAAAAGATCTTTGTCTTTTATTGCTCCTCTGTGACAGGGAGCAGCCTCATAAAGTGGCTCACCCCCAACTCTATTTCCTATAGAGGCACCCATGAGAGGAGGGAGGGTGCACAACGGATAAAGGGGCCCATTTTGCTGTAACTGGGAGGAGAACCAGGCCCTCAGTGTTTGAACTGTGATGTTCCGGCTGCATTCCCCTTGCAAGGGGTCGGGTGTTCTTCAGACTTATGCAAGGAGAGTTTGTGTTACATATGTTTTTATACTTAACTTGACATCCCCTTCACAGTGCACAATCCAGAACTGTTCCTCGTTATACCAGGCAACTCTCTGCTCTGTTCAGCAATGACCCCATTGCTCACCTTTGCCTCTCCCAGCCTTCACCTTCCCAATGCAGCACTATGCAGGAGAGTTGGGGGGAGGGGGCACATGGGCTGCTCCTTCCTGGCTCTCCACAGGAGGGGAAGCCGCTGCAGGTAGCTCAGGCTACCAACAGCTGCTTCTAGTGGCAGAGGCCACTGAAGCTTCCACTGTAATTCAGCCAAAACTGCTGAGCTGTCAGGCACTTCCTGTGAGATCACATGAAGGAAAAAAATGCAGCAAAATCACACGACTCACAAAAGATATAATAGGAGTTGGCAGTGCCGCAGCTGGTTCACATGGTCTGCTCCCCCTGCGCGTGTGCACACACATAGGTGAAAACCCTGGGACAAGGCAGAATTTTAAAACAGACTTTTTTCTTCTTGTTTTGTACATTGGAAACATCAGCTGCTGTCTCCCCCCTGTACTGGAGAACCCTTTGGAGCAATGGTTCTCAACCAGGGGTATGTGGACCCTTGGGGTACACAGAGGTCTTCCAGGGGGTACATCAACTCATCTAGATATTTGCCTACTTTTACAACAGGCTACATAAAAAGCACTAGCTAAGTCAGTTCAAACTAAAATTTCATATAGAAAATGACTTTGCTGCTCTATATACTATACACTGAAATGTAAGTACAATATTTATATCCCAATTGATTTATTTTATAATTATATGGTAAAGATGAGAAAGTAAGCAATTTCTCAGTAATAATGTGCTGTGACACTTGTATTTTTTTATGTCTGATTTTGTAAGCAAGTAGTTTTTAAGTGAGGTGCAATTTGTGGGTATGCAAGACAAATCAGACTCCTGAAAGGGGTACAGTAGTCTGGAAAGGTTGAGAGCCACTGCTTTGGAGGACTGAAATGGAAAAAAGCCATCACAACAGCCTGAAACTCAAACTGCAGTTTTCTCAGCCTTGTTAAGTCATCGATGTATAGATGGCCCATCAGCTGCTTAGTATTAGATTGTTGATTCTGTAAGTCCCTGGTTGGTGCACAGTGGGATGTGAAAGGTTGTGACACTCCAGCACAAAGGCAGGGTAAGCATGACTGGATCAGAAGTAATTCTCCAGCTCCTTGCGCTGCCAGAGCCAGATATGTAAAGGCATTTAGATGCTTAATGCACATTGGGAGTTAGATGCCTAAATATCTTTACAGATCCTCCCCCCACTCTCTCTCAGAAGTGCAAGGTAAAAATGGGTGGCATATAGGTGGAGAATGGACATGTCTGCAGCAACTTCAGTTTATGAGCCTCATAAAGCCAATGATGCTACACATTCCCCTCTCTTGCCTCATTCCTGCTAGTAGGCAGGAGCTACTTGGCCACACAGCATTATTGTGGGTTTGGGAATCCTCTGAGTTTCCTTGTCTACTCATATTTCAACCCTGCCTCTGTACACCTGAACTATTCAGGATCAAACCCTAAGGAAGGACTTTCCTTCTGGGGAAAACTCTGAATAATGTAGAATCTTATTTATCATGGAGGTCATTGAGCCTAGTGGGAAGCTATGAGTTGTCTAGAAGGGCTGCAAGCTTGTTTCTGTTCTTTGTATTTCCACTGTTGTCACTTTGCCTAATTATTTAACACTGGTCCTCTTCATTATGCCAACAGTTACACTAGATCTTCTCTAAAGCTTTAGAAGCAAAGAATTCTGGGGCATTCATGAGAACTGGTGTGCAGCTGGGGAATAAACATGTCTGAATGTCAAGTTGTGAGAGGGAAACAATTGAGGGGTCTGGTTGTGAAATGTGGACACCTTATCAAAGAAAACGTGTGATGTTACCTATCTGCAAAAATTCTTCAAAATTAGAAAGCAAATGCACTTTCTTAGTGGTACTAACTCTTTGTTCAGTGGTATTTAGGTTATGTAAAACAGAGTTTGGGAGGGTGTCCTATGAAGTTATGAGCTATGTTGGTTGAACAGATCTAGCATGCCCTAATGAATGCAGCTGGACACATTTAGACATTAGCACTATTAATTGCCAAAGCATTTTACAGACATGAACTAATATATACTCAGAACTGTGACCGAATGCACCTCTGTATTCACACCCTTCATACTATTGTAATAATCTCTATACAAATATGCTCTGTGAGGTATCATTTCAAAACTAATAACTCACTGGTGAATAATATCATGGTGAGATGTGTGTAGCAACATTATATATAAAGTTACAAACATAAGCTGAAATTATAACTAAAATGTGGCTGCAAGACAAGTCTGGGGAGTGGATAAACCTGTTTTTTAAAGACAGAGGACAAGCTGACTCCTCTAGCCAGGTGTCACCAAAGTTGATCGGCAATCTCCTGTCAAGTCGCTATTTTTTGGCAAAGAAGGGGGGTAAAAACCGATGGATCTACATTTTAGCAAACAGCAGCATGGACCTTCTTTCACTGTAAGACATTATGACTCTAACCTCGCAGCAGGAATGAAGTTTATCTAGAGGTAATCCTCAGGAAAATGCATTTCAAAGGGGACTGGACTATAAACGTTTGGAGCAAAAACACCACAAGGTAGCACTCCCTATCTCTCTCTCTCTCTTTTACCTAAGTAGGCAAAAGAAGCAGCCATTTGATTTTGGGAGAGATCCTGACCTGAAATTTGGTCAGCCCTGTTGCTGGGAGCATGTGGTAAGGATATTATCTTGAACCAAGTCTAGTTTGTTAAGTTTTAACACTAGGAAGAATTTTATCTTTATTTCTCTTATAAGCATTTCTGACTGTAGTGCCTTGTACTTACTTAAAATCTATCTTTGTAATTAAATAAACTTGTTTTACTCTTTAATCAAAATGAATCCAGTGTTGCATTCAAACTGAATTGTTTGGGTAACTCCAATTAAAGTAGCAAACTGTTGGATATTGTTCCCTTACAAGGACAATGGACCTAAAATATTGAACTGTCCAAGAAAGGGTTGGACACTGCAGAACACACATTCTGGGGGGAAATTTGGGACTATCTGTGTGTTGGGGTCACTCTGCAAGTGGTAAGCCAAGGCTTGTGGGAGCCAGAGTGTGACTGCAGCATGCTGGCAGGCTGCATCTGTACACAGACACTCAAGATGTGACCTACAGGCTGTTTGGCTATATGTGATCTGCCCAGGTTGGGATTGTGACGTTGCACTTCATATGCTTTATGGAAATATGCTTATGAATATGACATAACTCGAATATGCTTTATGCTAAATACCCCTTGTGTGATATCATTACTACTGAAAGTGTTCATCCTATTTGTTTGCATGTATTATTTCTATGTCTTGAGTTAGAAAAATAAGATATAAACTTGTATTACTGATGTAAACATATTAAGTGAAAGCCATTAAGGGTGCTTCAGAATCAATGAACTGTAAATGTCTGGGTTTACTTGCAAAACCTTCCTGTGTACGTGTGGGCCAGCCCAGGAAGAATGGAGGCTGGGGTCTCAAGGGACATGTGGTCATGTCACATGATACTGGAATCCATCTTAAATCTGGTACTTTTCGATTTAGAAGGAGGGGCGGGGACCCAGAAAGACAAAAAATTCCCGCCTTGTGCCAAAGCTATAAAAGTGGGTGGAACAGGACAAAGGGGGCTGTCAGTCATGAGAACACCTCTGCTTACCACCTAAGGATGCCAGTCATGAGAAAACCCCTAGTTTCCACCTAAGATGTCTGCTGGAACTAACAAGGACTGTACCAGGGGAAAGGATTGGGCCCAGACTAGGAAGAAGTCTAGTCTGTGAAAGAAGCTTATTGGAACATCTCTAGGGATGAGATTTTACCTGTAATCAGTTTCTTAATGTATTAGGCTTAGACTTGCGTGTTTTTGCTTTATTTTGCTTGGTGACTTACTTTGTTCTGTCTGTTATTACTTGAAACCATTTAAATCCTACTTTTTATACTTAATACAATCATTTTTGTTTATTAATTAGCCCAAAGTAAGTGATTAATACCTGGGGGAGCAAACAGCTATGCATATCTCTCTATCAGTGTTATAGTGGGCAGACAATTTATGAGTTTACCCTGTATAAGCTTTATACAGAGTAAAACGGATTTATCTGGGGTTGGATCCCATTGGGAACTGGGTGTCTGGGTGCTGGAGATAGGTGACCTGCTGAGCAGTTTTTGGTTAAAGTCTGCAGCTTTGGGGGTGTGGACCAGACCTGGGTCTTTGTTGCATCAGGCTAGCATGACTGGATCAACAAGGCAAGATTCTGGAGTCCCAGGCTGGCAGGGAAAATCGGCTCAGACGTAACTTCAGCATGTCAGGTTACAATCCCAAGGGGGTCTCTGTGACCGAACCCATCACAGGGATCTATAGCAGCAAATCATTGTGAGACACTCCAGGTTACAGGGCAAGTGGTGACAGAACTCCTCAATAGTCATGACTGCATCGTGGAATGTGATGACAACCCTCCTGTTAGGGTGCTAAATGTTATTATCCCCATGTTGCAGGTGGGAGAATTAAGGAAGACTTTGGGCTTGATCCCGCAAGGTGCTGAGTACCCCCAAGAGATGCTGAACAGCCTCCACTCTCACTACAGACAAACTTTACCTCTCCATTGATTTCAGTGGGAGCTGAGAGCATTCAGTCCCTTGCAGGATCAGACCAAAGTCACTATGGCTCGTATTTTCAATGGATACGTCTTATCCTAGCCATCTCAGTTTCAGAGGGCTCAACATTAGACACCAATGGTCACATTTGCAGAAGTGCTGCCTTTGCCAGCTCTTGCAGATAGGGGTGCTCAGCACTGCTGAAAAGTGACTTACTCAAAGCTGTTTAATAAACTAGTGGCAGAGCCAGGATTAGAACTCAGCAGCAACTGGCTCCAGTCCCTCTGCTCCCAGCATGCCTCCCTGTCAAAGCATTTTACAGAGTTTACGATCATGGAAGAAAGTGATCCCTTTTGCCTCAACAGAAACAGCCATTTCACGAGCTGCAAAGTTCTGGAGGAAGGCTGCAGCAAAATTTTAGCTTGTGCAAAATTAGCAAATTCAACTGACATGCTTCAGTCACATGCTCGCATTGTTCAAGAGTGGCTTGGCCTTTCCACACAAAGGAAGACTTGGGTAACCCCCCTCCACCAACTTATGCATATGCATAAGTGAAAAGGGCTGGGGAGGGTTCCTGTGTGATTGGAGCATGCAGAGGCTGGAAGCCAAAATGAAGGCTTTGTACACATAGTCAGCTGTTAACAGCACTGACACACTGCCAATTTAAAAACTGGGCTTGCTTCCAAAATCACTGCTGGCCTCTGGGGAGGTGCTTTGCCAATAGCAGGAGTCACAACTAAGTGACTCCATCAGACTATGTGGGAGGCCTCATCTAGACTGGCTACAACAGCATCCAGGGATCTGGCCACAACACAGTTGTCCCCTAACCAAATGACCACACAGTTAAAGGCTGTAGTGTAGATAGTACCTAACTATGGTTCTGTAACCAAGTTGTAGTTTCAGAGTAGCAGCCGTGTTCGTCTGTATTCGCAAAAAGAAAAGGAGTACTTGTGGCACCTTAGAGACTAACAAATTTATTAGAGCATAAGCTTTCGTGAGCTACAGCTCACTTCATCGGATGCCGATGAAGTGAGCTGTAGCTCACGAAAGCTTATGCTCTAATAAATTTGTTAGTCTCTAAGGTGCCACAAGTACTCCTTTTCAAGTTGTAGTTGTAATGCAGAGGGGGCCTAAAAGTCATCCTGAAATCCTGCCTCCACAAGACATATGATGCAGTGAGATTGTGAGGTTCTGTTGTGTGTAGGGGCATAATTCTGGCAGCACATGCAGGGGTGCAGGAGGATTGTATACATTTCACATGCTGTGCAACTGAGTTTGGCAAGTTACAGCCATGACGGCACATATAGGGGGGTTGTGATAGGAAGGGACATGATCAGCTGATCTGTAACTATGTAAACGTGGGTGACTTTCCTAGGGGCAGCGTCATCTGCCACTGAAGGCATCTGCAAGTTGTGCGTGGCAGAACGCTCTCCAAATATGGTGCGTAGCTGTGATTTAAGTAGGGAAACCTGTTGAAAAGCAGGTACAGACAATCTGACAGCAGTGCCAACAGTGCACGGTGGAGGCTCTGCTGCCCTTATAAAATGCCACAGATGCCCAAAGATGTTACTGGACATGGTGAATGGAGGCTGCCATCAAATAAGCCGGCAGCCAATTACAACCTATAGGGCAGTGGTGGGCGACCTGCAGCCCACGGGCTGCATGCGGCCCATCAAGGTAATCTGATTGCAGGCCGCGAGACATTTTGCTGGCGTTGATCGTCCGCAGGCACGGCCCTCCCCCACAGCTCCTAGTGGCTGTGGTTCACCATTCCTGGCCAATGGGCACTGCAGGGAGTGACGGGCCTCAGGTTGCCCAGCACTGCTATAGGGGCATGCAATAGCCCCTCCAGAAGTAGCTCTGGAAATAAAGAGGAACTATGAGGGCTCTATGGCAATCGCTAGGAGAAGGAATTCTGAACTTACATCTGCACCTGTGTTTGTCACTCTATTCCTTGCAATTTCTGCACCAGTATGGCATGTGGCTTGTGTGGACGAGAAGGTGGCACTAGAACTGCATCTATCTTTTCCACTGTAATCCAATCACCATGCAGGTAATTCAGCAACACAAGGCTGACTCTGCAACCTCTTAATCTTAAGTACTCCGATGATGGAGACAGGCAGAGGATGGTACAGCAGCTCCTGAGTCACAATCCTGCTCTTCCGTATTATGTGGGAGCAAGAGTCAGTGCCATAGGATTTCAAGGATGCCAACATTGTGCACCTCTATAAACATAAGAGTGGTAGCGCAAACTGTGATAATCATGGCATTTTCCTGGGAAAATTCTTGCATGGGTCATATGGAATAGATTTAACACTATCTTATGGAAACCATCCTCCTCGAGTCTCAGTGTGGATTTTGGTCTGGATAGGGCACTATGGACATGATCTGCACATCCCGTCAGCTTCAGTAAAAGGGCTAAGAGCAAAACTGTGGTCTTTATACAGTGTTTGTTGACTTAGCTAAAGTTTTTGACTCTGAAAATCATGAGGGACTTTGGCAACTTTTTGTTCATCTTTTGTTCATCCTAAGTTAATTTCTGTCATTCGGTCCTTCCATGATGGGATGATGGCCAGAATGGTGGAAAATGGCAAGGTATCACAACCTTTTTTAATCATTAATGGCACCAAATAAGGTTGTGTGCTGGTTCCCACAGTCTTCTCCATCCCTTTTTTCAGCTATGCTTATGGATGCATTTCATGACTTTGACAGAGAAGTATTTATCCAGTTGTACACTGACGGGAAGTTGTATAGTCTGCAATGCTTCCATGCTCATGAAAGTGACAGATTTACTCATTAAGAAGCCTTTATTTGCTGGTAACTCTGTGCACTGGTAGCTCACTCGATGACAATCAGTTTTTAACCGATCCCTTTGCTCATGCAGTCAGCCATTTTGGTTTAATAAATAGCTTAAAGAAAACTGAAGTACTATACCAGCCTGTGCTTGGGGATGTGCATGCCTACCCAATTATTAAGATCAACAATGCTCCTCTCAAGTCAATGGAATAGTTTTTCTAGCTAGGGAGTACGTTGTCAAAGAATACCACAATTGATGATGCCTCATTAGGCAAGGATGGAATAGAATGTTGGGGCATCAAACTTATGGAATCATAGCTATGGAATGATAGGGACATCAAAATAAGCATTACGCTAAATGTCTATTGGGCAGTCGTGCTTACAACGTTTCTCTATAGCTTTCAGAGTAGCAGCCGTGTTAGTCTGTATTCGCAAAAAGAAAAGGAGTTCTTGTGGCACCTTAGAGACTAACAAATTTATTTGAGCATAAGCTTTCATGAGCTACAGCGTTGTTAGACACGTACAACATACTGCCACCACATTACGAAACTTGACTAGTTCCATATGTGCTGTCTTCAGTCTGTTTGCAAAGTCAAATGGTGGGACAGGATTCCCAAAATCTAAATCCTTAATTGTTATCTGATGTCTGCCATTCAAAGCATGCTCATAAAAGCTCAGCTGCTTTGGGCCTGGGCATCTCATTGGTATAGCCAACTCAAGAATACCCAAGGTCATATTTTATGGACAGTTAAAGCAACCCATTCTCATCGGGGCCAGTACAAATGATAAAAAGATAAACTGAAGTCAAACTTGAAAGCATCACAGGTTGACCCCAGCAACTGGGAAGCAACAGCCCATACCAAAGCTAGTTGTAGGCAGATTTGTCATGTTGCCATTAGCGGCTTTGAAGGAAAGGAAGGAATAGCTCAATGATTTGAGCATTGGCTTGCTAAAGTCAGGGTTGTGAGTTCAATCCTTGAGGGGGCCATTTAGGGATTTGGGGCAAAAATTGGTGATTGGTCCTGCTTTGAGTAGGGGGTTGGATTAGATGACACCCTGAGGTTCTATGAAAGTGCATTAACATCTTATGTGAAAAACATGAACAGCCTACAATGATCATGGATGGTCCTGTTTGTCCCACCTGCACTATGTTTGTAGTTCTGACCTTGCATATAGATATTCACCTATAGTGTTTGCTGAATCCTCGTATGTTAACATCAACATGAGACCCCATCATCATGTAGTTCCAGCAGCAAACCTCCTCCCCAAACATATACACACATGGTGGGAATTCAGTTACCTCAGAAGCTGCAATAGCAGCTATGAAGTAGCTGTTCCATAGGCTGGAGGAAGGATTTATTTTGCCCCCCAGTCTCTGCATAACACCCTTGGGCACAGGCACTGCCCATTGCTTAGACTGTGCTTTTTTTGTGAGGAGAGCTATTTAAGTTGCCAAGCATAAAATCCTACAGAAGGACTGGCTTCAGTGCCAAAGCTTCCCAACACATTGAATAAGTCCCATTTATATTTTCATGCAAGGCTCATGTGCTGATGCTGTGATGCATGTGCACAGAGCATGGCAATGAGTAATGCTAAGCAGAACTGAAAATATTGCAGAACTTGAGTTTGAAGGAGGTGAAAGGGGAATAGGGAAAAGAGGAATGTTTCATACACAGAGTGAACTGCTGCCAAATTCTGGACAAATTCTGCCATGGCACTCAGTTACATAATCAACTGAGTGACTCTATATGTACACCAGTGTAAATGGGAGCAGCATTTGGCCCTATGTCTATATGACTAAGGTTGGGTTTATGAAAGAAAAGTGAGGAAAATATGAGAAAATGGGTAGCTACTAACCATTACAAATAACTTACAAAAGGTGTTGGCCTATTAAAGCTACATGGGGAATTAGCAGTATCCAATAAAACCAAGCCCCTTAGTTTGTATAAAGGTCAGAAACCTAGAAATTCCACCAGGCCATTTCAGCAATTTAAAATACTATAGGTCAAATTCTGTTCTGTGTTACACTGACTTGGCTATTTTTGTAATGGGGGCAGGGAATACCAGTTGGTATGCAGGTTATTTTAGGTGGCAAGGCTGTTCTTTTAATTATATTTTCCCTTCAGATTTTGTGCTATTGCTCTGAATAATACCCCTTGCACCCAGTTTCTACTTTATTATATCCATCAACTAGAGAGTCACAAGAAGCAAGAAATGTATGTTCCCAGACTATTAATAGACCAAATGCCAGTTGCTCTGAGTAAGTGATTAACCTTAATAGTCAGTTATTGATCAATCATTGCAAAGATTACAAACACAGGCATGAGCACTACTAACAATGATATCTTGCCGTCCATTTTCTCATCAATGAGTAACTAATTCACTAGTACTCCTGGGAAAAAAATTCGGTGTGGAGAAGGTGGAGTAGCTTCTTCTCTTCTCTTCTCTTTTTTTCACCAGGATCATGTGCACCAAAGCATAGGTTTCTACCATTCTCTTCTGTGTGGACCAGCTACCGGAGGGGAACACAATGCAATTAGCCAGGGTGTTTAAACTTGGTCTCAGTCAAAGGTAATTTGTTTTTAAACTGGAGAGAAATTTGTTCAGCTGTTGTGGGTGTATGGGGAAATATCTTGCCTGTTGTCTTTTTTTTAAATAAAACTTTTTGGGTCACAAATAACTGAAGCTCAGCTGATTTTTAAAACTTAAAACTTTGAATGTGGCTAGTCCCCAGTGAGGACTGTAGGAAAAGCTGATTCAGAGAGGTGTGGAGAACCCACAACTTCTGCTCATTTCAGATGAAGTCAGTGGGTGATCAGGATCAGGCCTGGGTAACTTTTGTAATGACCAGGTTACAAAACATTTGATTTTATATGTGCGACAACAGAAGATGACTATTTGTTATATTGTTACCTGCACTGCTATGGGATTGTACATCTCTTTAATGCCACATTATGGAACTCCATGGTACTGCAAGTAATGACATAAGTAAACACCTTTAACTAGTTTTTTTTTTAAACTGATCATGTATGAAAGTAAATCTATACTTTATTTATATTCTTATAGCCCAGGGCCTGATTCTGAGAGGTCCTGGATACCCCCAGGAGTAAGCAACTGCTTTGCTCTTGTGTTGTAACAGACTGCAGGCAGAATTAGCATCCCAGTGCAGGTGCAGCAGCAGTCACAAAGGGCCTAGTGGAAAGAAGTGAAAAGTTACTGTGTTCCTTTCAATAATAGTTGCCCACAACAGAAGGAAATGAATCAGGGACATGAAATTTCTGACTTAGTTCTTATGTTTCATGTTGCAGAAAATTTTCTGGGTATGTGCCTGTGTTTAAATACAAGATTTTTCCTTATAATGCAGGGCCAGAGAGAGGGCTATTTTTGGCAGAGAATTTCTTCAGTGGAAATTCTAGGGCCCCCAGCCCAATCTTGCATAAATTCACAAAGCCAAAAAAGCAGTAAAACCAGCCTGGTTCTGTTGTCGTGAGGGGTGAGGCTGCAGAAAGACAAAACAAGGGAATTTTGCATCTCTTTCTGCCACAATATGTTCAGTCTGTGTTCAGCTCTGGGGGAGGAATCACACCCGCAGTTACTATGGTGAGCCCTCACATTGGGTCCTTTCATTCAGGCTTTTGGTGAGGGAAAAGAATTTGGCCCCAAAGTAAAGTTCTAGAATTTCACTTTTAATACTGGATGCTAGTGAAGGTCCAACCTCACTCTATTGCCTCATTAGGCAAGGATGTTATGAATGTCACTGATATTCTCATGGCCCAAGAGTGCCTTTGTGTAGTATAAAGCGAGCTGCTAGTGGTAGGTGTCTCTTTCAGTTCTAAAGGGATTCAATTGTGTACTGAATTTTTTTTATTTGGGATAAATGCTCCCACAATATCCTTTAGTCCTATGTAGCCTGTGCAGCCATGTGTTTCAAGTATTTTAAACATTTATAACATGTACATACAGTGCCATTGGAGTTCTCAGTTAGACCTATTTTTAGGGGTGGGTATGGTTGCTGCTTTTTTACAGGAAGATATCTGTTCCCAGGGATTACCTGTCCTATGGAGAAAAACTGAGCCTCTTAATGGTCTGGTATTGCTTTTTCATTCTGACGCCACTTCATAAGTTCTTTGTTTTTGTAAGGGGAACTGTCGCTGTTATTTCACTATTATCAACCTTGGCTTCTAGGTGTAGTACTTGATTTGAAATCCAATTTTCTTTAACATCCCTCATTCACTAGAGGGCACCAACTGATCAACAAAAACAATAGCAAAAAGAAAAGGAGTACTTGTGGCACCTTAGAGACTAACAAATTTATTTTTTCATGAAGTTGATAGATTTCCACTCCATACAGCTAAATTCAGTGCCTTGCATAATGACAGGTTTCAGAGTAGCAGCCGTGTACTCCTTTTCTTTTTGCTAATACAGACTAACACAGCTGCTACTCTAAAAACAATAGCTTCTTCCCAGGCAAAAGGTTTCCCCCTAAAAGAGAATACAGGTCAGAGCCAGGACTAGAAGAGTGTTCTATAAAGGGTTGCAATCTGGTGAGGCCCATTACCTAAACTGTTGTGGAAAGAGTGACTTTGACAGATACCATGGCAAGATATCTAGTTAAAGTAATGTCATCGTTTGAACTCAAGAGATCTGAAACAATATTGAGCTCTTCATCCAAGTAAGAACAGCACTTAATTTTAGCTTTTTTTGTTGGCAGGGTTAAAGGATAGCATATTCCTGTCTATTTTCCCTATCTATGTAGAGTCTCCTAAACCATACAAGAAAAGATTAATTTTCTCAAACAAACAAACAAACAAACAGTAGCAAGAAAGCTGAAATGGAAATAATGTAAACAAAAATCAGCCAGAAGGCTGTTGCCAGGCTGAAGAATGTAACAACTGATAGCCCTTATTTAATCTGTCCTCACAATACAATTTGGATCTTTTTTTATTTGAGGGTAAAATAATTTAAACACTTGCTGCCCACATGCTGACCTTTATTTTAACCTGTAGCTCTGAAAGAATTTAAGACACTTATCTCCTGGAAATATAGGGTAGCATCACATTTTTTCTATTGTTTATATTACATAGTGCCTAAAGACACTGAGTCATGACCCCATTGTGCTAGCTACTGTATAGATATAGAACCCAGTCCCAAGGATTTACAGTCTCTTCCTGTATTATGTTACTTAAGGTATTCGTTCTAATAGTATTACCGGGGCATACAACAGGATGGGGAAAAAAGAAAAAGACCAGTTAAAAAAGGCTTGGAAAAAACAAGTAGTTAAAAATGTTGTTAAAAAGATTTGGAAAGGATAAAAGAATTCCATTTGGCTGGTTGTGAGCAAAGAGTATTTTTTCATGTTTTTAAAAAACTGTTCAGGTGCTTCTTTAGCATTCATGAAATTAAAATAGCATAACACATTTGAAGACATTTAGGATTGTCACTGTGCTATATAGCATGGCCATTTGGGACTTCACAGGATGAAACTCAAAACCTCCTACTGCAAAAGAGCAGACCCTTACCAACAGAGCTAAAGGAGAATCTCTGTTAGTTGTTGGCAGAATATGACACAGTTAAGTAGTTTTTCTATTCATTAGAGGAATTGTATACGTACATACTACCTAGTCCATCACTATTATTTGTACTGCCGTAGTGCCTAGAAGTCCAAACCTAGCATGCTAGAACTGTACACGCACACAAATACGGTCACTCCCTCAAATAACTTTTGCTCTAAGTGTAAGAAGAGAATCAACATTAGATACAACAAACATGAGGGGAGAGCACGTATTCTTCCCATTAGACAGAGGCTGCCCTTGAATGTCTAGGGCTCGGAGGAGTTCAAATCTGAGCGCTCACACCAGTGTAACAAATCAGGGGCCCCTTAGGGCTTCATGATTGTTGCTATCCTATATACCATGGCCATTCCCAACTTTACAGCAGCAACAGGGACAGAAACCCTTGCTACATAAGCCCCAACTAATTGAACTAAGGGAGACTGTCCTTTAATCCTTAGCATTACAGGGCCTGTAACAGAGTGGAGCTATTTGGATTCTATTCAGGGGTCAGAAGTGGATTATACATAATAGCTAGCTTAGTTATAAAACCTCAAATTTTACTTAATCCTTGGGAATCCAAATGCCTCTGAGCTGTTTGAATTAATTTGAATCAGAATTGTATTTGAAAAATGCCATACTATGTACAGTAAAGCAACGACGCATACAAACTATGCCTGGGTGCATGCAGTGCTCCAGATCTCAGCTCATTCAGAGGTGGTGAACCAGATTAAGAACCTGTGTGTCACTGCTGAACAAACAAACCTTTTCTGTGGGAAGCCATGTGTTGATTTGATTAGAAGGTGTGGGGTTTGTTCCCCAGTTATACCATTTGAGTAAATTGCATCCTTCCTTGTGCTATAACAGCCTTGGAACACAAATATGAGCAAAACACCTGCTATCAGGTCTGTGAGGTTTGGTTGTTACAATGCCCTCTCAAATAATGCTCTCCACCCCACAATGAAATGGTTTTCCATCACGTGCGGCTTATTGAGAATATGGCAGTATTTTAGTATGACAATATTTTTTATTAATTTTTAATATTTGTTATGGTGGTGCCTTGCGGACCAGGTCTGGATTGTGGCCACATTGGACTATACTCTATACAGAGTAACACAGAGGAAGACACATTCTCTGCCCTGAATGGGGATACAATCTAAAAAGACAAAGATCTCCCAACCAAAGTGATCTGGATGCTAATAGTCACAAGTCTTACTAATTATGTTGTTGTTTTTGCTTTGTTGTTCTATTAAAGCCAAATACACTAAATCTCCTTGCCCTGCCTTCCCTCCCCTATTCCTCCCTTATCTTTCTTCTACACCAATTCCAATTCTCCTTGCTGGACCCTCCCAACATTTAAACCCCTCACTCCATAGAGAATCATGAAACTGATAAATATGTCACTGGGCTCTTGAAAAAGTGGGGCAGGAGGGATTTAAAAGAGGAAAGTGTTGAGGACCAGAACAGAAAGGGCATCCCATTATGATGATGATAATAAAGAGGGCAGAGTGCAGGTCAGGCAGTCAGACTATCAAATTAATCCGTCAAATAGATCCACATGGGTATCACCCCAGATCTGTGGTATAGCCCTATTTGTAACTTTTAAAACAAATGTTTGTAGCTCTCTCCCAGTGGGGCAGCAGAAAGGGCAAGTGGTTAGGGCACTTGCTTAGGCTTGGAAGATGTGGATTCGAGTTGCTGTTCTCTCACAGATTTCCTGTGTGATTTTTATCCCCATCTGTAAAATAGGGATAAATAGCTTTTCCATACTTCACAGGGGTGTGGTGATGATAAATATTATAGAGTCTGAAAAAAGAAAAGGAGTACTTGTGGCACCTTAGAGACTAACACATTTATTAGAGCATAAGCTTTCGTGAGCTACAGCTCACGAAAGCTTATGCTCTAATAAATGTGTTAGTCTCTAAGGTGCCACAAGTACTCCTTTTCTTTTTGCGAATACAGACTAACACGGCTGCTACTCTGAAACCTGTCGTATAGAGTCTGAGGCGCTCAGATGCTGCGACAAGGGGAGCTGGGTAAGTACCATAGATAGGATTGCCACCTTTAGCAGACTGACGTGCAGGTTAAACTTGTTTGTGTTGACATGGCTGGAACCGCCAGCATGACCTGGGGACAATCTTGCATGTTTCCAGAGGGCTGGCTTCCAGACTCCCACAAGCAGGTTTCCACGCTGCCGTGGCACCCCGAATGCAGGAGTGTCTCGGGGCCTGACTGAAACGATGAAGTGAGCTGTAGCTCACGAAAGCTGATGCTCAAAACTAATAAATTTGTTAGTCAACTAAATGTGTTAGTCTCTAAGGTGCCACAAGTCCTCCTTGTCTTTTTGCGAATACAGACTAAGCCGGCTGCTACTCTGACACCCTGCAAAGGCTCTGTCCAACCCCTTGCCCCTCAAACCGCTCCCCACAGAGGTGGCTCCTGTCCCAGAATGGGATCGTCCCCCTTCGTCCCAAGGAGCTGCTGTGAAGGAGGGAGGCGCCCCCTTCCCCTGGGGGTGGGGGTGCTGCCCCAGGGCTGCCATCAGACGGTTTGGTTCAAGGGGTCTCTTTAACCCCAGGATCCATTGTTCCAGCACCCCTGGGTGGGGGGTGCTGCCGGACAGGGAATCGCCCCCTTCGCCTGGGGAGGGCGGGAGCGGGGGCGCTGTGAAGGAGGGCGGCCTCCCGCCTGGGGGTGGCGGAGGGAGGCGCCCCGCCCGGGGAGCGGTCAGCAGCTCCCTGCCTCTCCCCTCCCTTGAGCTGAGCCGAGCCGAGCCGAGCCGGGCGGCTGACCCGGAAGGGGAGGCGGCGCTGGCGCTGGCGCTCTCTGTGCGCGGCGGGCCCAGCCCAGCCCAGCCGAGCGGGGCGGGCTCTGCGTGTCCGTCGGCCGCACGCCGAGGCCGGAGCGCGGTGGGTGGGGAGCAGCGGGGCGGGACCTGGAGCCCATAGGAGGCGGGCGCGGCCGAGGCCGAGCCCCAGGGCCGGAGCGGCGGCGGCGGCGGCCTGGCGTGGGCGGTGACTCGGGCCCAGCCGGGGAACGGAGCCGGGCGGCAGGGAGCGAGGAGGCCGAGAGAGAGAGAGAGAGAGGATCCGCCCCGCGCCCTCTGCCTGCTGAGCTCCAGCCGGTTCCTCTGCCCTGGGGACGGCTGCGCCCCGCGGCCTGCGCCGCCCCCTTGCCCAGAGTCTCCCCCTCCCACGCCTGGGCCGCTGGCTTCCCGCGGAGACCCGCTGCTCCCTGCGGGCCGAGCGGCGCCTGGGGCCCTTCGGATCCCTCCTGGGGCGGGTGGCTTAAAAACGGGGCCATGCAAAGTGGGGAGTCGGCCGCGGCCATGAGGGTGCCCGAGAGCGAAGCGAAGCTGGAGATCCCGCTCCCGGCCCCGAGCAGCAGCAGGAGCCCCGGCAGCCGGGGCGGCAGCACCAAGGGCTGGCAATACAGGTAGGTCCTGCTCTGGCGGCCCTCCCCTAAGGAAAGGGGGTGAAGGGGATCCCTTGTGTGAGCTAGTTACGGGTATCCTGCTGTCCCAGGTGCGTCTCGCCTGGGGTAAAAGCCTCCCTCCAGACCCCGACTGCCCTGTGATGTGAAACTGTAACAAAGCGTGGGGGGACCCAGCCTTTCTTTGCGGGGGGCACAGTGCCCAGGACCTCAAAGGTCGGAGACGCGGCTGAACAGGAGAGAAAGGGAGGCTGGAGAGAGGAGGCAGAACGGGAAGTCCGACGCAAAGATCTCAAGTAAATCTGGCTGGCCTACGAACTCACTCATTTGTCATCTCATTTTAGGACAATATGTCCACTTTTACTCCGTGTAAATCCGTTGTTGTAATTTTATTAGCATAATTAATAAAATCAGGAGGCTGAAGTTAGAGAGACTACTATGAGAGAGATGGAAATTAATCCCAAATCATTTCAGCTTCTTTGATTTTTTTTTTTTTTTTTAATTATTTGAGTTGGTTCAGATCTTGCCCTGATGTTTAGGGTTTAGAAGGGGACTTTGTGGTTAGTGAACCTGTCTAATCAGTTCCTTGTTTCTCAACCAATAAAATTAATTCACTTGGTAGAAGTCGCCTTTTGAAATCACAAAAAGAAAAGGAGGACTTGTGGCACCTTCGAGACTAACAAATTTATTAGAGCATAAGCTTTCGTGAGCTACAGCTCACTTCGTCGGATGCCTCACGAAAGCTTATGCTCAAATAAATTTGTTAGTCTCGAAGGTGCCACAAGTCCTCCTTTTCTTTTTGCGAATACACATTAACACAGCTGCTACTCTGAAACCTGAATTTATGAAATCAGTTGTCTTGCACAGAGAAAAAACTTTTAGCTTATTTGTACTGTTGTGAAGTTTTATACATCTATTTCATGGCAACAACATGTCATTTGTGACATTTGTCTTGCAATTGGAAACCAAGGATGCTGCTGGCTTCCACTTGTAAAGCTTCTTTTGATCTTAAAATGATCTTACTCTATAAAATGGTTGTCAACAGTACTGTAATATCTATGAAGAGTGAGCTAAAATCACACCTAGTCATTCAATTTGCGTGGAATAACATGGCCATGGATTTAATTATATTGCATCTGTATTTTCTTTAGGCTTGTGTTAATATTGATGCTTTGTTCCCAAAGCTTGTTAGAAATATTAATCTATATTAGCAATAGTATTAAAGCTATAGTATTCTCAGATTAAATTATTTTTTAAATCAACTATTCAGTGTTCATGCTGTTCACTTTTTTGCATTTCTGTCAGCTTGGACAATGAAAATATGTTAGTTTTCAGTCAGTTACGTTTTCACAATTTCACAATGCTGCAATATTTGAGTTGCAAATGCTGTAAGAGAAAGTTTGTTGATCTTTAAAAAAATCAAAACATGACAACATTTTTACTTGTCTTAACTTTCGAAAAAGGTTGTTTTCTCCTCACTTCCTCCCAAAACTTAAACTATAGGCCAAATTTGACCGGGCAGTGTCTTTCAGAGTTTTACTAAAAGCTTGATAATTTATATTGAAATAGCATACTTTTCACTGACTGATAATAGATGGAAACTACTCCTTCTTCCCCCTACAAAATGCAGAGACTTTTCTCTCTCAAATGTTGAGACCTTTGATGTCATAAATATTCAGTTGAACAGTAAGTGTATGCCATTTTTAAAAGAAAAACAATGTTACAATGTGCCTGACAAATTAAACTGTAAAAGGTAAATTCAATGGTTGTGGAGGCAGGGCGGGAAAAATCTTTTTTTTTTTTTTTTTTTTTTTTTAAATTCAGTAGACAATATCAAGTTGAAATCTGGTCAATTAAAAACAAAACAACTAAATAAAAATAAATTTGCTGTGAAATTCCTCTTCTTTTTTGTTTTTGTTTTTGTTTTGCATTCATATTCCCCTTTCTGCCATTTAATATCTCTCTGCCCCCCCCCCCCCCTCGAAACCCCTTTCCCATAGATTATGAGCTCTCTGGGTTAGGGACCATCTTTGTTACACATGTGTACAGTAAGTCCTTGATCCTTGACTGGCGTTCCTACACACTATTGTAATAAAAATTCTAAATAACAATAATGCTGTTTGTAAGACTTTTGCAAACTGAGAAAGTGACTGACCATTTAAATGGCATTACATTTAAAATGTAATACTTTTAATACTTTAAATATTAGTCAAAATAGATTAGATCTTGTATCCACCTTTTTTATACAGAACAGTATTTGATTGTAATGGTTATATATTGTAAACTAACTGTACTGACCTTGACATGGGGATTGCTTTTATTGTTGAGCAGAATGTTCAGGCATTAAGGACGTGGAATAACTTGTGGCTGAAAGATAAAGAAATATATATTCTGCATTTTTAAAATGCACACTGACTATGCAGTCTTTAGAAGAATATTGCAGGTAGTGAAATCTAAAGGCAGTGGACACGGCAAACAAAAGCCTTGCTCCCAGATGACTTGGAGTAAAGTTTTGAGGAGATTAAAAAGTTCAACATTCTTGCATTTCAAGCTACGAGTAGGAAGAAAAATGTGTAAGGCAGTGAAAGACCAAGAAATACATTAAAAACCATCCTTTAATCAGATCTAAAATTAACTAACAGCTAAGGCATATATTTTGAAATTGGTGATTTACCTCTTGGGTTTGACTTTGATAAGAATCCTTCCCAGTGAAGTTTGGATGAGTTGGAGTTAGTCTCCCCCCGAGGGATCTCTCTGATCTTTCAGATTATCTAATATCTGTAGGTTCTTATAACATGCCCATCACCAGAGTATCTGTGCCTCCAAAATGCCAATTTTTAAGCCTACTGGTCTGCCTTTTAAGACTGTAAATTAAATTAGGGAAACCAAGTCAGCTCAGTTATTGCAGCACACATAGTATTTGAGAGCACTGGTTGGTTATTCTCTAACCTCTGCAGTAGGTTGACCCTTAATTCCCAACTCTGATTTTCTTTTTGTTATATACTTATGTCAACATTATAACTAAGTTTTAGCTGTGCAGTGCATCAGAATTGCATAGCTAGTAGTAACTGATTTGATTAAGATTGGATTTTTGAGAATAAGCCAGAGCTTCCATTAAAGTCAAGGTCCCTAGTATTGTGATGAGTAAGGAAGTTTAAATGCATTAGTTTTAGTGGCCAGTTTTCTTATGCCACTTCTTTGTAACTTCCACTCTAACTCTTGTCCTTACCTGTTCTCTGTTATCATCTCTACTCTGTTCTGTTTAAAGGTAAAACTTCTTAGACTCCTTATCTGTGGATTTTTTTTTTTTGGTGGTGATTTCAAATTATTATTCTAAACTTCTTTTGCTTTGCAGCAGCCAGCCCACAGAGCCTTTCACAGAGAGAGGCAAAATGACAGATTATTATTACCTGATAAGTCTGTTTTAGAGCTGGCATGCTTGCATCTCCTCTGTTCCCTTCTTACTTCTCTTCTTCTCCCTCCCTTTGTTTCTCTGTTACTGATGCCCTTAAAAAACTCATAGTTGGGTGCTAGAATTGTGACATCAAGAAGTAAGTCACCAATTGGCATCACCCTCTCTCTCCTTCTACCTTTACCTTTCCTGTGTTTTCATACTGCTTTCCTATTGGTTAAATGCCTTAGCTCTAAAGTTTCAAATGATTAGAAATTTGGATGCTTCAATTTTTAGGTGTTCATCTTAACACATCTTAAAGATGCCTGGCTTTCAGAAAGTGCTGAGCCCCCAACCCTTTGAAAATTGGGACCTTTAAGGTGGCTCAAGATGGGTACCAAAAACTTGAGGCATCCAGATAGTCATTTGAAAACTTGGGCCTTAATTCTTAATGTGTGTGGCTTTTTAAAATCCTTTATTACTAAAGTTAAAATTTAGTATGTGCTTCTCCTGTTTAAAGCTCATCTTTCTTCTTCCCTTCCCATTTTTTGCTTTCCTTTTCCTGTATAGTGCCTGCTCTTCACTTCCCCCATAGTCTCTTCCCATTTGCAACTCTGTGCCTTTTTTGTCACCCCCTATGCCTGCTACAGACTCACTCTTCCTATGTATCCAGTGACCTCCTTCTCCTTGAAATCTCTGATAAGTTGCTTCTTTCATGACTGATCTCCTCTACGGCACAATATACTCATGCCCTGGATCATGCAAAAGTTAATAAATCTTTTATTTAAAAAAACCCAATAAAACAAATTCAAAGTGAAGCCAAATTAATTTACCCACTTACAAAGTAATACACTCAAGCAGTCTGTAAAGCACAGTGTGCACCTGTGATTAGTAGATAATAAATAATTACATGCCAGCATGGAGTTACAGCATCACTGTTTAAATATTGCCTGTTGGGAGCTGCATTGGCAAGCCTCGGTCATGGGGATCTGCACTGGCATGCAGTCAGTCATTGTGATTTGTCAGCGGGGATGGCTGAGAAGACTTAGTGCTTGATGCTGCTTATCTTAATTTTGGACTTCTCTGTACTGAGAGATTGCACCATGTTATAGGGCTGTCAATCGCAGTTAACTCATGCAATTAATTCAAAAAAATTAATCACAAAAAATTAATTGTGATTAATTGCACTATTAAACAATAGAATACCAATTGAAATTTTATTACATATTTTTGGATTTTTTTCTACATTTTCAAATATAATCTATTTCAATTACAACACAGAATACAAAGTGTACAGTGCTCACTTTATATTATTTTTGATTATCATTTTTACTGTGCAAATATTTGTAAACAAAAGAAATAGTATTTTTCAATTCACCTCATACAAGTACTGTAGTGCAATCTTTCTTACGAATGTGCAACTTACTAATGTAGTTTTTTTTACATAACTGCACTCAAAACTAAAACAATGTAACACTTTACGAGTCTACAAGCCCACTCAGTCCTACTTCTTGTTCAGCTAATTGCCAAGACAAACAAGTTTGTTTACATTTATGGGAGATAGTGCTGCCCACTTCTTAATTGCAATGCACCTGAAAGTGAGAATAGGCATTTGCATGGCACTGTTGTAGCTGGTGTCGCAAATTATTTACATGCCAGATGCGCTAAAGATTCATATGTCCCTGATGCTTCAACCACCATTCCAGAGGACGTGTCCATGCTGATGATGGGTTCTGCTCGATAACGATCCAAAGGAGTATGGACCAATGCCTGTTCATTTCATCATCTGAGTCAGAATCCACCTGCAGAAGGTTGATTTTTCTTTTTTGGTGGTTTGGGTTCTGTAATTTCCGCATCAGAGTATTGCTCTTTTAAGATTTCTGAAAGCATGCTCCATAACCCATCCCCATCAGATTTTGGAAGGCACTTCAGATTCTTAAATCTTGGGTCGAGTGCTGTAGCTATCTTTAGAAATTTCACATTGGTATCTTCTTTACATTTTGTCAAATTTGCAGTGAAAGTGTTCTTAAAACGAACAACATGCTGGGTCATCAGCGGAGACTACTATAACATTAAATATATGGCAGAATGTGGGTAAAACAGAGCAAGAGACATACATTTGCCGGCTACAAAAGTGCCATGCAAATGCCTGTTCTCACTTTCTGGTGACATTGTAAACAAGAAGCGGGCAGCATTATCTTCCGGCAATGTCAACAGACTTGTTTGAGCGATTGGCTGAACAAGAAGTAGGACTGATTGGACTTACAGGTGCTAAAGTTTTACATTGTTTTATTTTTGAATGCAGGTTTTTTCGTACATAATTCTACATTTGTAAGTTCAACTTTCATGATAGAGATTGGACTACAGTACCTGTATTAAGTGACTTGAAAAATACTTTTTCTTTTTTTACAGTGCAAATATTTGCAATCAAAAATAAATATAAAGTGAGCACTATACACTTCCTATTCTGTGTTGTAATTGAAATCAATAAATTTGAAAGTGTAGAAAACATCCAAAAATATTTAAATAAATGGTATTCTGTTGTTTAATAGTGCAATTAATAGTGTTAACCTTTAATCATTTTTTAATCGCACAATTAATCACTTGGCAGCCCTAGTTGTAATACATATTAACAAAGGAGTTAAGCACAACTTATCACTCAATATAGACAAGGACTGTCGAGTTTAAAATTGTCAGCTGGTTGTGGTTAACCTTAGGGTCCATCCTGGGTTCACAATTATTAATATGATGAGGAAATGTGACTTTTAAAACACAACCTTTCTTGTTTACCTTGAGTCTTTAACATTGTGTTAACAAATGTTATAACAGAAAGCATTTCCCCAGTGTAGGCAAGTTTATGTTCATGTTTATGCATGAACTAAAGCACTAGATGGGTGGAACAAAGGGAAGGTCATACAGGATGTTGACATACGAGTAGTGAACCTGGCTGGTATTAAAAAAGTGGACAGGATTATGAAAGAATGGCTAAAGGAGTTAGGACAGACACTCAGAGGTGCAACTCCTATGGTTAGCTGTCTGCTACAAAGAAAAAAAAATACTTGGGCCCAATTACAGATGAAGTGGGCTAATGGGGAGGGAGTGCTGAATGTTCCTCTCCACTGGCTTATCAGGGCTGATGAGTGGTTGCTAAGAATGTTATCCAGGTCTTGCTGCCATTGAGCATCAGCACCATGTAGGACCCTGAAAGTGAAGGCCGTAGAACCCGTGGGGGCAGGATTGTGCAAAAGGCTCTATTGACTATATCGTATCAGAATATTTGTCTTAGTGATTTGACCCAAGATCACTAGATATTAAAACTATCTAGATATTAAAACTAAATAGAATGTACAGGGGAAATGTTTTTAACATGTCATTCTGAGAGATCAGATCATTTGTGCTGTTGATGGCTTCCTGTGGAATGAATTCCCATGGGAACCAAGGACCGTCACAACTCGCAGTACCTTTCACTACAAGTGCAAGGTCTTCAACCTTGTCTTCTCTAATGTAAACATATAACTACATGTATATTAAGAGTAAAAATATTACCAAAACAAAACGTTCCACTACACACAACATAAGAAATTCTCCCCTTGGGGAGAACAAACCATGCATGGCAGATGTTTGTCATGTCACATAATGTACTACAGGAAAGCACTTGACTATTACAGTTATGTATACAGTATAAGAACATATAAAGAATAGAATAGTTCCCTGAAAAATAGGGAATGTATACAGGACTCTTACTCATCCTGAGCATTCTATCATGATACATGTTCCTCACATTTGATTATAGGTGCAGCTGGTTACATCGCCTATCATCAAGGTTGCCTAACGTTTTCCATTATAAGACCCTGTTTTTAGTTGCTTGTAACTTTGCCAAACTTTAACCATTTAGACTGAAATTTTCTGTGCTGGGTGGCTGCCTGAGGCAGATTTTTTTGGGGAGAAGTTCAGCCGTTTGAGAATGATGCTAGGGAAAAATATATTGTTTTGCCCATGGTAAAAAATTCTGGAAATCCTTTCTTTGAAAAAGCTCTAGCTCCCCCATGCTTGGGAGCAGATCCTTGAAATTTGGCAGGTGGTGACCTTTCTGTACTATCCCTGTGAAAATCTGCCCAAATTTGGCCAAGTTATATGCCTTTGCGAAATTGCAGTGTGCACATGCTCTGTAGAGACATCTTAGATTTTAGCAGCTAGGTACCCCGAACACTGCCTCTACACTGGGCGTGCTCCATCTCTGTTTTTGCCACAGAACTCCTGTGTGATGCTAGTCATTGTTTAAACCAAACTTTTCACTTGTGGTCATTAATTGTGTGTTCTTTATTTTCTCAAGTCAAGCACCCAGATTCTGAGGCTTGGGTTTTCAGAAGTTCTGAGCACTTACAGCTCCCATTGACTTCAGTTGCAGCTGTGCTTTGAATATATAAAATACTATATAATGCTATGTACAGTGAAAAATCAGGTCTTGGACATCTCAAATCGGGCATCCAAACTTAGTGGATAATTTTGACCTTGATCTCTCGGTGCCTCAGTTCTCCATCTGCGAAATGGGGATAATACCTCTCATCTCACCAGGGTGTTGTGAAAATAAATTAATGTTTGTGAAGCACTTAGATACTATAGTGATGCGCACTATAGAAAAGCCCATGGGGAAATTTAATAATTCTGTCTTCAGAGCAAGGTTTGAATAATGTACAGCAAATAAGGCATAGGGCCACACATTGAGCAAGGAGGAGAAAACACAATATTGAATAGCTGTTAAATGAGCACAGTCTATTCTGTGCTCTGAATGAGGTATGGGGAAAAAAACATAATTAAACACGATCATGGAGGTCAAATTAAAATTGCAAAGGCAACCTTAATTCTGGCATTTCCTAATTGAGTGCTTGACTTTGCAACCTTAATTTTTTTTTAACTTTTTAATTTTATGGTGTGTATGCATAGTATTTGAAACAGTCCTCTGAGTATCCAGACAAATTGCAGTTTGTTGTAAAATGAATTTAGCATTGTAGGTGCTTTTCATCTGACATGCACAGAGAATAAAACCAGTGAATCTGAGAGTCTTGATTTTGAACCATTTCTGAGATGTGGCACTTAACAGTCTTGGTCTTTCTTCCAAAGGTGATTTAGGGGATGGTAAAAGGACTTAATAGCTTAATAGCGGATATCAATCAGTTGCATAATTGATAAGATATAGGCTATTCAGATTGCTTATGACTTGATGTTTGCTGCAAAGTCTATAACAGCCATGTAGAGTATCAATATGATTCCGGGATATGGTAGTTTTACAGTTACAAAAAAAATCCTCTCATGTTTCTTGGTAGGCTGGGACCTACTACGTACTATTGTTTAGCAATTAGTACTAGGCAAGAAATGCAGTTGTGAAAAGAGACATAGGAGCTGCAGAGCAAACCATTGTTCTGGGCCATGCTTGTGCTAACCTAGATACGCTTTATAGAGATTTGTTTCAGAGTAGCAGCCGTGATAGTCTGTATCCACAAAAAGAAAAGGAGTACTTGTGTCACCTTGGAGACTAACAAATTTATCTGAGCATAAGCTGTAGTTTACGAAAGCTTATGCTCAAATTAATTTGTTAGTCTCTAAGGTGCCACAAGTACTCCTTTTTCTTTTAGAGATTTGTTGTTGTTTTGCCTATTTCTGTGCATAATTATTTCTTAGGGTCCATTACTGTAAAAGTGAAATCCTTTTTATTTGGCTTCAAGAATAAGCCTGATTATTTAATTCAAATAAAATGCATAGAAGCAAATTTTGTGTTGTAACGTAACTCTGAGTAGAGCAGCTTTGATTCACCTACTGAACTTAATGAAATTGATGTCAGGAGACTAGCAAGTGAATGTTCTGTTGATATTTATCAGAAACTGCAATTACTAAGTGAAGTGGTGCATTGCTTAATCTGTGGTACCAGACTAGAAGGGAAATTTGTTGATATAAAGATGATGATGAGGCTATACCTATGCAGACAGTAACAATTTCTGTGCTCCACTGTGTAACATAACCATACTATTGAAATGTTGGCTTCTTGGGACATTTGTTTGACACATCCATCTCCAAAACCTTGCAGTTCATTTTATCTAGATGTATACGCCAGACTGTATTAATGATGATTTTAATGATGGTCTTCAGAAGCCAGATAATACAACCATAGGATTTTCAAAAATGGCTAGTGGTTTTGCATTTCTCCATTTTTAGGTGCTCAATTTGAGATATTTTAAAGGGTCCTGTTTTTCAGAAAGTGCTGAGAATGTACCCTATGAAAATTGGGCCTCTTTAAAATGTCTCCGATTGAGCATTAATTATTGAGGCTTCTGAAAACACCAGTACTTCCGATACTGTAAGCCGTTGTCACCCATAGATTTACTTTAGAGTTCATTTTGAATTGATGTACATAGTTGTGTATGTGGGAGGAGTCTTTGCTAAATTTAGATGTATTTACAGAGTAGTTTCAGTATTAATGTAAGCAGAAGTTAAATTGCTTGCTTAAACACCCACTTCAGTGTGTTTGTATGGCAGATACATTTTGAGTGCTAAAGAGCCTTCTAAATGACAGTGCAGTTAAACAGGCCATTTTACAGCTGTCCAATGAGAGCAGTGTTTTGCTTTTTATTATTAGGTATAGGGTCTTTGCTCTGTGTGCTAATTTCTGCCCTGCACCAGAGTTAGAGTGGTCACTTAAGGAGTTTCATTAATATAATGGACGGTAGCCATTACTATGCATCCTTTCCCCCCCCGTCTTGCAAGTCCAGGCAGAATGGTATTTCAAAACACTTAGGGCTGATTTAAAATTCCTGCTGACAAGTTTTCAGGGGGAATAACTCTTTTCTCCCAGTGCATACTGGCACTTTCAGTGTGTACAGAAATATTCATATCTTATAACATACTAGGATTTGAGCCTTGCTACAGAAACTGAGCAGTGTTATTGACCCAGAATCTAATGTAATAGCAAATCCTCTCAGTTTGAACTTAGAACAAAGAGGGATGATCTCTTGTTGGTCGTAGGTTATATTCTGAAACATTTGTAAATGGAAAGGGGTAAGCAGTGTGTTTCACTGAAATAAGTGTCTTGCAGCACTTCTAGAGGCTTACTTTGTGTTGTCCTCAAATTATTGATGTCTTTGTGTTACAGAATCCTAGAAAAGTAAGGGAGAGCCCTTGAGAGGTTATCACAGGGGTGGGCAAACTTTTTGCACCGAGGGCCACATCTGGATATAGAAATTGTATGGCAGGCCATGGATGCTCACGAAATTGGGGTTGTGGTGTGGGAGTGGGTGAGGGCTCTGGCTGCGGGTGTGGGATCTGGGGTGGGGCCAGAAATGAAGAGCTCAGTGTGTGGGAGGGCTGGGGCAGGGGTGTGTGGTGTGAGGGCTCCGGCTGTGTGTGCAGGCTGTGGGGTGGGGCTGGGGATGAGGGTTTGGGGGTGCAGGAGGGTGCTCCAGGCTGGGGCCAAGGGGGTGTAGGGGGAGGATCAGGGCTTCGGCGGGGGTTGGGGTGTGGGGGAGTGTCTTGGGGTGCAGGCTCCGGGCGACACTTACCTCAAGCGGCTCCCGGAAGCAGCGGTATGTCCCCGCTCTGGGTCCTATGCAGAAGCATGGCCAGGTGGCTCTGCTGCACGCTGCCCCATCCACAGACACCGCCCCTGCAGCTCCCATTGGCCGTGATTCACGGCCAAAGAGAGTTGTGGAGGTGGCGCTTGGGGCAGGGGCAGCGTGTGGAGTGGAGCCCCCTGGCTGCCCCTACAAGTAGAAGCCTGAGGGGAGATATGCTGCTGCTTCCGGGAACCGCGAAGAGTGGCTCCCGACCCTGCTCCCCTGCTGGAGCGCAGGATCAAGGTAAGCCCCAGACCCTGCTCCTTAGCTGGAGCTCGAGGGCCAGATTAAAACGGCTGGCACGCCATAGTTTGCCCACCCCTGGGTTATCCAGTCCAGTCCCCCACTTTGAGGCAGGACCAAGTAAACCTAAACCATCCATGACAGGTGTTTATCCAATCTGTTCTTAAAAACATCCAGTGATGAGGATTCCACAATCTCTCTTGTAAAGAAGCCTTTTCCAGATCTTAACTACCCGTGGATGTTTCCTAATATCTAACCTCGATCTCCTTTGCTGCAGATTAAGTACATTACTACTTGTCCTACCTTCAGTGGACATGGAGAATGACTGATTATTGTCCTCTTTATAACAACCTTTAATGGGTTTGAAGACTGTCATCAGATCTTATTTTCTCAAGACTAACCATGTCCAATTTTTTAACTTTTTTTTATTCTGTCCTCAGAGGTCAGGTTTTCTAAACTTTTTTTTTTATATAATTTTTGTTGCTCTCTGCTGGACTCTCTCTATTTGTCCACATCTTACCTAAAGTGTGGTGTCCAGAATTGGACACAGTACTCCAGCTGAGGCCTCACCGGTGCCAAGCAGAGTGGGAAAGTTACCTCCCATGTCTTACATAAGAAACTCCTATTAATATACTTCAGTGATATTAGCCTTTTTCACGACTGCATCATGTTGTTGACTCATATTCAGTTTTTGATCCTCTATAACCCTCCGCTCCTTTTCGGCAATGTTACTGCCTAGCTAGTGATTCTCCATTTGTAGTTGTATATTTGATTTTTCCTTCCTATGTGAAGTATTTTGCACTTTATTGAATGTCAGCTTCTTAATTGCAGACCAACTCTCCAATTTGTCAAGGTCATTTTGAATTCCTATCCTGCCCTCCGAAATGCTTGCAACACCTCCCGGTTTGGTGTTCTCCGCAACTCTTATAAGCTTATTCTCCACTCCATTTATCAAAGTCATTAATGAAAATATGGAATAGTTCCAGACCAAGGACTGACTCCTGCTGGACTCCAGTAGATACACCCTCCCAGTTTGATAGTGAATCATTTCTAACTACTCTCTGAGTATGGGCTTTCAAAAAGTTGTGCACCCACCTTATGGTAATTTCATCTAGAGCACATTTCCCTAGTTTGCTTATGAGACTGTCATGTGGGACTGTGTCAAAAGCCTTACTAAAATCAAGATCTATTTTATCTACAGCTTCCCACCCTCTCGCGGCCCCATCCACTAGGCCAGTAACCCTGTCAAAGAAGGAAATGAGGCTGATTTAACGTGATTGCTGGCTATTCCTTATAACTCTCTTATCTTCTAGGTGCTTACAAATTGATTGTTCAGTAATTTGTTCCAGTATCTTTCCAGTGTCAAAGTTAGCCTGACTGATGGTCTGTAATTCCTCTGTAATTTGTTCCCGTATTTAACAACAAGATACTATGTTTACCCGTTTCCATCCTCTGGGATCTCATTCATCCTCCATGAATTCTTGAAATAATTGCTAATGGTTTCGAGATTGCTTCAGTTAGTTCCTTAAGTACCCTAGAACAGTGGCTCTCAACCATCTGTCTACTGTATCCCTTTCAGGAATCTGATTTGTTTTCTGTACTCCCAAATTTCATCTCACTTAAAAACTACTTGCTTGCAAAATCAGACATAAAAATACAAAAGCGTCACAACACACTGTTACTGAAAAATTGGAATCTAAATATTGTACTTACATTTCAGTATATAGTACATAGAGCAGTATAAACAAGTAATTGTCTGTATGAAATTTTAGTTTGTACTGACTTTGCTAGTGCTTTTTATGTAGCCTGTTTTAAAACTAGGCAAATATCTAGATGATGTACCCCCTGGGAAACCTCTGTGTACTGCTGGTTGAGAACCACTGCCCTAGAGGATCTTGTTTCCTAGATTTGCTTGCTCTGTATTTTGACTGAATGCAGGAGAATGTGCTGATTGCCACAGAAACCAGTAAGTGTGAAAAATGCAACTTCTTCTACCACAAGTCTAAATGATGGAACAGGAACCGCTGCTTCCAGTTTGCAGTTGACTATTGAAATGCTGGTGAATTGCACAGTGAATCTTCCAATTTTTTTCTCAAAAGCTATTTAGAAGGGGGGGAAAAAGTATGTCAGATTATATGCTCTTTAAATGATCAAGCAACTTCTGCCATCTCTCACTTAATGCCTATAGGGTCCCACCCATGCCCAAAAGACAGCAGTAGGGAAAGTAGAACTCTTGGGATTTTGGTGGTTTCCCAGTACCACATGTGCGTGGCTCCACAGTTCTAGGAACCTATCCTCAGAGGAAGTAGTGGGGTAGTTTTGTTCCCCCCTCCCCCTTTTAAAAGAGAACTAATAATGCTGTGTAGATGGAAACTTTTGGACAGCCCATATGCAAGGGGAATAAACTAATATAGGCAGCAAGCCCATGCACACTTTTCCTGAGATTTTTAGATGAGCAAATGTTAAGTGAGATCGGGCTATTACCTTTCAATTAGGAATTTTTAAAATCGTTACTTAGTTTACATTTTTCAAAAACATAGAGTTGTGCATACTATTAGCTACGTATACCCTCTTCTCTCCCTTTTCCTGCTTTTTGTTTGTTTTTTACTGACTTTGTTACAATCAAATTGAAGGCAACATGTAAATTCTTGGTGGATTAGACTCTGGTTTCCCGTGTTCGTACATAGCTGAGTATAATGGGGCCCTGATCCTGGAGGTGCCTTCATGTACTATCCTGTAATAAATACGTGTTGTGATGGGAGTCGTCAGATCTTGCTGTTAGTCTTCAAGTTTTCTCTTAGCATGCAAGCACTTCTCAGTCTGCTGAAATGTTGCATCAATGTTAATTTTTTTTAGTAGATTTTTTTTTTTTGTGGCGAGAGATGGGATGCAGTTTGGGAGTTTGCTCTCTGCTTTAATCTGCCTTACTAAGGTCAGTATTTGAAGCATATTTGCTCCTTGGAACTGGGCATTGGTGTTTTGACTGAGTTTCTTGAATGAAGCCTGCCTGCATGCCTTTTGTGACCATCTGTGTTCAAGCACTGCTATATATAGTGTGAAGTAAACAAGTTGCACAAAGAATATATCCCGGTTTAGCATCACTGATTTCTCCAACAACAGGAAGCTGGCCTGCAAGGCTTTGACATCTGGTGTCACTTGACAGAGGGCCACCAGTAAAAATACAAATGGACTAATGATAGTAAGTTGTGGAAAAATAGTTCTACATTTTAATGATCCTTGGACATAAGTGTTTAGGTATCTACAATCTGTCTCTTGAAAAACATCTGAGGCTCCCCCCCCCCCTTTTTTTTTTCTTCAAGGGAGCGTATGGGCTATGAAGGAATCTAGCTTGTTAGGAAGAGGTACTTGAGTGGTGTAGTTTGCCCATCAGTAAAATGGGGATAATTCTTGCCTATCTCAGAGGGGTATTTGTAAAGGAGTTGGAAAGTGCTGTATATAAGGAGCTGCCTAATTTTAGCAGCCTGGAGTGATTTCAAGGGAAGGATGGTTTTGTGGCTAAGACACTGGACTGTGGCTCAGATTTGCTCTCTGTTTTTTCTCTGCCACAAACTTCCTGTGTTATGTTGAGCAAGTAACTCAGTCTTCTGTTCTGCAGTTCTCGAAGTGTAACGGGGGTAATACCGCCCTTACTTAGAATGGTGGTGTGAAGATAAACGTGGTCGGACATGAGCAGGTGCTGTGGTGGTGGTGTCCTTGCAAAGTTTATAAATAAATTCCATTAGCTAACAACTATCAAAGATCAACATTTCCATATAAATACTGTATACAAGTTTGGGCCTGAAGCTTGTTTATCAAGGGAATGCATAAGGGTTCAATCTTGTTTATGATATATGGACATATTTTGTAAAAGCAGTTACTGCACACCGAGGAATATCAAAAAGCAAAATAAAAGCTTCACAGAGGAGTGCAAAATGAGTTCTTGTTGGATTTCTCTAAAATAGGTGCAAGGATTTCATTGCAACACATGCCTACCTGTATAATATATTTGACAAGTATTATAATAAAAGTGGCAGACTACAACGACTACAGGAGAGCAATAAATGAGGCTAAGATTTTGGCACAAAAAGTTTTAGTAAATTCCACGGCAGAGGTTCAAGGAAAAAAAGGAAAAGTCACAGAAAGGGCACCAACATTCTTGTCAGGGGCAGTGTGGCTTTGCTTTTAGGCAGATTAGCCATGTACTTCTCATTCAAGGCATTCCACAGAAAAGACATTTCATGTCCTTGGTTCTTGGAGGCCTAAATATATAGTCAATGAAATCTTGGAAAAGTTTGGGTCGGGGGAGGGTTTGAGAGCAAGTTGACCCTGCAGCAGCAGGTCCTGGACCCAGCTCCCCACTCTGGGCATGAGACCTGATGCCTCTAAACTTTGGGTATCTGCCTCTTTGTAGATGGAGGGGTAGATGAGCCAAATTTGATTGGTGGTGTGACCCCATGCGCTCGGTTGCAGTGGCATTCTGGTTTGGCCATCTGCCCCTCCTCCTCCAGCTAAAAGAGGGGTGGATACTGAAAACCCTGAGTGGTGCCAGATAACACCTGGAGCAGGAAGCTGGGCCTAGCTCGGCAGCTGAAGCACTCCCCCTTCTTCCCCCAGCCATTTCTGGAATTTAACTAACTTTATTTAGATTTACAATTACTGTGACCTCTGTGCCAAAATCATAGCCTTAGTAGTAAATATTTATACTGTGGTAGTATCCAAAGGCCCCAGTTGGAATTGGGCTGCATTGTCCTGTTCCTAGCATATCCTATTTTGGGGTGAAGCATCTACACAATGTTAGTGCTGTAATTCTGCTAATACTTTTACTGTATACATAACTCATCTTTTGTAATACAGTGGAAACAATTTTATTAATATTCTTGAAAATATGATTGTTGAGACATGGGTTGTCTTAATTTTGTTATTTATGGGCCTGAGAATATTGTCAGGACTTTTGTATTCACCCATGAAAGCTCATGCTCCAATATGTCTGTTAGTCTATAAGGTGCCACAGGACTCTTTGCCGCTTTTACAGATCCAGACTAACACGGCTATCCCTCTGAAGCTTGTCAGGTCTTAGAAATACTTATATCCAAGTGTATTTACTCCTGAAACTTAGATAAGTTATGAACGGTTGTAACAATTTCAAGTTACTATCCACTTAATAGGACAGTGTAGAGTTCATATTACTGATACTCAAAATCCTTTCCCAAGTCACTTTGAACAGTTCACTTACATTTTCACTGTTACAAATAACTGAATCAAATATCACAGATTTAGAGTGTATTGTTCAAGAAGGTCATTATTTTTATATTTTTTTATATATAATATAATAAAAATATAAAGATGGGGTCTTAATATTGATCCATGAAGTGCCCTGATAAAGACTTTAAGGACAACCCTACTTTTTTCCTGATGTTTTACCACCTATTTTCCATTACTCTGTTAATCTGTGAACCAAGCTAATGCCTGAATTTCCAGACCAAATTCTAGAATATTAAAAGCATTCTGTAGATCCCTGAAAAGAGAATAAGTATTGTTATTTTCCACCCAATAAAATAGTGCTGTATTTTTTTTTAAGCCAAAGGTAATTGAAGCAGATATTTATGAAGTCATTGGGAGGTGAACTATCTCCAATTCAGCAGGTTAATCATTAATATTTGGAGGATTTTTCTTGCCATGCTGTATTAGGAGATCACCATTTAAATTGTTTTATGTAACTAAAACAACAATGTTATGTATTCTGGATTTTTTTCTTCAACAGCAAACGTAATATTTTAACAAAACAAGCATATGAATTTTTGAATTTAGTCAAACCTGATTTTAAAAAACTTGAATGTTTTTGTTAAAATTGTTAACTAAAATAGTTAAATGAAATATTAAAAAATAATTAAATCGATTATGTCAGCCAAGTCAACATGAGAAACTTAAAATATTGGCTTCTGCAGCTGACTCAGTCATCTTTACCTTCATTTTCCTGTTTGTTCATAATCGGGAAAAGAAAAACAAGCTTGCCTGCTTTTTTCAGGTCCCAAACGATTTCTCAATTTGGAATGAATTAGTCCAAAGAAAGAGAAAATATTCTTCCTACACCAGCAGTTAAAACTACTACTGCTGTTAAAAGTGAGATTATCACTTCAACAGTGTCTGAATCCAAGTGCTTAGGTGACTTCCACCAGTTCACTGGTGTGACTTTCTTTAAAACCTCATCAGCAAACATATATTTCTTGAATGGTTCTTATTCCCAAACTGGGTCTCTTTTATGGCCTGCTGCCATAATAGTTTTCCCCTTCTAGTGAGAGAATGGAATGGTAGATCTCAACTCAATGAAGGCTACACTCAGAAAGACCTCAAGACTTCTGGAATATGCTGCTCTAATAGAAAAGGAATACTTGTGCCACCTCAGAGACTAACAAATGTAGCTCAGGAAAGCTTATGCTCTAATAAATTGGTTAGTCTCTAAGATGCCACAAGTACTCCTTTTTCTTTTTGCGAATACAGACTAACACGGCTGCTACTCTGAAAGCTGCTCAAATAGTTTCACTTTTGTTTCTACTGCCTGTCCCTCCCTTCTCACATTTATCTCCAGACTTCTTCTCCTTGTCCAGATCTGTTCCGCCCCAACCATCTTCTATTCCATTGAACTTTTTGAAACTTTTCACTTTTAGAGAGAGGTAAGGAATCGACTCTGTGTACACAAACTTGCAGAGGGACAATAGGGATGATGTCTATTATTTCTCTCCAAACATTTTTGCTGTTAAGCATGTTATCTCTCGAGACACAAATCCACAGTTTGAGAACTGCAAAACTAAGCATCTCTGATGGTATCTTCTAGACTGAGCACTGAGTCCCATTCAGTAGATAGAAAGATTAACCTAAATAATCTATACAGAAGCTCCTGGAACCCTATAAGATTGGGTCTCTAATCCATGAACTATTGGAACACGTTTACAAAACTTTTCTTAAACATTACGTGAATATATTGTCTCATACTATAGCATTAGAATTTATAATCCCTATTCCCTGATGAGACATTATAGCTCAAAGATGTATCTTAATTAAAACTATGTTTGGACAGCTTTTTTCCTCAAAAAGCATTTTATCCAAAAAAAAATGATTTAAATAAAAACTGATTTTTTTTAAAATCATTGATTTTTATCCACCCTGGTTTCCATGATAGTACAGAATGAACTGTGCACACATTTATTTAAAGAGGGCATGACTTTGGCATGGCAACACAAGTAGTTTTAAACCTGGTGAGGAGGCTTAGTCAAGGGGCTGATGTGTTGGGTAAATTTTTCCAGCCATACTTTTAATTATTTCCTTAATTGTGCATCTTACTGGGTGCATCTCGATGAGGGAGTGGATGGTTCATTGGTTAGCTTGGGTTGTGGGAGACCGAGGTGGAATTTCCTGCTCTGCCACAAACTTCATGTCTGACCTTGGGCAAGTTATTTAATCTCTGTAAAATGGGAATAATAGCACTTCTCTACCTCACAGGGGTGCTGTAAGGATAAATATATTAAAGATTGTGAGTTGGTCAGATACTAAGGTGATGGGGACTATGTTGCTCCTACTGTACTCGGGAAATGTAGTCTGCTGGTATAGTTTGTGAAAAGTGCTGCTCAGTGAAGGTGAATGTATGAGAGGCTGGAGACTCCGTGTGGGATTAAGGTAAATTCCACTGTTACTCACTAGAAGTTAACTTAATTCCACTGTGAAAGTCTCCAAGTCACTATCCTTATGTATTCATCTGCTGAGTTGCACTTCCCTATGTTTCAGTCAGTGTCCTCAGACTGGGAAGATCACAGCTCTCTGTTTCACTGTTACTTACGTATTTTCATTAATTTTTTTAAACCATTTGATTCACCATCATAATCTGATAAGGCGATTTCCAAAACATAGTATGCCATATTCCTTTACTGGTTGATTTCCTTTCCTCATTTTGAGGTGTTGCTTGCAGAAGCTGCCACTCTGAATTTCCTCACTATTTATTTATTATTTTACAGCATAAGCATGATTTAGATCGTGGTATCATGAAGCATGGTGGTTCTTCTGTTTTTTCTGAGTGTGCGATGTTCTAAGGGATGTGTAAATGAAGGGCAGGGCTTGATTTATGTTCTGCAGGTGGTTTCATATCATGAAAAAGTGGTGGGTGAATCCAATCCAAGGAGATTGGAGACAAGTTTCAGACCAGACTTTTTAAAAATTGAACTTCAGACATGTTTACAAGCAAACTTGTCCTTTTAAAATTTCAAAACTTTTTTTTTCTGTTCAAAGTTATTAAAACTTCACCAAAGTTTAGGTAGCTCTAAATGAGTGCAACTGATTAAAATCTTGATTTTTTTTTTGTTTCCTGTGTGCCAATAAAATGGTAGCAGTTCTGAAGCATTTTCAGACAGTTTATTCCATTACTGTTTCTCCCTTAAAAAAATTCTGTATTCAAAATATACAAGTCCCTTGTTTTCAGTTGAAACCGATTTTTTTTTTACTGAAAAAAATCCTGGGTTTTACAACAAGGATTATTTATTTTTCTGATTTTCAGCCTACTTTTATATCATTCAAATATATAAAAATAACTTGCTTTATTAGGAAAATACAGTACATTGCATGAGAGAGATGTATTACGATAATACACTAGTTTGTGTCTATATGCTAAGCTGCCTGTTAAAGTAAGGCTGTGAATTAATCTAAAAGATAACACCACAAACAAACAGGCACGCAAGTTCTAAATGTACTGATGAATCTCACGCCTACTACGTACACATTCAAACTCTTAGCAGATAATGTTTAAAGATCTGACGCACTAAAATGGAAAGAAAATGAAAATCTGTATCAGAATACATTTCAGACCACAAGGAACTAATTGAAAGTTTAAGAAAAATCAAAACTGGAAAACATGAAATTGAGTGTATGCACTGCAAATGGTGTGGCCCAATTATTAAATGTAAATATTTATGGGCTAATAGTTCTAAGTCTAAAACAGTAAACTGTTTGTTCAAATGAAAAATTTTATTTGGGGATTAGAGATGTATTGTTTTCTTAAACTCAAAGGTGGCACTGTGCTTTGAGTTTTGGTTCTGCAGCAAACCATACTGAATTCAATTAATCAAAGTATTACTCTACTGAACACTTTTTACCCCGTCCCTTCGTCCACCAAAATAATCCCCCCATGTTTACCCAGAAAATTATTAATAGTTTTTTCCACTGATTTTAATGTGTTTTTGTTAACGTAGTAATAAACACCGATAAATTCCTGGGGAAAAATAAAATAAAAGAACTGAAAATGAAGGGCCCTAAGAATATATGACCGCATGATTCCCTTCCCTGAATGGTTTTGTTTTAGACCTGTAGTATTGTTTGAGCAACTATAAATTAGTCTCTCATCTTATTGGGGATTCTTTTGTTGCAATGTTGTTGTTTTTAATGCTGCCACATAGAAGAAAAGGGTAATTCTGCTGGTAACAGCTGGATATGAACTGTTAAGCTCTGTTTTTAAATAGGGTGTGGGGGAAAGAGTGGAGAAGATTTTTGTGCTCTAATTGGAGCATGCCCAACCCACTCTGTTCTGTTTTGATCTTGTCTGCAGATATTGCTACTAAAATGTTTTGTAGTTATATCTTAGAATGAATAATGGACTAACTCTTATATTTAGGGCATGTTTCCTCATGATTAAAGTGAAGAATTTCTCAGAGGCTGAGTGAATTGCTTCGAAATAGATTGTATGGGGGAGGGGAAATGGAATTTGGTGTAGTCAGTCCAGTGCTCTACGCAAACACTAAAGTCCCGTTTATCCACACAAGCAGGAATGGCAGTTGCAGTAGGACCTCAAGATTCCTCCTATCATCCTCACCCAGCTACTGCATCTCACTCTGGAGGAGAAACAGAAATGGGAACATAATTATTTCCCAAACCTGTCAGAGCTCTGTAATTCTTCTAATGGTTTCTGGCATGTTTGTGTCATATAGACATCTATTGTTTAGGAACTAGACTGAGACAACCGAATCAATTTCTATAATAGGGGCTTCAGAACAGCAATTAGTCTTCAGTGCAATTCTACACTGCCTGTACCCATGTGTCAGTGACACCTTCAGCAGCTCAGAGCACTTACCTGCTGGCTGTGTGCAGGCTCAAGAGCAAGGGAGGCAATACTCGGCAGGTCTGAGCTCTGCCCATTGCTTCCTCCACCCTCCAGGTTCACTGCCCCAACCTCTAGGGCAGCAGTAGAGGACATCACAACTGTAGAGTGAAAAATACATCTTCAGTACCACTTTCTAAACCATGTAGACTTGGTCCACAGGGATTCTCTTGCTATACAGAAAGGACACAAGCAGGGGTTGGTTAGTGTCTGGCACACACCTCAATGAACTTACTTTACTGGAAGTTGTCACGACAGTCAGTTCACTGCCCGAGCAGCATCTCCGTACTCCTGAGCAGTTTGAAACAGAAATCACAAAAGGATCATTAGTTAGAGGTTACATAGACAGGCAACTCACTCTTCTGCTTAACTCATGTATATGCATTTAACTCCCCTGGGTTCTCCAGCACCTATTATTCTCCTCACTCTTTTGAAGAGTGATTCATCCTCAGGATCCTTTACGGCATTACCTGGGAAAGGGAAGATGAGGAACTTACTATAGGCCATAATGAGGGACCCAAAAAGATGTCTTCCTTCCAGATCTAGAGCATACCTGTCTCTCCCTCCTAGAAGAAAACACTGGGGAATGGAATTATGAAAGGTGGGGGAGGGGAATAAACAGTTTTCAACATGAAAAGATCGAATAAATGTGCGCGCGAGCACACACACACAGACACAAAATCCGCAAGCAGTGTCACCCAAAGACACTGGAATTCATACTATATATCAGGTCTTGAAGCCTGGAATTGATGTGGCAGGAGTTCCTGAACCTCCTCCACCGCGGCGTCTTCTAGTGTCTCATGACTCATGTAGATCCTCAGATGTAGGACAGAACCATTCAAAACATCCACTGGACAAACCAAAAACATGAAATGTTAATAGACCCATACCATGGAAGTTATTAACTGAGTCCAAGGCGGCGTTCATGGAATTGTGAGCTGCGGGAACAATTCTGAGGCTGTACGATATTTGAAGGGGGCGGGGGGCTGTGTGTGGACATGGTGCACTGTTTGAAACAGGATGGAGCTAATTTTTCACACTCACAATATTGCAACTTGTATTGGTTCTGTCACACCTGTTTAAGTTGCTGCGCTGCAATTCTCTAATGAAAAGGAGGCTTGAATGACATGTTTCCGTGCAGAATGGATGGAGTTGGGAAAGGAACCAATCACTGGATTTCTATAGAATACTTTCTGACATGAGAAATTTTGTAGATTTTCAATATTGTTAGGCAATTCTCTTTCTCATGTTCTCTCTCTAAGATGAATGTTTCAGTCCTTATGTTTTGTCAGTTATTTACATGCTCTCTGGGCATAGTTTTGAAAGGAAAGAACTTTAATGGAGACTACCAAAGGGGAAAAATAGGTCATCATTTGTTAAAAGTTGCAGTCATGTGTCATCCAAAACAGTTTTTACATTTTGTGTGTGATAGAGTTAATTGTCCAGCTGCTTTAGCAAAATCATGATGCCTTTAGGAAAGAGATTGTCTGATAGACTAGGAGCCTCTCCTCAGCCCTGTGTAGACCTAGTTTTGTAATGCTATATGACCACATGCAACTATAGCCACTTGTGTTTTATAGGTCACAAGCCAGTTGCTACATATAATTAAATTGCCTTACTTTTTTTTCTTTAAAGCTCTGTGCTTCAGATGTGCCATTTTTAATGTACTATAATTGGGTGAAAGAATTAGTGCCACTTGTTTTGATTTCCTCTGCAAAAAAGAAAAATTAAGAGTATTATTCATAAACTGAATACCTTCATAGAGACAAAGTCAGCAAGACCTCTTACTGGGATAGTGATTTAGCATGTTACTTTGGATTGTCCGATTAGGTATGGCATATAAAAGACTTTTTAAGATGTAATTGGGTGTAATTTTTTACATAATGTTGAAATAGTAAGAATTTCACATATATAAACAGTTTAACACTGTCATGTTAGTGAAATCTTTTGGAAACAAAATGTAGGCAACAGATTGATTTGTGCATACGGACAAAGATTTTCCACTGTGCCTGATATTTACTGGCTCTAGCAGTCTTTGTTAATGAATGGGTTTTATATGAATCCCTTGACTTCAGTAGCCATATTCTGCCAGCATATGTTCTTTTAGTAAAGATGAAAAACTTGTTTACTTATCAGTAGGTTATCTAGGTAAGGTGTTCCCATATATTCTGAATTCCGGGAAATGTAAGAACCATCAACTACTATAATAAGGCAAATGTTTGAGATTTAATTTGAGGTTTAACTATGATGAAAATATTATTAGAGAATTATCTTTATAATTCTCTATAAACGTAAACAATTGTCATTACAGCCAATGATTGCAGTCTTATGAGACCTGTGTTCAGTTCCTGGTTCTGCTGCGTATTTCCTCTGTGATGGTAGGAAAGTCACTTAATCTTTCTATGCCTCAATTCCCCCACTGTAAAATTGAGAACTTCTTCCACCCTTTGTCTTCTCTATTGGATTGTAATCTCTTCCGCAGTAACTATATTTCACTATGTGTGCATGGTGCCTAGCACAATGGGGCCTCCAGGAGCTACTGTAATACAACTCTGAGCTGGTCTCATAAGAAGACCATCCCTAACAAGTACATTCAAAGTGAGTAACTATTTTAGCAAATATTTATTAATTGAAAATTATATACTAATAGTTCTGTATATGGAGCTTACTGTTGCTAAGTACTGACTGCCCTCGTTGCCTCTTGTCTTCACTGGGAGATAGCGCTGAGCTTCTTACAGATTTGGGCCCCAGAAGAGAAGTTATTTGTTCATCTTTTGTGCCAAATTGTTGTAAAACAAATGGTGAAGACATTTTTATACTTTAAAGTATTTCTTAATGTGATCTGAAACTATCTCTTGGGTTTCTCAGAGCATCTTCTCTATTTGCAATATGGCAGTTTTAGTGTAGTTGTTGATGGTTCTGGAAATTCAACATAAATAGAACTTTATTTACTTAATTAGTAGTGCCTAATGACAGATTTCTTTTTAATTACGGAGATTAATATGGGTCTTTTTTAAGGTGGTAAAAATTAATTTTGTGTAGAACCTCAAAACTACCCCACCCAGAGAGAAGAGGGGTGGGTAGGCCGGAAGAAGTCATAAATAGTATATTGACTACTTAATATTGAAGCGTCATAAATGTGTCCAGAAGTGTCTATTTTATATTATGGATCCAGACTGTCTTTCATTGCTTGAACGATATTGAATATTTTCATTCTTTAGTTTTACTGACAGTCCTATAAGTCTGCTTAAAGCTTCTTTATTCTGCAGTAAACCTGAAAAAACAAATTCTCCTTAAAATAAATTTTGAGCAGTTTGCTGAAAGTGGACTTTAGACTGCATAAATGAAAATCTTGATCATCTACTTTAATGGTTTTAATTGTTAGTTTATTTGGTCTCATCTGACTGGTTTTGTCTTGTTTTTCTAACAGTGATCACATGGAAAATATTTATGGCTATTTAATGAAATATACCAATCTCGTCACTGGCTGGCAATATCGGTAAGTCTGATTTTTGTGTTTTGTTTTTTTTGTAGCTTTTTTTTTAACAAGGTTGGTTGACATTATCTAAATCGATATGTTTTTCACACTTTTTTTTTCTGCTAAGCAATTAACATAATGGAAAATACTTTTATGTATTTTTCAGATTTAATATGGATTAAACCAACAAGTAGATAAGAGATGGACCTGCTACATCCATATTAGGGATAACATTTTGTTTTAGCATGTGACTAAGAGATTAATGAAAAGCAGAGAAGGACTACTAAGCATTTAAATGGCTTTTTGTTGTTGTTATGATCTATGTGTGTAAGAGGGGGGTATTCAGCAACGCTTTCTCAAACTTTTTATGGCACTACAACAATACAACCAACGTTGTGGTTGGAGGCACAAGCTGTCTAACGCAGTATGTTGCACAACAGTAGTGGCAGAGAGTTGAGCTAAGGACACCTGTTGAAATACTTTCTATTGTGTGCTGCATAAGTTGTGAGTATGTCTATTCCTAACTAGCATTGGTCCAGTGATGGAAATTACACTCCCCATCTTTGTGGCTGGTATTGCTTTGACTTAAAGTTTCTCATATGCACAGTGATAAGTCTTCCAAGAAGTATCATAAATGTACTTTTAATTTACTTAGTGACAGTTCACGTACACCATGCAAAAGTTTGATCTTTAAAGAATCTTTGAGTCTAATCTTGTGCAATTTTAAGCTGTAGCTAGTATATTTGGTGAGGTTGTGTTGGCAAATTGTGGTATTTGCATAAACCATTTGATGTCTCATGGTCCAATTTAAAACAAAAACTAATTCTCCCCAAACTTATGTGGAGATGGTTTTGGTTGGGTGATGATTATTTATATTAAAAAGATGTGTGCTAGTTTTATTTTATAAATGGACTTTTTATCACAATCACAGATTTTTTGTTTTAAACAATGAAGCTGGCCTGCTGGAGTACTTCGTGAATGAACAGTCTAGAAATCAAAAGCCCAGAGGTACCTTGCAGCTAGCTGGAGCTGTAATTTCACCCAGCGATGAAGACTCGCATACCTTCACCGTTAATGCTGCTAGTGGAGAGCAGTATAAACTAAGAGGTATGACTTAAGTTCTTGGACAGAAGATTTTTCCACTAGAGGATACTCCTGCCTCCTATATGTAGTTGTAGTTTTGTGTTTCGTTGTCTCTTTGTTTGCTTTAGAAACATATGAACAAAACTGCATACACAGAGTATAATATCCTAATTTTTTGTGTGTGGCGCACCAAAATCTATGCAATAGTGATTGTTCCAAGACCATAAATTTGATTTGGGGAGGAACCGCAATATACAGTCCCTTAAATTCTATATTTCAGTGTTTCATAACTTACGTTAGATAACTTTTGCTGGTGGGAAGAGAGCCAGCCAATAATTCCAATGGAAAAAAGCTTCAAGTATCAGTACTTGAATCAGTGATTGGGAACCACTGCTATACAGGCATCTTAGTCTAGAGCCAGGGAAAAGACTTTTATGGAAATTTGGGCTAAAGTCTTTTTGTTCCTGTTCCCTTGAGGCTCACCATTGCATTCTTCCTGACCTGTGTATGTTTCCTTATATCATGTGTAGATTTACCAAAAAGGAAATTGTACATTCTTTCTGAAGGACAATAAAACCAGGATATGATATTGGTTCCATGCACTATATAAAGTTTTATTTGGTTTCTCTCTTTACCCAGAGAGAGAGGAAAAGCTTATCGTGTACTAGTGCTACATTAGTGTTGTTTTAAAGGAATAAGAAAAATTATCTGTACTCTTGCCTATACTTTAATTTTTGTTCCTGTAAGAAATTCTTTTTGTTTGCTTTTTATCAGCCACTGATGCTAAAGAACGGCAGCATTGGGTTAGCAGACTTCAGATATGCACGCAGCATCACACGGAAGCAATTGGAAGGGTACTGCATGATTTTAATGTGTTCTTGAATAAAAACGTGAGAGAAAACATTCATGTTCTTGATCAGTTAGGGTCTATGGTAAAAGTAATTGAAAACTGATATATTCTATTAATCCATGAGCTAGATAAGGTTAAGGTAGAAATCTGAAAAGTTCCCAATACTTAAAGAGGAAACATGAGAGTGTGGCTGAGTACACTTGACACATAGTCTGGAGTAGAAATGGCCTTTTCCTAAAATATGTAATATGGTACTATGAAATGGTGAAGGTACTGCAGCCTGTGAAGGGCTAACAGGTCCCAGCTGGTCATATGCTGATAGTACAGAGTATAAAGGGAAGAGGAAGCTGAAGCCCCTTGTGGTTTTAAAGCTGAGTTTCAGAGTAGCAGCCGTGTTAGTCTGTATTCGCAAAAAGAAAAGGAGTACTTGTGGCACCTTAGAGACTAACAAATTTATTAGAGCATAAGCTTTCGTGAGCTACAGCTCACTTCATCGGATGCATTTGGTGGAAAAAACAGAGGAGAGATTTATATACACACACACAGAGAACATGAAACAATGGGTTTATCATACACACTGTAAGGAGAGTGATCACTTAAGATAAGCCATCACCAACAGCAGGGGGGGGAAGGAGGAAAACCTTTCATGGTGACAAGCAGGTAGGCTAATTCCAGCAGTTAACAAGAATATCAGTGCATCCGATGAAGTGAGCTGTAGCTCACGAAAGCTTATGCTCTAATAAATTTGTTAGTCTCTAAGGTGCCACAAGTACTCCTTTTCTTTTTAAGAATATCAGAGGAACAGTGGGGGGTGGGGTGGGAGGGAGAAATACCATGGGGAAATAGTTTTACTTTGTGTAATGACTCATCCATTCCCAGTCTCTATTCAAGCCTAAGTTAATTGTATCCAGTTTGCAAATTAATTCCAGTTCAGCAGTCTCTCGTTGGAGTCTGTTTTTGAAGCTTTTTTGTTGAAGGATAGCCACTCTTAGGTCTGTGATCGAGTGACCAGAGAGATTGAAGTGTTCTCCAACTGGTTTTTGAATGTTATAATTCTTGACGTCTGATTTGTGTCCATTCATTCTTTTACGTAGAGACTGTCCAGTTTGGCCAATGTACATGGCAGAGGGGCATTGCTGGCACATGATGGCATATATCACATTGGTAGATGCGCAGGTGAACGAGCCTCTGATAGTGTGGCTGATGTGATTAGGCCCTGTGATGGTATCCCCTGAATAGATATGTGGACAGAGTTGGCAACGGGCTTTGTTGCAAGGATAGGTTCCTGGGTTAGTGGTTCTGTTGTGTGGTGTGTGGTTGCTGGTGAGTATTTGCTTCAGATTGGGGGGCTGTCTGTAAGCAAGGACTGGTCTGTCTCCCAAGATCTGAGAGAGCGATGGCTCGTCCTTCAGGATAGGTTGTAGATCCTTGATGATGCGTTGGAGAGGTTTTAGTTGGGGGCTGAAGGTGATGGCTAGTGGCGTTCTGTTTTCTTTGTTGGGCCTGTCCTGTAGTAGGTGACTTCTGGGTACTCTTCTGGCTCTGTCAATCTGTTTCTTCACTTCAGCAGGTGGGTATTGTAGTTGTAGGAATGCATGATAGAGATCTTGTAGGTGTTTGTCTCTGTCTGAGGGGTTGGAGCAAATGCGGTTATATCGTAGCGCTTGGCTGTAGACAATGGATCGAGTGGTATGATCTGGATGAAAGCTAGAGGCATGTAGGTAGGAATAGCGGTCAGTAGGTTTCCGATATAGGGTGGTGTTTATGTGACCATCGCTTATTAGCACCGTAGTGTCCAGGAAGTGGATCTCTTGTGTGGACTGGTCCAGGCTGAGGTTGATGGTGGGATGGAAATTGTTGAAATCATGGTGGAATTCCTCAAGAGCTTCTTTTCCATGGGTCCAGATGATGAAGATGTCATCAATGTAGCGCAAGTAGAGTAGGGGCATTAGGGAACGAGAGCTGAGGAAGCGTTGTTCTAAGTCAGCCATAAAAATGTTGGCATACTGTGGGGCCATGCGGGTACCCATCGCAGTGCCGCTGATTTGAAGGTATACATTGTCACCAAATGTGAAATAGTTATGGGTCAGGACAAAGTCACAAAGTTCTGCCACCAGGTTAGCCGTGACAGTATCGGGGATACTGTTCCTGACGGCTTGTAGTCCATCTTTGTGTGGAATGTTGGTGTAGAGGACTTCTACATCCATAGTGGCTAGGATGGTGTTTTTAGGAAGATCACCAATGGACTGTAGTTTCCTCAGGAAATCGGTGGTGTCTTGAAGATAGCTGGGAGTGCTGGTAACGAAGGGCCTGAGGAGGGAGTCTACATAGCCAGACAATCCTGCTGTCAGGGTGCCAATGCCTGAGATGATGGGGCGTCCAGGATTTCCAGGTTTATGGATCTTGGGTAGCAGATAGAATACCCCAGGTCGGGGTTCCAGGGGTGTGTCTGTGCGGATTTGTTCTTGTGCTTTTTCAGGGAGTTTCTTGAGCAAATGCTTTAGTTTCTTTTGGTAACTCTCAGTGGGATCAGAGGGTAATGGCTTGTAGAAAGTGGTGTTGGAGAGCTGCCTAGTAGCCTCTTGTTCATACTCCGACCTATTCATGATGACGACAGCACCTCCTTTGTCAGCCTTTTTGATTATGATGTCAGAGTTGTTTCTGAGGCTGTGGATGGCACTGTGTTCTGCATGGCTGAGGTTATGGGGTAAGCGATGCTGCTTTTCCACAATTTCAGCTCGTGCACGTCGGCGGAAGCAGTCTATGTAGAAATCCAGGCTGCTGTTTCGACCTTCAGGAGGAGTCCACCCAGAATCCTTCTTTTTGTAGTGTTGGCAGGAAGGTCTCTGTGGGTTAATATGTTGGTCAGAGGTGTGTTGGAAATATTCCTTGAGTCTGAGACGTCGAAAATAGGATTCTAGGTCACCACAGAACTGTATCATGTTCGTGGGGGTGGAGGGGCAAAAGGAGAGGCCCCGAGATAGGACAGATTCTTCCGCTGGGCTAAGAGTACAGTTGGATAGATTAACAATATTGCTGGGTGGGTTACGGGAACCATTGTTGTGGCCCCTTGTGGCATATAGTAGTTTAGATAGCTTAGTGTCCTTTTTCTTTTGTAGAGAATCAAAGTGTGTTTTGTAAATGGCTTGTCTAGTTTTTGTAAAGTCCAGCCACGAGGAAGTTTGTGTGGAAGGTTGGTTCTTTATGAGAGTATCCAGTTTTGAGAGCTCATTCTTAATCTTTCCCTGTTTGCTGTAGAGGATGTTGATCAGGTGGTTCCGCAGTTTCCTTGAGAGTGTGTGGCACAATTTCCTGATTTCCTGAGGAAACTACAGTCCATTGGTGATCTTCCTAAAAACACCATCCTAGCCACTATGGATGTAGAAGCCTCTACACCAACATTCCACACAAAGATGGACTACAAGCCGTCAGGAACAGTATCCCCGATACTGTCACGGCTAACCTGGTGGCAGAACTTTGTGACTTTGTCCTGACCCATAACTATTTCACATTTGGTGACAATGTATACCTTCAAATCAGCGGCACTGCGATGGGTACCCGCATGGCCCCACAGTATGCCAACATTTTTATGGCTGACTTAGAACAACGCTTCCTCAGCTCTCGTCCCCTAATGCCCCTACTCTACTTGCGCTACATTGATGACATCTTCATCATCTGGACCCATGGAAAAGAAGCCCTGGAGGAATTCCACCATGATTTCAACAATTTCCATCCCACCATCAACCTCAGCCTGGACCAGTCCACACAAGAGATCCACTTCCTGGACACTACGGTGCTAATAAGCGATGGTCACATAAACACCACCCTATATCGGAAACCTACTGACCGCTATTCCTACCTACATGCCTCTAGCTTTCATCCAGATCATACCACTCGATCCATTGTCTACAGCCAAGCGCTACGATATAACCGCATTTGCTCCAACCCCTCAGACAGAGACAAACACCTACAAGATCTCTATCATGCATTCCTACAACTACAATACCCACCTGCTGAAGTGAAGAAACAGATTGACAGAGCCAGAAGAGTACCCAGAAGTCACCTACTACAGGACAGGCCCAACAAAGAAAACAGAACGCCACTAGCCATCACCTTCAGCCCCCAACTAAAACCTCTCCAACGCATCATCAAGGATCTACAACCTATCCTGAAGGACGAGCCATCGCTCTCTCAGATCTTGGGAGACAGACCAGTCCTTGCTTACAGACAGCCCCCCAATCTGAAGCAAATACTCACCAGCAACCACACACCACACAACAGAACCACTAACCCAGGAACCTATCCTTGCAACAAAGCCCGTTGCCAACTCTGTCCACATATCTATTCAGGGGATACCATCACAGGGCCTAATCACATCAGCCACACTATCAGAGGCTCGTTCACCTGCGCATCTACCAATGTGATATATGCCATCATGTGCCAGCAATGCCCTTCTGCCATGTACATTGGCCAAACTGGACAGTCTCTACGTAAAAGAATGAATGGACACAAATCAGACGTCAAGAATTATAACATTCAAAAACCAGTTGGAGAACACTTCAATCTCTCTGGTCACTCGATCACAGACCTAAGAGTGGCTATCCTTCAACAAAAAAGCTTCAAAAACAGACTCCAACGAGAGACTGCTGAACTGGAATTAATTTGCAAACTGGATACGATTAACTTAGGCTTGAATAGAGACTGGGAATGGATGAGTCATTACACAAAGTAAAACTATTTCCCCATGGTATTTCTCCCTCCCACCCCACCCCCCACTGTTCCTCTGATATTCTTGTTAACTGCTGGAATTAGCCTACCTGCTTGTCACCATGAAAGGTTTTCCTCCTTCCCCCCCCTGCTGTTGGTGATGGCTTATCTTAAGTGATCACTCTCCTTACAGTGTGTATGATAAACCCATTGTTTCATGTTCTCTGTGTGTGTGTATATAAATCTCTCCTCTGTTTTTTCCACCAAATGCATCCGATGAAGTGAGCTGTAGCTCACGAAAGCTTATGCTCTAATAAATTGTTAGTCTCTAAGGTGCCACAAGTACTCCTTTTCTTTTAAAGCTGAGTGTTTTTCATTGTTTGCTTTTGTTTTGTGGGTAACCCCACAAGCCCTAAGGAAAGGGCCATAAAAGGACTAATGGTTGGAGCTTGATTTCTCCTTCATTGGTTGTTTATACCAGATATATTTTACAGGTACATTTAGGATGAAACTTGAAGTTTAATGACTTGAGTTAACATTTGTGTCCTAACCTCAAGTGTACAATAAAATTGTTCTAGCAACATGCTATAAATCACCTGTTTGTTTTTTATTTTAATTTTCAGTGATTTTAAAAACAATATTTTACTCTTTCTTAAGGCATTTCTAGAAATGTTTGTTTTTTAAAATGTCAGTGTTTATTTTTATTTAGTTTTTAAGTTTTGTAAACTAATTCCTGTATTGATCTGCTGACTAGATGGGTAGTAGCATAGTAGACATCTGATGAAAAGGTATTGTTCACTGTGTCATGCCATTCCTAATTTTAGCAGGTCCATTTTAAAGGTATGACCCTGAGTGCATTGAGGGTGAAGGAATAAGACTTCAGGAGTTCATTTATGACAGTGATACAATGCAGACATTCATCAAGGTGAAAATGTTTGTGGGGAGGTTACATTCTTTTATTTAACAAGGATATCTTGCTGCAGCAAGGGTGACTGTTATCTTGTAAGACAAGAAGTCAGCTCCGCCACATTATTGTACTTAGGCTGTTTTTGTATTTTCCCCCACAATACATTTCTACTAAAGTTTTGCTATCTGGATAGTTTTCAATACTTGAAAAACTCGGGGAATGTGGCTATACTGAATACAGCTTTTGGTCCTAAATTTCTTGGTTTTAGAACTTGAGTTTTGAATTGTAGCTCAGATTTGCAGTTGTAATTTTCATTTTTTGCTTGGCTTGTTTAAAAGGAAAATTTATTTTATGTCCAAAGTAATTCCCCTGAATTAGATTTTCTTTTTTTAAGACAACTCCATAAGTCCATGTTCCTTGAGAGGACTTTCTAGCAAGCCTGATGATTAAGGCCCACTAGCTCCTTTTACAAACCATTTTCAACACTTCGTTGATTTAATGTATACGTGGACTGTATGTTATAGAAGTGTATTCTTAAATTTTTGCTTCATTTAACCTAAAATCTGGGGAGGGGGAAAAAAAATCCAAAACTCTAAGGTTCTTCTAAAACAGGATTAACTCCTTGTGACTCCCCTATCATCAAGAGATTGCGCCCTGATCTATGTTACAAACTTATGTTGTTATAACTATGGTATAAAATCCACATCCCTGAGCGACATAGTTATACCGACCTAACTCCTGGTGTAGACAGAGGGAGGGGTTCTCCTATCAACATAGCTACCAACTCTCCTAGAGGTTGAGAACCTACGCCGATGGGAGAAACTTTCCTGTCAGTGTAGGTATCGTCTTCACAAAGTGCTGCGGCACTGTAAGTATAGACAAGTCCTGCATGTGTTTCACTTTGTCTTCTAAATGGTTGTAAATGAAATTCTTCTCCATTAAATGTCAGGTTTACCCCTGAGTAGTCTGTTGCCTCTCAATTTACATGTTAATCTTCCTGCAGAGCTCAAACCTGAATCGAAAGGCCTACGTCCTAATCATATAAAGTGACGTATATTGTTTCAGCACAATTCCTGGGTTGCATGTAAGCAAATACAAGCTGACTTAAGCAGTGGAGCAAGACAATTATCAGGAAATAGCACAAAGGAACAGATAACTTACTCACTTAACACTTTGTGCACATTAATTACCAGAGTAGTTGAAAAACAGTGAGTTAAGCTAGCTTTCCCTCACTTTATTTAATTCTTGATTTTTACATTCTGATTTATGTGCCTAATGAAATATTTGTTGAGTATGAGGAATTTTAAATTTCTTTATATTCTTGTTTATTCACTAGAACAATCCTCCACTGAAATCTCGTAGCTTCTCTCTTGCATCCCAAGGAAGTGGCAACTCTCCTGGTGTTCAGAGGAGACCCAGCCAAAATCCAGTTTCTTTTTTTAATGTTGGACATCACAAGTTGCCAGCAGGAAAGCGAGTTCCTGTTCTGCAGCCAGACCACCTCATAGATGTTAGAGAGGTTTGTATGAATCAAAATTTAAATAAATTACTTTGAGAATGAGAGAGCCAACATATTATTGTCCTTACTACTTTGGATGACACAGAAACCCTGATAATTTGTTGGTTATAGTATTCCTAAATTGGCCTCAACTGCTAGTGTGTTGCTGTGTGAGGTTAAAGAGCTGCAGTGTTCCCACCCCAGAGCTGGCAGTATTTCAGTGGCGGTGAAAGTGATCAGAATGTACTTTTTATCTCACTTTAAATATGTTTCAGCATTAAAGATTCTTTATAAATATAATTTTTATTATTTAAATTGTTGGGTGGGAGGTGACTTCAGTGCTGTTAGCTGTTATAACGTCCTGACACTGAAGATTGTTTATCACATATTTCTGTCCCCGCTAGCCCTAGTATTACAGCTCAAGAAGATGTCATATCACATACTTCTTCCTTTCTTCCCCCTCTCAAGCCTTGGAAGAGTTGACTTCTTTAAGGGCAGAACTTTTTTTTCATGACCTTCATAGGATGGAGGAGGAATCAGTTTGGTTCATATCGGAGAATTTTGCTGCTAATATACAAAAAGTAATGTTACAAAGTTTTATGGTCAAAACCTCAAAGTGTGATTGAGAGGGGAAAGCAAAGAAAAAGATGCAAGCCAGCAATATGATTCCACTGAATACTGGATGAATGGTATACTTTGATAAAAGGAGTGAGCACTACGGTGCATGACAGTCCTTTTTTGTATCCTTCCATCCCTGTCGCCAATATAAAAAGTTGCAAATATATGTTGATTAAATGTTTTTAAATATCACTTACATCTAACATATCTCTAAAAGGAAAACTTGTTGCATCACTCACCAGTATCAATTATCTGTTGTTGTTCTTATGTGGCATCTCTATTACTGGAGGTTTGCAACCATGGTAGCCTGTTCTGTATGCTCCTCTGCTAATCTTTTGTGGATGAATAGTCCTTTTGATCCATCCAGGATACCGCATTGTCCATCCAAGATCTTTTTCTGCCTCCTGTTGTTCTGCCATCAACTTTCCCTTCCAATGCCAATCAACATGTGTTGCCCACTGAATCTCTTAAAATGTGCTCTGCAAATTGAATCATTTTTTCTTTTCATAAGATCTCTAACTAGTGTTGGCCTATTACTGGTATTATCAATATTAGTATTATCATGACTAATAGTTGTAATGTATTTGCTGATCACATTGTATTAAACAAAAGATGTGTAACACCGACAGACCCTGGTCATTGGTGGGTGGGGTTGAACCTGGGACTTCTGGAGCTAAATCAATGAGCCTCTACTGCATGAGCTAAAAGCCATATGGACCTTAGCTAAGGCTGTAGAGCAGACTCATTAATCTCCCTAAGTGGTCTCAGTGCCACTAGATGGGACAGAACACCACACCGAGGTGTGTGGGTTACAGATGTTTTTGGTCACTAAAAGGTAGATGCACAGAAAATGGGATATACTGTACTAGGGAATCAATAGGTGAGCAAGCGTTAATTAGTTTTTCTTTCCCCTTTTAATTATAAGATTATTGTAGACCTTGCAGTAGAGGCCAGTTTATAAAAGGAACATGTTGAGTGTGAGGCTTGGCAAACTGTCAGACTGGGCATTCCACAGTCACAAGAATCAAATTCCTTTGTTAAAGATTTCTTGAAGAGCCTTGGCCGACAACGTACCATAGCAAGAAGTTATCTTTCTAAAGTGGTGGAGAGATGGCTGAGATATTGAAGAGCCAGTGACTAGACTGCCAATATGAGTACCAACACTAATAGCATGGCTCTTAGAAAATATATTACAAGATGAAATCAGTTTTGAAAATGCATCCTACCCCCTTAATCTGCGTACAAATCCTGATCCCACAAATATCTTGAAACAAAAATATTGGCAGTATTCATGAAATGGATCCAAATATTCCATCACTTATTGTGACATTTCTGTGTAAAAAATCAAAAATTCAACATTGCATCATTCAAAATTGTTTCAGATGTGGTATATAATTCAGAAAAATACAGCTACAGAATTCATGGAATCTAATTTTACCCTTCCTTACAGCTGGTTAGGAGTGGATCAACTCAAGGAACATGTTGGTCTGGAAAAGCAGTCCAAGATATAGACATGCTGAGTACATCTACATTGCATAAAAAAAACAAGAACCCCCTACAAGCTGTGATAGCGAATCTCAGAGCCTGGGTTAACTGACTTGTGTTTGCAGGTCTTGCATTACAGGGCTAAAAATACCAGTGTAGATGTTCCCACTTGGGCTGGAACCCAGGCTTTAAAATCCTGTGGGTGGGGGACACGGTGCCCCATGATCCTGAGTTACTTGACCCGAGCTCTGAGACTTGCTGCTGTGTGGGTTTATTTGCAGTGTACACTTATCCACTTTCACTTTAAAACATCTTACCAGTGCCACAAGATAAAAAATGCTTCTGCTTTCCATATGTAAATAGAGCTCTTCTGACCAATTATGCATCCTTATAATCTACAGACTAATAAATCTGCAAGGTTCCTTTAGGTACCTGCATTTGGACAAGGATCTCTCCTTGTAGCTAAAGTTTTCTCTGCCACAGCACATCCTGAAATATGCAGATTGCCTACCAGTAATGTTTCCTTTCTGTTACAGCATGTGCTACTTCTTTAGCACCTAGAACTGAGAGAAACCTGGGTCACAGACAGATATTTGTAAAGAATTCTTGCTTTATGAGATGAAAATATAAGGAAAGTGATAGAAATGGCAGGGTTTGGTCTCTTTAAATCCCTGCGTACTATTTGGTTGCTAACCGGCTTAGCAGTTACTGTAAGCATCATGAAACACTGGAGTTTTGAGAGCAGGGAACAAATTCTGAAGGGAGAAGGTTCTGACGCCTATGCAGTTATGGTCCATGAATGAACAACTATCCTCCTGTTTACTTTCTAATAGAAGGTAGGGATAATGCAATGTATGGGATGTTGCTGTATAATGGACTCCGTGGTCTGTGTATGAAAAGAGCTAACTGTTGTTTTATCTTTGGTCTTTTCATATTGTTAAATAATTTATCCGTAGCTTTCTTTTTTTTATAGGGTATTACAAGTTAGCCTTGTGTAGGGGAGAGAATGTAAGGCTTGTGAATGTAAAAAGTCATAATTTTGCCACTGAATAAATGGGCTTGACTTCTATTGATTTAAGTGCATGTGTATCTGAGGGAAGAATTTGGTCCCCACTATTGCCTAAAGTGAAGATTAAGATACCTGTATTCCCTTTTCTCTGCTTCCTTGCGCCATATCAATGAATTAGGTGTCTGTAAGAGCAAGGTGACCAGACAGCAAGTGTGAAAAATCAGGACAGGGGATGTGGGTAATAGGCGCCGATATAAGACACAGCCCCAAATATCGGGACTGTCCCTATAAAACTGGGACATCTAGACATCCTAGGTAATAGGTGTCTCTGGAGTAAAGTTACCAGCTTTGCTTCTGAAGTAGCTGCTTCTGCAGGCAGCAGATTTTCAGTAGCTCACCAGAGGAGAGTCCCAAACCACAAACAGGTGGTCCATCAGTCTGGGATTACCAGCAGGGAGGCAGGAGGGCATAACTAGATACAGTGTGGGCATTTCTGATGTTGGAGGACAATAAGAGGAACCACAAATTGGGAAGATTGTCAGGGTGAGTGGATACTGCCCACAATCTCTCTCTCCTCCTGACTCTCTGTGCTAAGAACAGCCTCAATCAGGGAGGTAGGCTGAGAGTGTCGGAGGGTTTTTTGTGTAGCTCTTGCATTCCATACCAGATAGAATCTGTTAAACATAAAGTTTGCAGAATTAAGCCCTCAGAAATTAGGAAATGTAAGAATTCAGGTTGTGTGAGATTGAAGCTAAGGTGCATCTGAGTGTGGCAGAGAGGAATTTGATATGTGTGATGGTTGGTTATATGTTGAAATAGTAAGGGAAGTTTACAATGAAGTCTCAGTGTGTTTGGGGATTGGGTAGTAAGGCAAGCAAGCTGAGATTGGTGTGGAGGAGAATCCTGATTTAACTGAAAAAAGAAAAGGAGTACTTGTGGCACCTTAGAGACTAACAAATTTATTAGAGCATAAGCTTTCGTGAGCTACAGCTCACTTCATCGGATGCATTTGGTGGAAAAAACAGAGGAGAGATTTATATACACACACACAGAGAACATGAAACAATGGGTTTATCATACACACTGTAAGGAGAGTGATCACTTAAGATAAGCCATCACCAGCAGCGGGTGGGGGGGGGGAGGGAAAGGAGGAAAACCTTTCATGGTGACAAGCAAGGTAGGCTAATTCCAGCAGTTAACAAGAATATCAGAGGAACAGTGGGGGGGTGGGGTGGGAGGGAGAATAACTGGGTATTGTTTGAAAAGAAAATGCATTTAAACATCCTTTAGCTGTCAGTTACCAGATTTTGTTAGTGTGGAAATTGCCTTAACATGAACAATCCCTGTGCCCTTCATCTCTCTCATGCCTTTCTTAGCTCCATCCTCTCCCACATCTCTACTCTTCCCTCATGCCTCCCACATCGCCTTCCCCACCAGTTCTAATACCTCATTCTGCTTTAAAATGCTGTGGACAAGTGTGGGTCAGAGAAGTGAGGCTGAAGAGAAATTCCTTGTCGTGAACTGCCTGTGGATCATCACAGTGGAGCTTGTCTTCATATAAATGTCACCCCTGAAACCTTGCCCATCTTTTCCTCTCCCTATACTATGTGTCCTAGACAGTGCTGTCCACCCATCATAGTCTCCACATAGACCTGCTCAACTGTCTTTTCTCCCACACAAGCTCTCTGACTTCAGTGCCCCAAATGGCTGAAGACTTGTCCAGCATGCCAGGCAGCCCTTAAAATGGTAGGCCTGAATCAACACATCTATCTCAAATTGCAGGTGTTATGTTCAAACTATTTTACGTAGTGAGTGTTAGTTTAGTAGATACATGCTCGCTTTAAAACACACCTTGTAAGTGAGAGCCCAGTAGCTGTTTTGTGTTACAGTATTAAGTTAGTTTTAGGTCAACTTGCACACATGGTGCACGTAAGAGAGACCTTTCCACTGCTCCCCTTTCACAGAAAAGGATTAAGGAAAAGAGAATTTAACCTCATAAATATCTCTCTACATCCCCCGCCACCAAAAAAAAAAGGGGGGGGGAGTAGAGAAGGAAGGAAGGAAGGAGACTTTATGAAAGGGATGAGAATATTGTAAGTTAAAGGTAGAGTAAAGCATGATTCTAAGGGATTTGTATTTCTCAGATCTTATGGTAACCGTTTACATACGTGTCGCTTACAAAGTAGGACAACAAATATGTAGGACCATCAATGTGATTTCTAAAGTTTACTTGTAAAATACAAAAAGCAAAAGAAAGATGTGAAGAAAACATAAAAAGTCACCGTTTTAAAGATGAGACTTTTAAAATAAAATAAAGACCAGGGATAATGAGTGTTGGTTATTAATCTAGATGTGTTAAGCAGACTGCTTTTCTTTTCCTCAGTGTGTTGCTTGGTTGGTTGATAGGCATGTCTAAAAGTTCTGTGTCAGAATTTATAACATATACTTCATAAAATGGTAAATTCTAAGGCCAGAAGCGATCATTGTGTTCATCTAGTCTGACCTCTTGTATAACACAGACCTTAGAACTTCCCAAAAATAATTCCTAGAACATATCTTTTAGAAAAGCATCTGAGTTTGATTTAAAAATTGTGAATGATGGATACTCCACCATGACCTTTGGTAAATTGTTCCAGTGGTTAATTACTCTGACCGTTTTAAAAAAACAAAAAAAACCCACCTTATTTGCAGTCTGAATTTGTGTAGTGTCAACTTCCAGCTATTGGATTGTGTTAACCTTTCTCTGCTAGATGGAGAGCCCTATGTTAAACATTTGTTCCCCAGGTAGATATTTATAGACTGTAATCAAATCACCCCTTAACCTTCTTTAACCTTGTATAAACTTGTTCATTTGTGAATGCTATACTTGGATATACCATGGCTTGACCAGTTGCAGTCTCAGTTCAAGAGTCTGTGGAAGAACCAGTCTTTCTAAATGTTTATTACACAATCCTCCTTTAAATTGTTTAAAATCTGCACTTAATCGGATCATAAATAACCCAAAACTGCACGAAACGTCAACTTCCTGACTTTCTTGGCTCTTAACTGAATCTGTATGTTGTATTGGTGCTTTGGAAACCTTGAGGTAGTTGCTTGCACTATAAAGCAAGAGGTCTAAGAGAAGAGACCACTTTACTCTGAGCAGCAGTACTTCTGGATGTGCTCTTTTGCTAGGAAATATGGCAAGTGTACTTTTTGGACTGGCTGATTAGTTTTGAACTGAGTTGGAACTGTTGTTATACATGAACCTGGTTGTGTGAGGGAAACTTTTAGAATCCTTTAAAGAATGCTCTGTTTTTAAGAGTAGATATGTCTGGGCAAGTTAAGTACTCTCCTGTGAATGCTTTCACTGTGTTGAGTGCAGCTGTTCTCATTCTGCTTTCATGGTGACAGGAGAGGTTTCATGATTGGCTGGCTATTTTGTGTACACTTCTTCATCCCATTGAGATAATAGAGAGGTTGGGTGGCATAAGCTAGAATAGACTAATAAAGGATGAGAGACATAACCTGAAGCAATCCTGTGACTTTTTTTTCAGCTTTGCAAACTATAAATCTATTTGAGGCAGGGATAGTCTCTTTGTATGTGTTTGTACAGTACCTAGCACAAATGGGACCCCAATCCTAGCTTGGGGTCTTTAGGTACTACTATAGTGCAAACAAATGAGGAAGACTCCCAGAAGAGTTTGTGTAGTGTTGGGTTGTTGGTTAGTTAAGCACCTCGCTGGCATGATTGATCCTGAAATCGAGTTTGCAGCATTACTCTGCACAGGACAGTTGAAAAGCTCACATGTAAGACACTTAGAGAACACTGTGACCAGAAGAGGTGGATTTGACATGTGTATTGTAGAGTACCTGGTGTTAGGTAGTCTGTTGTTGGTAAAAGACATAGTAATATAGTGTTACCAAATAATACTGTGAGCTTGTCAAACAGTCTTTGTGATTTGCTGATGTACAATATTGTTTAAATATTTCTTTGAAATCTAAAAACAGCTGCCTAGTAGAGACTGTGTATTACGAGACTGATAGTATCCTTTCACTCTGTTTTCTGTCAAAGTGGGTAAACTGAAAACCTAACCAGCCAGTTTGAAATCGGACACGTGCATGAATGTGACATAAGCACATGCAAGAGAATCTTTTTCCTTTGCCTGTCAGTTCTATTTTTGTGTTCAGGCAGTTAACAGAAATTTGTAAGAATCCAGAGAGCAGTAGGATTCTTCTTAGTATTCCATTTGTTGCCTGTACCTAGGAAGAGAGATGGGTAAAATAAAAAAGAGGTTGTATATAGTACCTGTGATCACAGAAAACCTGTGCAATATTTTCTTAGTGATTTTTTTTTTTAACCTACCAATTGTTTAGTTTTCCCAACACTATACTGTGTGTGAATGCATGTGCCTTTCTTTTAGGCTTCACTGCAAAATGTAGGACCAATAATTAGTCACTGTTGTAGCTTCATTGATGGTAGCTATGGTGCAGGCTGTAGAGTTGAAAGTGTTTGTCTAACCTTGCTCTGGGGGAAGGAGCAGCATGGGAAGAACGGGGGAGGGGAGAGGGAGGAAATCGACTGACTACAAGAAAGCTTGTTTTTCAATGTGTCATACATATTTTACATATGTATATTATGATGCAAATTTGAGCCAAACTGTCTCTATGTAATTTAGGGCCTGACCCTTTAAGGCACTGAATACATCCTATCTTGTAAGGTACTGAGCACCCTTACCCACCCCATTGATTCCATAAGATAGACTGTGTCAGCTTCCATGTTCTGTAGAGCAGTGAGCTTGCTACGTGTTCTATATAAAGCATGGTTTTCAGTATTGTATGTACGTATTAACCAAGCATGGAGAGCACTCAGCACTTAATAAGATTAATATGTTTGGGTTTCTTTTTCACTTTGTAAAATAGTCTTGATATATTCTCTCACTATGTAACTGTAATACAGTAAATACCATGGACTGCATGGGACTTGTGGCATGCATTTTGTGGAGGGTTTAATGGGGGCATTCAGCACAGAAATGTGTTTTTAATTTGTATTTTTCATTTGCAGTTTATCTTTAACTATACATTTTAGGTGACAAGATGGTACTTTTATTTTTGACACATAAAACTAATTCTTATTAATTCTTTGGGACTTATATTAAGTTTGTAATATTCTTCAGGGTTGTCTGTTTGTGAAGCACTTCAGTATAGCTGTATACCACAAAAATGTCTCATCTTCTCTGACACCAGCACTGTTTTGTTTGATAGATGATGTCTCAGGCTGAGGGACAGCAGAGAGACTTGATCAGAAACATAGAATGCCTTCCTGCCTCTGGTCACCTTACATCCTTGGATCCAGACCTGTTAATGCTGAAAGCAACTTCCATGGCAACTATGAACTGCTTAAATGACTGCTTCCATATTCTCCAACTACAACATGCATCTCAGCAAAAGGGATCCTTATCAGGTAGGTCATGGATTAAGGTAAAGGTCTACATTCTGTGTGGCAGAAGCATAAAGCCTAGAATTTATTGATTTTAATTGAAATGCTTATTCTACTGAATTTATCTTCCTGTGGGTTGGTTATCCCAAAACTGCCTCCTGTAAGGTTTCTTTCACCTTCCTCTGAAGCAGCCTCTGTTAGAGACTTGGTACCGGGTTAGTTGAATCACTAGGGTTATTCAGTATGGCAGTTCTTATGTTCCTGCATGATTACTTTTTGTTTAGGCCAGGTTGTCCCTAGTCCTGATGCAATCGCATAGATGGTTGGAAGTGTAATTCTCCAATCTTTGTGACCACAGTAGTCCTGTCAGGACTCTCCCTTCTTATGTGAATAGTGGGGTGGAGATCAGGCAAAGGTGTAGCTCCAGCCCATGTTCATCTCTAGGTGTGTGGGGTGTAACTTACTCTTTTTCCTGAGAAAGGAATGAACTGGAGAGGTGTGACTGAGTCACAGTCCTTTCTACTGCTCCTCTTGGGGAGGCATGGCTTCATGCTGCTCTCTACACAGTACTAAGACTAAAGGCTCAATCTAGCCCCTTGTTTCATAGAATCATAGAATCCTAGAATATCAGGGTTGGAAGGGACCTCAGGAGGTCATCTAGTCCAACCCCCTGCTCAAAGCAGGACCAACCCCAACTAAATCATCTCACCCAGGGCTTTGTCAAGCTGGGCCTTAAAAACCTCAAAGGATGGAGATTCCACCACCTCCCTAGGTAACGCATTCCAGTGTTTCATCACCCTCCTAGTGAAAAAGTTTTTCCTAATATCCAACCTAAACATCCCCCACTGCAACTTGAGACCATTACTCCTCGTTCTGTCATCCGCTACCCCTGAGAACAGTCTAGATCCATCCTCTTTGGAACCCCCTTTCAGGTAGTTGAAAGCAGCTATCAAATCCCCCCTCATTCTTCTCTTCCGCATACTAACAATCCCAGTTCCCTCAGCCTCTCCTCGTAAGTCATGTGTTCCAGTCCCCTAATCATTTTTGTTGCCCTCCGCTGGATGTTTTCCAATTTTTCCACATCCTTCTTGTAGTGTGGGGCCCAAAACTAGACACATTACTCCAGATGAGGCCTCACCGATGTCAAATAGAGGAGAACGATCACGTCCCTTGATCTGCTGGCAGTGCCCCTACTTATACATCCCAAAATGCCATTGGCCTTCTTGGCAACAAGGACACACTGTTGACTCGTATCCAGCTTCTCGTCCACTGTAATCCCTAGGTTCTTTTCTGCAGAACTGCTGCCTAGCCATTCGCTCCCTAGTCTGTAGTGGTGCATAGGTTTGTTGAGCCAGAGGTGTTCATGATGGCTTATAGACCATTAAATTGACAGGAGCAGTTGGTGGATATTTATTTTCAAAAGTGTTGCCTGTTGGTGGGGATCATGGAACCTTCCCATTACCTTTGATTCCTTCTATATCTTTCAGAAGAAGCCCTTTAAAGCTAATTTGTCATTTCCTTTCTCAGCCATTAGAGTGTTCTCAAGACCTTTCAGATTCCCTAAAATTCATTTAAAAAAACAAACGCACACAAAATCATACAATCAGAGGACTGGAAGGGACCTCGAGAAGTCGTCCAGTCCAGTCCCCTGCACTCGTAGCAGGACTAAGTATTATCTAGACCATTGCTAACAGGTTTGAGTCTAACCTGCTCTTAAAAATCTCCAATAACAGAGATTCCACGATCTCCTTAGGCAATTTATTCTGGAGCTTAACCACCCTGACAGGAAGCTTTTCCTTATGTCCAACCTAAACCTCCCTTGCTGCAATTTAAGCCCATTGCTTCTTGTCCTATCCTCAGCAGTTAAGAAAAAACATTTTTCTTCCTCCTCTTTGTAACAAACTTTTACATACTTGAAAATTGTTATCATATCCCCTCTCAGTCTTCTCTTTTCCAGACTAAACAAACCCAATTTTTTTCAGTCTTCCCTCATAGGTCATGTTTTCTAGACTTTAATCATTTTTGTCACTCTTCTCTGGACTCGCTAATTTGTCCACATCCTTCGTAAAATGTGGCGCTCAGACCTGGACACACTACTCCAGTTGAGGCCTAATCAGCGCGGAGTAGAGCAGAAGAATTACTTCTCGTATCTTGTTTACCACACTCCTGCTAATACATCCCAGAAGGATGTTCACTTTTTTTGCAATAGCGTTACACCGTTGACTCATATTTCGTTTCTGATCCACTGTGACTCCCAGATCCCTTTCCGCAGTCCTCCTTCCTAGCAGTCATTTCAGTTGCACACACACAAAATGGGATTGTTCCTTCCTAAATGGAGTACTTTGCATTTGTCCTTATTGAATTTTATCCTGTTTACTTCAGACCATTTCTCCAGTTTGTCCAGATCATTTTGAATTTTAATCCTATTCTCCAAAGCACTTGCAACCCCTCCCAGCTTGGTATCATCCACAGACTTTATAAGTGTACTCTGTATGCCATTATCTAAATCATTGATGAAGGTATTGAACAGAACCAGATCCAGAACTGATCCCTGCGGGACCCCACTCATTCTGCCCTTCCAGCATGACTGTGAACCACTGATAACTACTCTCTGGGAATGGTTTTCCAACCAGTTTTGCACTCACCTTATAGTAGCTCCATTGCAGTTGCATTTTCCCTGATATGCATTGTTATAAATCAGAATGTTAGCTGATCAAAGCAAAAGATTAAGAACAGTATTTAATATATACCTATTTAATGCAAAAAATCTTAATGACAAATTATTTAATAATTAAGATTAGGATTACTGTTGTGGCTCAGACTTTGTCAAAACTTGTAGCTCTCATTTCAGCATGTCTCATTTCATGAGGTATCACAACATGCAGTAACATGCAGTTACATTTATATAGCTGCTTTTCATTTTCAAGGATCTCAGAGCATGTTAAAAATTATTGTGCATGCAGCACCACAAAAATGAGGCTACCTCTGTGGTGTAGCCATAGGTGCTGACTCCGTGGGTTCTACGGGGCTGAAGCACTGATGGGGAAAAATTAGTGGGTGCTCTGCACCCACTGGCAGCCAATCTCCCCTCACCCCCCCACACTCCAACCCCTCTACAGCCTCCCCCTCCCCTGAGTGTGCCGCATCCCCGCGGCTCCGCCTACCTACCAGCGCTTCCTGCTCGGCAACCGCCCAACAGCTGTTTGGCAATGTTAGCACGCTCTGGGGAGCAAGGGGGAGGAGCAAGAATGTGGCGCTCTCAGGGGAGGAGGCGGAGCTGGGGCGGGGATTTGGGGAAGGAGTTGGAATAGGGGCGGGGACTTTGGGGAAGGGGAGAGAAGACATGGGGCGGGGCCTCATGGAAGGGGTGGAGTGGGGGAGGGGCTGGGGGCAGGGGGGGTCGAGTACCCACGGGAAAGCGGGGAAGTCAGCGCCTATGGGTGTGGCTGGAACCAATATGTGCATAGCATGCTTGACAGCAGTGATGATGGAGGCAAAATTTTATGGGCTTGCAAATTCTTTGGGGCATGAACTGTATCGGGTTTTGAAAAACATAATTTTCTTCTGTTTGGGTTTAAAAAAAAAAAAGAGAGAGAAATTGCTCCAGTGAATTCTATCACTGTTCTATTTTAGAACTTTAGTGTCACTCTGAAGTAGTGACATGAACATAGCCTATATTTTAAAACTTTACACTACAAACATTAAGTTCTAATTCTAGGCCTTGTCTATGCACAGACTTTCACCATTCAAGTTTGTATGTGGCTACTCCTACTTTGATTTAGCTTAATCCAGTTTTTACAGGAATAGTAGATAAGGGATGTTAAGCTATGCTCCTTTTTGAGGCAGAAATCATCTTATCGGAAACTTCAGATTGGGTTGAATATAAAATTACCCTCTCTTAAATTGGAAAAGATGATTTCTTCAAGTAGTAATTGTTATGGAACAATATGCTGTGCATGCGCAGAGCATGTGTTTGTCTCTAATTGTTCATTTTCATGCAAGCAGATGTTTACCAGAACTGTTTTCACTTAATTTGTGCACATTTGAATATGTGCCTTTCCTTTTGTGAGTCTCTTTATACATTAATATGTTAATTTTAGTGTATCTATTGGGTGTTTTTGTGTTCGTAAAAGCTTTTAAGGAAGCAAATGGTTTCTACTGAATAGCTACGATTATATAGCCTCTTGATGATTATTATAATAAACTAGTGAAGTTACTTACATGATAGGAATATATTAAAGGTATTGTAGTGTGTTTTGCATTACGTATATTTTGAGATTCCCAGCTATGCTGAACTGTTTTTTGCAACAAGAACTGATGAATTGTACAGTAATAATTATTTTTAGTGCTCTTTAAACAAAAATTAGACTGTGGTTTTAAACAACTACGTTGTAGGGGTAAACCATCTTTGTGCCTTTGTAACTTCAAGGCTTAATTTTTAAGATGGAAATTTGAAAGGTGCTTGTCTAAAACTTTCTCTTTTTGTGGCTTTAATTTGCAACAAACTTAAAAACCCACTGTACTTGGGATAATTGTTTCCTGTTAAAAAGCAGCTACTGCATGCAGATTAACTACTTCTCATAAAAAATAGGATTTTTAATATAAGGGGCTGGAGATACTGATTAAACCTTCAAGTGCAGATTGGCCAAAGAGCAGAAGGGCTTTCTCTTAGTTCTTAATCTTGTGTACTGCTAATGTTAGAAAATTTGGAGCTGTTACGGTTCCAGGGGGAGATCTGGGAGAAGTGCAGTCCTATTTGGACCACTTGAATGACAGCATTTTATATTCATCTTTGTGGAGAAGTTGTAATCTGTGAATTGTTTTTTTTTGTTGTTAAAAATCACTGAACAGGGAAAAGTTGAACAGTGATGTAGGTTGGTGCGCATGTTTTTTCTCCATTAAAAATATCATTCAGAACTTTCATGGTATATTGTGGTGTTAGCCTTGGCACCTGATAGGCCACAATAAGCGTAGTAAATCAATGAAAAGTCACTAGAATTCTTTACGATTATAGTTTGTGTGGAAACCAACACTGCCCAAGAGAACCATACTTAATTGTGAAATATTTTAGGAGCCCGTGGGAAGAACTGAAGATGGGAGCAGTGCATGTGATTTTTCTCAGAAAATCAAGAAAGAAAAGACTGGTAGTGGGTACAAAAGAATGCCTATATTTCAGGTATAGAGAAGGGTTGCAGTTCTTTAAGCATTGGAATGTCGTCTTTGATGAAAGCCTATTTGGATTAGATGATCTCCCCTTAACTAAGAGGGGTACTGACCTGAATTGCAGAGTCATTAGGCAAGCTTTAAAACTTGTTTATGGAAGGATAAGGATTTCTTGTTTAACCCAAATGATCTGTTATGAACTTTTGACATACAAATTAAGGTGAGGATGAAGTTCCTAAATAAAAGACGGAAAGATTTAGAAAATAATAAAAGCTTTAGAAAGATGGGCTGGATGGTCTAATAGGCCATTTCCTACTCTAACTTCTTTGATTTAGATGAAGACTAAATGTGTCAGCATTTCTAATGCTAGAAATGCAGGATATAACTAATTAGAACTAGAAGTGATACTAAATAGACAAAGACCTACTGGGTGTGCATAACTGAGTAGTACAGAAGAGGTGGAAAAAGTACTTAAAAGCAAGATACAATTTGATAGCCAAGAACTAGATAATAACAATAATCTCATCTGGCTTTGGTATCTGTGAATGTGGTGGTAAATGTCTTGAGTTAGAATACAAGAAATACAAGTTAGATATGACAGTGGGCATCTGCTACACACCCTCAGGACTGAAGGAGAGTATGAACAAAAAAAAATGCTTGGACCTACTGTCAAGGTGAACTGCAAATCACAAGATATTTTAATTGTGAAGTTTGAGAATGTGTAGGTTATTGGAAGGCTTCAAACTTTTGACCTGAATTCTGCAAAATACAGAATGGATTCATAATGCATCAGATAAAATTGTGTTTAGTTGTTAGAAAAGCAAATTTTAGAGCCCACAAACTACAATTCCTGTGAAGAAGAATAAAGCAGGAAATAAGAACTGGCAATGTGGTGTCACAAGGCATTGTTCTAAAATCGGAGGTAAAAAAGAAATCTGCACTGGAACTGGGAAAAAGCGAAGGCAATCAAGCAAGAATATATGGTATTAATTTAAGGTTTTGTAAGGGAAGAGAGGGACAGCAAAAATGTAGAATAGGTTCATGTCTGCTACTTTGGCTAAGGGGAATATAATACATTGTCCTGGTTGAGGAAGAAGTATTAGAGGGTAAACCTGTCCATTAATAGAGGATAAAATGAAATTCTATTTAGAGAAAAAGATTTGAAATACTTAATTCTTAAAAATCGAACACACAAAGATAAACATGTTTGAAATAAGTAGTAAGGTGGACTAAAAATAGCTGATTAAGAGCAGAAAAGGAAATACTGTTTAAATTTGAATAAATAAGTATACAAATCAACCAAGATGGATTATATGCAACCTGTGTAGGTTTCTCAAGGATAAGAGGAGGAAATGTACTGTTTTCTTTAAAAAAGGAAGGAAGTCAATTAACATACAAAAAAGATCAACAAACTGATGAGAGATTACTGTTTATCTAGATGCTAATGCAAGCAATGGTAATATTCTTCTTGTTTCCATGAAGATGAAATCTTGCCACACAAAGCTGAGTTTTACTACTGAGTCCAGGCAAAAATGTTTAGCTAAGATGTTTTAGACAACTCTATCACACAAACAGTGGCTTTGGAACAGTTTTTCTAGTGGGAGTGCTGAAAGCCATTGAACAAAACTGTAAACCTGTAAATGATGGAAACCACTTCAAGCCAAGAGGCGTTGCCTTGTCCCTAGTTCCAGCACCCATGCACACAAATTGCCCTCACAAAATGGCTACTCCATTTTTCTGATCCTCCTTTACATGAAACCCATGTTATTTGAAGCAGGTTCCTGTCCCCAGCTTAAGTCAGGGGACATGACCTCGTTTCCGATAAGGGAAGTTTGGATAATTGAGATTATAGTGTATAAGGATAGAAATGTCCAACATTTTTTTTTCCCCTGAACTTCCCTAATTTCTTTTAATTTTCCTAAATGCAGAATACGGAATTATGGACAGAAGATTCTAAGTTACTACTAATTCTTTTGCTTCTGGGTTCGTGTTATAGCCAGAATGTTTCATAGCATTTGTATGTGTTTTTAATAGAACTTTATTGGTGTCTACTGTACATTAGCCTTTGAAATAAAATGGAACATTTTCATTATTGATGAGGAATTGTATCCATTCTGATAGACTAGCTGAGAGTAACTAGACACTTGAATCATTTAAATTAGTGGGTGACAGCTTTCCAGGTACTGCTGCTATCTCTTTGAGCAGCTATTATTTATTCAGTATAGCATGTTGTTCCTTCAACTGAGAAAAGACAAGTACTTTTTCCAGAGGAAACAATTTCAAAATATTGTTTTGTTTTAGTCTCGATTTCTGAAACTGACAGAAGTTTGAGAATGAGCTATTGCTCCCATTTCTTTAATTGATGCAAAAACTTATCCAAGGGGTTACATAACATTCCAGTTAGATTGGGTTCTTTTTCTAGTGTCTGATTACACCTTTTATAACATGATCTTATTCTCCAGTACAAGTTGCATATATTACAGCTGCCCAATCACAGTGCTCATGCTAATGATCAAAGAAGGTGGTGTCCTGATGCACTCACCTTGTTTTTTGAACAAGGTTAACTACTTGCAGCTTTTTGAAAAAGTGCTTACTCGAAAACATCTTTTGTTGAACTCCCAGAGTGTGAATAAGTTTCAGCGCAAACTTTCTTTTGCTTCAGGGACAACGATCAGTTGGTTGGAACCAAAGATATCTTTGTCAAACCATTTCAAAAATGGAGCAGCTCAAAATTTTTCATCAGAGCCAAACAAGCCAGCATCTGTCATAGAGGAGCAGTCTGTGCCAGAGCCCTGCCATCTAACAAGGGTAAGGTAATGTGACAGCCCGAGTTCTGTGAGGAATGTTTTTGCTTGCAGGATTATCTGCAGATATTTAGCAATATTTTTATACAATGAAGGTCTTTCTCCCCCCTCCCCCCCCGTACAGACATTTGAGTAGAATAAGGAGGACCACTTCTGAATTTAATCTTTTGTTGCTTTGTAGACAAGTCTTACTTTTTCTAATAAACAGCTGCAGGGTGAAATATGAATAAAATATGTGTTAAGAGGTATGGGGAAGGCACAATTTAAAGCATCAGTTTAAAATATTTAAATGCACACATTATTCCAGTTAGTGTCATTTTAATATTAGAAATCAGTGTGCAGTGAATAAATTGGATTTTTCCAAGTATTTACAGTATAAACTACTTTTGAAAATTGCTCAGCAGAGGGTAGATGAGGGAAACTAATTAGAAGTATTTTATAACTTATTTTCCTAGATGATGATAAATTTTTCTTTTTCAATCTTTATATTGAAAAAACTAATCACTTGACTTCAGAGCAGTTAAAAAGATGTTGAATTCTGTTGTATTTTCAATACTCTATCAATTATTTTGAAGTGCAAAAACATTCTTGTAAAATACAAGAATAATGAAGATTGTGAAACAGGTTTTTAAGTTGCGGTTGTAGGCAACTTGGTTTCTGAGAATTGTGTGCGTATGACACTAAACAACTCTGGGAAAGATTATATGTTTAGGGTAATTATTATTCTATATGCATGTAACAATATCGTCTCACTTTTCTGTTTTATAATATCTTTCAGTAGAGTTTGTGTAAGAAACCTAAAAATATAGACTAGGTTGAAATTAAGTATTTAAAACCCAGGGTTGTGAGTTCAATCCTTGAGGGGGCCATTTAGGGATCTGGTGCAAAAATTGGGGATTGGCCCTGCTTTGAGCAGGGGGTTGGACTAGATGACCTTCTGAGGTCCCTTCCAACTCTGATATTCTATGATTCTATTTGCGTAGACTTTTTTCTTTCCGTAATCCAGACAGATAGCAACCCCTATAGACCAAGAAGCAGAATTACCCTTAAGATGAATAACTCCTTACCTTTACAAAGTTCATTCTAGGTTCGTTTGTCTCACCAAAGGATTTAAACGTAGTGCAAGTATGTAAGACGTGTTTTGATTACTACATTGTCTGTGATTGGAATATAATTATTCTCAGTGACTTCTTAGATTTATAGGATAATAGAAACATAGGGCTGGAAGGGACCTCAAAGATGTCATCAACTCCAGCCCCCTGCTCTGAGGCAGGGCTAAGTAAACCTAGACCATTGGCAGTTGTGTTCAATCAGTTCTTAAAAACCTCTGCTCTGTCTTTCATTTGTGAGTACAACATGGTGTAGCATCAGCAGAAAGAAGTGGAACACTTGTGGTAATATTGGGGTCTGGTTTTCTGTGGAAGCTCATTTGAGACCATTCCCAGTCTGAGAGATTTCTCTGGTTTTTTTTAGACTTGCTTCTCCTGCCCCATGAGGCACAGGCTAAGCTTCACCTTTTTAGTCCGTTAGGTCTTTGAAATGACACTTGTGACTGTGGATTTCTCACACCAGGAACCTGAAGAAATAAATCCAGATGAGGAGCTGGAGGATACGTGTGTTAACAAAGAGGATGACCTTGGAGCAGTGGAAGAACAGCGCAGTGTTATCTTACATCTCCTATCTCAGCTGAAACTTGGCATGGATTTAACAAGAGTAAGTAACCAAGGTGTGAAAGCTGGCTGTAGTGGAAATGAAGTGACACTTAACCTTTGTCCATCCAAATGCCATATGGCAATTTGCTAGGAACTTGTGGAAATGTACCTATTTTGTGTAAAATGGAATAGATAGAAGCTATTTCTGTACAATTTCTGTTCAGAGTTTCAGCCTGCAGAGACTTCAGGTCCCAACTTCAGCCTGATCTGCAGGACTTGAAACGTGTCTGATGCCTACTAGCCAGTTAGAGAGAGAGAGATGTATAAAATATAGCTTACCGTACCACCCTAAAGTCACCTCCCTACAGTTTAAAGAAACAGCTGTATGCTGTAACTGTGTGTGTAAAGAGAGAGATGAAATTCTTTCTCTCTTCATCCCCTTTCTCTCCTTCTTTGCAGCTCTTTCTCTACTTCTCTCCAATATTTTCTCTTCCTCTCCCTCCACTTCTGATGTATCTGCATACCACTCTCTCATCCCCTTGCCACTATGCTGTAACACAAAGGGGTTGGAGGTTTTACCAGATTCTTAGTAACTAGAGGGCTCAAGACGAATACAAAAGGAGTCATTTGGGGGCAACCTTCCCCCCAACTGCTGAGAGAGAGGAAGGGGCTGACTCTAGAACCTGCTTTCTGTGTGTATCATCTTTAGCAGTCTCTGGCTAGCAAGTCTTATAAATATGAGTTCCCTTTTTCTCCAACCCTCATCTGGCTGTTAGAAAGGAGAATGAATGTTCTTTCATTCAGTTCCCAGCCCCAGAGCATCCTGGCATTCACAAGCAGTGGAGTTCTGCTACTCTTTCACTCTGTTTTCTGTTTGCTGCTGGGAAGTAAGAGATCTCTGCTATCTTGACCTGCTCCACCCACAGTTTTCCTGCTGCTCAGAACTTTATCTAAAGATAGCAGAAAGAAATTGGCTACTTCTTGTCAGTTTCCCTCAGGGATCCCAGTAGCAGCAATGAAGACAAAACTAATTAGTTGTTCCTCTGCGTGGCTTGGGAAAGCATGATACAGAAGCAGAGACACTGGAACTGTTTTTTGCAGATCTGGGACGATTAGGCTGCCACTGATGTATTCTTAGTTTATATGTGGAAGATGCGGAGATTTTCTTTGCAACTAGACTAGAAACTTTTTTAAAATTAAAGTTTAGACTCTGCAAAGTTGAGGATATTTGGCCAGAAAAGCTTTTTCCTCACCACACAAAATTGGGTTTTTCAAGTTTCTCCAATCTGAGTGGTGGTCTGCTTGAATCAATATGGATAATTGCATGGTGGAGCTTGCATTCCTGCATTAAAGATGAAGGCACCCGTAGCCCACATTTTTACTATCCCTGCTCAATCAGGGTTCAGTTTAGTTCTCCCATAATTTGGTCCTTACTGCCATTGATAAAAGGTAGTTAAGTTCAGGTTTTGTTTTTATTCTTTCCCTTTTCCAATTAACAAATTGTCAGTCATGTTTTCCCTTCCTTTATGGCTGTTTCCCATTTTTGAGCAAGTTCTGTTAGGTTTTGGTGTTTACTCCACCATAAGTTTTTTGCGTTGCTTTTTGTTTCAAGTCTTCCATTAAAAATAAGTTTTTAAAACTTTTTTTAATGTCATTCTTATTATCCTGAGAACATTTTGCTTATTGGTGCCAGAATGGACTTTGCGTCTCTGTTAAAAGTATTGTATCCCTATTTCCCATTTCTTTTGTATTGTGATTACTTCAAGAATTTGTTCATAAATATATAGTCTACTTACTTTTAAGTTGTTATAGTTTTTTGTCTTTATTTCAGGTGGTTCTTCCCACTTTTATTTTAGAGAAACGTTCTTTGCTGGAGATGTATGCAGACTTCATGTCTCACCCAGACCTCTTCATTGCAATCACAAATGGAGCAACCCCGGAGGAGAGGATGATCCGCTTTGTTGAATATTATCTTACTTCATTTCATGAAGGTCGCAAAGGAGCAATTGCCAAGAAACCATACAATCCAATCATTGGAGAAACGTTTCACTGCTCTTGGAGGATGGCTAAGGGCGAAGTAGTCTCTGACTCAAACAGTAACTCTTCATCCCACTCGTTCTCAGAGCAAGCCACTCTTTCACAAGAGCCAGAGGGCCAAGTGGAGCCAGACTACTATACAGTCAGATTTGTAGCTGAGCAAGTGTCCCATCATCCTCCCATCTCAGGGTTTTACGCTGAATGTGTAGAGAAGAAGATGTGTGTAAATGCTCATGTCTGGACAAAAAGTAAATTCTTGGGAATGTCAATAGGCGTAACAATGGTTGGTGAAGGTGAGTAATTTTATTCACTGCAGAACTGGAAGGTAGTTAAAAATATCAGTTGGATAAATATAAAATTAAGTTCTGTGAACTCCAGTGTCAGAATAACAAATGAATTTTGCTCAGTAGTTTCATCTATAGGATTTTCAAAAGAATTCATTTGCAGGGTTGTTTATAGAATATTTTAAGGTGGTTTGGTTTTTGTTTTTGTTTTTTTAAACAAAATACCCCTGCGTCTCCTCCATTTACCTTGAGAAAGAGACTCTGAGAAACCTTAAAGTGCTGTTGTTAGATGGCATATTTGTTTATTATAGAGTACAGAAGATGCCACATGTACATGGCAGAAACAATCAAAAGATTGCGTAAGATCACAGACCTCCACGGGGCTATAGTATTGCAGAAAAGCAAGACTGTGTATCTAGAAACACAACATGAGGTTTTGAAGCAAAAGTATAATTTGTACAATCTAAACTAACTTTTTTATTATGTCTCCAAAGCACAAAACAAATTAGAATGTACAACATAAAATACTTAACATAAATGTTAAATTTTCTGTTGCTGTATCTAAACATATTTTACACTTTTTGATACTTTAAATTTTCTTTACATTTAATAACGGGATCCCTTTAATAAGAATGTTGCTCATTATCCCAAGATTCCATTTTTCTTTAATATAACTCGCCAATTTGTTGGTTTTGAACTGGAGATGCCATCTCAGCTCTTTTTATCCTTCATGGTTGTGTTGCCCAATTTCTCTGACTCACAGATGTTTGAATATAATCTGCACTCCTGATAAAATGAAGATAGGCAAGGAACACACAAATCAGTGTTTTGAGTCTGAGGAAAGCAACTCCTGGAGCAGAAGTCTCCTTCCAGACAGTTTAACAGAGCATGTGAGCATCTCTGCACTGCTGTTCTTCAAAGATCTGAAATTTGCCCCAAGGCAGTTTCTTTAAAACTGGATGCCTCTCATATCTGCCCATGAGGTGAGAGGAGCTGTGCCTAACTCACAAAGGGGGTCTGATCCCTCAGCATTATGGAGGTGAAAAGCTGCCTTCTTAAGGGTCTCTGTCAGCTGCTGAGAAGGCATGGATGGAACAGAAGACTGTGTGATGACAGTTAAGGTTTAAGTGGTGAACCTGAAAAAGACAGGATACAAGAGAAATTGTGAAAATCAAATGTCAGAAGAAACACAGTGACCTAAGGTTACAGGAGGCATCAGCTGGCATATGCACAGCACAAAATCATTTTTCTTCTCTCTTTTTTTTTGAGAGAGAGAGTTATCAGTTTAAAATTAATTGTAATGACTGTTGCATGAACAACAATCGGGAGATAGTTGTGTTCATTTATAAGTCAGTAATGAAAAAGGAAGTGACAGGAAGGAGGACGAAGGCTGTTACACCCCTTCAGGAAAGTTGGAATGTACCATCTATTCTTGTGGGAGGGAAGTGAAATGTGAACATCAAACTCCAAATTCTCTGGCTTCGGTAATTCATTGCTCATCTCATGCTTGTAGCATGATTCCAGAGTGTGCCATTCTCACTATTATAGCAGTAAAACTGTTACAAGTGAACAGTTGGTGCTGTATAGGCATAGTAGCATCTAAGTTTTTAGGATCATGTTTTTGAACCTGTAACATGAGGTATGTGGGTTTTCAAGGCAAACAACAAATATATCGGTACCCATGATACCCAGTGTCTGCACTTGTCTGTTGTAAAACCTAACTAATGGCACTGTTGGGTTAACAAAGTTCTTTTTGTATCTGGAATCTGTAATAATTGTGATAGTTTTACTTAGAGTGTTAGATGTGTGTCCTTCAACAACCACTTGTCTCAGTACTATAAATTGGAAACATTTTGATGACACTCTTATTTTTGTATGCAGGACTCTTAAGTCTTTTGGAATATGGAGAGGAATACACGTTTTCTCTACCGTGCGCATATGCTCGATCAATTTTAACTGTTCCTTGGGTAGAATTGGGAGGAAAAGTCAATGTTAATTGTGCAAAAACTGGATATTCTGCGAGCATTACTTTCCATACCAAACCATTCTATGGGGGCAAACTGCACCGGTAAGTACGCTCATTTATATTTTAATGAACTCCCTATATTGTATCAGTCAAACTCTGTAAATGAATACCTTGTCTCTGGTTTTTGTCACCATCTGTTTGCATGCTGAGTAGCCTTGTGCTAAGAAAACTGTATTCAGTGATTGCATTTTTTTTTTTCTATTCTTGAAACTGTTGAGGGGTTGTGGAGTTATGAGGCATATTGCATGGCCCAGCCACACAAACGTCACAAGCAAAAGACTGTTTCATTGCTAATTAGTCAGTTAAATTTGAGGCTGCGAGTATCTGTGTGTGTGTGCACCCATATACCCAGTTCAGGTAATCAGGAGACCGGACTTTTAGGTTTTCATTCCTGGCTCTCCCAATGACTTGTTTGTGACTGGGCAAGCCATTTAACCTTGCTCTGTCTTTTTCTACTGTGTGTGTGACATATGCATGATATATCTACTTCAAAAGGATGGTGTGAAGTTTAATGTTTGTAAAGCACATTGTATTTATATTGCACTTTCTGTCTGAGTTATCAAAATACTATTACTATTTTGATGAAAGAATCTCCAACTTGCATTAAAAACCAAATTAAAAACAAAACCGTGCAAGGTTGTTAGCCTGAGAAGGAGAGTGGGGTGCCAATGATAAGTTTTAACTGAAAGCATGTCTCATGACCAGGAATATATAGTACAGAAACATTTACAGACTTCTGTAATATTGAATAAAATATGATTAGTACAGAAAAGGGGTGAATACAATACAAGAGCTATAATCCGTGTAAATATTAGTAACACTAAATTATCTCCAAAAAACCCATTGTGGTTATTGCTGTTCCATCCCAAAGGCTTTAGTAGATACTGAGGATGTGATGCACTGCATGCTGTGCAGTGTTGGGGGTTGGATTCTCTCCCAATAGTCTCTCTATTCTGTTTCCCACACACTTACTCAGGCTTTGTGTGTGATAGGGAGGTAAAGGCCGGGAATGAGTTTCACATCAAGACATTTGGATTCAAGGGAAGAGAGAAGTTAATGGCTTTGGGGGCTCATTAACACTGATGATATCCCTTTTAAGACATAGTATAGTAAGATAAGTGATCTTGAGCACTTCCATACAAAGATGCAGACATACAAATGATGGAAGAAGGAAAAAAAATATAGAAAGGAGTCTTGTAGTGAAACAGTTTCTGGCACTTAATGTGCTCTGTTATCTGACATCAGCACGTTCATTTTTCAACCATCCACTGAACGCAGTGCTTGTTGTTAAAAACCCTTACTTAAATATTTCATATTTTTTCCATGTTTAGTCCAATAGGCCTGAACAATAAAGGCTTTTAAGTGTAATTTGCTTTGACAGTTTATTGTGACTCTGCAATTTGCTGTTGCAGAGAAACCGTTTAGGGAGGCTATCTTAATAAAAGGTAAAAAGCATCTCAAAGTTGAGGACCCATGGTGCCAGGGTAGTACCCTGGTGGGCACAGAAATCTGCAGGCAGGTGCATATGTCAGTTAGATAGCATCAAGTGGATTTCTCTCCCTTCTCCTAGGAGCGATTAATGCAGATAGTTGGGTTTGTAAAACATTTTTGTCCCTAAATCCCAAGATTCATATGGAAGATGAAAATCTAATTATGTTGACAGGTTTCATATGCCCTCCAGGGTATTTTGATGATTGAAGTTTACCTGTTACTTTTGTTTGTCATAATTTTTTAAATTACTTAAATAGCATATTATTTGCTTTTTATTCATACCATATGTACTGTCTTCAACTTTGTAATCATTTTGTTATGGCATTTTCTTTACCTGTGTGTGTTAACAAATTTTGTTGTTGTTGTACTGGTTAGTGATTTGGGACGAATGTTTCTGTGGTATATGGTGGTGATTATGTGGTGTAATATATTGCTACATAAAATTAGAAATTCTTACAGAGAGGGTCTATTTGGTGTCACATTTATCATTGATATAGCCACAGTTGCTTGAACATATTTTCAGTGAAATTTGGACATTACCCAAAGCAATCTCTCTACGAGACCAAGTAGCAGCGTTGTTATAGTGACATTGGCCGCTAGTGAATGTTGCTGTGACAGCAACCGTTATAGATTTGGTTTGAGTGACCCTTGCTGTAAGACATCGGTTGGATATCTGTTTGTCAGCCCTGTGCCAGATAAGATTGCACTGTACCCAGCTGAATTGCTGAGGATAGTAATATTCAACAGAGTAATATGAATGTCATCTAGATGATTAAAAAACCCAGTACCAAGACACACGTGGTATCTTTGTTGAAACTTGTTCTGCCATAGGCTGCATGATATTCAGGACTGGGAATGGTTGTGCAGTACAAGGTAATGCTAATAGGAAGAAATTTAGGTCATAATGATCACTAACAGTGTGACAGAATATCACTCACTTGTGAAGACCCATGACTGAGCTAAAATCCCAGGTAGCTCTAAGTCAAGCAAAGATACCAATTTGTGATTGACACTGTGATATCTCAAATTGTACAAGCACCCAGTGTCAGTTCAATATGATGCTGATAAACACATGAAATGTGCAAACACAAATACTGGCTATCTTAGTCTGTAATTTAGAGTGCACCAGTCTGTTTAGAGATATAATTGAGATTAAATGAACATTTCATAATGTAGAATAGCTTCAGTGATGTGTAAAAGTCGCAGAGGATGCAAAAGCAGCATAAAATCAATGGACTTGTACTTTACTGCCTAGTCTTCATAGTTGTTTTCAAAAACAGTTAAATCCACTTTATCGGTACACCGTAGGGAGAGTCATGCTAACTGGTAAAACAAACCTTCACGTGGAAATACGATTTTCAAGTTTAATGTTCATCTAACTCTTGCATTGTGTCCTTCTCAACTACAAATGTATAGCTAAGATGCATCAATTCTGTGCAGTCTAATATTCCGGTAACTACTCCAAAATTTTTTGATATCAGTAAAATTAAACTTACTGTTCAAACATATGTAAAGACTTGTAAAAATATGCAATATTCCCACAAGTAAAACACATAGGACCAGATTCTCTCATGTGCTGAGATCTGCTTAGTGTGGGAGAGAGGGGTGGGCTTCCAGGCAGCCACTGTCCGCCTTGTGCAGCTCCAGCCACAGTCCTGGTGTAGCTTAGGGCAAACATGGGGATGTTGTTTTAATCTGCGTCAGCTGGCATCAATCACCTGAGAATTGCTGGGGTGCAGTTGTGCTCCAGCTCAGCCTTGGCATGTCACCTACACTTGGGCCAGGAGAGGTATACGGGCTATACTAACATTGTGCCAGCTGAGAGCTTTCCATCCCACAGGGAAATTCTCATCTAGTCATATATGGCCAGTAGCCAGCCCTTTTATGATCCGTAAGTGGCACCTGGTGGTTCAGAGTACCATATATGTAACCGAAGTTAATGCTACGGTAACTTCACATATTGAGCCCCACAGAATGTAGATGTGGCTTGGGATCAGTGGCAGTGTCACCGCTGAACAAACCTTGTTTCCAGTGGGAGAGAGAACCCGGGAAATAACATGGTGTAGATCCATTCTGTACAGATAACTGGGGATACGTAAGGTAGGGGCTGGCATCCCCAGTGAAGCCTTGAACTCCATGCAGCTGAGAGACCACTTGTCTTGTCTGAATCACTAGCAAACCCTCACTCCTTCACTCTCATAAGGGAGAATGAATCTTCACTGCATGAAAGGGTGGGGAAATTTGGCTATTTGTTGTTAAGGGTATGTCTACACTACGAAATTAGGTCGAATTTATAGAAGTCGGTTTTGTAGAAAGCGTTTTTATACAGTCGAGTGTGTGTATCCCCACACAAATGCTCTAAGTGCATGTAGTTGGCGGACTGTCCACAGTACCGAGGCAACGGTCGACTTCCGGAGCTTTGCACTGTGGGTAACCATCCCACAGTTCCTGCAGTCTCCACCGCCCATTTGAATTCTGGGTAGAAATCCCAGTGCCTAATGGGGCTAAAACATTGTCGCGGGTGGTTCTGGGTACATATCGTCAGGCCCCCGTTCCCTCCCTCCCTCCGTAAAAGCAAGGGCAGACAATCGTTTTGCACCTTTTTTCTTGAGTTACCTGTGCAGACGCCATACCATGGCAAGCACAGAGCCCGCTCAGCTAACCGTCACCGTATGTCTCCTGGGTGCTGGTGGACATAGTACTGCATTGCTACACAGCAGCAATTTATTGACTTTTGGCAGCAGACAGTGCAGTATGACTCGTAGCCATCATCGACGTAGTCCTGGGTGCTCTTTTAACTGGGCGCCTGGGCAAACATGGGAGTGACTCAGCCAGGTCATTTCCCTTGTTTCGTCTCATGGCGATTGAGTCCTATCGGCAGTGCACTGTCTTTTAATTTGCAGCCAGCAGAAGACGATGGCCAGTAGTCAGACTGCACCGTCTTCTGCTGAGCACCCAGGAGGTGATGATGGCTAGCGGTCGTACTGCACAGTCTGCTGCCAGCATGATGTATAAAGATAGATGAAGTGGCTCAAAACAGGAAATAGACCAGATTTGTTTTGTATTCATTTTCTCCCTCCCTCCCTCTGTGAAATCAACGGCCTGCTAAACCGAGTTTTCAGTTCTATCCTTGAGGTTTTGAGTTCTATCCTTGAGGCAGCCATTCAGTTTCTCGCAAAGACACCCCCTTTGTTGATTTTAATTCCCTGTAAGCCAGCCCTGTAAGCTATGTCGTCAGTCGCCCCTCCCTCCATCAGGGCAACAGCAGACAATTGTTCCGTGCCTTTTTTCTGTGCAGATGCCATACCACGGCAAGCATGGAGCCTGCTCAGATCACTTTGGCAATTAGGAGCACATTAAACACCACACGCATTATCCAGCAGTATATGCAGCACCAGAACCTGGCAAAGCGAAACCGGGCGAGTAGGCGACATCAGCGCGGTGACGAGAGTGATGAGGACATGGACACAGACTTCTCTCAAAGCACGGGCCCTGACAATGTGGGCATCATGGTGCTAATGGGGCAGGTTCATGCCGTGGAACGCCGATTCTGGGCTCGGGAAACAAGCACAGACTAGTGGGACCGCATAGTGTTGCAGGTCTGGGACGATTCCCAGTGGCTGTGAAACTTTCGCATGCGTAAGGGCGCTTTCATGGAACTTTGACTTGTTTTCCCCTGCCCTGAGGCGCAAGAATACCAAGATGAGAGCATCCCTCACAGTTGGGAAACGAGTGACAGTAGCCCTGTGGAAGCTTGCAATGCCAGACAGCTACCGGTCAGTCGGGAATCAATTTGGAGTGGGCAAATCTACTGTGGGGGCTGCTGTGATGCAAGTAGCCAACGCAATCAAAGATTTGCTGATATCAAGGGTAGTGACCCTGGGAAATGTGCAGGTCATAGTAGATGGCTTTGCTGCAATGGGATTCCCTAACTGTGGTGGGGCCATAGACGGAACCCATACCCTATCTTGGCACCGGAGCACCAAGCCAGCGAATACATAAATCGCAAGGGGTACTTTTCAATAGTGCTGCAAGCACTGGTGGATCACAAGGGACGTTTCACCAACATCAGCGTGGGATGGCTGGGAAAGGTATATGACGCTCACATCTTCAGGAACTCGGTTTCAAAAGCTGCAGGAAGGGACTTTCTTCCCAGACCAGAAAATAACGGTTGGGGATGTTGAAATGCCTATAGTTTATCCTTGGGGACCCAGCCTACCCCTTAATGCCATGGCTCATGAAGCCATACATAGGCAGCCTGGAGAGTAGTCAGGAGCTGTTCAACTACAGGCTGAGCAAGTGCAGAATGGTGGTAGAATGTGCATTTGGACATTTAAAAGCACGCTGGCGCAGTTCACTGACTCGGTTAGACCTCAGCAAAACCAATATTCCCACTGTTATTACTACTTGCTGTGCATGCCACAATATCTGTGTGAGAGTAAGGAGGAGACTTTTATGGCGGGGTGGGAGGTTGAGGCAAATCACCTGGCTGCTGGTTACGCACAGCCAGACACCAGGGTGGTTAGAAGAGCACAGGAGGGTGCGGTGTGCCTCAGAGAAGCTTTGAAAACCAGTTTCATGACTGGCCAGGCTACGGTGTGAAAGTTCTGTTTGTTTCTCCTTGATGAAATCCCCCACCTCTTGGTTCATTCTACTTCCCTGTAAGCTAACCACCCTCCCTACCTCCCTTCGATCACCACTTGCAAAGGCAATAAAGTCATTGTTGCTTCACATTCATGCATTCTTTATTAATTCATCACACAAATAGGGGGATAATTTCCAAAGTAGCCTGGGAGGGGTGATGGAGGAGGGAAGTACAAGGCTACACAGCACTTTAAAAGTTTAAAACTTATTGAATGCCAGTCTTCTGTTACTTGGGCAATCCTCTGGGGTGGAGTGGCTGGAGGCCCCCCCAACGCGTTCTTGGGCATCTGGGTGAGGAGACTATGGAACTTGGGGAGGAGGGAGGTTGATTACACAGAGGCTGTAGCGGCGGTCTGTGCTCCTGCTGCCTTTCCTGCAGCTCAACCATACGCTGGAGCATATTAGTTTGATCCTCCAGTAGCCTCAGCATTGAATCCTGCCTCCTCTCATCACGCTGCCGCCACCTTTCAGCTGCAGCCCTCTCTTCAGCCCGCCACCTCTCCTCCCGGTCATTTTTATGCACTCTGACATTGTCTGCCTCCATGCATTCGTTTGTGCTCTGTCAGTGTGGGAGGACAGCATGAGCTCAGAGAACATTTCATCGCGAGTGTGGTTTTTTTCGCCTTCTAATCTTCACTAGCCTCAGGGAAGGAGAAGATCCTGTGATCCTTGAAACACATGCGGCTGGTGGAGGAAAAAAAGGGACAGTGGTATTTGAAAAGACACATTTTATAGAACAATGGGTACACTCTTTCACGGTAAACCTTGCTGTTAACATTACATACATAGCACATGTGCTTTCGTTACAAGGTTGCATTTTGCCTCCCCTCCCCCTCCCGTGCGTGGCTAACAGCAGGGAACATTTCTGTTCAGCCATAGGCAAACAGCCCAGCAGGAACGGGCACCTCTGAATGTCCCCTTAAGAAAAGCACCCTATTTCAACCAGGTGACCATGAATTATATCACTCTCCTGAGGATAACACAGAGAGATAAAGAACGGATGTTGTTTGAATGCCAGCAAACATACACTGCAATGCTTTGTTCTACAATGATTCCCAAGTATATGCTACTGGCCTGGAGTGGTAAAGTGTCCTACCATGGTGGATGGAATAAGGCTGCCCTCCCCAGAAACCTTTTGCAAAGGCTTTGGGAGTATATCCAGGAGAGCCACGAATGCCACGGCAAATTAATCATTAAACATGATGGCTTTTAAATATTGTATAGTATTTTAAAAGGTACACTCACCAGAGGTCCCTTCTCCGCCTGGTGGGTCTGGGAGGCAGCCTTGGGTGGGTTTGTGGGGTAGTGGCTCCAGGTCCAGGGTGAGAAACAGTTCCTGGCTGTTGGGAAAACCGGTTTCTCTGCTTGTTTGCTGTGAGCTATCTACAGCCTCCTTCTCATCGTCTTCCTCATCCCCAAAACCTGCTTCCGTGTTGCCTCCATCTCCATTGAAGGAGTCAAACAACACGGCTGGTGTAGTGGTGGCTGAACCCCCTAAAATGGCATGCAGCTCATCATAGAAGCGGCATGTTTGGGGCTCTGACCCGGAGCGGCCGTTCGCCTCTCTGGTTTTCTGGTAGGCTTGCCTCCTTAAGTTTCACGAGGCACTGCTTCGGGTCCCTGTTATGGCCTCTGACCTTCATGCCCTGGGAGATTTTCACAAATGTTTTGGCATTTCAAAAACTGAAACGTAGTTCTGATAGCACGGATTCCTCTCCCCATACAGTGATCAGATCCCGTACCTCCCGTTCGATCCATGCTGGAGCTCTTTTGCAATTCTGGGACTCCATCATGGTCACCTCTGCTGATGAGCTCTGCAGCTTGCCACACTGGCCAAACAGGAAATTGAAATTCAAAAGTTGGCGGGCCTCTTCCTGTCTACCTGGTCAGTGCATCTGAGTTGAGAGCGCTGTCCAGAGCGTTCACAATGGAGCATTCTGGGATAGCTCCCAGAGGCCAATACCATCTAATTGCGTCCACAGTACCCCAAATTCGACCCGGCAAGGCCGATTTCAGCGCTAATCCCCTTGTTGGGGGTGGAGTAAGGAAATCGATTTTTAAGAGCCCTTTAAGTCAAAAAAAAAAAAAAAAAAAAAAAAAAAAAAAGAGGGGCTTCGTCATGTGGACGGGTGCAGGGTTACATCGATTTAACGCTGCTAAATTCGACCTCAATGCCTAGTGTAGACCACGGCTAAGTCTGACCGAGTCAATCAAGCGTTCAAGTCTCCCTTTCCAGTGTCACTTCATTGTAAATCCATTGTCATGTGGTCTTTGGGCATGTGTTATTTTTTTGTTTGTTTGTTTTTTTCCACACAAGTATGCACTCATTGGAGTGATGATAATACTGTGTGTGTGTGTGTGTGTAGCACCTTCTGTCTGAGTGTCCAAATGTTGTACGAAGCATTAATCCATCTCAACACCCTGGTTGCTCTTAGTCACCCAGGAAGTCTCTGGCAGAGCCAGGAATGGAACACAGATCTCAGAGTCCAACTTCTTAGTTTTGTATTTATCTTCCCCTCTGTTCTTGCCTCATTGTCTCTCTTTTAATGCGATACTTGCATAAACTTGAAAAAATTAACAGGGCTAGCAGGTGAAGATAATTGTTCTACAGAAAGAGTTAGCTTGTTAACATAAATATCAAATATTATTTATAATAAATATCAAACTTGATATCCAGGAGAAAAATATGAACTGTAGTAATGGTTTACAAGTGTAACCCATATGTCAGTTTATTTTCGGCTCAGTTCTCCTGTGAAAAGGCTTGCAAGTTTTAAGTTAAAGCCAAAAAGCTGAGTTCTGTTGGGTAATATCACAAGAATGATAGAAAAATGACTTTCATTATTCCCCCTCCCAGCTTCTCAATGCAAATGCATAGTTTACGTAAGTGACTTAAAAATTTAGAATGTGTGAAGGACTAGCTTGCAATTTCTTCCAAAATGAAATGTAAATGACTAGGCAGTTAGAATAGGCCCTAGCAGTTTGTTCTCAGTTGTGGTCTTTTTTTTGTTTGTTTTTTGTTTTTTGTTTTCCAGAGTCACAGGTGAAGTAAAGCAGAATGCAACAAACACTGTAGCCTGCAGAGTGCAAGGTGAATGGAATAGTATTCTTGAATTCACCTACAGCAACGGAGAGACCAAGTATGTGGACTTGACAAAACTGTCAGTGACAAGAAAACGAGTACGGCCCGTAGAGAAGCAAGGGCCATTTGAGTCTAGGTAAAAAAAAAAAAAAAATACATCTGTTTAATTGTTCTATAAAACTTTTGGAATTCCTCAACTTACAAACCAGGCTGCCTAGGAGAAATCTACAGACTTAAATATCCAAACTGGGTAGTGTGTGGGACCAGTAGAGCCAAAGTGATCTTGAATATTCAGGAATGGATAACCCTGCTTAGAGCTAGACGTAGTGCAGGCAAGTGCTATTTAAACTGCATATTCTGGGCACGGATGATTACTGTCTTACAAGTACATACAGTGCCTGCTTTAGGAAGACCTCCGTCTTAAGCCTTTGGATGTTACGCAGTACAAATAATATTCCTCTGTGCAGCCCAGCAGTTCTTTACAGGGGCTGTTCTCAGCAGAAACAAAACTTTTGTGTGGCAGTTTTAAGATGCATACAAATGTTCATTTGGGATTAGGCTGAAATTTCCTACACCTTTTCATTTATGTGCCAATCTAGCTTTGCAGTCGAGAACAGTTTAATGCTAGCCTAGAGGACTAAATTATGAGCTCCTTTTTTCTTGTGCCTCTCAATCCTGTTCTATTTTACATTAATTTGGCATGCCAGAGAAGAGGTTGGAGTATAATTGTGAAATAATGTCACCTGCTGTACACCAGTTTTGTAAGTCAAGTGACTGCAATCCAGGAAGCCACTGAAAAATGTGAAATCAATTAAAGCTTCCGATTAGGACTCTGTGTCTGTCACGGAGGTCACAGAAGTCATGGATTCCATGACTTTTCAGGGCTTCTGCAGTGGCCAGTGCGGCTGACCCCGGGGCTGCCCAATCAGCTGGCTCTGGTGACAGCCAGACTGGCCTCTGCTGGGACAGCTCTGCAGCCAGCCTCTCGGGTGGCCCTGGGACTGCCCAAGCAGCCGCTGCTCTGACAACCCCTGACAGCTGGTGCCGTTGGCCCTCCCACCTTCCCCCACCTCCCAAGTCCCCCCAAGATTTAATCACGGATATTTATTGTCTATGCCATGGACAGGTCATGGGCCATGAATTTTTTATTGCCTGTGACCTGTCTATGACTTTTACTAAAAATACCAGTGACTAAATTGTACCCTTCTTCTGATTTGTAGGCGACTGTGGCAACATGTAACAGAGTCTCTGAAGGATGGAGACATCGATAAAGCAACAGAGCATAAGCGAGCTCTTGAGGAACGGCAGAGAAATGAAGAGAGACTTCGTGCTGAAACGGAGGCATCGTGGAGCACAAAATACTTTGTTAAAGAAGTAAGTAACTACTGTGTGAGAGTAAAATGTATGTATTGTAAATGCACATATGAGCATGTATATTAACATGCAGGTCGTGAGCCTATAGAGGACATTCTAGGGAATGCTGATGACAGCATGCTATAGAGCCTTGGATCATATAATACATTTAGTGAAATATCAGTCAATGCATTTCTATACAAGGCTATTCTTATGATTCTTCCATTCCACACTGGGTGACTCTCTAAAGCTAAATGGTTGTTGGTAAAGAACTTCTGTGCATGAAACGTAAGTGTTAAGGATCTAGGTCCTTGCTCATAAATAATAAAAATAAAAATGGAAACAGCAACTTTTGATGTTTCTATAAAGGCATAAAAATATACAGTGACTCTATTTCCAGAGCACTAATGTATTTTTCACCCAGAGTAACCATCATTAGAAAAATAGTAGCCTTCTATACTAACTTATCAAGTGGTTTAAGAAATCAGATGACTTGAATGGGGTATTATTACCTCTAGCCCTCTCAAGCGGTCCCAAGAACTTGGTTATTAAGCATCTAACTTGAAAAATCCCTTTAGAGCCCTGAGGGGAGCTCCCTCTTCCTTCCTTTGCCTGCTGGTTCTCTGTCATTCTTAATGTGGGATATATAGACACCCACACTTCTCATTTGGTAGCTGTTATAAGAACTTATATCCACAATATCAATCCTAGTGCCAGTTGCTGTTCAATCTGAGTCTTCTGTCAGGGTAAAGTACTTCGTCTTTTGGGGAATCTGGATTATTGCCTTGTAAAACAGCCGGATGGTTTAAGAGCACCCAAGCCCCTAGCATGCAGGAGAATATCATCTACTAGCTCACAGTGCTCCCTGATTTTGCAATTATGACCCCACAACTGCAAGCGTTTCTTTGTGTGGCTTAACTTCCTTCAAAAGTAAACAACTTTTACAATTCAACTGAGACGCATGGAAACTGTGATGTAGTTTAAAAATGGACCATGAATACCTGAGCAAAACACAAAGGAAGCTATTAGAGCTGATTGCATCATGTGCATATAAAACAAAAACATCATTGTGACTACCAGCTCTTCATCAGCTTTTCGTTAATGTAGATTTCAGGTTTTAATGCAGCTTGTCCATTCAATGGTTGGAGCATGATCGAGCTGTTATCCTGGTTGTCTGTAAAAGGTGCCCCAAAAGACTAGGAATTTCTGGTGTGACAGCTTTAGAGCAGATTTTCCTTCCTACGTGGAAACCAGCAGCTGCTGAGGTAGGCAGCCTGGCCTTCCTCTGTGGAGGGAATAGAGGTGTATATTTCAGCTATGCTGTGGAGATTCAGATCCATATTGTGACAAATTTGTGTGATCACAAATGCAACAGTACAGTAAAATATGAAAAGCAAAAAACTATCTCCAATTCAGCAGAAGGTTTTAAAATATTTAGAACTAGATATGGTTCTGAAACACAAACTGCAGGATATTCTAAAGCTAAATCAAAGGGACCACTGCAGAGTATTCCTTTTCACCCAGGATATGTCTACACAGCTGACTCGGGCTAAGGGGCTGTTTAATTGCGATGTAGACATTCAGGCTGCAGCCCAATCTCTAAGACCCTGCAAGGTAGGAAAGTCCCCGAGCCTGAATGTCCATACCACAGTTAAAAAGACCCTTTGCTGGAGCCCAAGTCCAATGGCATGGGGCAGCTGTGGGTGTCGAATTGCATTGTAGACATACCCTCAGTAACAAATCCCCATCTCTCATGGTTCAGAAACTTTGCTTAAGTAGCCTCTTTGATCTCAGAGTGTTATCTAAAAATCTAAATAAATTTTGACTTTTGGTTTCTGAAAACTTTTGCTGATGTGTATTTATCTGTGGCAAAGGGAGAGAATGACTTAACTAGATAAAATCTTAAATTTGGGAGAGAATATCACGCTTGCATATTTAAAATTTTCACCCCACAAGGAAACTGCTACCTTTAATTAACTTGTGAACGCAAGAAATAAATATTTCAGACTAAGAATGTTTTTTAATCAAGTAGTTTGTTCTAATTGCATCCCTGAGTGACTGTTGACAGGAGAAATGCGGGTTGCGTGGTTTTAAAAAACAACGTTGTTTTCAGATATTTTATTTGAAAGCAGGATTTGAGATACTGGGTGGCTCAGAGTAGGGTAAATAAGATCCAGAATCATTTCATCTCCAGATCATCAGTTCAGATGTAGCCCAATTTGCTTGTGAACACAAGCCATTTCTCTCTGATGGCTGTTTTCTGAGCCTTTGCAAAATAAGCTGCTGGTCTCAATCCAGACCGCAGGGTGCCAGGGTTCCATCATCGTATCTACATCAGTTAGGGCTGACTGCTGCTGCTGTTGTTAGTCCCAGCAGAATACTTCACTTGATCGGAATGAGCATGATTTCTTAAGGCTTGTGTACATGGTCAGTTACTGTGTGACAAGCCAGGGTCTGTAAATCTGCAGTGCATTAACTTTCTGTGTGCTAACTGGCCATATAAACACTACTATCCCACCCTGAAAGTTCTGTAGAGCACTTCGGCATATTCTGTTTAAAACAGCCAGATGTCAAGGTGCACTACAGACCTTCTAGTCTAGTGCATGATAATAGGGCTCACACTGTGACTTAGTGTGTGGCAGACTAGTGCACTGTAGATTTACATCCTAGCTTGTCCACACTCAGACATAGCGTGTGTCAAGCCCTTAGATATCCTCATCCCTAGAGATGGTCTCTCCAGAGTAGAGACTGTGGGGAAGCTTGCACTGATATCTATGGTATACATAAGCTGCGTACCTCTAGTTTCCAGTGCTGTCAGTCCGACGCCTGGCATCACAAAATACTTTTCTATGTGAATTCTTTTATAATTATTCTGTGTAACTTTTTTTTCTCCCCCCCCCCCCATTTGAATTGCAGGGAGATGGCTGGGTGTATTATAATCCCCTTTGGAAAACAGTCCCCACCATACAGACTCAGCAAGTGGACACTATCTAGATAAGACTCTTCAGGATGAGTTCCTCTGTTTATCTAATCTCTGTCACTCTCAAAACACAGTAAATAACACTGTGTCTCCTGTTTTTATAATTGCACAAATTCAAATGAGCGTAAAGGAATACAATACTAGGGCACTTTAAAGGTTACACATAATCAAAGGTGTAGAGACCACCTTGCCAGGTATGTTCACCAACTTGTTTTTGTATGATCCAAAAGATTTTATCTGAATTATGTAATGTTCTTTTAAGCAGGTCCTACTGCAAGCTGCCTAAGATATAAACCATTTGACTTCCTGAACAGCAGAAGTCAGATGAAGTGTTGTTGCTTCAATGGCTTTAACTTTGGAGTGACATGTGAACCTTTTTTGAGAATCTGTGCACTGAGGTCTGTTTAATAACTGTGAAATACTCAGTACCCATGTAAACAAAAAAAAAAAAAAGTGTTTGCTGCTTGTATACCTAGTGATTAACCTCCTGACAGAAACCTGGAGGAGGTTTCAGAAGTTGCACCTGGAATCAGTGTTAAGAATCATCTGGATTTGACAAGACTTTTTTTCTTCAGAAAGAATGTGTGCATGCATTGGAGGGATATGGAAGCTAAGTAGAGACTACTTTTTTTTTTTTTTTAAAGGATTTATAAAACTGATTGGGATTGTAACCATGGAGACATTTTTCCTCTGAAATATTTTAGTATACTTGAAAGAATTGAATTGGAAGAATAATTCAGAATACTTTTCAGCTCCTAATTTTATTAAATCTCACTTTCTAAGTGACTGTTTAAGATTTACTCACATTGCAAATGTAAGGAAGTTTAGCCTTTCTCCCCCCCCCCCCCCCCGAAGACTAAGGCTTTCAAACTGAACAACAACCATAAAACAACTGTTGTATTAATTTCGTCATCTCAGTGCATGGGATCATCTTGGAGGTCAAGTGCCAGTGTTACATGCTGTCCATTGGATTGGTTTGATTTTTCTCCTTTTGTATATTTGTTCAGAACAAAAAAAAAGCAGTTAAATGTGACCATTGAACACATGGACTGTGGTTTGGTTTTTTCATAGTACATGAAAAGGCCTATTTTGCTGGAGACTGTATTTTAATGTATATACAATCAGATATCAGGAAACTGTATTCAGGTACAAACATCCTTCATTTTTTATAGTGTAAGTATTTTATCGAAGTCTAAGAATTGCTGGCGATTAAGAGTAGTACTGATTGTCTTTCATTATTGTTACTACAAGCTACCTTAATTTTCCAAGAGTGGTGCCTTACTCTGTTTTTTCTTCTGATGTAGTCTTCCAATCAGTGTATATAACATTATCTGCCACTCACCAGCCGTTGTAAATGGCTTGACCTGCTCCATCATCGTGAGAACTCATAACTCTGTGATCTGGTAAGATGTTTTCCATTGAAGACATAAGAATGTAAGAAAGCATCAAAGAAAATTTAAATAACCATGTTAACATTCAACAAAAAACTGTAAATTGTGCGCAAAAAAAAAAGTTTGGGTTTATGCACAACTACTTTGATTCCCTTGTACATTTTGCTCTGAATATAAGTCATGGAGTCCATGTGTGAGGAAAAATGGGGGGGAATAAAACTACAAAATGATTAGCTTGTTTTGTCTGTTTTCCCAGGGTCCAGGTGATTAGGATGAATATTGTGCGTACATCATTCTTTCATGTCTGTCTGTCCATATTTCCACGGCCTTCCCAAGCTGTAGTATCTGACCACCCGTACCTGTAAGAGTAACTTTCTTCTGAAGAAGTGTGTGCAGTTTAGGCCCTGTGTAAACTATATGCTTCTAACTTTGTATAGAATACCCTCTATTTTTCCTTACAAATTTTGAAATAAATTGTTTAGCGTGTCTTAAATTCAGAGCAGGAGTAATGTTAAAAACTGAAACTACTGGCTTAGTTCCCTGTAGTGCCCTTGTGTTTGAAAAATAAATCTTAATTTATTTGAAAGGCAATGTTGCTATAATTTCGACTAATCGTTGTTATAAAAACTAACACTTTATACTAGCCAAAATATTAAGATGTAAAGAAAACAAATATCTATTGGTTTTAATGCTTTTTTTAATGGTTCACTCAGGATTTTCGATTGACAGGCTTTGCTTATTGTCAGTGTACACCCTTATTGCTCCATCTATGAATGCATCTTAAAGGAATATAGAGAGAGCCTATTAATAACAGGCTTAATGACATGATAATGTTGTGCAAGGGTCTGTTTGTTAAATCCACAGAAGCAAAGAAATCAGTGAATTCTGAAACTTTATCCTTTACCCACTGCATTGTTCCCAGCTATTTCAGAGGTCTAGCTTTTATGCACATGCTAATAGCACTACACTGCTAAGTCTGTCACTGCTAGTGCTCAGTTAGGGCAATCTAGGGCCCTTGGGATGGTGGTGGCAGGGGCTACCTATGAAAAATCCATCTGAAATGTGGGGTCTCCCCCCCCTTGGCTGCCTACTCCCTTCTTTGGCTGGGTTGGGAACCGTCCAGGAGAAGGAGGGAGGCTTCATCCCCTAGTTGAGAAGTAAGTGGCAAGGGATAATGGTACCGAGGGGTCTGCTGTGGTGGAAGGAAATTTACAGAGTTCTCTGCTGGCTTTGTGGTGCCCTGAGGTTTCCTTGCTCCTGTACCACACCCAGCCCGGAAGGTGAGAAGGGTGACCTTCAAGACCAGTAGTGGCCGACACCCCCACCACTATCCCGTGACTCTGCAGGGCGGAGCACCTTCTGATACCACCTTCCCCAGCATTTGGCTGCTGTCTGGGGACATCCCACCAGAAGGCACTGGAGAGGACCCCACCCATGACTCAACCCAGCACTCCAGAGGGTGTTCTGCTGAGGTGGTGCTGACCCATCCTGGGAGTGGCCATTCTCCCTCCAGCCGTGTGCCGAAGAGTGGCAGCAGTTTACACGCTATTAACCACGTCTCATGGATGGAGCAGGAACTCCACTGTGGAGAGTGGGGGTTCCTGCTTGGCTCTGGAGCATGAGTGTCCGTGCTCCTTATATACGTCAGGACCCATGCTGCAAGTGGTGGTGGTTTTCCCTTTGAGACCATCATGTAACCCAGGACACCAAGGTGTGGACATAGACTAGGTCAAGCAGTTCATCTGGTCCTGGGTTCTGGGGTCTAGACCTGCTGTTGCAGGCAGGGGAAATCAGTAAAATAAACTGAGCCTTCCTCCTAATTTGATGCTTAGTTCACTGCTATTAATTAAAAAAAAAAAAAAAAAAAAAAGGATTTGTGACACAGGATTCCTGCAAGGGCCAGTGTGGTGGCACACAATCCAGACTTCAAAACAGCAGCAGCCACAGCAGATCTTAATTTAAATACCTGAGCTGCTATAGCAGGAGACCAAGTTCCTCCTTCAAAAGTGTCCTCTGTTAATAAGCACATGCAGTTAAAGCAAGTTACATTCCCCTACTTAAAAATGTGACCTGGAGCCATCCCTGGATACATGTTTATAAAGGGGGTGAGTTCAGGTGACATTTCAGTCTTAACCTTGATTGCTTTTCTTATTTTCTGGTTTTTAGTCAGATTTTTCCCACTTGCTATGACTGGTTTCACATTAATATCATCTGATGAAGTGAGCTGTAGCTCACGAAAGCTTATGCTCAAATAAATTTGTTTAGTCTCTAAGGTGCCACAAGTACTCATTTTCTTTTTGCGAATACAGACTAACACGGCTGCTACTTTTAAACCTATTAATATCACTGTAGCTAATATTGATAGTGTACCAAATGGAACAACATTGATTGCTAAAGGAATTGTCTTTTTAATATGCAAGGCAAGACTCCTTCAACATGAAGGTGTTGAAAAGACCTCCTAGGAAATTCCTCTGTTGTTCAGGTGATCATCATCCATAGCTGGAAGAGGTTTAATGTTCTGGATTTTAACTCCTGTCTTAAAGCTAGTATCCTGGAACAAACACGGCTACAGCTACAGTGTGTGAAAGCAGTTTGTCAGTTCTGCTGGGGAGATTAAGGATGTAATGGTAATTGTGGACCATTTTCCATAATTAGAATCATAGAATCATAGAATATCAGGGTTGGAAGGGACCCCAGAAGGTCATCTAGTCCAACCCCCTGCTCAAAGCAGGACCAAGTCCCAGTTAAATCATCCCAGCTAGGGCTTTGTCAAGCCTGACCTTAAAAACCTCTAAGGAAGGAGATTCTACCACCTCCCTAGGTAACGCATTCCAGTGTTTCACCACCCTCTTAGTGAAAAAGTTTTTCCTAATATCCAATCTAAACCTCCTCCATTGCAACTTGAGACCATTACTCCTCGTTCTGTCATCTGCTACCATTGAGAACAGTCTAGAGCCATCCTCTTTGAAACCCCCTTTCAGGTAGTTGAAAGCAGCTATCAAATCCCCCCTCATTCTTCTCTTCTGCAATTCTTACCATTGACTCTCGGATTCAAACAATATGAATTTTACGTGACTCCTTTTAAGAATCTTAGTCAAATCATAAGATACAATTTTTGATTTAGGCTGATAGATTTTCAGAGGATTAGATGAGAAGGGACTGCTATGACCATCTGGTCTTACCTTCTGCAGAACACAGGCCACAGAATTCCGCCCTGTAAATCCTGCAGTGGAGGGATTGTTGCTACTTTGTAAGCAAACCTTCAAGCCCTGTCTGTGGTTCTGATCCTACAGTTCCATACAGTGGAGCTCTGTGGGGGCCCAGCACAATGCAATATTTGGGCCTATGTTCCTTCCTCCCTCTTTCTGGTGGGGCTTGATCTTGCACTTGTTTAAGTCAATGACAAAATTTTCATTGACATCGAAGGTGAAGAATCAGGTGTCTACATACTATTTTTCGTGTGTCAGTGTTTCTTTCCTGGACCATTAGAAGTATTTCAGTGAAACATTTGGACAAAATCAATAGAAACAATCACTTTCAATCTGAAAGCAGACAGCAATATAACTAAACACAAATGTTTAGTTTCAGCTGTTCTTGGAAAATTGGGACTAAATAGAAAGTGACAGTCACAACTTTCTTAAATAGCCAGTGAAATATCAGTGGGATGGTAATCTTCAAAGGCAACTTACTGACCAGAAGTATAAACTTTCTAGATAATTGGCCAAGGAGAATAGATGTACCCTAAGCAAGTGCAGATGTATAGAAACCATACATTGTGTGATTGTTGATAAAATGGCTGTAAATGGGGCAAAGATGGATGGTAGCACTGAAATTAGTGTGTCTTGATCTTGGCTGTATCAAGCATAATGACTTTACATGCGGATCCATGGGGACACTGTTCCCCCAGTATATGTAAAAGATTAACTTTTCCTAAGATGCTTCTGTGCCTAAATATGGATTTGAGCGCTTAAATAAGTGGCCTTGTTTTCAGAGGTGCTGAGTGCCCACAACTCATTAACTCAGTGAAAGCGCTGGGTGCTGAGCATTCTGCTTTACTCAGATGCCTGACTTTAGGCACCTAAGCTTGAAAACTTTGGTTTCACTTTTCTTTCCTGTTTTGTTTTCAAGAAAACAATGTGGCATATAAATAGCAGAGTTCCTGTTTTCAGGCAAAATTCCCCCCCCCCCACGTGCTCTTTACAGTATCGCCCACAGACTACGTATACTCACTTTTCAAAGGAATTGGACTTCAACCCTAGGATATGATAAGTAGGCTTTACTCTTGGTTACAATGTTCTGCTTCCCCCCCCCACGCTTTGGTGGATACAGCTCCCCTTGTGAGAGAGAGTTCAGGATGCCTTTGGAAGCATCTTAAGTTTATACTTATTCTGTGAGTTGCACTGTTTGTTCCTTGTAGTGTCAGTTTCAAACTTGGTGTTGCAAAAGCTAATGCAGAATTCATATTAGCCACCTGCAGCCCTTAGATGTGGGAGTGTCAGTTTCACCTTTTCTTTCCTATGTGTACGCTGTAGATGGCTGCCTTGTTCTTTCTGTGTAATCGGTGGTAAGAGAGGAAGTGGGTTACATCAGAGTTGTGATTAGTGGCTGAAAGAAGTGAGGTGCAGGGGGAAAGGGAGGATGCTCCTAGTAAATGGGAGAAGGGAAACTGTTCCAAGTGCAGAGAGCCGCTTGAAAGAAGGCCCCAAGTCCCAAGCAGGAGGAGGAGGTAGAGAGGAGTCAGGGGAGAGGATTGAACCACAGCACATGGCCAGGGGCTATGAGATGGAGGTTTAAAATAGGTGTCCACCAGAATACCTAGCAAACCTTTTCAATAAAAACATTCTTTAGAATTGACGCTTATGTGACCCCCACATCTATACTCAGTCTCTCTCCTTTGCCCCATGTAAGAACCTGAGAGAGAGATGGAAACACAGCTGGGAGGATCTAGGAGGAGGAACCGTTTTAAATTAGGTCATACTCCACTGAAGCGGTGCAAATTCAGAGTCAGGAGGCTTTATACAGAATCCCTCCTAATATCAAAGATTGCAAAATCCCGCACAGCCATTGTGCTGCTCTCTCCCACCCTTCCCCTTACCTGTACGGTAGATCCATGCAGTTGCAGACTTATGGGCAATGTGCCCCTCCGAATGCCACTCCATACACTGCCTTCGCGGAGATGACTTTATCGCGCAGGAGCTTGAGGCTTCCTTGCACAGCAGAGCCACACTCTTCTCATTGCCTTTCAGTCCTCGCTGTGCATGGGAGTGTATATGGAGGAGAGGAGCAGGGTTTGGGTCAATGAAGAGGTTTGGAAGTGGGGCGTGACTTACCTTATCTTCTGCTATTCAGCTAAGAGCCTTTCCAGTAGAGGGGAGGAGCCCAACACAGTATTGCTGAAATTGGAAAGGAAGGTCCAAGCCCCACCCAACCTTCATGTCATTTGCCACTTGACTGTTAGATCACGGAAGGTGGAGATGGAAACGATCTATGTGATGAACTAGACCTTATTCCCAGTCATCTTGCCAGTATCACTGTTAAAGTGCACGTGCTGTTACAATATATCTTCTTTAGTTTGATTTAGAAGATAGCTGGGAGTCAGGAGACATGTGACTTGAAATTAATACTTAGCTGACATTCCGCATAAGTGCTATTTAGAGTTGAGCCACATTCTCTGAATTGGTCTTGTTCGTTTTTTTAGCCAAGTAACTTTTTGTACTCTTAACACACAGCTGGAACAGTCGAGTATTCCCAGGAATTATACATTGGAAAAAGACGCGTTGGTGTTAAAGCCAATCAGGCTTTTGCTAATCTAATTTCAGGTATCTTCTTGCGATATGAAAAGGGCTGGCTGATCTCTGAATGGGTAATCAGAGACAATGCCTGTTTTAATGAGCTCCTGTCTAACATCCGAGGTTTAAAGGCTAGAAAATTAGGGGTAAAGCTCAGTGATGCAAGAATGAACATGAAAAAAATAAACTTAAAGGAATAGAGGTGGAATCCAGGTGCTTATTAATAAAGGTTAAACATTAATTTTAAAATAAAGAAAATGTATTAACATTGTACACTAAGTACAAAATAATAAATTTCTAAACAATGTGGCACTTTAGCCAAAGTATTGATCCCAGGGCTCTTTGCATTGTACTTCTGGGGTGAAAGGTCCGATAAATAAGTTATAAACTAGCTCTTAGTTCATTTTAGGAAAATGAATAGAGGTCTGTTGTTTTGTTTATTTTTTAGAGCCACGTGTTTGTCTTTTATCTCCTTGTTTCTTTTTGATATGAGGCTTTCATTTCTTCCTGTCACTGGGTATTTCTATTCCCGTCACTGTTCCCCACTTAGAGGGGCTGTTTTGCTGCCTTCATTGTCTGTATTGTTGTTGAGGATGTCATCACAGTCCATTTGTGCCATCAGATTGAACCGTTCTGCCACACAATGGGCTGTAAGGCGAGCCTCGGGGTCATGGTCCCAACACTCTGTAATGGTGTCGCACAGAAAGTGCATTCCCTGAAACGAGATGATCTGAGATCAGGGTTGTAGGATCAGGAGAGAGAGAGGCATGGGAAATCTGCATTTTGAAGTTCTAGGATTACGGTGCTTTAGGTGATTAATTGTCTCAATGTTACTGCAGTTATTTCCCATTCTAAGTACACAGGAAACAGCGGTTTCACAGATACTATTGTGTCATAACTGGTGGTAAATGCTGCCATTCTAATTATTACTTAATATTTGTATTACAGGAACACCTAGAGTCCCCATCTGAGATGGGGCCTCTCACTGTGCTAGGGATTACCTAGACATGTAGCAAAACTGACTCAAAGTTTATAACCTAAGAGGGAGATTTTTAAAGGAGCTTAAGGAAGTTAGGTGCTCAACTCCCTTAGTCCCCTTTCATCTGCTTTGTCTAGCGAGGGTTGGAGCCTTCAAAAGGTGGGTAGCAGAATAGGCTCAGAGAGGTGAAGTGACTTGCCCAAGGTCATACAGCAGGCCGGCTGTAAAGCTCAGACTAGAACCCAGGACTTCTGACATGCATTCCTGGGCCGCGTCCCCTGGAGCACGATGCCTCTCTGTGCAGAGAAGAAATGACTTTACCAGAACAGTTCATCTTCCCTAAACTTAGCCTTTTTAAAATCCGGTGTGCTGTACTGCTGCTTTCTCCCCAGGAAATCATGCCAAAGAACATAGTGATACACAAGCAAAAGGTTTGTTTACTGACCACCAAAGGAAATACTGTTTCATCCAGGCTTGTCAGTGCACTCTCTAGCACATTAGTCTTTCCATTATAATAGCCAAAGCTCTGTACAGCGGATTACTTTTTATCCTATAGAGCTTTAAAAAGAGACCAGAACTGTCAGGTAAACTGTCAGGTAACTGTCAAATAAAATGGCAGTTGTCTGGCCGATAATTTTTTCTGTGAGCTAACAACTGCACAGAAGCTGTGTCTAACCTTCCTTTCACCCCACAATTCCTAATTCGTGCTACTGCATTTTATATCATCATGTCAAATTTGCAACAGACGCTATTGGAAGGAGGAAATTCTTCTAAATAAAACATGTTCATAGTTTTCAGTGGATTTGTGTGTTCTGTGCATTCACAATTACAATATTGCTAAAAATGTCATGGACCCTAATGTTAAAGATAAATATTGTATCTTGAAGTATTTCTCCAATACTCTCAATATCCTTTTCTGACCCCTCACAGAAATCTCAGACAAGTCTCTCTTCCGATTAAGGAACATACATTGGGATGACAAAAGTTAGAGAGAATGGAGTTGTCTACTTAAAGTGATAGAGACTGCATTTCAATACCTTCTAAAATAATTCATGTATTTGTCTTACTGAAAAGATTTAGATTTACTTAATGAACAAATTTCAACCTAATCTTTTAATAAAGTTTTCACAGATAGAACACAGCTTTCCCATCTGTCCTGGTTTTATTGATTGTCTGCCACTCTCCCAAATGTCTTATTTTACTCTGCAATAAACATTTTGTTTTTAGAAAGTTAGTTTAGAAATAAATTAGATCCTTTAAAACAGACTGCTTCTAGGTTAAGATGACAAGAAGCAAGCTGAAAAAAGTTTCTTCTTACTTTCCTAATGGCACAACTAGATTTTTTTTTTTTTTTTTTTAAAATTCAACCTGATTTTACATGAGTCATGTCACATTTACAGTATAGGGTAGTAAATGTGTCTGTGGTTGTTTTAACAGCTTTGTTAAAATTGGAATTCCTAACAGTCTAAGGGAGTTAGGCACCTTTGATAATCTCAGCCTAAAATGGTCAGGACAAAAGGAGCCGGCATTTTGAGCAGTGCATTGAACGTAGAGCCTGTTCTCATTTTTTCTTCATGGGAGGGTTGTGTGTAACTCCCATTAAAATGAGTAACTTGTGCCAGTCTCTCAGTATCAAACAGATAACGTTCCTCTAAGTAGTAAGGACTGTGACAAAGTTCCTCCTGTACCTTGGAGGGTCTTGCACTCATTGGCGGATTTGCTCGCCTTGGAGCTTCATGGCAGCCCTCAGTTTGGCTGTTTTTGTGAACCCACAATCCAGGTCAACTTCTCCTGTGTCTGACCAGGAGTTGGGAGGTTTGGGGGGAACCCGGGCCCACCCTCTACTCTGGGTTCCAGTCCAGGGCCCTGTGGAATACAGCTGTCTAGAATGCCTCCAGGAACAGCTGTGCGACAGCTACAACTCCCTGGGCTACTTCCCCATGGCCTACTCCCAACACCTTCTTCATCCTCACCATAGGACCTTCCTCCTGGTGTCTGATAATGCTTGTACTCCTCAGTCCTCCAATAGTATGCGTCCTCACTCTCAGCTCCTAACGCCTCTTGCTCCCAGCTCCTTACATGTGCACCACAAACTGAGGTGAGCTCCTTTTTAAACCCAGGTTTCCTGATTAGCCTGTCTTGATTCTCACAGCTTCTTGATTGGCTGCAGGTGTTCTAATCAGCCTGTCTGTCTTAATTGTCTCCAGAAGGTTCCTGATTGTTCTGGAACCTTCCCTGTTACCTTACCGAGGGAAAAGGGACCTACTTAACCTGGGGCTAATATATCTGCCTTCTGTTACTCTCCTGTAGCCATCTGGCCCGACCCTGTCACAGGATCTTTGGTGTTTAGTAGGGTGGGAAATAGTTGTAGAATGAATAAACACATGTTCTATTTTCCTCCCAGCAGATGGCTGTCACACACACACTTTAGGAGAACTAACTGTAATGTGCCAGGGGAAGATAAGGATCATGATCCGAAACACAACACTTTTTCTGCTTAATAAAAATCTATCGAGGTAGAGCTGGGCCTTTGGAATCTAGCTTGGCATAGCCTCAAGTAGATGCATATTTTATCTGCAGTTCCAAATTTTACCTAAAAGCAGGTAGGGTGCAGATCTGCACCCCATGTTCAAAAATTTAAAGAACATAGTTGTGAGATTTGAGGGCTAATAACTGGCTTCAAATGCAAGTTATAAGAGCTGAGTGAATATTGCCAAAAATGTGCTCACAAACTTTCTTCACGCTAGAAGCCACAGATTCATTTTGACACTGTTTACAGCATAGTTATTTCTATTCCTACAAGTGTTTATCCAAATAGTGTTTTGTTACAAAGAGGCTCATGCAAAATGTAGCAAATGCAGGATTCAGATTTTATTCTGCAAGTGTTGTGTGTGGCCATCTTGAAAACTGTTTGTGGGTTTAGAGGACCTCCATTTAGGAAGCAGAGACCAATACCCTGTGAATTAAGTGAGCAATTGCACAGTGTGTACAGGTGACTTGCTCTAAGCTATAGGTTTTGGCTCCTAACATAGTCTATTTCTCAAATGAGCTAAGTTGCAGAATAGGGGTGGGATTTTTTCAAAAGTGCTTACATGATTTAGGAGTTCCTAAGTTACCTAGGCAATTATGAAACACCCCCTTCCTCCAATGTCTTTGTGATTCAGGTGATTTGGACCATAGATGTACTGATATTGTCATTCAAGAATAATCGTGTCCATTCCAAATCAGGACAATGTATAGATGACTTGGGTTGCTATAGTCTTTTTTTTTTTTTGATTTACTATTTACCTGATGCACTAGCCAGTTGCAAGGTATCTCTGGGCGCCCTCTGCCGTGCAGCACAATGTCTCTCATGGTATCCACACAGGGTTGCTCCTGGACTTTCGACCCAAAGGGTAGCTCGTAACTTTTTATCTCTAGGTGATAAATCAAAGGAGCATTACCGGATGTCTTCCATGGTTTGGTGGTATGCATGTGTTTGCTGCTCTGGCTGCTGTCCGTGGCACTGAACCAGAAAGAGTATGATTTTTGTAGACCGGTCTAGAGCCACAAAGTTTGGATGCAGAGCTTAATGTCCTCAAAGGTCAGGAGTGTTGGGGAGCAGGATTTTGGTTCAGGATTAACTTTGGTTCATCATTAACTTAAAATGACCCCTTCCCCCACTAAATTTAAATTTGCAAAAACATGACGGCAGCCCCTGCTGTACGTGACCTCAGTGGAGTTGCAAATGAAAAGGCGGGGAGGAAATACCGATTAAATTAAAAAAAAAAATTTAAAACATTTCAGAATCTTTTTGTTGGAAAAGATTTTTTGCTTTTGGCCTCCTGCCTCCTTGTGACGGCACTATTTCGTCACGGGTTCAGTAAGTGTTTTCAGAGCGTGACTTTGGGAGCGGAGACCCACTCGCAGACTGTACATGTGCCCTCTTGAGAGTAGGAGACCGAGAAGTGTTCCCGATGGAGACTCCAGAGCTGTGGAAATAGCTCCCCCTTGTGGCATGGGGGAGTTGAGAGACTTACCCTTCAGAATATGGTGCAAAACTCCTCTCGCCAGCTAAGCTTTTGTCAGGAAGGGTCTAAGATACAGTGACTCGCTTCGTTTTAATTTTCAGATTTTTGAGGTGCTTTTATAGCCGTATGTATCAAGTTAAAAAGGTGAATGGTGGGAGGTTTCTAGATGCCACAGCAATTGTAAGTCAGACTCATTTTCCCTTTTATGTGAGCCTTGTGAGCCTTTTTCTCTTTTGTTCTGTGGTGTAGCAGAGGGGAGGGTTCTTGGGCAGTTTTCATGGCAAAAAATGGCATTTCTTGCTACCCCCTTGGTTTGTGTAGGGATTGCTGAAAGAGGAGGGTAGGATCTTCATTGCTTTCTCCCATTCCAGATCCTAGCAATGGTCCTCTTTTTGATGTGAGTTTCCTCTGTTCCAGGAACCATTCCATCTCCTTGGGCAGGGCATGGGAAATGGGACTGGAGTGAATTGAGGGGGCATAAAAGGAGGCCAGGAGAGCTCAGAGAATGCAGGAGGGGGTATGGATGGTGGGGAGAGAGGGCTGTGTCGAATGGGGAGATTTGGATGGAAGTGGGGGGGGGGGGGAATTAATCATAAAGAAAACAGGAAAGCTGAAAACGTGAAGGAAAGAGACAGGCAGAGAAGGAAGAGGAGAAAACTTAAGAATCATAGTCACTTGTTGTACAGAAAGATTGGTGCCTGGACATGACAATGAAATAGATACTGATCAAAATGTCATGGGAACATGACTGGGTAGGATGCCCGAGCTTGTGAACTGCTTGTGGATGGGAGGTAGATGAGCTTCATGGTGTTGTCTAAAGGGATGGGGAGCCTGCTTTGGTTCTTAATATATATATATATATATATATATATATATATATATATATATATATATTTTTTTTTGCATTGTTGTTAATGCAGTTTGCAATGTTTTTATGTGCCTGGCTGATGGGAAATGTGTATATTCAGGGCCTGGTGGCTTTGATATATGATGGATATAGGATGGATCTAGACTGTTCTCAGTGGTAGCAGATGACAGAACGAGGAGTAATGGTCTCAAGTTGCAGTGGGGGAGGTTTAGGTTGGATATTAGGAAAAACTTTTTCATTAGGAGAGTGGTGAAACACTGGAATAGGTTACCTAGGGAGGTGGTGGAATCTCCTTCCTTTGAAGTTTTTAAGGTCAGGCTTGACAAAGCCCTGGCTGGGATAATTTAGTTGGGGATTGGTCCTGCTTTAAGCAGGGGGTTGGACTAGATGACCTCCTGAGGTCCCTTCCAACCCTGATATTCTATGATTATGTTTATTATTTTAATAGAACATAACTTGCTTCTGGTGAGCTAGTTAATTCCCACGCTAGCTCCTGTCTGCACTCACATGCGTATAATCTGCCTTCTGAAATGCAGAAGTCTTCACTGGGTGCTTCACATTTTTGAGGGTTGAGAGCCCGTAGGATCCCATCAGTCTCTAGTCTAAATCATATCATTTTTAGAAACTGGGAGGAGCACCAGGAATGTGCCCCTTCAGGGCTCTGCTCTGTGCACGGAGGTACATTTACTTGGCTGGTTATTGGCCTGCTTGGAGGCGTGGGATAAAATCCTGGCTCCACTGAAGTCAATTAGAGAAATTCCCATTGATTCCAGTGGGGCTAGGATTCACCCATGAGCTCTTTTTAGACCCACCTTTTTCTCTTGTTCCCATTCCCTCCCCTTTGTAGTATTCCATCACCATGGACAACAAATGGGGCACTAACGTGGAGATCCTGCTCTTTTCTCCATCTGCATTTGTTTATTCTACACACCCATCGTGGCTTCTGAGAACCTGCACCTGAAGACCATTCTGCAGCTGGCATGTAGCAAGCAGGGAATGCTTAGCAGATCGCAGGCCTGATCCTACCAGGTGCTGGAGAATCTAACTTCCATTGGCGCCCAGCACCCCTCAGGAACTGCTGAGCATCCAAGATGGAGCTGTATGTGAGATGAGCAGCAGGATTGTATCAATGGGAGATGTAATGGACTGATTGTTGCTTGGTGGGAAGAGCATGGAAACTATTGTGTCTAAAGGCAATTCATTTACAAAGATGCAGGGGCTAGCTCGCATGGCCTTTGGTTCTAGAAAGAAGGGAATACCTGGGACTACGTTGCAGTTTTCCTACCTCCTACTACCTCACACCTGGAGGCCATTTCCCATAAAACCAGGGCCATGGAGTAGACGTCCATTTGTTTGAAGGACTCCAGGTCTTCCAGATTCACTCTAGACTCTAGAACCTCGGGAGCCATGTACCTGGCAGTGCCAACCTAGCCAGAAAAAGAACAGAGATTAGCAAATATATCTGAGAGCAGCTGCAGCATGGTAAGTACCTGCCATGTTACAACTGAGTTGAGTAGGTGGAAAACGCTGAAACATCTTCATGGCCTGATTGATCTTGCTCAGGTGCCAACTAACACCAACTGCCAAGCACCTAGGAGTATATAAGATGGTTTCCCAACCTCTTTCTCCTGTTCAGCTTCATTATGAGCAGCCACAGGGAGTTCAATGACCACGCACTGTCTGCCTAATGACTCCGCAGGTGGGCCCCATCACGGGGTATCTGAGTCTCACTCCTGCACCAGCTCTTTTAGAAAAGCTACAGTAGATAGTTTGTGCTTTATCATCATCATTAAACATTACTATGCACTGAAACATCTAAATTCCCTCCCTGGGCCTGAAGAAGATCAATGACTGTACTAGGTTTGTGTGTAATTTTAAAGATGACATCATTGTTTGCAGGTATGCCTAAGCACATCCCAGTCCAAGACTGAGCACATTTATCAGATGGGCAACTCTAGTTTTAGATTTCTGCTTTAAATCTAAATGGCATGTGGGCAAATTCATAAAGTTCTCATACTTCCCCTCTCCCCACACACCCCGTCTCATTTCCAGCATAGCCTTGCATTTGGCAGCATGTGGCTTTCAGCTTACGGAGTACTTGGGATGTATTGTTAAATGACACAACTTTACAAAAATTCGTGAAGTCAATAACCCAGCTTTGGCTTCGCTCACCTGCCCACTGTTAGCAAAGTCATCCGCTGTTAAGGAAGGGTCTAGCTTTAGAGCAATGCCAAAATCACAAATCACGCACTCCCACTCACTCTTCACCAGGATGTTAGTGCTTTTGATATCCCGGTGAGCGATTGGGATCTTTGGCCTGCCACAGGCAGTGTAATCGCTGTGCAGGTGGGCCACGCCGTTCACCAGGGAGCTGGCCATTTTTTGTAAGTCCATCCAGCTCAGAATGTGTCGGGACAGATAGTCCTTCAGGTTGCCCCTGCTGTGGTAGGCAGTGATGAGCCAGTATTCCTTACGGGGCCCAGACCCTCTGTCCTCTGCTGTAAGGAACTGAAGTACACTCTCATGCTTGAGGCTGGCATCTATAAAGATCTGGCTTTCATTTTTCCAAGAGGAATATTCCTCGCATGGGAAAATCTTAACAGCTACTGTCTCGTATTGCCCCGAAGTGGTGTGGTTCAGCTTGGCCCTCCAGACCTCGGCAAACTGGCCTTTCCCCACGATCTCATCCAGTTCAATGGGCAGCAGCTCGGTGTTATGGTTGATGCTGTTGGCGCAGGTGAAGTTCATGCTGGAGTGATTGTCGTCTGTCATCACAGATAATTTCTCATCGTCCTCAGCAGCTTTTCCTGGCTTGGGCAAAGCCTGGTGCTGTGTGTGCTTCTGACCCCAGTCCTTGGCTCTCTTTCTCCGCTTCTGGGTGCGGCAGAGGTAAAATATCACCGTTATCATGACAGCCACGAGCAGAGGGGGGAGCAGGCTTATTGCTGCTACAGGAATGACCTCTTTGCTCTGCAGCATGGAGTATCCTGCAGAAAGGAAAATGAATAAGGATGTGCTGCTATAAAATACCTGTAACAGCTAGCTTTAATAGTGCCTGGGGAGAAAAATGGGAGCTAGTTAACGAAGTATTGCCAAGGAAATAACACACGCTGCCCGTAACTCTGAGGGTAAGAATTCACCTCTCTCTGATTATTAAAGGGACGCTGTCAGCTAGTTTTAGGCTTTACATTTAGCTTGTGCAACATGGTGAGGGTTCCAAAAATTAGTATTTTCGTGCACTAGCTCAGTGAGTGTATGTGCCTCACTGCCTCTACTGGATGGAATCAGAACTGCTCAACTGTTGGCCAGAGGTCTTGTAAGCTAGCAAATTCTGTCTTACAGGGGAGCTGAAACAATGTATATCGTGGGGGTGCTGAGAGCTATTGAACCAACCTGTAAACCCTGTATATAATGGAAACCACTTCAAGCCAGGGGGTGCAGCCGCACCCCTAGTTCCAGTACCTATGCTGTCTTAACTCAGATGGTAGAGGTTTCTTGTAAGATGATGATGTTGAGTTCTTGTATAGCACTTTTCATCAGTACACCTCATAGCACTTTACAAAGGAGGTGAGTATCATTAACCCCAGATAGGGAAACTAAGGTACAGAGAGGTGAAGTGATAAAGTCAACCAGAAGGCCAGTGGCAGCACCAGGAATAGCACTCAGGGCACCTGGGTCCCAGTCCAGTGTTCTGTTAGGCCACACTTGCTCACCAGATTTCAAGGTATGAGAACATTCATCTTCTCTGTAACAGATGAGGTGGGATTCAACCTGTGACTACTTGCACACAAAGCCCAGCATATTTCTACTGCTCCATTAACCAAGAGAAGAGTTTTGGTTCTATCCCCGCTGTCTCCGTGAAGTCCCAAGTGGCCATGATATGCAGCATCCCCACTAAGGTCATGTCAGGAAATCTTGTTGCGTGGTCTTCCTACATCCTTTGTTTATGCAATGTGCACACCACCCATGTGTGTATTAGTTCATCAACATCTTGGACTATTAAAACTGATTTATTATAAACTACGTGCACAAACCTTCCAGTGATCTGAAAGCCAATAATGAAACAAAGCTGGAAAGTCTGGATTGGCATTTTGAACACCTCAGATTGGGATAGTTTGGATCTGGGAATCTGGTTCATAAGCAGAAGCCCTTTGCAAAACAGTCAAAACCAATGGTGGTCTAAACAAATGTAAGTTGTTAATGGAGATAAAGCCGTGGATTAAGGTGGAAATTTTTGAGAACCAGACTCTTCTGTCAGTGCATTAGATGCAGTCTTGTATCGGGCTAAATTCTGCCAGTATTAACTGAGGAGTATCTTACTGCACAGCATTTCTATTGAATTCAGTGAGTCTACTCTTGTAGCAGGGCGCTATTAAGAATGAGCAAAGATATCTGAATCAGAATGATAATGGAGAGAGAGAGAGAGTTCCTGGCATTACTGCTAGTGTGAATGAATATAATTTGAGATTAATGTGGCTGAGGGTCTGACTGCCCATAGAAAACTTTAACAAAATATGAAAAACAAAAACTTACACTTTTCACCCAAATACTGACCAAGATGTGTTTTAAAAAAAAATCCCCCTCAGCATTCATATCACTTGAAGAAGACCCTCAGACAACATATAATTCACTGATCCTTTGATGTTTGCAATTCCTAGAGTAAAAATGCTGACTTCAGTAGAGATATTCAAGTAAAATCTTACTCGGATATTTTTCTGCCAAGTACAATAACTGAGGGGAAGGAATATAAAATGCATTCCTTAAGAAAAATCCCCCGCTGTTTGACCTCAGTGTGTACAGTTTATAATTCAGGCTCTGGAAAAACGGATCCCTTGGCTGTTTTACTTGGCAAATTCCAAAAAAATCTGCTGCAGCTAATTTCTGCAAAGCTGTGAAAGTATTTTTACAATAGGCATCAAGTTCAAACCACAAGATCAGCCCAAAGGGCTATAAATCGGTAACTAACCCAGGAATATGTGTGTTTTGGAAATTACTAGACATGGGTATCACCAACTGCTCTGAAGGATTTACCCAATGGATATGATCACCTCTTTGAAAAGCTGAAGTTCAACAGAGTGCGAGTAAAGAATTTTCAGGGGTGTTTTTTTTGTTGTTGGGTTTTTTTTAAAGGGAATTACATACATGAATCCTGCTAACAAATAGAGCTGTGAGCATAACTTTTGCCAATTACTTAACAATGATGTTCCTCCATGCTGCAAAATCTCCAGATATGAGTGGGGCCATTAAATGTGTAGATTTTTTTCTGCTTTTTCTGAAAACAAAGGCAGCACATTGAAAAGCAAATATTGCAGTGTGTTACTGGCCATTTAATTCAATCCCTGTCAGATTTGAATTTGAACTCCTAAACCAAGCTCCATCAGCACAACGTTTTGAGAAGTCACCTCAATATTTAACAAGAAATGGCATCTTCTGAATGCATCATTTCAATTTCCACTACTAGCGCCTTGCTTTCTAGGCTGGGGTTCTCAAGCATAGCTTGTGGGAGGGGAGGAGAGGAAATGACACATCTGCACATATAATGGGATCACTGATGAGCTCCAATGTAGACATGTTGCATTTGTGTAGCTTAGTCCCAGCGAATTACCAGAGTAAATCATTCCATTACAAATTTTTTTCTACACCGGTGCAGTGTCTCACTGGGAATCCCAGATTTCCTTAATGAAGGCTGGCCCTAAGACTGTAAATAAATGGAAAATTGCTTTGGAAAAATGCTTATCTGCTTTAGTCATTTCCTTGTAATCATTTTGTCTTTAATCAGATTTTGTCTATAATATTTACGGTTAAAGTTTGAAAAAACAAAACAAAAAATGCAAACAATCTTTTAAAATCATATAAGAAGATATAAACAATTTGTAAGGAGATGCATCAAGTCTGGGTCTTGCAAAGTTGTCATTGGCAAGATGGTTCAGATAATAAATAAAAGCAGAAGAGTGATTACCTGATTGCCTTCTATGATGAGATAACTGTCTCTGTGGCTATGGGGAAAGCAGTGAAAGTGATATATCTTGACTTTACCAAAGCTTTTGATATGGTCTCCCACAGTATTCTTGCCAGCAAGTTGAGTGTGGATTGGATGAATTGACTATAAGGTGGATAGAAAGCTGGCTAGATTGTCGAGCTCAACAGGTAGTGATCAACAGCTCGATGTCTAGTTGGCAGCCGGTATCAAGTGGGAGTGCCCCAGGGGTCGGTCCTGGGGCCGGTTTTGTTCAACATCTTCATTAATGATCTGGATGATGGGATGGATTGCACCTTCAGCAAGTTCACAGATGACATTAAGCTGGGGAGAGACGTAGATATGCTGGAGGGTAGGGACGGGGTACAGAGTCACCTAGACAAATTGGAGGATTGGGCCAAAAGAAATCTGATGAGGTTCAACAAGGACAAGTGCAGAGTTCTGCACTTAGGATGGAACATTCCCATGCACTGCTACAGGTTGGGGACCGACTGGCTAAGTGGCAGTTCTGCAGAAAATGACCTGTGGGTTACAGTGGATGAGAAGCTGGATGAGAGTCAGCAGTGTGCTCTTGTTGCCAAGAAGGCTAATGGCATATTGGGCTGCTTTAGCAGGAGGATTGGCAGCAGATTGAGGTAAGTGATTATTCCCCTCTATTCGACACTGGTGAGGCCACATCTGGAGTATTGCACTCCGTTTTGGGCCCCCCCCACTACAGAAAGTATGTGGACAAATTGGAGAGCGTCCAGTAGAGGGCAGTGAAAAATTATTAGGGGTCTGGGGCACAGGAGAGGCTGAGGGAACTGGGCTTATTTAGTCTGCAGAAGTGAGAGGAGATTTGATAGCAACCTTCAACTATCTGAAGGGAGGTTCCAAAGAGGATGGAATTTAGCTGTTCTCAGTGGTGGCAGATGATAGAACAAGGAGCAAGTAGGGGAGGTTAGATATTAGGAAAAACTATTTCACTAGGAGGGTGGTGAAGCACTGGAATGGGTTACCTAGGGAGGTGGTGGAATCTCCATCCTTAGAGGTTTTTAAGGCCCAGCTTGACAAAGCCCTGGGTGGGATGATTTAGTTGGGGTTGGTCCTGCTTTGAGCAGGGGGTTGGACTAGATGACCTCCCAAGGTCTCTTCCAACCCTAATCTTCTATGATTCTATGACTAACTGAGGCCTGAAACCTTATTGTTTCAATTTATAACATTTTTATATATTGTTTGGTAACGCAATAAGTTTTGTGAAAATATTTGGTGGCAGTGGCATTTCTAAAGAGCCAGTCACCATTTTTGTGTAAAATGATACGCAGATATTAGCATTTTGACTTCACTATTCTTCTCTTCGTCTCTTCCCCCAGCTCCCCGAAGTGCTTGTACCTGTTATATTTGGCTTTGGAAACTGTAAAGACCTGCAAATTTAGCATCATTTACATTCATAAAAATGATTTGCTTACTCTGAAAATTCATAGTTAGTGTTATTAAAGATTTCCTCTATTAAGGCTTATCTGGCAGCTTTCCAGTCTCGGGTGGATAACTATTGTTTTCCTAATGATATGACAATTGGGTTCCTTAAAGGACTGGAAAGATTGTACCCTCAACTAAGGGTTCCCGTTGGGACGTGAACTTTGTTTTGTCTAAACTTTATGGGGCCATCAACTGAGCCTCTTGCAACATGCTCCTTACTACACCTTTGCTGGAAGGTGGTTTTCCTAATTGCTATCACTTCTGCTAGAAGAATCTCCAAACTGCATTCTCTTACTTCTGAACCACCATACAGTGTCTCCTGTGAAGAGAAGGTGTACTTATGCCCTCCTCTGAAGTTTTTCTCTAAGGTAGTTTCAGATTTTCATATCAATAAATCAGTTTACTTTCCTGCATTTTACCCCAAACCACATGCAAATAGGGAGGAGCAACAGATATATATAGTGGGCGTAAGACAAGCGCTGGCATTTACATAGGCCTTGGCTACACTTGCACGTTATATCGCAATAAAGCCGCCCAGAGCACTCTAACTCACTCCCCGTCCACACTCTGGCAAGGCACGTAGAGTGCTCTGACTCCCTGGCTAGAGCGCTGCTGGTATTCCACTTCCCCGAGAGGGATAAGGTGTGCTGCGTATTGGGTGAGATGCTACAGCATCCGTGTGAACGAGGAGTTGCGTTACAGCGCTCTGATTGCCCTCCAGAAACGTCCCATAATCCCATTAACTGAAGTGGCCTCTCTTATCTTTGTTGTGAACTCCGACAGGAATGCGGAAGGTGCCCTTTCAAAGTTCCGTTTCCGCAGCATGATGGCCGCTTATCAGCTCCGAGAAAAAACCAAACAGCTAATGTTTGCTTTGGGGGGGGGGCGGGATCTGTACTTATAAGACAGCATGCTGACACACTCTCAGCACCCCAAAAATCCACTCTCGCTCCCCCCCACATACACAGAACACACTCCACCCACCCCCTCGCCATTTAAAAAGCACATTGCAACCACTTGAAAGCTGGGATAGCTGTTCATAATGCACCGCTCCCAATGCAGCTGCAAGTGCTGCTAATGTGGCCATGCCAGTGTGCTTTCAGCTGTCAGTGTGGACAGACTGCAGCGCTTTCCCTACTGCACTGTATGAAGGCTGGTTTAACCCAAAGTGCTCTACATCTGCAAGTATAGCCAAGCCCATAGTCAAGACCAAACCGTTTTGGCGGCCCACTCAACTGTTTATGGCCATAGTGGACAGAATTGAAAAGTCTTTCAATCTCCACACAGAGAATTTCATTTTGGATAACTTCTTGTATCCACGTGTGTTATGATCTGGCAGGTGTCTCTCTTCCAGACAAGCTTACTGCCCACTCTGCAAGATATCAGGCATCCTCGACAGCATTCCAGCGCAGATCCATATCCTGGACATTAGCAAAGCAGCAACCTGGTCATCTGCACATTTTCTCCTCCCATTGCACCATCACTCAGTATTCAAGAGATGATGCCAAATTTGGTTGAGCTGTATTGCAGTCTTTGTGACCATGAAGTCTGATTCCTCAGCCTATTTAACTGCTTGGCAGTCACCAAGAGTGGAATGCACATGTGCAATCACTTGAAGAAGCAAAAACGGTCACTAACCTTTCATAATTGTTCTGCGAGATGTGTTGCACATGTCCATTCCATGACACCCCCCCCCTTGGCACTGGAGTTTCCGGAAAGAAGGAACAGAGGGAGTAAAGGGTCATCTGGGCCCTTTATACCATCCCCAGCATCACATGGCAGCAGAAGGTGTTTGAGCTGCCCTCACAGGTACCACTGAGGAAAAAAAATTTCCAACAACTGAGTGGAGTGGACATATGTAATACATCTCGAAGAACAACAGTTATAAAAGGTTAGTAACTTTTTTTTTTTCTGCTCTCATTTACACCTGGGCAATTCCTGTGAGGCTTTGCCCCCAAAAGGTGAACTAACGTGTGTGAGCGATCCTGCTCTAAAATCCTAGTGGAGACAAGGCTCTATAGTTGTACCATGAAGTAAACTGGGTGAGGTGAACTGTAGTCAGGGGTTTAGTGTTTGACCTTCCCTAGCTACCTTACAGTAAAAACTACAATGTCTTGTCTCCACGGGGATTTTAGAAAAGGATAAGTCACACATGTTAGTTATCCTGTGGTTTTTAAAAACACTACGTTTTTTGAAGTGAAGACACACCGTGACATCAGTGGGATTTCATGGGTGTATCTGGGTAGAACTTGCTCTAGAATTTCATGATTTATTGTAGCTAAAATTTTCAGAAGTTTTGACTAAGTGTGGGTGCCTCAGACTTCCAGTTTCTAATCTGAGCCCCTTGTGCCACAGGAAACACAGGCCAATGGTGGACTCTCCATCTCTTGATGACTCCAGATCAAGTCTGGATGCCTTTCTGGAAGATCTATTTTAGTCAAGTGCAAGTTACTTGATTCAATGCAGGGATAACGGCATGAAACTTTATAGCTTGTGACATTCAGGAGGTCAGGGTAGAAGATCTAATGGTCCTCTCTGATCTTAATACCTATTAATCTGGTTTTCAAAAGGGCTGAGGGCTGTGGCTTCCAGTGGGAGTTGCGTGCATCTTTAAAGTGACATGCCGTCATTTAAATAATAATAATAAATACTCACCATTGGTGTGGTTTTCAAATATGAGTTTATCGTTGCATTCCTGTTCATCCACACAACCACAGATGTAAAATATTCCTTCCTCACTAGACTGATGGGTCATGATGCACCGTGAGGTGTTGTAATTTGGAACCATTACATTTTCTACTGGGAGCTGTGGGTTGTGGCACAGAGTGCTGATCTTAATGCTGTCATTATCTTGCTTCCTGAAAATATGCAAGGAATCAACAATGCATCAGGCCAAAATCTCTGCATCCAAAAAATATACAATAGCCCTGTATGATAAAATCATCTCAAACCTGGGCTGCTTCTTAGTTTGCTACCATGTGGTGTATGGATTGTTTGTAATGGGTATGGTGCAGAGCAGGGGTCTCAAACACATGGCCTGCGGAGTTATTTATTGCGGCCTGCCATAGGCATTGACTCCACCGGCAGCCAAGCTCCCATCACCTTCTGTACCCCCTTCTCCTCCCCGCTCTTCCGCCTACCTCCCAGCACTTCCCACCACCAAACAGCTGTTTTGGTGGTGCTTAGGACTTTCCAGGAGGGAGCGGGAGGAGCGGGGATGCTGCGTGCTCAGGGGAGGAGGCGGAGAAGAGTCAGGACAAGGGTGGGGATTTGGGGAAGGGGTTGGAATAGGGGCAGGGAGGGGGTGGAGTTGGGGTGGAGACTTTGGGGAAGACGTTGGAATGGGGGCAGGGCAGGGGTGGGTCCTCATGGATGGGATGGAGTGGGGATTTGGGGAAGGGGTCGGAATGGGGGTTTGAAATGACTGTCAAAATTAGCACTGACTTCTTGCATTACAGTTTTAAAAAAGTTAATACATTAACTTTTAATAGCATACTATATTACTCTTCATTTTTGACTATACTTTTGTATCGTTGTATGAAAAGGTTTCAGTGATGCGGCCCTTGGGTCAATGTACTAATCCTCATGGTTCTCATGGTGATTTGAGTTTGAGATCCCTGGTGTAGAGTAATAGACCTCAACCTTTCCAGACTGTACCCCTTTCAGGAGTCTGATTTGTCTTGCGTACCCCCAAGTTTCACCTCACTTACTTACAAAATCAGACATGAAAATACAAGTGTCACAGCACGCTATTACTGAGAAATTGCTTACTGTCTCAATTTTACCATATCCTTGTAAATAAATCAATGGGAATATAAATATTGTACTTATATTTCAATGTATAATATATAGAGCAGTATAAACAAGGTGTCGTATGAAATATAGCTTTTGCTGACTTGCTAGTGCTTTTTATGTAGCCTGTTGTAAAATTAGACAAATATCTAGATAAGTTGATGTATCCCTTGGAAGATCTCTGCATACCCCCAGGGGTATGTGTATGCCTGGTTGAAAACCACTGGTGTAGAAACGCATTGAAAAAAATGTTACACTTTTCTTATGTCAATGGGAAATTTACAATAGAGATCAATAGCAGGATATGGGTCAAAGAAACCAGCTGTTATCATTAGATTACTCATTGGTTAATTATCTGTAATGTAATGTGTGGTTATCAGGTAGCTCCTTTGCCTTAAATGGAACTAAGATGATTTACATCAGGTTGAGAATCTAGTCCATTGATTACAGAAGTTCAAGGAAGAAGCTGCATCCTTCACAGATTGATTGAATGATGCCACTCTTCCAGTAGTCCATGGACCCCTCCTGACAGTGCAAAGCAGTGAGTTTTTAAATGTGGTCCACTTATTTTCACCATGATGGTAGGATCTGATCCTGAAAGTTCTGAACTCCTACAACTCATTGCTGTTTAGCACCCTTCTGAATTAGGTTGTAAATCAGCATTTATGTGCCTGGTTCATCGTGACACAACACTAAATGTTCTCTCTCTCTCTCTCTCTCTCATACTTAGTTATTGTGTCAACTTCTTTTTGGGATTTTTGTAGAAAAGAAAACATAGTGGTACATGTGTGTGTAGCCCTTCCTCCCAAGCTGTGGCTTAAGCCTCCTTCCTTTTCTTGCCCTGGTACTTGCTATCACTATTATTATTTGGAGCAACTTCTCCCCTCTCCTCACATGGCTCAGGCCCTGGCTTCCGTTCTTGGTGCTTGGTGCCTCCACTCAAAGGGACTCCTCGGGAAAGGAGCTACATCTTGATCCCATCAAGGTTAATGGGGATTTTGCCATTGACCTCAATGATGCCAAGACTTGATCTAGTTACCATTGCAAAGTCTATTGAGGCACTGTGAATTTGCATAGTCTATATTCAGAGGTCTTTCAATGCCCTTCATTCATGGCTTGTAACTAGTGCTGTTGATTAATCACAGTTAACTCGTGCAATTAACTCAAAAATAACTGCAATTAAAAAAATAAATTGTGATTAATCACACTGTTAAACAATAGAATACCAATTGAAATTAAATATTTTTGGATGTTTTTCTACATTTTCAAATATATTGATTTCTATTACAACACAATACAATGTGTACAGTGCTCACTTTATATTATTTTTATTACAAATATTTGCACTGTAAAAACAATAAACAAAAGAAATAGTATTTTTCAATTAATCTCATACAAGTACTGTAGTGCAATCTCTTTATCATTAAAGTGTAACTTACAAATGTAGATTTTATTTTGGTTACATAATTGCACTCAAAAACAAAACAATATAAAACTTTAGAGCCTACAAGTCCACTCAGTCCAACTTCCTGTTCTGCCAATTGCTAAGACAAACAAGTTTGTTTACGTTTATGGGAGATACTGCTGACTGCTTCTTAGTTTCAATGTCACCTGAAAGTGAGAACAGGCATTCACATGGCACTTTTATAGCTGGCGTTGCAAGGTTTACATGCCAGATATGCTAAACATTCATATGTCCTTTCATGCTTCAACCACCATTCCAGAGGACATGCTGACGATGCTCCTTAAAAATGTGTTAATTAAATTTCTGACTGAACTCCTTGGGGGAGAATTGTATGTCTCCTGTTCTGTTTTACCCACATTCTGCCATGTGTTTCATGTTATAGCAGTCTCTGATGATGACCCAGCACAGGTTTGTTTTAAGAACGCTTTCATAGCAGATTTGACAAAATGCAAAGAAGATAGGACTGAGTGGACTTCTAGGTTCTAAAGTTTTATATTGTTTTATTTTTGAATGCAGTTACTTTTTGTATATAAAAAAGCAGTTACTTTTTCTACATTTGTAAGTTCAACTTTCATTATAAAGAGATTGCACTACAATACGTGTATTAGGTGAATTGAAATATACTATTTTGCTTTTTACAGTACAAATATTTGTAATAAAAAATATAAAGTGAATACTGTACACTTTGTATTGTGTTGTAACTGAAATCAATATATTTGAAAATGTAGAAAACATCCAAAAATCTTTAACTAAATGGTGTTCCATTATTGTTTAACAGTGCGATTAATTGCGATTAATTTTTTTAATTGCTTGACAGTCCTACTTGTAAAGTATTATTGCAGCACATGGTCTTCCCTGAGAGGGATCTTTTCACTAAGGCAGATTTCATGGGTAGTATGGCATTATTTGATGTGGTCCAATATCTTCTGGTGACTATGAGATTGACACTTGTTACATGATCCTATTCGAAACCAGGTCTGCTGGAATGACAAGCTTGGTGCCCAACTCTTTGTAGCTGCTCCATGTATGAAAAGCTGGGAAAATGTCTGTCTGTATTATCTCTTCTGAATATTGTATGACTCCGTTTCCCAGTTCAGTTTTGTACTGCAGCCTGCTTGACTACACAGAGCTAAATCAAAGGAGGCTGTTACAGAGCTTAGCAGGAAAGGTAAAACAATGATAGAGGTAAAGTCAGCCTCACATACACAGCTTCAAAGGATTTAAGGTAACAATGGCTGGCTCCGTCCAGGCTAGGAAGTTTAACCCTTCCCAAGGCTAAGTTTGAGATCAAAGGGAACTCAAAAAGCTCACAGAACCTAGAAAAGGTAGGGATTGGGGTGGGTGGTGAGCTGCGAGAGGCTGGCCAGCATGCATTAGTGAAAAGGCTGACTGTGTGATTGACTGAGCTATTCAGAGACGGGGAAAGAGCTGCAAGCAGAGTGGGCCGTTTTTTCCAACTCCAAGATGGGGAATAAACCAGACTCCCTGGAGCTACAGATAGAGAGCTTAAACTTAGGTAAGTCAATATGCGAGTGGGTCTCTTTGCTATTTTAAATCTACTTCTCTTAATCACTGTGTAACCTTTGGTGCAAAATAAATTATGCTTTGTTTTTAGAAACTGTTTCTGTATTACTGCAAATGAATGCTGTTACAGGTTCCCAAAGAGAAACCTGTGTAGGGTCCAACAATTGTATTGTGGTAGCACCAAGAGATACTAATACTTGATGATGATGTGTCTGCAACTAGTGTTGGTGGTGATCCAAATCTCTTCTCTCAAAGATGTGCCAGTAATTTAGCTGATAGAAATGTTCACTCAGAAAAAGGTACTTGGATAAGCACTTCTATTTCATTCTTCTTTTTCAGGAGGAGCCAATGTATGGCATTTTCTGGACCGGGGTGAAAGTAAGTTAGAGGACTTTACCGGTACGCCAGAGTCTTGAGCAGGGGGTGTGGCCTCAACCGGAAGAGGCAGGGCCTTAAATCCCCGGGCCCTTTAAATCTTGATTTAAAGGGCCAGGGCTCCAGCTGCGGTATGGCGGTTGGGAGTCCAGGGCCCTTTAAATCACCCCCCGAGCTACCAGCTGCAGAGGTGGCTGGGAGCCCCAGGGCTCGGGGGCAATTTAAAGGGCCCAGGGTCCAGCTGCCGCTACCGCAGTGGAGCCCCAGGCCCTTTAAATCACTGAGGAGCCCTGGGGGCTCCCGGCTGCCACCGCTACCCCGGGGCTCTGGACTCTGGCAGAGCTTTAAAGGGCCTGGGGCTCAGCTGTGGTAGCGGAAGCTGGACCCTGGGCCCTTTAAATCGCTGCCTGAGCCCTGCTGCCCGAGGCCTGGGGTAGTGGCAGCTGGGCTCCATCAGGGATTTAAAGGACCCCGGGGTCCAGCTGCCACTACCGCCCCGGCCCTTTAAATGCCCCCCAGAGCCCCACCGCCACTACCCCCAGGTCTTTGGCAACAGGACTCCGGCAGGGATTTAAAGGACTGGGGCAGTAGGGGTGGCTGGAGCTCCAGGGCTCTTTAAATCCCCGCCAGAGTGCCCCCCCCCACCCCTACCCCAGGGCTTGGACAGCAGGGCTCAGGTGGGAATTTAAAGGGCTTGGGGCTCCAGCTGCCACTACTGCCCCGGCCTTTTAAATTTCCTCCAGAGCCCCACCGCCGCTACCCCAGGGCTTCGGCAAGCAGGGAGGGTAGCCGGGGTTGGAGCTCTGGGGCCCTTTAAATCCTGGCCTGAGCCCTGCTGCCCAAGCCCTGGGGTAGCGGCGGCAGGGCTCTGGTGGGGATTTAAAGGGCACTGAAGCTCCAGCTGCCGCTACCGCTCCGGGGCCCTTTAAATTCCCGCCAGAGCCCCGCCGCTGCTACCCTGGGACTCAGGCAGCAGGGCTCAGGCCGAGATTTAAAGGGCCCTGGGGCAGTAGCAGCAGCTGGAGCTCCGGGGCCCTTTAAATCCCCACCACAGCCCCACAGCCACTACCCCAGGGCTTTAAATTGCCCTCTCTGAAAGCCGGTCCTGGTACGGCACAGCGTCTCTTACCGGTACGCCATACTGGAGCATACCGGCTTACTTTCACCTCTGTTCTGGACTCTTCCTCAGTTTGGTCACCAAGTTTGTGGTTTAATTGCTAGGTTTAACATGCTGTCCTTGAATGACCACCCCATGTCTGGCTTTCATTCCATAGGGGACAGAACTAGTCTTTGGATAACTCCTCATTGTTTCTAGAGATGTCTTGACCTTCTGATTTGACAAAATTATAACATGCAGGAAATAGGGCCTTGAGCATGCCCAGTATGTGTGTTGTGCCCAGGTTTACATGACAGATTCAGTTACTAAGTAACTACTGAGCAGAAAGAACGGGTCATGTCCCTTCTGAGCATTATCTCCTGGTATTTGCCATCCAGACATCCCCTGAGGGAGGCTTCAGGGATAGCCACCAGCAACGGCCTGCAAAGGACAATGGCTTTGGAAAGAGCTGTACTTCCATGAAAGATGGGAACGTTGTGGAGGTTCTTAGAATGCAGGATTTCCCTGTGGATCTCGGAACAGCCATGATTTAAGGGGCAAATATCCTTGTTTCTCCTTACTCCAAATGGGACAATTCAGAGGAAACTGAGACCTTGATGTCTTGGAGGTTCCAGGAGAATTTCCCCCTTCAGTGGGTTTCTATGTGGAAGGCAATGACTGTGGGAGGTTTTTTGTTTTTTTTAAACATGACTGCACCACTTAACTACACCCAAGTAATACAGTGAGCAATGCCCTGAAAATGCATGCAATAAACCTTATCAGAGGAATAATTCTTGATGATGTTATATGAGGTGTTACAATGTAATCAATCCTAGAGTTGTATAGTACTCCAGTTAAACAATGTTTTTAATGGACAGAGTTCATTTATTTTTACATAGATCGCCAGCCTTTTTAACAGGGACTTTGTGGAATATTTTCAAGTGTCTCAGGGCCAGATTTTTAAAGGTCTTTAGCCACCTACCTGCATCTTTAGGTATTGCTAGGTTTAACATTCCATCCTTGAACGACCATTCCATATCTGGCTTTCATCCTAGAGAGGACATAACTAGCCTTTGGACACTCTTTCGTTTTACTGTTTCTAGAGATGTCTTGACCTTTTGATTGACAAATTATAACGTGCAAGTAATAGGGCCTGAGCATGCCCAGTATGTGATTATGGTGATTATCTGTTGTGTTCATTCCCTGTGGGGCACCTGGCATTGGCCACTGTCAGAAGACGGGATACTGGGCTAGATGGAGCTTTGGTCTGATCCAGTATGGCATTCTTATAGAAATCGTATTATAATATCAGTAGTAATTGACTTCTCAAGAGATTTCACTTTCTGGAATTAATGCATTTGTTTGAACATCATGCATTTTGAATTAAATGTTGATGAATTTTCTGAAACCCCTGCAGCTGTGTTGTTTTAGTCAACAATAAGAATAGTTAAAATATTTAAGGACCTGATCCTGAAATCTCACTCGAGAAGCTGCATTCACTTCAGTGGAATAACTCACATGAATAAGGTTGGCAGAATTGGGCCAAAGCTATTATAGCAATAGTCTGTACCTTGAGGTTTTATTTTAAATTAGTATTCTATATTATGTCATGTTATGATGTCAAACATTCTTCTAACATGCCACAAATTTTGCTCTATAGAGAATATCTGGGGTTCCTGTTAAATTCAATGGAAATCCATTGTGCAGGCATTGAGAGAGCAGATCTAGATCCAAATTCGATAGCTTGGATCCATTTTTAGTTATTGTTTATTGCTTGTGTATCATCACAATATACGTAGTGCATTACAATACAGATGAAGATTAGATTAAGCTGAGAACAAACGGGAAATAGTAAGAGAACATATGGTTATGTAGGCCCTTAGATGCTTGGTGCATGTGTCTTGGTGGTAACCAAGTGTTACTTCTGAAATAATTTAATAAAATATCAGAGACTACAGTAATGTAATGCACCTTGAGAAGTGGGTTCGGGGAAGTGTTTTAGGAGGAGGATGCATGGGCTCAGAAACTAGGTTGCTAAACATTGTATGAGAACCTATATAGATTAGAATGACTGATAGGGACAGGCATCTGTCTTGGTACATAGCCTCCATAACTGTAGTATCTGATTAGGACACTATAGTCAGGTAGTCACTTGGGCCCAGATCCTCAAAGGTAATCAGTAGAAGTTAGGAGCCGAGATACCTTTTGAGGATCTGGAACTTGGAAGCTAGAGTGTGGCATTATTCTTGGGATATCAGTCAGAACAAAATAAGGTATGAAAGTGGATGTGGGAAAAAAATACAAAGGAGACCTCCCCAGAGAAGCAACTTGGGCTAAGTGAAAAGGTGATCAGGGTAAGAGAAGAGAGGTCAGAGGAGGAGCAACTTTGTGAAGATCTTTGAAGACGAGGTGCTTGGTACGGCTCTGAGAGGGAACAGTATGAATTTGTGCATATACCAGTATGCATTATAAGGGTCAGAAACATGGTCTTGGGGCTGAGACACAGGAATGGGAGTCAGGAGACCAGAACAATATTCCTGGCTCTGCCACAGACTCCCTGTGTGATCTGGATACTTAAATTCTCTGTGTGTGTGTCTGTACTTCATCTCATCTCACGGGTATTGTGAACTAAATGTCAGTAAAGCTCCCAGAGATCCTCAGACAGCTGGTGCTCTCAAAGCGCAAAATAGCGTCCTTTGTATAGCACCACAGATGTACACAGGGCTGGATGGTGAGTAACATGAATGGCAATAGTAGCCCCGCTCCATGGGGGTACCCTGCAGTATGATCATTACAGCTGGAGTGCCTCATAAGGCCTCAGACTTTTTTTTAAGGAGCGGAGGGTGGGCGCTTGGCAGCTATTAACTAGGAGATTGTTCCAGCTCTAATGGGTGGCGCATGTGTGTGTGCTGTATCGAGCCATATCTGTTTAACAGCTAATAGAATGGTTTCCTGTTAGTAACTGTGAAAGCAACATTCCAGAATTAGATGTGTGTCCCTGGAACTTTGCAGAGAGCACTGACAACGGTCTCCGGGGGGAAGAGCGTAACCACAAAACTGAGTCGTTGTGTTTTCTTTGGGTTCTGGAGTTTTTCTTTCAAAACCAGCTTTTATCAGCATGTCACGAACACAGATTTGGAAGGAAATGAAAAGCCAATGCAAAGCCAGCCCCCGAGAGTGACTGAGGTAACCGTGCCACAATCTCCAGTGAAAACAGGCGCTTTTACCATGTCGCATTTACCGCTGCTAGGACTGTGAACATTTAATTCTTTCAGACGGGCCTCTGCCATGCTCAGCATCAAGAGTGGCAAAGAAACCCTGCAATGGGCAAGTTGTCAGCTGGATGCTTTCCCCACTCGTAGGGGGTGGAGACTGAAGGTACCCACCACACGTCTCTCCAGAGTGGGTGAGTGCAACGTGCTTCTAAGAGACTGAATGCCTGTTTCAAAGCCCATTTGCTTCATTGGGTTTGGACTGGGCTGCTCCTCTATGGCAATCTGGGTTTACTAACAAACAGATTTCAGGCATCAAGGCATTGGAGACCTTGAAAAAACGAGGCTAGGACACGCATCCTGGGAGTTCCTGTGCATAAAGAAACTATAAACATAATTACCTTTGCACTCATGATGTTCTGCACTCGCAAGCATCTCCCATCCTGGGATCACAAAGTGGGGTAAGTGAGGTACAAAGAGATTCCATGACTTGTTCAACATCTCTCAGAAAGTCAATGGTAGAGCCAGGGATAGAACCCAGATCTGCTCTTTTTTAACCACTAGCCTATGTGGAAAACTGAACTACAATCCTGAAATCTGGATCCCAAAGGACACCTGACATCAAGGAGGCCCCCAATAACCTTGAGGGAAATAATTCTGAAAGTTACAATAATGATCGTCCTTCTGGGTCACTGAGAACAAGATTGTATTTTGGGGGTGAACTTGTCACTTCCATCTGGAGCATACAGGAGAAAACACTATTGCTGTAATGCTAGGTACCAAACAAAAGATGAGGAAAAGTCGCTTAAATGTGCCTTTGTCAACAGAAGATGGGATCTAAAGCCCACTCTAGCCAGTAGGAGTCTGTATTGACTTCAGTTGATTGGCCCCTGAGAGATCAATGTCTTCCGGGGGGTCTTCACACAGGAAATCTGAGTTGCACAAAACAAAAAAAGCTGTATCCTCTGTGGCAGACCGCTAACAGCTTGCCGGGCAGGATAAGATAAAGTGCCAACAAGCTCCCAGCAGTGAAGATGAGGAGGAGGAAAGAGAGATGAGGCTGTGTGGTGACAGGCTTTCGTACCTCTGACTCTGTCACAGCTCACAGAAACATACCTGCCTCTTCCTTAGTGATTTATTAACAAGGATCTGTTATCCTGTGGCCACCAGGTGACTTCCTCACCAGACAAGATGAGTGATTTGCAAAGGATTTACGATCTGATTCCATGTGAGACAATTAATGCTGTTGTTTTGGTTTCTCCGGCAACTGTGGTCTTCTGCTGATACAGCCAATGAAATGTCTCAGGGTTACTGTCCCCCAGAGAGAGACTCAGTTTTGTTTTCAGAGGTTAAGGCCTGGTCTTCACTTAGAAAAAAGTGTGTGTTTACCTTGTGTTAGCTAGCACATGGTAACTAACTCAAGGGAAAACCATAGTGAAAACTAAGCAATTTGCAGCTTTGACATTAATTAGCAGGTCGAGGTGAAGGCTATGGGGAGCCTAGAATTTATCTCAACCTGCTAGCTAATATGAAACTACAAATTGCCTGGCCCAGCCAATCACAGTATCTTCCTATATCGCGAATAGGAGATTCATAGGTTCCAAGGTCATAAGGGACCATTGGATCCTCTGTTTGGGTGCATGGCTACAATTTCTGCCAAGTTTTATGGCACTGGCTCCATGCATTTTTACATTCTGTTATATGAAGTCTGTATCTGTCCATATAGCCATCAAATGTGAAATACCTGACCATGTAGGAGGGCATAGACTCATAAATATTAAGGTCAGAAGGGACCATTATGATCATCTAGTCTGACCTCCTGCACAATGCAGGCCACAGATTCTCATCCACCCACTCCTGCAATAAACCTCTCACCTATGTCTGAGCTATTGAAATCCTCAAATCACGGTTTAAAGACTTCAAGGTCCAGCAAGTGACCCGTGCCCACGCTGCAGAGGTTTGATTGATACGAGTTTGTGATGGCTGCATTATTTCAAGTGCGAAAGCCATGAGTGAATTATTCAGTGTCTTCTAATGTGAACGAAGACTGCCCACAAAAGTAAGAGTTTGACATATCAGGCTGTGAGGAAGGATTTGAGGATCTGGCCCCATGGAACTTGCTTGCAAGGTTAAATTCATGGGAGCCCTGCTGGAGTAGGTTGCAGGATTTGGCCAATAGTAAACTTGAATGTAGTGAAATTTCATATTTAGTGCATTTGAAAGTCTCAAATTGTATCCATGCAAATTGCAATTGTGAATACAGTGGAATGAATCGGAGCGGGGGGCTGGGGGGGAAGAAGATTAATGGAGAATGTATCCTGTGTGTGTGTGTGTGTGTGTGTGTGTGTGTATAATATGGCTCCCTGTAGCATGCTAAAAAGCCATCATTTCACACTGGTCCTTCTTTTGCTCTGTAAATAATTCAGATACTTTTTGCCATACTGTCAGGGAGTCATTGGGCCAATACTCTGGAACTGCTCCGTAGAAAGCCAGCCAGGACTCTGCGGGAGCATGCCGCCTCCTCTCTCTGAGCATACGGTCACCCGGGCAAGAAGCTTCCACAGCTTCCACCTTCCTGGGTCTGACCTTGGAGTATGCAGCGTCCTTTTCCACGCTGTGTGCTTCCTGCAGTGAGTCCCGCCGTGCAGGGTTCCCGGGGAAGCCAGAGGGCCCTGCACCCCAACTCTGCAGTTAGCAGTGACTCTCAACCAGTGTAAACTGGAAGGTTTATTAGTCATCAGCAACACAGCATAGAACAGAGCTTGTTATCACAGAAATCAGTGATTTTCATTCAAGTTCATCTTGGGGGACCCTGGGCCAGACACCCTGAACTCCCCCTCTTCCAGTCCCTGTAAGCAGGCTACCCAGGTTCCAGTGACCTGACCTCTGACATGCCTGATGCTCCTGACCTCTGACACGCCAGATGCTCCTCCTCCCTTTTCTTTGTCTTGCTTCCTAGGCAAAGTGTCACCTGGTCATCACCTGGTTGCATCTCCCTCCTGGGTCTCAGATTACGAAGGTCAACACAGCTGGAACAGAATCACCTGCCCCCGAGGGTCTCAAAGTCACACACCCTGATCCCACCACATTGGTGCAATACACAGGGAAACTGAGGTACACAATACTCATGCAAAACAGTAAAATTCATATAGGCTCAACAGTAGGACTGCCATACAATATAAGAAGAGAAAATCCTTGCTTCATGTCACGTACAGAAAGCACATTGATGATAGGGTTGTTACTTACCATATGGCCACGCAGATTTCATATGGACTCTCACAATAGGAGTTCAAATGACAGTTGCTGTAGCACACCTTTTCCCCACACACTGGGGAGGTGGAGTCACACCATTTACACAAATTGGTCTTCAGATTTCTTCGTGCCCCGGCAGAACATGCTGCAAATAGAAACAAAGCCTTTGAGTTATTGATTTTCTTTGTCATTCTTGTCTCGAGTCTTAGCTGGCACTTAGTTTGCCTATGAAAAAAAATGTGTGATTCACATAACCGCAGGAGGGGGGAGAGGGAACCCTGCCCACAAGCGCAAGCTGACTCTGCTGTTTGTCAGTGCGCTTGTTTTTCATTTTCCTTTGCCAAACTCTTAGGTCAAATGTATTAGGCTAGAATTCACAGACAGCAGCTGCAGTTACATGAGCACCAAGGAAGCAGGTCCTGCTGGAGAGTGCTTATTTCAAAGCTAAAAATTCTGAGCTACCGAAGATAGTGTAGTCCAGTGGATACTGCACTGGACTGGGAATTAGGAGACCTGGGTTCTATTCCTGGCTCTGCCACTGACCCACTAGGCAGTGGGGGAGGGACATACTTTATTGGGGGTTCATGGATTCCAATACACCCACAGAAATTGGAAAACCAAGGGCGCAAAAACACCCAGGGCAGGAACAGGCAGCTTAATTTTCTTCTTTGCACAAGAAGCTGCACCTGACTCCATAGCCCGGGCCATGGTGGCGCTACTCCTGGCCACGTTCCAGCATAATGATGTCAAAGTCTCTACAGAGGCCCAAAGGGCAAAATCTGCCAGAGGGAGTGCCATGGGAGAGGCAATACCTTGGTGTGTCCCAGGCAACAGGGACGCGGGGCAGGGCACTGGGCTGATGGCAGGAGGTTTCTGAGCAGCTGGGAACAGATGCTGAGTGGAGCCACGTCCCCCATCACATCTTGGGTGGGGTGTCTCTCACTGCCTTGCGTACCTGGGACTGCAGAGAGGCTGGGCCCGGGCCCACCACCAGACCACATACCCACCCCCGGCACTGTCATTGTGTCATCCTCTTTGTACTTATTGTTTTTACACAGCAGTTACACTGGATTGAATAGAATGCACCGATTTAAGTGGGATGCTATGTCTACCCCTGCTACTGTGTGATCTTGACCGTGACCACTTCGCCTCTCTTACTCCATCTGTAAAATGGAGACGATGAAAATTCCTTTATAAAATGCTTTGAGATCCGCAGAGGAGAAGCGCTATAACGGAGCTAAAGATTAGGGTTGTTTTCCCTTCACGGGTGTTGAGAGGTGAGAGTGAACCACAGCCTTTTTTCCAAATGCCCCTGAATTTAGGGATGGGATGAGGAGGTCGGAAATGTTGGTCTGAATCTGAAGTTAGCTCGTGCCTCTGACCCTTCTAATGGGCCAGCCCAAAATCTCTGTTCTGAACAATGCTGAACTTTGGGGATGGGGGAGGGATTTCTGGATTTCACTCTGGACTCAGACTTTTCAAGGGGAGAGCCCCCCTTTCATTTAAAGCCTTTGGTTTGTTGTGTGGCACTTTCTGCAGCACAGCTTACTATTGTGTAGAGAGACCTTATTCTAAACACAGCACGGTGAAGAAATCATTTCAGCAGGCGTGCAGTAGCTGCTGTGTACATGGCATGGGTACAAAATCCTATTTATTTTTGTACCAGAGCTGAAGGAACTATTTTAGGTTAAGGAATAAATCTCAGCTAAATTTAAACTTCCTGTTGGAACGCTGTTTTGTTTTTGATTTTAAAAGGGCAAACAAAAGAGCCATCAAAGAAGTGTTTTAAAAAAATGGCCCAAATGTAGGCACCGAATTAATGCAGCCTGATTTGCAAAGGCACTGAGTATCTAAAATCCTCACTGATTTCAATGAGAGCTGTCAGCTCTCTCCACTTCACAATGAGATTTTCAAAACTACCAAAGAGATTTGGACACCCAGTTCCCATTAAAACCTCACTCTGCCTGGTTCTGCTGTGACAGTGATTGGTTTTATAGCCTTAATATTAACATCCCATTAATTTTCATGGGAAATGGGTTTCCAAATCCCCTATGTGACTCTGAAAATCTTAGCCTTTGAAAATCAGGACACTCTAATTTAGGAGCCTAACTTTAAGCACCCAGATTTGAAAACTTTGGCCATGTTTTTCATGTGTGTGTTGTTCCAAAGGGCTAGTCTGAAACTTAATTTTCAAAATAAAGCCCCAATCCTGCAAAATCCCACTCACCTAGCTAATCCCTACTCACATGAGCCGTCCCACTGATCTCAAAGGCACCTCTTGCCTAAGTTGCCTAACTCCTCACAGGAGTACAGATTTTCAGGATCAGGTCTTTGAATGCCAAGTGTCAGTGAATTAAGAACTTTGTAGCAAAAACTTCAGGAACTCTTTAAAAGAAGCACCGACGCCACCAGCCCTACGGTATGTTAGCAGGGGACGCCGCAGTTGTACTCAGGAGGATATTGTGCCTTATTTTGTTGTGTCAGAGAAAGGATTTGTTCCTTTTAATCTTGTCTCACATGGCAAAGAATCTAGTAGCAGACCATAGCAAAATAAAAGGCCAGTTAATATATACGGAGTCCTAATTTTCGGTTGCTTGGGTTGTCTGTATTAAAGTACCCCAGGAAGAATGTGGTTTGTGTCTGCATTTCTCCAAAGGGCATATATTTAGGCACCTATGTGAAGTGACCAGGTACTCAACTATGCTGATCACCCTGCAGCTGCCACTGTTCTCAATAAGGCATCCTCAGTACAGTCCCTATCAATCGGATCTTCCGGCTTCTGAGCACTTTGGGCATCTGACCTCTTCTCTTCAGTGCCTAACTCCGAGCTCCTGAAAATGTGGCCCCAAGTATCTTAGTTATTGTCACTTTATATTTTGGATAGCAGTGCCAAAAATCCAGTGTAATAACATTCTTTCTAGGAATTGATATCACACCCATCACTGTGGTAACTGAGTGCCTCAGCTGAGAATAAAGTCATTCTTCTCCAGTATCTTTGTGTCCTCTTCATCTGGGTCGTATGGAGTTCAAAGTTTTCCATCATTAATTGTCTAAAGTTTATTCTATGAAAAAGTCAAATTCTGCCCTGGGATGTGTGCCAGAGGTTCCTATTGACACACATCTGGGAAAGTACTTAGGCAAAGTACTTAGGTTCCACGTCTACACTACCCGCTGGATCGGCAGGTAGCGATCGATCTGTCAGGGATATATTTATCACATCTAGTATAGATGCGATAAATCAATTCCTGATCGTTCTGCTGTCGAACGATGGTGGAACTCCACCATGGCAAGAGGCGGAAGCGGAGTCGACGGGGGAGTGGCAGCTGTTGATCCCACACTGCAAGGATGTGAAATAAGTGATTCTAAGTCGATCTAAGATAAGTCTACTTCAGCTACACTATTCTCGTAGCTGAAGTTGCGTATCTTAGATCGATCCCCCCTAGTGTAGACCGGTTATCCACTAGTGAACTCACAGGCATCCTGTCGTCTAAACGTATGTAACCTGCACCTGGGGGAGAAAACCCCAAAGACAATCTGTGAATTAGAGAGGGAGTGGAAAAATGCCTCATGGCATTAAGGGATTTTAGCTTCCTTGCTTCCCAAATCTAAGGAGTGCAGGCTGCTCTTAACACCATCTTGTGTGCCTAGTATGATCCTTCCATCAGCACTGCTGCCCCTCTGACGTGCATCAATAAAAGAACACTTGGGATCCTTACACACAGAAATAAACCATTTACAAGCTTCCGTGGCTTCGGATCTGAGCCCAGTGTTCACAACCAAGAAGGAAGCCTGGCTAGAGTAGACAAATCTGTTGAGTCCGTAGGCTGGGAAGAGGAATTTTTTTTAATTGACCCATGAAAGAGTTAAAATGCCACACAGCAAGGATGTCTCCAAGAAGCAGCATTGTGGCTGTGAGATGGGAATTTGGGAGGGGTGGGGGCGTCAAACCAAGAAGATTGGCAAGGTTACTATAAAACTTTGGTACAAACTGATACCAAGAGTTCTGCATTTTGGGCCAGCTCCTGGCCCTATTGAAGCCAATGGTAATTTTGCTGATGACCTCAGTGAGACCAGGATTTGAGGATAACCTCCCAAGCACACTGTTTTGAATACTGGTACTGGACCTCCTAAAACTGGCCAGAACTGAAACCCTGGCTCCCCAAACACCTCTTAGCTTTAAAGAGTCAATCCAAGTCTGGATCTCGCCAGCTCATCTCTCTCTGGATCTGATTGTCATTTTACATAAATGTAAATATACTTGATGCCCCCTTTAAGGTCCCTTTACACGTTTACCAGAGTGGTCTTAGTGTAACTGAGACTGGCCCTCTGTTACTACAACAGTGGAGAAATTGGAATCCAGATCCCAGCTTTGCTGCAGGAGGGCTCATTGCAAGCACTCCCTGGTGGATCTAGGTGAAGAGCATGATGCAGATAGAATTTGGGTGATGACTGCCTTCCTCAGTAGACGAAGCTAGAACGTTGGTGACAGGCTATGCTGAAAAGCTAGATCAAGTGGGAAGGCTCTATGCTTTTCTTTACAGATATCCTCCCGGAAGCCCAGTGAACAAGACAGTGCTTAAGCCAGTCTGTGTCAAATATCCACCCGGGTAAACTCAGACTGGAGGAGGATTGTTCCTCCGTTGTCTGCAAAGGAGAGGAAGCACACAAATTATGGGGGTAAAATGAAAAGAAAACGAAAGTTTCCATGTGTGAAGATCTGGGGGCCTCCCTTTAGAATTTTTGGATCTTTTTACTAAGAAAGACACTAATAGATGGTTCTTGATTTACTGCCGTTCCTGTGAATAACCCCTGTTACAGTCAATAGGAGTTGTGAAGGTGGATCAGTAATTATACTCAGCAGTTGTGTGGTGCTTTCTATTTTCAAAAACTGTTACTGCACCCATACAAGATAGATAAGCATTATTATTCTTGTTACAGATGGTGAAACTGAGGCATAAAAGATAGCCAGTGACAGAACCAGGAGCTCCTGGCTTCCAGTCCTGTGTTCATTTCATTAGTCCCCACTTCAGTCCATGTATTAGCCTGTTTACATTCTGCTTGTGACAGATATGGCAATTCCCCACAATATCCCTGAAAGACCTCCTTGTATTATTGTGGGCCAGGATTGTATGTAACATTTCTAGTGGGAAGATGTGACAAATATGAGACCTGGGAGTTCAAGAGACTAAATTGGGACAATGTGTTAAGAGAGAAATTAATGCAAATTATCGCAATTCTGATTATGCAAAACTCCAGCCTTTTGAAGCTATTCCCTGAGGTAAGGGTCATTCTCTGACTGCCTGTCACAGTAGGCCAAGATCAAAGGCCAAAGCTGTATAAAGAAATGGTTTTGGATCTGGATCTAAGCCACAGGAACTTGTAACCATGGGAAAAATCCACTTTTGAAGGACTAAAACCTAGCAGAGCCTGAGGCTGGAGTTGGAGGTGACCTGGCACACTTTTTAGCATGCCTTTTGTTTCAGCATGTTTTCTCTGTCATGTTTTTACTTTAAGAATAAATGTGCTTGCTTAGAAGGAGCTATGTCATAACTTATAGTATTGGGTGATCTACTGATCACAGCCCTTGGAAAGAAAGCCAGGCACAAACACTGGCCTTTTAGGCAGTCTGGCTTGCTGGGGATTAAACAGAGTAAGGCAGGGAGCTGTGTGGCCTTCAAATCCATGGTCAGGAGGAAGTGAGATGAGGTTCTCTGCCCAACAGAGGTGACATCTGGAAGCCTGAAGTAGTTGCCCTTTGTGGACCGTGGAGGGGGAATACAGGTGCAGTTGCTCTGAAACTGACATTGCTCCCTATGTGTTTGCTTGGAAACGATGTTTTGACTATAAATACTGGAATGGAGTAGTGAATGAACTACATGCAATTTTAATAGTTGCTGAATGAATGTGTGTGTGTGTGTGTGTGTGTGTGTGTGTGTACATGCATTCTCAGGTATACCACATTATTTAAAGAACGATTTGGTTTGGTTTGTTTGTTTATGCCCCTATCCTGCAAAACACCACATGCAGTCAGACCCTGCACATTCATATTGATTTGCAGGCTCAGGGCCCCAGCTTGTTTAACCAGACAATATTGTACCAGTGCCTGTAGAGGAACTAACTATTTGGCATTATCATTTGTACCGCAAAATGAAGAAATAAATGCAAATATCCATTTAAAAAAAAAGTCTAATATAATTATGTAAATATGATCCAGAAATAATGTTGCAACGAGTCAAAATTCTGTGGAGATTGTCCTAAACTGTTTTGCATGGATTCCATTATCTTTTCTGAGAAAGATTATGGCAGGAACACCTACACTTACTTTTACTTGTTAAAAAAGAGAAAGAAACCCACCAAAAGTTCCTTCAGAACTTTGTGTCCCTGAACAATTAGCTCGTAGGCACAATTTAGCTGCCACATCACTCAGAGTAGTCCTAATTAGACCCAGATGAACACTTTCAATATTAATACTCAGATGATTTAATAAAGCTGCACAAGCAGTAAAAGTAACAATACGCTTCCATAAAGGGGTTCCAGATGTTCCTGAGGCAAATGCTAAACATCAAAATAAAAACTTCAAAAAAAAAAAACTGGATAAGCAAAACTTGGAATGGACTATAAACTAATTAAATGCGGGGTGGGTTTTCCAAAAAATAAATTGAAGCCATAAGGATGTGATGTGAGCCAATAAAATAATAGTTAGTCAAAGTTACTGTGAAACAACAGTTTGGAAGGGTGGTCTGAAGTCACCAATAGGTGGGTTACTTTGTGCTTTGTCTCTTCCTCCACAATAATTTTTTGTGTCCTTGTGTATGGGAACAGGTTCACGCCTTTTGGTGTTGGTTGCTATGAATCAGGAGCTGTTCCAGATAGGATAAGAGCTGAGTCTAAGCATTTGAACACAGACATGAACCACAAAAAAGTTTTGGGGTTTCTCTTACTGGAGCAGCAAAATTGATACCACAGCCAAGGGGCTTTAAAGTTTGCTTTTCAGCTGCTTTAAGGGGCCCGTGCTCCATCTGTATAGAAGACCATTCTATCAGTAGCTTTGAGAGGCCCATGTTCTACCCTGTTGCCTGTGTGCTATTGCTCACCTCAGCTCAGAGGGGCCCATGTTCTACCATTTTTGCACTTATATTTGTCCCTATGACAGGGTGCTGTTAACAGCTTCAAATTGGGCTCTCTGGAAGTCAGCACCCTGGTCACTTAGAACAATGGTCTCCAAACTGGGGTGCATGCACCCTAGGGGGTGTGGGAGATGATCCCAGGGGGTGCGCAGCAGCAGGAGCACCGCCTGACGGCACTCCACCATTTTTTCTTCGGCGGTAGCTCTGTGCGTCCAGGGCTGGTGTTCCCTTCGGCAGCCTGCCTGTGGCAGGTTTTCCCATCTTCCATCGGTGGCGCGTCTGCAGCAGGTCTTCCCATCTTCACCCTGGGGATGCGCGAGCCAAAAAGTTTGGAGACTACTTACTTAGAATACCCAGGGCACTGGGTGTGTTTAAGATGGAAGGGATCATTTACACTTGCTGGTAGTCTGATGAGTTAATGAGGTAATTAGCTCACCAGCTGGAGAGCCCAGGTAGGAAAGCGGGAAGTATAAAAGGCTAACCCTGGGAGCAGGAAAGGGGCTCCTCATAACTTTTACTCACAGCCTCAGACTTTAAGGTTAGAAGGAAGCATCATGATCATCTAGCCTGACCTCCTGCAAGTTGCAGACTACAGAACCTGACCCATCCAGTTCTGTAATAGACTCTTAACCTCTGGCTGAGTTACTGAAGTCAGCAAATCATGATTTAAAGACTTCAAGTTACAGAGAATTCACCATTTACACTAGTTTAAACCTGCAAGTGACCCATACCCTATGCTGCAGAGGAAGGCAAAAAATCCCCAAGGTCTCTGCCAATTTGACCCAGGGGAAAATTCCTTCCTGACCCCAAATATGGCAAGCCGTTAGACCCTGGGCATGTGGGCAAGACCCACCAGCCAGACACATGGGAAAAAATTCTCTGTTACTATGTGGTTGTAGTTTGTACTGGAATTTAGAAGGAAACAAACAATAAACACTCATGGTGACGGTACTTTGGTGTACCTGTGTGCTGCTTAATTCACCCACGGCTCTTATCAGCCAGGCTTTTCCTGGAGTGGAATAGGGAACCCATCACATTCCCCTTTAAGCAGGGCCGTCCCTAGCAATTCTGGGGCCCTATGCAGTGGGGGGGCCCAGGCCTCTGTGGGAGGGGTGGGGCTGGCTTGGGGGGCAGGGGGAAACCACCCCCCAGCACTCACTGGCGGCACGGCTGGGTCTGAGTCACTGCACTGCCCGCCGCTGGTGAGTGCAGGCCCGGCTCTGCTGCAGAGCTCGGGGGAGTGGGGGTAGGGCAGAGCAAGGCAGGGGCCCCGGGGAAGAGCTGGAGCACGACGCAGCTGTGTAGGGCACCACGAAATTTGGTGCCCCAAATTTCCTGGTGCCCTACGCAGCTGCTTACTTTGCGTATGGGTAAGGATGGCCCTACCTTTAAGATACTTGTTTTCTACACATGATGCACCATATTCTTCCTGTTCATATGGTGACCTAAAATTGCTTTTCCAGCAGCTCTATGCACCTCAATAGACTTAATTCAGTCCCTAAAACATCAGGCCCTCAGTGGATAATCTGAATGCACTAGGGGGAGGTGCTTGGATAACGCAGTGGTGGTTGTGGTGGGAGCACACAAGGGAGCAATCATCTTCCACAGTACATCTCAAACAGGTCCCATATCACAGTTTGGCTACATATCGTATAATGTCTGCGCTGGGCCTTCTGTAAAATCACAATATCATTGGCCCCAAATGATAACCAGTAAGGATGGCAAAGAATTTGTAGTATATAGTATATGTGCCAGTGAAGCAAAAGGCATCTTCCAGCTGAAACAATGACATGTGCTATGCAATTAATTTCACATGTGCCTACTTTTGAAAACTGGGCTCTCCATATGGCACTGAAGTACCAAGTGGAGCTTTACACATCCGTTTGAAGATGTCGATGAGTGTGAGCCATTTATAGATGAATAGAGACAAAATGCCCTGGAGAGTGTCCCAAAGCCACATGGTGTCCCCAGGGGCTAGATTTCATGTTTGGGTCTTTGCTTTAACTGACAACTTACTGAATATGCTTTGGAGGAGACTTGTACACATTGTTTATTTCCTCATGTGTATACAGTAATTTCCACTTGGCATATTTGTTCCTAATATGCCTGTCTGAGACAATAGGCAATGAATAACTGGGATGCAAAGCTAAGGCCTCTCACGTGGGGTCAAACCACATCAGATTGGAGCCCAGTCAGACACAGATGAGGAAGACGCACACAAGTTTAATGGCACTGGGATCATACAGAGCTGCTGCTTAATGCACAGGATTCCCTGCACTTCTCAAAAGCACAGATTGAGGCACATTTTCATGAGGCGTACGTGTGTGTCCGAGCTCAGGATTAGACTTCAGAATTGGATTTCATCCTGTGACTAATGACACAGCTATATAATAACAGAGCTACTCATAAAATTATTCTGAGAATGACAACATTCTTTCCCTGTTATATACTGTATTTATTTCTCAATATTAAAAAGAAAAGAAAAGCCAATGGGATCTAGCTTGCCTTTGATCCATGTGAGAGAGCTAGAAACTTTCCCCATCAGCAAGTTTTTCCATAACTGCCTACTGCAGGGTTCCTTTCATGATGTCCAGTGTCAGAGACAAGATACTGGACTAGATTCAGTGTGACAATTCCTGTATTCCTGATCCCCGATAGATTTGTACACTGAGAAATTACAAGGCCAGAAGGGACCATTGTTACCCTCTAGTCTGACTTTCCTGCATAATAGAGGCCATAGGGCTTCCCTGAATTAATTACAATTTGAACTAGAGTAAATCTTTTAGAAAACATCCAATCTTGATTTAAAAATTGTCAGTGATGAGGAACCCACCAGACACTTGGAAAATTGTTTTAATGGCTGTTACTCTCATTGTTAAAAATTTGTGCCTTTTATCTAGTCTGAATTTGTCTAGCTTCAACTTCCAGCCATTGGATCTTGTTATTCCTTTGTCTGCTAGACTGAAGAGCCCATTAATTTCAAATATCTGTTCCTCACATAGATACTTTTAACTCCATATATACACATGGGCATCAAGAGGAGAGCAGACCAAATTATTTGAGCTGGAGAGATTCAGAAGCAAATTTTCCAGGATACCCCATGATGTGCAAAGCACATCTATTGGAATCTGTGTTGCTGGAACAATTTTTATCGTGAGGGTGCTGAGAGCCATTGAATCAAACTGTAAACTCTGTACATAATGGAAACCACTTAGAGCCAGGGGGTGCAGTTGCCCCTCCCCCTGCACCCTTAGTTCCAGCACCTATGGTGTTGCTTGCACTTCATTTGGTCCATACAACTGAATCTTGCCCTCATGCTGCCCTGTACAATAAACTAGTGCACTTGTGAAGGCTGGAGTGAGTCCATAATGTATCCTGGTGAATAAAAAGGGGTTGATTTTTATTGCATTAGACACAGTGCTTCCTAAGGCCAAGTCAGACATGCAGTATACCCTTTGTGGACTAGCTGGACCTTTTTCAAAGGTAGGATAATAACTGACTTATTCTGTCATTTATCTTTTGTTCTTAAAAGTATCTTCTTTAAATTGGAGTGTTTTTGTAAGTAAGGCTTAGTCCTATTACCAAGTAAATGCTGATGTGCAAGGGCTAGACCAGGAAAGTTCTTAAGCCTGCTGCAAAATAGGAATAATGGAGATCTGTAGAATAATATCTCTCTCCTGTCTGGCTTCTAATCTATTGTATTTCTAATCACTAATGTTTAAGTGCCATTGTAATTACTGGGCTTTGCATGCGGCATTTGCCTCATGACAGTTTATCATTTATATGATGAAGTTTTATACAGTAATGTATGGGTGCAATGTCACAAAACAAACATCAAACTCTGCATGCGATTTCTGCAGTCAGTACGAGCGCAGTCAATGGCATCATTCTAGCTAACAGAAAGCAGGAGTAAGTCCAGAATGATATGCAAGGATTATCTTATGTTTCGCTTCAATTTCTTTGGCTCATGCAGTTGTTCTTCAGCTCTTGAAATCACAGGAGCATAGAAATTAAAGATAGAAAAGATGCATTATCTAATCTATCTGTCTATGGTATTTGTTAATGTGCTCCTCAACATAATATCTAGTTGCTGTTACTGCCTGTCATCTAGCCGATCCCCAGTGAACCATTCCTGCATTACATCCTACTATTTTTTAGTGCTTTGCCCAGTCTGATGTTAAGTGTCCTGAGCAATGGAGTTTCCACTTCTTCCTTAGGCAGATTATTCCATTGTTAGGAATTTTTTTCCTGATATTAAGTCTAAATTTTCCTATTCTGAATTTCATCCCATTGCTTCTAGTCATGTCGCCTAGTATAACCCAGAATAGAACAGAACCTCAGAGTGACGAACACCAGAATTACGAACTGACCAGTCAATCACACACCTCATTTGGAACTGGAAGTACGCAATCAGGCAGCAGCAGAGACCAAAAGAAAAAAACAAATAAATGTACACTAGTAAAAAATAAAGGGAAAGTTTAAAAATAAAAAAAGATTTGACAAGGGAAGGAAACTGTTTCTGTGCTGGTTTCATTTAAATTAAGATGGTTAAAAGCAGCATTTTTCTTCTGCATAGTTAAGTTTCATAGCGTTATTGAGTCAATGTTCAGTTGTAAACTTTTGAAAGAACCACCATAAAGTTTTGTTCAGAGTTACGAACAACCTCCATTCTCCGAGGTTCTTCGGTAGTTATTCCCTCTCCTTGGAACATGTGCAGGCAATTATTGTATCCCTCCTCCCTTAGTTGTCATATAGCCAACTATCCATATTTAAAAGGCTGATCCTGGAAAATTCTTAATCACATAAATAGTCCCTTTGAGTCTTGCATGAGAAAGGGCTGCAGGATACACAATGCTAAGTTCTTTCAGTCTTTCCATTTAAGCCAATCCCACCAGCCCCCTTACTCAGATGATGTTCTTTTTCTGAACTCCCACTAGTTTGTCTCCCTCTTCCTCGTAATAAGGTGCCCAGTACTGAATATAGAATTCCCGGGGGCAGTCTCACCAGAGTGCCGCTGCATGAGATGACAGGTTTGTTGCAGCACAGTGGCACTGATAATTATTTTCCATATTGGGCACCCTCCTTTTTCGTTTGAAAACAACAACAGTACTGACTGACTCATCGAGCCTACAGCCTCTGAGTCATTTTTTTATTTCTGGTTTCCACCGTTCCACCCTTTGCAGTGCAATGAATAGCACATACACACACATATACAACATGCAGCTAGAGTTCACATTTTTCCAGTAATAATGAAGCAATTGCCATATACCCATTGAAGAGAAATGATTGTACTTTGCACGCTCTGGCTATTGTTTTCCATCATATAAACTCTGCTCGTGAAATAAGGATGGTTGTACACTAAAACTGTTGTTGTTTTCACTCCGCTTGACTGCAAGCTAGCGTTGAGTCATTTAGAGAGTCAGCTTGAACTTTGAAAGTATAGGAATTGACCCTTTCAACCCCCCCTGCATTTTCTCTCTGGCTGGTTAGTAGCAGGAATCATGGCAGATGGGCACTTCCTGAGCAGGCGGGATGAGTCGTGAGGAAGTCCAAAGTGGTCACACTGAACAACCAGGGGCCATTGGTGGAAGAGGTGTAATGGGGAGCAGAAGAGGCAGGCAGGTGAGTGTAGGGAACCCCCCAAGTGAGTGCTAAGAAGTAGGCATGAAGCAGGGGTTGTTGAACAGGCAGTCAAGGGAGGGGAAGCAACACAGTTTCCCCAGGGAAAGCATAAGTGAATGGGCCTGGATGGTGGCTGACCAGTCTTTGGATGAAGGGCTTGCATACTCTAGGGGACAGGGAGAGGGGCTACGTGGTGGCAGGCTTGGGGAGAGGAAAGGGCGGTGGCCCTGGGAGGGCTATGAGGAGAAATGACCCAACGCTTGCCAGCCATTAAGAGCAGACAGTGATGCACTGTAGCCCTTTGATCAGACAGCTGTTTCTTAAGTTTATGTTTGACAGAGCTCAGCGTGTTGGCTACAGATCAGAATTTGCACAGGTGGCTGGGACTGAAGAGCTAACGGTAACTGAATGCTGTAGTCTCTCCATAGCATTGTCACCAGCTCTTCTCTTGTCCTGCTGTGATCTCCTGCCGTGAGGCCCTTAGCTAAGAGGTGTGCATTGGGAATAACCCAAACAAAACCAACACAACCAGTAGTTGGTTTGCCAATTCAGAGCCTGATTCTGGTGCCTGTTGCAGTGGTATCTAAGGGCCATATGGGTGTTGCACGGGGTTGAGAGAGAATTACTTCAGAGCAGGAGAAAAGTAGGGCCAATGTAATCAACATTGAAGACCTCTAGTCTTCCAGCATCCTCCCCACTAGGCAATGCTACTAGAGAAGCACTTTTGGGCCATATGGCCAGATCTGTAAAGGCATTTAGGCACCTAAAGACTCAGATATTCATCTCCCATTGGGGAGTTAGATGTCCAGGCTCTTCTGAAAAACCCACTAGGTGGCATCTTTAGGCACCTAATTACCTTTAAAAATCAGGCCCATTGCCTGCACCTTGAGCTGAGTGAATAATGCAAGGCAAATCATTTAATCCTCAGATTTTGCCTCTGCTGTGCACAGAAGGCTAGACTGTGATTTGCTAGGAAGGGGAAGAACAACCTGGGTCATGCCAGGAGCAGCGAAGGAATTGTTACTCAGGCAGTCACAATTCCTTCCCTGCTCCCTGTGCTTGGTCTGGGGGAGGAGAGGAGGCAACTATTTTATTTGGGGCAGGACACAGCCAGGACTCGTCTCATGCCCCACCCACTTGCTTGCAGGGAATATCGGGTTGTAGCTGGAGTCGCAATCTGAGCGGGGAATAGGGAGGAGGGTGCCTTTGCTCCCCTGTGTAGCTGAGAAAGGGCTATGACAATTTACCCAAAATGTATGATGCAATTGCAAACTGATCGTTCTTAACGTATTCATTGTACAGGATTATACACATTTTTTCCCATCATGCGACTAGTTCACAAGCAATTGATGGCAAATGACATTGGCATTTGTGGTTTGTTGGCTAGTGACCTAAATCATGGTATTGGTTCTCTTCCCCGGCTTGGATGATTTGTTTTATTAATATTTCTTTTGGATTTATCCAATGCTTAACATGCTGTAACTAGCTTACCACCCTAGGGTGCATTTTGAACTTTGAATATTAGAATCAAATATATAAATTATTTGCTTTGGCTGAATATTCAAGTTTGAATTCATTTTCTATGACCGTTCGTGCTAGCAAAACTGTGCTGATAAAATGTTTGTGGAAAGTAAATGCAAAAGGGTCATGAATGGGCTGAACTGAAATACTTTTTCAAATTCAAATGAATAATTACAGGATGCTTTTCCCTCTTGCTCCTCATTCAGGCTCCAATTACTACCCCTTAGGAATAAAGTTATGGAAGGATTGGGCTGTATTAAACTACAAGAAATTATAAGGTAATATTCTATATTTATTCTTTTGGTTTAGATGATTAAAGTAATAACGTTTATTGTAATGAAGCAATCTTTCCCTTTTTTATGGATCCTTTCCCATGTTTATTAAAATGTGGGTACTTCTGGTATACTGATTTATGATTTCTATTTCACTTAAAGCAATTTTTTTTTGTTAAAATGTAACCATTAGTGGGCAAAGGAAGACCTATAAAAAAGAAAAACAACCACCTATGTATCTGAGATTTTGAAGTTAAGGAGGACCTGATAGAAAGTCCATTAAAGTCAGTGGAAAGACACCTATTAAATTCAGTGGGATTTGGATCAGACCCAGAAAGGATATGAATGCAAGCAACAAGAGGTATAGAATTTACATACATTTTGAGGGCACCAGTCAACCTAAATCAATGTAACCTCAACCTCAGGCAGTTTCAGGAGTGATGTTTCTTCAGCATCGAGTGACAGGAGTATGGCAAACCCCACAGGAATCTCCATAGTTTGATGTTTAAGCAAATTTTACTGTAGCCACTTATATTTTAGTTTCATATAGAGCTGATTGAAATCTTTTTACTAGAAAGATAGGCCCATTGGAAAATGCTGATTTTTAAAACGTTGCTAGAAATTATTCACAGAAATGTCTGCAAATATTTTTTTTTTCAGGACCTGGTTAATCAAAGCACTCCAACATTTTGTTCTGTTATGAGTCATTACCATTTTTTCTCAACACAAGTAAGGCCCAGATTCAGCAAACCTGTTAAGCACTGGCTTAACTTTATGCATATACTTAATTCTATCCCTATTTGGCAAACAACTAAATCAAGTAATTAAAATTAAGCACATGCTTGAGTGCTTTGCTGAATCGGGCCCTTACTAGGTTGAGAAATAATATAATAACTTGTAACAGAATGTTGTTCTGTTGTTGTGGTGTAATTTTTAAATGATTGCCCATGGCTCCGTATAGATGATTCCTGGGCCAGACTAAGTTACTTTGACTAGTCCTAAATAATAAAAATCACCATCTCGGGGAGGGAACAATTTAATCAGGGCATCTGATAGGGTCCTACTGCAATATATGGGACATGACAACAGGAGAGCAAGTGGGAACTGGCCCTGGGTGAATTCACAATTCAACATGAGTATTACAAGAGGTTGGCACTCTGCCTGTAATACATCAAATGACCAAAGTTGTTCTAAAACAAGGCATGGGTGGTTATAATTCCTGATACACAGTTACACCCCTGAGGTTAGTAGGTACCATGTTTTCAAAAGTGCTCAACACCCAGTAAATCCCATTGAAAATTTGGCCATAGTTGGGTTGTATGTCAGCACAATGGTAGAAATTACAGTAATACTTCTAAAAAGAAAAGGAGTACTTGTGGCACCTTAGAGACTAACAAATTTATTAGAGCATAAGCTTTCGTGAGCTACAGCTCACTTCAACGGATGCATCCGATGAAGTGAGCTGTAGCTCACGAAAGCTTATGCTCTAATAAATTTGTTAGTCTCTAAGGTGCCACAAGTACTCCTTTTCTTTTTGCGAATACAGACTAACACGGCTGCTACTCTGAAACCAGTAATACTTCTAGTCACACAGGACATAAATATTAGATAACTGCTCTTTAATGACATGACAACTTAATATTGTTTTTAATACCATGTAACTGCATAGCGTGTACTGGCACTTGCAGATTATTATGTAATTATATTCGGTATGTCCGAAAGCAATTACCATGTGATGTAAACTGGCGTGGAGGAGAAACGCAATTGTGGGTTTACCCTGTGATAATTGTTCTTAACCTGTTAAAAATGTAGCAGCTGTATGTTAATTACAGTACTATGAAATTCAAATGTGAATAGTTACTATGTAAAACATGGTAGCCAAACTTTGTCCAACTAGGGGGCCATAGGGGCTGCTTGCTGGTTGCTAGAGGACCATGTCTAATTGCCTAATGTAGTGAAAATGGAGCAGAATATGTCTACCATCATCTTTAATATGGCAATACAACCCATGGGTACTAGAAGCAATGGTCTATCTCATTATGTGTGTGTACTTCAGTTTATTAACATGTGCTCACCCAAAGTCATGAATAGACTCTTTATAATAATGTCATACCAATGTCCAAAAGCTAAGAACAACCTAGAGCCCCTTCAATCTAAAACTCTTCAATTACTCCCCCCTAGACACTCTCACCTCATTTGCCTCCCCTTCAGGTCCACCTAGAAAAGCCTGAGAGAATACAGAAGGGCCTTGTAGTGTGACTTGAAGGTCCCTGAGGTGACCAGGATCTAGAGCTGGTTGAATAACAACAATATGAATCATGAAATTCTACCAGCTCTCCAAGGACCCCTAGCCATTTATGACTTTACAGACTAAAGCCTACACCTCTGAATACACCATGTCACGACTAGAAAGAAGAAACTGCAGCCCCATGAAGAGCACATGGCAATAATCCCATCTCCAAGTGGCTAAATCATGGGTCATTGAGGTGAGGACCCCATGAGAAAGAAAAACTACAATCTACTGGCTAGTACAAATGCTGTGAAGTGCTTTTGTCTAGAGCTACTATCAGGATGTCTAGAAGCTGCTGAAGACAGTCCAATGGTTAGGGCTTTAGCATGGCACTGGAGAAACCTGGATTCAATTTTCTGCTTTGCCACAGACTTCAGGTGTGATCTCGGGCAAGGCACTTAATCTCTCTGTGCCTCAGTTCTTCATCTGTAATATGGGGATACTAGCACTTCTCTACATTGCAGGGGTGTTGTGAGGATAAGCATATTAATGAGTCTGAGGCATTCAGATACAAAAATGATAGGGCCCATATAAGATACTTAGATAAAATACAGGTTGCAAACCTGAGTGGCAAAAGGAGGGAACTAACATCAGCGCTGTCTTTTTCTGCTTGTTTCTTCTGGGCTACCAACAAAAGGTCAGATTGGATGATTTTGTCTCAGCCAGCTCACTTTTGTTCAAACCCCGTTCTCAATAAGACACTGACCAGGGAGCTTTAGTCTTTGTAGGGCATCTCCTGCCCGTATTAATAGTGAAAGTAGCAATAGGCCAAAAGCAGAACAAAGTGAGATGTATTTGGCCCACAGGCTGCTATTCCTTGACCACCTTGATCTTAAGAAAAATATTTCTATATTTTTTTGCCCAGGAACTGAGCATTGTGTGTATTTTCCTAGCACTGCAGGAGCAGATGGAAGTAGGAGAACAAAAAGGGCAAAAAAAATAAAAACCCTAAAGATATCCTCAGAATAGGTAAACATAACAGAAACATTATCTGGGTCACATTTGGGCAACAGAGTTTGCTCTGTTTCAAGTGCAAATGGTTTACTGATGATTTAGATGAACTTCCTGGGGAGTGTTTGAAAATTCCTGGCACATGTTCTATTTACCATCTGTTAGGAGGACTTTGATGAGCCAGCAAAGACATGTTGGAATGGAGTAGTTGTTATAACTGAGTGATCCACTAACTTCAGCATCTTTCAATCCTTTTGATTATTTACAGTGATGTAAATAAATGTACTTTTGTCAGAAAGTTCCAACACTGACTATTCCTTCATATCTAATAAAACTTTTCTACGTTTCTACCCTAACTTGGAAATAACAGTCTCAACAAGCTGAAAAATATAGAAATTTCTTTCCTAAAGATCTTCTTCTGAGGTGTTATGAACAGTCATAATTTATTTGCATTGGTATAGTACTTCATCTTAATATTCCCACCAGGCCCATGTGCCCACACCTGGAAAGAAAGCTGATGGAATTTTTTCATAATTTCAAAAATTTGTACAAGGAATGTTACCATTTTTGCAAAAATTTCCTCTGTTTTTCAACCAACTAAAAGAACTGGTCAATAAAATGTTTACCAGCTTTATTTGTAAATATTATAGCCTACAAGATACCAAATACTTTATCCTGTTGTACCAGACAAAAATTTTGTTAAACTGAAGTTAAAGTTGAGAATACATATCCATAACATAAAGGTTTTAAAAAAAATACCTTTATAAGGGCACTGCAATTATTAAAACCAACCATGCTCTAAACCCCCTGAAAAAAACAAACCAATCAAGCCCAAACCAAGAAACTGAAAGTAAAGGTTGAACTTAAGAGACCCAAACTTTTGAATGCACAGGTATATGGCCAACTGATCAACACTGTGCCTTAAAATTAGGCTACTAACACTTCCCTACTTTACGAAGATGTTGTGAGGTTTAATTAATTAATATTTGTAAAACACTTTGAGATCCTCACATGGAAGGCACTATAACACTGCAAAGTATTATTACAAAATATTAATTACAATTTGTATATGTATACACAAGATTAAATTATGATCTTGTTTCTCTCAATAGGTGTTCATTGCCTTTTATGGTAATGTGTCAAGGAAAATAATTAAATCTCTGATTTACCTAGACATAATGTACATATTTTTTGCCAATAAAATAATAATATAAATGATATGCAAGAAAAACAGTGAAACATAGTTTCACTTTGGAAACTGGAGTGAAAAACTCTTATATCTAAATACTGCCAGACTATCATAAATTTTAATGTGGAATATTCTTAACTGTCAATGTACAGTGATACTGAGCAGGTCATCCGTATTTTCCATTTTTTGCAAGAAACCCAAATGATGAATTAAATCAATTGATAGTTGGTGGTGATAAGTGAGAATAGTTTCCTCTTCCAGGTATGTGGAATGATAGTTCTTTTTTCTTTCTATCTTATTTTTTCTCTAGATAAACCACACTTAAAATAAAGTCCACTAACCTGGACTTTAGTTGCTGAAGTCAGTGGATATGAGCGTACTCAGTAACAGGCCTTACATTTGTAAATTCCTAAGTATATTGGTTGAAATTTTCAAAAGTGTTAAGTGATTTTCAATTGTTGAGCTGGAGACACCTTAAAGGGGTCTCATTTTCAGAAAGTGCAAGGCATCCATACTCTAAAAATAAGGCCCCTGCAAGGAGTCTCAGGTTGGGGCACCCAAAAATTGAAAGTCACCTTTTAAAATTGTAGCTTTGTTTACTCACATTCCTTGATTCAAATACTTTCCTGATTGCGACCGATTGGGCAAATCTATGAAAAATGTCAATTAGCAACGACAATCCCATGTTGGTATGGATTATCATCATATGCCGTGTGGGAGAATGCATAACAAAAAGAATTTTAGCCAAATGCATCCCGGAAAGAAAGAAACATCTCTGCACAAATAAGACTGTTTCTTAAGAGAAAACTTCTCAAAAAGTGCCTGCAAGTCTTCTGCACACAAAACTAGCCACTGAATTTAATGGGAGTATTGTATGTGTGCAAACCCTGGTCCCTCAGCATAGCCTGAATACATGGGCTATGGACAAAGGAATTGACGTGGGTGAGCAGCCTGGAGTGGGGAGGATGAAATTGCACTTCCAGTGTGGAAGCAGATCCTAGAACATCCTCACAGACAAACCATGTCAACTAATGTTTCCAGCCAACTATACATCTCATATGTGGTGTTTGGGTAAAGGGGATGGAACATAGGTGGATTCCCTTTCAGGGAATTCCTGTGCCATAAATGTGGCACAAGAGTAACATAGGTGGCTCCATGATGCCCTGTGATGGGGTGCTCACCCCACACAAGGCCTAAACAGGTAAAACAAGCCAATTAAGCTATAGGCTACACCTGGCACAAAGCCAGGGACTGCTAAAGCCTTATGACTGATCAAGCCTGCTACGGTTGAGGTGGGATAAGTTTATAAAGAGAGGAAGTTGGTGTAGGAAAAGGGCTGTAGGGAGGAACTCTGCAGTCACTCCCTAGAGAAGAGGGGAATTGGCTAAAGGCAAGGAGAAGTTCTAAGGGGTCAACCACCAGGTGGACAAGGGTGACCCTTGGACTTTAAGAAAGCCTTTGACAAGGTCCCTCACCAAAGGCTCTTAAGAAAAGTAAGGAGTCATGGGATAAAGGGAAGGTCCCCTCATTGATAAGTAATCATTAAAAGATAGGAAATAAAGAAATAAACTGTCAGTTTTCACAGTGGAGAGAGGTAAATAGCAGCAAGTATCTGTACCGCGGGACCTATGCTATTCAAGTATTCATAAATTATCTGGAAAAAGGGGTAAACAGTGAAGTGGCAAAGTTTGCAGACACTACAAAATTACTCAAGATAGTAAAGTCCAAAGCAGACTGCGAAGAGTTATGAGAGGATCTCACAAAACCGGATGACGGCAATGCTGAAATTCAAAGTAATGCACACTGGAAAACATAATCCTAACTACACACACAGAATGAAGGGGTCTAAATTTCTGTTACCACTCAAGAAAGAGATCTTTGCATCATTGTGGCTAGTTCTCTGAAAACATTTGCTCAATGTGCTGTAGTGGTCAAAAAGGCTAGCAGCATGTTGGGAACCATTAGGAAAGGAATAGGTAAGATGACAGAAGATATCATAATGCCTCTATATAACTCCATGTTACATGCACACCTTGAATATTGTGTGCAGTTCTGGTTGCCCCATCTCAAAAAGATATATTAGAAATGGAAAAAGTACAGAGAAGGGCAAGAAAAATGATGAGGGAGATGGAACAGCTTCCATCTGAGAGGAGATTAAAAAACCAGGGACTATTCAGCTTGGGAAAGAGATGACTGGGGAGGGGGGGATATGATCGAGGTCTATAAAATTATGAATGGTGTGGAGAAAATGCATAGGAATGTGTTATTTACCCTTTGACATAACACACAAACTAGGAGTCACCCAGTGAAATTAAAAGGCAGGAGGTTTAAAACACAAAAGGAAGTACTACTTCACACAATCCACAGTCAGCATGTGGAACTGGTTGCCAGGGGATGTTGTGAAGGCCAAAACTATATCTGGGTTCCAAAAAGAATTAGATAAGTTCATGGAGGATTGGTCCATCAATGACTATTAGCCAAGATGATCAGGGATGCAACCTCATGGTCTTGGTGTCCCTAAACCTTTGATTGTTAGAGTCTAGGACTGGACGACAGGGGATGGATCACTCAAAAATTGCCCTGTTCTGTTCATTGCCTCTGAAGCATCTGGCACCAGCCACTGTCAGAAGATAGGATACTGGGCTAGATGGACCATTGGTCTGACCCAGTATGGCCATTCTTATGTTCTTATGTTATGTTCTTAAGCCCTGGGATCCTGCCTTGGAATACAGACTCTGGGAAGAACCCAAGGGAGGGTGATGTAGCCATAGGGAGCAGAGGAAGCTCCAGTAGTAACCCAGTGGGAGATCTAGAAGATGGGGAAAAAAGGTAGGAAAGAGCTCAGGAAAAGAGCAAGAAGGTGGGAGCTTGAGCAGACTGTGGTTGCTGGGCATAGGGTTCCTGGGCTGGCACCTGGAATAGCAGATGGGCTTGGATTTCCCCATAGGGAAAATGGCACAGTCTTTTTTGGGAAGACTGCCTGGAATGGCACCCAGACAGTGGGTTCAGTGAGACTTTGTTACCCTGGAAGAGGAAAACTGTATAGTGACCAGGCCGGAGGGCCAGGCCACAAAGACAAAGGGCCAAGTGACAAAGAGGAAGCACTGAGTCTCCTAGAAAAGGGATATGATGCAAGTGAGAGACGGATGGGAGCATCAGTCTGAGCAGAGCTAGTCCCAGGACACAGCCATAAGGGGGTGTCCCAGCAGTGAGTAGAATCTCCATGACATACCCTGTCTCGCAGCCCCTGGTATAGATGCATGGCAGAAGTAGGTGCATGGCAGAGATAGGAAGGGGCATATTGGGAGGGGTGTGGCCAGAGAACTCCACACTCTGGCTATTCTGGACTTTGGGATTGCTACATTTGGAACTGTGAGCAGCAGTCACGCCAACCACCAGAAAAGCCCTGAACTGGGGATAGAAAGGTGGCACATAGCCACTGCTGTGTCCCCCACATGCCCCAGGCTATGTCACTCAGAGGTGCAGCTCATAATCTGGTCCCTGTTCTGCAACAATTATTTGTTTTACCAACCCTGCTCCTGCTCGGCAAGTTATCCCTGAAACATGCTCCAATGAGTATATCACTAAACAACAGTTTTGTTGAACAAATTCTTTCCAAGCTGAGGCCTTATGTGCCATAGGGGATAGCGCTGATGAAGATATATGGAACGGGATCTCTCACTCCTCCTCCACTGATGGTGTTTTACAAACACGCAGGCATAGAACAAATATACAAAACTGGATTGAACGTGTGTTGGAAGGAATGCAACCTGAAAGTTACCTTCCTGCCCATCTGGTGGGAATGTCCTAGAGTATTTTCCGCAATCCTGGAAAGATGCCTGTTGACAAATTAAAGACATAACAGGAACTAAACTCCCACAGGATCCATTGCTCTTGCTTCTGTGGATGGGTCTATTCCATGGGTCTATGATTAGGAAAGAATTGAATTAATCACCCACGTATTGGTAGTAGCTGGATGTATTGTCACTTCCAGTTGTAAGAGGAAGGACCCTGCTATCTCTCATGGAATGGGTTGGCTAAATTTGGGACATTTCAAACATGGAAAAAATCACTTTGTTGAAAGGACAATTGAATCAGTGTCTTCTAACTTGGGATGCTGGCTTTTAGATTCTCTTAGTGTAAAATAATTTAGCAAGCAAAGACATAAGCAAATCTTTATTTTCATGTCCTGATTTCTTGCAGATTGCTGACTGGCTTGGACATAGGGATTTTCACTGCATGTGCAAATGCAGGTGCGTTTTTATTTCATTAAAATGATTAAAACAAAAGAGAGGTTTTTTTAAAGCAATATCCATGTAGAATGCTGCCCTTTGCACATTATTATTATTAGTTTTATAGAGCCCAGAGGTATCATAGGCACTTAAAAAAACACACATGATTCAAGTTTCATCAAAGAATTTACAGTCTTACGGTCCTGGTACTGCAAGCGTTTCTTCACATGAATAATGTTGTCCGTGTTAGTAATCCCATGCACATACAAAGTTGCAGGACTGAAGCTTATGTGCTGCAATTGACTGACACGTGAGGATATAAAAAGCACTAGGAAGGGGAGGAAATGGGTTACAGATATATGATAAACAGCCAAGGTATACATTCGTCTTGGTGGTACAATCTCTTTAAAATTGAGCATACACATTTTCTACCGTGAATGCAAAATACAGAGTAAAGCTATCTGGTTTGTGAAATACTGGCTGAAGTGACAAAAGCACAGTGTCAAAATCTCATTAACCTTTCTGTCCCAGGTATTGTGCATTATAGCTCTTAAAACCTCCCCCTGTTTGTTATGTGCAAGTACACACCAGTAGCTGCAGAGAGTTAATGAGATGGGTTCAAACTAGAACCTCTTATCCATCCTCACCCACAACTCAGATGTTACTGCTTTGGATAAAGCGAGATCTGGTGAAAGTGAAGTGAAGTGGAGACTTTAGAGATGTCACGTCGTATCTCTGCGCCTCAATTCCCCATTTGTAACAGCACTTCCCTACCTCACAGGGGTGTTGTGACGATAAATACATTGAAGATTGTGAGTTGGTTACTACCGTGATGGGGGCCATATAAGTGCCTAGGAAAGAGAGAGAGAACTAACAGTTTGACAGCGGAGCAGATGGCTGCTTTGTCACTTACCGCCTTAGGTCTGGCGCTAACACAAGAGGAAGGGCATGAGCTCTCTGTGAACTCTCAGGGCCTGCCAGAAGGTACTGCTAACAGAACCTGGCATAGGATTGAGGATTGATGCATCCTCGAGGGAGGCTGGTGGCCCTGCATGAGACTGTGCAAAGGCAGGCAGAAGTTCTTCTCACTTCCCTGCACCAAGGGGAAAATACCTCACCAAACACTCGATCTGTTCCTCAGAACAAGATCCTGAGGGAAGATGGATAAAAGCCTTCAATGGACAGCCAAGAGGGGGATGCTGTTGTGGATTGCTTTTTATGCACTCCAGAAGAAGGTGGAGTTTTTGTTTTGGCTGGAGGACTAAACTACTCAGAGAGAGGAAAACTGACCCTCATCCTCCACAGTCAGAGATAAGAGACTTTGCCACACTGCCCCAGGCAGAAGAGGGCAAGTGAAATTTTAGGCTCCATAGAAAGTCCCAGCCCAAGTGTTTTAGCAGAGGTCTCTCTCTACAACATAGAGGAGAGTGGAAAAGTGAAATGAAATGCAGCAGCTGCCAGAACTGGTACTGTAGCTAGGATCTTTAGTGTAGTCTGTTCTTATTAATAGGTGCAAATTGTGCACTGTGTAAAATGATAAAAAGATGTTTAAATCTAATTATACACAATTCTGTCTTGTCAAGAATAACGTTTCAATTAAGGTACATTTTAAAACTGCCAGCATCTATGCAGGCAATGATTGTCAGCTTGCTGTAAAATGGAAGATTGCGTTGTACAGCTGGATAAATTAATTTCCCAAAAGACAAGATGCAGTTGCTCCAGTATAAATCAGTTGTAGTTTAGCTTGTTAGGCATGTTTGTGGCTTATCACAGGGAAGCTAAACACTACCAATGGCTGCAGTGCAATAACTGCTTGCAGGGGTAAATCCAGTTCAGTGCAATTGTTTGGAGCAGAGCCTGCAGTGGTGGATGCAAGACCTGTGAGTGCTTACATGTCTGATCTTCTGAAAAGGCAAACAGCTATCAGTAGTTGACCGTAAGAACTGATGTTGTCTATGCTAAATAGAAGGACCACTTGAAGAACAGAAACATGCCTGTGATGGGGCTTTTGGATCCTTTCTGGAGATTGGTGAGGAAAGAGTTAATTCTCTTCCCCTGGACAGAGGCAGGCAGGATCACGATTGTTTTCCTTGCATTCAGGGAACTGCAGAATAGCAAGGCTGAGCCAGTTATGACCCACTAGCCCAATCCTTCAAGGCCCTGAAGAGTCTGTTGGGGACTTTAGCACACAGTCTGGGTCCAACTATCTTCTCTTGGTGCACACAGATTTGATAATGCCATTGGCGGTTGACTGGTCTATTGCCCCTAATAAGCGCTTGTCTTTTCTAGAGGTAGGTTTTATTCTTTAAATTTATTTTTGTTTCTCTTATATTTGGCACTGGGCACTGAACCTTTTGATGTAAACAGAGGAGCAAGATAGTGTAGTTCAGAAACCATTCCAAGTCATGGACACCGATTGTTTCATCTCAGTCCCCGTCAGGGTAGTTTGCTGAGCTATGCTTAATGTACTGTGGGTACTTTTTTTTTATGAAGATGTGGGATGTTTCACATGATGACAGTCCACAGTGGGGTGCATTCATTTTATTCCAGATTACAATACAAATATATAAAGGACCAGACTGAAAGCAAACGTGATGATGATGATGATGATGAATAATTGCAAGGGGGGAGAAAAAACATTTTCAGAGAGACACACTAGACAACGGTGAAGCTTCGTGGAGCTTACAAAAAACTATATAAATCAGGGTAGACAATAGATGTTGATATTACTTCAGAATACAGGAACACTTCAAGAGTCCCCTTTAAAACATTTTTTTAAGCCAGTGATTGCTTATTTCATGATCAGTGAATCTGAGGAGTAAATACATTATGGACTTCGATAAGAAACTGATAAAATTTACATGTGTTGTATCTAGAGTTGGCTGAACATTTTTAAACAAAAGAATGACTTTTGTATTAAATGGAAATTTTGACAACAATCTTTTTTTCCAGTTTTTGTGTGTCCAAAATCTTAAAACTTTGGTGTTTGATTTTTTATTTTTATGTAAACCTGAGAAATTCCATAACAAAATTTCTACAAAAATGAAAAACTTCATTTTTTTTTCAAACTTTTTCACAGAAAATAATAAAAACATTTTCCAACCCGCTTTAGTTGTGACCATCCTGCTTCAAATTTAGATCCCTGTTTCACCTTCTGGTTGTGTTGCACTGCTCAGGCAGCATAAAATAGCTGGAAAGGCAGGGGAAATTCCTGCATGGCATAAAGCTAACATAACCAGTAGTATCCCACCTGCTCCCTGCCCCACAATTAGGGGGAATTCTGCAGGCATAAGGGATAGTGAACAAAGCAAATTGCACTCCAGCAATCCTGGGCCAGTTGGAACAGCTCTAGGGAACCATTACTGTCAGAGTAATTTAGAGCAGCCCTGAGGCTGCTTTAAGTTATACCAAGGGCTGAAACAGTCTCTGTCTCATCCCAGTATGATGGGGAGGGGGAAGGGAAGGGGACATAAAGATGAGTTAGAACCACATGCCCCTGTCCCTATTTATTCCTGAGCCAATCATAACCTGGTTGGACCCATGAATCTGGCCATTCATCTTCAAGATTGTTCTCAGCCTTCTGAAGGGATGAACAGGTTCCTATTCCTTTTATTTGTTTACCTAAGAGCTGTTGTTTTAATCCAGCTCTCATTCAGCCTTTTCATAACGTCTGTGTCAGGTTTCCTTTACAAGGAGGCAGAAGCTGCCCAAAGAATCAAATATTTTTCTCCCCAGGGACACAAAGCTAACTATGGCAGAAACCATTGATTGGTCCTTTAATCCATTATCAGATTGAAGGGGGAATCAGTGAAAATTTTGATGGTGCTAATTTGCCCTTGGGCATTTCTGACTATTAATGTAATAGCAAAAATAAATAAAGTCAAATCCTTGTAAGAGCAACACCTCCCTTTGCAAAAAGTGAAAACAAATTCACATGTGCCAAAAACAAAACACGCCCCCTCCCATACCTCACAGCAGAAGTATTTAAATGAGAAATGTGCACCAACTACCCACCTGGGTACCCATGCCTCCTTTCAAACAATAGTGCCTCCCCTTCATTGCTAAAATGTGGGCTGGTTCTGTTTTGATCTCCCACCTTTTAAAAAAAAATCCAGGAATAACCCTTTGAATCCCTCTGTTGCCTTATTTTGTGCCTTAACATGCATAGAATATCTCCCCATCTACTCTTTTCAAAGTAGTGGTCGAAGTGGGCCACTACAAATGGATACATTTAGAGGTCATGCCAAGGCAGGGAATACTACTACTACTAAATATATTAAGGTATTATAATGCTAATTCAGAAATGTCGGTCTCAACCTGTTTTACAAAGGAAAGTGTCTCCTCTCCTAAGCTCCACCTACAACCCACTCATGTATGGCATCAAAATGAGATGCCACCGGGAGTAGATTGGGTTAGTCTTCGCAATATGATCATCCCTCTCCTGTCTTGCGTGTGTTTCGGGTGTCTGTGCAGTCTACTAGTGTTTTCCTGCAGAGCTGTGGGAAAGAGTTGCCATGTAAACTTGCAACAGTGAATCCAGGGCAGAAATTGTCTCCAAAGCCTTCCTGGAACACTGGTTTTGGCTCCAACTGCCATAGAAACAAGAGCCCCTCCTCTTCAGAAAGCAGCCTGAGGAGCCTGGGATAGGTCACCAGAGATCTCTGAACAAATACTAAGGATGTTTCTGTGACAGCCTTGGAGCTGCCTGTGGTAATTTATGAATACTCTATATTCTATATGTTTGGCTGCTTGTTGTAAGAGGGTTTACCGCATGAATACGTGGGGTTCGTTCAAGAAGAGTCTGGCTGCATGTAAGCAGGAAAGGGAACAATGGCTTCAGCTAGCCATACAGCTCCCAACAACTTGAGGTACAATGCAAGCGCCTTTACTCTGAAAGTCCATCACCACCACCACCCTTCTGAGGTCACCAGATTGTTTTTTGGGCAGTAGAATAAAAAAGGGCCTGTTAAATTGAAAACAAATTTGGCTGGATTTTTAAAAGACAGTCCCTCAAGGAGAGGGGAAGGAGAGTTAAGAGGAACAGAATGAAACTAGTCTCCCAGAAGTTAGGGGTCTGGGGCAAGATAGAGATGCTTGTAGACCTTTTTTTGTTTAATAAATCTTCTCTTATGCCAGGTTTTGTTATTGTTATCTTATTGTTAAGATTAAACAATACTTTGTTATAGGAGGGCTGTTTTGGGTCACTGTAATCCAGACTCCTGAAGCGAAGAACCTCTGATGCCCAAACCTAGTTAGTCTTTCTAGGTAAGCACAGCTAATCCATAAAGTACTGTAGCCTAGGGACAGTCTACGAATGGGAGAATTGTAGAATTATATCCCAAGAGAGGTAAAGGCCCAAGGCCTGAGACCTGACAGGACACACTCAAGAGACCAGAAGAGGGGTCATAAGTTCAGCTACCCTTGCAAATGTGACCATTCATCCAAAGAGAGGACGTCTGAAAGGCTGAGGATAAACAGCCCCAAAGTTGGGAGAATCACGTGGGGGCACTGTAGGCATAGCCAGAGCTCCTGGCTTATTCTCTGCAAGTACCAGTCCTTGCTGCTGCTACAATGAACCCAAGATCCCTGTTTACAGCTTGTGAGAACTTCAGAGACCAAGAGAGGAGAGACTCACCACAAGTGGATGTAGGTAGCCTCCTGCTACAGTTTAGGGTGGGCTCTCCCACCTCACCCTCATACAGAGAGGCAGGAGTTCCCGAGAGAACGTTGTGCATCTTGTATTCTGCCCCATTACTGGAGTCTCTGATCCCCACCTACAAACAGAGCAATTTTGAGCACTTATGACTGAATGTTTTCTTGCCATTGACTAATCAGCATTCTTAGCTAACCCATAATGTGCATTGAAGTTAGTTTTGCATAAGGAAGATCTGTTTGGGGTGGGGGGGTTGGATCTTAGGGGTTATAATGTTAGCCTACAATTACCTAATGCAGTAAAGGCAGTCAGCCTTTTTTTACAGTAATCTATTTTCAGATTCTTACCTCTTGTGAGTTTATACAAAGCCCTCCAGGGAGGGCTGCCCACTCTTGTATCTTTCCCTTGTCCATGTATGCATCTTATTAACAAATCAGGTCACTCCCATTAGTGTAAATGGGGTACTCTGGGTTTCCCTGCAAATGAAGTTCTGGGGGAGGGGACTAGAGGGTGCACTTGGGGTGTACCAACTGCTTTGCCAGCTGGAGGTGCCACACATTCTTTAATCTGGTACCCAACATCCTTCTAGAAGCCCGCTTCCCAAGGTTCCAGTAGCCCCATAACTGTTGCTAAAATCCTGATGACAGCTACTCAGATGATAGTGCCCTTACTTGGAGCCAAGTGAGTGGAGTCCTTGTGCAGGAGGTCTTACACTTTGATCATCAGTGAAATAGTTTGAAATGTTGACATTTGTGCTGCTGTTAGGCTTCAGAGTTAACACCTCATTGGGATGGCTAGGTGCAGTCCATCTGTCCCTCAGAGCTACTATTTCAAGCTGTCAGCAGGTGCGGGTAGATATCAGTGCAGTCAGTAGAGTTATGCCAGTTTTACACTAGTTTAAGTGAGAACAGAATTAGGCCCGGGAGTTTCCTCTCCCTTGTATGGATTATTTCTATTTTAAGAGTCAATGTGGCTCTAAATTACTAAAATCAGGGGAACACAAAATTAAAATGAACAAAAATATTACTCTAATGCACTGTGGCCTATACTGGAATTTAATATCAGAAAGCTGAGTTAAGGAAAAGAAAAATATAAATCTGTGACCCTTGTAGAAAGGGTACTCCACAGAAATGGGGCTAAGCAGGAGAAGAAAGGACCATGAAAGTCACTATCACATGAGACAACAACATTGAGAGTCATTGATTGCAAGGATGACAATAACCTGATTATTTACTGCACAGAACTGCTGAGCATCAGTGACTTCCATTGGAATCAGTCCTTTCTCAGGAGGGTTTACTGGTAAAGTATAGGCTCTTATGCTGAGTCTTATGTGAAACAAGCAAATGATGTGAGTCCATTTAAAAAACTGAGCTGACCAGTATTAGAAATAAGATGCTTTTAGAATCTAGGTGGCAGAATTGTGAATTATGCTGGGTGTTGTTCATAGCAAAGGCCATCCAAAATATTACCCTTGAGTTGAACTGGGAGGGAGATACTCTTCTGAGCTCCAGACACAAAATAAGCTCTGCCCACATGAGACAGCATTCACTATATATTGTGCAGATATTCCAAGAGTGATCATGCACACGCTCTAGAATCCTTGGGCTCAGTTTGCCGTAGGTGAGATCCAAGTACACCTATTAGCTCAGCTTGTCTTTCTCTTGGTGAGGCTCGCATCCCCTGCTGGACTTCCTGAGCTTGATTCCCTCCTTGGGCGCTCAGATGCCCCATTGCAAATGCAGACAGATGTCACTACACCAGTTACATATTTCCAAGAACATATTCATAGATTTTAAGACCAGAAGGAACCATTATGATAAACTATTCTGACTTTCTGTATAACACAGGCATTAGAATTTCACCCAGTAATTCCTGCATCAAGCCCATAACTTTTGGTTGAGCTAGAGCATATCTTCGTAGAATCATAGAATATCAGGGTTGAAAGGGACCTCAGGAGGTCGTCTAGTCCAGCCTCCTGCTCAAAGCAGGACCAATCCCCAACTAAATCATCCCAACTAGGGCTTTGTCAAGCCTGACCTTAAAAAACCTCCAAGGAAGGAGATTCCACCATCTCCCTAGGTAACACATTCCAGTGCTTCACAACCCTCCTAGTGAAAAAGTTTTTTCTAATATCCATCCTAAACCTCCCCCACTGCAACTTGAGACCATTGTTCTGTCATTGTACTCCTTGTTCTGTCATCTGCTACCACTGAGAACAGTCAAGATCCATCCTCTTTGGAACTCCCTTTCAAGTAGTTGAAAGCAGCTATCAAATACCCCTCATTCTTCTCTTCCACAGACTAAACAAATCCGGTTTCCTTAGCCTCTCCTCATAAGTCATGTGCTCCAGTTCCCTAATCATTTTTGTTGCCCTCCGCTGGATGCTTTCCAATTTTTTCACATCCTTCTTGTAGTGTGGGGCCCAAAACTGGACACAGCACTCCAGACGAGGCCTCATCAATGTCGAATAGAGAGGAACGATCACGTCCCTCAATCTGCTGTCAATGCCCCTACTTATACAGCCCAAAATGCCATTGGCCTTCTTGGCAACAAGGACACACTGTTGACTCATATCCAGCTGCTTGTCCACTGTAACCCCTAGGGTCCTTTTCTGCAGAACTGCTGCCTAGACACTCGGTCCCTAGTCTGTAGCAGTGCATGGGATTCTTCCATCCTAAGTTTAGGACTCTGCACTTGTCCTTGTTGAATCTCATCAAATTTCTTTTGGCCCAATCCTCTAATTTGTCTAGGTCCCTCTGTATCCTATCCCTACCCTCCAGCATATTTACTCTCCTCCCAGTTTAGAAAGACATCCAATCTTACAATTCATGTTGTTCCAATGGGTAATTACCCTCACTTTAAAAAATCTGCACTTTGTTTCGCTTTGAATTTGTCTAGTTTCAGTTTCTAGCAAGTGGTCTCATTATGGCTTTCTGCTGGATTAAAGAGCCCTCTACTATCAAAAATTTTCTCTCCGTTACAGACTGATTAAGTCACCTCTTATCTGTTTCTTGGATAAACTAAATAGATGGATCTTCTTTAGTCTCTCACTGTAAGGCAGGTTCTTCAGACCTTGAATCATTCTTGTAACTCTTTTCTGAGCCCTTCAATGTTCCGTCAATGTTCTTCTAAAAATCTGGATTCCACAATTGGGCACAACCTGCACTCCAAGTGCAAAAGGATTCCTAGCTTTCCAGAACTAGAGTTCTGTAAGTTAATAATGTAGTCAAGTATCAAATTTTGCTGGGACGCCACTGAGAAGTTTCCTGTCTTCACATTCAGCTTTAATGCTCTTCAAAAAGCAGCCACAACAAGGAAAAAATATTAAGGATAAAATTTTGAGCAGAATCTTGTGTGTCTTTGTATAACTTACTAGTGAGAATTATGGAAATCCTCTATTACATTCATAAATGTACATCAAACTACAGTCCTTACTTTCATCACATACAGATGAAAATATTCAGTTACATTATCTAGTGACTGATGAAAGTAATATGAAAAAGACTGTTAGAAGCTGATAATGCACCAAATATGGTTCTCAACAGCACCAGTGTAAATCTATAATAATGTCCCTAAAATGGACTACATAACCTCTTGATGCCCCTTCCAGCCCTGCATTTCTATTATTTTGTGATGATAAAGACTGAAATTCATGGGATTATGCTGGTAATTGAGATGGAATCCAGCCCATTTTCTTTATTATATGATTAAGGATGTGCGATTTATGCTGAGAGGAGTTAATTTCCAGTTGCCACTAAACAGTTAATCCAGATGGCCTTTCACAATTAATCAACATGGTTTGGAGAATTTGTCACTTTAAGGGTGATCAAATACTTATTTTAAAACATTTTGATAATTTGGGCTGGGGATTTCAAAGGAGCCTAAGGGTGTTAGGTGCCTGATTCCGATTAACAACAATGGGATTTGGGCACTAATTTCCTTAAACTCTTTAAAAAAATCTCAGCATTACTGTACAGCTGATCTTAACTGCATGCATCAGAGAACAGAAGGAAGCACTTTAAAAATAGCATTGTTGAACTAAATCCAGTAAAAGAGATACTGGTTTTTTCCTCCCTGAGACATTATATATTTAAACTCTCAAAATTAATTGAATAACATTAACTTTGTTGACATATCAGTCATTTAATCTTTCAGATTAAATTAGAAATGGCAATATCTTTTGGTTTGACTCTTTTCAGATTAAAATTTTGTCTTGTGTAAAGAAAAATCATGAATTAAATAACTTTAAAATTGGGCATTTCTCAAGGATAATTAGAGGTTTCCTTTCTTACCAACAATAATCTAATACTGTGATTAAAATACTACCTTGGAGTACTTCAGTTAGTTCTGCTAAAAATTTGGTTTATTTTCATAGTCACTTTCCAGTGTAACATCCTGTCCCCCCTACGTTATAGCAATAGTTAGGGTTTTATCTGCCAGCTTATTGTTAGTATCACAAGTAAAATTTTGTGCAACTCTTTGAAAATCTTATTCTAACTATATATACTCAAATCCCTGGTTTGGCTCTCTGATTCATTAGTTGCAATAACATCATATTTGAACACACACACACATTATCTGTATATCGTCTTTCATTCCCTTTTCTGTAGACATTGGGACCTACGAAAAGTGAATTTGGAGATAGATCCCCACAACCACTTCACTTGGATGTGAACAAAGTGAAATAAAAATCCCAGTGCTTCACTGCATTGAGAAAAGAGCAATTCCAGTCACAGTGAAATTTATATATTGAGCAAAAGTAATCTGTGTTGAAAAAAGATTTCACCATAAGAAAGTTCCAGTGTTTGCACAAATCTATAAATATACACTATATATAGATGTGTATGTATACATATGTATAGGTGCTGCATATACAAAGAGACATGTATACATACTTACTGGATGTGTATATAACATTTTATATACAGATCTATTCCTCATCGTGAAGCTATCATTAAGATTTAAACAAGAGAATTTAGAGCATAGAGAGGTACATTTTCAAATCCTGGTGTAGGGAGTTTATCTGCAGTTTTAAGAGTGGTATAGAAACCCAACCAGAGTATTTATTACAAAGAAATCTTTACATAAGTGCTGGAAGGGTTTGCTGAATAACCAGATGTTGCTGCAGAGTCTCCCCACCCCCTTTCTTTAATAGTTTGATTAATCCTGCACATAAAACTGGGGCTAATTACAAAAAAAAAAAGTCTACACTGCAAACATCTCAGCATCTGGACACAGCTGAAGTCAAATCATTCAGCTGTACATCACAGTTGCTTTTATTGTGCTCAAATAAAATAAAACCTTCCAAGAAGTAACATTGACCTATATATATATATTTGTACTGTAAACACTGACATCTCTGAGCAGCTCAGAGTGCATGCAGAAACTTACATCCAAATCTAATGTTTACCATTTGTTAGAAGAGAATTTATTGCTGATTTCCAAGCCAGCGTTACTGCTAGAGTATTGTACTAAAATCTCAGCTATTTCAAACCCTCTAGCTAATGGTCATTAGGGTAGAAATCAATGATTATCTGTCTGCTGGAGGAAGGACAAAATAAATGAACTCTATGAATATGCTGCTTAACATTGCCTACCAGAAACTTTTTTCTACTCACAGAAGGACAGCAGCAGTAGAGAAATCAGACCCAGCCTCTTCCAGTAACCCATTTTCTGTATCCTGCCAGCAACCAGGTTCACAGTTTTGATCAATTCATCCTCCACCAGTGCAGCCAGTCTGTGATTATTTTGCTCCCAACCCAAAGCTCCCAGGCTTGTGAGGCTCCTGGCTAAACTTGCAGGGAAGGCGGATCCAGCTGTTTCAAATCCAGCTGTGTGTGGGGTCCGCCCAGGAACTGGAGTTTATGAACAAACTAAGCCTGACTCTCCTCTCTGACTATATACAAATATGGGGGGGGGGGAGGAGAGCCTGGGGGAAGAGCTCTGGCTCTGAGAGCAGAGTTTGATTTTCTGATGACAATATTCAGCTGCTTCAAACTCCACATTGTCCAAGGATCTTTGAAGAGCACTTCACTTCTATTCATTAGAATAAAACCCAGACTGAGACAATTCAGTACACTGAGAATTGTTAATATACCAATTTTCTCACCTTAACTCTACTTTTGTCAATACATTTGTAAAATTATTTGTTTAAAAATGCATAATTGCAGGATTCAGGACAACATACCTCTTCAGAGAGGGCACTTCAGCACATGTTTAACTTTACGCATATCTTAAAGTTTCATTGATTCAATGGGAGTTAAGCACATATTAAAATGCTTTCCTGAATTAGAAACTAAAATAATAATGCTTTGCATTTATGCAGAGTTTTTCTTCCCAAGATCTCAAACTGTTTTTCAAAGGTTTGTAAGTAATATTCTCCAAACTTTACAGATGGGGAAACTCTGGTACCGAGAAAAGAACTGGCTTGTCCCAGTTATTAACACAAGCCGTCTATGAGAAAAATGGGAATAAAACCCAAATGTCCTGACTCCCAGTCCTGTCTTCTATCCTTTGAAACACACTGCCCTTAAAATATGCTAAAGTCGTGACCAGAGTAATTACCATGACAGAGAAAGAAGTGATGATATCCATTCTTTTACAGCCAAAAAGTTACTCTAATTTGAGACTCATGTTCTGCAGTTATTGATACATAGTCCTACGTATATATACTGTAAAGCTATTACCCATTTTACAGTTCATTAAACTCTTTGTGTGTGTGTGTGTGTTGCTGATGATATATATCAGAGTTTAGCTTCAATAAGAAATGAAATATCAGGTCCTTATATCTTCACATTCAAGGCCCATCACAATCTATCCCCACCCAAGCTAGCATCTCTACTTTGCTGTGATGTCTACAAAAACTGGATAATGATGAGGCGGCTGCTTTGCTGAGACCATTGGCAGTCATGATGACCAATACTGTCTCATTGTTTCCTTGTATTCTCCCATCTGTCTGTATCCATCTATTGTCTCTTGTCTTACACTTAGATTGTTAGCTCTTTGGGGTAGGGACTGTCTTTTTGTTCTGGGTATGTACAGACCTAGCACAATGGAGTCCTGGTAAATGACTGGGGCTTGTAAGTGCTATGATAATACAAATAAATAATAATAATAATATTGAATGACATTTGCATATAAACTGCATCCATCAAGGTGTATGGAGTTATCTGTATACATTATACAGCTAGAAATACAACAGAAAGGAAGAAAGATATTAAGGGAGGAAAAACAAGAGTATTGAAATTAGATGGAGAGCCAATGAAGTAAAGAAATATAACCTGGCTGTTCTACACAGCAAGAACTGCAGAGGAGAAGGCTCTAGGATTGATAGTGGTGAAATTGACCAGAGCTGAAGAAAAAGAAAGGAGGCCAAATTGGATAAGCAGAGGAGCCTGGGAGAGGCCCAGAGAGGCAAAGTCTATGATGTAATGGGAGTAAGTCTATGAAGGACTGTCTAATTTAGCAGATTGTATCTTGCTTATAGCCTCGGTGGGTTTGAGTTTGAATCCAGCAGAAGCCCTGGTGGCAGAAGTGAAAATTATTCTCCAGAAGTCTTTAAACCATGACTGGATGTTTTTCTACAAGATATGCTGCAGTAGCCCAACCAGCAGTTATGGCTTTGATTCAGAAATTACTGTGTGAACTTGTATAGCCTGTGTTATGCAGGAAGTCAGACTAGGTAACCATAATGATCCCTTCTGCCATTAAAATCTGTGGAATAAGGAGGGAAATTTTGAACTGGAGGCTGAAATGTTTAGAATTCTTTGCTAGGGGCAGTGTCTAAATATGTAGAGATCTACAACAGTTGAGAACTTTCCCAAGAAATACAAACTGGAGAATATGATCCTGCCTAAGAATAAAGTGAGTCAGATTGTCAGCTGGTGTAAATTGGTATAGTTTTGATTACAACTGAGCTATGCTGATTTACACCAGCTGAGGCTCTGGCCCTGTATGTCTAAGTATGAGCAAATATTTAATAACGTTTTTAAAAGGAATTATTTTCCAATCTATATATTGAAATACTGATTTTTTAACCAGGGATTCTTTGAGCAGATCACTGACTCCCTCTCATTTCGGAATTAGTGCAGTTCAAAAGGTCGACAGTTAATTTCTGTTTGGCCCTTCGGTTTCCAGGCTTGAGCACTGTGTGTTTTTTGTGTGTGTGGAAGTCAGAAGCAGGCAGGCTTTTCTTGGAAATGTCACAGATTATTCATGATGGATGTTTAAAACTCTTTAAAACCAGGAAGAATCTCCTGCGGAGAAGGAAAACTTGGAGAGAAACGAAGACCCCAGCAGGAGCCCAAAAGAACTTTAAACAGTGGTGGACACTGACAAGACAAGGTCACTGTACAGTCAGTAGCTCCGAGTACAGCAAAATTGCAGCAATGGAATTTTCTAATGATCAGAAGCTAGAAAACTAGTGATAGCCCTGAACTAAAGACCTAGATCAAAATACCCACAAACTACAGTAGAGGCATGTTTGAAATCTGAACCTGCATGTGAATCCAAATGATCCCTAACTTTTTATGAACCAAAACAAACCCTACTGTGAATGCTACAATGTTTAGAAGCATTCCCAGCCAAGATCCAGGTTTTACAATTTGTGTTCATCTTCTCTGAAAACTAAAAATAGGAGATAGATGGAACATTAAAGGGCAAGAGTGTGGAACACAAGAAAATACATAACGATATGGCTGTGCAATATAATTTTAGGAAGAGATTCCTGGGTCAAATTCACCCACCTGAGCTGGAAATGGAAGGTGCTTACCCTGGATGCAGGACACCATCTCCTGTGGGATGGCATCTTTAAGATCCAGTTGGGGTTCTGTAATAGCTGTTCTGGTGGAGGTTGTCTGGAAGAAATGCTGACTCAGAACAACATCCAGCTGGCTCGGCCCTGCCTCTCCTGGGGCTTCCCTGACCATTTCTAATGCTGCTTTAATCAGATCTTCCCTAGCCCTTGGCACAGTGCGGTTTGTAAGTGGCCAGTGCTACTGAGCTTCTCTATAGGCAAACCTCCCGTTCCTGGGGCCCACAGCCTGCATTGCTCCAGAGTGTGTGTGTGGACTTGACACTTTTTTGTCTGCTTTCAGATTTTTGTTTTAATAAGCTTAGATGAAGTTCTCCAATAACCTATATTTTATATTTATGTCTGCTGAGCTGATGCTATTTATTGTCAATAAGGGCTTGTCTACACAACATGATAGTGCATGGCAACTCTGGAGTTGTGACCACATGGGGTGTGAGTGAATGTTTGGATCATAGAATCTCAGGGTTGGAAGGGACCTCAGGAGGTCATCTAGTCCAACCCGCTGCTCAAAGCAGGACCAATCCCCAATTTTTGCCCCAGATCCCTGACTGGCCCCTGCAAGGATTGAACTCACAACCCTGGGTTTAGCAGGCCAGTTGGTGTGCTGTAGGTTCCCACCATGGCTTGCCAGGCACTAACTCACTGTGTAGACGAGCAAAATGTTTTACATATATTTTTCAGATGAGGAAACTGAGAAAGGGAAATTAAGTTACTCTCCCAAGGACATGGAGCGAATTGGTTTCAGAGCCAGGCTTATAGCTTAGTACTTTTTTGGCTTTCTGCTCAAACCACTAGACCAGACCTCTGCCTCACAAATAGCTCAGGGCTGAAGTCCTCCCTTATTTTTCAGACTTTATGCAAGAAGAAACCCCCAGACTTACTGGGCACTTTGCCTGGCTAAGGAATGAGTAAGGAGTGAGTAACATCTTCAGGATTTGGCCCAAAGGGCTTTAATTTATATTCCAGTGCTTTGCTTCAGTGACAGAACACAATGAACTTTGGAACAAGACGTTGGGGAGGAGGAGGAGATAAATGGTGTTTTTTTAATTGTTGACTTGTTTATGCCATTTGGTGTAAACTCCCCTGTTCCTCTATTAGAGGTCTGGACAACCTCATAACTCAGGACATACTGAAGGCTGGATTTTGAGCTCAGTCAAAAAGATTTCTGCAGGATAATTTTAAATTGCATTGTGGGAGTGGTTTTTCCTAAATTCTCACTTAGAGACTGAAAGTTTTTACTAAAGAACCAAAATCAGACTTCAGCCACCTGAAAAAATGCATTGTGTATTTAAACAAAGGGCCAGATTTAGCCTTGGTGGAACTAAGGAACCTGGCAATAAAAAAAATTGGACAGGAAGAGGTTGTGGTAACAGAAAGTGGCTTCAATCTCTCCTCCACCAGAGGGGGTATCTACCCCAGTGGATAGTACTGTCTGGGACTGGTCATAGACAAAGCAGCTAAGAGGAATGTTAGCAGGCTCTCTGGGTGGTAAACCTATGAACAGCCAGGCAACAACACTGCTGGCCTTTCTTTCATGTGAATCACCCTTCCTCCCCTAGTGCAGAGAAAATCAGCTGGCACAGAAAGGTATAACTGACATCTCGCTGTGTCAGCCAGAGTAAATCCAGCCCCAAATGTGTAATTTTAAAGTAGTCAAGTCCTTTCAATGATTGTTCATCCAATAATAAAACAGATTGGAACCTTGTCTCAGTTTCTCCCACTGAGCTTCCAACCAGCCATCGCCTTGTATGATGGTACTTTCTTAGCAAGATAGCTGCTATCAGCAGTGGGTTCAGAAATGACAGCTAGACAAATGACAATTGGCCTTCAGATAAACCCCCAACATCTGCGAAACCTGCAGACATATCTCCACTATTATGATAATCAATACTTCCCACAAACACCTTTCAAGATCCATAGGTCCTACACATACCTATCACAATATGTGGTGTATCTCATCAAGTCCTCTAAATGCCCTAACATGTGGGTGAAACCAGACAATCGCTACACTTTCAAATGGACTCAGACAGAAAAATGATAAATGACAAAAACACCACATCACCTCTGGGGGAACACTTTTCACAGAGCGATCAATCCATATCTGCCCCTCAGTCCTTGTTCTCAACAGAAACCTGCACAACACCTTCCAAAGATGAGTCTGGGAGCTTAAATTCATCACTCTACTAGACACTAAAAACTAGGGACTTAACAGAGACATTGATTTTATGGCTCATTACAACAATTTGTAAAACACCCTACTGCCTGCTAACCCTGAATTGCCCACTTCATTTTAAGTGATCTCCGACAGCATGTGTGAATCCGCTACACTTAACAATCTGTCCTGTATTTATACTCTGGTTACCTTCCTTAGATCTGAAGAAGATCTGTGAATCTCGAAAGCTTGTCCCTTCCACGAACAGAAGGTGATCCAATCACCTACCTTGTCTGTCTCAGCTGAAATTAAAAACATTGGGCCATATTCTATTCTGGCGGTTCTCAAACTATGGGTTGGGAACCCACACTGATGGGAATGGAAGCTTTGCCTGAGATAGTGATGCAGGATCAGGTCCAACAGCCTGATCCATCTTTTTTTCGTAAGGATACTTGTTCTGATTCTGTGCTGAACGTCCACTCATATTGCAGTGCTCCTGATTCCTGGGCTTTGTTACTGAAATTATACAAATGGGTTATATGGCTTGGTTTTTATATGGGTTCCCTGACATCGTCTATGAGAAAACCCTAACCTTAGCTGGGCTTTGTCATTTTTCATTCTCTTGGTGCAGCTCATTCAACATCTGCTGTGGTGACATTTAAGTGGTCATGGAGAATAGTTATGTACAGCTTATTCCAGTGATTCCTTATCAGGGATAAACTTATTAATTTTTGAATGGGGGGCACATTATGCTGTTTTTTGCACTGCCACACCTATTTCTCCTTAGCCTCGCACACACTAGTCTCACACATCATCTAACACACCTCTTGTTCATATCACCAAATGGATTGCATTGCTTTTCATGTACACCTATCTGATGATTGACATCTGTTAGAGGTGCATGGCATTACTTTCTCCTATGTTGCTATGCATGTTATTTTTCTCTATAGGGTTTGCCTAGTTGTAGACCTTGCACAACTTCATTCAGTTCACAGCACAAAACCTAAATCAGGGCACAATTTGCCCCACTATGCTATGCCTAATCTCCTTTTCTGTTCCATTGTTTCCCATTTCTGTTTGGCTTCTTCCCATAAGGCTTTGGGTTTCTCTTGCTTCTTCCTCCTTGCTGCTTTTTGGACAGTTTTCAGAAAAGCCTTGTTTGTGCCATTGGTGATCACTTCTGGCTTCTTTCAAAACTCTGAGTTGATTTTGGCTCTCTAGTTGGTATTTATAGGCCCAGTTTTGCTCTTATTGAAGACAGTGGCAAAACTCCCGTTGAGTTCAAAGTGAGTGGGACAAAGTGAGTTCAAAGTGACTTGGTCCCTTCTTTTCTCTGAAAGGCTTCCAGTTCCTCTCTAATTATTTTCTTTTTATGAGTTTCTGCTTCCCTGTCTGGGTGCTTAGCTTGATTTTTGCTTTTATTGCTATCTTTATGGCCCCTTCACATAGTTATTCAATTCATATACAAACACATCCATGAGGCTCTTTGGGTGAAGGATTTCTCTTTTTGGTCCTATTAGGCTTCCTCCTTGCCCTCTCTCTTGCATTCTTGCATGCTAAAGCAGGCTATCAAGGATTTTTTACTATTTATTTTTGGCAATTCCCTAACAGTGATTCTTCACCCCAGTGTCTCTTAAGGAACATACATTTCTGCCTTGTTTATCATTATAAGAAACATGGCCACATGCATACAGATACCACGGTCTTCAGTGGGGCTCAAACATAGGCCCTTCAGCACCAAAAGGACAAGCCACTAGCATCTCGGGCTACAGAACTACTTTTATTAGCAAATAGCGGGCTTTATGTTTTCTGGAGCCAACCATTAGGGATGGGGAGCCAAGGCCAATTTCCTTGAGCCAGTATATTGTATCATCATTATACATTATCATTATTGTTATTGATTTGTTTTGTTGTAGTGCCTAGGAGCTCCAGTCATGGACCAGGGCTCCATCGAACTAGGCGCTATACAAACATATACGTCATATCTTTGGGAATAAGATTTGCCAATTAATTGTTTCCTGCTTTGGTTACTGACCTTACAAATATTACTGGGACATGCAGAAAGCCTGGCGGCTGTTCTTTTCTTTTCTTTTTTTTTAAATTTCTCAGCAATAGAATGATGGATTTAAAAATCTTTTGCAATCTTTATTGTTTCATTTTAGAAGCTTCTAAAAAGCCCCTTAAAAAGAAAAATACACATAGTTTTGAAGCTGTAAATAGTGCTAGTGCAAATTAGGGTGGCTGACAAACTGCAAAATATCTATATTATTTTTTATGAATATGGTGCATGCTTCTGTGTGTTTGTTACAATGGGCTACTTGCTTTGGAATTAGATCAAAAGGGATTGTCAAAGGATCCAAGCAAGAGAGGTAAAACAATGATATAGATGAGTCCTTGTACAAACAATAAGGAATCTGTTTTGGGGGAATACACTCTACTAGTGCCAGCCAAGCTAAAAATGATTTACTCTTCCCAAGGCTAAACCTAGGACCAAAAGGAGGATACTAATCATTAGGGCAGTGGTTCTCAAACTTACTTGACCATTCCCCACTTCTTTGTGTCTGTAGTAGTTTATGCCCCATCCTCCTTCTGGGCGCCTGGCCAGCAGCTGCTGCTCTCTGGCTGCCCAGCTCCGAAGGCAAAGTGGAGAGCCTTCTGAGCTGGGCAGCCAGAGTGTGGCAGCTGCTGGCCAAGTGCCCCACTCTGAGGGCAGTGCCGCTGCCAGCAGCAGTGCTGAAGTAAGGGTGGCATGGAATATACAACTGTATGAATACATCCATGAAATCTGCTTTATGCACTGACCAACCAGTGAAAAATATGTGATTTCTCTGTGATTTAAGTAGATCTCTGCTGCCTATTAATTTCATTGGGTGACCCCTGGTTCATGTGTTATGTGAAGAGATAAATAACACTTCCTTATTCACTTTCTCCACACCATTCATGATTTTATAGACCTCTATACCCTATCTATCTATCTATCTATCATATCCCCCCTCAGTCATCTCTTTCCTAAGCAAAGACAGTCCCAGTCTTTGTCATCTCTCCTAATATGGAAACTATTCCATACCTCTAATCATTTTTCTTGCCCTTCTTTGTACTTTTTAAATTTCTGATGTATCTTTTTTTGAGATGGTGTAGCCAGACTGCACACAGTATTCAAAGTGTAAGGTACCATGGATATATAGTGTGGTATTATGATATTTATTGTGTTTTTATCTATCACTTTACTAATGGTTCCTAACATTGTTAGCTTTTTTCACTGCTGCTACACATTAGATAGATGTTTGCAGAGAACTATCCACGAGGACCCCAAGATCTGTTTCTTGAGTGGTAACAGCTAATTTAGACCCCATCATTTTATATGAATACTTGGAATTATGTTTTCCAATGTGCATTACTTTGCATTTGTCAACATTTGAATTTCATCTGCCATTTTGTTGCCCAGTCACACAGTTTTGTGAGATCTCTTTGTAACTCTTTGATGTCTGTTTTGGACTTAACTATCTTGAGTAATTTTGAATAGGCTACAAACTTTGCCACCTCACTGTTTACCCTTTTTTTCAGATCATGTATGAATATGTTGGACAGCACAATACAGATCCTTGGGTAATACAGATCCCTGCTATTTACCTCTCTCCACTGTGAAAACTGATTGTTTATTCCTATCCATTGTTTCCTATCTTTTAACCAGTTACTTATCTATGAGAGGACCTTCTCTTTTATCCCATGACTCCTTACCTTACTTAAGAGCCGTTGGTGAGGGACCTTGTCAAAGGCTTTCTGAAAGTCCAAGTACACTATATCGAATGAATCACCCTTATCCACATATTTGCTTACTTCCTCAAATAATTCTAATAGTTTGGTGAGGCAAGATTTTCCCTCGCAAAACCTCTGTTGACTCTTCCCCAACATACCATGTTCATCTGTGTCTGATAATTCTGTCTACAATCATTTCAACCAATTTTTCAGGTACTGAAGTTAGGCTTACTGACCTGTAATTGCCAGGAGTGCCTCTAGATCCTTTTAAAAAAAATTGGCACCACAGTAACCAAACCTCCAGTCATCTGGTACAATGGCTGAGTTAAGCGATAGGTTACATACCAGTTCTTCAATCATATTTGAGTTCCTTGAGAATTCTTGCATGAATACAGTCTGGTCTGGTGACTTATTACTGTTTAATTTATCAATTTGTTCCAAAACCTGTCATATTGACACCTCAATCCAAGATAGTTCCTCAGATCTGTCACTTAAAAAGAATGGCTCAGGTGCGGGAATCTCCCTCACATTCTGAATTCATTTAGCTTCTCTGCAATGGCCTTGTCTTCCTTCCTTTTCATACCTCAATCGTCCAGTGATCCCAGTGATTATTTAGCAGGCTTCCTGCTTCTGATGTACTTAAAAATCTTTTTTACTATTAGTTTTTCTATCTTTTGCTGGTTGAAGTTAAATGCTACTGTGTTGAGTTTCTTTAACAAGGATATTAAATTTAATTACACTATTTTAACTATTACCAAGTGGTTCGACTATATTCACCTCTTGGACTAGATCCGGTGTGCCACTTAGGACTAAATCAAGAATTTCCTGTTCCCTTGCGGATTCCAGGACTAGCTGCTCCAAGAAGCTGTCATTAATGGTGTCTAGAAATTTTATCTCTGCATGCATCCCATTCTGAGGTGTCATGTTTCCAGTGAATATGGGGATAGCTGAAATCCCCCATTATTATTGGGTTTGCTATTTTTGTAGCTTCTCTAATCTCCCTGAGCAAGCACAGTCCTTGCTTTGTCTGTTGGTCTCTGGAGAATGCAGTTTGAACCAGTATGTGCAAGTCTTACCAGCTGGTGGGACTTCATAGGAGGTGTTACAACCTGAGTGAATTTTCCTAATTATTCCCCAGTGTTCTTAGTGGGCTATGGTCTCCCTCTTCCATGGAATTATATATAATCCCTGCCCACAACAATACATAAATGTAATATATTAAGATCTTCTAAAGATATTGAAGGAAATAGCCATATCTGTCACAACCTACTTTCTCAACCATTGTGGACAACACTTCCATCCTATCTGTCATTCAGGCCTGTAACCTGACTGTCATCTGGAACTGGAACTTGACTCTAGCTCCTCACATTCAGACTATGCCTCAATCTTTCAGATTCTTTCAACATCACATCTGTACGATGGGGCCTTTCCTGTCAATCCGCACAGCTAAAACTCTCATCCAGGCTCTCATTGTCTCCCATTTCAGTTACTGCAATATCCTGTTCTCTGACCTTGACAAATGCAGTCTTGCCCTGCTGATATCTATTCAGAATGCAGTTGTAAAGATCATTCTCATAGCCTGTGGCTTTGACCGTGCCACCCCTCTCTTTGCAACCCTTCACTATCTCTCTCTTCCCTGATGTATCAAACATAAGCTATTTGTCTTCACTTTCAAGGCCCTTCATGATCTATCCCCACCCTATCATCTCTCATTCAGTATCAAAAAGTCAACTCCAGCCTCTGACAGGACCATGATGTCAGCCTTCATCACCCACCTAAATTTTCAAACAAGCACCTTGGTGCTTTCTTTCATGCTGCCATCATTCTTGGGATCCCCCATAAACATCCCCAAAATTAACTCATTCTCCTCCTTCAAAAACCCTCCTTAATACACTACTGTGCTCTGAGGCTTACAAAAAATGTGACAATGGTTAGGCTGTTGGTATGCTGACACCAGCGGTGATCATGCTGACAAATATTGTCTCATTGTTCCCTTGTACTCCCCTATCTTTTGTCTTTTATCTTAAACTTAAATTGTAAGGTCTTTGGGGCAGGGACTATCTTTTTGTTCTCTGTTGGTACGGCACCTAGCACAATAGGGGTGGGACTCCTAGGCACTATGATAATACAAATAATAAATAATGATAATAAAATAATGCAACAAGCACTCTGCTTCTTACAACCCAGACATGGGCTATCTGAAATGTACGAAAGCTTATAAGGAAAGATTAAGGGTTAGGTAAATGGAAATATACATGTTGACCTTGATTGTTTTTAGCATTTGCTATGTGTGATTTGTACCTTTTGGGTGAATGAATAAATAACTACATTGTTTTTAAAAAGATGGGTTTTTTTGTCACTTTAATCACCTCAGTGGTCACAGGTCCCTAAAGTAAAAGGGATCAAAGTTGCCAAACTGAGTTGGGCCTGTCATTTTAACATGATTGATGCCCAGAAACCCTATCCCAGTGTGGTTGAAATGTGGGGTTCTGCCCAGAAGGAGATGCAGAAAGCCAGGCCTGTCACCTAAGGGGGGCACTCACGAAGGACTAAAGGAGTCCCAAATGCCATTGGTCCTATAACGGTGACAGCATGAAAACAATTACCTAATAGTGGTAAATTCCTATTTACAAATCCCAGCCTTGGCACTGCAGTCCTTAATCAGGCAAACTTCCCATTGCCTTTAGTGGGACTTTTGCCTGAGAAAGGTAGTCGAATAATGCCTATGTAACTGTCTTTGAGATGAACGTCTATAACCCCTCATGCACTGATGGAAGACTAGGCCATCAAGTGCAGTTCATATACTTCAGCATCAAAATTAGGTAGCAAAACCCACAGTATTTTTAACTGAGTACAAGCTGCAAGTGATATTTTTTCTTTTATAATTAAAGAGTACTATTCAACATGAATAATGATGGCTAAATCTGGCCCTATGTTTTTCTTTGTGTTACACTTATTCACAGAGAAGCCGTGTTGTCTATTGGTAAGAGCTCAGAACTAAGACCCATGACTTTGAAATTCTATTCCCATCTCTGCTAATGTTATCAAGCAAGTCACTTGGTCTCTTTCTGTGCCTCAGTTTATCTGTCTGTAAAACAGATATAATAATGTTACCTCTCTCACAAGGGTATTAAGAGAATTCATTATTAAAGCGCTTCTGAAATAATTGGAAGAGGTAATATGTGTATTATTACTTTTTTACTGATAGCACTGTTTTCATAATAAAAACAAAGTTTGATATTGTATATAGGTTTCACTAAAGAATTTCAATTATATTACTGATATAGATCAGAAAAATTTGAGTATGCACATCCTTTAAATGCAAATGTAATGGATACAGGATATGTATCTTAATGTATATCTTGAGTAAACATACTGACAACCACACCGTAATAGAAAACAGATTTTCTGCTACAGTGTGCAATCATGCATTTACATCTAAACAGGATGTTGGGTTTATAAAACAAATCTTAAATCAATCATATTCAAAGGACATATCAGCAGCTCACATATTTGTAAAAGGCTTTCATTCCAAGAAACCCTTCAGTGAAAAAGCTTGGGAAACTCCATCCTGCTCGAAAGAAGGGATGAGATAACAATTCAAGTCATCTGAGAAGAAATTTGAACAAACATTGAAGACAACAGAATAGAACCCAGATGCAGGATATTCGTCCACAGTTCTGTGAAGAATGTTTGGGGGTTTATTTGAAATACAGTTGGGAGAAAAGGATAAATTATTGATGAAGAATATGTGCAAGTTCAGCTGTGGTTAATGCTGAAGTTGTGTCCACTGAAAGAACAACGAAACACAGTTTTACTTCTCAAGCGACAGAGAAAGATATTCAGCTTAATTATTTATTATTATTTGTATTATAATAGTGCCCAGAGGCCCTAACTGAGATCAGGACCGCATTCTGCCAGATATTATACGTACATGTAGGAAAAGATATTGTTTATAATCTAATTAAGACCAGATGCAACAAGCGGGTGCAACAATCAGAAGGAATGGGGAAGGAGGACAAAGTAAGTAGTAACAAGAACATTAGTTTAAAGGCCAACTGAGTGAGATGAATATCAGAAGCCTCTACTGGCCATGTACCTAACTGTAATCAGTTGGTACTTTCCTGTAGGCATCATGGTAGATGTGGGTTTTGAGCAGGGCTTTGTAGAACAGGGTCTATAGACTATTTCAGGAAGGGTATGTCATGTATAAGGGGTAAAACAGAAGAAAGCATGAAGGTGCCTATGGGAAAAATGGGCAAACAGGCAATGGAGACAGTTTGGAGGGAAGATACAAGAGTAGCTAAATTGTGAACATTTATAAAGGTCAGGATCAGAAGCTTGCTTGTGCCCTTTCAGAAAAAGCACTGAGTAGAGGGATTCAAAAGTGAGGGTGAGGTGGTCAGAATGATAGTCCACTGAATATGTTGCCAATATCCCACAGCTCTTAACTAACATTAGCAGCTATTTTGTTATTTACCAATAATAAAACAATGACATAATGAAGAGACCGATAATGCAAAAATGACGAACGGTACAATACAGCGCTTAGTAATGTAATTATAAATCCACAATTGCTATTGGAGTTGACCAGCTCCTCTGTTCCAGTAGGAGAGCTGGCAGGAGTCACAGCGGGGATGTAACAATGGCAACATTTCAATCATGAATGATAACTGATAGCCTTTTGTGCTGGCTGTTAACATATTATTAATTTATCCCTGACCGGCAATCAGAATCCTTAGTAATTATTCTCCAATCTGCATGATTAATAAATATCTAGCCTATGCATTATGAGTTTGTGATTTTATCACCAGCCCCATTATTAGTTTGTTGCAGTTGGAGCAGGTTTATAGACAGCTATTGATAGCGCTGTTGATTGCTCCCATGTCCAGGGTGTAGCTGGGCCCTCCCGGCAGGGGGACTGGGGGCTGCACCCCGTTACTCCGGGTTCAATGGCCAGGTGGATCCCGGCGGTGCGGACTCTGGGGGCTTGCACACGTTTCTCCGGGGTACACTGGCGAGGGATTCCCGGGCTGGGCGGACTGGGGGCTGCACCCCGTTCTCCGGGGTCACTGGCAGGGGATCCCGACGGGGGACTGGGGGCTGCACCCGTCTCTCCGGCGGTCTCTGGGCAGGGGGATTCCCCGGCGGGGGGACTGGGGGCTGCACACCGTTTCTCCAGGTCACTGGCCGAGGGATCCCGGCCGGGGTGGACTGGGGGCTGCACCCCGTTTCTCCGGGTCACTGGCCGGGGGATCCCGACGGGGGGACTGGGGGCTGCACCCCGTTTCTCCGGGTCACTGGCCGGGGGATCCCGGCGGGGGGACTGGGGGCTGCACCCCGTTTCTCCGGGTCACTGGCCGGGGGATCCCGGCGGGGGGCCTGGGGGCTGCACCCCGTTTCTCCGGGTCTCTGGCCGGGGGATCCCGGCGTGGGGACTGGGGGCTGCACCCCGTTTCTCCGGGTCACTGGCCGGGGGATCCCGGCGGCGGGCCTGGGGGCTGCACCCCGTTTCTCCGGGTCTCTGGCCGGGGGATCCCGGCGTGGGGACTGGGGGCTGCACCCCGTTTCTCCGGGTCACTGGCCGGGGGATCCCGGCGGGGGGACTGGGGGCTGCAGCCCGTTTCTCCGGGTCTCTGGCCGGGGGATCCCAGCGGGGGGACTGGGGGCTGCACCCCGTTTCTCCGGGTCACTGGCCGGGGGATCCCGGCGGGGGGCCTGGGGGCTGCACCCCGTTTCTCCGGGTCTCTGGCCGGGGGATCCCGGCGTGGGGACTGGGGGCTGCACCCCGTTTCTCCGGGTCACTGGCCGGGGGATCCCGGCGGGGGGCCTGGGGGCTGCACCCCGTTTCTCCGGGTCACTGGCCGGGGGATCCCGGCGGGGGGCCTGGGGGCTGCACCCCGTTTCTCCGGGTCTCTGGCCGGGGGATCCCGGCGGGGGGCCTGGGGGCTGCACCCCGTTTCTCCGGGTCTCTGGCCGGGGGATCTCCTCGGGGTAGAGCCAGGAGGAGCCGGGGGCTCCGGGACCCGAGGGGAGGCCTGGGGCGCTTCTCCCCGGCCCTGCGATGAGTTGGCTCAGCCGAGCGGGTCTCAGCCGCGGGAGGCGCCTGCGCGGAAGGGAAGGGGAGCGGAGCCGAGCCGAGCCGAGCCCCCATTCCCATGGAGAGGCCGGAGGCCGAGCCGCACGGCGCCAGCGACGGCTGCCAGGCGGGCGAGGCTGAGCCGCGCGGCGGGCCGGCGGCGGAGGAGCCGGACGGAGGAGCGGCGGGCACGGTGAGGGGGGCGACCCGCAGGCGGGGGCGGCCCGGCTGAGGAAGAGGAGGCGGCCGGGCTCCGCTCCGGCCTAGGCGCCTCTGCCGAGCGCCGCTCTCTCCTGCCGCTGGCGGCCGCTCGGGGCGGAGGGTAGCGTGGAGCGGGGCCGGGCGCTCCCCCGGGGCAGGAGAGAGGAGCCCAGGCCCAGCTGGCGGGAGGCCTGGGCAGAGTGGGGCACGCACAGTGGCCCGAGTCCTGGGTGAGGGGCGGGCGCAGCAGCCTCGGCAGGTGGAAAGTGCCCCCCCCCCCCGTCACCTGCCCTCTTGTGAATTCTTCCTTTGCCACCTTCCTTCCTAGCTGGTTTGTGCCTTGCCTTGGCCTTTGCAGACTCTTCCCCCTCTCTCTGTAATGCCAGAACCTTTGTCTTGTGGCACCTTAGAGACTAACACATTTAGTTGAGCAGCAGCTTTCCTGAGCTTCAGCTCGCTGCTCCCGAAAGCTGATGCTCAACTAAATGTAAAGGAGGACTGGTGGCACCTTAGAGACTAACACATTTATTAGAGCATAAGCTCACGCTGTAGCTCACGAAAGCTTATGCTCTAATAAATGTGTTAGTCTCTAAGGTGCCACCAGTCCTCCTTTTCTTTTTGCGAATACAGACTAACCCGGCTGCTACTCTGCAACCTGTGATTATGCAAGTCAACTAAATGTGTTCCTCTCTAAGGTGCCACCAGTCCTCCTTTTCTTTTTGCGGCTACAGACTAACCCGGCTGCTACTCTGCAACCTTTGTCTGACTCCCTCTTCCCGCCAATGTCACAAATAAACCACTGCTCCTACTAAAGGTAACGCTTCTTCCTGTGGTGCTAAGATGCTGCCTTTGTGTGCTCACATCTGATTTGTGCTTGCCGTAAATACTGCATAGAGTGGCTGCCCCTTATTTACTAGAGAAGCTAAATCTTTGTGCCTTGGCTTCCTATCTGTAACATTATATCTGTAACAAATATAGTGCCCATCTATAAAAAAGGAAATAGGGACAACGCCGGGAATTACAGACCAGTCAGCTTAATTTCTGTACCCAGAAAAATAATGGAGCAAATAATTAAGCAATCAGTTTGCAAACATCTAGAAGACCATAAGGCGATAAATAACACTCAGCATGGATTTGTCAAAAACAAATAGTGTCAAACCACCCTGATAGATTTCTTTGATAGGGTAACAAGACTTTTGGATGGGGGGAAGCAGTAGATGTGATATATTTTGATTTTTAGTAAGGCTTTTGATACCGTCTCACATAACGTCATAAACAAACTAGGGAAATACAACTTAGATGGAGCTACTATAAGGTGAGTGCATAAGTGATTGGAAAACCATTCCAAGAGAGTATTTATCAGTGGTTTACAGTCAAGCTGGAAGGGCATACCAAGTGGGGTCCCACAGGGATCAGTTCTGGGTCTGATTCTGTTCAATATCTTCATCAGATATTTAGATAATGGCATCGAGAGTACACTTATAAAGTTTGTGGACGATACCAAGCTGGGAAGGGCTGCAAGTGCTTTGAAGGATAGGATTAAAATTCAGAATGGCCTGGACTAACGGGAAGAATGATCTGAAGTAAATAGGATGAAATTCAATAAGGACAAATGCAAAGTACTCCATTTAGGAAGGAACAATCAGTTGCACATACTAAATGGGAAATGACTGTCTAGGAAGGAGTACTGCAGAAAAGGATCCGGGGTCATAGTTGACCCATAGTGTAACACTATTGCAAAAAAAAAAAAAAAAAAAAAAAAAAAGGTGAACCTCATTCTGGGATGTATTAGCAGGAGTGTGGTAAGCAAGACACGAGAAGTAATTCTTCCACCATACTTTGTGCTGATTAGGCCTCAACTGGAGTATTGTGTCCAGTTCTGGGCTCCACATTTCAAGAAGGATGTGGACAAATTGGAGAGAGTCCAGAGAAAAGCGACAAAAATGATTAAAGGTCTAGAAAACATGACCTATGAGGGAAGACTGAAAAAATTGGCAAAAAAGAAAAGGAGTACTTGTGGCATCTTAGAGACTAACAAATTTATTTGAGCATAAGCTTTCGTGAGCTACAGCTCACTTCATCGGATGCATTCGGTGGAAAATACAGTGGGGAGATTTATATACACACACAGAGAACATGAAACAAAGGGTTTTATCATACACACTGTAAGGAGAGTGATCACTTAAGATGAGCTATTATCAGCAGGAAGGAGCGGGGGAAGGAGGAAAACCTTTTGGTGATAATCAAGGTGGGCCATTTCCAGCAGTTAAGAAGAACCTCTGAGGAACAGCGGGGGGTGGGGTGGGGGGAGAAATAACATGGGGAAATAGTTTTACTTTATGTAATGACTCATCCATTCCCAGTCTCTATTCAAGCCTAAGTTAATTGTATCCAGTTTGCAAATTAATTCCAATTCCGTAGTCTCTCGTTGGAGTCTGTTTTTGAAGTTTTTTTGTTGAAGAATAGCCACTCTCAGGTCTGTAATCGTGCTATCCTTCAACAAAAAAAACTTCAAAAACAGACTCCAACGAGAGACTGCTGAATTGGAATTAATTTGCAAACTGGATACAATTAATTTGTAACTTCTGTGTGTGTGTGTGTATAAATCTCCCCACTGTATTTTCCACCGAATGCATCCGATGAAGTGAGCTGTAGCTCACGAAAGCTTATGTTCAAATAAATTTGTTAGTCTCTAAGGTGCCACAAGTACTCCTTTTCTTTTTTGTGAATACAGACTAACACGGCTGCTACTCTGAAACCCGAAAAAATTGGGTTTGTTTTGTCTGGAAAAGAGAAGACTGAGAGGGGACATGATAACAGTTTTCAAGTATATTAAAAGTTTTTTACAAGGAGGAGGAAGAAAAATTGTTTTTGTTAACCGCTGATAGGACAAAAAACAGTGGGCTTAAATTGCAACTTCCTAACTGTCAAGGTGGTTAAGCACTGGAATAAATTGCCTACGGAGGTTGTGGAATCTCCATCATTGGAGATTTTTAAGAGCAGGTTAGACAAACACCTGCCAGGAATGGTCTAGATAATTAGTCCTGCCACGAGTGCAGGGGACTGGACTTGACGACCTCTCGAGGTCCCTTCCAGTTCTATGATTCTATTACATGCCTTGTTTTCCCATCTATAAAATGGGGATTATACTTAACTACTTCTTGGGGCGTTTTGAGGCTAAACTCACTACACATGTGAAGCACTTTTAGACCCTTGGGTGGAAGGTACAATAGAAAGGTATTATAACAAACAAAATTATATTAAAATAACATTAGACTTTTCTTTCTGATTTCCTCTGCTCACACATTTCTTCCCACTAACTGTGAATTTTGACCACCAAACCTATGTATATTCATAATTTTCTTTGTTTTTTAAATAAAACAGAAATTTGTGTAAAGAAGCTGGAGCAATGATAACTTGGAACTTATCACTGATGGTCTTGCCTGATAGTCATATCTTTTAAAAAGATACTAAAACAACTTTTAAAATAGATTGGAATACATCTTGTCGGCTCCTAATAAATGGCATGCCTGTTTCATTGGGATGACTGTCAGGAAACCAATTCAAAATGATAGTTTAATGACAACCTAGTCTACTTTCATGGCTTACATAGTGTAGTCTGCTGGTGATTTATCAGTATTCAGGTGGGTTTATACTACAAACTTTGCACAGCTGGCCCTGTCTATATTAGAGAAACTATTTTAACAAAAAAAAAATTATGTGAATGAAAGCTAGTGTTGTACAGGAAAATAAAGGTTAGCTATATGTATGCAAAACTAAGGCGTACCCAGGTGTTCCTGGGACTCTCACCCATGTGATTCTTTAATAGTGGCTTGAAAATTGGCTGAACCTACAGGGCACGTCACATAAACCGTTGTAGTAGACGTAAGCCTGTACTGCAGTGGCAAAAGAATGTTTAGTTCACTCTACATATAGACCTTTATTGCATTTTCAGACTAGGATCTTAAAATTCTTTGGCTCTTTCTAAGTAACCTTGTTTTTATGAAAACTATTAACAAAGAATTTCATTCAAAAATTGAAATGCAAAAGTCCTTTGAGGAGACTTACAAACTCTTCTCTAGAGTCTTAAAGTAACTTCTTCATTATAGATGAAGCAAAGCCTCAGGACAGCAGGGATATGATAGGAAATGTAAAGCTTCCTGAGACAGATGCCTCGTGGAAGGGTCACTATTTGATTATTAAATATTAAGAATTCTGTTTGTTCATTCTTTAGTTACTCTTAAATAGCACTCTTTCAAGGGTGGCTTATACTTACATAATCTGCTTCTAAAGTATCACTTTCACAAATAATATAGACCTATAATTCTAAGGGTATGTCTTCACTACCTGCCGGATCGGCGGGCAGCATTCGATCCAGCGGGGATCGATTTATCGCGTCTAGTCTAGACGCGATAAATCGATCCCCAAGCGCTCTCCCGTTGACTCCTGTGCTCCAGCACCTCGAGAGGCGCAGGCAGAATCGACGGGGGAGCATCAATAGTTGACTCACCTCGGTGAAGACACCACGGTAAGTCGATCTAAGTACGTCGGCTTCAGCTACGTTATTTAGATCAATTTCTCTCCCCTCCCCCCCCCCCAGTGTAGACCAGGGCTAAGTGATCTGATTAAAGGAGATGGGTGTGGTGGGAAGTGGGGGGAATAGAAGATAGCTTTAATTATGATTAGTAAAGATTTTGTCACAAATATTTTTAGTAAAAGTCACAGACAGGTCACGGGCAATAAAGAAAAATTCAGGGACGCCTATAACCTGTCCGTGACTTTTACTAAAAATATCTGTGACAAAATGGGGAGGGAGAAGGGTCCAGCACCCATCACTGGTTCTGGGGTTTCCTGCCACACCTGGCAGCTTGCCTGCTACGAGCGGTCCCCCGGAGACTCAGCAGCTGCCTGTGGGAGTACTCGCAACTCCAAGCTGCTGCAGGCGGCAGGGCAAGTGCTTACACAACCCTTATGTGTTGCAGAAAATGTCTCCAGTGACTGACCCAAAAGGACACACTGGGGATGGTCCATGTTTACACACCTCCAGTGGCCCCAGTATCCATTGCATAAGGAACAAAAATTTGATAATTGGTTCTTCAGTCTAGCAGACAAAGGTATAACAAGAGCCAATCGCTGGAAGTTGAAGCAAGGCAAATTCATATTAGAAATAAGGTGTACATTTTAACAGTGAGGATAATTAACCATTGGAACAATTTACAAGGGATTGTGGTGGATTTTCCATCACTGACAATTTTTAAAATCAAGATTGAATGTTTTTCTAAAAGTTATGCTCTTGTTCAAACAGGAATTAATTCAGGAAAGTCTGATGGCCTATGTAGACTAGATGATCACTGCATGGTCCCTTCTGGCTTTATAATCTGTGAACAGGTACACGGGGTTTGTGGTCTCTATTTCAGCCGTACAGCCTGTTCCTCATTTGGGTGATGATACAGAGCACTTTTGGAAACTTGTGCTGCAACATGCATGTATAATACAAGATTGCTAGCACATCCTTTGCTAGATTTTTTTTTCTACATTTCCTGGAATATTTTTGTTGGTCTTAGATCATAATTTACATAACCACATTCTGCTGTTTCCAGCATGTAATGCTGGGTAGGACAGCTCATATCTATCGCTTTACAATATATCTTTATAGCAACTAAAAATAAATAAATAAAATAAAAAACCACCACTGCTGTAGTCTGTCATCTAGGTCTGTCTCTTGGCTGAAATGACAAACGAAGGTCCTGATCAAATTCCATATAAACTCCCTGAAATCAGTCAAGTTGAATTTGGGCTGGACACTGATACTAGCATATCTAGCTCTTGTTTAAAAATCACTCAAGAGATAGTGGTGCTAGTGTCAGTGACCCACCCAAATTCAACTTGACTAATTTCAGGGTGAGTTTACACAGGGAGAATGTAGTTTCAGTAGAACAAGGCTTTTGGTTTTTGTTATAGTTTGTCTTAAACTGTTGTGTAGAATTTTGTACTATTCAACAAATGCCACATTCTGCTTTTCTATACTAGTAATTTCCTGAAAGTCTTCCACTAATGCTAGCTCCAAAGGGAGTGAAAGTTTAGGCTGGCTGCCACTGGTTTTTATTGCTGTATTATCTAACTCTGGTTGTTCATGTTGTAAAAATTAATTTTTTTCCCCTCCAAAAGTTCAGTGATAACGCTTTAGCAGAACCCCCGCTAAAGAAAAATGCATTTGTATTTGTATGTATGGTAAATCTGTTTTCTGTGACGCTCTTTGCAACTTCCAATAGATGAAGGTGTCTTTATATGTGCATGCATTTCTTTCTACATGAGAGCTGAAGTTTTCTGTAATTTCTAAAGTTGCTTATGGCATGAACCTTTCACTTGAAAAAATAGTAGCTGCAGGATTACATTTTGGAGTAGTGTAGAAGAGGTTAGTTGCTGCAGAGCACCAAATGCAATCTCTCCCCACACAGATCCATTCACAGTACTGCTGCTGAAAAATCACTTTCGTAAATCATTGCTTTGACTAGATCACCCCCTCTTTGCATGCCTCCACTGACTCCTCTTTCTGCATCACATCAAACATAAATTGGTTTTCATTTTCAAGGCCCTTCACAGCCTACCATATGCCTCCTGCCTCCACTCTACCATTGGCGCCAGTTTTCATCATCCACTTGTTAAATGTTCAAATAAGCACCTTTATGCTTTGTCTGTCCTGCCCCTCATGCTTGGGAGGAGTTACCTGTAAGCATGTGCAAAGCTATCTTATTGTCCTTATTCAAAACCTTCCTTAAAACGCTCCTTTACCATAAAGCCTACAAGCCTACAACAACTTGACGGTGGTCAGACAACTGATGTGCTGAGATTGCTGCCTGCCAGTCAGACTGACCAATATTCTCGCTGTTTTTCTTGTGCTTCCCCATCTGTCTGTATCCACCTGTTGTCTCTTGTCTTTGTATTGTAAGCTCTTTGGGACAGGAACTGTCTTTTTGTTCTGTGTTTGCACAGCGCTAGCACAGTGAAGTCCTGGTTCGTGCCTGGGGCTTCTAAGAGCTGCTGCAAGATAAATAATAAAATAATTCTCAGCGTTACATTGGGAAAAGCTAATAAAGTGGCTACTTGTCTCTTGACTTAAGAATAAGTGTGGGAATTCTACATGTGAGACAAGAAAAAAGTCATTAAAACTTAGACTCTGGTGTTTCAAAGACTTACATATGTGCTTAACTTTACTCGTTATCAGTAGTACTGTTCACAGCATGTTAAGCATGTGAGGAAAGTCTCTGCAGGACTGAGGCCTTACTACTTAAATAGGGATGGGGGGAAAAGAGGAAGGAATTGGTACATATTTCTTTCTTAAATGACTTGTGGGACCCTTGTAATTTTTCTTCTAAGATGATGGAAGATTGTTTGTCAAAGAAAATAGAGATCACTGTCTCAGAAGCAGAAAAACGGACTGGAAGAAATGCCATGAACATGCAAGAAACCTACACTGCTTACCTCATTGAGACAAGGTGGGTAATAAGAACTAAGATGAATGTAGGTTAATAGATAAGCTATTTTTTTAAAAAGGTACAGTAGCTTTTGATTATACATTATTTCTTTAAAACTCCCATTTAGAGTCCAAGTGCAGTTACAGTGAGAGAACTGGGTTAGTTTCTGCTTTCAATTATACAGTATCTATTTATATAGGAAAGAGTACAACTTTTTAAGTGAAAATGTGGCAGGTGACAAAGGTGTAGAGAAACTCTGGGCTGGTCTACACTATGGGGGGAGATCGATCTTAGTTAGTACTTAGATCTACTTACCGTGGTGTCTTCACTGCGGTATGTCGACAATTCCCCTTGCGCTTCTCATTGAAGTGGAGTACTGGAGTCGAGGCTAGAGCAATCGGCGGTCGATTTATCAATACTAGACACAATAAATCGACCCTGGATAGATCGATAGCTGCGCGTTGATCTGGCTGCTAGTGTAGACATGCCCTCTGGATGAGCAGCTCTAATCCATATTGTAGGTAACTGTTCATCCTGTGTTTTTTGGAAGGTGCATCTGAAAGATTTTTTGACACTGTTAAACAACAACTTTCCTTGATGCATGCTTGATTTTCGGGGTGAAATGTGCTTGGTCAGAATGTACATTGTGGCTGAAAATAATGATTTGACTTAGTTGGCATACAGGAAAGCAAAGGGATATCACATATTTTGAATCACGCTACTTAAGTCAAAACTCATAGCATTTAGCTGTATTCTAAATTTATCTTTTAAAAAAAATATGGTACTGATGAAATCAAATTAATGTTTTCCTCTTTGAGGGGCATTTTAAAGTAAGTATTTAATTAACCTCCTTCTCTTACCAAGTACCAATTTGGGAATACTTTTGTTGTTTTTTAATTGGAAATAGTTTTTGTTGCTTAAATGGTTTTTCAAATCAAGTACTGTTAACTGTATACGTAATGCAAATATGGCAAACACATTTCTGTCTATGCAATGAAGACTATTTGCAATTTTAAATGTTCAAGCAGTAGTGAACAATTGTAAAAAAAAAAAAAAAAAAAAAAAAAAAAAAATCAAACTTTTTCACAAGATAGATTTCCCCCTGTCGAAGAGCCACTTTGATACCTTTACTCATTTTGGAAAGCACTTTATTCCCTAAGTGATCCTTTATATGGGACAGCTTGTGGAGTTGCTGCTATTCAAAAAAGTAAAAGATTCACAATCCAGCCCTAGATAGGGTCCTATATCTGTTGCCATTGACATCAGTAGCATGTATATGTATGTATATTTTATGAGTAAATCTGGAAAGGTGAGGACTACATAGAACTTTGTGAAACTAACAACATTTAATAATCTTTTACACAGATACTAAATTCATATATTGTGAGGAGTTTAAATTGCAACGTAAGTGACATTTCCCAGAATATTAGGCACTCCATTAAGTAGTTAAGTGGCTCTTTAATTTGTAATGGCTTTCAAACATTCCTTTGTAGGATAATTTATTTCACACTGATTGTTGATACTGTAAAGCTACAACATACTCATGCAGAAATACCTTTGTTATATATTATGCTCATTTCTAAGAATAGGTCATGACATCTTTTTTGTGCATCATGCCTGTATATGCTAATAGAGTACATGAGGTTCTCTCTCATTTTGGAAGTTTAACTTCATAAAACAAAGGCTCCAGGAGAGAAATTCCTGCTTTATTTGTATTTATGGGAGTAGCATACATATTTCCCACTACTGTAGCTTGGGTAGTTGGTTACGTGTACATTTATAAAACTGTAGGATTTTTTTCTTTAAAATGTACTATATTAAAGTTAGGGATGTGTTTGAATCTTTTATTCAGATACAAATACTGGCAAAATGGTATTTTTATTTGACAGCTAGGGAGGGGCAATATTTGAATAGTTCTAGTGGCTGTGTGATATGAAGTGCACTCTGGTGTGCCTCTGTTAGAGCTGGGCAAAATTTTCAGAAAACACTTTTTTGCCAAAAAATGCATATTTTAGGTTGACCAAAATATTTTGCAAATCAATGTCAAATTCACAAATTGTGGCTGAAAATACCAAAACAATTCTGAAAAAAACAAACCATTCTATTTCAATAATTTCAAAACAAGCATTTTGATCTTTTTCTGTTCAGACTGATATACAGGAAAATCCTTTAAATGAAATATTTTGGGTCGAATTAAATGTTTTGTTTGACCTGAAACTATTTTTTTTCTGGTTCGGCCAAGCTGGAAAATCAGTTGTTAGCACAGCTCTAGTCTCTCTATACAGCCCCAAACCATGCTGATGCCTTCTCCAGTTCTTATCACTTTTGCTTGCGCAGCTCTTTCCCAGTGCCAGAGATGTCTCTCATTGCCCATGTTCCCACTCATTACCACTCAGATTCTTATTCAGTGGCCAGCAAATACTAAGGCCAATTACACAGTTGTCAGACAAATACTGAAAATGTGGATTTGTCCCATTCTGTTTGCAAGGAGTGCTGGCTTCCCAGTACAAATGTAATTGCAAGCTATTAAACTGGCTTCATACTGAGCCTGTAAATTTTGAGTGGGCTTCACAATATGCGTGAAGATAATAGGATATTTTGTTGTTCTGTAGCTAAGGAATAAAATTCAGTTCACAATAGTATGAAAGAAGAACATTCAATAACAGTTGCATTATATTTATGATTATCCATGGGTTCCAAGGTTTCCACTATCCAGGTTTTAAATATGGGGTAGTGGTGGTTGTTTTTTAAGTCAAATTGTACAAATAACTAAGAGTGAACTAAACTTGAATGTGGCAGCAGCAGCCCAAAAAGCTAATAGAATCTTGGGAATCGTTAAGAAAGCGATAGATAATAAGACAGAAAATATCATATTGCCTCTAGATCAATCCATGGTATGCCCACATCTTGAATACTGCGTGCAGATGTGGTCACCCCATCTCAAAAAAGATGTATTGGAATTGGAAAGGGTTCAGAAAAGAGCAACAAAAATGATGAGGGGTATGGAACAGCTTCCGTCTGAGGAGAGATTAATAAAACTGAGACTCTTCAGCTTGGAAAAGAGACGACTAAGTGGGGATATGATAGAGGTCTATACAATCATGGCTGGTGTAGAGAAAGTAAATAAGGAAGTGCTGTTTACTCATTCTCTTAACACAAGAACTAGGGGGTCACCAAATGAAATTAATAGGCAGCAGGTTTAAAACAAACAAAAGGAAGTATTTCTTCACACAACACGCAGTCAACCTGTGGAACTCTTTGCCAGAGGATGTTGTGAAGACCAAGACTATAACAGGGTTCAAAAAAGAACTAGATAAATTCATGGAGGATAGGTCCATCAATGGCTGTTAGCCAGGATGGGCAGGGATGGTGTCCCTAGCTTCTGTTTGCCAGAATGAGCGACAGGGAATGGATCGCTTGATGATTGCCTGTTCTTTTCATTCCCTCTGGGGCACCTGGCATTGGCCACTGTCAGAAGACAGGATACTGGGCTAGATGGACCTTTTGTCTGACCCAATATGGCCGTTCTTATGAATGTGCCTTGGTAATGGAAGATAAGTATGGGCTATTGGAAATATACTAAGCTGGGCACATGTACAAACTGAGCTAGGGTGACTAGACAGCAAGTGTGAAAAATTGGGACAGAGGGTGGGGGGTAATAGGAGCCTATATAAGAAAAAGCCCCAAATATTGGGACTGTCCCTATAAAATCAGGACATTTGATCACCCTAAACTGAGCCATAGAAGACCTCATGTGTTTCAAACTATCACTGGGCGTCAATGAAACCCACTAACTGGTTTGTTTCAAAATGCAAGTGATAGTATCTTCATCTTCCTTTAAAATTCACTGCATACATCGTTTTCCTAAAGTTTCACCCACACCATCATCTGATGGGATTTCCTTATTGATCTGTTGTTTATCAGTGACAATTAGAAAACTTGGTGTGGATTTCTTTCTCTGACAACACATTGCAGCACTGTAGGCTGCGAAAGTCCAGCGCATCTCAGATGTCGGACTTCCCAAAGGGATCCCATTTTATTTAAATTCTTGGTTTACATTGTTAGCATTGACTCAAAAGATCTTACAGATAAAACTTTTTTCTTCAGTTTTCTATTTTTTAACAGTCCTGAGAAAGTGTATCCATATCACAGCTTCCATAAAATCACTGTCAGAGCACTTGTCCTCTTCAAAGCACTTGATAAACATACACCTGTCTTTGCAGTATCCCTCTGAGATAAGTAGGTAAATGCCATCCACATTGTACAAATGAGGCAGAGAAGCTAGGGTGAACATGGGTGCCTAAAAGTCAGGCACCTAAATAATAGTTGCCTGATTTTCAGAGATGCTGAGCACCTGCAACTCCTATTTCATGCAGGCGGAAATGCAAGTATTCAGCACCTCTGAAAAATCAGGCAATTTTTAATTTAAACAAAAGAGCTTTAGGTACCCATCTGAAAATGTTGATATAAGTGATTTTGTTTGATGACAGCTCTCTTTGGCAGCTTTTAAACCTGCCAATGTTTGATAGAAACAACTGAAATGTGAGACAGGTGAATGAAATGTGGTCCACCTGTGTTCCATACTGCCACAGCTGACAAACCGTAATGGCTTTTAACCATAGAATCTGTTCAAGGGTGGTTCTCTTTTTAAATCTAGTTGTCTTAAAAAGAAAACTGGAAAAATACAATTTCTATCGTGTGCAACAATAAGGACGCCGTCACTTGGGTTGTTTGCAGGGTTTGAACCAAAGACATAAAGACCCCTGCTACTTGAGCTAAAGTATAAAGTTTTAGCCTTCATGTAGACAAGCCAGTAGAGGGGGAAGTACTGTAACACATTCATTTTACCACCATAGCAAATAGTCAGGTATCAGGATTCCTGGATTCTAGTCACGCTTCTGGGAAGACCGTGATGTAGTAGTTAGACAGGATAGCCAAGTACCTTAGTTTGTTACATTCAGTAGGAAAGCCAGTTGGGCAGCATGGCTTTGACCCAAGTTTTGTTTCTAGTTCTGGTAGAAATGATCTTGTAAGCTCTCAGCTAAATTATTTGTAAAATGGGAGAAATGATACTTGCCTCCCCCAAGGGTCCAGGATCAGTTAAGCCATTGCTTAACTTTAAGGGGCTTTAAAGTACATATAAATACAGATAGTGAGAGAAGTGATCCTGGAATCCATAGCCTGCTGGCTCCTCCTCTATCCCCTACACCACAGTATTGTGAGGGTTTCTGTCTTCTCCGTGGAACAGAAAGTAAGTTTCACAATTCTGTATTATTGCATGGGGGCAATATAGTACATCAGCACTGACATAGGTTTTCAGATTTTATGATGAAGGCATATTCCCAAATAGGTATGATGTAACCTATAAAGATGATAGAATGAAGTCTTTACTAAAAAGAAAAGTAACAAAGTATGCATCTCTCCATTAGGCAGGATGACTATTCACGATATATAGTAAGAATATCTGCTAAATCTAAGATAATACTAAACTAAACTTGGTAAGTCTGTGTCTGTATGGTTTTTTTTTTTTTTTAAATATCTTTCCACTGCTGGAGGCACAGGTTCAGGTTCAGTCCATGTGTTGACTTGACCCTTGTCCTAAATTCTTATTCAGGAGATTTAGGGGGATGAACCCTGTTAACCCTGTTTTTGGGGGGGGGGTTGTTTGTTTTTTGCCAATTGGTGATTCTTGGGATGCAAAAGTGTTTTCTGCCAACAAAACTACCTTTTATCAATATATTTTGGCACACTGTGATCAGTAACTTGCAAATGGTGTTTGACATTACTGAATCTCAATGGTTTTATTCTGTTTGTCATGAGATCCCAATATAGAGATCCATTTTTGGAGAGGTAGTGAAGGAAGGACTGCATGACTCTTCTAAAGGGTACACATATACAGCATCTATATAGAAGATCAACACGGTGTGCTTCAGTGAAGCAACAGTGTCATTTATTGCTCCAGTCCTGAAAGATCAAAGGCAAAACCTAACCATGTAGCTTAAACGGTTAAAGGGGGCTGTTGGTTTTACAAGGAAATAAAGCTCATATGTTTCCTTCCTTTCTCATTTAAGATTCCTGCAGTAATTTCTCTTCGTATTACATTAAGAGTTGTTTAATGGCTCATTTCAGATCATTAGTTTATATAGCAAATGGGAAGAAGTTAAGTAGATGAGCTAAATTTTACACATTGGCGCTTTGAATTAGGGTAAAGGAATGTGGCTTTTAGAGTAACCTAATCTCCTAATCACTTATGATAACATCAGTTATGAAGGTAAAAGTTGAAGGTTTTCATTTTTGTCATTTAATTTTTTCCAGGCAGCCAATGAATAAAGTGTATTGTTAGAACTGTACTTTGAGCAGAAACATATGGTTTTCCTATCTGAACGTTGTACAAGCATTATATTGTATTTTTAAAACCAAAACAAATTGAAAAGTTTGATTGAATGTCAACAAATGATTATGATCTTAATTGAAGCTGGGTCTACAATACTTGCATTTTATGATGGAGTTCATAATGTGGCCTCAAAAATTAGATGGTAATGAAGGTATTAAGTGTAATGAGTACCTCTGTGAATTTCTACTTCCTTTTGGAATGAATTCCTTGGGAGAAGGATTCTTGTAATCGGTGACATTTTATGGCTTCATAATGCAGCCATGTGGAGACATATTTTATAAGATTAAAAAATGCTTTCTCCCATCTTGCCTGCTTCTCCCAAATCCATCCCCACAAAATTCCAGTCCCTCATTAGTACCTTTTTGAAAAAGCCAATTCTGTGGATGAAGGTTCACAATCAAGATTTGTATGATTTTTGTCCATCACAGCTCTGCAAAAGCATCCGCTCTTACTTTTCCCAGTCTTATCCCACTCAAACTCTCCAGTTCTGTGTATTTTATCAAGTTACATATCATCCATTTCTTCTTAGATTATCAAAAAAGTTGGGGGGAAAAATATAGGTAGTGTTTTGTCTTTTAACTGTTCACTGCAGCAAAGAATATTTTGAACTACGAATAACTGTAAATGTTAGTTAAAGAGTTTATGCTTTAGGACGATTATTAAAGTTAGTTGAATAATAGGCTTGAGAAGCATAAGTATTGTAGGATTACATTTTTATTTTTTTTAAATATGGTAAAGGAATTTAATGCTTGTGGGGGGTACCTGATTAAAGCTCTGGAAACTGAAGTCATCTCCACAGAATACTGTCATGTCAGTATACCTCGATACTTAATCTGGAGTGACCACCTCTAGGGATGAGAGCATTCAGTCCATTGGCTTCTGTGTTCAGACCTAGGCTTTTGTGAGTGGGAGAATTCATCCTCCCTAGACATATAGAGGAAGGAGCAAGCCCTTCCAAGGTGGAGGCAGCCCCTCCCTCCCCCCCCACAATCATAGAGGCAGCCCCAGGAAGGAACTGGGATTTCCCCAGCTACTTTGGGAATAGCGGGAGCATGGGGGAAGCGTACTCAAGGACTCTAGTGCAGGGGTTCTCACAACACATTTTTGGTGGCCTCAGAGTGTGGCTACCAACTCTTGCTCTGACATTTTTCCTAAAATACTTAATTAACTTTAGGAAAAACAAATAAATACGCACACATATAGTACATGTCCAAATCTTTGTAATTTATTTATGTAGGATTTTTTTTGCAGACTCAATAATAAAAATAATGTACAGTTGTCTTATTGTTTACTGTACCTAAACAGAATAGAAACACAAATAAGGCACTTTGCATGTTCTTGTCTTTTTTCTTGTTGTTTCTTTTGTTTTTTGGTTGCTTTAAAACAAATAAACAAACAAACAAAAAAACCCAACTTGCTGGCTACTCAGTCTCCTGTGAAAAGAGATATTAACTAACATAGAGATACTACTTTTCACAGCAGACTTACTCAGCCCCAGCAAGTCCGGAGACAAATTAAGCCCTGGATGGGTAGGTGAGTATAGACTAAGGAGGGGCCAGGGGTGATGGGACACTGGGGGAGGCAGCAGAGCCCAGGAGTAATATGGGGGTGAGCTTGGGGCCAGAGCCCACGACCTTGCGGCCAGGGAATGAAGCTCCATGACTGGAGCCTACTGCCTGCCACCCACCATTCCAGGGCTGAAGCCCGAACCCACTGTCCCTGGGAAGGTGGGGAACTCTCACCTGTTGCCTGCTCTTCCAGCTTTTGTGTCTGCAGAGGGGGGCAGGGCCCAACCACTGCTGCTCTTCCCCCCCCCCCCCCACACACTGCCCAGGAGGCCGTGACTGCAAGAAAAGCCCCTGGTGGCTGCAAGTGAGAAATGCTGCCCTAGTGTCTGGATGCTTGTGATATTAGCAGGCAGCTTTTCACAATTTGAAATCTGGACATTATTTTCTGTGTGGTCGTTGGTTGCCTGCCCTACCCTCCTCCCAACCCTCCTGCTGCCAGGCTTCCCCTCCCCCCCCGCTTTCTTCTTTGCCCCTTAACAAACAAAAAGGAAAGGAAACTAACCTGATCTGTGTCATTCTTACTGATCACTACCCTTTGTCTTTTGCCCTTTTAGTTTACTCTTATATTCTTATTTGATTGTAAGCTTTTTAGGGCAGAAACTGTCTTGCTATATGTGTATATGGCACCTAGCACAACCGGACCCTGATTGTGACTGGGGCTTTGGGTGCTACCATAACACAAATAATAAGACAACTTCCACAAACGTAGGTACTCTGTCTTGGTGCAGACTCCTTAACCAGTAAGTTAAGTAGTATATGTAATTCCTCCTTCTCTCCATGCAGGTAGACTAAGCTTGTGCTTCTGCTGTTGAGGGCTGTGGGGGTAGGAAATAAGGGGTTGATTTAGGTGACTTCCCCCCCCCCCCTTTTTTTGAATATTTCTCAATTTAGTCTCTCATTTAGAGATGTGATTTCCCCCCCCCCCCCATAAGTGGACTGATGAATACTAAGAACAATGCACGTTAGATTGTAATTCCTTAAGAATATTTGCTAGAGCAAACCAGTCCATTTCAAAGCTGATATAATGGGAGTATTGTGAGAAATGAAGAAACAACAGTTAGGTCCTTGGTCCAAATGACACTCCTCTGCAGCCTTCTAGAATCATAGGACTGGCAGAGACCTCGAAAGGTTAGTCCAGTCCCCTGCACTCATGGCAGGGCTAAGTATTATCTAGACACAGTATTATTCTAGTTTTTCCTCCTTCTGTGTCATTTTTATGTAACTGCTCCTAATTTAATATGCCCTTGCCTAGTTTATATTGATTCTCATGGGAATCAACCAGAGCCTAGCTTTATAATAGAACATTCTGTGATCAGGAACAGTCAGCATGCATTCACCAAGGGCAAGTCATTCCTGACTAACCTAATTGCCTTCTATGATGAAAAAACTGGCTCTGTGGAGGAGGGGAAAGCAGTGGACTTGTTATTCCTTGACTTTAGCAAAGCTTTTGATATGGTCTCCCACAGTGTTCTTGCCAGCAAGTTAAAGAAGTATGGGCTAGATGAATGGACTATAAGGTGGATAGAAAGCTGGCTAGATCATCGGGCTCAACAGATAGTGATCAATGGCTCCATATCTAGTTGGTAGACGGTATCAAGTGGAGTGCCCCAAGTGTCAGTCCTGGGGCTGGTTTTGTTCAATATCTTCATTAACAATCTGGAGGATGGTGTGGACTGCACCCTCAGCAAGTTTAGATGACACTAAACTGGGAGGAGTGGTAGATACGCTGGAGGGTAGGGATAGGATACAGAGGGACCTAGACAAATTAGAAGATTGGGCCAAAAGAAATCTGATGAGGTTCAACAAGGACAAGTGCAGAATCCTGCACTTAAGATAGAAGAATCCCATGCACTGCTACAGACTAGGGACCGAGTGGCTAGGCAGCAGTTCTGCAGAAAAGGACCTAGGGGTTACAGTGGATGAGAAGCTGGATATGAGTCAACAGTGTGCCCTTGTTGCCAAGAAGGCTAACAGCATTTTGGGCTGTATAAGTAGGAACAGTGCCTGCAAATCGAGGGACGTGATCGTTGCCCTCTATTTGGCATTGGTGAGGCCTCATCTGGAGTACTGTGTCCTGTTTTGGGCCCCACACTACAAGAAGGATGTGGAAAAATTGGAAAGAGTCCAGCGGAGGGCAACAAAAATGATTAGGGGGCTGGAGCACATGATTTATGAGGAGAGGCTGAGGGAACTGGGATTATTTAGTCTGCAGAAGAGAAGAATGAGGGAGGATTTTATAGCTCCTTTTACTACCTGAAAGGGGGTTCCAAAGAGGATGGATCTAGACTGTTCTCAGTGGTAGCAGATGACAGAACAAGATGGTCTCAAGTTCCAGTGAGGGAGGTTTAGGTTGGATATTAGGAAAAACTTTTTCACTAGAAGGGTGGTGAAACACTGAAATGGGTTACCTAGGGAGGTGGTGGAATCTCCTTCCTTGGAGGTTTTTAAGGTCAGGCTTGACAAAGCCCTGGGTGGGATGATTTAGTTGGGGATTGGTCCTGCTTTGAGCAGGGGGTGGACTAGATGACCTCCTGAGGTCCCTTCCAACCTTGATATTCTATGATTCTCTTGTCATGGTAAGGTTGCGGTCCTTAACATGAGAGTATTCAAATATTATGGTGACTTGGACCATTTTGTCAATGCCTAGATAGAATACGACATGAGTAAAATAATACTAAGTGATCCCACTCGATGTCTTGAGTTTTAGTTCAATATTAGTAAAATGAATGGATATCTTGGAAGCAAGCTTTAAGAAAAGTCAAAGTACTGTCCTCCTGATTCATTAATAGAAGATATACAGTATTGCCAGTTTCAGGTATTCAAAAATCATGAGTCATGTCTGAAAATCATGAAATATTTTTAAAATAATAAGTTCTGGGTACATTTTCTTAGCCTTCTGATATGAGTCTTTAGATTACAGTTGGGTCATGTTTTCTGGCTCTTTTTCTCAACCATGGGGACTAGTGACTTTTTTTAAATGAAAAAGTCCTCCTGACTGCAGGAGCTGAGGTTTAAGAAAAACACCAAATATTGAGACACATAATAAAATTGTGAGAGTTGGCAACACTGGGTATAACAGAGCAATTATTTTAGAAGGCTGACGAACAAGGGGAAAAAGTAGCATGCTCTAGTCTATTAATTATTTAAGGGCAGATCCAGACATGGAAGACAAACTCCTTAACTTTATCTTAAGGAGTGATGGAGAGCCATACTGAATTCCAGCTGCAGCCTTTATAAATGTAGTATTACCAAAGCCTGGATGACTTTCTAGTGTCTCTGTGGGAAGATAAATTTTTTAATGATATAAAAGCATATTTATGGCTCATTTAGGGAAAGGATTAGCAACGTTTTTAGCTGAAGACTGCTGCTATCCAGAGACACCCTTGAAAGGTGCAAGCTGGTGTGCAGATTTTCCAGTGCTGACTCACTGATACTATTGGTCTTGGTCTTGAGAGATTTGGAAAGTGGAAGATGTAAACCCAGGTCTTAAATAGCACTGAGAGTTGATTGGATTATATACAAAAAAAGGTTTCAGAAAGTGATCTTTGTGGTATAGATTTAAAAAAAATCTTTATCCACAGCTAGAAACAATGGATAGGAGCAGGTTCAAACTTGACATTGTACAACTTTAAATCTGCTGGAAGAAACGTTACACTGTACTGCCGAGTACTATTAAGTCTTTACAGCTGGTAATCCCATGGCAGGGTTAATAGTACTCACTGTAAGTTTATACCAGCAGTTCCCAGAATGCATTTACTGCTGCTTAGAAAAATTTAATTTAGTCACTTAAAAATATCACTGCTTTTTATTAAGTCTACTGTAGGTCTGCACATTGAGGGCCCTGTTTTGACTTTCTTTCTGCATGTGCATATTTAACTTTATCAGTGATGGGCAACCTGCGGCCCATCAGAGTAACCCGCTGGCAGGCCGTGAGACAGTTTGTTTACACTGACTGTCCACAGGCACGGCTGCCCGCAGCTCCCAGTAGCCATGGTTTGCTGTTCCTGATAATGGGAGCCGAGGGAAGCAGCGGCCAGCACATTCCTGTGGCCTGCACCGCTTCCCGCAGCTCCCATTGGCCAGGAACGGCGAACCACGGCCACTGGGATCTGCGGGCGGCGCAATGTAAACAAACTGTGTAGTGGCCAGCCAGCAGATTACCCTGACAGGCTGCATGCGGTCTCTGGGCCGCAGGTTGCCTACCATTGCATTATATGGTGCTTTATAGGTGAGCAACATTTCAGTAATATTTTCTGGTTAAATTCTAACGTGTACTATTGCATTATAGCAGAATTTCCGGTGTGTGTTGGGGGGTGGGGGTTATTTAGTACATACTTCTTTTATTATTAATACATTATATGTATATATAGTTTTTCATCCCAAAGGATCGCAGAATGCTTTACAATCTGTAGCAATACAGAAATTCTTTAAACCCAGTACTGAAATACAGCCACTTTTGGGACTGAATAAGTCAGCTGTGTGAAAGTGCATGACAACACTGTACAACAGTTTTATCACAGGAAGTGACGAATACTGTTTTCAATTAAATCTGTATGTAGAATATAATTACACTGAAATTAGCAAAGTGCACCAAAGTAAAAATACGTTACTGTTTTTTGCAAAGACATGGACTCTTGAATAACCACGAGAAGTAAGGATCTCAGGTTTATGTTTTCTAAAAAAAATTAGTGCTTTTAATGGCACAATGCCCTCTTACTATATTGACTCAAAGAGAGAATGCCAGGGAGTCACTAACACTACTTCCTACAAAGCTCAGGGTTTTCTTCTCTCTTTTGCTTCTCCTTCATCCATCTCTGCACTTTCTTCCCATGCTGCTTTTTACACACATGGAACACTCCTCAGAACCGGTTCAGAAAGCCACTACATTTTCCACATTTAAATCCCATCTGAAGATGCGCTTCTACCATGATGCCGTCAATAAATTAGCTGACTAATGATAGCAAAGCTGAGGGGCAGTTGGGTAGATTATGTATCTAATGAAAATAACAAAATACAGTATTTTGGGGTGAGTGGGGAGAAGGGTTGTATTACCAAGATTTAACCAGTTGCGCTGACTACTTTACTTTTATGTTGTACCTGCTTACCCTTCCTTTAGCCAGTTTGTTTTAATTTGTAAACTCTTAAATCGTCTGAATATCAAAAGGACACCATCTTGAAGTCTAGTCAATTTAAAAGATCTTTCAGGTACTACGTTTATTCCTGAGGCCTCTTTAAACATCTTTGTGGCTTTAGAATTGCACTTACATATGTGTTTTCTCCCCAGTTGCTGTGTGAAGATCCAAACAAATAGGGAAAACTGATTTTTTAATTATGGGGCTGAGCCAGTGAACACTTATATCAAGCATAAAACTCAATCCTGCAATGTGCTAAAAACTCCTGTTAAGTTCTGAGGGTCTTTGACTCCTCAAGAAGTCTGTGGGACTTGAGGGCTAGAGGTCCTTAGAAGATTGAACCCACAGTGCTTACTGCTGTGAGTAATAAGTTTACTCGCATGAGTACAGTTACTCATATGCATAACTGTTTGGTGGATTGGGCCCTAACTGACTATCTGAAGAGTGAAGCGAAATACACAGAATAAACAAACAGGAAAACTGGGGAAAGGGGAATCTCAAATCTTCCAGTTATTGGTAAATGTAAAAGTCTTGAGGGATACTTATACCAGTAGTAGGTTTAAAAGAAAGTTCTGGTAGCTTTGTGAAATAACTTGGTGTCCCTTTTAAAATATAATCTTAAATACTAAAGTATGTTAAATTATAAAAGTAATCATAAGTGGGTTACTATGATTTTTTTAATATATATAATATATTAAATAATATATATAATTGGTGTTTGAATTGTAACAATTGTACTGATGGTCTTGGGAAAAAATCAGTAACACTCAGTTGGGATATTTTGTTTTTCAGAGCTGTTGAGTCACAGACTGAAGGACAATGCTCCCCACCAGACTCCCTTTGGAGGCGATACAGTGAATTTGAGTTGCTGAGGAATTATTTATTAGTTAACTATCCGCATATTGTTGTTCCACCTTTGCCAGAAAAAAGGGTAAGGCAGTTGAAACTTCAACTCACTTTGCCTTACATTTAGCACTAAATTTAGCTGCTCTTAATTCTGTTCTGTTCACACAGGCTGAGTTTGTTTGGCATAAGTTATCAGCGGATAACATGGATCCAGACTTTGTGGAAAGACGAAGGATTGGTTTGGAAAACTTTCTAATACGTGTGGCTTCGCATCCCATCATTTGTCAGGACAAAATTTTTTATTCCTTTTTAACACAGGTATTGTAGAAAGGCATTCTTTATTTCTAAGTGCTTCCCTCCACTTTTACTTAGTTGTTCAGCTTTTAAATATTAAACACTAATAGCTTTTCTTCAAAAAGAAAAGAAGTACTTGTGGCACCTTAGAGACTAACAAATTTATTGTGCTCTAATAAATTTGTTAGTCTCTAAGGTGCCACAAGTACTCCTTTTCTTTTTGCGAATACAGACTAACACGGCTGCTACTCTGAAAGCTTTTCTTCAGTGACTTATAAATTATTGCCTGCTCTACTTCTGCATTAACAAATTAAAGGCGGAAGAGTGTTTAGATTATCTAATCTACCTCCTGTCAGTACACAGTTGTGCTTTACAATGTGCCTTAAAATTCTTTTTCCAGTCTCATTCTAAGGGTATTAGGGGATGAGATTACCACCTCCCTTAGAACTCTATTCCACAACTTAATGTAACTCAGGAAGTCTTTCCTGACACGAAATTTAAATATTTAGCATATTAGACATTTTGCAGCATTTATTGCACTGACTTCCAGTTTGGTGGTTTTTTGGGGGGTGGGCAGTTTGGATGCAACTGACTAATCTATTAAACCTTACATGGTTTGGATCTTGGCTATTTCATGCTCCAGTCTGACAGTTGTGATCAACTGAAATGCTCTCACTGACAGTCCTAGAGTGTCCACTGTGGGGGAAGAACCAAACTAGAACTTACTGATGTTCAGGTCACGTTGTAAAGCTGTGACTGAAATTTCTTTTTTGACTCAGAGTTTTGTGTTCTTGAGGTAATATTATTATTTTAATTGCTTTGTGTGCCTAGTTGTTGTGATATTGCATTTTACACATTGGGATGAAATTAATGAACACTTTTCATGATTCATAATTACACATATATACCCTCTTGTACCATACAGTATAATTCTTCAAGCCTATTTTGATATTTACATGGTTGAATTATTTCATTTTCCCATCTCCCACTTAGTTTTTACTTTGACAAACTACATCATTAGTTCTTTTTAATCTTTCTTGATACATTACAGGCGGCTGGACTTCTTCTGAGATCCCTTCCAGCCCTACATTTTTATGATTAATTCCTCCAGCTCTTTAATCCTTTTTTCTTGCTTTTCTCTGAATTTACTCCATTGTGTCAAGAATTGTCTTTGTTGTAAAGTCAGGGTCCAGGACTGTGTGTAGTATCCTAGGTACAGTCTGATAAGAATTAGTCTCCTTTCTTCTGCTCAAATAAGATTGAACTTTTTTTTGTTGCCATCACCCTGCAACTGAATATCTAGTGTAAGTCTAGGATCACATTTTGTCACTGCTTATAGTGATCATCACAGGAAGATTGGCCTGATGAAGACAAATGTAATTAAAACTTACAGGAAAGTGGCATGTATGGTATTTGCCTCTGCTTTCTTAATATTGTTTCTTATTTGTGAAAGTTTCTCTATTACAGTTCAGCTTAGAACATTTAGAGTATTCTGCTGTGGGTTATTAAGAGGAGCATTCTGTTAATATGTTGAATGTTCATCATCTGAATTACCCAGACAATACAAAAGAACAGTTTTAAATTTTAAATGTGAACATTGCCATCTTGACTACTTCAGTTTCTTACTTAAGACACTTTTAAAAAAAATAATTAAAATGCCCTATTTTTGAGGTATACTGTTTTTGAAAAGTGGTTCATTCATTTGGTTTTGTTGGTCTGATGGCTTAGCCAGTCGTATAATGAGCTAGAAATCAGGCAGATTGAGGCCTCACCTCAGTCTCAATCCTGGTGTTGGTGGTGGCTGGGAACATTAAAGAAGTGACTCTGCCATTACCCCTCTTCTTATAAAGTGTGAATTGCTTGTCAGACAAGAATCCTCTTAAGTACACAGGATAATGCAGCCTGCTGGTGTCACATAGTGAAGAGGAAAAGTTGTAAAGAGGGAATGGTGGGTAAACATAAAACCTGACGTATAGAAAGACCCATTATTCTAAGTCCAGACATTGAAAGGAAGATTTCCTTGACATACCTTTTTTTAGAACTTGGTCAAGTGAGTGGGACTGAGCCCATGTTTGGATGCTTGTGGTTCCCACATGACCCAAAGAGGATTCTCCAATGTCCTTTCTGCGTAGAAGTGGTACTATTATCATGTCTCACATAGACTGTGCGTGCCATATGTTTATTAGTGAAGTTTACTGAAGTGAAACTTTTATTTTTAGGAAGGTGGATGGAAAGAAATGGTGAACGAGACTGGGTTTCAGTTAAAGGTAATTATTGTATGCATTTGTGTAGTGAATGTTGTAACCCTGTGAACTGTTCTGACCACAATTAAAGACCATAATTCAGTGTCTCTGCAGAGTTATGCTTGCTGTTGTGTTAAAAATAGCAGGCCCATGACAAACTGCATAATTTTGACCATATAAGGAAACAGTGTAGTACTGGTATTATGTAACAGATAATTACCAGAGTTCATAAGTGAGGGAAGCTGTGACAGGTCAGTTAGTCTGCCCATGTTTCATATTGGATGCAGCATAGAATTAATATTAAGAATTATGACCCCTGTATTTTTATAAACAGACTGAGCTGGTTTCAGAGTGACACCAACCAAGACAAATAACATGCCAAAGCAGGACTGTAAAGGCCAGCTCTAAAGGTTGACAGCCTTGAAGGAGAGGGTGCTTATTTGGAGTGGTGAGGTGGAACTTACAATTAACTCTGAAATGCTTCAGCCGAAGCTCTGAATACAGTCCTGAATGAATTTTGAAACAGAGCATGGAGTTTGGTATGATAAGTTAGGTACCTCAAAGAAACGTGAGCAAGAAAACAGAAGAGAAGCAGAAATGGCCAAGACCAAGGAGGATGTCTCTGACAGGACGAGTAGCCAAAACGGTCAGATGGGAGAAAGGACAGTGCTCCCTAGCAATGGAAGTAATCCAAGAAATACCTACCTGGTACAACTGTTGCTGAGTCTCAGATTAGATATGTTATAAAGAATTTCATTTGCTTAATTAGACCATTTGAATTTTAATTAGTTTTGAGGAAGTCACTGCAATAAATCCTTGAACGGAACATGCTCTTCTGACTTATAGGAGGCAGTTGAGAAGAAAATTGAACACCCAGTTAGGACAAACTCCTAACAAGAGCCACCTATACACTGATTGCAGACAGTAATGGGAGAGGGAAAACTGGTGGAGGACAGGCAGGAATAGGTGACTGAGTGTTACATTAGTACAGAGGCAAAGTATGGGTACATGGAATTTGTTGACAGATGCAACTTTTGGGCATAGCCATATGTACTCTCATTCTGTGGGTGCAAAATATAGTGTGCATGAATCTAAGCCTTCCTCTTAAATATATAGTCTCTAATTCTCTTGGTTGCAAAGAAAACCTTTTAAATGTGAACTAAGTATAAACAAATGAAGTACTATTGTCCTGAATCTGCTGAAAGCTTGAAAAAAAATTCTGGGGTATGATCTGTCCCCATTAATCCCAAGGAAGTTTAATGCTGGCATCTACTGATGATGCCAATTTGACTTTAATTCACTGCTGATTGTATTACTGGGCACATCCTGCTGATGTCCATATCCCATAATTTCAAACTGTCTGCATGGTGTGAAAATCTGCACCTGTCCCCATCCACCTACCACAACCTCTAGCTTCCTTCCTTCCCAACACACACAGCACGTACAGACCACGTCTTCAGTGCCATGATGTATGTTCAATAAAAAATTCTGCAACCAATTGAAAATCAAAAATGTAGAGCCAGGGTAAAATAAATTGAATTTAAGATTTAATTAAATAGTACACTAGTACAATATTCCTTTTGTGTAATTCTTCCATTAAATGAAAATGGAGCTTTTATTTATCTGAAGCTGCTGAAGAATATAGGGTCTTTAACACAGAATTATGGTTAAGCGTGCTGTGGATTTGTGGTAGACCTTTGTCTTGGGGTGTCTCTTCTAACACTGCTAGGCATTTAGGACTATCATTCTAGTTTCTTTATGGCCCTGGAGTCTTAAGAGTGGACTTTTTTTTTTTTTTTTTAAATTAAAAAGTTTGTAACAAGATCTGTACTCATTCAGTACATTGAGGCATATAGGGAACTCAACCACATAGTGGAGAGTGGGATTTTCCACGTAGTGATTAACTGTCAATGTTCAATGGAAAAAAATAAGTGAACAAGAAGATAAGTATTCCTTATTAAAGAAAGGCCAAGTTATCATCCAAGGAGCTAGTCTGTAAATTCAGCAAGATAGATAGATATATATAATGGCACATAATAGTAGAGGGAAACAATGTGAGAGAAGGGGCTACAGGGGAAAATTAGAAAGGTAAAAAATTAAAAATTTTAAGGATGCACATGTAGAAATAGGAATAACATTTGCAATGGTTTTCCTTTGTATTCATTTGAATTGCAAGAATTACCATGCTTTTATTAACCTCTTGATTATTTATGGGCTGATATGTGGATGTAACATCTGCTTGACAGACCTTTTGGAAAAACTTGATCCTATCCCTGCACTGCTTCTTTAAGTGTTAAAACTGCGGAAGACAATTTTATGAACCATCCTTTTAAAATTGCTGATAGCACATCATAATTTGCAAAGCATTCAGATGGTAGACACCGCTAACTCATATTTTTTAATGACGTCATATGTATGTTGTACCCCAGAATCATCAATTAATGAAAGCTTCTGTTTTAGGCTGTGTTTGAGAACAGCAGTGTGGGCAGTTTTAGTTAGTTGCATTGAGAATGGTGGGAAGGGCATAATAAAAGTTTTTATTAAACTCTTAGGAATAACTCAACATAGATACTCCAGAATAATAGTGGGAGAAAGGAGAAAATTATGGCATGTAAGAGCAAGTGAGAAAAATATAGTTTCTGTTAAACAAATTGTCAGATACATGGCCTCGTCAGTTCATTTACCTTTATTAAAATGTAAGTTACTTGAGAGGGGAAGAAGGACCCAAAGAACAACAGTTAAATTACTGCAAAATATTCAAAATAAACAACTGTCTAAGGACAGATGATATCTTAAGTAAAATGTAAGATGAGACAATCGCCATTCTACTTTCTAGATTTCTGACAGTGTGCATGGTTATTTTCTCTGTGGAATCCCTGCTTCCCTAAGGAAATTTTTATAAAATAATGGGGAATGGAGCCTTTCTCTTTCCTTTGATAAACCTTTTAATTATACATTCAGTTTCTGTGCTGAATGTAAAAATAAAAGGTCTTTAGTAAGCAGATTGATTTGGTTCCTTATGGTAGCTTAATAATAATATCAGAGGCAGATTTATACTTGGAGTGCGTAGTTGTGTAGGATCAGAAGCGAGTCATGGGCCCATTTGCTGTCATTGTTCTGTGACACCAGTGGGTTTGCAGACTAATTAGATAGCACAGTCCAGACACTGCAATACACTAGTCGAACAGATGAAGATCCTTGTTTAAACCAGAAGGATTTATTTTGGATTACCCTGACTACTCGGGGTTAGAATTCTGTCTCTGCCAGCTGTAATGCGTTTCCTCGCCTCCAAAATACTGCAATTTAGAATACGTGTTTAAATGTTCTTTCAAAATTTTTTGCTCTGAGAGGGCAAAACACAATGCACTATCTTCCTCACCTCCCACCCCCAGTCGTAGTTAATCTGGAGGAGGAAAAACATGGTGTACAATTCTCTTCCCCCTCCCTCGCTGCCCCCCCCCAAAAAAAAACCTCAACAAAACTGCACTGGCTACTCCTGAGCACAAAAGCAATACCTCTTAACTGCTATATTCCATATTGTCATCCAGTTTTTGCTTGTGTGTGTGAAAGCTACTTGACTCAGTCTCAGTTGACAGCCAATTCCACTTCAAGTATTCACTCCATTTAACCACCTCTGTAAATTCTTTTTGCACGTACTCTCTATTTACAGAAATGTCTGTCCAGAAACCTTACATAAACTTGCTCTAGCTTTATAGTAATCCTTAGCTAGCTTATAGTATGATTTTGTGTGAAATAAGTGTGTAAAAAATGGCCAGATTGATAATGCACAAGAAGTCAGGCTGTATTGTTTCCTTCTTGTGCATCATCAATAGTAAAGATTCTGCAGGACAAATTGTTTCCTCAGTTACACCTGTGAAACTCCATTGGCTTTGAAGGATTATGTATGTGTAAATGAGGGCAGAATTTGGTCCTGTAATTGGAGTTTAGTTAATCCTTTTGATGATGCATTTACAAACCAGAGTAGAATTGACTGTCTTGCTCTTTTAGCTCTGTAGTTCGAACAGCTGTATATAAAGTAGTGTAAATACTTTTGCCCATAAAGTAAGCAAGTATGAGTCGGACTGCTCAGAGGAAACAGATCTCGTGACCAAGATGTTGCCAGACACCTTTGAATAGAACTGAGTCTTGACACCTGTCACTTATCTTTGTTGAAAACTAGCCAATCTATTCTTAAATAAAATTTAAAAAACCCTTCCTTTGCACTCTGAGAGATGACTATGGGGGGGTTTGGGATGTTTGCTCCCTCAGTCTGTAGAATGTTTGGAAAAGCAGAGTTACTGCTGGAAAGTAAATCCTTTTTATTCCTTGACCATACTTTTGTATAATACTCATCAGTAGCTGTCATGCCAATCGCAATAGCAAAATTACTTTTTAATTGAGCTCAGACGTTGTACTCAGCACTCTACCAACATGAGATGAGATCCCAGTGTCAAGGATATTACAGTGAAATTCAAACGCGGTACAGTTTGGACACAATGTGATGGGAGGCGGAACAGTCTCGTTCTGGTGCCAATCTCATAAATAGAATTTACTGAGAGGCTTATGAAGGGAAACTTTGTACTCTAACTCCAAGCGAGCACTGGGTTCTACTGGAATCGGTTGCTAAATAACTTTTTAAAACTGCTCTTAAGAGTTGCTGACTTTGCGGCAATTGATGCACAAAATATTGTTCGTATAGCAAACATCATTGCTAAAAACTCTCTCTGTCAGAAGGTACACTTGTAAATTATCAGTCTTACTGAGCCTTTTGCACCGGAAGTCGTGGTTCTTTTAAACCTACCTCTTTTAATTTGAAGGAGGATTAAGCTAAAGTGAACTCGGGCAACTTGTGAAGGAGAGCATCCACACAGGGATTGCATGTGCTCTAATTTAGGACCTCTTACCTTTAGTTAATTTGTCTTAATTTTCTTGAGTGTCTCCATGTAGACATGCCTTATTATCTGAGGCAGGGACTGACTTTTTGTTATGTGTACAGTGTCTAGCACACTCAGGCCCCAGTGACCAGGACATGTAGGTATTATAGTAATAGGAATTACAGTAAAACAAATAAAATAAGTGGAAGTATGTTGCTCTTTTGCAGAGTAAACACAAAAACTGATTAATTCTAACTAAATTCTTAAAACATTTAAAACACAAAAGCAAGAATTAGTGTTGGGAATTCCATGCTTCTGTTGCAGGCACTGGTAGAATAACATTTTTCTCAGAAACGGAGCAGAAAGTTTAATTAAGGCAATTATTTCTTTACTGAAGAAAATCCAGTGATCCAATTTGTGATTCAATATAGCAGTTTCCTATCTATTGAAAAAGAACTTTGCATCAAAAGCTGGCTCTTATATAATATAGTTTTCCTCTACAGTAACTCTTAAAATGAGAGCACACAATAGGTTTGTGTTTGATGCCACTGGGGAACTGTTTTTGGTAATTCAAAGCATATAAAGGTCTTTTCCACTATTGGTTTTATTTGGTTTGAAAAATATATAAAATAATTTGTCCATATAGCCTTAGGCCTACTTGCATCACCTGAAAAGAATGTAGGGTTATATATCTTAATTTTGTGGTTTGTGTAACATTTTAAGAAAAGAATATTTTGCTGAGGTTTATGATTATACTAGTTTAATGATACTGGATACTGTTTACATGCTAGTTCACAGAACAGTTTAGTTTTCTAGCCTTTTCTCTAAAAGCAGACTGACATTAGCTCCCTCACTTGTCAAATTTGTTCAATATGTTTGAAATTTTTGATGAAGTATTATGACAGAAAACTGCAGCTTTCTACTGTGGCTGCCAGCAAAGAGAAATTGTTGCTTGATGTTTTTGAAATATAATTGCATTATAACACTTTTTTTTTTTTTTTTCAGGCAGAGTCCAGGTTAAAAGCTCTTAATGCAACATTCAGAGTGAAAAACCCAGACAGGTAAGATTTTTCATACTAGTTACAGTTGTAATTACGAATGACAGTGTATGCTATCTATGTAATTTTTCCTTTCTGGATGTATGCTATCTGTACACTTTTTCAACCTCCTTAACAAACCAATAAGGGGCAGTGAAAAGCGGTTTGAAAAACCCAGTTCACAGGGAGAGCAGGAAACTCTTAAGGGAAATGCCATCACTTTATGCAGAATCTAAGCTTTTATTTAAAAAAAACAGAAAAAAAAATCTAGGCTTTGTTTGCAAAGAAACCTTCGCAAATTAATGCAATGGTACCTTCCTGAATTTGCAAGCATATATAGCCAATATCTCTCTTGTGCACACACACAAATATATGCACTTGCCAGTGCTGCAGTTCCCAAGCTGCCAGTTTTCACAGCTGTTATTGGAAACCAGATCAATTTCAGTCTACCGTGTCTTGGGAAGCTGTGGGAAGCTGTAGAGGCAGACACTGGAGTTATTAGCTGGTTAGGAGGTCCATTAACAGAGGCTGAAGTGTGGAGAGTATATAGTAGCAGACACTCCTCCTTTCGGCCGGAGGAGGATAGTATAGGACAGTGGTTTCCCAAACAGTGGGTCGCAGAAAAGTGTCAGTTCCAGAGGTGCCAGCTTCTTCCTATCTCTGGGGGTGCTCAACCCCAGGCCCTGCCCCCACTCCACCCTTTCCCTCTAGGCCCTGACCCTTCTCTGCCCCCGCTCCGCCTCTTCCCACCCAGTTCTGCACCCTCCCCCGAGCACAACCCTCCCCTCGCCTCCTGCACACCACAGAACAGCTGATCATGGGACGTGCTGGGAGGGAGGGGGAGAGCTAGCTGCCAGTGGGTGCTAAGCATCCACTAATTTTTTCTGTGGGTGCTCCGGGTGCCCACAGAGTTGGCACCTATGGACGGTTCACTGTGTTCAGGGCTGGATTAACCCATTGCTGGCCCTGGCCTAGGCAAACATATACTTCTCCCGGCCGGTGTGGAAAAGAAGCCACAGATGAGTAGGGAGTGCGGTGTTGGAGAGGTAGCCTGCTCTGCATTTACCCCACAGTGGTGGCACCTTTCCCATTGGGCTGGGCCTGTCTCCCTGCTCTAGTATTGCGACCTGGCGCACATAGTTTCAGTGCCACTGAGGTTTGGGCTGCCCCAAACCGCAGTGGCACTGAGACCATGTGCGCCAGGTCACACACTTGGAGTGAGGAGCTGGGCCCAGCCCCAAGAGACAGAAGCAGCTGCTGCAGGTAGGCTCACTCTCCAACTCCTCCCCTCCCTCCCCCCAGCCTTCTCACTGGGCTGGGCTTAGGGTTGTGGTGCCAGGGTGGAGGGTGCATATATGTAATGGTGAGTAACAACAACAACAAAAAGACAAAATGCAGTTGGTGCGTCCCCTCAGTAGAACATTTGGAATCACTGATACCAGGATACTCTCTCTGAAGCACCTAGGAGAGTGGGAGGGGGGTAAAGTAGCAGACATTCCTGCAGCACCCAGGATAGTCTGACACTGGACAGAGGGAACCAAGAGACAGAGTGCTTCTTCTCCCTTCCAACAATATGGTGCTACTTAAAATCTATTAGAATCTGAAGGATGGAATTCTGAAGCCATGTGAAGAGATGACACCTTCCCCTTTTCCAGCATCTGAAAGTGGAATTGGGCCCTTGTTTGGATATTTTCTTCCCCTCCCCAAAATCTTTTTTTAAATTTGTCTGTGAGTAGTAGTGTTAGTCCTCTTGTTTTTAGGGCTTGGAAATTTTACCAGCCTCCTTAGTATGGGAGGGAGAAATTGAGGTAACACAGAAAAGAGAAATGCAGTATTTATAGAGAGAGATTTGGAAAGGGGACAAGGAGGAAAGAACACAGTGTAGGGGAAGGGAAAGCAAAAGAGAGAAGTAGGTGATATTGGTGGCCTGTGATATACGAGAAGTCAGACTTGATGATCTGATGGTTCCTTCTATGACTGTAAGATGAGGAAGTTGATACTAAATGCTGCTAAGGAAAAGATGCATTATGAAAGAAAAAGTAGAATACAGACAGGAATGGAAAGAACGTGTAATAAAAGCAAGAGTAGCATAGCGTCTGTTGAATCATATTTATCTAATTTGTTGTATTAGGGATGATACCAATATTTAACAAATTTATTTGTCAAATTCTTGTGATATTCAGCCTGCTCAATGGCTGACCAAATGCTATTTGACAAATATATTATTCAATAGGTATTGGGGAAATTCAACAACTAATATACTGTACACTTTTTTTCCTGTTATTCCATGGTGCCACTAGCTCTTATTGCAAGTAACATTTTTACAAGTTTATTAAATAGTTGATTGAAATGTTATAATTACATACACAGTCTGTTTTATTCATTTGTACAGCAAAGGGTGGCTTGGCAGTTAGGAGGTTGGTTTTGGAAGTGTGGGAGCACCAGTATCTTTCGCTTGACTAGTAGGCTTACTTACTACTTTAGGAACTATCAGTAGCTTTCTCAATCCTTAATTTAAACCAACCGTAAAAGTTGGATAGCAACATAGCATTTTAAAAGTCTAACTACTGAAGTTGGTTTGGAACAAAACCAAACCAGTCTTCTGGTAGGTTGAGTGGTTTTTATTGAAAGGGTCAGTGGTGATAAAAATGTGCTCCTCTGTTGCTCAAAAATAAATTTGCAGTGACATTTCCACTGAATTCTCTAATCCAGTTTTGTTGCAAACCTCCTGTTGTCTTCCTTCTGTGCTTCAAATCCAGTCAAAAATTGCTTTCCCAGTGGTGCATTGTTCCTTTTTCACTAGATAACAATTCTCTTGCTAGCTACTTTCCTAAACAGAATAAAAAGGATCTGGGAAATATCACTGTGGCTGAGCCATATTAGACAATAGATTCTGCTTATGGCAGCTGAACTCGTGTGATTCTCAATAGTATACTTGAGCCTGAGACCCCATGCCATTTGTGGTTTCTTTTTGCTCCATATACCTATTCTTAAAAATATCTTTTACTCCCTTATTGTTTTGTGAAGGGGAAATTGACTATACTTATAGTAACTTTCACTACAGACATAGTGCTGTCAAATGCACAAAATAATTGGAAATAAAAGGGAGAAATTCTCTGGTGTCTTTCATTTACAGTAGTTATAGTATCATTATAGTAACCTTAAGTATAACTAGTAGTAATAGTAGGTGAAGTATTTTCATCCAGAAGTGACTTTTTACTTGGTAGTATCTCTATTAAAATGTGGTTCTAGTCTGAAAAGCGACTGTAAAAGCAGCAGAATCTGACTCAAGTTACCTGCTTTTCATCTGCATTGAAAGTCGTACTTTGCTAAAGGTTTGGCTGCACTAGAAATGCTAGAGTGGCACAGCCGTAGTAGAGATAAGGGGATAAGACGGAAGGTCCTCTCATGGATTGGTAACTGGTTAAAACTAGGAAACCAAGGGGAGGAATAAATGGTCAGTTTTCAGAATGGAGAGAGGTAAATAGTGGTGTCCTCCATGGCTCTATACTGGGCCCAGTCCTATTCAGCATATTCATAAATGATCTGGAAAAAGGGGTAAACAGTGAGGTGGCAAAATTTGCAGATGATACAAAACTACTCAAGATAGTTAAGTCCCAGGCAGACAGCGAAGAGCTACAAAAGGATCTCTCAAAACTAGGTGACTGGGCAACAAAATGGCAGATGAAATTCAGTGTTGATAAATTCAAAATAATGCACATTAGAAAGCATAATCCCAACTATACATATAAAATGATGAGGTCTAAATTATCTGTTACCACTCAAGAAAGAGATCTTGGAGTAATTATGGATAGTTCTCTGAAAACATCCACTCAATGTGCAGTGGCAGTCAAAAAAGTGAACAGAATGTTAGACATCATTAAGAAAGGGATAGATAATAAGACAGAAAATATATTGTCTCTATATCAATCCATGGTGCGCCCCATCTCAAAAAAGATATATTGGAATTGGAAAAGATTCAGAAAAGGGCAACAAAAATGATGAGGGGTATGGAACAGCTTCCGTCTGAGGAGAGATTAATAAGACTGGGACTCTTCAGCTTGGGAAAAAATGACTAAGTGGGGATATGATTGAGGTCTATAAAATCATGACTGGTATGGAGAAAGTAAATAAGGAAGTGTTAATTTACTTCTCCTCATAACACAAGAACTAGGGGGTCACCAAATGAAATTAATAGGCAGCAGGTTTAACAAACAAAAAAGGAAGTATTTCTTCACACAATGCACAGTCAACCTGTGGAACTCCTTGCCAGAGGATATTGTGAAGGCCAAGACTATAACAGGGTTTAAAAAAGAACAAGATAAATTCATGGAGGATGGGTCCATTAATGGCTGTTGGGCAGGGATGGTGTCCCTAGCCTCTGTTTGCCAGAAGCTTGGATGACTACCTGTTCTTATCATTCCCTCTGGGGCACCTGGCATTGGCCACTGTCAGAAGACAGGATCCTGGGCTAGATGGACCTTTGGTCTGACTCAGTATGGCTGTTGTTATGTACTTGATTTACTTGAGATATCTTCACCATTCATGTCTGAAGCTGTCTGACACACTGCGCTGGCATATATTTTATAAAACGTAAGGTAAAAGGATTGCCCTACATCCACCAACGGCTGTATTTGTGTTTCCTGCTATAATTTCTCTGCTGGTCTTTAAATGTTTTGAAAAAAACTGTACACTTTAACCCTAATATACCACACATTTTTGTGGAAAACTCTCTTTAGGCATAAAAATCATAGAATGCCTATAAATAATCTTTTCTGTCATGGGATGTCATGAGACGCAATTTCCTAAATATTAGAAACATGCGGTGTAAGCAAAGTTTGTTTTTGTTTTTTTTTTTAAATGGGTGCTGAAATTTTGGTTCTTAAATTCATGATTAGCCACCTAAATAAGTGGCCTGGTTTTTTTTTTTTTTTTTTTTCAATGAGACCTGCTGGGTTCTAAGCATTTCTGAAATCAGATCACTTATATATATTGGTGCCTAATTAAGAATTTAGAAGCCTAACTTTAGGCATCTGTTTGTTTGTTTGTTTATTTATTTTTAATATCTTGGCCTGGATTTTTTTTCACTACAGTAATTGACAGATTATCATTCAGTAGTTAGTCAATTCTCGAGTTCCTATTCTTTACTTTCACTCTGGATAATATGCATGCCTTTGCACAATCTAAGGCTTCAAAATAGGGTTTAAGTTGGTCTTAAATGGTGTATAGGTCTTGTGCTGGTCATCTGCACAGGAGTAAATAACCCCCTCTTGAGGCTTTTCGCAAGTCAGCAAACTGCTCTGGGGTTCAGCTTAGCCATGGACATGATATCCATTTTACAAACCACCTAGGTGTATTCTGAAGCTAATTTAATCTTTTTTAGAGTTCGAGATCCTTGCATGAAAGGCACATTGTAAGTACAGGTAATATTTTATCAGCTTCAAAAGAATTTAAACAGTTTTTCATTAGTAAGCATAAAACCCATCAAATGGGATTTTAAATGAAAAGTTTCTTCCTGCTTTTTAGATCATATCTATCAAATAACATTCCACTTCATAAGTGCTCTTAAAAAAAACAGATATATCAGTCTTTCAGAAAAAAACCTCTGCTGTTTATATTTATTTCTTAGATTTATGGCATATGAATTGATCTGAACCTTTACTGTTATTGTATAAAAGTACAGTAGTTTTGCATGTGTGTAATTATTTGCTAAAAAGGAGTTGATTCTGTTGTCATTTTCTAGGAATCCACAGCTAATTCCACTTTAACATAAGTCAAGCTCAGTGTCGCCAGCTGTTGTGTTGTTGCTCTATCTTACAATTTGTGAAAGCTTGCTTTTGTGATAGCTAATGATGTACTATCTGTTTCCTGTTCCCAGGAGATTTACTGAGCTAAAACACTACAGCGATGAACTGCAGTCTGTCATATCACACCTTCTGCGAGTCAGAGCTGTAAGTATTTCCCATGTGTGTCCTGACAAATAGTATAATATATTTATAAGACAGCATTTCTTCTTTAGTCAATAGAGAAAATGGATGTATGTATTCTTCACTTGAAATTGGTTGTTGTACTGTCCAGTTTTTTGGGGGGCGGGGATTATTTTATAACAATACACTTTTGGGGGAAGGAATTCTAAATGTGCTTAGAGTGATGCAGTGTGAAACATTTATGTCCAATATTGTTCCCCAGTCTGAATTATTCATGTTTTGATAGTCACTGGAAAAAGACCGTACTTACACCACAGATTTCTAGTTAAAAAAATGCTTACAAATGCTTCCACAAACATTCATAATGCTGCTGTTTGGCTCATTGCTTTATTCTGTCTTGTAGAATAGTTTACATGCAGTAACTTATCATCATATTGGCAATTTAAAACCCCATGAATGTCACTTGGGGAATTGGGAAGAGGGATGGTTGGAGCTTAGCTGGGACAATAGAACCTTGGGACTCAAAGTTGATACATCAGTGTCACGCCCAAAGTAATAGACAAGACCTATAGTGATTTGGAGTGTTTGTAGGCCCCAGTTTGTTGCATGTTCCATCAAAATCTGCAGCATAACATTGAATATTTTACAGAAATAGTGAGAAGTGTGAAGTAGACTGTTACCTGAGAGTAACATGCATATCTTCAATTACAATTCAGAGGAAAGGGAGATGAGCAGAATAGTATTACTTCTCCTCCTTCATAGGTGTTGCCACTGGAGGAAGAAGCAATGGGGCCAGAAGCCCACATCAATTAGAAAATGTTGGATCCCCACTGTGCAATTAGCAGGATTCTGCCTTTCTCTCGTGTGGCAAAAAGGAATTAGAATGGCATGAGGTTTTCTGGAACATAGACATATAATATTGTGTTTTCTAGAGCTTGTGGTGTGAATTCACGAGTTATGCAAGTTCCGCACAACATTTTTCATCTTACAGACCAGTCTATAATGAATAATGTCCTTTAGAATGATTAGAACCATCATGTCGTGGAATCAGGATGGCTGTGTACTACAGCTTGAAAACACAATCTTAAAAAAATACAAAACAGAGAAGGAAATGGGAAATTACAACCCTGGTAACAAGGAGCACGGTACTAGTTCTTAATGTGTTCAACAGGGGTTTACTTTTGGGTGAAAGTGTGCTGTAGGGGAGGATTGTAATTGATTGCCTGTCGAGTGGAGGCACTTTAGAGGATTAATTGCTAGTATTCTAGTAACTTGCCTTCCTGCCAGTACTGAGCTGTGTGACAGTGTTCTAACTTATTTCCTTTTTACCTCTTTGACACATGAATAATTATGGCTTTTATAAAGCTTCTGTTTAACTCACTGACGTATCAAACAGTGCTTTAATAATTGTGAAGGACAAAAATAAGTTGCGCTTCAGAGTTCAGTGTAAAGTAGAGGGAAAGATCAATGACTGTATAGTTACCAACAGTGTAGCATGTGCAGGTGTCTGATTCTCTAAACGCATGAATTGATTTAGCTTTAGCAACAAGTGTTGTGATGAGTTGACTCTTCCTTTCCCATTCTTTGTAGTATTGTATTACAAAGAAAAAAATAGCCTTGTGCCTTTTCGGATTCTTCATCCTGTATGGAAAAGCCTTGAAGTTTCTTTTCTCTGAACAAACCCAGCTTTCCTTTGCAGTTAATTTTTAAGCCCTTTGTTAGGACTGCATGGGGAAGTAGCCATGCAGGGTGAGAGATGGGAAGAGGCTCAATGACAACTCCGAACTGAAGTGTAAATTTTTGTCTTCCTATTTTCATATACACCCTCTTCTCCCGACCCCCTGACACACACATACATTCCCCTATGTGATGTCCGCTTACATCGTCATTATACAGGTGAAATGAATTACACCTCACATTAACTCAGTTGTTGGTGATCTAACTAGAGTGGTGATTGACTCTATGTATAGACAATATGAGGGCATTTCTGTAGATTCTCATACACAGAATGGTCTAAATGTGACTTTCAGTATAGTTTTGAAGCCATTGATTTAAAAAAAAAAAGTTATACTGTTGATCTTAAAAGACAAGTCAGAGCTATGCTTTAGCCTTTATAAAATAACATTTTCATCTCGTATACTTGTGTTGAGAAATTACAGCTGTAGACCTGAAGGGTTAATCAGTAAACATTAGTCTTTGCTGAAGATATGTATGTTTTACAAGAAGCTTGTAAACTGCATATAAAAGAAATGGGCTTGTCCAAAAAACTGACTTACAAATGTTTGTTTTAGAGAGTGGCAGACCGTCTCTATGGTGTATACAAAGTGCATGGGAATTATGGGAGAGTGTTCAGGTAAGAATTAGAACAGGTTTTTAAAATACATAATCTAGTTTCCTGAAGCTTAGATAGTTTGCAAGTAATGGATGAAGCTTATTTATCCTTATTTTTTAATGTAAACTTTGATATATTTTGTTTTACTAAATATGTGCATTGAAAAGTGTCATGACTCAGTACTAAGATATTGACAAGTTGCTGTATTTGACACAGATCTCTCTACCTTTGCTGAACTTTTTAAGTTTGAACTGGATGAAGTTATTATTTTATTTATTTATTTATTTTTAATATAACTTCATGATTGTCTTTTTTATTATACCTCTACCCCAATATAACACGGTCCTCGGGACCCAAAAAATCTTACGGCATTATAGGTGAAACTGTGTTATATCAAACTTGCTTTGGCCTCGAACACGATAATTAATACAGTATTTAACACAAGAAGTTTTATTCTTGGTGTTGCTTTAGAAAGGGCGCATCTGATGTCATCCTTCGCATCAAGCCCAGGGTCAGGGCTCGCAACCGCGCGCTGGGGTCGGGGCTCGCAGCCATGCATCCCTGCCGGAGTCAGGGCTCATGACCCCCCCACATAACCGGGTTGTGACCCCCAGTTTGAGAACCAATGTTGTAGACGAGACTGAAAACCATTTTTGCTTTACTGAGTTCTATCCGAATTCGTGTTATATCAGATCGCGTTATATTGGGTAGAGGTGTAGTTCTAAACCGTTTGTTCCTTCAGAATGCTTCCTATTAATTTATTTTATATAGTTCATAAATTTACACGTTGTATCTGTAGTGCTGAAAGATATCCCGATCCTTTCAATACATTAAAAAATCAACAATCTCTCAGGTATATTCTAGTACCCTTTTTAGAAGTTGAATTAACGAATAGTTTTTGATTTATGTGCCTGAGTTGCATGCTCAAGTTTTCCATCTCGCTGGAGAATTAAAGAATCTAACTTCTGGTTAAGGGGAACCTCCTGCTTATACAATCTGTACAAGTGCTATATTTAATTCACCAGGTTAATGGATTGCAGATGTCTTTCTAGTTGGGGGTTTTAAATTAAATTAGGTGCATTTTTGTAATAACACAAGGATAAACAAATGTCAACATTAACAGAGTAGAATTTATTTAAATTGTATGTAAAGTATAGAACAATAAATACTAGACATAAATTACACAAAGAGGAGGATAACTAAAAGTACCTTCTATATTTAAGAGATGGGGAGGAGGTACATTTTTAGGATAGCAGATAAAACCAAATAGCATGTGCAGAGTTAAGAGATAATGAGTTTAACACATAACTGTGATTTACTTGTGGTGAACTTCTAAGTGCTTGCCATCTCCACTCCAGTTTTGGTGGCTGTATTATCCATAAACTGACATTCATTTAATCATCTATCTCATCTATCTTATCTATCTATCCATAAAAATAAAATATGATTGTTTGGTAACTCTAGGCTTCTTTAGTGGAGTGGAGCTTTAGTGATTTTTACCTATTTATAGAAATAGTCAACAATATACAGTGATCCTAAGAAAAAAATCCAGTTTGGAGAGTCTTATTTCAAAAGGGAGACTCCAGTCTACTGTGAATGCTATAAATCCATCAGTTTTTCCAGTGTATGATGTGGCAGGTTTCTGTCTGATGATGTGTTGCTCGTGTATAATGATTATTCTCTTATTAGTTAAAAAAAAAATCAGCATTCCCATATTGAGATTTCATAGGATAGCTTTACAGACCATTTGTATTGTAGATAATGGCGCTAAAAGTGTCAGCACAAAGGAATGAACCTTGTGTTGCAATTCTGTTAGAAAGTATTTCTCTTAATCTCCTTAACTACTAAACAAGGTTCTTTTCATGCCTGCCTCTTGAACTAGAACTAAAAAAACAACAATCCTCTGTGTGTGTGTGTCTGTGTCTGGGGAGGGATGGAGCAGGGGCAACTCCTGACCAGAATGCTTTAAAACTGTTTCACTATTAAATTGTGTTCAGTGCTGCTGCTTAGAGGTAGAAAAGCAGTTTGGCTAGGTACAACTTTTGAGGCAATTTCCATTCAAATATCACCTGGAAAGAAACTATTTACAGGATGCTGATTATTAACTTCCCTTAACTTCATGTGTGATGTTGTTTCTCATTGGATTTGCTTTTTTCTCTAGTGAATGGAGTGCAATAGAAAAGGAGATGGGGGATGGGCTGCAGAGTGCTGGCCATCACATGGATGTGTAAGTACTGAGTGAATATCTGATAGTTTGATGTATGCCAGATGCACATATATTAAGGGGGGGGCAGGGAATTGTATAAGAAATGTACTGAGAAAACTTTGGGGGAGAGGTATATTACTATTGGGTACACAACATTTCAGTGACTTTTGGATGTGAGCTGTTAGAGTCCATGTTTAGAGTCCATGTACTGTATTAAGTAGCTCAAAGGGCCTCAGGAGAGTCAGAGGGGTTACTTTTTATTATTATTTTGAAACTATAGAGGTGTTTGGAATTCTTCCAGCTTTTCTTTTAAGCTGCTATGCCAGAAACTAGTGGAATTAAACTGTAATGTATTGCAGACCTGATGAGAGCCATTTGTTTTTGGCAGGAATGCTTTGCACCATGCAGTAGATGGTACACTAATTTGTACTTAACAAAAAGTTTAAGAGTAGCAGCCGTGTTAGTCTGTATTCGCAAAAAGAAAAGGAGTACTTGTGGCACCTTAGAGACTAACAAATTTATTAGAGCATAAGCTTTCGTGAGCTACAGCTCACTTCATCGGATGCCGATGAAGTGAGCTGTAGCTCACGAAAGCTTATGCTCTAATAAATTTGTTAGTCTCTAAGGTGCCACAAGTACTCCTTTTCTTTTTGCAAAAAGTTTAAGTAACTTTTTTTTTTAACTGTTCAGCACCCAAGGCTTATTTAGTGGAGTCCAAAATAATTTCAAGTACCACCCTGAAATAAATAATGGTTGTAACCAGGAATCGCTACTGAACACAGCAAGGGTATCTGTTTGCCCCTTACTACGTAAGTGTAACTTCCATTGTATTCAATGATGGCTATGTACATGAAACAAGGAGAACAGAACCCTCAAAATAAAAAATAACCTGTTTAGCGCTTCAGATTGCTTATAGTATCTGTACTACAGCAATAAGGAATTATTTTTGTTTGCCTAGTTTTACATTTTATATAATAAACATAGTAGAGAAATTTTATTTAGTCTCTCTCTGGTTCCTTCCACTTGACAAATCATAGTCACTGGTAGAGTAATTGTTTAACCAATTCAGGAGTTCTGTGGCTTTGCAAATGGAACTAGGAGACTATTTTATCTTTTAATTGGAAAAGATAATCTTATTTTAAAAGTGAATCATGAGAAAACTTTAAGGTTGTCAGTAATACTATTTTATGATGCCAGTTTACATCTGTATTGTAAGTTAATGCCCTTGTCCAGTTTTAGTAAGGGATATAAATTATGAGATTCCTGCTACCAAATAGAATTTTATGGAAAAGCTCGTTTAACAGTGAATTCTCAAAATTTGCGTTTGGTTTAAAAAGTGAGAATTTTTTATCACATCCTTAAATAATATGAGTGTTTAGGAATGAAACATAGAAGCATTTATTTCCATGTTTAAAAACATTTTTATGATTAAGGTTAAAATAGTTTTATTATACAGCTGAAATCCCATTACAAGAAGTAACTCCAAATAAAAGGGCATAGAAAGAATAAGGAAATGGAGTGCAGTGTTAAATATTTATTACAATACTGCAAAATTTGAATAGTCCCATAGAAATCAATTTATTTTCAGTTGCGTGAACAAGTACTGCAGATAAATGAAAACTTACTTGAACCTGCCTAGCTTCCCTTTTGTGGTACATCGACATGCACCGTGCTGTGATGTCAGAATGTTGAGAAGATATTTTAATCAAATAAAGCAAAGCAAATAGAATACATACCTCATTCAAGAGATTATACCCCCCGCCAGTTTATACCTGTTCCACTTTACCATAAAATAGCAGTTAGAGGCACAAGGGGGTTGTAAGACTAAGACTTCTGCCCTTTACATTGTTAAGTGTTGAAGACCCAGAGTGATGGTGGTGGAGAGTTCCCAGGGTAACCTATATCAGTCCATGTTTTAATGAATGACAATCAAAGGTGACCTCTGATGGCATAGTTTTCCTCTCTGCTCTAACAGGTGATCCCGGAAGTGGCCTCTCTAGCTCTTTTTTTATTGGAGACTGCAATTGTGAGGTTCAGAGACAACAGTTGTGAGGTTCAGAGACCGTCTTCCCCAGGAATTGAAATTAGACATGATATTCGAATTTACAGGGGGGATTGGAAAGCGACTAAATTGGCAACACTGCATGTAACTAGTTGACCATGGGGGTGATGGGGAGGGCGAGAGAGAATGGGGAAGTTCACGGTATGTGTGGTGAAATCCCTGTTCAGGGTCTCATTGTATGACTCTCATTTAAAACTATTCTGCACATGTCCCGCTTATACTAGCTTCATTTTTACTAGTATTTTTGATGGTGAGTCAAATGTTTCTGTCTCTTTTATTTAACTCATTATTATTTAAGAAGCCATATAGTTGTGTAGTGTGGGGGGAGTGTCTGTATGTGTACTAGTTTTCATGGTGCCATTCATTTTTTCTATCCCTTGATTTGTCCCATGTGCAGTCAGCAGTTTCATGAATGACCCCCCCCCCCTAAATTTAGAAACTTGACTCCAGCCTTTCTGGCATTGCTGCGCCATAATCAACTGACAACCTAAAATAATTTGTTTAAAGTATAACGAGAATTTTAGCTGCGCAACTCCCATTGACTATGAGGTGAATCTAGTATGTTGGAAAGTTTTAGCTCTGAAACATTTATTTTACTGTTTGTAGAAGCATACTCACTGCCGTGCATTTCCCTTTCTCTTTAGGGATTTCCATGATTTGTTTAACCTGTTTTGGCCTAAAGTGTGCAAAATTGGGTTCAAATAGTCAGAAGTGCAGCTTCTGCTGACCTACTACTTTGTCAAATCATGATTTAAGTTTTTGTATAAATTCTGCTCTAGGGTATGTTTAGGTGGGAGTTGGGCAGAACAACTCCTAGCATTCAGTCATAAATCTTCCCTTGAAAAACTTGGCTGCAACTGAAGTACAGTCCATCTGTAGCCCTAAAAAAATCCCAACTCTTTTGTTTTAGGAACTTTTTAAAAAAATCCACAGAGCCTTAAATTCAAGTCTTGGTACAGACACAGTGGTAATGCTCCTCTCTCACAAAACTGGGCAGATGCCATTGCCCTTTTATGGATTATTATGAAGGAGATCAGCCATACCCCTTCAAGCTCAAAGGCAGCACCTTCTCAACTTGCTTGGGGTTCAAGCCCAGAGCCTTCTCTCACCTCCTTGACTGTACATTATTGGTGGGCTTTAAATTCCAAACAGGTCCACAAAGTGTTGCTTTTGTGGCCACATAAAAAGCCATGTATCTGGAGCACCAGACAGTAATTAAAGATAGCATTGACACATGTTCCCTGCTCCAGCTCCCAGTGCAATGTGTTTTTACTTCTATTTAATTTATCCCTGTATCCTTCCTACCTCCTTTGAAACGCAAGCTGTTAACACATTATCGGATTTCTGTCACAAGGTCACCTTGCCTGGACCCTTCTTGGATGTGCTGTACCTCAGTTCTCCCCTTCTATAAAATTATGCACAGAACAGTCACAGTCCAGAACAAAATCTCACTCCTAGGCTCTGGTTTATTAATATGCAAATTATATATTGTATTGGTTTGAGATCAACAAGGTCAAATTCAATAAAGACAAGTGCAAAGTACTACATTTAGGATGGGAAAAATAAAATATTCACCTACAACATTGGGAATAACTGGCTAGACAGTAGTACTGCACAAAAGAATCTGAGGGTTACAGTGGATCACAAATTGAATATGAACCAACTTATGATGCAATTGCAAATAAAGCTAATAACATTCTGGGATGTATTAACAGCAGTGTTATATGTAAGACACAGGAGGCAGTTGTGGACAAACTGGAGAGAGTTCAGAGGAGAGCAACAAAAATGATAAAAGATTTGGGAAACCTGACCTATGCAGAAAGCTTACAAATCTGGCTATGGTTAGTCATGAGAAAAGTAGACTGAGGAGGGACGTGATAACAATCTTCAAATATATTAAGGACTGTTATAAAGAGGCCTGTGATCAATTGTTCCCCATGTCCACTGAAGGTAGGACAAGTAGTAAAGGACTTGATCTGAGCAAGGGAGATTCAGGTTAGCTATTAGGAAAAAATTACTAACAATAAAGATAGTTATGCTCTGGAGTAGGCTTCCAAGGGAGGTTGTAGAATCCTCATCATTGGAAATTTTTAAGAACAGGTTGGACAAACACTTGACGGAGATGGTCTAGGTTTACTTCCTCAGCCCATGGGGCTGGACTAGCTGACCTCTTCCAGCCCTACATTTTTTTTGATTCTATATTCCAGCTCTTGGATTGGGCAGAGGGATTCCTATACGTGTCTTCTCCTCAGGATTCCATAGTCCCCCAACTAGAAACTACAAATAGTTCTCCCAAACATGACTGACTTTCACTTTTCATCTATAAGGGCTCACATCACCTTCCAGCAGGCCTCCTGATTTGCTTTCCAACTTCTGTCTGTATCCCCCCTCGGGCTCCTTACCCTGTCCCTTGACAGGGCAGACCTAACAGCCACAGTTGTTTCCTACAGGAGTCTCAATAGAGGAACTCCCAGCTCTCTTCAAGATCACACTCCCAGCTCCCTTTCAGCTTGGGAGCCACTACCAGTCCTTCCCTAATTACGGGAGAGCCTCCCTGCTGAGAACAGGCTGCCATTTACATATGCCAGCAGGCCTGACTTTATCACCTGTTCCCTGTCCCTCAAAATTCCATGATTTAGGAAGAAAACCAGGCATGGGTAGTGCTTGGTATGAAGATGCCTTACCCAGTGACAAGTGCCAAGCAGTCCCTTTTGTGCTGGTTGCTTCACAAACACAGATAGGAGAAGAGACTGCCCAAGATCTTACAATGTGAAAGACGCACATGAAGTATTGGATGCAAGGAATAACTTGAAAACTAAGAACGTGGTGGTGATTGACGGTTTTGTTACTTCCATATTTTGTTGTAATTTTGGTGGGTTTTTTATACTTTCTGCTTTAGGCTTTGCAACAAAGACTCTAGAATCCAAACTTAGTTGGTTTTGTTGATATTACAGGAGGTGGAATATAACACAGCTCCTTCATCCCAGCTGCATTGGCTCTGTGTTGCTGACAATAGTAAAAGCTTATTTCTGTCAGTAAGCTAAGCAGATACAATTCAAAACGTACATGAGAAGATACGTGCAGTAACCATTTTACAGAGATACTTGTATCCCTAAGCATGCTTGAAAACGCTAACTTTTTTCAAACAACGGGAGCCCATTGAAAGCTGTCGGACAACATTTCTTACCTTTTTTAAGTGATTGTACATTTAAAAAGTCACTTTCTGCCACGCACAGTAGGGGGTGGGATTTTTCAAAACGTCTCAGCATCAGCCTAACGCTGCTCCATTGAAGTCAATGGGAGCAGTGGTAAAACTCCCAGTGACTACAATAGGCACAATTAGGGCAATACTGAGTACTTTGGAAAATATGCTCCTCAAAGACTTCTATATATAGCTGCTAGTCTGAACTGACATTCTTATTTGTGAAGTATAGGTTGTTGAACTTTCTGCTTAAGGAACTAAAAGGCTTGATTCTGCAAAGTGCTGAGGACTCTCAAATGCCATTATTTCCATCACCATTGACTGAGGGTCAAGTGAAACCCTCCTCTTAAATGTTGCCTCTAGCATTTTAGAAGGCGTCAAGTTCACTTCACCAAACCTTAAAGATGTCATGTTCACTCTGAAATTTGTTATGAATATTTTTCACTTTGCTGCTGTCTGTTGAAAAATCACTGAAGAAAAGGAATAAATTACTTTAGCCAGTGTATTTTTTTCCTTTTCCTGTAATAAAAACAGCCTCCTCTTCAGCAGAAAACGTTGGACTAGTGTAAGATTTATCACTTCATTTTAGTAATAACTTAAGAAACAGGCCTTCAGGAGTGTTTATATTAGTCTGTTTGGCATTAAAATATATCTTTTAAATCCAATAATAAAGAACACTTTTAAGGTAACTTATGATTATTGCTAAGAAATAGGGTTCTTTCCCTTTTACAGTATTTAAGAAGCTAAATCAGGGGTGGTTCTGTTTAACCAAAGGTTGTACTTTACCAGGTACGCAGCTTCTATTGACGACATATTGGAAGAGGAAGAGCATTATGCAGATCAGCTAAAAGAATATCTTTTCTATGCAGAAGCCCTACGGTAAGTATATTAACATAAAAGATTGGAATCCCTGTACTTCTGTCGCTTTATTTTGATACATGCTCTGCAGACTTCTGTCTGTATCCTTCACAATTTTTACTTTTGAAGAAAACATTACACAGTTACGTTCTGAAGTCTGCAAATACCTTGCATCTTTTATTGCCCAGTAAGCCAATCAGAGTTAAGTATCGCTTAGCTGGTTAGTAATTCAATGGCAGAACCTCCAGGCAAAATCCAGGTGCTCTAAGAAGCAGGACAATCTTCTGCTAGAGATGCCATCTTCCATTATGAGACACAAAAGAGAGTCTCTGACCACTTACAGCTGTTCAAAACTAGCCATGGGAATTTTTTTTTAAGTTTCCCAGATAACTTCCGGTTGTGACAGATACATTCTCCTTCATTAGCCTCCCCTAGTACTCCTTCCTGCCCTAAAGTACTGTGTGCTGTTGCTGTGACCTGTTACAGTTGCCACATTCACTAAGGAAGTGGCAACACTTGTGTTTGCAAATCCATTTGTAAAGTTTGCAAAGCACATTGAGATCCTTCTGAATGAAAGGCACTGTATACATTTAGGTTATCACTTTTTACAAACAAACAAAATTTTAGTACACTCTAAGGAATTTGGAGACTCTGGGTTAAGTTACAGTGAAAGGCGTTTTCCTAAGATTAATGTGCATCTTTGCCTGTCACACAGGCACGATGTCCAAAATGACATGTAAACTGTTTCCTACAATTGGAATTTTTACTGTAACATGTTGAATGAAACCATTTTACAAGAATGTCCTTAGATAGAGGATGGTTTTATATGGCATGCAAAATCTTAGTATGAGCTTATGGAAGAAGGAGCAGCAGGAGAATATGCTTAGGGTCACTGAAGTATAAAATCACTTAACACACCAGAAATTTTGTAATTTAGCAGGCTTGCACCAGAGTTATGTTTACTGTTATAGGGCTATTAAATACAGGCTAGATAAATAACTGAACACGACTTATGCTAAAATAAACATTTTTACTGTTTTTTTAAAGCTTAGAAGGTGGTAAAAACGTAGCAAGACAAAATATTACATGACAAATCGCTCACTGATTATTTTTTCAGCGCCGTTTGCAGGAAACATGAACTAATGCAGTATGACTTGGAAATGGCTGCTCAGGACCTGGCATCTAAAAAACAACAGTGTGAAGAACTGGCAACAGGAGTGAGTCTGTTTTCCATTTTCTTCTTCAAGACTTGGATTTTTTTTTTTTTTAAGAGAGCTAAACAAGTTAGGGTGACATCTAAATGGCATTTAACAGATAGATAACATGTGGACAGCTGGTTATGATGACAAGTATCACGTGAGCTGTAGATCTTTTAGTGGTTTACAGTAATTTATTTTCATGGTGATTTATACAGTTTGTGCAGGGCTTATTTTTATTAAAACCTAGCAAATACAGGCTTGTAGGTAAGGTGATCTGAAGTGTTTCAAATGAAATGAAATAGAATACTACAAAGACCAAAGTTTCTGGTTAGTTATGGTCATCTGGGGAAAAAAATCTTTGTTGTACCTTTTAAAAGCTTAACATCCCCATTATGAAATGTAAGGTTCCCCTTTCCCCCGCCTCCCCACGAAAAATGGCTGAAGTTAGATAATATCTAAAAACAAATATTTGCATTTAATCTGAAAGGTAAATAAACAGAGTAAACAATTACTGCTAAAGTTATTAATATTTTAATGTAGAATTATTTTGCCGTTTTTTCATATAATATGACAAGAAATTGAAGATTAGAAATTGGTGACTGAATACAAATTCATTAAATATGGGCCCAGAATGAAGCCCATTAAAGTCAATGGAAGTCATTCCCTTGAGTCCAGTGGTCAGTGGATCAGGCCATAAGACTCTTACCTATCAAAGTATTTGAAGAGAGAAAGTGGATGAGGTAATACCTTTTACTGGACCAAATTCTGTTTTGGAGAGAGACAAGCTTTCAAGCTTACATAGAGTTCTTCTTTGGGCACGTTCCCAAACCTGAAGAAGAGTTCTGTGTAAGTTTGAAAGATTGTGTCTCTCTCAAATAGAAGTTGGTCCAACAAAAGATATTACCTCACCCACCATGTCTCTCTCTAATGTCCTGGGACCAACACGGCTACAACACTGCATACAACAATGGAAGTAATTTGAAGGCAGTTTTTGAAGAGGTTAGAGACTTTATATGAAGTTTCAGATAGACAATTTTTAATAAATAGGAGTTAATATAGGTTTGTTTAACTATTGGTTTTAATTTGAACTACCATGCCTCTTGCACCCATCTAGCAGTAGTACATTTTTTCAAATGGAAGAGCACTTTATGTCAGTATCTGAGCTCCACCGGCCAAATAATTATTATCATTCTACCGGAACAAAGCAAAGAGCATTTTTCTGTTTGATTTTAGACTCTGAGAACATTTTCTCTAAAGGGAATGACGAGCAAACTGTTTGGTCAGGAAACTCCTGAGCAAAGAGAAGGCAAGATAAAGGTTCTAGAAGAACAGATACATGAAGGGGAAGAACAACTGAAATCTAAAAATGTGGAGGGCAGGTAAAGGTGGAGTTTTTAGTATATTCTTGGTGTTTACGAGCTGTCTATAAAAATTCCTGTCATTTGCAAGTTGTGAAATTAAGTACAGTACACTCAGTTAGCTCCTGGTCTGAGAGGGTAGCTTATATAAGAGTTGATCGCTTTTCCAGTTACTGAGCCCATTTAATGGCTGAGTTCTTGTTTTATGTTCAGCTGGTAATATATTTAACAGGTGGGCTGTAAGCAAACGAGGATTTGAGCTTTCTAGTGGCTACTTGAATGTAGAATTCAGGTGTAGTTTTAGTTCAGTCTATAAATATGGCTCCTGACATTAAAGCTAATAATTCCTTAGAAAGTTTTGTATGAAGGATAGTTGACTTCTGTTTGTAATTAAATGTTTTAGCAAGCTACATTTGAATGACTGATTCTTAGTATTCTAACTAGTAGGAGCTCACATTCCAAAACCTATATATTTGTGTCCGAACACTTTCATTTTTATTATAGGAAAGATGAGTGTGCTATCTGTTAGCTGTAATCCTTACATACCAAAAGATAAGAAACAGACCAGTTCATACGCAGTTCAAAACAACAAAATACTCAGTAGAAATTAGGACATGGTAAATGGAATTCCTTAATCATCTTGACAGAAGTGCTGGACATCTGCTTTTATAGCTCAGGAAACAGTTTTCAAATGAATACTTGTCTAGTTTGTGCAGTCCAGTACAAACAGTAAGCTGTGGGTTACTTTAGTGTATGAACTTGCCCCTGTTTTGGTTAAGTAGAGCTGGAGGCAAATATTGCAGACAAACAAGAAAAGGGAGTATTCTATTCCGAAATACATTTGCTTCAGTTAAGCTTGTGTCCACTTTTTGCAAACATTCAAGCAATCGTACATTACTGACTTAAATGCTTGTGACAAGTGAATTTTAAGATGGTCTACTACAGGATTCTCACAGGAAATGAGATGATCTAAGAGAACGCTGAGGCCCAAAGCCCCTCACCAGAGCACTGGCACAAAAGTATTTAGTGAGCCTGGCAAGGATCTGAATATCAATTTATTATGAATTTAGTTCTGTGGCCATATAGATTAACTTCAGTCAGATCTATCTGTGAAGGTCTCCAGTTATAAAAAATTATGTGATTTGCGATTAAAAATCTCTGAAGGACTACATGAATTATTGTGACACACATTCGAATATTAGAGCAAGCAAAAGTATAAAATGAGGATCCCAGCCGAGGTGCATAGAAATTACTGTGCTCCAACTCATAGACTGTAAAAGTGTAGTACTTCAGGTATTGACAAAGGCAGAGTCCTTCTCCCAGTAAATTGAGTAGCAGCTGGCTGGGGCCGATAATATATTAAGTATTTTTTAAAAACACTCACATTGACAAAACTATATTGTTTTCATTTCAGAGAGTTTGTGAAAAGTGCCTGGGCAGATATTGAACGCTTCAAAGAGCAAAAGAATCATGACTTGAAAGAAGCCCTCATAAATTATGCTGTGATGCAGATTAGTATGTGCAAAAAGGTAGGTTTTGCTTCTGACAGACAGGACAAATATATAAATGGTAGTAGGGGACCCAGGGACAGATCTGTAACAAATGGGAGAACTGCTATTGCAGAAGGCTGGAAATCAAGAGAGTAGGAGCTGCAGCATAGTCTACCTTGCATGCAAGATGCCATATGCTTGCTGCCTCCTCTCTCTCTTCCTGGCATGCACTGAGATTAAGAGAGATTCTCCTGTGTTGGTAACCGTATGCATTAAACAGTGTGGACCAAATCCTCAGTCTTTTCCCCATCCTTATATATGTAAAGTTCTTCTTCGAGTGCTTGCTCAGATCGATTCCAATTAGGTGTGCACGGCCATCGGAGAATTTTTACCCTAGCAACACCCGATGGGTTGGCTGTGAAGCCCCCTGATGTGGCACCGTCATGGCGCTCAATATATAGCCCAGGTGACCCAGTGCCTCCTCAGTTCCTTCTTACCGCTCGTGATGGTTGTTGGAACTGTGGAATCCTGCTTCGCTGTTCTCCGCTCTCCCTACCGTATACCTAATAGTTAATAGTTGATAGGTTTCAGAGTAGCAGCCGTGTTAGTCTGTATTCGCAAAAAGAAAAGGAGTACTTGTGGCACCTTAGAGACTAACAAATTTATTTGAGCATAAGCTTTCGTGAGCTACAGCTCACTTCATCGGATGCATTTGGTGGAAAATACAGTGGGGAGATTTATATACACACACAGAGAACGTGAAACAATGGGTTTTATCATACACACTATAAGGAGAGTGATCACTTGAGCTATCACCAGCAGCCGGGGGGGAAAGGAGGAAAACCTTTCATGGTGACAAGCAAGGTAGGCTATTATAGTTGATAGTTATAGTTAGTTACAGTTGGTTTACTTAGTGTTAGTTGGGTTGGGGGGTCTTTCCCCTCCTCCCCGATTCTCCTCTTGGGCTCATGCCCAAGGCTCCAGGATTCAAGCCCTGCGGTTCCTGCTCTAAGCCCATGCCAGCGGGCGACTCCGTGACTCTTGCCTGAAGTGTCTGGGGGAGTTTCATCAAGCAGAGAAGTGCAGGATCTGCAAAGGGTTTTGTCCCCAGACTAAGGAGGAGCGGGACTTTCGTTTAAAGCAGCTCCTCATGGAGGCAGCTCTTAGCCCTCGGCCTCCTGTGGCATGCCAAGATCCAGCACCAAGCGCCTCGGTGAGCAGCACCTTGGCGGCGGCAGTAGGAACAGCACCGTGGTTGGACTCTGATTGAGACCTGCAGCACCGGCGCTCCCCGGCACCACAACTGACATCCTCGGCCCAGCACTGCTCCCATTCTCATGGCCAGAAGTGGCACTGGAAGCAAGAAAAGGGTGGCGCACCTCCACAGAGACCAGTCTCCCTGGAACCGCCCATGGAGACGCGTCCCACAGGAGAGATTCTAGGGGCACAGCCTATGGCTTCAGTACTGTTGACTCCGGCCCTGAGGGGAGAGCCGTTGACTCCAGTACCCCTGGACTCCCCGACACACAGCATGGTTGAGGACCAGTTGCCATCTATCCCAGATACCTTTGCGGCTGCAAGGGATCTTATTGCCATGACTGCATTGGCATCCCCTCAGCCTCATGCCAAGACACCGGTGCCTGTACATGCAGCACTGTCCCAGGGCAAGCCGGCCCTAATCCACCCGTTGGCACTGTCGATCGAGCTGTGGAACCAATCCCGTTCTCGGCACCGTTCCCACTCCCGACACCGCTCACAGTCCTGACGCTGCTCGCAGTCCCGGCAACGCTCTCCTTCGCAGTGCTAGTTGTACTCTCGGCACTGCTCCGACTCCCCGCACCGTTCCCAATCGCGGTACCGCTCTATCTGCCGGTCATCATCGAGGAGCAGATCCCAGACATGATGCCGCTCTCAATGCCAGTCATCATCTCGGCCCAGATCCAGGCGCCATTCCAGGTCTTGGTACCGGTGCAGGTCCCGGCACCGCTCCCCAGCGTCGCGGCAGCGTTCCCCATCGCCTTGTCGATGTGACCCAGTGCAGATCCACTCGGCACCATCGTGGACCTCACGTTTTGTTTCTCGTTCTTCGGGATCCGAGGCAGGGTCGCGATTCTTGGACCATTGCCATTCGGACCATAGCCACCTGGAGTCTGGGGCTGGGCCTTGGCAGGTGCAGGGGTCCTGCTTAAGGCCCTGGGCATACCACCAGACCCAGGGTGCTCCGTCTAGGGCTTCTCGATCAGCCCCGTCCGAGCCACACGTGCCAGAAGCTACCGCCAGTCAGCCCACCCCGGGGGGCATGGAGACTGTGGCAGCTTCTCTCCCCACTACAGGACCTCCTCCAACGCCGATTCCTGGTCCGGGCACGGAATATGAACCTGCAGGTGGAGGAGGTGGTAGAGGTGGAGGACCCCGTGGTGGATATTCTGCCTGCAGACGCTCCATCAAGGGTGGCCCTACCCCTTATTCGGACCATCCAAACCACCGCCAGGACAATCTGGCAGACATCTGCGTCCATCCCCCTGACTGCTAAGGGGGTGGAGCGGAAATACTTTGTCCCTTCGAAGGGTTATGATTATCTGTTCACCCACCCACAGCCTTGTTTGCTCATGGTGGTGTCAGTGAACGAAAAAGAATGGCATGGCCAGCAGGCCCCAGTACCCAAATCAAAGGACGCCAAGCGCCTTGATTTGTTTGGACGCAAAGTTTATTCCTCAGGGGGACTTCAACTCAGGATCGCAAATCAGCAAGCGCTCCTGAGCAGTTACAATTTTAACTTTTGGAACTCCATGCTGAAGTTTAAGGAGTTAGTACTTCCTGAGTCCAGAGAGGAGTTTGGGGCTTTGACAGAAGAGGGCAAAACAGTGGCACAGACCTTGCTGCAGGCCTCGCTGGACACTGTGGACTCCGCCGCACATACTTTGTCCTCAGGGATCGTGATGAGGCATATCTCCTGGCTGCATGCCTCCAGCCTACCACCGGAACTTCAGCAAACACTGCAGGACCTTCCCTTTGATGGAGAGGGCCTGTTTTCGGAAAAGACCGATTCAAGGCTACAAAGCCTTAAGGACTCAAGGGCGATAATGAAGTCCCTGGCCATGCACACACTGGCTACCCAGCGGAAACCCTTCAAATCCCAGCAGCTGCAACAACGCTCCTATCCTCCTTCTCGGCCGAGGCAGGATTTCTATAGAAGGCATGGGTGTAATGGCAGGAGAAAGCCCTCCAACCCCCGGTCTGGGCAAGGCCAGGACCCGTCCAAGTCTTCATCGGGCTCAGAACAGGCTTTTTGAAGGGATGCCCGAGGACGGTGTACTGGGCCTTGTTCGGGATCCTACCCCACCTTTCTTGAATCTTTTATCCCATTTCCGCTGTGCTTGGTCTCATATAACCACGGACCGCTGGGTTCTCCGCACAGTGGAAGTGGGATACTCTCTCCAATTTTCTTCCTCCCCACCCTCCTTCCCCATCCCTCTTCAGGGATTCTTCTCATGAGCAACTCCTTATTCAGGAGGTTCAGACGCCCCCTCTCCAGGCATCCATGCCTCTTATTTTGAAGTATCTCCTGGACCTAAAATAGCAGGGCCTGACGGCATCCTCTCTCAGAGTTCACCTTGCGGCCATCTCGGCTTTTCACCTGGGCACGAATGGCCACTCCATCTTTGCCAATCCCTTGGTTGGCAGGTTCCTCAAGGGCCTGGACCGTCTCTCTACCCACAGCCAGTCCCCACATGGGACCTTAACCTGATCTTCCCCAGACTCCTGGGACCCCCGTTGGAGTCACTGGCCACCTGCTCCCTCCTCTACCTCTCCTGGAAAATGGCTTTCCTTGTCGCAAACACGTCGGCATGGCGTGTCTCCGAGCTCAGAGCCCTTACCTCGGAACCACCCTATACGATCTTCCATAAAGATAAGGTGCAGCTTCGGCCTTACCCGGCCTTTCTTCCCAAGGTGGTATCGGTCTTCCATATCAGCCAGGACATTTTTCTCCCGGTTTTTTATCCAAAACCACACGCCAGTCGCCAGGAACAGCGACTGCACTCCCTCAATGTCCGTAAGACCCTTTTCACACATAGCAGCCGTGTTAGTCTGTATTCGCAAAAAGAAAAGGAGTACTAGTGGCACCTTAGAGACTAACAAATTTATTTGAGCATAAGCTTTCATGAGCTATTAGTCTCTACGGTGTCACAAGTACTCCTTTTCTTTTTGCGTAAGGCCCTTGCCTTCTACACTGAGCGTACAAAGCCATTCAGGAAGACGACCCAGCTCTCCTTTGCGGTGGCAGACCAGATGAAGGGCCTTCCGGTCTCCTCTCAGCAGATCTCTTCATGGATCACGTCCTGCATCCGCGCTTGCTATGATCTGGCCAGTCTACCAACCCCACCCCTCACTGCTTGCTCCACAAGGGCCCAGGCCTCGGCGGCGGCTTTTCTGGCCCAGGTGCCGATCCAGATCTGCAGAGCCGGAACTTGGTCCGCGTACACACTTTTGCTTCGCACTTCGCCATCATCCGCATGCCAGAGACAACGCAGCGTTTGGTAGAGTGGTCCTACAGTCCACATTGCTTCACTCCAAATCCACTGCCTAGGTAAGGCTCGGGAGTCACCTAATTGGAATTGATATGAGCAAGCACTCGAAGAAGAAAAAACGGTTACTCCCCTTTTGTAACTTGTTCTTCGAGATGTGTTGCTCATATCCATTCCAGACCTGCCCCCCTTCCACTCTGACGGAGTAGCCAGCAAGAAGGAACTCAGGAGGCGCTGGGTCAGCTGGGGTATATATCGAGCGCCATGAAGGCGCCACTCCAGGGGGCTCCACAGCCGACCCACTGGGTGTTGCTAGGGTAAAAATTCTCCGACGGCCGTGCATGCAGCATGCACACACCTAATTGGAATGGATATGAGCAACACATCTCAAAGAACAACAGTTACAAAGGTGAGTAACCTTTTTTTCCTATTAGTGGGAGTTTTGCATGACTTATGTCTACAGGTAATGTAGGCAAACATGATACATTTGTTTGTTGCAAGGTTCCTTTGTTTAGAATAAGCAAAAATCATTTTTTTTTTTCAAAAGGGAATTCAAGTTTGGACAAACGCAAAGGAGTGCTTCAGCAAGATGTGATTATCCAGAAAATAATTTCTCCTCAACAAAGTGCCAGAGAACAGAAGCACAAGTGCATAATCATGGATACTAAGTTGCTACATGATCTACATGTAAATCATGAAATAAATGAGTTGCGTAAATACAGTTTTCTTTATGCTGATTGTAGGTTTGTTAATAGAGGACAAAAAGGAAATGTCCTTAAATCGTTAGTCCCTAACAGTCACTTTGTGGCATATTTTACATGTAGCAAATAATTGAGGGCAAAGGGGTTAATGAAAGCTGCAGCTGTACATTGAGGCAAAGGCTTTAGGGAAAGTCCAGACTAACCCAAAAAAAGTATAGTGTCATACACAACTGAACTGTTCTCTGTGTGTATCTTCTGAACCATCACATTCCGTATTAGACTATCTCCCAATGCCCGCTTTCAACCCTTGCTGGTTAGGATTTGTAATACTCTAGGGTCGGGGTTTTTTTTGTTTGTTTGCTTTTTAATGTGCACACACAGTTGTGTTCTTTAGGTTTACGCAGTAAGAAAACAAAAACAGAAATTCATTGTACTGCTTAGGGTTCATAGTTACATGCCTGTGCATCTCCATGGAGAAATTTGTTTTTTCCAAAATTCAGGTTAAACACAGTCTCAAACTTCTGAGATTTTTTTCATACCCTCTACAGTAGTGGAATTGAACAACAGTTCTCTACCATATTCCTCAGTTACTGTGTCCCCTTAGAATATTAATACTGACATTGGTCTGTCGTCTAATTTTCTACTACTAGTAAAGGAGTAATGACCCAACTGAGCAACAGGGACAGATTCAGACCTGCTGTAATCAGGTGCAACTTCAACTCATTTTATGGAAACTGCTTACCCCAAGTATAAATGTGGCCCTGTTTTCAAAACTGCAGTTATCGTTTAGCTCTGTAGAAATATTCATCTTTAAAATGAATATGTGGAGCATCAAAATAGCTGGTTTTCTTTTGAATATTTAAGATTCATGGTGTTGTGCAAATCACCAGTCTGAATAGGCTTTGCTTGGCTCTTGAAACACCATGTTTCAATGTTGCAGATACATACCTTGAACTGATTTTACAGGTACCTACATTAATGTGGTTCTTTAGTGTTTTGGCTGTAACATTTTAAATGGCAGATGAATAAATGTAATCTGTTAGACTGAGCTATTTGTCTTTATGATACGTTTTGTTCAAGAGCCAAGCATTTTTATTTCTTGCTAGCTTTGCAGAATCTTAAATATGAGATGCTGTTTCTAATTATACCAAAAAGAAAACAAAGAAACCTCACCCCTACTGTTTCATGGAGCTTTTCTACTTGTTTAAAATGCCCCTGGAATTTTGTGGAATTTGCCAGACCTAATGAGTAATCCAAAAGAAGATTTGCTATAATATTCACTTGAGTCACATATGTTTGTTTATTATATACTACAAATAACACTAAGTATCAGATACAGATTTAATGTATGCCAAAAGTATTTAAAATTCGCTTTACAATAGACCTTATATAATTTATTCATTAATTTTCCCAATACCAGATCCTGTGTTTTGCTGTGGCATTTTATGCTCTTAAATCATTAAGAGCTGGTGTAGGCTAAGATCTGAATTATTTAAAAGGTTAAACATCAGTTTATACTTTTAGCTCCTCTACTTTTTCAAGGCACATGATGATGACAAATCTGTCATCCTCTGAGAAGTGATGTTGAGCAGAAAGAGACTCTCCTTTTAATATTTACAGAAATACAAAATCATTCCATTTTAAAGAACTGTAGTAGTCAGGTCCTATAACAAGTAAAGTAAGGACTTGTACATTACAGGAACCAGGAATTGCTCATGTAGAGTATCCAGTAAACATTCTAGAGTACTGGTGCCTTAATCCAATACCAGGAGGCACTTAGAATAAATATTTTTCATGCACTTTGAATTTGTTTGATAGATCTTTCTGGTGCCTCTTTTCCCCCATATTTCACATTCTGTACAACTTACTAAATGTATTATTATATGCCTTTTTTTCTTGCTAGTTGTCTTAAATTTGAGAAGGGAACAAAACGGTTCTTGTAAGCTTTGTGCCAAATATGCTAAATAAAACTGCTCTTTGATATTTGTGTTGTGTTTGTTTATTTTGCAAAATACTTTATTTTAGATTTTGAAAACAATTGCTCCATATTTGGGTTCATATTTTTGCACTGTTTGGGACTTAAAAGAACATTGCAGAGATTAGGCTCCAAAGTTGGGTTTAATGTTTTTTAAAAATCACAAAGTGACTGACTTGCTTTTTATGTAAAGAAGCTAGTGTCTGGCTAAGGTTGAAACTAGATTCCCATTAAAAGTTCATTTTTGGCCACACCCTGTCTTTTGATAGAATGGAGCCGTGTGAGTTTCATATGTACCATTTCCTTACTCAAGGAAAAACTTTTTTGGAAAGGTTTAATCAAATCTGACAAAACTTGGAAGAGACAAAAGTGTAAAAATTAAACTGGGGTCAATTTCTGTGACATTTTTCCTACCTTGGCTTAGAAACTCCATATTTGTTGGTCTTGGCAACTATTGGTGGCTTTGCCAAATTTTGGAGGGGACATTCTCTTTTTAAAAGCAGTTTCCATGTTGCTAATAAGGTCCACATAACAAATGCACTTTAGAAAATGCATACTTTGTGAAGTATGCACGGCCATGATGCAGTCTGCATAACCCACAAAATACCTTTTACACCTTAGGAACAGTTTTGAAATCCCTGCCCTTGGCTTAATTCTTAAATTGTCCACAGTTACAAAATTATTAGCAGAACAGACCAAAATGCTGCTATAATGAAGTGTCTATATAGACCAGTGGTTCTCAACCTATTTATCGTTGTGGGCTGCATATGCAGCTCTCTGTGCGTTATGTGGGCCGCATCCACATAATATATATACTCCCTGTGTGGCCCCGAGGTTGTCACATAGGCTGCAGCTGTGTGCTGATTGGGCCACAAGCAGGTCACAGGAAGAGATTCACCAGTATAGACTATATGTTCTTGCGCGGTCAGTTTTGATGGGACAATTGCCAACCCCTCTTGAATATTGCTGGAGGTCTTGGCCACTTACATGTGGCAGGAAGCATTAATCAGCATTGTCATTGCCATCTCCAGCACACCATGCCGGGACTCAGGAATTCACCGCTGTGCCATTCACTACTACTTTCTGATCCTGAAAGATCGTCATCCCAGATAGAGGCATCTCTATAGTTGTGTATTGATAAGTTCCAGAGACGTGAACCCAAGTTTCCTACTTTTACCTCTTCCAGCTTATCCCTCCTACCTCTTTTTTAGGGTTCTCTCTCTTGCTTTCTCTCTTATTTGAGTGCGCAGCTGATCTGGCCAAGACAGACTTAACCTTGCAATTCTTTGCTAGGACCAGTTTGGCAAGCAAAAAGCAAATTTTGGCACCCTTGTCGGTGATGAAAAATTTGCCTCCAGCAGACTAGCCAAAGGAAAATAAGACAATTTAGCCAAATGTTTTCCAGAGCCAACGTAGTCCCAGAATTGGTAACTGGGTTGTGCACTCTGCATAAGGTCTTCCAGCAACTGAAGTGCAACCCAGAAACAAGATGCATTCTATCTTTGGCTATGCTATTTTCTTCTCCTTTTCCATGTGTTTGCTTTTGTTATTACAGATTTTGATTTTTTATTTCATGCAAAGAGCTCAGACCTACAGTCATGTTTTGGGCTGCAGTCTAGACCAAGGAGAGGTTCTTACCACCTGCTCTAGTCCTGGGTGCCTTAAATGCTCTGCTGCTTTGACTCATAGCATGATACCAACAGCCAGAAGACAAGAATGCTGTTCCTTGCATGTCTGTGTAACGTTCAGCAAGCAAATAAAATAGAAATATGCTTTCTAATGACTGACTTAATAAGCTACTGCCTTGGTTCAACATAGATTTTGTACCAATCTTTTTTTCTTCCCAGCTATGGCTGTTGTTCTCTGTCAGCACCTTCCATAGAATTACAAAGTGCTGGTTTCCCTTGTCTTCCTAAGGAAGATCTTCGTCTAAACTGGGAACTGAATATAGGTGAGAAACTTGAGACTTCAACCCCCTGGCTGAAGAACTCATCTTTCTCAGCTTGCAAGATTTCTGGCCTGCTGTGTCTATCCAATGATGGATGCCAATAGGCTTCTTTCTCCTTTGATCTTACCAAACTCACTGTTTAGTTCCCAGACCCAGGATGACCTCATGCTGTTCTTCCTTTTTTGTGGGTTTCCCGTCCCCCTGCTGATTCGTATATAAATAGGGCTTCCATTCATTGTTTTGATTCCCCAGTGCTACCTTCTCTCCTGCCTGGGAGAAAACCTGTTTCTTCCTTTGTTTAGTCACAGACTTGAAAGCATAATGTCTCCTTTAGCTCAAGTAGCAAAAGCTAGTATGTTTGTAGCTGACCCACCAAGTATCTAGTCTCCGCTCCACAAGGGCACTTTTGTAATGTAGATTTGGGTCCGTTGTCTATGTTGCAGCTGTCTGACCAAACTGCTCCATCATCAACATCTTCCGGTGCTGTCAGGTGCATGACATCTATCACGGAAATGGGTTACAGTGTTTCCTTCTACTTATAAGTTCTCTGATCAGCTCTGTTTTAAATATATTTTCAATTTGCATCCTTTCTCAATACTTGGGTGAGTTAATTGGGGGTGCATTTCTCCACAGACTCTTTACCATCACTCAGTTTTATTGCTAACTAAGAGGAAATAGAGCCCTTGGCTGTCTCCATATTTGACTATTTTTAAATTGCACAATATGCCCAAACAGCCTGGCCTTGATGAAGTCTCTCTACCATTGTGATGTATTTCCTTTGCTTCCTTTTTCATGGCTGGGCATGAAAAATATCAACTCTATTGCCATTGTGTTTCAATGTCTTGCTTTCCATTTGATTGTGTGTGTGTGTGTGTGTGTGTGTGTGTGTGTGTGTGTGCATGCGCACACTTGATGAAAGATGATGAAAAACTGAGGCGGGTCAGAAAAGAGAGAGAGAATTTTAAAAGCTTAATTATTACATGATCAGAAAAATCCCTTGGTTTTCCTCTTGATAGTGGTGGTGCAGTGGTCTGAATCTCATCAACCCTGCATTGGTGATGACCTGAGATAAGAGAATTCTTCTTAGAAGTGCTATTTGATACCAGACCAGAAGGAAGGAAATATTAATTTTATTGGCGGTGCCTAGGGACCTCAGTCACGGATCAGGGCCCCATTGTGCTAGGTCCTGCACAAACCTAACAAAAACACGATACTACCCCCAAAGAACTTACACCCATGAGGTATCGAGCTTCATTTTGACACCTTCTCAGGCTGTTGCATCTTTGCCTCTTTCCAATCCATCTTAATCAAAGCCATATATTGTATGTTAGATGGTGACCCTTTTCCTTTGGAGCCAAAGAATACTATCTGGGAAGTCTACCATTATCAAGTGCTTTCTTGGCTTTTTCTCTACTCCTTCCAGTTCTGAGGTGTTTTTTCTTGGACAGGCAGACTAAATTAGCAGTGATATCACTTATGTGGTTGTATTATATGTTTGCATTCCAGTAGTACCCAAAGGTCCCAGTCAAACTGTAAGCACTGTGCAAACACATAGTAAGAGACAGGCGCTGCTTTACAGAGCTTGCAAGCTAAATACACCAGACCACCAAAAGGGGACGAGAGGCAGGGAGGTAACAAGATGTGCTCACAGTCACAGAGCAGAGGCAGAGCCAGGAATAGAATCCATGACTTCTAAAATATAGGACATTAACTCCTAATTTAGTGGCTTATTCCTTAGACCACCCTGCCTTGTGATAGTGGAAGGAGTGATTGTCATAAATACTTTGGACACAAGTTGATTAAAACGTTCATCATAATTAAGGAGAAAAAGGGTCTGGCCTCGGGTTTATGGCACAGGATTGGGAGCAGGGGTTCTAGTTCTAGCTCTGCCACTGACTCTCCTTCACTGCATGTCTCATCTTCAATAGAAACAACAGGGGATGCCTGCCAGGTGCTGAAGTGACTGACCCCTAAAAAGCTATGCTTAGAATTTTCCAAAACTGAGCATACATGGTGAGCGCTGTGGGCCAGGGCCTGTGTGTCAGTGAGGGTGAGGACAGTGCCTAACATACTGGGAGGTGACACTAGAATGCAAACAACAGTAGTAGCTGGTTCCAGCTTCATTTACAATTACAGCTGTGTTTGAAGCTGATGTGGAGATGAGCACAATCTCTTTAAAAGAATTTTGCTCAACACTGGTAAGATTTGGGGGTGGCAAACTCTAGCAACTGATTAAATGAGAAGCAGAACTGTCAGTCTGCAATACTGCATTTTTTTAAAACAGAACCTGCTTGAACCTGGGGTGGGGGGAGAAGCTGCCTCTATTTTGATGGGCTTCAGAACTCAGGATAAAGCCCAGAGCCTGAGCATGCAAACACCCCTGTGTCTAGTCCCATGGATCCAGCAGGACAACTTCTGAGTAATTTTATTAAGATAATGTTGAAGTAAAAAGAAAACGTTACAGAGTTTAAGCACAGAAGTTTCTGGTTATCAGGGAATAAGGTACAGATTATCCAGGGGTCCAAAATTTGGTTTAGGAACAGGTGGCGTAAGAAATACATAATCTGCAATCTCCCCGATTGGAGGTAAAAGTTTATCGGGTCAAAATACAGACATTGAGATATGGGGGTATGTTGTCCATATAATGGCTATGTTCAGGTGTGGAGTATCATGAGTGGATACGATGATGAGGATGGATCTACCCTCATTTGGTGGGATTTAATGTTCAGTGAGTTTATGGTTCCAGTTCATATGGTCCAATGGAAAAAGTCTCTCAGTCCCTTTCCCATAGTTGATGCATGATGTCGTACCGGCTCACACCTCCTGGTACTGTCGGTAGCCGGTGATGTGTGTGATATACTAACTCACAGACCAGTTACAGGATTCACCCCATTAATTCAGTGAGCTGCGATGATTATCTTGTTTACTTACAGTAAATGTTTTGACAGACAAATGGGTTTCTTTACATATTCTGGCACATGATGAAAACAATCACACTCGCTTTAGAAAATAGCTGCATATAAATGAATGTCAATAATCTACTTCTATTTAGCGTTCTGGTAAAGTTCACTGTGCATAGATGGAATTAATGTAGCAAAAAGTAAAATACAATTTAGCTTGCCCTCTTGTGTCTCTAAGAAGTAATTCAGATTGGGCTAATGTAAACTATACACACCATGCAGACAAATACTGCAGCCATTCACCACTGTCTATAGCAGTCATACAAATATTCAGTTACCATTCTGATAATGTTCTCTAGAGAGCATTTTAAATATAAAGAAGTACTGTATGTGACTATAGTAATTAACTCAAAATATCACTGATTAACTCCATTGACTTCAATGTAGTTTTCTGCAAATTAATTGGATGCAGTGTGTTTTAGAATGATTGTATGTAACCAACCAATCTTGGCTCTCAGATGTATGTGCAGTTTCTATTGACACAGGGGGAGCCCCGCATATAGCTCTGAGGACAGAATTTATCCCATAGTTTTCATCTAATGCTAATTTCCTTTGGCTAGATTAACAATTGCCTGTGAGATTCATATATTCTAAAGTAAGAAGGGACCATCATGACCATCTAGTCTGCCCTTCTGCATAACACAGGCCATAGGATATATACAAGTTAATTCCTGTTTGAACTACAACATATCTTTTAGAAAGCCATGCAATCTGGATTTAAAAGTTTCTAGTGCTGGAAAATCCACCATACTCCTTGGTAAACTGATCCAATGACTGTTCAAAATGTGCACCTAATTTCAAGTCTGTATTTGTCTAGCTTCAACTTCCAGCCATTTTGTCTGCTAGATTGCAGAGCTTTCTTATCAAATTACTATTCCACATGTAGATATTTACAGACTGTGATCAGGTGCCCCTTTCTCTTTGATAAACTAAACAGGATTGAGCTCCTTCAGTCTCTCATAAGTAAGATTGATCAAAACAGTGGGAAACATTCTCATGTCATTTTTCTGACCCTCTTCAGTTTTTCAACATCCTTCGTCAAGTGTGGACACCAAAACTGGACATAGTATTTCAGTAGAGGTCTCACCAGTGCCAAATACTGGGGTAATCTAACTTCTCTACTCCTGCTTGCTATTCCCCTATTTATGCATCCAAGGATTTATTAGCCTTTTTGGCCACAGCATCACACAAGGAACTAACATTCAGCATTTTAGCCAGCATGACACCCTAGTCTTTTTCAGAGTCACTATTTCCCAGGATAGCGTCTCCCATCCTTTTAGTATGGCCTACGTTCATTGCTTCTAGAAGTATGACATTGTTGGTCATATTGCAATGCATATTGTTTGTTTGCTCACACTTTACCATGCAATCCAGAGTACTCTATATCAGTGACCTGTCCTCTTCATTATTGACTATTCCCCAAATCTTTGTGCATCTGCAAACTTTCAGTGATGATTTTGTTTTCTTCCAGGTCATTGATAAAACATTAAATAGCGTAGGGTCAAGAACCAATCCCTGAGAGACCTCATTAGAAACACACCTGCTTGATGATGATTCCCCATTTACAATTACATTTTGAGACCTATCAGTTAACCAGTTTTTAATCCATTTAACGAGTGCCAGTGCTGATTTTTGTCTCATTCCAGTTTCTTGATCAAAATGCTGTGTGGTCAAATGCCTTAGAGAAGTCCAAGTATATAACATCAACACTATTACCTTTTATCAACCAAACTTGTAATCTCAGCAAACAATATAAAGTTAGTTTGAGATCTATTTTGCATAAACCCATGTTGATTGGCATTAATTATATTGCCCCCTCACCCTTAATTCTTTATTAATCAAGTCCTGTGTCATACATCCCATTATTTTCCTTAGCATCAATGTCAGGCTGACAGGCCTATAATTAGCTGGATCATCCCATTTAACCTTTTAAAATTCTGGCATAACATTAGGTTTCTTCCAGTCCTCTGGATTTTTCCCACTGTTCCAAGATGTATTGAAAATCAACATTAACAATCCAGAGAGCTCATCAGTCAGCTCTTAACTTGCATTCAGGAGTTGTTTTTTAATCTGGAGCTGCTGGTTTAAAAATGTCTGTCTTTATTAGCTACTGTTTAATATCCTCCTGTGTTATTGTTGGGATGGAAAGCATTTCATCCTCATCCTCATGATATGAATACATCATCTAGCTTTTACCCAAACACAGAACAGAAATATTTACTAAATACTTCTGCCTTTTCTGCATTGTTGACAATTCTACCATTTCCATCTAGTAATGGACCAATTCCATTGTTAGAATTTCTTTTGTTCTTTGTCTACTTTAAACTTTTTTTATTGTCCCTAAATCAGCAGGCCATTGATTTCTCTTTGTGGCCTTTTGCTTCCCTGATCAATTTTCTACAATTCCTAGTTTCTCATTTATATTCATGCTATAAACTTCTCCGTTTTTCCATTTATTATATTCTTAAAGCTGGTTTTACTTCCCCTCTAAGCCAGGTTGTTTTGTGTTTTTGTTTCAACTATATAACCTTTCTCAATTGTGGATTTTGGGGGCATTTTAATCAAATAATATTTAAAAGTTCTCAATTATTGTTCACATTTTTCTATTCAGTTTCTTTCTCTCATGTGATTTTGGCTCATGATCACTTTCAGCTTCATGAAATTAGCCCTTTTAAAGCACTGTGTATATATTTCACTGGTTTGGACCCGATTCTGTTTACACACAAAAAATGATCGTTTGCCACCTAAGCACCCACAAACAATTTTTACTTCTTTAATCAGTTCCCCTTTCTCTGTGAAGACAAAGTCTAATATAGAATTCCCCTGTGTTGGATGAAACACTTTTTGAGTTAAGAAATTGTCATGTATTATAATTAGAAATTCTGAGGAAATTTTAGTACTGTTAATGTAAGACCTCTAGCATATGTCACTCAGATTGAAGTCCCCTATTAATGATGCAGCTTATTTTCTATACATTATAGATAGGTCATAAGGAGCCGGTCGTCCTGTTCTCTGGTGTGATTTGGTGGTCTGTAGCAGACACCAACTCGTACCCTATCTTATGCTTTGTCTGTCAGGAGATTGATCCATAAGCATTCATATTCATTGCTTCCTAGTTGTTGATGACTTGGAAACTGGTAATGCCATCTTTGACACACAGTGCCATTCCTCCTCCCCTTTTTGCCACTATCTTCCCTGAATAGGTTATAGTAATTTATTTTAGCATTCATTCATGTGAATCTTCCCACCAGGTTTCAGTATACCAACAAGGTTGAATTTGCACTTATAAATTAACAATTCCAATTCCCTTTGTTACTCAGGCTCCTAGCTTTGTTACATATGAAATTAGAGAATTTTTCTTCACATCCCTTGGTGCCTTAATTCCTTCTGTACTCAACATCATGATTTAGTTTTAAATGAGTACTTATTTGTTCCCTTTTTTTCATCCCCCATCTTGTTGTTTGTTTAATGCCTTTCTGACTACACTGGACAGCCAGTCCCCTAAAAGATTGGTTCCCCTTCTTCCGAGAAGGAGGGCATCCTAGCTCTGTGCCCCTCTGCCCACAAGAGGTGGACCAATGTTCCGCAAAACCCAAACCCTCTACTTTACACTACTTATTCACCCAGCTGTTCATTTCCAGAATCTTTTGCCTTCTGTTTTCCTTCACTCATGGGATAGGAAAGCTCTGTTAGAAGATCACTTGGACATACTTTTTCTTCGGCAACCTTCAGAGTTCCCTGAAGTCATCTCTGTTCTCTGAGGTATCCTGCAAAGCACTGTCATGAGTGCTGACATGCATCCATCACCAGTGGTGCCTGGCCTATTGACTTCAGAACTCTAACCAATCTTGGAATGACATCCTGTATCTTGTCTCCAGGAAGACAGCACAGCATCCTGTTGTCTCTTGCAGAATATTCTTTCCATTCTTCTTAGTACAGAATCCCCAACAAGGACCATCAGTCTTCCTTGGACAGTTGGAGCTCACTTTGTGTACACACTAGATTGTCTTTTAGGTTGGTTTGAGAAGCCATTAGCAGGTATGTCCCATACAACTCCCCGTTCCATTCATCCAGCTTGATCATCAGATATGTTTTCTGCAGTTTCCAGCCTGAGAACATAACGAGTGGTTACATCTAGCTTTGTGCAGTTCTTCCTAGTCCTCTTCTCTCTAGTAGTCACAGCCTGCCCTTCCACTTTTGCTTCCAGCTATGTAGAATGCCACCTGGTCCTCTTGCCTCTGGTGACTATGAACAGCCAAGCTTCCTCTAGTTTCCACTTTTTCTGGTTCCTTGGAGACCGGTTCCTTTCTGGACTTTGAAATTGTGATGCTTCCTGAATCTGATTCTCCAAAAACTCCTCATTCTTTCTGGTGCTCCACAGTGTCTGTAATTGTCCTTCCAGACCATGAATCTTTTCTTACAGCACAGCCACCAGTTTGCATGTCATACAGAGAAAGTCCCTTTTGGCTTTGGGCAGGAAAGAAAACGTGGTGTGTCCACTGCATTCACAACCACTATTTCATTGCTGGCCATAAGAAAGTATGTAATGTTCAGTTTAAGGCACAGAGACTGTAACTGATCAACAGTCACCGAATCAAAAGATGCATTTTGGTTCATGTAAGAGAAAATTGTCACATGGTTGCATTTTAATTCTTAGTCCACTTATCATAGTGTGAACACTGGAAAAAAAATCAGCAAAAAATAGCAGAAGCAAGGAAACTGCATTAAACAACATCTGTTCACTCTCTACTTGCTCTGTTGCTGTTAGTCCCTCCGTTCCACGCACAGCAAAGACACATTCACTCTAACAAAAACGTTTGTGGCAAAGATGGTACATTCTCCCTTCTGAATGAGTGGGAGTCTCTGAAATTTCTGCTTTTAGAAAGCACAAGTCTTACTGCACCTCTCACGGAGCCCAAGTGGTTCCTCGTACTGCAGCAGCAGTACCGAGTAAAGTGAACTCTCATTATATATCACAGGAGATCACTACTTCCTTTTAATTTGCCTGAGTTGCTTAAATTTACCGTAGTAGTGCAGAGCAGTCCAGGAAAACATCACCTTTTGTTTGTTTCCTTTTACCCTATGTGCCTGGCCCTGAAAATCCTAAACCTTCCAGAGCCAAGAGGACAAGTATTGCTGCAGCTTACACATCTGTGACAAACTTGTCCAAGAAGGAGTCGGAGCCCATTGAACATTTGCCACAATGACATCCTGGGCAGAAATAGAATCTTCTGCTACAGAGGGAATTTCTAATTCACTTGGTCATCCATTAACTCATTGAGAAAACACTCCAGGCTTAGCCTTCATTCCTCTGTAGAAGCACCCTTCATCAGGAACATTCTCCATAAAGTCCCTTAAAAGTCTAACGATATTAATTTTTAGGGAAATCCTTTTCTTCTATCTTACATATCTCCTAGTCCCTACTATTTCATTACTGTTCCCTATGTCCTAAATGTCCCCAGTTCAGGGAAAGATCATAGTCCAGGATGGAACATTTGTTACCTGATTATTTTCTTTCTGGTAATCCTATTTTACCACCCTGATTCCCCTTGCGCCACCCCAAACAATTCTCTGCATGTATAAAGTCCATCTTTGCTCATCTCCACAGGGTCCATATGGGTAGTGAATATGATTTAACAGGTGTTATGGTAACATCCTAATAAGAATTTAGTCTTTCAAAACAGTGCTGGAACTATTCATCCAGAATGGATGTGTGTGACCAAACTCCAGAGCCTCCTGAATGCATCTGAGATGCTTTCAGTATTTACAGGAAGAGAGGTGCAATCCAAATATCCTGGACTGAGCGAGTGGGCAATCCTAAAAGGTAATCCTTAGGTAACATATTTTTTCACTGACCTGAAAACAAAATGGAAGTCAATGCAGATCACAGAGTACAATGAATCCATACCCAAATCCGCTGGGCATTCTAGTTATAGCAATCCTACCTCTGTGTTGTCTGAGTCTAGAGAGTCTTTATGAGTGCTTTCTCTGCAGATGTTGATCCTGTCCTGTTCTATCTTCTCTACTAATATACTTGTACTGTAAGTGAGGAGCAAAAGCTACATTAATCTGCACTTTTTTGGGAAAAACATTATGCTCATATTCTGCCTTTGGATGTTGCACATGGAGCTTCCTTTAAAGTCTTGGGAACTGCTTCTGCATACTACTCCTGAGGGAATTCTGTGCCAAAAAATTAAAAATTCTGCACCCCAAAAAAATTCTGCACACAATATTTTAGAATTCTGCAAATTTTATTTGTCAATAAATAAATGTGGAGGCTCCAGCATGGCCGTGGGGAGCACAAGCCACAGCCACTGGCTGCACAGAGGTGGGAGATCACCCTGCAGCTCCCCCTGAGCACAGACTTGGCAGTGAGGCAGCAGTGAGGCAGGAGTTTGTGTGGAGGGCCCAGTAAGGGGATACAGGGGGTGAGGCTCAATGGAGTGGGGGTTTGGGTGCGGGGGGCTCATTGGGGAGGTTCTGGGTGCGGGCAGGTGAGGCTCAACAGTGGAGTCAGGGTATGGGGGGGTCCAGATGTATGGGTGGCGGATGGGGAGCAGCTCCCCATATAGTGACTCCTCCCCACAGCAGCTGAGGAGCGATGGGGCAGGAAGTGGGGGATGGGGGCAGAGCTTCCTACAGCCGGGGAAGGTTTCTAGTGGTGTGTCTGACCTGGCCACGGCTGCTCCTTGCAGGGGAAGAGGAAGTCCCTTCCTTCCCCATCCCCAGTCCAGCCAGGACTAGCAGTTGGGACTGGTGCAGGGTAAGAGCCACCAGCCAGGGCATCTCCAGCCCCTGCTGTGATTTACCTCTCTACCAACTGCTCTGGGTGCCTGAAACAATGCACCTGCTCTGCTGGGGAGGGGCACGTGACCACTCTTGCAGCTTCCCTTTGCTTCCCTGTCAGAAAGTCATTTTTCTGCCGGGAAGCAAAGAAATCTTTGGGGGATATGAATTCTGCACATGTGCAGTGGTGCAGAATTCCCCCAGGAGTAGCATATGCAAGGTCAGAACTTGCTTTTAAATGCCTTGTTGAATAATGCACAGAAATAGGTTAAAGAAATATTTTGGACTTCCCTGTGTTTTAATTTAACATCTGTGCAGGAAAGGAAAAGGAAAGCAACATATATGACGTGCTTTTGCACTTTGTATGTTGCTACATCACCCAGTTAATGGTTAGTTTGTAAGGCGAATTCTTCCCTGTCAGTTCAGAATGGAGTGCAGTCTGTGCCAATACACTGATTTTCAATTTGCTGGGATGACTTGCGTCTATAATAAACCTCTGACTTCTCAATTGGAAATGGGTAGGCATGTGGGGGAGTGCCCCATGAACATCCACAGCTGGATGCAACATGAGGCCTTGATCCTTCAAATCCTTATTTACCCTACTAATCCAACTGACTTCTAGGGTAGCACAAGTTTGCTGAATCAGGCCTGTAGGGTAGTTTTCCTGAACAATCAAAGGGAAAAGTGGGCCAGGCCTCCCCGTCCCTCCAGAAACATGATAGAGAGCTGCACTTCAGTCAGTTTTGGTTTCTGAACTAAAGGAAAACAGAAATATTAGCAACGCACCAACCTGTGGGGTCACATGCCCTCCCACCAGATTTCTGTGTGTGCTGAGCTTCCCTTGCAGGGCTTGCTCTGCTCAGCCTGCCAGGAGGAAGGGGGCTTTGTCCTTCTCCCTCTGTTTTCCCCTCAGCATGTTTCAGCTCACTTACCCGCTCTCCCTGACAGCCAGGCCAGATGGAGCCACTCCTCAAGCTGGGTGACTGTGGCCACTCTGGGTGGCTACCTCTGTGCAATGTGGTAGCTGTTTGTGAGAGCCTGGCTGGGGAGGTGGAGGCAGCCTGCCCCCTCTACTCCCGACCCAGGCCCAGCTGCTGGGGAGAGGGGACGAACGAACCGGAGCCTCCACCCCCGGTACGTTTCCGACTCGCTTGGGCCCTGTCTCTGGCAGCCAGGCCCAGGTGGGGAGTGGGCCACCACTGCCTCCCCAGCCAGGCTCTTTCACCGGCAGCGGCCACACTGCACAGAGGCAGCCACCTGGGGAGTAGGGTTGCCAGTGCTCCAGGATTGTCCTGGAGTCTCCAGGAATTAAAGATTAACCTTTAATCAAGGATTGTCATGTGATGAAATCTCCAGGAATACGTCCAACTAAAATTGGCAACCCTATCAGGGCAGCAACTCTCACCTGGCGTGAGAAACAGCTCTGTCCTGCACCCTCCGCTCCCCGCCTAGAAACTTGCTTGGGAGAGGGAGATGCAGCAGGAGAAGGGCAGAACCTCTCCTTGCAGGAAACTTCGGTGGGGAGAGCGCAGCGGACCAAGGCAGGGCGCGGAGTCATGGGGGAAGGCACCGGCAGCAGATTCCCTCTGCTCAGCCCAAGTTAAGGGCATTGCCTGCACCCATCCTGCTGCGGAGGTGTCCACAAGAGCACAGGTACTCCAGAATTCAGGGAGAAACTGTGTTGTTGTGAGCCCTCCGCCCCGTCCCCGCTGGTGGAATTGGCTGTCTTGGCCTAGGGAGGTGGGGCTAGAAGGTTCCTCCCAGAGATGACGTGGAATAATTAGGTCCCCGCACCCTTACATTTTGCCTCCCCCCGCCAAATATCAGCAGGTACAAGTCATCTCTGCAGAGGGGCCCTGCAGAAAAAAGTAACAGACTGGTGCTATTTTACCTTTCACTAATAATCTAGGTAGGGTTAATTGAGTGATGATGTGTGCCCTACCAACCTCCAATAGACCCTCCCCCATACCAGGCTGCTATTAACAGATAGCAATGGAGCCCTTTGGAAGCCAGCAGCCTGGTCACTTAGAACACCCAGGCACTGGAAGTAGTTGGACCAGAAGGGACTTTGGTAGTTTGGGTTAGGAAGGGTAGAAGGGATCACTTGCACCTGTAGAGCCTGATGAGCTAATGCCCCCACAAGCTGGATACCGGTGAGAAGAAAGCAAACACTATAAGAAGCTGAGCTAGAAAGCAGGAAAGGGGGTTTCACGTGACTGAGGCTATGTTGTGACTTACCTGGAGCACAAAAAGCAATGTAGGCACTCAGGGTAGGACCCTGCTGGGCTGTGTGAATTGCTTAATTCACAAAGAGGGCTTACCAGCCAGGGCTCCTAGGAGATGAAGGAAGAGCTTATTCCTAAGTGGGGGCTTGTCTGGGATCTACTTGTCAGCCAGAACCAGGAAGGGTTGGTAGGTGGCCTGTGAGAGGCCAGGCTGAACCTGGAAGAGATGGAGGAGCTGATGTGGTGGCTCATAGACCAACAGAAGGAGATGCCGAGGATGTTGCAGGCATTCCAGCAGACTGAGCGACAAGCTCTGCTGGGATGGCAGGTGGAGCAACAGTGGGTGTTTCAGGAATTCATGAAGGAGCAGACCAAGGTACAGCAGCAATTACAAAACACGATGAGGCCTGCTGGGGAATGGAAGTTGAAGGGGGTTAGGACTCTGTAAAAGTGGCCCCAGGAGTGATCCCGATGTGTTCCAACTGATTTTTGAAAGAATTGCTACTAGTGTGTGCTGGGATAAAGGGTTATGGTCCCTACAATTAGCCCCTTATTTGGTGGGAGATACCGACGCCACTAACGTGATTTTGAGCGAGGAGCAGGCCAAGAACTACGATGTGTTAAAGGCTGCTATATTGGACCCTGTAGGCTTGTCAGCTGAAATGTACCTACAGAAGTTTAGGGCAGCTAGGTGGACTTGAAGGGTACGGTCCAGGAGTTTAATGATTGGGCTAACCAATGGTTCAGGCCCAGGGGGCAAGATATCAAAGTGGTCATGAATGCTGTGATATTAGAGCAGTTTATGCAAAGCCTCCCAGATACCACTAAGGTCCAGTGAGGCAACACAAACCAGAGATGATGCAGACAGTGGTAAAATTTGCCGAGGACTGTATGGAAGCAGAATTTTCAAGGAAAATGGCTTGTCCTACACAAGCAGGGGAAGGGGTGAGATCCCTCAAACAGTAAGGTCGGTGACTCAGAGAGACAAGAAGGGGAAAAAAGGCCATTTTGTCTAATTGGTACCTGCTACCAGTGCTGAGGAAAAGGCCACATTAAGCAGGACTATGTGTATATGGAATGAGGACTGGGGGAATATTGTGGATGGACTGGGAGAGGGTAAAAACAATGACTGTTAAAGTGGGCAGAAGGCCAGAGATGGGAGTTATTGATTCTGTGGCCAGTTGCTCATTTTTGCAGAGCAGGCTGGTTAAACTGCAGTGGTTTTGGGAGGGGAACACTCTAGGCATAGAGTGAATACATGGGGAAAAAAACACTTATCCAGTGGCAGTAGTCCCACTAGGGGAACATGGGAGGTTCTTGAGGGAACAGAATTGGGGTAGTGGGAACGTGGTCTTATCTTGTTGTCATGGGACTGATTGGAACCCATGAAGGGAAGCCCAGTGGAAGGAACATCAATGGAGGGCAGAAAACAGAGTGAGTATGGTGGAGCATGGTATTCAAAGCCCACAAGGAGGGAGAACCTTAGACAGAAACTAACAAGCCAAGAAAGTGGAGCCAAGGTAGGAAATACTGGGGCAGAAAAGAAGCTGGAGAAGGGGGTGCAGTGGTCACCCATACAAGAACAACCCAAAAAGAGTGGGAGGTGAACCCAACTGCTAGTGGGCCCAGAGGAAGGGAAATTGCTCCTCTTCAGTCTTAAGCCCCTGGAGAGAGGCCATCAGATGGTGTGTTGCTGGCAAGGGAGGAAGTTGGTGTGTTGCTGGCAAGTCACAAAGGATAGGATAGATCCATGGCAAAAGGCTGTGGGTTGTCCCTGATTTGATGGCCTGTGGGATGAAATGGAATTGTGGGGTAGACCCCTCGCCCCCCACCTAAAGAGTGCTTATTCTGTGGCTGGAGAATGGGAAACCATCAGCATCCAAGGAAAGGAAGACTAAAGGAACTCCAGAGGTGATGAGAGATCACTGCCCCTATAAGGAAAGTAGAGCATGATCAGGGAGAAAACTGATCCCGCAGTGGAAAAGAGGGGGCTGTAGCCAAGCTGAGAAACCTAAAGCGGGGAGGTATGTAACAGGGTGCTGTTAGTAGCTATAAACTGAGCCCTTTGGAAACCAGCACCCTGGTCACTTACAGCACCCAGGGCACTGTGTGATCTGAGTAGAAGGGACTTGGGTAGTTTGAGTTTGGAAGTAGAAGGGATCATTTGCACTTGTACAGAGCCTCATGAGCTAATGAGGTAAATAGCCCACCAGCTGGATAGCTGTGAGAAAAAGCAAACTCAAAAAGGCTGAGCCAGGAAGTAGGAAAGGGGGCATCTCATAACTGCTGCTATTTTGTGATGTATCTGGAGCATAAAGAGCAATCAAAGACATGTGGTGGAGGATCCCTGCTGGACTGTGTGTGCTGCTTAATTCTTAGAGAGAGCTTACCAGCCAGGGTTTCCCAACTCAGGCCAGCCCATTCCCTGCCTTTGGTGTTCCAGCTCCACCTTCCAACCAACACAAGAGCCACAAACATGGTCATATCGCGATGGTGCACTCTGGCTGTGTGACACCACCTGCCTTTGGTAAGCAGTTTGCTGACACAGACACTGTACCACTTCAGCAATAATAGTATTCCATGTTCTCTGCCCTGACCCTTACATTCCCTTCACACACACCCAGCCCTCTGCCCAGATCACTGCACCCTCCTCACACGCACCCAGCCTCCTGCCCTGACTCCTGCACCCCCCATGACCCCAGCCCTGACTCCTGCAC